>NC_041736.1:12725000-14118750 GCF_004115215.2 Ornithorhynchus anatinus
CTAAATACACAAAGAAAAGCTGTTCTCAACAGTATTTTACCAGCAGCATTCATGGAATGGGGATTAAGACTGTGAGCCCCATGTGGGACAAGAACTACGTCCAACTTGATCAGCTTGTACCTATGAGTGAATAGCCCAGTGCCTGGCACATACTGAGTGCTTACCAAACACCAGAAATGAAACAACAAAACAAAGGAAAAAAAAACAAACAAAAAACTCTGTCCTGAAGGATAAGAGTAAGTTGAACCATAACAGGGAAAGCACTATTCACATTTCCCCATTTCAAAAGAGAAAGTGCGATTTCTGTTCTAAGATCTACAGAGGAGGCAGTAATTAGTCCATAGCTCCCAAACTGCCAAACCTGAACTCATTGTTAGAGAAGAATTTGAAGGTTCATTCATTCAATCGTATTTATTGAGTTCTTATGGGGTGCAAAGCACTGTACTAAGTGCTTGGTCTTACGGCTTTGAAAGCCAAAGGTGTTTAAAACCTGGAATGGCAGCTTCTGGACCTCAGTTGGTCAGTATCAGGATGTACAAGCAAAAGTCAGGAAACAGGCTGTACACGGTGCATTTAATGTAACATCAGTGGAAAAACTCTGACGAACCCCAGCACGTGGCGGGGGGTAAGACCGCCTTTCCAACGAATAGAGATATAAAATGCAATTGCTTCAAGGTGCTGTACAGCCATTAGATGCACCTTTGGAGGAAGAATGACTACCACCCAAATGAAAACGATCCCATGACAATCGGTCCATTGTTTCATCGATTTCTTCTTTGAGAAAGTTAATTTCTCTACTTTTTAATATTAGCCGTGTATTATGAGAATTACCATAAAGGTGAGGCTAATACATGATCTTTATATGTCATCTTATTAAAATGAAGCTATTTTTAATACTTTTAAGAGGCCTATCAGAAAACACAATTTATATCTTCAAAGTATATTTTGTCAGTTTCAAGTATAATTTTTGCATTCATATTCTTTTATGAATTTTAATGGAGACACTTAAATTGTAATTATTCCTCTCAGCTCAAATGCAGGTAACAAATGGAATTCAATCAGTGTTTGCGCATAATGACCATCATTAAGAGAGAAATAATAATGACATTCTCTCTGCATTAAACTTGCAGACTCTTTACCACAATGATCTGAATCCCATTATTGATCTCCATGGAGATATGCAATTGTCACCTATTCTGCATAATATCTGAATGTTAAATACATTTGTTTGGAACAAATATTTTAATGAATACAGTCAGTTCCACTTAATTAGCTATCTGATAACTGAATATTTTTACTTAATAATTCAACATGGAACATCAAAATTGGTCTATTTTTTATTCAAATGCACTTGAGATTAGTCATAGATATTCATTTGAATGTTCATAAAATGTATATGGGGTTTAAAATTCCCCTTGGTTTTCTTTAAAGTACATCCATTAGAGGGACACTGGTGAGTTATTTTTCATCTGTTAGAAATACTCTTCCCCTCACCATTGTTTAAAATAACCCCGAAGAAGCCTGAACTGAAGTCTATTTCCTGACTAAAATCGTTTCTCTTTTGTATCAGATTTTTTTCTTGTCACAGGGTTGTTCCTGAGTGCTGAACTACAGCATTATTATTGTTTAGTCTTAAAAAGTTGAACATTTGGAATTGTGAAGAAAAAAGAAAAATGTTGTTCTGGCTTTAGCAGGGAGATCTAATAAAGACGGGTATGTGACAGCCTGTTGCACTGGCTCCCACTCTTAGAAGGGGGAAGGGGAAGCCAGGAGTGTCGTTCGTTTGCTCAACCAGTCGTATTTATTGTGGGTTTACTGTGTGCAGAGTACTGTACTGAGCACTTGGAAAGTATTATTCAGCAATAGAGACCATCCCTGCCCACACTGGGCTTATAGTCTGGGGTGGGGGGGAGGCGAGACAACAGAACAAGCAAACAGGCATCAATATAAATAGAATTATAGATATATACATATATACTTAAGTGCTGTGGGGCGGGGAGAGGTGGGGAAGAGCAAAGGGAATGAGTCGAGGAGATACGGAAGGAAAGGGGGAACTGAGCATGGGAAGGCCCCTTGGAGGCGGGCTTTGAACGAGGGGAAGAGTGATTGTTTGGCAGACTTGAGGAGGAAGGGTGTTCCAGGCCAGAGGTAGGACGTGGGCCGGGGGTCGACAGTGGGACATTCGAGGCACAGTGATAAGGTTAGCACCAGAGGTGCGGAGTTTGCGGGCTGGGATGTAGAAGGAGAGAAGGGAGGTGAGGTAAGAAGGGGCAAGGCGATGGAGAGTTTTAAGATAGTGAGGAGTTTTTGTTCTATATTTGTGGTGCCCCTTCCTGAGGGAGGTGTAAATACTAAGCTGAGCCAATTGGACAGCAGGACTGTGGAGGATGTATAAGGGGCAGGCAGTTGGAAAGGAAAATCCTTGACCACCTTGTAGATGAGAGGAAGCGAGCCAGGTGCCTGGGAGAGCGAGACTTAGGAGGGCTCGTGTTGCAGATTCTGGATAGAGATAAAGCCCTTGGAGGGATTGGAGATGATCCTGGAATAGGGTTAGGGCACCATGAAGGTTTGGAGTCCAGAATTAGAGGACTAACCTAACAAGAAGATGAGGTTGTGGACTTTCCTTCCTCCAAACACGAAACCATCTAAGGCCAGTGCTCCAGACAGACACCTGGGTCAACCACTCTGGAGAAATACGCCAGCAAACCAGGATAGAGGTGGCAGGTGAAAAGCAACTCTGCCACACAAAACCCATTAAGCATTAAGCTGCCACTTAGCTGTGTGACTGTGGGCAAGTCACTTAACTTCTCTGTGCCTCAGTTACCTCATCTGTAAAATGGGGATTAAGACTGTGATCCCCACGTGGGACATCCTGATTCCCCTGTGTCTACCCCAGCGCTTAGAACAGTGCTCGGCACATAGTAAGCGCTTAATAAATACCAACATTATTATTATTAAGACCCTCATGCCAATGTAACTCTGTTTTAGTCTGTTTCCTAACAAGCGCAGTAGAAAAATGAATATAGACAAGAAAAGCCATTCAGTAAGTTGGGTGACAGTGGCACAATATGTGGGGAGATACTTCCCCCAAACTGGAATGTTTGACAGATAAAATGGAAGATCATGTTGGCCTACTGACTGAGTTTCTTTTGTATTTTCCCGAGGTTCAGCCTAATTTGCTTTTGCCCTTGTTTTTAGCCCCCATCACCTACTTGTGATGGGGTTAGACTACTGTGTCAGCCTTCTCTCTGACCTCCCCTCCTCCTCTCTCGCCCCGCTCCGGTCTATTCTTCACTCCGCTGCCCGGCTCATCTTCCTGCAGAAACCCTCTGGGCCTGTCACTCCCCTTCTTAAACACCTCCAGTGGTTGCCTATCAACCTCCGCTCCAAACAAAAACTCCTCACTTCAAGGCTCTCCATCACCTTGCCCCTTCCTACCTCTCCTCCCTTCTCTCTTTCTACCGCCCACCCCGCACGCTCTGCTCCTCCGCCGCCCACCTCCTCGCCGTCCCTCGGTCTCGCCTATCCCGCCGTCGACCCCTGGGCCACGTCATTCATTCATTCATTCAATAGTATTTATTGAGCGCTTACTATGTGCAGAGCACTGTACTAAGCGCTTGGGATGAACAAGTCGGCAACAGATAGAGACAGTCCCTGCCGTTTGACGGGCTTACAGTCTAATCGGCGTCCTCCCGCGGTCCTGGAACGCCCTCCCTCCTCATCTCCGCCAAACTGATTCTCTTCCCCTCTTCAAAACCCTACTTAAAACTCACCTCCTCCAAGAGGCCTTCCCAGACTGAGCTCCCCTTCTCCCTCTACTCCCTCTACCGCCCCCCCTCCACCTCTCCGCAGCTTAACCCTCTTTTCCCCCCCATTTCCCTCTGCTCCTCCTCCTCTCCCTTCCCATCCCCTCAGCACTGTACTCGTCTGCTCAACTGGATATATTTTCATTACCCTGTTTATTTTGTTAATGAAATGTACAACACCTTGATTCTATTTAGTTGCCACTGTTTTTACGAGATGATCTTCCCCTTGACTCTATTTACTGCCATTGTTCTCGTCTGTCCGTCTCCCCCGATTAGACCGTAAGCCCGTCAAAGGGCAGGGACCGTCTCTATCTGTTGCCGACTTGTTCATTCCAAGCGCTTAGTACAGTGCTCTGCACATAGTAAGCGCTCAATAAATACTATTGAATGAATGAATACTTGTAATTCTGGCTTCACGGGGAGTTGCCCTAGACAAGAACACTGTTCATGATGTATCTACTGTCTGCAGAGCACTGTCCTTTTCGGAGGGAACTAACTAAAGTAGAACAAAGCTCAACCCTGTCCACAGTGAGCTTCCAACCTAATGCACACAAGACCCAGACAGACTCACAAACTAGTTTTTGAGAAATACAGAATGAGAGAAGCATGAGAAGCTGCATGGGAAAGAAGCAACAAAAGCATACAGAGATAATTTACAGAGACATGCTTAAGTCCTCCGGGTTAGGCTAACAAAATAAACTGTAGTACAGAACGGTCCTAAAATATTACACCTTTCAGAGAAGTGCATAAAGGTATACCATTCCCAAGGTCAAGGCGTGAGCAACTGAACAAGGAGGAAGAAAAGACGAAACACAATGACACGTTACCAACTACCGCAGCCTCCACCCAAAAATTTCATGTAGAGCCACAAATGTGTCGGGGCTGTGAATTAAGGCCACAGCCCTGACTTTTGGTAAGCCTTTTAGTTCCAAGAATGACATCCAGATGCTTTCTTAAGCATCTGTGTCATTATTTTGGGTAGAGGGAACCTTTTCACCTTTAGTCATGTCAAAGAATAAGGAATTCCATAAATGAATGCCAGGCCTGTTTTCATTCTGAAACACCTAACCATATATTCACGAATTAAATGTGAATATATAAATATATATAGAGAGAGAGAGAGAGCAAGTCAACATTTTAATTTCTTGTATCTGTCCTGAAGGTTTATAAGATGCCAAGATACTTTAAGCATGGTAATTTTCTTTTCGATATCTCCTCTGCTTATTTCCTTGCTTTCTGTGTGTGTCACTTGTTTCAGCATTGGAATTGGACAAATAGGCTTAATTTTTATTTCTGGTCAGATGTTTGTCTCAGGTTCCTGGGAAGTAAACTAATGCTGCAGTGTTTGGACTAAAAATACTACAAGGGAATGTTAAACATAAATTCAAAGACATGTGAAAAGAAACACTTCTGTTTATCAAAGGCTGATAAACTTGTTTATTTTTTTCCCCTGACGAAACCTAAATCTGTTGCCTTAGCTCCCTGAAAGCGTATCCCTTTGGCTATTTAGAAAGCCGCCGAGACTCAACAATTCTTACGTACCCTTAGGCCTTCCAAAGGCCACATTTGGTTGCATTTGCTTCTCAAGCATCCACAAGCCTGTCTGCTTTGGGTTCTATATAATTGGAATGTACAAGCTTGACATCAAATGTGCTAAACCGTAGTTAGCAAAGAAAAGAACTTCAGTGCATGCTAGCAAAAGGTTGGCTAGAATTTCGACAGATATTTTGGATTGGATAAAAGACGTTGAGCAAGCTAAACTCTTGAGTGATTCAAGAGGAAACCACAACATCAACTGTGTGTTGGCTAATTCCTCAGGGACTTCTTTTATGGTAGTTGTTAACTGCTTACTGTGTGTGTCAAGCACTGTTCTAAGCACTGGAGTAGATATAAAATAATCAGGTTAGCTACAGTCCCTGCCCCACAAGGACTTACAGGCAAAGTTGGAGGAAGGTGGAATTTAATCCCCATTTTATAGATTAGGTAACTGAGACACAGAGAAGTTAAATGACGTGCTTAAGGACACACAGCAGACAAATGGTGGAGCTGAGATTAGATCCCGGGTCCCGGGATTTATAAAAAGATAAAATAAATGTTAATTGGAGACAATTAAATGAGTTTGGACACATTAAGTTTTGGAGATACTGTAGTAAATCTTTGTGCAACACTTGGGGGAAATTTCCTGAGAATTAATTTTAAAACTGGAAGAAAAAAGAACTTCCAAAGTCATATTCAGTTTCTCTAAATTCCAGAATGGAGAGATGAATAAATAGTTAGATTATTATTCACAAATCTGGGTCTTGAGCAAGGACTCGAAGGTGTAGGGACCTCGAGTGAAACGGCCAGTGCGTGGTTTCCCTACTTCCGTCTCAGATTTTGTTCCTTAATGATTTAACCTCTCAAATGGCAACTCCGAAAAATTTTGAGATTTTCAGCCTACATGTGGATACGGTGACAAGATTTCCAGCTGCCTAAAGCGGGAGAGGAACAGGACTTGTAGCGTGGAGAGATAAGAGGAAGGAGAAAGAGAGCAGAGGGCAGAAGGAGGAGGAGGAAGAGAGAGGAATGGTCAAGAATGGAGAGAGAAGAGCAGAGGGCAAGAAACTAAGGGGTATCGGGGAAAGGGAGAGAGGGAGAACACTGCGGTTGCTCCCACTATCCCCTATCTAAGGACCACCAGGTTACGTGGCATTGCCACCGTTTTTGTGGTGATCCTGACTGAAGTGGACCGAGCTGTTTCACCACAGGGGTCACAACAGCCATAGCAACACACAAGTGCAAGAGGAACAGGCCAGTTCAGCCGAAGTGTTGGTTAGTGCCAGCAGACTCAGGCAGAAGTGGTAGCTAGAGGGGTTCACACCAGGTTCATTCATCGAAGTTTTTAGCACAGCTGGAAACACGTCCTTCCCGGTGTGGTGGGCACTCCCAGGAAACATCCCAGCATAGTGCTCCTACTAGGGCTTCTCCTTCTCTTCTCCCAGCTGGTGTGATAACACGGCCAACACCTATATGATGAGGAGACATCCCTCTTGCCACCCTGGCCAAAGGCCTGCTCTGAACGGTCCTACCCTGGACCTTGGAAACAGCCAGATAGAACTCCTCCAATCGAGGCAAGCTTGCATATTTGCAGGACCTTTAACAACCTCAGCTGCAGATCTGAAAGCTGCCCATAAAGCCCATTCAGATCTGCTCTTGTGTGTTGTTACCGTTATTTCTCGGGTATTCGTCGACTTCACCCCAGAACGTCTGAGATCCCCTAGCCCCAAGTTACCCCCATTAGGTTGAAGTGAGAAATCAGAAGACAATTGAAAGGTTATTTTCAAAATGGGGCACGTACTTGGGGAGTTGACATAAACTGGGGCAGGCATTTGGAGAGTTGGTGTGAATCAGGAAAGAGGAGGAAACAGAGGGATGCTCAAAAGAGTAGCAATACCACAGCTGCAGGATCTCTCTGCTCACTTCCCTTTAGTAGATGGGCCGGTTTCTTGGAACATTGGCTGTTTCCTGGCTTAATCCACTTCACCAGATACCTTTAGCGGGGTGGCGCTAAATGGTCACCTTTCCTTTCTCACGTGATCTTAAGAGACCCCCTTCAGGGCAGAATCTACAGGCTCTACAGAAGCTCTGTGCTCCTTTGTTGATACAGCCTCCTCCAAGTTGCCCCAAGACCTCCACTAAAACCTTCCCCTCTACTCAGTGCTGTCCTGTCTTTCCCCCTCGGCTGCTGAACTGATGGAGGGGCAGGTGACTTGGGTATCCCATATCTCATCCGAAGATACTGCACAACCTAGATGCATTTGCCTAATTTAATCTAAAATATGGTAAGAATTACCACTGGCAGGAGGCAGAGTCATTGCTTCAGCTGATCACTGGTATTTGATGAATGTTTACTGTGTGCAGAACATTTATTTCATACCGGCATGAGGAAGCATAAGAAGTCAAAATGTATTTTAATAAATCTGCATTTATTTTAAACCTACATAGCTGGTACGGTTGAATCCCTTTAAGAGTAAATACTTTATTTTGTATTTGTGGTTGACCCAATTCCCCCTACCCCCACTGCCGTGATTGAGTTGTCCATTTCTAAACTCACACATTGGAATATTCTGGTGGCGAGATCCCAAGATTATCTCCGAGATATCACCTTGCCTTGTGCTACCTTTAATGACTAGTAATTCCATCATCAGCAACATAGTGGACCTGATCCTATTGGTGAGAAATGAAGACAATTGCTCATTCAGACCTCTAGGGAACCACGGAAGTGGTAATTCACTAAATGGTGCCTCATTAATGCACCTCCAAGCACATAGCAATTTATTCCCTTCTCACCAGGAGGGATCAGGCTCAGTATGTCTTTAAGCAAAGCAAAGCCAGAAAAGAAAATGTAGTAGGGCATGATGTACTGAAATAAGGCACCTCTAATCAAGTGCATTTTTAAAATAATTTCATTCATTTGGTTTACCATCTGTGGGTTAGAGATGGTGTTTTCATTGCTCAGATCAAGTATAAGGTTTAGATTTAGACTAACAAAAAAGTCAATGCAGCACATCAGCTTCTGGAGATGCTTTCAGAGAGGGCTTAAGATGTTAAGTAAATTGGAAAACTCTGATCCTTTCTGTGTTTCTAGGAAGAGTGCTTGAAGCTAACACAGTCAGTCATGTCAGTGTTTCTCCCCCAGTATTGCGACTGACCAAGGGACGATTACCTTTCAAATGCTGCCCAAAGACAATGGGAGAAGATCACCCGACATTTAGTCCAGTCTGGAGCAGAACAGAGAGCGGGATAAGTTGGTTTTCCCCAAGTTACTGACGGACGGTTAGCTTTCCCCAGCATCGCCTATTGGAAAGAGCACAGGCCCGGGAATCAGAGGACTTTGATTCTATTACCACTTTTGCCACTCGCTTGCTGGGGGACCTTGGGCAAGTCACGATTTCTCTGTGCCTCGGTTTCTTCATCTGTAAAATAGGGGACTCAACACCTGCTCTTCCTATTTAAACTGTAGCACAGGAACTCATCATCTTATGTCAGTCGATGCTACTTGAGCATTTACTGTGTAGAGAGTATAGTACAATAGAGTTGGTGAACATGATCCCTGCCAACACAGAATTCACAGCCTAGATGTGGAATCTAGACTGTAATCTAGTTATGAGCAGGGATAGTGCCTGCTGATTCTGTTGTACACAATTTTTATTAGTATGATTAGTTATTATTCTTTTACACCTGCACATTAGGGTGCTCCACTGGCAAATCGCTGCATCAAATGAGCCCTGTAACGTGGACCTTCCAACAGGTCTCGACAACACTGACCTGTTCTGTCCATCAGTGCGCCTTCTCTGTGCATGGTACTGCGTTGCCTGGATCCAGAGCTTAGAACAGTGCTTGGCACACAGTAAGCACTTAATAAATACCCTCATTATTATTGGTACAGTAGGGTTGGGAGGTATGGTCACGGCCTTCAAAGACCTTACACTCAGGTGGAGAGACAGACTCTAAAATAAATTACAGGTAGGAGGGAGCGATAGAGGATGAAGGTGTGCATCTAAGTGTAACTGAATAGATGAGAAGCGTCATGTAGTAAGTTTCCATTTATGGGACCAATTCTCCCGGAGCCTTAGGCCTGGTCCTTTGGAAGGCACATTTGTTCTGCCATACCCCCAAAGATGTTCAGTGCATTTAGTGTACACGATATGTGCACAATGCACTAATAGCTACCCAAGTGGTATGCAAAAATTGTTACTCCTTTCCAAATGCCCTGCTCACTGCCAGGAATTGAACCTAAGCATCAGAATGTTGGGGTCATGATATATAGCCTGGGGAATACTTGCTTATTAAAGGTAAGACAAATCTTCAATTCCCTTCCCCTAATAATTCTCTCTGTGTGACGGTAGGTGACGTGCATCATATACCATCTACCATCGCTTGGGATAACCTTGTTAGGGACAGCAACTAATAAAACAAGATCCCATTTAGCTGGGAATGATGACATAGCGTAACAAGAACAGATGGATATCCAATCTGTCTGAGCTGTATTTCTGTGATGTTAGGTCAATTAGGAGCCTTTCATGGTTGTGGGAAAGGCAGCACTCGAGTTAAACCGAGGGGGCTACTGAGCCCATACACCGGGCCTCACGGCCAGGGATTGTCTCTGTGAGCGCACAGAGTGTTTGGGACCGTACAGGCCACCTGGCCTTTGTAGTTACACATATTCACCCACTTCAATTTCACCATCGGGGTGTCTCCATTTGAGAAAGATATGCCCACGCTGCACTGCACTATGACTTACTTCAGAAGAGTCTAGGTCCCCCTTGAACCTATATTTTCCTTTGTAATTACTGATAATAATTAATAATTATGATACTCGTTAAGTGCTTACTATCTGTCAAGCACTGTTCTAAGCACTAGGATAGGTACAAGTTAGTCAGGGTGGACGCAGTCCCTGTACCATACTGGGCCCACACTCTTAATCCCCATTTTTCAGATGAGGTAACTGAGGGCCAGAGACACAGAAGTGACTTGCCCAAGGTCACATAGAATATATGGGGCAGAGTCAGGATTAGAACCCATGACCTTCTGGCTCCCTGGCTGGTGCTCTATCCACTGAGCCACGCTGATCCAAGGGCAACCTCAGCAGTGTCATGCTTCCTTCCTAGCTCTGTTTCGAGCACTGGCCAGGAGTGGGGTAGGTTTGTTAGGGGAACATTTCAATAGACTTGGTAATGATCATGATAATAATGCTTTGTGTTAAGCTCTTACTATGTGCCAAGCACTGTTCTAAGCACTGGGGGAGATATAAATTAATCAGGTTGGACAGTACCGGTTCTACCTGGGGCTCACACTCTTAACCCCCACTTTACAGATGAGGTGACTGAGGCCCAGAGAAGTGAAGTGACTTGTCCAAGGACACACAGCAGACACGTGTGGCTCAGTGGAAAGAGCACGGGCTTTGGAGTCAGGGCTCATGAGTTCGAATCCCAGCTCTGCCACTTGTCGGCTGTGTGACTGTGGGCAAGTCACTTCACTTCTCTGCGCCTCAGTTCCCTCATCTGTAAAATGGGGATTAAGACTGTGAGCCCCACGTGGGACAACCTGATTCCCCTATGTCTACCCCAGCGCTTAGAACAGTGCTCGGCACATAGTAAGCGCTTAACAAATACCAACATTATTATTATTATTATTACGTGGCAGAACTGGGATTAGAACCCAAGTCCTACTGATTTGCTGGCCCAAGTTTTAGCCGCTAAGCCATGCTGCTTCTCTGGGAATAGGGGAGCACCCTGAGCCAGAGTCTGAGAGCTAGAGATGGAGGGAAGGAGAGATTCAGACTATGTTTGGAAGAATAAAAGTGGGGCAATTTATGTGGCATTCCTACTGATAAACTGAAACTGACTTTCATGTTTCCGGTTTGGAGGCTTGGCACATTCTCCTGCTTCCTTCCCAGTTAGTTCTGGTATTTATTAAGCACCTATTATGTGTCATGCACTGTGCTAAGAGCTTTGGCACAAATGAGATGATCAGATCTGGTCAGCTATAACCCCTGCATCACATGGGGCTCACAGAGCTAAGAAATAAGGAGAGCCGGCACTTTATCCCCATTTTATACACCTGAACCATGACTTCTGAATTCCCAGTTCCATGATTTATCCACTAGGGCAAATTGTCTGCTCCAAGAGCCCAGAATCTTCTCTGGGCTCACAAAATGTTGGTGCGGGAACAGCTGGGGTGCTGCCGGCTGCCATTGACCCGTCAAGAAATCAGCTCCAGAGGACAGTCAGAGCACTCTCCTCTTCTCCAAGTAGAAGGAAGGAAATCTGCAGCTATGGCAACCACCCTATAATGACCTTCTGAGCACACCTTCCACTATTGAAAATGAGGGCCTCTGAAGCATAGAGAACTGCCCAAAGTGTGAATGCACGGCCTTCGCTCTATCGCGGAAGTCACTGCCGCAGCCGAAACCTTGTAAGAAAGTAAAACACGTGCGGAAACGCATACAGAAATCTAGAAGTAAAGAGGGGACTTAATGCACTGGTCTTCCTCAACACTTTAGAAATGACTCTTTTTCTTTTCTGCCTCCTTCACTGCCCACACCCCCCCACTTCCTGTTCTTTGGCAAAGCTGATTATATTAAGCATGTCAAGGCAGTTTCGTATCACTCTGTTCAAGGAGAAAACTGATTGAGAATACTACCACTGCTTCTCAGGCGCTGGCAAGATCCTGGCCAGAATCCTCCAGAAGAAGCTATTGAAGGACAGTAACTTTCTGCTATCTGAATCACTCAGGTCCAAACCACCCCAGCCTGGGAGATATAGAAAAAAGGCAAGCAAAAAAAAGTAGTCTTCGATGCCAACCTTTGACACCATTAATAGGCCAGACCCAGGAAATTACTGAGCAAACGTGGCTGTCCTGAGATTATTCCGAAGTCTCTAGGCTGCTCCAGATCGGGATGGCCCAGACAATTCAGAGTTAAAAGGTGCCATGTCTGACCCTTTTACTGTCAGACATATACGAGGTCCCAGCCAGCTTACGCTGTAACTTTTGAGAACAAGGCACCTATGCCTCTGACAGATTCATCCAACTCAATGAGAAATTAGTAGCAATCAAAGTATCTGAGCAAGTTATCCAGTCAGTCTTGTTATGCTGACTGTACTCTGGAGTTACCGCCATGAGAATACGCACTTTGAAACTGTTATGCATCATTAGCCCAACATTATGAACTGTCAATAATACTGAAGAAAATTAAGGGTCAAGTCCCAGCCTGAGTCACACCCAGAACTTAATGCTGTCACCAAAAATCTGCCCCTAATAACAATTGAGAATGATGATGATGGTATTTGTACTAAGCACTGTTCTACGCGCTGGGGTAGATACAAGGGAACCAGGTTGTCCCCCGTGAGGCTCACAGTCTTAATCCCCATTCTAAAGATGAGGAAACTGAGGCCCAGAGAAGTTAAGTGACTTGCCCAAAGTCACACAGTTGTTAAGTGGCAGAGCCAGAATTAGAACCCATGACCTCTGACTCCCAAGCCCAGGCTCTTTCCACTAAGCCACGCTGTTTCTCTAGACTGTAAACCTGTTGTGGGCAGGGGATGTGTCTGTTATACTGTATTCTCCCAAGCAAATATTATAGTGATCTGCACACATTAAGCACTCAATTAATATGGATGTCTGATTGACTAGGCAGTACATTATCCAAAAGTATACCATGGGCGGTTTTTTTGTTTTTGTTTTTAATTATATTTGTTAAAACCTTACTATGTGCCAGGCATTGTACTAAACGCTGGAATAGAGACAAGATCAGCAAGTTGGACACAGTCCCTGTCCCATACAGAGCTCACAGCCTTAGTCCTCATTTTACAGATGAGGTAACTGAGGCACACAGAAGTTAAGTGACTTGCCCAAGGCCGCAAAGCAGACAAGACTCGTTTCCCAGACCTATGCGCTTTCTACTAGGACATGGCGCTTCCCAAGTAATGCCACTGCTGGATGGTAAATTGACAAAGGGCACATGTGCTAGCAGGAAGAACAGAACAAATGTTTTAAAGACATGGAGAAGCACAATCTCAAACAATGTGGCCAAACAGCAGGCTGCTGGGAGACAACTGCACCAGACCGGCATGTGACAATCCGGTCCTTCAGTGGGCTTAAGAAGAATACGACTAAAGACTCAGATTGAGAACAGAAATGGGAATCACAAGTCGTAAATACAACTGCAAGGCAAAGGATACTGTATAAAATATAGGATTGACTAAAGGTGCCTCATAGGTCTTTACATCCATACTTAATCTGAGCACATAAATAGGCTGTCACTTCACTCATCAGCTAGATTGTAATTACCTTGAGGGCGAAGGTCTGTCTACAAACTATTTTAATAATAACGATAATTGTGGTATTTGTCAAGTACTTATTAGGTGCCAGACACTGCACTAAATGTTGGGGTGGATACGAGCAAATCAAGTTGGACACAGTCCCTGAATCACGTGGGGTTCACAGTCTCCATCCTCATTTTACAGATGGGGTAAATGAAGCCCAGAGAAGTGAAGTGATTTGCCCAAGGTCACACAGCAGACAAGTGGCAGAGACGGGATTAGAACCCATGACTCTCCCGAGCAATAATTCAGTGCTCTGCTCCAAGTAAACGCTCAATAAATACCACAGATTGACTAGCATTATCTTTAAATATGAAGGAACCTCCCCATACCCCCTCCCCCCAACACCCAGCAGAACCCAACTATATTGGGCTTCCTTTAGTGTTTTGTTCGGTTAGAGTTCTGGTCCTCTTCGAACCCCCAGATTTTTCCTTTACAATTTACCATGTCGGGGTGAAACTCACTTGTGGCTGCACCATGCTACTTTTCTAGATTGGCTCTGTCCTCAAGACACAGTTCCCCTTGTTTATTCAGGGATTGGAAACATGGATACTGGGGTCCTCTGCAGCGCCCGCTTTATTCCAATTTATCGCCCTGAGGCTAAATTCTGCAGCAGTCGCAGATTCCAGGGAAATCCCTGCAGCTTATACAGGTACTAAATTCAGATCGGAGCACACTGCAGTATTCTCACCCTGGGAGAGGAGAGTGACCTACTTTCTTGCAGTGAGAAGTGAGTTCAATTGTGTGTGTGCGTGTGTGAGATGGCATGTTTTAGTGTGATCCCAGCATAATGTCATCTCCCTCAGCGGGGCTGTCCCTGGTTAGAATGGAACCATTTGGGGCCTTCATTGCAAGGCTCAGTGAAGGAGGGAGGTAGAGAGGATTTAGAAGCAGAACTACTTTCTGGTTAGGTAGTTTCTCTAAACCGAAGAGAGGAGTTTTCAGTGCTTCCAGTCTTGTGGTGAATTTTAGACCGATGATCCCATTCAAGAGGGAGTGCCATTTTACCCGCCTTAATCCACTGCCAACCCATCTCCAGCCCAGACACTCAGGACTGACCCCAGGGCCAGAGCAATCCAGTCAATTGCTGTATATTCTGGGACTTTTAGGGTCCTCACCTCCCAGGGTAGTGGGTAGTGGAGGAGAGGCCAGCATGGTCTAGCGGAAAGAGCACGGGCCTGGGAGTCAGAGGGCATGGGTTCTAATCCCACCTTTGCCTCTTGTCTATTGTGAGACCATTGGGCAAAACTAACTTCTATGAGCCTCAGTTTCCTCATCTGTAAAATGGGGGTTGACTGTAAGCCCCATATATGACGGGACCGTATCCACCCCGATTATCTTATATCTACCCCAGCGTCTAGCACATAGTAGGCACTTAACAAATACCCCAATTATTATTATTATTAGGGAAGGAGAAATTGTAGATCTGAATCCTTCTTCTTCTTGACACCCTGAGAGGAAGAAAACTCACTTGAGTCTTCACTAAGAGAGGTAGGAAGCAATAGCTAGAGTCTTTGGGGGCAGGGGAAAGTGGTAAAAGAGGGATTTAAGGTCAGCCCTTCCTCTTTTAACCCCTCCCTAACCAATACATTCTGCACTTCCTTGGCTGCCCCGGGTCCCATGGTCCCCTAGGGCTACTCCAGCTAAACAATGACACCATCCTCCCCTCCTCTGAGGAGCTAGAAGGGTCAACAAATTATTTCATGTCCTCAAGGCTATATTGAAAGGCGAGCTGCGTTCTGGACTCATCGTGCTGATTTTACAAATGAGGAAATCGAAACACAAAGTTGTAAATGACTTTCAAATCTCCACAGAGATATTCTTCCCTAGCTCCAGGTCAAAATCCTATGCAAACTAAAGGTTGCTTTCTGGAAGAATACTATGTAATAATATTATGGGGTGATAACATTTAGATTTCCTTTTCTAAATATGTTGGCGTGATTCGACTGGGAGAAAGAAAAACAATCTAGCAATAGAAATAAATGGAAAAATGAAAACTTATCATTTGGGTTCGCCCATCAAATAAAATGTTTCCTTGATTTTGGCATGTGACCTAGCTGTGAGCATAGTAAACACATTATGGTGCTAAGCTACAACTGTTCCAAAGTACCTGTTGGGCAAAAATGAATGCTAAGAGAAACCACCGTTTGATAGCATACTCTGGGTACTGGGGATACAGCAGTATAAAGTGTCAGTCAGTTGTGAGAAGATAGTTTTGCAGGTGAAGAACTTGAAAAGAATTTTCCTTTTTTTCCATGCTTTTCTAGTTGAAATATTAATAATGTTACATAACAATTTTACTGTATGGCAGTCTTCAACTATAAAGATTCAAATAACGTTTCATTCTGAAATATTGCTTATCCAGAAAATATTCCAATTATTATTTTCATTCTGTTTTAAAATGTAATTTAAAATGCTTTAGCCTGTATTTATTGTGATAGTTCCTATTCTGTTATATCCAAATATTTTAAATACTTTTTTTCAAATGGGTACAATATCCACTTGAGAAATTAAGAAAGTAAAGCACTCAGGAATTTAGTCCAAAATGAAAATGAGCAATTTGATGATTTTTGAAGATTGTGTTAAGGTTTGAGAAAATGAGCTCAATTCTTGGAATTCAAGGAAAACATGGAGTATGTTTGTTTTGTTTCTTTGAACCATGTCTCAGAGTTGCATTTAAATACACCCAGAAAAATGAGTTGCTGACATACGAGTTTAAATGAAAAACAATTTTTTTTTTTGCAAAGGGAAAGTCACCCACTTTCAGAGTCCATTCATCCCTGGATTTGTGGCTTTTCATTAGGGAAGAGCCAAATGGTCTTAGGTTCTAACAGCAAAACCCAATTTGAATCTTTCTTGAAAGTCCAAACTGAGGCCAGACTTGCTTTCCAACCCTGGAGAATATGCAGACATAACTCAACTGTCAGCCACACCCAACCACCTTACTAAGAAACTGAGTTGACTCCCTATTGGGGTTGGCAGGGGTGTGGGAAAGGAAATTTAAAAAAAAAAAAATCACACTACTTCTAGATTTCCTAATATTTGCTTTTCATATAGTGATCATATCCTCTTGGAAGGGGAAGTTTAAAGAACATGGCTCCCCATTTTGATTTTCAATGCATGTGGGCAAAGGCCCCAAGTTATAGAGGGAGTGATGAGATGATGGACACCTTAAGAAGGGGCAGGCAGAGATGAGACAGATATACTAATGGCTGAAGGAGAACGGAGGAAAGACAGGGAGGGAGGAAGAAAGAGAAGGGCAGAAGGGACAAAGAGAGGGAGAGAGAAAGGGAAGATAGCCCGCAATATGGAAGAGTAGCAAACTTAACAGAACTAACTTAATATGTACTTAACAGAACATATAAAAATAGGCATGCGCCTCTTGCCCCTGGGGAGACATACAGTCCAAAACCCATGTCACTGACCCAGATTCACAAATAAGGAAGCAAAGTAGACAAGTAGACAACACACATAAATTAAAGTAGAAAACAAAATTATTTACAGAACATGCAGGCTATAGGAGCATGACACTTGGGTCTGGACATCTACATGACATGAAATGGAAATTCATTTTACTAATCTGTCCCAAATGCAGAGCGTGGAGGCAACCCATTTCACTCATTGACACAGTTATTTGCATCTTGATTGTTAAGACATAAGACAGCCCTACAACCGACTGGCCCCACTGGTAGATGTTCTTATACATGTAAAGGAAATTGCAGAATACTCCATCACTGGAGTCAGAAGTAATTGCCTGTGGAGGTTTCCCCCACTCTATGGTTCGTGGATTGCTTACCTAATTATCAATTTAAATAAATAAAAAAAAAGGGTGCCATTTCCTGAATGGACAATGGGGATATTATCCCAAGTCACTGGATTTCAGTTTTTAATTTTACATTTGGATAACCCAAGGGGCACATCTTGTCATCATCCCACTTCTAGCACTCCCACCGCGGCTGTGTCTAGTCAAGTGTTTCCGGGAGGAACAGACGGGTTCGTTGGGGCGTAGGCGTTAGTGTCTTAACCACAGAACTGGTCTGACCCGGCAAGATGTTTCTGTGAAATGCACTGTGGGATCCAGTTTGTTCAGCAGCGATGAGGGGGAGGGGTGGTTTCAGCTGATTGGTTTGATTGTGCTCATGAAAACACTGCCAAGACCCCAAGGGGAGAATTGCCTTAGCTTCTGACTTGTAACAGAAGCCTGCCTGCGGTCAGTGGGCATGCCCAGCTCCGAATGTTCACTCCAGTCCTCCGTAGAGGGACAAGAAAGGAAAGGAAAGGAGAGAGGAGGTTGGGATTTCAGCACAGGAGTTGAACCTGAAAAGAACCAGACGCCGCTCAACACTGGATCCTGGACTGGTTTCACTCAAAACTTTAGAGAGTGGTGCAGGGCAGGGTTGATCCCTCTGCTAGCAGCTCAATCCCTGGGTCAATATGGTCTCGTCCTGCTGAGACTGGGTCGCCCAACCCTGAACGGTCCATTCGGAACAGATCCCGTGGGGTCAGGCCAAAATCACACTGAGAGTGGATCGAGTATATCATCTAGTTGCCAAACAGTGGGCAGAGGCAGTGGCAGGATGAACAGGAAAGGGTGGGAGTTGGGGTGGGGGGGCAACAATAGCATCATTAGTATGAATTCTACTTGCCTGGCTTTCGATGCTTTTTCTAAATTAAAATCTCTGGGCTTAATCTGGTGCTTCTTCCTTTCAGTTTTCCCATTCACACACTTCTACCTGTGATAGTTTGTTGTTCCCCATACATTTCTACTTTAAATCCACTGGGCGATAAGAAAACGGCCAAATTTCTCTCCCGCAATTTCTCCCACCCAGGGACGCAGAGGACTATAAGCTCTGGGCAGGGAACAAGTCTATCAACTCTGTTACATTGTACTCTCCCAAGCACGTAGTACAGTGTTCTGCACAAAGTAAGCGCTCAGTAAATACCATTGACTGACTGATAGAGTTTGTGGAAAAAGACAGCTGGGACGAACTGCAAAGTATCTTTGATGCCCCTCTCAGGTAGTCATAATTGGACGATTCCCAAATGGATCACCAACAGTGAAGTTTGGGGAATGGAGGCAATTCACCAGCATTAGGGTGATGCGCAAGCAACACAGTTTTCCTTGGTAGGACACATGAGGAGAATGGGTGATAGAAGTACATCCAAGCATCTACTCTGTGGCAAATTGAACTGGAACAGGTACAAGCAGTGAGAGCAGGACAAATATGGCCCAGTGGAAAGAGCACAGGCTTGGGAATCAGAAGCCCTGGGACCTAATCCCTGCATTTCCACTTACCTGCTGTATGGCTTTGGACAAGTCCCTTATCTTCTCTGGTCCCCCAGTTTTGACAACAGTAAAATGGGGATTCTTGCTGTGGGCAGGGAATGTGCCTGTTTATCATCATACTGTATTCTCCCAAGCACTTAGTAAAGTGCTCTGCACCCAGTAAGTGCTCAATAAATACAATTAAATGAATGAATAATGCCGTTCTCCCTCCTATTTAGACTGTGAGACCTATGAGGGACAGGAAATGTGTCTCACCTGTCTTGTATCTACCCAAGCGCTCAGTACAATGCTTGGCACAAAGTACTTATTAGCAATCATTATTATCAATCAATGGTATTTGAGCACTTAGTGGGTGCAGAACAGTACTAATTATTGTTATTATTACTGATAATAAAAATTATAGCTAATTCTCAAAGTATTACCCAGTGAAGGGCATTTCTGGACTGTTTAGACACACAAGCAGCAGGCAGAAGAGATTGGGGGCATCTCTCCTTGGAAAGTGACTTGGGAAAGTCCAATATACCAAGACATAGATTCTAAAACAGCAACAACCATCGCAAGTGATAAACACTCCAGGCGACAAACAATCTTAACCCACACGGGTGGAATGGAATATCTGGCCACACATCAGCATGCATGGGGAGAATCTCCCTACACATGGCGTCATCGTTGTCCTTGAAGGAAAGGAGACACGAACCATCAAACACACATTCACCAATATGCGTACATGGACTGGATATTGGCAAATTTATGCTTAAAAGATGAAATTCTCAATCGAGAGCCCATCAGCTAAATTTTTCACTGGTTCAAGGCGAAACACAAGGCTTTCAGAAAATTTACGCCTCGTGTTTCAACTTTTAGCTAACAGCTTATTTTTTGGCAACCGAGGTCTATGCCTAAATATCAGAATGTTTAAGTAGAAATGCTGACAAACCTGCAACTACAAGAGGACTAATATCGCATATAAATAACCATTTCAATTAAAGTTGCAACTCTCTTGTTCGGTTGGGGTGAAGGAGAAACTATATTTTTAAAATACCTTTAACCTAATTTCTAATCGTTCACTCTGACTCAGTGACTGTAAATTGCACTAATAGCATTTTGTTGACCACTTTATTAAAGTAAAAAAACATGCATCATGTTGCCAAACCACTTACTGCTTATTTGGAAGTGTTAAATGGAGTTGGTGATTTCGGGGTGGCCCATCATTATTTAAGCAGAGTGCTGAGTGTATTAAAATCTGTGTAATTGCTAAGTGTTACATTGTCAGAGCTGTGATGTGGCATGACCGCCAACTGTAAATAGCATGTTTCATAAACAAGAGGCAAACATTATGAGGGATGTCTCTTTAGTACATATTTTTTACCCCTTCGTTTACATATCATTTTTATGGATGTAGGTGTTTCCCGCAATCTTTAAAGGGGAGTTTTCCATTGTGCTTATGCAGCTTCTCCTTTGTGATTTAATCATAGGAATCATTAATTCTCTTTTTTTAAAAAATTATCTTACTGGTTGTTTCCTTTTTTAGAAATATGATTGCACTTTCTAGATACTTCCTTATCTGCCTGCAAACGTGCACTCGTCATTTACCACAGGTTTACAGGGCTCTAGTGCTATCTGTCTTTTGGTAAATGAATTGTTTGTGTATTGCTTCAAATTTTCTCTGGATGGGAGAGTGTTAAGCTCTTGACACCCAGAAATGTTTCAGAGTATATGCTCAATTGTGGTTCCTTTGTCTCCCTTTGTCTCATTAGTTAGGACTTTATTATTAGCTTTTTCTTTTTTAATTAACAGGTTGACATTAAAAAAATAGAACTCTGATTTCCTGGAAGTAGTATGTTTCCTAGGAGCTTTAATAAGTCCAGAGCTTTCTACGCATACAGCAGCTCAAACATAGAAATCCTGATTTGAGGCTTACCTATGTTGATGTCTTCAAATTAATGTTCTATGTACAGTTACAGATGCCCTCTAATTTCTAATCGAATCAAACCTTCAAAGAAAGAAATTAAAAGGGTATGGTCAGAAATGCTCAATTCCGGAGCCTCAAGATAGTTTAATATAAATTCACTGGGATTCATTGGTTCAGGAATCCTGATCCTCTGAATTTTATCTCCCTTGAGTTTTAACTTATTACCCAGGGGAGTTTACTTTCTTTTTTAATGTAAACCTCATCTACTCTATTGATTCTTAAGAACAAGTTGCAAGCATATGGTACCACTTCCAAGTAGAGTAGAAATCAGGTGGCAGAGTTTCTTTTACGATGGCAACATTTGACATATAGTCTTTTAATGAGATGCAAAAAAGGAAAATGTCAATGGCAGCAATTTGGAAGTGAAAAAATAATTTAGGTAAATATTTATTAAGTACTTCAAACACATTTATCTTTATGACTCCATGACTGAATATATTCAGATTATTCATGCTGTAGGATACTACCAAACTAATGCATACGGCATAGCTAACCTCTAAAATTAACCCTGTGGACTTTTATTGTGACACGGCTTTGTGTGGTTTGCCACTGGACCTATGTGGTGTAAATTTTCTAGGGGGGAAAGATCATACATGGAAAGTAGATAACTGCCATTATGAAACAATGGTGGCCATAGCAAATCCACTGTTGAAAAAAGTGAAAATAACCATGAGTTGACCACTAAATAGAGAGCTCTGTTCATAAAACTCTATCATAGAATCCCTGAGCTCTATACTGAAATTCTTCACTTGGCTTATACCGACACGGTCTTTGGAATTTTGTAGGAAAATCTATAGAATACTTCTCTTTTACTCTCTCTTTCCCCTTACCTATTCCTGTATTTCTCACTCAATATACTTATGTTTATGATTGATATCTACTCTCATCCTCTTTTAAATACTGGACCAGTTTATGTCAGCTTGTTTACCCCACTAGGTGATAACTTGAAGTTCCCCAAGTGCCGTATATATTACTATGCCTAAGGTAGAGTATTGCCATATCACCCAAGCCCGCACACAGTAAGCGCCCAATAAATACGATTGATTGATCGATCAGCAGGGTAGCAGTCTGGATGGAGAGGAAAAGTCGGATTATAGGAATGCTGTGAAGGTAGAACCGATAGTATTTGGTGACACATTGATTACGGGGGTGGAATGGGAGAGACGAGTCAAGGACAGCATCACGTTATAGGCAAGTGAGATAAGATAGTGGTATTGTCTACGGTGATGGGAAAGATGGGGGAGGATAGAGGTTGGATAGGAAGATAAGGAGTTTGGAACATGTTTAGTTTGAGGTATCTGTGGGACATCCAAGTAGAGATGGATCTGAAGGCAGGAGGAAATGGGAGATTGCAGGGAAGGGGAGAGGTTAAGGCTGGAGATGTAGATCTGCATACAGAATATGCCATTCACTTGTGTGCTACAGTTCTGCACCCAGACTGCAGTGAAAATGGTCCTAAGGAGTCAGAAGGGGGTTACATTCTCTATCAGTGGTATTTACTGAGCACTTAGTGTTGACAGAGCGCTGTACTATGGTTTTGGGAGAATGGAATACAAGAGTTGGTGGACATATTCCGTGCCACGAGGAGCTTACAGTCTATAGTGGAAGAGACCACCAGTCAGTCCCACATCATGCAACAGGGCCAGGAATGTGGCCAAATCTAGAAGGACTTGTAGAGAATCCTAAAGATCTGCCACAACAACCAAGGAGGAGTTGGAAGAGACAGCAGGGAGCTAAAGTCAGAAATCTCCGTGAGTGTCACTCTTTCTAGTATCATCTTCTTCCCCACCTTCTCCCTCTCTCTGAGTCCCTATATTTCTCTAGGACTTCGTTTGTCCGTTTTGACAAAAAAAAAAAGTTTTATGCTAATTATTTAAAAAATAATTTTAAAACTGACTTTCAGGAATACAGGGATGGAATATCACCCCTTGTTGTAGCCCTGCATTTATCTTAAAACACGGGGAGTTCTCTTTGAAATCAGTGGGCTATGAGAGGGTCCAGGGGATAGTGAAGATTGGTGAATTCAGCTACTGTTTCTTAGGTGGGGAATGTTGGGGGAGGGGAAGGCTGCCATCTTAAGTTGCCATCTTAATGATACTTCCCAGTGGGACACCCAGTTTGATAAGGCTGAATAAGCCTGAAAGAATCAACTTCATCATTTGGAAAAAAAAAAAAAACAAAGCAAAAGCCTTGAAACCGCTGTAAGGAATCTTGAAATGCAGGAATGTTTTGCATTGTGTCATTTTAGTTAATTTAACAGTCGGTTTAAATTTCCTGTTTTGGGTTGGGTTTTGGTTTGGTTTTTTTTGGGGGGTAGACGGAACGTTTTTCATCAAATCCTCAATTTCTAACATTTTTAGTGCTGAAGCTGATTCAGTCCTTGCCTCCTCCTCCAAACTGTCAAGATAGCAGCAGCTTCCCGTCTGACTGTTAATTATTCTCTTTTATTATACTTAAGACCGAATGGCTACATTCTTTCCTAAGATGCTCATATACACCTCCCACTGAATTCAATGGCCCTTTAAGTTTTTTTATAGTGATTTTCTCTTCTTTGTAATTAGATGTAGTGATTAGAATCTCTTTTATGTTACTTTGGAGGTTTCCTTTAAGCCTACCTAGAAACCAATGATTCTAAAGCACTAGCTACAGGAGATAAAAATTTAGCCAAACAATTTATCTATTTATTTCTAATGAGTGTTGAGAGCAAGCACAACATCTCTGCATCCCATATTACTTATATTTCTTTCCCAGTGTCAGTTGAAAGAGACATTCTGTTTTCTGTGCCTCTCTTCCCTCTTGCCCGGTCAGACTCACCCTAATCATGTTGCCTAAACCCTTTTAGGAGCTGCCTAAGAGCAAGCACAGAGAATTCCGGAGCTGCTCAAAGGGGCATCCAAACCCTCCTCTCATTCTAGGCAAGCCTACACAAACTTCTCAGAGCAGTTGGGTTTTCTAGCCTAGCTGTAATCTCCAGGATTTCTCAGATGGAGAACCCACAGCTGCTTGGGACCTTATTCCTAAACCATCACTGTCAAGAGGTTCTTCCTCTCGGTCAGTCTTACTCTGTTTGGCTGAGATTTCAGTCCGTTTCCTGTTGTTCTGTCCTAAGTGAGGCTGGAAAACAGCTGGCTCACATCCTCCTTGGAATAACCCTTCGGATGCTTGATGGAAATGCTCGTCACCTTCCACAATTCCTCCCTTTAGGCTAAATAACCCCAATTCCTCTGTATTTCTTTAAGACGTTGCACTATTCTTGGGTGATCTGATTTCATCACCCTCCAGTTGGAGTTTGCTGATTTCCCCATGAGCTCCCTTGCTTTCCAGATAGAAAACCATCAGTCCAAATCATTTCCAACAATTTCAAATTATGCTTGCCTCTTTAATACGGTGTCAATGACATAATCTTTAGTAAACAACACAAATATAATTGGCATCTGTAATTAACATTAGGTCACACTTATTGCTCTTTCATTAAAATGCCATCTTTGAAATATCATTTTACTGATCATATATATTTTTGGCACAAACACATATCCCAGATATATTAGCAAAGAGCCATTCAGCTGGCAAGGTTTAAATCTCTAACTGCCCTCACAGACCCAACTATTTTCAAATTTGATGAGAAAAAAAAAATCACATAAACCACCGTCTATGTTTAGAAGGGTGGTTTTCATAAGCTTCTGGGTCTGTAGAGTCAATTGTGGCCTAGTGGAGTGAGCACCAAACTGGAACTCAGGAATCCTGGCCTCTATGGGAATCAGATTCTGCTTCCCTGCTCTTCCTACCTCTTGTGGGATAGAGACTGCATCCAATCTGTGTCTCTACTCCACTGTTGGGCAGCTTGGTCTGATGGACAGAGAACAGGCCTGGGAGTCTGAAGGACGTGGGTTCTAATCCCTGCCTTGCCACTTGTCTGCTGTGTTACCTTGGGCAAGACACTTTACTTCTCTGTGCCTCAGTTCCCTCATCTGGAAATAAGAACGTGAGCCCTATGTGGGCCAGGGACTGTGCCCAACCCGATTACCCTGTCTCTACCTTAGTGCTTAGTACAGTGCCAGTACGTAGTAAGTGCTAAAATACCATGGTTACTGTTATTATCATACTATTAATTATGAAAGTGGAATAATGCCTTGGCAATTGTCTGGTGAATCTGAATGCAGACAATACGGGTAATTCAGGTCAAAACCCATCCTTTTTTCTTTATTGGCAGCTGGGAGGGTTCTGACCTGTATTATCTAGGTAATTATCTCAATCCTCCCTCTTATTCTGTTATAAAGGCAGAACTGGATTCACTCCCATAGCCCATTCACAGCTCTGTGAGAATGAATTAGCCCCAACACCTACCATCTTCTCTATCATGTTCTCCCTTCTCTTCTTTAATTCACCCATGTTCTTGATCTATCACACAGGTTATTGATCTAATGGGCACATATCGTTGAGGAATAATCTGATTTCCTCTGGGGTCTTCACTGAAGCTCCAGAAGCGGATTGCAGTCTGCAGGTAAATGGCTAGCTTGCCTCAAGGCGGACTCTTCAGCAATAATTCCTTCTCCAACACTCCCAATTCCTTTTAGGAGGGCAAAAATATGCTTATTTGTATGAGTTCTCGCAGGATAGTGTAACATAGCATTCAGAAAAATGGATTCCTCTGCTTTCACCTTATAGGGATTGTACTCATCTCATTAAATGACAGTTTATACGGTGTGAATATATACATTCTGCAACCAAAGGTCAAGTAGGAATATGAACGGTGAGTTCTGGATAGGTTGTCAGGGACAGAGTAGCCTTCAAATACTGGACTCTGGACCCTGCAAGCACATTTCAGGAAGTTCAGGTATGGTTAGCCCTGGAAAGTGTAAATGGGAAAGGATAACTGCTTTGGATTTTCAGAGGCAAAGTGAAGAGGTAGGGAAATTACTGAGAGTGATCCAGGAAGTAGGTGGGAATTTCCAAACCTGAATTAAAATTGAGTTCTTCTTTCAATACTATCGATATATTTGATGTTCATTCTTACTTTTCTGTGGCCAAAAAGGGAACAAGGACAGAATGGATAAAGTTTCATCTTAGTCATTAGTTTTCACCAACTTCTCCATGAAACTCCTCACTCGACATTTATTCTCCCAGGGAGATCCTCCATTCTTGTGTCGCAGCTAATATCTCCAGGCAGATGGTTCCCAAATCTCCATCTCCAATTCCGCCTTCTCACTTGCTTTATAATCTCCTCCTGCCTCCAGGACATTGCCACCTGGATGACCTCCTGGCACTTTAGACTCATTATGTCAAACATCAAACTCTTTATCCTCCCTCCTCTTCCTATTTTTTCCCATCATTGTCAACAGTACCATAATCTTCCCTGTCAAGAAGCTTGGTGTCATGGTTGACTCCTCTGTAATTTACCTCCCACATTCAGTCTGTCTCTAAATCCTACTGGATCTTTCCCTTTCTCTCTTCTATACCTATCACCTGACTAGTTTCAGCCTTCATCACCTCCTCCTAGACTCCTGGAACATTTACTTTATTAATTTCCTGCCTTTAGCCTCTTCCTTCTTCAGTCTTTTACATACTACACAGATCATCTTTTTAAAATTCACTTGCAACACTTCAGTTCGCTTTTCAAAAACCTCCAGTGATCATTCATTTCTCCTACTTTCGAGCAATACTCCCAACCATTGACTCCAAGGTTTTCTATCGGCTATCTCCCTCCCATCTATCCCACTCAGGCGTACCAAATCATAGACTGCCCTTCCTTAAAAGCTCCCCTTAAAAGTCACTTCCTCAAAGGGGCATTTCCTGGCTCCTCACTCCTCAGCCTTCTGGAACATCTATGATCTGGTTACTTATGTACTCGATGGCTTACTTTTTAAGTAATTTTATCCATTCTTTCTGTCTGTACCCACTGCCTCATGGCAATTTCTGTCCAATTATCATCCCGATGAGACGGTAAGCGCAGTGTGGGCCACAACCACATCGTTTCCTCCTATTGCATGCTCTCCTATAGGACTCTGCATGCTGTAGTTGCACAATAATCACAGTTGATGATTATGCTAGGGCAGCTAACACAGCAAAATGGACTTTCCCGTCTTCACCTTGCTCCTGCTCAACTTGCAGTAGAGGTGCCTAATTATTGGCCATTTAACAAGTAAAATGCATACCAGGATCAGTCACCGTATTTGGCTAAGAGACATTCGGAAATTTCCGGCACAGGGACAGAATAAGGAGGACATTTCTAAGTCATATGCCAACCCCATCGCTTATTACGAGTAAACATTCAGTTCAGTGAGAAATGTGAACTGACCGTATTGCTGTCATTCCTCATTGTTTTGACTGGTCGCTGAAAGCAGCAGCTTTCAGTTCACAAATCATACCTTCAGAGCAATTTCACTCAAGGCATCGCTGAAATATTAAAATCTTACTGTCATTTGACAAGCAGGAAGCACACCAAAAGACACCAATGCCTCTCTGCTAGCACAGAAGAAATATCAAGGAAAGGAGCAGGCAAGTATCAGGCCGGCACCTGCTCTCACATATATTAAACTTTTCCCTATACAAAATGGAAGAAACTAATGTTCATTCACTCTTCTCTTCCCGATAGCTTCCAAGGGCTGTCCCTCCGTCTCTTTGCTCCTCATTAGTGTGCTGGCCTCAGGAAGAATATTCAAACATAGTTAGAATAAGGATAATATATCCTTCCTTTGGGCTGCAGCTTCTGCCATTTCTCTTACCCCAACAAGGCTGACGTTCTTTCAATTTTAATTCTTTTTAAATTTTGTTTCATTTCCAAAGATTTTTAACACCAGAATTCTCCATTTCACCCGTGAAAGACCTAGACATCTGAGTGCTTCTGGTACACTGGGTATTTGTTTGCTTATCCTGCCACTAATATCTCTTTTCTTAACTGGACTCTGAGGTGAACTGATGTGATGACTTTATTCCTTCCAAATAGTTCTGAGAAAATAGTACCTAAATACGTGAATAATTTGGAAGTACAAAAGCATTATCACAATCCGGTCCGGTGCAATCTTTCACATCCTACGCACTGACTGGATCGGGTGGGATGAAATCAATTGGATGTGTAAATTCCTTAAATAACAGCAAATGGAGCAAATTGAATTTCAAAGTGGAAAAAAAAAAACGGTGAACCTGAAAAGCAGAGCCACGAAGGTCATCAGCAGAATTAGCAAAAAAAGTCTGGCAAAGTTACAGTTAGGCAGTCAGTAATACTCTATTGATCAGACTTTCTCAATCAATGATGCTGCGCCTAGATTATTGATGCAAAGGTATTAAGCAAAATTTTATTTCAGCTAACTTGTTGGCTCAGATGTCAACTGAAAGTCATTTCCCCAGTCAATCAAATATACAATAAAACTGAGCAAACCTAGTTCTTTAATAGCTTTGTGTCCACCTTGCTTTCCAATTACACAATTATCTTTGAGACTCCTTTGAAATGACTAAAGGAATATCACATGAGAAACTAAGACGGCTCTGCTGCATTTCTAGTGTGTTTAAGAACAGCACAATGCACCACACGAACAAGCTATAGGGAGGGGCTTCCCTTCTGGGCCCAGAAGGATGGGAATGGTACTCTAGTCCGCACTCTCACTGCTGACCTCTTGCTCACACCCGCTCCCCTGACTGGATCTCCCTCCCCATTCAGATCTGACCAACCAACATCTGTTGAAATCACACCTCTCTCTGGAGGCCTTCCACAACTCATTCCTAAACTCCCCACCTTATTTCGCCCTAACTGCCATTTCGGCACTTGCATGTCACCTATGCACTTGAAGTTCTCACAGTCTCTCATTGTACTTATCCGTATGCCTTACACAATCACTTCTTCCACTATGTAACTTCGTTGAGTGTCTATCACTCTACTGTAAGCTTCTTGAGTGCAGAGACCACATCCACTGTCCCCAAAACCTTAGTACGGGACTACTTAGCACAATAAAACTACTGACCGACTCCACTATTAATCCGAATGACGACGGTATTTGTCCAGCACTTATTATTTGCCAAGCACTGTTCTAAGCGCAGGGGTAGATACGAAGTTATCAGCTTGTCCCAAGTGGGGCTCACAGTCTTAATCCCCATTTTAAAGATGAGGTAACTGAGGCTCAGAGAAGTTAAGTGACTTGCCCAAAGGCACACAGCTGATAAGTGGCAGAGTCAGGATTAGAACCCATGGCCTTCGTCTGACTCCCAAGGCCACGTTCTTGCCACGAAGCCACGCTGCTTGAGAAGAAACGAAATGAAGAATGAGTTTATTGGGATAGTATACTTTTAACAGAAAAACTGCCACAAAGCACGGCTCAACATTACAGGCCACAAAAGATTGCTGGACCAGGCTCCTACCTTAATCATTTTAATAAGTTATTTCTTTTGTAAAACCTGAAGCAACAGATTTGTTTCTCAGTGAGGACTCAATAACGTAAATAAGTATTTACCTGCTTCCACCATCCTGAGCTAGGGATTCCCCGGAGCTGGAATCACTAGACTTTGGATGCAAAGCCGCAGCACCTAAAAGACATTGAAAGAGCGTAATCTCCTGGTGGATAGGGACCATAACGCTTCTTCCCTGTTCAACGGTCTCCAATTGTCAGCTTCCAACTTCAGGTGTGTAGGAGCAAAAGTTCTACTTGGTGCAGTAATTTGGCTCCTGAAACCACTCTTGCTGGCACTTCTCACTTCTCCAGGGGTGTCACACACTGGAATTTCCCCCACTAGGGGCCCTGAAGATGACCACTCTCGGGAAAGAGTGGCAGAGATCCTCCCCTCCACAGTGAGAGCCATGGACAATTGAGCTACCTGCTTGAGGTTTGGCTCAGGGCCCTTCCTACATCTTGTCACTCAAAATCATGAGAGTAAGAGAAAAGTGGGTAGAGTCATTCAGAGACATGCAATATCCACTTTTAGAGCATGTTTGTGGTCAGGCAGGTGCCCATTCTCCCAATGCACAAACTATAAACTACAAACCAGAATCTAGGCACTTTCAGAGTCACTCTGTGGATGGAGCAAGGAAAAATCCCTAGAAAGCAACTCTTACTTAGGTCATCTCAGAAAGCTGCCAGCCCTTTCCTTCCCCACTCTCCTAAACCCACTCCCCTATAGCTTAGCACCACCGGGGTCAAAGGAATGGTGCTCCTTGTTCTCAAGCAAAAAACCCACCGGACATCACCAGAATGAATTCAAAGCCCTCAGACTCCCACAAGCAGAACAACCAGGAATTTTCTCCCTCTAGACAGTGAGCATCCACTCTAGACTGTGAGCTCATTGTGGGTAATAATAATAATAATAATTATGGCATTTGTTAAGCGTTATGTGCCAAGCACTGTTCTGAGTGCTGGGGTAGATACAAGGTTATCAGGTTGTCCCACAAGGGGCTCATAGTCTTAATCCCCATTTTACAGATGAGGTAACTGAGGCACAGAGAAGTTAATCAGCTTGCCCAAGGTCACACAGCAGACAAGTGGCAGACCCGGGATTAGAACTCACATCCACTGATTCCCAAGCCCGTGCTCTTTCCACTAAGCCAGGAATGTGTCTGCCAACTCTGTTACATCATACTCTCCCAAGTGCTTAGTATGGCGCTCTGCGTACAGTAAGTGCTCAATAAATAGGATCGATTGATTGGGGGTTCCCTGAAGATGTAGGACTAGGTCACCTAAATACCCCAACTTTCCAGGAACACTGTTACAACTTTCCTTTCAGGCCCTAAAATTCAGCTCCTTGATAGCTGGTCGGAAGAGTGTTCAGACTCTCAACTGTAGCCCGCTTTGTGTTTTCATTCTTCTAAAAAGATGCTGTCATCCTTAACTCCTTTCTTGCCGGGCCTGAGCAGGTTGCCTAGAAAAGCCACATACTTTCCGCAAATGTTTTAACTCATGCAAAGTTGCAATTGACTGAAATAACTTCACGAGAAACCCAGCACTCCTCCGTAAGGATCAAAAGAAATCATTTATCAAGTCAATACAACAGAGAAATACTTTGTATATTCACTTTTCTTTCATTATCAAAGCCAACAGACACACAGTATTCAGGACACTGGCTTGTCATCTGAAATCTTTCATTGCAAAGAAAAATTTACATCATAAAAAATAGAATCTGCTTGCACTCCCAAGGACTGAAAAATATGTTTTTCACTTTTAAGAACTGGATAAGAATCAGAAATGAAAGAAAGCAGATGCCCTCACACGCCACATCCAAGTGCTTTCTGTCAGCTAAAGTATAATCCATTTCTAAATGTGCAAGATGAGCTTGCCCTGAATGAATTACTAAAGAGCCTTTTAGGAAGAAAATACATTTTCATAAATTAAAAATAGGATGCCCTCACTGTACTGCTGCTGGCTTTATAACTTCACCCACCAAGACATCTCAATATATACAATTTTAACCGCTCAGATCTCAATAAAATATCTGTTCTCTATTGTGTCAAAACTTTCTGTTTGAAGATGGCACCACTGCATGTTCTCCATGCGTTCATCTGTGGCTAAAAAGACTGATGCATCACCCACGGTCCTTCTCCCTGTAGCTTCCATGCAAAGGAGTGTTAATTACATTTCCTTCTAATACCAAGGAAAAGTGTACTGGTGATAATCCTTTGAATTGTTGGGGCTTTCAACTCAAGTTTTAGTACAGTATATATTTGCAGTAGTATATGGAAAAAAAGCCTGAAATGAATTTGCCTGGGTCTAATGAATTTGTTAGCGACAAAGAGTTCATTTACCTTCTTTGTCTTTCTCCAATTTTCATGTAGCTTCTTGGGAAGACTGCTTTTTGTTTGCTCGTTTTTTTTTTTTAAACAGTGTTCTGTCACTATCTTTGACTCTTATCCGGTAGCTACACACTAATGGCTTTCCTCTCTTCACTGCTATGTGCCCTGTGGGAACTCAATAAATACTTGTTGACTGACTTAATCAAAGGGTCTTCACTACCAGCTATTGCATTTTTAGTTTCTTTGGGTCTTATTTCAATCCAAACTTTTCCTCCCCACCAGGAAACTGGTGCCCTTATTAATGAGTGAAGAGAGATATGTAATATAAAGTGCTATTTTGGTGTAATGTATTAGAGGGAAATTTTGTTCTTGGTTTCCAGTGTGTAAGAGAGTTGATGGGTGCATCTTCACTGAAGCTTGAATATTTGTGGTGCAAGATCTGTGAAGAATATTGCTTTAGAAAATGGCCTTTCAGTGTTACTCTTTGTACCCTTACGTGCATACGTGACAAAGTGGCAAAATATCATAAGCAAAACCTAGGAGATACTTGACTGTTGGGCACTTTGCATATCGACTATTTTTTAATACAATATGGACCTTATCTATTAAAGTGAGAATGATTTAAAAAGTCCAATCTATGCATGCCCTAATTGTCAGCCTCACTGGGTTCTAAAATCAAACAACCACTTTGGGGAAATCAACAAGCATAACATGCACCTACTACAAATGCGTTAATGATTTTAGAATTTGATGAGAGTTTTTAGGCACTTTTCAGAGACAGGCCAACAGTAGAAGTTCAGGTATCGTTTTTATCAGTTTTAATGCCAGGAACCTTTGTAAAAATTAAAAATATCTCAGATGAAATGTGAGCAAGGACACAAGTTGTATCTGTTTGTGATTAACCATAAAGTTTCCATATGTGACATCCCCCTTGGATTCAGGCTGTCTACAGAAACTCGATCGGGGCTATAATTACACTCTGCTTGAATCAAGAAAGTCAAATAATGTCAAAAACAATCATTTTCCTTGTGAAGCATTTGGGAATACAAAGCAGAAAATAGAGATATCATCATGGTAACTTTTCACCAAGTCAGTCTAATCTCATGGCATAACCCTTATTCTCACTGAGGTTTGAATGCTGGCTCGAAAGACATCTATCATGAGTTTTTTGAGGGGTGGCTTTATGGCCACTATACACTCTCTGCCTTGGATAATGTATGAAGGGAAGTTGGCCACCTCTGAATGTTGCCTAACTAAAACCCTGGACATACTAAATATCTCCACCTTGCCACTTCTCTTTTCCAAAGTTTGGAAGGAGCTTACAATGCCTGATGCTACCCTGTCGAGGAAAGAGACATTTTCCTTCATTGTCTCCCCATTCCTCAGATTAACTGTGAGTCTGTCAGCTTCCACCAGTAGCTACTCTGCTTGGCTTCATCCACAGCTGCTCGCAGAAAGCTCAGGAATGCCCTTGTATGCAATAATGCACATAGGAAAAGGCCACAGGTGGACCCCCAAGAAAACTGGATGAATACTTGTTGACTCTCCCCCCGCTTATCCCTCTCAGGCCTACAAAGTTACGTTCAGCTGGACTAGAACAAACAAATCAGAGGACATAGAGGGACATAAAGCAGAGGATGGTCAAAGATGGGTGAAGTCATGGCATTTTCCCATGGCATTTTCCCATAGCCTTCCCAAGAAGGCTAATCACCCAGCCGTCTTTCCTCCCTTCCCCCACTCTGTCCGTTCATATCTCATTTCTTGGTTAATGCAAACCCTAGGAGCCACCCCCCATCCCTAGCCTCATCTGCTGTTCAGGGACAATATTGTGGCCCTCCCAGCCCCCAAGGCCATTAACTTTTAAATACTTGTATTTGTTAAGCATTTACTGTGTGTCAGGTACTGTACTAAATTCTGAGATTATCAAGGTGGACAAAGTCCATGTCCCCACTTGGGGCTTACAGTCAAGCTCTGTTTTACAGATGCGGTAGCTGAGGCACTGTTAAGTGACTTTCCCAAGGTCACACAGGTGACAAGTGGTGGAGCCAAGATTAGAGCCCAGGTCCTTTCTGACTCCTAGGCCTGTGTTCTTTCCACTAGGCCACACTGTTTCTCTAATGACTCGTCATGGAATTCCAATGTCAGGTGCTCTACATATGAGGTTAAGAAAGGAAATATTCATCCCTTGCATAAACTAGAGGGGCCACCTTACCACAGATGTTCTAAGTTCCAACATCATTTTTAAGGGAGGGAAGAACGAACTGGGCTCATGGTCAAGACAATGTCTGTTACAATGTCTTTGGCATCAGTGGAGCTCTCTATGCCAGATAAACAAGAACTACACTGAAACAGGGCATTTTTTAGGCACTTTTCAGAGAGGTCAAGAATAGAGCACCACTTTCAGAGAGCATCTAGTGGCCATCTGGTCAACAAATATTTTCTGGGTGCTCGTGGACTACGTAACATCAATATAGCTGTCTGGGACCCATGTTAAAGTATAGACTTGGTTCCACACATCAGTTCTATAGTAACCTCCAGTCTTGTTTCATTCGATCTGTATAAAAGAAAGTATAATCGTAGTTGTCTAACCAATATGTATGTGTATATATATATGAAACTTCTGGACTAAGAATATAGATATCTGAAAAATTGTATCCTTTTAGAATATCACCAAAGATAAATGTTATATCACCTCTGGTCCAACTGGGTTGCAGAATAATCGATATGGATTTTTTTTTAGAATGAGCTGATGTTCTGCTTTATTTAGAGCTACTTAGGTAAGGAGTTCAAGCCTTGGGCCCCTCAATCTGAACATTTTACTACTAGTTCTGGCCAGCTTAAATCTGGAGTGGTTAACTGCTGGTTAACTGCTCAGGGGTATCTGAGCTGAATTTTTGTGGAGAGATACGGGTTGTAAGTTGATGCTTCAGCTAGCCAAGACCTGCCTCATTATTTGACATTCCTGATTCAAGTGGGATGTAATTATAGCCTAATCAAATTTCAATAGCTAGTTTTAATAAGAGGCAGAAGCTTGAACTGTGTTGTCAACCTACATTCTGCTTGTTGAAGGATAGAATTTTGGGAGTGTGATCTCTGAAACGAACTCCCATCTGAAGGTGAGGTGACCAAATTCTGCCTCAGGGGCAGTCTCTCTGTGGCTCTCAAATAAAGTTAACATCAATACGGGAGTGTGTGTGTGTATGAGAGAGAGAGAGAGAGAGAGAGAGAAGGCGGGGGGGGGGGGAGGAGGAGAGAGAGATAGAGATATATAGAGAGATAGAAAGGGAGAGAGATGGCATGCAAGGGAGAGAGACAAAGAGATGAAGAGAAAAAGGGGGAGCAAGAGAGAAAACAAACATATGTGACATGATCTTTGTTTAAAGAGTAGTATGAAAAGCCCAGAATCCACACACTGCTACTATCATTTTTAAGTTTTGTCCTTTTCCTCCAACTCCATATGGTATGTCCATGAACTCTAAAAGGGAGAAAATCAACTATTTTTTTTTGCCCTCGTTAGACACTGGCTTACTGATGATCTAAGTGACATAAACGTTCTTTCTTGGAAATGTCTGTCTGTCCTTATATGTCTTTGTCATCCTTTTTTATGTTTTCTAGAACTGCATTGTATGCTTCTAGGAGTCACAGCCCAGGTGATTTTAATCAAACGGGGTTCAATTCCTAGCAAATCACCTTGCACACAAGAGGAGTGGGTAATTGGTGCTGATGATCTTTGCACAATGGGGAGAAAGAGCATTTGATGTAACTATTAGCTCATGAGTATCTCAATATTTATCAAGCAGAGGCAAAAATACTTAATTCTGGTAAAAAAAAAAAACCCTAGTTCATGACCCTACTTTATATTGTTAAGATAAATGAGGCTTTGCCAAAGTGAGGACATGAAAATCAGGCTTTTGGGTATTGCAAATTTGCCTTTGCAATTCAACCATGAAGCAGAGAAAAAAGTGTCTGTGGTCAGCTGGTGCTACTATGAAGGACTGCAGGGTCAACATCTTTTCTGGAGCCTTTTCTAAAATGTACCCTAAAAGAGTCTTTTGAAGAGTGTCAATTTTCTTTTGTCCCTTTAATTTCTTCAGTTCCAGTACTCCAGTACTTGAAGTTTCTGGTAGATATTCAGGTAAAGGAGAAATGTGGCAATTGTTCGAAGAAGAAATGATCAACTTTAAAAAGTTGGCACTTTTGAGAACAGGGCAGTCAAAACGCTGCTGTCATGCGCAACCATATGGCTCTAATTAAAGTTCATCACAAGATTCCCAAGTTGCCCTTTTAAAAGTAACTTTAAAAGCAGAATAAGAGATGAATGTCACTTTAGTGCAGAAGCTGCTGACTTAACATGTTTACATTATGTCACAAATTGAGCCCTAGACTAATCTCATTTAAATTGTTGAACTGTTCTTTGCACAGGTATTGCAGAAGCCTAGCTATTGGACAGGTTCAGAAAAATCACAATTCTGCTTAGTCAATTAAAATCACTGAATTCTCCTAATTCCCACATTTTATGTTTCTTCCAAGGTTTATGGGAGAGGATGCTTTTATGGAAAACTTTGATTTCTTTCTGGGAAAATCCTATGGTAAATGTCAGAGCCTACTTAGCTATGGCCAAGGAGATCTGTTATTTAGCAAGGATATTCAGCAAGTCTCTATGTATATCCCAATGTAGATTTAAATTATTAAGAGCTTCAGTATCATTTCTACTGCCTTACATGAGTACAGTGGGAGGAGTTGGGGGAAAAAGGCATTTGTCCTGATTTGAGTGCCAGAAAAAATGCTCTGAGCTTACAGGAAGGGTAAAGAAAGCCCATCATTAGTAAAATTATTTGGAACTCTTTAGGTGAATACATAAAAATAGGCAAGTCCATTTTGGAGGTTAATAAAGGAAAATATTTTACCCATTGGAATATCACAAAGACCTTCTTCACTAGGGATTCTTACCTAGACCCATTAAGGGAAACTCCCTATAGGAAAATGATTTTTATTTTATTCTTAGAATATAGCCTATAAACATGGTCAATTTTTGTATTCTCAGAGGGTTGAAGCCTATTGCACTATCTGTGAAATCTAAGGGCTGGCACACAACATTGAAATCATTATCATTTCCATGTGACTAATTGAGTGTCCAATTTGGTCCTATGAATTTTATGGTCTATGACCACTATCCTCTTCATTAACCTAAAAGTTAAAAAAAAATTAAAAGCATTTCAAATGCTTTTATGGAGTCACAGATAACTTTGGATTCTTCTATCTCTAACAGAAGCATTCTAAGTATGGAAGAGATTAAATACGGTCATTTAGACTCTAATAAACGGTGACTTGTTCTCTGAGCCTCTCGGAGATAGAAACTTGTAAGCTTCTTGTGGGCACGGAACAGGTCTGCTAATTCCTGTTAGCATTAGCTCCCTCAAGTGCTTAGTACAGTGCTCTGCATATAGTAAGTGCTCAATAAATGTGATTAACAGTCAGGGAAGTTTTATTGGAGGTGGAGTGGAGGGGGTGGGGTTTTAGGAGGGCTTTTTGAAAATGGGAAGAGCTATCATCTCAGATAACTTGGGAGGGTTGGGGAAAGAAGTTAAAATTGAATCCAGCCCAGATGATGGTCTGGACCCCAATCTTCTATTTTCTCATGTTAAATAAATGATTTTTCAAAGAAAAATTCTCTAATACCTATTTAATGAAAACAGAGCTATCGTACCAAATATAGAATTATCCAAGACTCCAGCACATTCAATTTGCAATCCAAGTAGATAAGTGGGCACAAGAAAGGCAAAATAGGAGTTTGGATGCACTCAATAGATAGGTGCTTTCAGGAAAATCAAGGTCCTTTCAGATTTTTATGGGGTTTTTTTTGAAGATCCTGGTATCCTAATATTGTTAAAAGTATCATCGTGCTATTGTTGAAAATGCAGCGCAACATGACACAAAATTGTTTGCTTGTGGACTAGCATTTATGCAAAACCACTTAAACATTCAAAATATTAATCTACTTTCCCATCAAGCAGTTAAGGCCTTGCAGATGATGACAACAGACATTGCTTCTGATGCTGGAAAACAACATCACGAACACTGAACACTGACCTCCCGTTATTACACAGTAAAGTAGTATTCACTTTTCCGCTCACAGGAATGCATCTACTTATCCTATAATACTTGGCAAAAATGCTAAAGAAGTGTCTACTGAACAAAATAACCTTTAATTCTAAATTTAGAGGCATGTGTTTCTTCAACTGACCCTCTCTTTAAAAAATAAAAATAAAATAAGCTTATTTCAGTACTACATTCAACATACCATACATTAAACCCCAAATACTTTAATATGCCATATATTTAAATGATCAATATTTGATAAAAACTGGAAGCACATGATAGTATCAAATATTTAACTGCTTGAGGCATTCCTTAGCTGTTTTTTTAATGACATTTAACCTCTATTCCAGGCACTGTACTAAGTACTAGGTAGATACAAACTAATCAGGTTGGGCACTGTCCCTTATGGAGCTCATAGTCTTAGTCTCCACTTTACAGATGAGGTCACTGAGGCTCAAAGGAGTTAAATGACTTACCCAAGGTTACAATGCAGACAAGTGGTGGATCGAGGATTAGAACCCAGGTCCTTCTAACTCCCAGGCCCGGGCTCTATCCGCTAGGCTGAACAAATCTGCATATATATCTAAAATGTCACCTTATATTTAGTGCAAAGTAGAAAGCAGGTACATCACATTTATGGCAATCATCTATATTTAGCTGATAAATTAAATCCCTAAGAGAAGTCATTTGTCCATTTCAAATCTGGAAATCTCCAATTACAAAGGAGAGCAAAAAGACTCCTGAAAGAACCCTAACTTAAAACCTCAGACAAAAGAATGAAGAAAGCATCTGATAGCCGTGAAACATCAATACTGTTGATAGGTAGATATGTGGTGGTAGAACTGCATAATAGCTTTACAGCTTTGTTAATAATAAATCAATGTTAATGGTTAAACATTGTAGACACCACTATTTGTATTACCTCTCTTCCGTTTTATAAAGAAAAGCTAAATCATAAAACCCTTCAAAAGATTTTCAATGTTCCAAACAACTTGGAGCTTCACCTTTTATACATCGTAATGATATATAATGACTTAACATTTTATGGGTAATTTGGCAAACTTTTAACAAAAGCTTCTTTGATGTTGCATAAAATAGATAATCACTCATAGTCACTAGTAGATTTCATAGAATTCTGGATTTCAGACTTTCAAATTCTATACAATCCTCAACAAACCTTTAGACTAGATACTTTATAATCTCTAATATTAATAATAATAATGGTATTTGACATGCGCTTACTATGTGCTGGGCACTGTATTAAGACCTGGCGTGGATACAAGCAAAATCACATTGGAAACAGTCCCTGTCCCTCATGGAGCTTGCAATCTAAGTAGAAGGGAGAACAGGTATTGAATCCCCATTTTACAGTTGAGGACACTGAAGCACAGAGAAGTTAAGTGACTTGCCCGACATCACGCAGCGGACTAGTGGAGCCGGCATGAGAACCTTGGTCCTCTGATTCCCTAGGCTGTAATCTCTCCACTAAGCAACACTGCTTTCCACTACTTATCCAGTTATACACCAATGATATTTAGTAGAAGCCTGCTGACTACTCCAAATAATGCACGCTTAGGTAGACCTTTCCTTCAGGGTAGACCATTTCTTCAGTGGCTTTCAAGGCACAATTACAATATTTAGAGGGCATCTTTACTAATTCACGTGTGCTTGCATTCAACCGACATATTTAATGTCACCAAATCCTTTCAGTTCTACCTTCCCAACATCACTAAAATTCACCCTTTCCTCTCCAAACTGCTTCTACGCCAATACTAACACTTATCGTATCCCATCTTGACTACTGCATCAGCCTCCTTGCTGACCTCCCTGCCCCTTGTCTCTACCCACCTCAATCTATTACACTTTGCTGTCTGGATTATTTTCCCTAAAAAAACCATTCAGTGCTTGTTTCCCCACTTCTCAAGGCCCTCCAGTGGTTGCCCTTCCATCTCTTTCCATTGGCGTTAAAGCACTCAATCTCCTTGCCCCCTTCTCCCCTACCTTCCTGATTTCCTACTATAACCCGGTCTGCACATGTCCTTCCTCTAATGCCAACCTACTCACTGTAACTCAGTCTCATCTATCTCACCACTTATCCCTTGCCCACGTGCTCTCTCTAGTCTGGAATTCCCTCCCTCTTTCACATCTGGCAGACCATCACTCCCAACCTTCGAAGCTTTATTAAAATCACATCTTCTCCAAAAGCCCTTCTCCAACTAAGCCTTCATTTCCCCCATTCCCTGTCCCTTCTGGGTCACCCTTGCCATTAGATTTGTAACCTTTAAGCACTTGACATTCACCATACTCTCAACCCCATCTCACTTTTGCACCTATGCAAAATTCATCTTCATGTTTGTCTATACTAGACTATAAATTCCTTGTGGGGAGGGAACATATCTACCAACTCACCTGCAGTGTACTCATGCAATTACTCAGTATGGTACTCTGCACACAGTAAGTGTCCAATGAATATGATTGCTCCTGAATTACTCATTTTAAGACCAGGTCTTTTATTAATGATATCTGCTAAGCACTTACTATGTGATTAGCACCCTTCTAAAAGCTGGGGTGGATACATGTTTTCATCAGGTTGTTCAATGGGGTGGTCAGATTGCATTTAATATCAGTGTCCAAACCACCAATATGGCAGATGTTTCTACAAGTTAAACTTCTTTTAGTTTTGGCATCTTTGACCCTTCAATAAATGGAGTAGTCTGAGGTATGTATTTGTTTCATTCCAGCAGGTTTGTACTTATTACACAGCATTTCCTCCTAAGAGAACGATCCCAGATCCAATGTTTCTCCTGTTAACGCCATTGAATGTCCACATTTCACAGAATAGTTCATGTGTTACTAGAATCTTTCCCCCCTCAGTATTGATTTTAGGCAATAGTCTTTTCCCACTACATGAATATAAGAATGAAATTCATCTTGGCTCCCGAATTTAAGAACAACAAGTTGAGGTTTACGATTAGAGTCAAAATCAAGAGTCGTGTTGTCAGATAGGCAAGGCCATACCTGTTAATTTATGTAAATAGGGAAAACCTTTGACTGTTTCAGCTTAAGTTTAATCCATAACTTCTTTGTTGTGGTAGGAGAAGCGAAAAGGATAACTTACCCACATTATGGCTGGGTTCCTTACGATAATCTAGCTCATAGTATACGTTTATTTTCCCGAGGATGACAGTAAAAATCTCTAATCTGTTCATTCTTCTGCAGACAGAAAAAAATAATTGCATTTCACCTAGCTTTTGACAAGCTGTTCCAGGAAAAATGGAGCTACTGGGTGATCGTTTCATTGCCAATTATCGTAAGTAGCCCTGTGGCAGGGTTCCCAGGGCTTGAGGGAGGGCTGAGTTCCTTATTCAAAAGGTTAGGGGGCCCATGGTGACATCGTGGCTTTCCATACCCCGCTGAGAGGATGGACCTCTTCAGAAAAGGTCCCTGATTCACGGCCCCTTCTTCACTAGGTAAAGAAGTGGATCCAGCCCTCCAGGAAAGGTGAGATTTCTACCCTCCGGGAGGCGAGGATGGAGCGGTCAGGTGTCCCCGGAAACTCTGCCTCTCATAGGAGATAGTTACATCATTATTAAGAGTGTCTGGATGGGCTACACAGAGCCAAAAGTTGAGGGTTGCGGTGGAAGCTGTGGCAGGAGCCGACATAATCCTCAACTCTATTTACTCTGTGCCTATTATGGACTAAGCACTGTACTAGATGCTAGGGAAATTTTTCCATTTCTGGCCTTGAGAAGGTTTCAGGCTTCTTAAGAAATTAAGAATGTAAATAAAATTATTTTAAAGCTCCTTGAGTGTTCCAACACAATTGTATTGTTCTCTCCCAAGCACTTAAGGTCAGGGATTGCCTCTATCTGTTGCCGAATTGTACATTCCAAGCGTTTAGTACAGTGCTCTGCACACAGTAAGCACTTAATAAATACGATTGAATGAATGAATGAAAAGCTCTATATTGCTATCAGAGGATCTGGCTTTGGCCAGGGAATAAGAGAGGAGATGGAAGGAGATGTTTTCCTCTTTGCACCTTCAAATGAACCCTAGTCCCACTAGATTCCTTGTGAGCAAGAATCTTGTCTGCCAACTCTGTTGCATTATAGTAATAATAATGATGATGGCATTTGTTAAGTGCTTACTACATGCAGGGCACTGTTCTAAGTGCTGGGGAGGATACAAGGTGATCAGGTTGTCCCACGTGGAGCTCACAGTTTTAATCCCCATTTTACAGATGAGGTAACTGAGGCCCAGAGAAGTTAAGTGACTTGCCCAAAGTCACACAGCGGGCAAGCAGCTGAGCCAGGATTTGAACCCATGACCTCTGACTCCCAAGCCCGTGCTCTTTCCACTGAGCCACACTGCTTATAGTCTCCAAGGCGTTTAGCACACAATAAGCGCTTAGTACAGTGCTCTGCACACTGTAAGCACTCAATAAATACACTTGAATGAATGAATATGTGGGCTTCATAAACGTCACTGATTGATTACACAGCATGATTTGGATAAAGAACATCAGGCCAATTATCCTTTTCACATGAGGGAAAACTATTGATTTAAATATGCAAATGTTATATATAAGAGTATCTCTGTAATACCTACAGTTAAGTCTACCATAGTTCATCGGCCATGTTTTTAAGCTAAAGACACCTGATAAAAAGTTTCCCTTGTATATGCTTCCAATTCTCCTACATGAAGGTTGCTGGAGGAAGGCGCCATAACGACTACATCCATGTGAATTAGAAGATTGACCCTAGGGAGATAGGGCTCTCATGATAATCCCATCAATCAATCGTATTTATTGAGGGCTTACTGTGTGCGGGGCACACTACTAAATGCTTGGGAGAGTATAACGCAGGAATATACGGACACATTCCCTGCCCACAGTGAGCTCACTCCTCTGAGAATCACTGTCCTAAGGCTTCCGACTTGGCTCCTTTTTGGATCAGGCACCATTAGCACGCATGGGTTCAAAGCTGATCTGAGTAGTACGTGAGGGGGAATGTGAATGGGGGAGAAAGGAATTCTCATCACTGAAGTGAGTATATACCTATAAAAGGGAATCAGACCTTGTATGCCCTTGCCTTCCTTTCCTCTCCTAGAGAGTAAAGGGAGTGTGGAAGAAGTCCTTTGAGCTTCCTGATAAGTCCAGGACGTGGGATCGTCCACTCAAAGGTTCACTAATAAAGGGGTACTTAGGGTCCGTGTGGCTGGATACCAAATCTATCTGGGGTAGTTTAATTGAGCCCACTTGAAGAAAAGAGCTGAGCAAGGTGGCCTCTCAAGGAAATTCACACTTGCATTGGGGGTCTTCTGACCCAAACCTAACCTAAAGGGGAGAATGGGGAAACAATCAAAAATGGGAAAAAAAGTCATCTAAATTATTTTAGTTTGTTTTTAATATTCTTGAACCTCACCTAATCACTGAGCTAAGGAACTATCTAAGGCCTTTCCTGCAGAAGCGTATCCTTTTAAATTACGGAAGCCCTGCAACAGGGAATGGAGAGACAAGGGGTTTTAAAATGACTTGAGAAGAAAAAATTCTCAACCATCAGTGGAGCTGACAGAAGTTGTGGGAGCCATCCCATCCTCTCTGCCTCCTAGTAAGATAAATAGAAATTGCTCTAAAAAAAAAAACAAAACCTGAGACCAAGAAACAATGCACTACCCCTCTGCTGGGAATTCCTCAGGACCAAGGCTGATTTCAGCCATACTCTAAAAGAAGTAATATTCAATATCCTATAACCAAGTTAAGGTGCACCAGAAACAGACCTTTCTAGGGCCCTAAAGTATTGTGGGCATTATTAAACTTTTATTTTCTATCCACTTCCTCCATTGCACCTGGAAATATGTATGCTTTACTTAACATGGATTGAATCTGATATATAACCTGGAAGAGCCGTTGTAGTGGAGAATGAGAAAGGATGTTATTACCTGTCTTCATCCAATAAGAAGGCAATAAGGAAGAGGTATTAGCAGCTAAACCGCCTGAAGGGGAGTTTTGGCTGGAAGCATCAGCCCTTGACAATATTCTTGGCACAGACCAATGGAGACTGGGCGTGGAGGGGCAAAGGTCAAACGCAAGAGCACGTTAAATTTTGACAGGTATTCATGATGAAATCAGGTAGCGGTCAGTTACCGCCAATGCTAGGATATGAGGAGATAACCGCTCAAGGAACAGGGGGATTTTACCAGTTGCTAGTTGCAGTTGTCGATTATAAAATATTTGATAAACTAGGGACTGATGAAAGCCCTCCCTAAATATGCAGGCGACGGTAAATGTTGAAACGCCCCAAGCGCGCTGTGGGCAAGGAATGCATCTGTTTATTGTCATAGTGTACTCTCCCAAGTGCTCTGCACACAGTTAGTGCTCAATAAATACGACTGAATAAATGAATGAAGATCCGACCAGCCCTCATGTGTTAAGGGTGGTGGGGTCTTCATTATTTCAGGTTCCAGTCTACACGTCGTAATCCCAAAGAGCTTGAACACTATCAGAGGTCACTGTAGACCACCTATCCGTGCAACTCTGCTCTCAAGCCTTATTTTTCTTCAATTATCTGAACAACTCAGGCACGGAGATTTTTTTCTTGCTAATTATCTGGATAATTACTACTAAACAGTTCTGGCCTTATGCTCTTTCAAGAATCCGTCAGTTCTAGGAGTGATGGTTAATACAGAAACTGAATTTGAATTCATGCACGGGGAAGATCACATTAAAAAAAAATAAAACTGCCTTTCAAATGAAAGCAAAACTCTAAAATTACAATTTGAATGGTTTCTATAAAAGCAAATGAGTTGCTTTCTATATTCCTCTGAGTACGAGAAAACATGCATTATCACAAAGAAATCCATATATTCAGTATGGGGTAAGACTTCACGCACTGTCTGCATACCAGATAAACTCTCCAAGCTGCATTTGTTACTGATTCCATGTGACAAGCTGCTGCCTCCCTATAATTACTGTACAAATCATTACTTCTAAAATGAATTAAGCTTTCATAGCTTTATTCTGCTTTTATACAGTCATTAATAAGTATCTTGTAAAATAGGTGGCTGCACATACATATGTAAGAGCAGAATCAGAGTGTCCAGGACACAAGAAGAGCTTCCCCTCCTCATACTCCTGGGAGCTGTCTATTTAGGGCAAAAGCCCAAATCCAGTGAACCTTTTAGTGCCACATTTCTGACTCAGATGTGTTTGTGTGTGTGTGAGAGAGAGAACAGAATAGAGACAGAGTGAGAAAGAGAGTAAACCAAAGGCTTCTACGGTAATTACTTTTCCGTGGAATGTTATTTTGATCTACAATGCCTGATCTTTACCAAGAAGAGAACTTTTAACATCTGAGTTTCCAACTCCCTTTGATGGCAAAGATTTTCCTAACATCCTGACCAATAATCATCAGAGTAAATAAATGATTGCAATATATCAGTTTCTCTCATTAGATTCCTGCGTTTTGGACCCAAATCAACCTAGAGCTAACTGCTAAAGTTTCAGCCTTTGATTCCTGTCCTCATAAAGCAGAAATTCTTGACCCCTGGCTTTAAGGCACTCTATCAGCTCTCTCCCTCTTCTCCACTCTCTTCACTCACAATATCCAGTGTGAAAGCAGCGTGGCCTAGTGTCTAGAGCACAAGCCTGGGAGTCAGGAGGACCTGAGTTCTAATCCCGGATCTGCCACTTGTCTGCAGTGTGACCTTGAGCATGTCACTTCACTTCTCTTTGTCTCAGTTACCACATCTGTAAAATGGGGATTAAGACTACGAGCCCCATGTGAGCCATGGATTGGGTCCAACCTGATTAGATTGCATCTACCCCAGCATTTAGTACAGTGCCTGGCCCATCGTAAGCGCTTACCAAACGCCTTAAAAAAAATCCCACCTCATACGCTTCATTCCATTCATGTTCCTCTTCTTACTGGGATTGTTTTCAAGATCCTCAAAAATGATCCTTGTTCTAGAGCCCACTAGATTGTATACTTCTAAAGTAAAAATAGTGGGGTCTTCCAACTCCAGTGTATTCTCCTCAACACTTTGTATAGTTCTCTATGTGCATTAAGTGCTCAATAAGTATTACTGATTAACTGACTGAAGAATAAAAAGTGGGACTCTCTGACCCCTTGCTCCTGTCCTCCTTCCTGTCTGGGACTCCCACGCCCTTCAAATCTACCGGACCCAAGTCATTTTCTCCCCATCCATCTTCAACATTCTTCTGAAATTCCACCTCCTCCAGAGGGGCTGATCTGATTAATTTTTCTTCACCCTAAGTCAAACGAGTGCCACTTCAGACCTTGTGCCACACTCACACTTAAGGCACTTAGAACTATTGTGCACAGAAATTTACATGCTCTAAGTGCTTATTCATCCACATATCTATTTTTCCATTCTCTTTTAACTTCCATCCGTAATTACTTTGCGCCTGACTTTTTTGCATCTTGAGGGCAGGATCTGTCTCTTCCAACTCTACTGTACTCCTACAGAGCTCAGTACAGTGCTCTGTACATCAGTGCTCAATAAATAAGATTGACTGGATGGAATTGGGCCATGACATCAAAATAAACGTTTGTAGAACCATTTGCTCCAAGAATCATTCCACCGACACATCTCCATGATTGACGGATTGCAAGTCAGTCTCTTTTGCCCCATCTAGCCTGCCCTTCCTTGACATTCTTACCACTCTGCCACTGTCCTAAGAGGTGCCAGAACTGGAATCTAGGCAGGTAAGCAGCAGGTGTGAGGGACAATCCCCGGACATCAGGTGTCAAATGAACAGACCCTTACTGCCAAAGAAAGACACTTTTCCAAAAATGTTATCTCAGGGCACAAATTCACAGTCACCACCTGCTGAACCTGACAGTGTGGGGCCGAACTGTGACAAAAAGTACCAGCAATGGTCGGATCCTGCTAGCACAGTAGGACACAGGGGGAGTCCAAGAAGTAAATTCTGCTTTGGCATTGGCCTCCTGTTAGCAGCCAGGATAGTTTTGTCAGTCACTGCCTGAAAGCATGATTCATTTCCCAGCACCCTGAGCCAAATCATCCCTTCAGACAACTCCAACATTTATGAACTTATTATACCCTCCTCAGCTCCCAGATGTACTTTTATTTATTTTAACCACTCTAGTTGTAAATATCCTTATGTTTGACTCCCCAAGTTAGAATGAAAGCTCTCTTGGACAGGGAACCTGCCATTCTTTATCCTGTCTTTTTTCCAAGTGCCTAGTAAAGTGAACTGCACCCAGTGGGTGCTCAATAAAACAATCAGTGCTCCTCTCTAGACTGTAAGCTTCTTGAGAGTGGAAACGTGTCTACCAAATAATAATAATAATAATAATGGTATTTGTTAAGCACTTGCTATGAGCAAAGCACTGTTCTAAGCGCTGGGGGGGAATAGAAGGTGATAAGGTTGTCCCACGTGGGGCTCACAGTCTTAATCCCCATTTTACAGATGAGGGAACTGAGGCACAGAGTGGAAAGAGCCCAGGGTTGGGAGTGGGTTGGGAGTCAGAGGTCATGGGTTCTAATCCTGGCTCTACCACTCGTCAGCTGTGTGACTTGAGGCAAGTCACTTCACTTCTCTGGGCCTCAGTTACCTCATCTGTAAAATGGGGATTAAGACTGTGAGCCCCACCTGGGATAACCTTGTATCTATCCCAGTGCTTAGAACAGTGCTTGGCCCATAGTAAGCGCTTAAACAGCATCATCAGCATCAGAATCATCATTTTCTCATTTTAGCCTGCTTTCCCTCTCTCTGTAAGTCTGTTTGTGCCTAGGTCAGTGTTCAGGCATTCTCCCTGGCACTTTGCAAATTATGAATGCTCAAGTGATGTGATTCTTGATTGATCTATGACAATCAATCCATGGTATTTGTGAGCTTGCTTGGGAGAATACAATACAAAAGAACGAGTGGACACCTTCCTTGCCCACACAGAGTTTACAGTCTAGAGGAGGAGTTGCCGAAAATGCTCAGGTTCCTTCTGAAAAGCTTTCAAGGGTGTTCTCTTTTACCTGAACATTCCTTCTAGGCTCCATACACTGAGAACTTCCTGTGTGGATTTCCAGCCTAGTCTCTTGTTTAGGTCTCCCCCAGAGTAACTCTGAACACAGTCTTGGTTTTAACAGTACCTAAAATTTTCTCACATTATTCTGTAAATAACCTTGCCTCCAGAGCTTTTAGAATTACTGTCATAAAAGCCCAAAGCAAACAATTATTCTCCAAGACAGTTTTGATATAAGATATAATGTCTCAACAGATTCTCTGACAAATGGTCCGACCAACCTGACAGCGTGAAATGAAGCACTTTTGTGGAAATACCTAGCTTTTGTTTTTTGAGGGGTTTTTTTCCCCTCCTAATCACCTCTCAAATGGTTAAAGACTATTACTTGTTTGGATATAGAGTACCTTTTGGTAAATTTAATTATATTAATTATCCAATATGCTTCACATTACTTTATCATAATTTCTCCATTTTACAAGTGGGCAAACCTGATAGAGTGATTACCCTATTTCCCCAGCCAGGTCCCTCAAAGCTGCTATTAAAAGCCAGCTCTTGACTCCCTAGACTTGTGGACATTGAATAGGATGGATTATAGCTCATTTGCCACCCACAACCTGCTACCACCTCATTTCCCTAGCGCCCCCCATCCCCACGCCCCCGCCCCACCGACCATCTCTTTCTCACTCCCCCTTTCATCTGTACCTAGAGCAGGCTTTGGATCCCAAGGTGTGGGTGGGGTGTCAACCAATGACTAATTCTGCCTAACATATTCCCTAACTGCTCCACTTTTTCATTTCCAGCAACAATAGAAAAACTACAGTTTAACTAAAAGTATAGAAAAGATGGCAAACTCACTAGATGAATATGAGTTGGAAAACAAATTGACCTGAAAGGAGTTAGATGTGCATCCTTTCCAGATTAATGAGGCTTTCTGGAGAAGAGGAAGTAAAATTAAATTCACCTCAGGGCTCCTTTTCTAAAGGTTCAGCAGACAATTGACCCAAATAAAGTTCACCCCAGCAAGCTCAGGAATTTTTCAAAAGCATGTAGATCTAGTGTTTTGGCTGTGGGACTGGCAGAGAACATCAGCAGGCATAGAAGATGGAGAAAACCTGGCCCATCCCAAATGGATGGCTTCTGGAGAAACGGAATATCCATAGGAAAGGTATTCTGGAGAATGGGATTGGACTTCATATTGCCTGCCTTTTCCTTCTGCCGCCACGAAAATGAGCACTGACCCTAATACCCAGGACCTAAGGAAAATTAGAGTGGACCTAATGGAAGTCCTAATGAGAATCAATCAGGCAGGAATCGAAAAGAAATTTAACAACACTTCCCTCTCTACAGAATTTAAGGACTCAGGGTTGAGGAAGGGCTCCGAGTGGTGTTTGGCAAGTACACGTTCCTATGGCAAGAGAGGGCGTCACATCCTCTGGCTCCTGAGCCTCTAGAAAGCATATTCGCCCTATTCCCAGCCTTTCTGGTTAAGCCATTCCATCAACTTCTCTTATGATTTACATGTATATCGGTTTATACTATGTTTGGTTATTATTTCTTTGTCTACTTTTGTTTTTAACCAATGGGGTCTATTTTTTTCCCTTTTGTTTCTATTGTATATTGATGCAATCTCACCACTAAAGTGTAAAACTGTCTTCTACCAATTTGCTTGCATTGATACTAGTACTTGATACAGTGCCTGGCATATAGTAAGTGCCTAACAAATGCCATTATTATTATTATCATTATTCTATATTTACATTTTGTTCCCAAGATAGCAGATGCTTCATAAATACTGAGAGAGGAGGAGGGACAGGGTCACAAAGACTTGGGGCCATATAGATTTGTAAGGACTCTGTCATTTTTGAAAGCAATTTTAAGATGACCTAACTTGAAATATGTTGTCAAAGTATCGTGAACATTTGGGTCTGTGTCTTTTCTTATTAATCCTAAATGTCTTTTAACAGTAGAAAGTTCTGCCTTTCTTCTCCCATACAGTAGCCTGATATTAGGCACATAGGAGACCTTAATTCATAATTTTCCTGTCTGAGCCTGGATGTACTACTTACCTTCCTGGTTTGAAAATGGGGAAAACATTAAGATCCTCTTCCTGGTCTTCATTATTCCGTTATCTTTAACCCTGGTCTGCTTTGTAATATTGGGCAAATCACTTAACTTCCCTGTGCTTGAGCTTCCTCATCTGTAAAATGAAATAATAATACCCATATCTCCCTACGCCCCAGGTATGTTGTAGAGTAAAATGAGCTTATTGTTGGAAAATGCTATATTATTATTATCTGGTCCATCAGGGCTGGCCCCCAGATGGACATTTACAGTTACATTTGGTCTACATGCATATGGAAGAGAATCTGTCATTTCCACACTTAGAATGTAACTAAAGACTCAATAGCTGAGCAACGGACTTCCAACAAGATCTAGGTAAAATCAACCTAGAAACCTTCTAGTTCCATATTGTTCCTCCCCTGCCCAACACAGTAACCAGCATGGTGTAGTGGGGAGAGCGTGGGCGCAGGAGTCAGGTGGTCATGGGTTCTAATCCCACCTCTGCAACATGTCTGCTGTGTGACCTTGGGCAAGTCGCTTCACATCTCTTTAACTGTTACCTCATCTGTAAAATGGGGATTGAAACTGTAAGCCCCACATTGGACAGGGACTGTGTCCAACTCGATTTGCTTCTATCCACCCCAATACTTAGTACAGCGTGTGGCACACAGTAAGCATTTAACAAATGGGGCAAATATAAGATAATTAGGTCACACCCAGTCCCTGTCCTACATGAGGCTCACAGTCTAATTGAAAAGAGAAAGAATAAGGGGATATGTCAGCTCCTATTTATTTACAGAGCATTCCTAATAAGGTAGATGCTGATTACTACACTGTACAGACCTCCTCAGAGTTTATCGTGAACACTCATAATCTACATGCTTCAGAACAACCATCTCTGTTCCCCGCAAAATGCCCCCTTCTCCTTGGTGTCTTTCCATCTTCAACAGATACCAGGACCTCCTCTCTCATTCTACCACTACTGTTACTATGGCTACTTCCGAGAAGCAGCATGGCTCAGTGGAAGGAGCCCGGGCTTGGGTGTCAGAGGTCATAGGTTCAAATCCTGGCTCTGCTGCTTGTCAGCTGTGTGACTTTGGGCAAGTCACTTAACTCCTCTGGGCGGCCTTACCCCATCCGTAAAATGGGGATTAAGACCATGAACCCCAGGTGGGACAACCTGATCACCTTATATCCGCCCCCCACAGTGCTTAGAACAGTGCTTTGCCCATAGTAAGCGCTAAACAAATATCATTATTGTTATTATTACTACTTCTACTGCACTCTCCCAAGTACAAGGTATAGTGCTCTGCATGCAGTAAGTGCTCAATAAATACCGTGGATGGATTGCTGCTCCCAGGAGGCTTCATAGCTGAGCAGCCGCTACTCCTAACCCATCATCCCATCCCACGTACCATGGTCACAGTGGATTTCTGACTTCCCAACAGTCAGCCTAAATAATTGTTCTGGGTCCAAACGAGGGTCTTGGAAGCCCCTCGGTTACTGCAGAGTGGAACATCATTGATTTCATTTGATTCTTCACACTGACACTCCCTTCCATCAGCTTGTTGTGGGCAGGGTATGCGCCCACCCACTCTAAATTGTATTCTCTCAGGAGTTTAGTACAGTGCTCTGCACACAGTAAGCACTCCAGTAAAGTAAACTGATTCAAGATAATCAAGAATGGGCCACCCTGGGGTTTTAAATCTTCCTAATCCAAGCCTAATTTGGGTCACCCAAACAGCAGGTTAGGAGGTTTTCAGGGAGGGGGAGTTTTCACTTTGGCAAATAATGCATAAAATCCCAGCTGCGTGTAGTTTTGCTTGTTTAGAGATATTTCCTGAAAGGCAGCCCACAGCTGAGCTCTGGGTTGCAAAGGAAAAATGGAAAAGGACTTTATCCCCAAAAGCCCTGGTTGCCGCTGCTAGGCTTTCATGAGCATTAAATTCACAAATGTAAGAAAAATTAAAAATAAATTTAAACCCTCCACTTTACGATGTTTCCAACAGCAGCAGTGCCTCCGAGTGCTCCCAGATGAGGGTTTGCAGGGTCAGGCGGCATATAACCAGCAAGGTTGAAACACTATTTCAGTGATGTTGCAATCTTCCCTTTATGGGAAGGCTAACATCCCAATATTATTAAAAATGCAAACCAAGATGACATAAAATGGCTTGCTTATTGCAAACATTTATGCAAAACCACTTAAAATGCTCAAAATATTCATCTCCTTCCCTATCTAGCAATTAATGCTCTGCCAATGACGACAACACAAATTGCTGCATACCCTGGGAAGGCAACACCCCTAATATACTCAACAACTTTCCTAGGCTTAATTAACACAACAAAATAACCTTTTTCATCAAAGTCACAGAAGTGGCCTAACTTGAGGGAAACTTTCATAGCCTCCAGTGATCTGTAATTTGACATTGTTTCCATCTAGTAGACAATGCTATTTCTGAGAGAGTACAAAGTTGTGTGGTCATGGAAGAAAGATTTCCTGGCTCTGGTGTTAAATCGGTCTCTGTGTTCATCTCTAAGTGGACACGGTATGTTTTCTGTACTGTCAACGTTGACAGTAAAGCTATGATGGTGCTATGATCAGAAGTTTAAATTTTTTGGATTAGACCTTGTTTGGTCCGGAGACATGGTCCCATCTCCTCCACTTGACTGCTGGGTGACTTTGGGCAAGTCACAATTCCTCTGTGCCTCATTTTTTCTCATCTGTAAAATGGGAATAAAATAGCCATTTTGCTTTCCTGAGATTCCGAATCTTCTATGAGAAAGGGTCCCATCTGATTCTCTTGCATCTATCCCGTTGCTTAACAGTGCTTGGTACAAAGTAAGCACTCAATACCATGATTGTTGTTGTTGTTAAGACAGAGAAGAAAGACCTAGAAGTTAAAATAGAGATGGAGGAAGAGAGACAAGTAATCATTTAAACCCATTTGCATAGATGAACTAATGAGAATTTCTAGAATTGTCCTGAACCTACAGGACATGACCATTTTGAATAGAAAAAGAGAAAACTGTATTATGGGTGGCGTTTAGGTCACTGGGAGATCTCAGTGCTAAAGCAACAGAGAGGACAGCACTCCTTGAAGTGCTAGTCACAACGAGTCATTTTTATTTACTTCATATGGAAAGGATACACCTCACAACTATATATTTCATAAGAATTAAAATGTTCCCAGCCTACCTCTAGATACCGCTCTTAAACTAGGGTAGCCTAATACATTCCTAAGGATTTTTACACTTTCAAAAATCACATCTGTGGCTAGACCAGCTGGTGATTACTATTCCAGGTTATAACCAGTTTTATAGGATTTAACTCAGGTTTGAATAGGGGAAAATCTGCTAAAGACATCATCAAACATCATTTAGCATATATTCTAGGCTTCTGGAAATGTTATCTACTACAAATCTAGGTCTATGTAAAATATAGGCAGAAAAATCAATCAATCAAATTTATTGATCGCTTCCTATGTGTACCCCATCCTTTTGTACCTTATCAAAATGCTTGCCTTCCCTGACCACCATCTTCAACAGTTCACTCTCCAGTGGCCTTTACCCCACTGCTTTCAAATATACACATTTCTCCCTTATCCTAAAACAAGCCTACTTTGACCCCATGTCTTCCTCCAGCAATTGCCCCATCTCCCTCCTACCACTCCTCTCCAAACACTTGGAGAGAGGTGTCTACATATGCTGCCTCCAGTTCCTCTCCACCAGTTCTCTCCTTGACCCCCTCTAATCTGACTTCCACCCCCTTTGCTCAACCAAAATTACCCACTCATAGGTTACCAGTGATCTCCTCTTACCAATCCAATGGCCTCTACTCCATCCTGATCCTTTTCCACCTCTCTGCTGCCTCTGACTATGAGTTTATCTATATATGTTTCTTCTGTCAAATGAACTTTAATGTTCATCTCATACTTGGGGGGCTGACAGAAGACTGAATAACATCATTATCTCTGAACCTGACTGAGGCTTTGCTTTCTGTATGTGGATATGAAAACCTCCGCATGTTAAGGCAATTTACTGAATCTCACATTTCCTCCTAAGGAAACCACTGGATAATCTGGTGTATGCTGAGTTACCTTTTAGATCACATTTAACCTGTCTAGAAATTATTTGCAAAATAATAATTAAAAATAAACTATTACCTGTCACCTAAGTCACTTTGCTTACAACTGCTACTTTCAAATGTTTCAGTCAATCCTTCTTAACAGCATCAGTTACTTGTACAGGGTGGTGAATCAAATCAGAAATTTTATAATTTTCCAATCCAGATAACACGGAAGAATTCTTCAAAGCACATTGCTTCTTTCCTCCCGCCCCTCTCCTCTCAAAGTGATTCTGTCAAAAGTTCAGATTTTCATCTAGAGAAGCTGACCATATTTTCTTTTTATATTTCTCTTTAAAACCCATTCAGTTTGCTGCCCACATTTGTATTAAATACAAACCATTCTGTACAACTCTTGCCAAAAGCAAACTAATGTAACTCCCCCATAATGGAATCATTTAAAATCATGACTTATTCCATGGTCCAAGGCAACTAACCATACATTATTTTTTGTTATTTCTATTGGCTTTGATGTAGACAAGGTTGTATGAAAGGGAGTCAGACTTTAAGCTTGGTCTACAGAATTTCACGAATATAAAATACCTACATGGTATCTGTTGGCCTTCTAAAAGAATTTCACTCAGATCCACAGCATTTTTTTCCATCGCTATGCAGATTAAAGCATATCATAAAGGGAGAGAATAACACACCTCAGTAATTTGCCCAGGGAACAGACTTTTTTTTATTATATATTTGAAAGGTTCCACTGGGGCTAATGAACCCTAGGCCACAATAAATTCACCTCATTGAATTTCAGAAATATTACAGATATGTAGGCAAACTCTAAATAAATCCTCAGATTTAGTAAATCTAAATACTTATTTTTATACATTTCTAGAGTGAGAGGAAGGCATTTTTCATCGTCAGAGTATAGTGTTAATGTATGAGAAGACCATTAAACTCCCATCATTTAAACATGATAACTGCCTCATGTGTCTACATAATGCTTCAAAGCTATTTTTAAGCCATTTAAGCTTTTTCAATTTGCACTAAATATCTACCAAGAGATTATATTTGAGAATTTAGAGCAATATTTAAAATGATCTCCAGTACTCAATTTTAAATAAATTTCAGAGTGAAATCATTCCTCAAGACAGATCAGACATAATTTTCCTGTCTGCATTGTTGACCATGAATAGTAGCTTTGAACTTTGAAGTATTTGAAGCCTTATTATATGCCCAGGTCAACACAATTATGTAAATACTTATATATAAGCGCATATATACAAACACATGTGATTAGATCAGATGGATTTCCTAGAGCTAAGTGTTGACAAAAATAGGGTATTGTTCAACATTTTTGGATGACGACCACCATCCAACATGCCATACAATGTCATCTTGTGGGGAAAAGAATAGATGAGCTTTGGAATTTTTAAAAAAATATAATAATATATTCTTCGGGTTCAACCATTCATACAGATTCTCAAAGCAAATAATCTGATCAGGGCACTGTTTTACAGAGGAACACAATGGGTTATGTTATGTGAATGTTTCTTCATGAAGACTCTCCTGAAAAGATTAACAATTGAGAACCACCAGTAGTAGCAGTAATTGAATATCTGAAGCACCCTTGTGTGAATATTGTCTTAAGTACCTTGAAAAAAATCCAAGGGTGAGGATTAGACACCGTCCAGAACCTCCAAAACCTTAAAGTCCAGAGTAGGGGGAGTTAAGTGGGGACAAGCCCTACACACAAAGATGTATATTTTTCAACAGAGTTGAATGCTGTCATTATCTAATAATGCAGAGATAGAAAGCGAAGAAATTGAGACGAGATATCACCTAGGTCCTTTAGGAAAAGGACAGAATATGGCATAAGTATGACATGAGGCTTCATTCTGAAGGCCAACAAAGCAGTCTTGATGCCCAGATTTCAGCAAACCTATGACAACGGAGCCTACTTCGGATGATGTAAATTGCTCTTGAGCCATTCAATAAGCTTCTTCGTCACTATAAAATGAAGAAAAAAAACCCCCACAATATCATAAGCAATAAGATCTTGGTATGTAGTTGGTTCAGCAGCATCAAAAACCTTTTCATGGGTTAAGCATGTAAGGAAAGGGTAACTATTTTAAAGAGATTCTAGAAAGAGTGTGTTGCCAAGAAGCCAAGTAAAAAATGATACCAGGGCACTAATGCAAAGGATGAGTACCAGGCGAAAGGGATTGTTGGGCAAATAAAAATCTATATATTCAAACACGTACCCACTCCCACCTGCAATCAGACAGGATCTGTATGCCTGGGGCCAAGACCAGCACCTGAGAAGGGAGCTCCGGGATAATGTTGTATTCTCCCAAGCACTTAGTACATTCAGTAAGCATGCAGTAAGTGCTCAGTAAATGTAACTGACTGGCTGACTAGTGCCTCTGAGGAGAGTCTCAGCACCCTTCTCTAGCACCAGTAGCCCAAGACTGAAGGGATCAGAAAACAAAGGCCTGTAGGGTCCATGCCCCCAGAGCCTTCCAGACTTTAATCTCCTATTCCCAATCCCCAATTCCACCCTCCATCCTCCTAAGATTAATGCAGTGGTAATGGAAAGGTACTGGCATTTAGAGTTCTGGCACCTCTCCTGGGATGAATTAAGTCCCGCAGTAGCATCCCCTTCGAACACAGAGGCAGCCTCACTACGGCTTAATGACTATCATTTCCACTAGACTGTAAACTTCTTGAGGGAAGGGGATAGATGCCTACTTTATTGTACTCTCCCAAGCCCTTAATACAGACCTCCCCATGAAGTAAGTGCTCAATAAATACCATATTTGTTCCATATTTGATAATCCCCATCAGCATGATTCTAATCTCTTATCCAAATGAAAATTTCTTCTCACTTCCTGCCCTGATACAGACTGTCAAATCTCCTCTGCATTTTGATTACATCCACATTCCCAACGGGGCGTAGTGGATAGAGCACAGGCCCGAAGTCAGAAGGTTATGGGTTCTAATCCCAGTTCTGCCTTTTGTCTGCTGTGTGACCTTGGGCAAGTCACTTAACTCCTCTGTGCCTCAGTTACTTCATCTGTTAAATGAAGATTGAGACCGTGAGCCCCAAGTGGGATCGGGACTGAGTCAAACCCGATTTGCTCGTATCCACCCCAGTACTTCATACAGTGCCTGGCACATAGTAAGCACTTAACAGATACCATAATAATAATATCTATTATTATCTATAAAGGGAAGTTATGGCCATAGGGTGGGATGATATAAGCTCTCTAAAGATTCCTCAGTTAAAAAATACATCCAGAAAAATGGTGTGCTCCTGGGGAAAGTGGTAGGGGGAAAAATGTTTCCAAGAATGTCTCCCTTGCCCTTAGGTCGTTTCTCCTCTCCATACACAAAATTCTAGGGTCTAAAGTCTCACAGCACAGCACAATTTGGGTGAAAAACTTTTCAAATATGGTGCAGATTGCACTTGATGGTAAGGAAGTAAACTGTTCACAATAACTGAATCCATTTAAAAACCTCTTGATTAGGGCAGGATTATTACTACATACACTGTGAATTAGAAAAATCCAGAAACATGAAATTCATTTCTGCCTTTTGTGGGCATGCTTTGAAGTAGCAAAATGTAGAACTAAAAGCAAATAGCACAACCTGCTTTAATCAGAGGATCCTGGCTAACAACAATCAATTAAAGAACAGTCTGATTCCCTGTGACATCAATGTATGAAAATCTGTTAGACGCCAGATTGTGTCTCAAGACACATATGATGAACTGAACAAAATGACCTGCTAATAGCTTTTACGGGTAATAAATGCATCATGTTATTGGTAATTCTGCAGATGGTAAATCAAGCTAATATCTATGATGAAACAAGCTACTTGTTAAATATAGTACAAAAATGATCCTCTATGCTATTCAATAATTGTATTGCACAAAAAGGAAGATGATCGCTACTTATATTTTTAAGCATTTTAAAATGAAGCCTATTCCCACTCCAACATGTAGGCATTTTAATTTTTAAATTCCATGGAGAGATCGCTCTTCAAATAAATCTAAGCTTGAAAGTGCTGGGTTTCTCTAGGTTACAAGCAGGGACAAAGAATGTAAAATCTCCCCTGAAATTGAAGTGTTGATCTACGACCTGCAATGCCTATTAGAAGATATTTCTGGTCAATCTTTGGAAGGCTGATCTGGAAAATTTGCACACAATAGATATTTTCAAATCTTCAGAAGGGGTTTATAACATCTATTCTGAAAAGGCTGAAGCATCTGCAGAAAATTGGGGACTCAATCTTGTCATAAAATCTGAAGGAGCTGGCAGCTCAATTCTGGATGAGGTGGACAGAAGGCCAAAATGGAGAAAACAAACCTATCCATCTATCCAATTGTCCCTTTTGAGGAGTGTACGGGGAATGTATTGAGGAGGACGCCCAAGCACCACTGGATAAAGAACCAAAGCACCACCCTCAAAAATCCTCTTTGAATCCTCTACCAGGAGGTCTGCTGATTACATTAATATACCTCATGAATATGCAGGCCAAGAGCCTGCTAGGTCAAGTGAGCTGACCCTGGTACAGGAAGTCCACGTGACCTTAATTTCAGTTCTGGCTTCACCTCTTACTTGTGACATCTTAGAAAAATCCATTAACACCTTGAAATTTCAGTCTAGTTAAGTTAAAGTTATAAAACATGCCCTCTATCTACCTACTATTCATAGTGTGCATGAGGATTAATGAGATAATGAACCTGACCCTACTAGAAAGTAAAGAGTAAATTACTCTGTTAGGGAAATGTCTTCTTTCCAGAAACTAAGGATCTCCACCTGAGTACTACTAGCTAACATTTATTAAATGAAGCCAAAATTTAGAAAATGACATCCTTGTCACTGGATGGAATTCACAAAATTCCCAAGAGTGGGCCATTTTCAAACTATTCATTGTTTGGCTCAGATCTAATATGCTTCAAAGTATGTAGACATCGATGGAAAAAGAGTGTATAGGAATGGGATATTTTAGAATCATCTCAGAGGATCAATTCTGTTTTTCAATAGTTCAAAAATCACTTCAGTTCACATCCAACCAAAGCACATCATATTACAGTTGAAAGAAGAGAAAAATGAATCATTCCAAATGAAGTGTAAACACTAATCTCTTCTATGAAACATGACTACTTTGGATCTTCCGGTTTCTTGGCAAGTTTTTAAACACAGTCACACACCCAAACACCCCAAAATATCAATAACAGAAAAGATTACTCATTCCCAAATATGTTCTAGGGAATCAGTTATCTGCTCGATGGGTCAATAACAGGTAGCACTGGAGCTACTCACTTCATTAGCCACCCCCACTAAAGTGTGTCCCTCTATGCCTGGGTGTTACATTGCTTTTGACGAGCAGAGTAGGAAAACGAAAAGTGAATTAGGAAGCATTCAGAAGACTTAAAGACAACGCCTTAATGTTTTGAATCCATAGATAAACTACTGAAGGAGGGGTGAAGGCCACAGGTGGAGAAAAGTAAATTTGGAGATATGACCAAGAACTAATGGTTGGGACTAAAGAATCTTTGGAGTACACTTGCCTTGTTTAGATTCCTAGAGAAGCTTAATGGTCTTGCCCTACCTCAATCATATTTACTGACGCTTATTATGTGCAGAGCACTCTACTAAGTGCTTGGGTGAGTACAAGAGAATTAGCCGATACGTTTCGAGCCCGCAATGAGCTTACAGTCTGGAGGGGGACACAAACATTAGTATCTAAGCTCTTACTTTTCTTTCCTTCCAAAAATACATGCATAATACTTTCATTGTCTACTACTTATATTTCCAGGAGAAGGAAGCAGGAGGGGAAGCTGCCTCTTGGATAAAGAAGCAAAGAGGGATTCTTGACTGCAAGTTTTTTTGAAGGCAGGGAACATGTCTACTAGCTCTGTTATACTGTACTCTTCCAAGCACTTAGGATAGTGCTCAGCACACAGTAACTGCCTAATAAATATCATTGATTGATTAATTCAGGAGACACATTCCCCGTTTCTCTCAGTCTACTGTGTAATTTTGCCCAAGTCACTGACTGTATGTTTCAATTTCCTCATCTGTAAAATAGAAATAAAATGCTTTCCAATTCCCAGTATAAATCCTAAAATTGCCACATCTTGACTAGTTTCTGTAATGGTGTTGACTGTCCCCAAAATATTTAAAAATCACCTATTGCTGAGATAATACCCAACCGACATTATTTCACTAATTCTTCAAATATCCTTGTAAGGTAGGGAGGTGACATAAATCAATAAATAAGAAATAAATGACCTTTGGATAAAGAGCAGTTTGTAAAAATCATTCTGTGGAATGTTTTCTAAAACTGATTTTCCTGTTATTGACTGACAGATATGTCCCACATTTTCACTAAATCAAAGTTGTTGACATTGAAGTATCTTAGTAGTAGGAAAAAAATTGGGAAAGACATTCACACACATTTCTAGATGTCATCAAGTTAGACTCACCCAGTCCCTGAAAAACAGCATTCTGCAGCTGGCTAAGTGGGAAATACCACTGCTGAAGTTGCTGTAGCACTGGTGCAGATGACAACTGGGTTGGGTTTGGGTCTGGTAGGCATTTTGCTCCACATACACCAATAAGGAGACTAATCAAGCATTTGGAAGTCAAGGCTTCTTGATAGTGATTTGTATATTGATTGTTTGTAAACTGCAATGACTATTAATAATAGTCTGACTCTTAAAGAGTTATTTATTGATGAAAGCAGATTGAATGTGGTTTTTTTTTCTCTCTGTGAGGAAAGGATAGCAGACAAGAGGCCTGAGCTAAAATAGAAACTGTTCTTTCGAATCACGACGAATCACCAAATTACACTCTGTTTAAGCCAGACATGATCCAATTTGATCAGAGACAGAGGAGAGGAAATCCCTCAGGCAGATTCCTATCCTGAATGGAGGTAAGGTACTACCCCCCAAGCTTCCTCCTTGACTTAGAAATCCACAGATTCCCAGGCAAAGGAAGACAGGTAATCCATTTGCGGTCCAGCACTACGTAAATCCGATATGGGAAGAAGAACGTTCACCTGAAAAAAGCTTCCCCATCCGGTCTTCTGAGTGGGAAGAAGGGAGGATTGGCACAATGACTTGTAATTCTCTGGCAAAACCAGGGGCAAATAAGCTACATTTAATCAAGTCTGCATTTTAGGAGAGAACACAAAGAGAGTCTAAGAAAGAGCAGTGGGACAGGGACCGTGTCTGACCCAATTATCTCGTATCTATCCCAGTGCTTAGGACAGTGCTTGACAGTAAGCACTCAACAAAATCTAAAAAAGTTCTTACTAATTAGTTGGAGTGATTATCCTTTCTCAGAAAAAAACCGTCATAATTTCTTCAAAAATTTTCCATTGTTTCTTTGTTTACCCAGAAGTGATTTTTGATTCATAAGAAATACACAGTTAAATAGGAGGTAAAATTGATTTTAAAATGCATATTTTAATTTGGAAATCTTCCTGACCGCATCTTATATTATTGGAAATGCCCTTGATTCCTATAGGAAAGGGGTCTTAAGAGGTGCACTACTTTATTTTCATGAACACAGCCTGCAAGTGATTTTCTCCCCGCAACTCACATACAAAGATATAGTCAGCAGCAGCACCTCTGAATAATGTCATGGTATTTATTAAGTGCTTATTGTGTGCTAAAATCTGGGGTAGATACAAGGTCATAGGATTCAGAGAGTCTCTGTCCTTCATGAGGCTTACAATCTACCTTATCCCCATTTTACATGAGGAAAGTGAGAGATTAAGTGACTTGCTCAAAGTAAGAGAGTAGATGAGTGTCAGAGCTGGGCCTAGAAGTTCGGTTCTGGACTGCCAATTTCATGCTCCTGGAACTAGAGCACTGTGCCTCTTTGTGCCAAAGGAAAACACTCCCAGCAATTTTGGCCAAAGAGGCTTTAAAAATGAAAAATGCGGAGGAAAATAGCCTGTGAAAAAAGTAATTGCCCAAGAGGGGGAGATTGTCGTATTTCTTTTGGTATTTGTTAAGCACTTACTATGTGTCAAACGCTGTTAAAAGTGCTGTGGTAGATACAAGTTGATTAGGTTGGACACAGTCCCTGCCCCACATGGTGCTCACATCTAAGTAGGAGGGAGGACAAGAAAACTAAGGCACAGAGAAGTTAAGTGAGTTGCTCCGTAATCAACTGACTGAACCAGGATGAGAACCCAGGACCTCTGACTCCCAGACTCTTGCTCTGTCCACTAGGCCATGCTGCATCTTTGAAAATGTGGGTGTGTTTGATGGCACGAACCCTAACCTAGATATTTTTGTTCAGACAACATTGGTAACCTTCATGACACCCCAAATCACAAAACTGTACTTTAGACAGTACCATTTTAAGAAAATCAAAGGAAATGCTGAAATCAAACTCAACCTGAGGAAAACCTAGACATTACAAAACTAGAGGCTTCAACTGTTTTGCCTAATTGCTCTCTTTGAAAACAGTAGTAATAACCTAACAACTCTGAATGCCGGCCATGGAGAAAAACAGACATTTGGCATCCCTGTCTCCTAGACTGTATGCTCCTGGTGGACAGGGCATGGGTCTGCTTTATTGTTATACTGCACTCTCCCAAGCACTTTAGCATAATTCTCTGAACACAGTGAGTGCTCAGTAAATATGACTGACTGACTGAGTGCTTAAGAATGAGCCACTAGAAAACTATACAGGCAACTAACCCACTTCACTGTGGTAACTCAATAAAGCCATATCCTGAAAAGCGCCATTCACAAAAATGTATGTCTTCCCATTCGGATATCTTTATGTCCTTTGTGATTGGTCTGAGCTATCAAACAACCATGCACTTACCTGCTACTGATACAATAAAACTGGGGCTTAAAAGTCCATGCACTGAACTGGCATTTCAGTAGAATTATTTTTAATATGCTAGAGTTGCATTTTAATTGGATTCCCCCCAGAATTAGCCTAGCTCCAAACCTGATCACAGCTTCCAAGACTCCATTTTCCAAACAGCATGGAGGTTCATTTGCTATCCATCAGTTCAACTGATTTAGTGCTTATGGTGTGCAGAGCACCGTACTGAGCCCTTGAGAGAGTACAATATAACAGACTTGGTAGTCACGTTCCCTGCCCACCATCAGTTCCCAGAGAGCTTGCCCTGCTTCAGCTGAGAAGCTGGAACGGAACCTACATTTCCGGAAAATGACTAGATCCAACCGAGGCTGTTGGGCCACTAAATTGCTGAGAATATTAAGCCTCTCCTTAGTGGTTGGAGAAAGACAGCCTTTCAGGATTGGCCATGGATGCTGACAGGCTGATTGAAGCCTGGGCATCCCTGATGCATCCCTTAGCGAAGGGGCAGCTGTTGGCATAAGTAGCTGTGGGAAACCTGCCCATGCAAAGTGAAAATGACAACACGTGTCTCCTCTCGTGATATTTTCCAACGTGCAAGAGTATCTCTGTTTCTTGCCTGGGATGTTTTTTCTTGGCTTAATGGAATGCAGATCCTGCCAGTGTGACATCTGTATTCCATGCCGTCCACAGCAGAACTGTAGAGTGGGGACTGAGGGTCATGTAAAGTTCAGTTTAACGTCGGATTTGTCCTTGATCTAGATTTTAACTTTGACATCAGCAGGCTCAATTTATTAATGAGGAAGCACTGGGATATGATTTGGATTAGTGACAACAAATAATTCTGAATTGGCAGCAACCTACCCTTCGACGCGTGCCGACGTGGGATATATCTGAACGCGGGTTGTAGGGTACCTACCACCAGTAGCTTCAGACACAGTTAGATATGTATAAATCCTCGGAGTCTGAGGCCACTGGTGGTGAGACATTTAAGGGGTGTGCCTAAGTGCAGCCAAGAGAAATAGCATTGCCTAGTGGATAGAGTACAGGTCTGGGAACGAAAAGGACCTAGGTTCTAATCCCAGCTCTACCACATGTCTGCTTCGTGACTTTGGGCAAGTCACTTACTTTCTCTGTAAAATGGGGGTTAAGACTGTGAGCTCCACGTGGGACATGGACTGTGGCAAACCAGTCAGCCAATCGTATTCACTGAGCGCTTCCTGTGTGCAGAGCACTGTACTAAGAACTTGGGAGAGTACAACGATACAACAGACACACTCCCTGCCTCCGATGAACTTACAGTCTAGAGCAGGGCCGGCACTATTTTCACTGTTCCCTTTTTGCATCCCAAAGACCCCATTTTGCTGATCAAGTTACCGTCTTTTGCTGCCCTCCCCCAACTTTCTGTAGCTATGCAATACTGTTTGAGATTTTATCTTTACCGTATCAAGATTTCAACTGGCTCTACAGAAGTCAGACTTAAGGGCCGTTTTGGCCAGGTTTCCTTGCTTCCACGCCTCCTCCCCTCAATGGTGAAAGACACGCTCAGGATGTTCATTGTAGAATTCTTACCATGTGGGTAAGACTTTCCTTTCAGTCTGTGACGATGGGGGTTCCATGTGGATTCTTCGGCAGTGTGGTAAAATCTGTATGGGCCTTAAAGCTTCGTGAGTGATGAGTGATGAATTCTTCCCTTGGTGGTGGGCCAGCATATCACTGGATCTCTTCAGCTTTGGCAGCCCGCTGTCGGCGGTGCACATTTCTCAGTTGGATTTGAATTTTCTCTTCCAGGCTTTTAAGGGCTTCCCTTGGTATACACATGAAGACCTGCCAGGTGCTGACACATTTTCAGTTTCGCTGCACGGTCAGGGACCGACTTCACAGAGGCAAAATAGGTTAGCATCTCCATGGGACTGGGGCAAAGGGGGGAAAAGCTAGTAAAAGTCAAGCTGTGTGACCTTGGGTAAATCACCTCACCTCTGAGTCATCATCTGTAAAATGGGGATTATACCTGCACTTGACCCTTCCTGGTTACAAAAATTGGGGAAAATGAGTCATGCAAACCAAAAGCAATGGAATGTTCAAAACATGAGACTCTCCAGTAGGATTGAGACTCCTGAACATTCACAAGAAAAATCTGTGATGATAAATGAAGCAGTTATTCTAAGGTGATTCTTTTCTTCTACGTTAGGGACCCTTTGGGGGGGAGGTTACTGTTTCAGGCCTCTAACTCCTAAAGGTAGTTAACTTTCAACCAGGTTACAGTTTGGGTCCTGGAAATCCTGGTGTGAAACGTTATGATACAATAGAATTAAACTTCTACTAATGCCCTTTTGCATGGCCTGAGAAAGAGAGTCACATTTATTTTAACAACAATAAATGAAAAAGAGTGAGTGAATGTGGAAAAATCCATGTCTTTGGAGAACACTGTCACCTCCATAGCATGCAGTGCATAGACTTTACTAATCTAATCACTTAAAAATATGGCTATGGGGTGGAAGAGTTAATATTTCTATAAAAATCTCATTTTGGATCTCATTTTTCTGATTTTCCTTGATTTTATTTTTTCAACGCCTTAACACCGCACTAACTAATGTTAGTGGCTGGTACATGACTCTGAATATTTGCGCTGAAAAACCTCAAATGTTTCAGTGGCCTTTATCTCTAAAGCGATCTTCAATAACCTGATCATTTCCCCCCAGGATTTCAGGCTTCCAAAGCTTCATATTTAAGTGTGAGCCAACCGACGTGAATTGCAACTGGTAAGTTATTTTTCAGATATTTAGATTTCTAAATGGCATTGATTACTTTAAAGTAGAAAAAAGTGAATTTTTCTAGCTTTCCTGTTAACCACGTATATTTTGCTTCAATCTTCCTTAAACGTTCATTTCAGGTAAATTTTAAACTGTAGTCCCACGGGGCAGCTCACGAAATAAAATTGGATGAAAAAATTGTTTTGCTGTAAATATTACCAAGGCATCTTGAAAATTCTTTAAAAAAATTGGTTGAAATATACTTTATACCTAGAGTCTCTTTGCCCTAATCATATTTGTATTATTGAATATAAAAACAAATTTATATGTCCTACAATAAATATTTATATGGGGGGAGATCTTTTGAGAAAAATAGCTGCCTGACACAAAGGAATACTCCAGCTGTTTTTGAAGAATCATTCATCTAAAACTGAAAATGTCAGGTCTTATGTTCCATGCACTGTCCTGTGGCCTCTGGATTCTCCCTTAACTGCAGCTACCTCTTCCTGAGCTAATTACTTGAGACACCATGCCGCACTCAAAGCCATCTGGGGTTGGAGTGTGTGTGTGTGTGTGTGTATGTGTGTGTGTGAGGGAGCGGGATGGTTGCTAAAGAGAACTGTCAACTGGAAGCACTATTTTCCAGATGAAGCAGCGGGGCTTAGTGGATAGAGCACAGGCCTGTGAGTCAGAAGGTCATGGGTTTGAATCACGACTCTGCCATTTGTCAGCTGTGTGACTTTGGGCAAATTGCTTAACTTCGCTGGGCCTCAGTACCCTCATCTGTAAAATGGGGATGAAGACTGTGAGCCCCACTGGGACAACCTGATGACCTTGTATTCCCCCCCCCCCCCCAGCACTTAAAACTGTGCTTTGCAAATAGTAAGTGCTTAACAAATACCATCATTATTATTGTTTCTTTACCCAAATTCTCACTTGGCATCATTTGTGCCAATCTATAGCTTTTCCAGCTATTTCCAGTTCACTGTTCTGCCATTCCAGATTATTGATATCAGCTCTCATACTTTACTTGCCCAAGCATTGAGTACAGTGGTCTGCACACAGTAAGGGCTCAGTAAATATGACCGACCGATGGGTTATCATCATCACTGTCATGTCTTAGAAACGAAGTTCATTTAAGCTACTTTTGCCTTTGAAAATGGGACTCCTCCTTTGCAGCTTCCACAAGAGTATCGCAAACAGACTATGAGAATGCCACAATACAGAGCAGATGCCTTTCGAACACATGAAGAGGAAAATCTCGAGAGATTGGGTAGAGAAGTCTCCAGAGAGTCATGAATTAGTAGGAATTGGCTTATTCAGAGGAATTTCAGCTCCCCAGTTCCAAGTTCAACCAAACCGTTGCAAGTTTGGCCCTCCTCGATCCCTTCTGGAAGCTCCTACGAAGTTACCCTTTAACATTTTGTAGGGTTTTCGTTTTCTCGCCTATTTATGGAAGAGTGGGAACAAAGCTTTTTTTTTTTTTTTTTGACTTTACTGATCCCTTTGGTTACAATTTTCATTGTCTAAAAATCAGTGACTTAGAAGACTGACAGCTTTTTAAAGGGTCAGATTTGGCTTGGGACTTTTCAGAGCCAGCCAACCTCCTGGAAGGGCCCACTGCTCCGTATCGGGGAGCAGAATAGCAAGGATCAGGCAAATACAATGACACTCATCATGAAAAGGGCAAATCAATGCGCTGACCAAGACTAATCAAACTCAAAATTGGGCCTGAGTAAAAAGGGACCAGAAAACATCCTCCTGCCTGGATTTCGCCTCTATAACTGCGGTTTAAGGGAAATGCTGCGTCAGGGTTTTTGATGCATCCAGGGACTGAATGTAAACAACACGGTACAACTCTAGAAGCTGCCATCATAAAATATTTTAAGAGGCAGAGTAGAGTAAAATAAAATAAAAATGTCTTTTTATGTGATATCTCAGAGTAATTCAGGATTTATGGTACCTTAACCTTTAGAATCCAAAATATTAAGCTATGTTTCTTAGAGATAATAACTCGGTTGTCCCTCACTTATGTGTCTTAGATAAAAGCCTACTGCCACAGAATCCATGAATGCTCAAATACCCTTGCGGGCCTTTAGTAGTAAATCTTATGGAATAGCTTATGGCCAATGTAATGGCCCACAGTAGCCTGCGAATATCATGAATTCTAATAATACTTACATCAGTAGAAACATGAAGTAATGTCTCCATTGTAATTAAATGATGTATTTAGAGCAGTGGACTAAATGGTCCCCTAGTGTGTTGGTGATATATTCTAATAGTCTTCTCTTTACAACCCCACACGGTAATATTCATGCGTTATTCTGGAGGGCTTTGCTTCTTACTGAACATTTGAATTGCAACATTAAGTGGTAAAGTGGATTACAGCAGGACCTCCATGAATATGGATCCTGATCAAGAAACTAAGTGCTTAAAAAAATAAAATGTTACTATTTAAATAGAATGATTACCAAAACATATTTATATGAAGGAATGTCATTAGCCCTTCCAGATTCTTTTTCTCTTCAAAGATCCCAGACCCAGCACATGATTCCTACAATTAAAAATTTAACAGGGGAAACATCTGACTTTAAATCACTCTAATTTCTGCTGCACTTATTAAATTTAATTTTGCCTGTTTGAGGTATAAATTAGTTTTGATAATTACATTACTCTTTTAAAGAAATGTAATTCAGTCACTCACTCAAAAGACTGGGGGCTCTATAGGTATACGGAGGATATGTGTAACATGGAGAAAGGGGGAAATTATCTTTCTGTTGATTAGTTTAGGCAAAAATGTTAGCATTTATTGCAGACACTCTCTGTCCAATATGAACCCTGGGCAGAGCCAAGGGCATTCTGAATCAGCTAGTCATCCTCTGGATGGACAGCAAAACGGAAAGTGTATTTCTTTATCAGATCAATCTTAAAGGCACCGAATAAAGATGAGCATTATATACAGACTCTGTGGTCATTAAAAAATAAAAGTTTCTTTCATTCAATGAGGGGTAAATGTAAAATAAAATATAAATTGCTAGATTTCAAGAGAATTACATTTTGTTCTGATTTTCAAGTTGGATATAAAAAAAGCTTTAGGTGAATTCAGATAAAGACTCCCTCTCTCCACAAACATGCCACACTTAGGAAGGTAGAATCACAGTCATTATGAGGTTAGAGCTCTCTCTCTAAACAAAGAACACTGTATTTGGTTTGTTTAGACATGACTTTGGTTGCAAACATCTTTTAACCCCACCTTGACAACCGTGTTAATGAGCCTCTTCACTTCATCAAGTAGCATCCTGTGGACCATTTGATCTATATTGCTAAGACTCCAGTTGCTCCCAAACCATTCTCAAGGTCAACATTTTCTGCAAGTGATCTTAGGTAAGGGCTCTCTGAACCTGCCAGGGATCAAATGATGTGTGACACCTGTCACCGGCTAATTCACTTTGGGTTTCTTTGTTTTAATTCAAGTCTCCTCTGCACCACATTACTCTCCCTCCCATGGAATTTGTTTTTCATCTTATTCTGAGAAGCTGTTAGCCAAATCCTCGGAGCAGAGTTGGAAAAGGAAGACAGGTGCTCCGAGACCACAACCCATCACTACTAGCTCACGGGCCCTGATTCTGAGCATTCATTTTTCCATCTGAAAACGGGGGATAATTATTCATTCTTCAATCTATCTCAAGGAGACATTCTTAGAGTGAAGCAATGGAACACACTGCAAAGTCTTCTGGAAAAAGTAATGTTCAACAGCTCATCCTTTGCAACCACCAGTTCCAAGATTCCAGGGTACAAATGGCATTCCTATTGATTATTTTACCAAATTTAAACTGGATGACTCTTTTCTCCCAATGAATCAACAACAAAATTCAACATAGCTTCCACACAGAGGACAGAGATTCAGGTTCATAAATATTATTCCATGCCATGAATATTACAATGCAGTCATGACGACTAGAGTGGTGTTCAAAGGAAGCTTCAGTGAGAATGAGAACTGCTCTTATTAGAAGAGAGACAGCACCTTCTCAAATTTCTGATTGCCCATTTGACTTCTGGAAAACTAGCTGGTTGTCCATTGCGGCAAATTATCTCCAGAGACCCTAAGTCTTCTGGGTGGGTAGCAATTATTTCCCTGAGCACGCTTAGCTGAATCCACCGGTAATATCCCGACACAAATCTTTCATATGTAGCCACCGAAAGACAAGAGCGGTAGTGACAGTTCATGGCAAATATGTGAAACAAAAGCCTTGAGACTATATTCCACATCTGAGCAGAGGTAACGTTTATGTCTCCTGTGTTAAGGTTAATTTCCATGCATTTAGGGTGACTGAAATGCTCACCGCCTCTGTGGCCGGTATCTATAAAGTCACTATTACCACTGAATGGGGCCCCAATTAAGAAGTGCTTGCTGGTGTCCTTCCAGCAATATCTTGTGAGTTTGAACACTTTTAGTGAAATAAATGTAACAAGGAAAAATGAATTCTCTTTAGCCTCTATTCAGCCAAAATTAGCCTCCATGGACTCCGGCTCACAAAAGCTCCACAGGCCTCCTGGCTATGCTCTGTAGCTGGGAAATAGAATCAAGATTCCATTACGCATCCCAAGCTCCCTCCTCCTCCAGAGCAAACAATAAGAATGACAACAGGGGATTGTCCCCTCAGCTGGTCTAACAAGGGGCAGAGTTCTCTCCTAAATGACAAGATGTCTATTCATCAGGGAGAAAAATTTAAAGGACCAGGGCCAGATTTTGTTAAATTCTTTGGCTCACAAGTCTGTTTCTAAGGCTTCCTTCCGAGGTCTGTGGACCGCTTGGCACTTCAGGCCAAGGAGAGTTAAATGACATTTTCTCTTTGATCACGTCAGAGTTGAACCTATCACCCAGAGGCCAAAATTAAGTGGTATTGCATAGCACGGGGATTTCGCTGGGGCTCAACAGTCCAAACAAACAGACAAAAAAAAATGTCCCAAATGGATTGGTGTATCCACATCTTTGTCTCTCATATTAGTGGCAACACAAGACTTTCTCTTCAAACTCGGCAAACCCCAAAGCTAGAACTTTTACTTCCAAAGTGAACTTAACATTTGAAATTCATGGACAGGAAGCTTGCTAGGCAGCTGACACCGAAGAATGAGGCTGTTCAAATCCCAGACAATCCCTTCCTCCCTACCCAGCCACCACACTGGTCTCCATCTCTCCAAGGCCTTCTGAAATTTCACCTCTCAAGGAAGCAGTGTGGCCCAGTGAAAAGAAAAGGATCTGGGAGTCAGAAGCCCTAGGTTCGAATCCCGGGTCTGCCACCTCCCTGCTGTGTGATTCTGGACAAGTCACTTCTTTGTGTCTCAGTTCCTTAATCTGTAAAATGAGGATTCAATACCTGTCCTCCTTCCTACTTATTCTGTGAACTTCATGCGGGACCTGAATGTCTTGCATTGTGCTCCAGCATTTAGTACAGTGCTTGGCATACAGTAAGCACTCAACACAATGATCTCCTCCAAGAGAGATCCTCTGATTCACTTTTCATCTTCCCTCCACTATTTAAGCACGTGGATACTCACAATCCCCACAGCACTTATGTACAGCTCTTTAGATTCTGTTACCAATCAACCACACAATGGTATTTATTGAGTGCCCATGTCCACAGTCCTACACGAAGCATCCAGGAAAGTATAAAATACTAGAGCTGGGTAACTGTGATCTCTGACCACAAGGAGGCAGACATCAAGATAAATTACAGATAGGGGAAATATTACTTCCCCCTATTTGTAATTTACTGTATGTCTTTCTTCCCCACTCTATGTGAGCAACTTGAATGTCTCCTAATTTTGGAAACTTGGTGCTGATGTCTACTGTCTGGACAGCTGGGAGGGTGTCGTGCTCAGAACTTTGATGAGAAAGGGGTTTTTCCACTCTACCTTGTACTCTGCCTCTGGAAAGATTTGCCGCTGGCATTGTTCTGTGCAGATCAAGTGTTCTTACTGATGCCTACAGCGCTGTCCTACACACTTGAAAGAGGACAATAAATTAATAATAATAATAATACTATTGGTATTTGTTATGTGCCAAGCACTGTTCTAAGCACTGGGGTAGATGCAAGGTCATCAGCTTGTCCCAAATAGGGCTCACAGTCTTCATCTCCATTTTTCATATGAGGTAACTGAGGCACAGAGAAGTTAAGTGACTTGCCCATGGTTACACGGCTGACAAGCGGTGGAGCCGAGATTAGAACCCGTGACCTCTGACTCCACTAAGCCACATTGCTTGTTGGCATGTCTCTGCCCTCAAATAACTTACAATTTAGAGGATGAGAAAGACATTAAAATGATCTATAGATAGGAGGAAGAAGAAAATGTGTGTATATATAAATGAGTTAATGCTTAGGTAAGAGAGTAAGATGAGGCATGTAAAATTGGTCTCTAAATGAGTAGATTACACAGAAATGTTGAAGTGGCAACTGGGGGGCAGAATCTAACCTTCAGCTGAGTTTTCAAGATGGGATGAGCTATAAGCTCTCCAATTTGAAGGGGTAGGGAGTTTCATGCAAAGGGGAGAGGAGATACGAGGAGAGAGGTGGGAGAAATGAGAATGAGGCAGATGTGTTTGAGAGGAATTCAGAGTGCGAGCTGAGGTGTAGTTATTAGAGAGAGTGGAGCAGTAGTAATGTGAGAGCAGATTAAAGTCAATTGTCACGGGTCCTGCTTGACACCAAAAAAAAAAAAAAGGGGAAACATTGTGGGTTTTTCGGGGGGGGGGGATGTGAATAAAATGATATTTTAGGAAACTGATCCAAGCAGAAGAGTGAAGTATGGCCTGCAGAGGAAAAACTGGTGGCAGAGAGATCAGGAGGATGAGGCAAGAGTAAAGTTAGGAATTAACAAGAACTTGGATAAGTGAGGAAAGCATAATGGGTGTAAGTGTCTTCAGAAGGTGGGAAAAGAATAATCATATTTATTGAGAGCCTATTGTGTGCCAATCACTATACTAAACTCTTGGGAGAGTACAACATAACAAGGTTAGTAGTCACATTCCCTGCCCACAATGAGCTTACATTCTAAAGGTTGGTGGGATCAGAGGCCCAGATATAAGGGGCGGATTTTTAAAGCAGTGGGGAGATAAATTCTTGAAATAAGAGAGAGAGGACGCAGGCAAGCGAGTGAGTTGGTGAGACAAGGAGAAGATATGGGAGAGCTCAAACCTGATGGCTTTGATTTTGTTAACAAGTAATTGGCAAGGTCACCAGGGGTGAGGCTGGGGAGAGCAAGAAGGTTTTAGGGGCTTAAGGAGGGCAGAATTCTTTTTGCCAGCGGTTTGTCACTTAGAAGCAAAGCTCCAACAGCTTTTATTATTGGTGTCTATTTCCATAAGTAGTTCTTGTGCGAGTAATCATTTTCTTATAAAAAAAAAAGCAGATCCCATAAAAGTAATTTCTCCACTATATTATCAACATTCCTACCTCGTTAAATTTCTGGTGGATTTGGACGTGGCTAAAAAAGGAAGTCCCACAGTGATACGATCATGCCATCTAAGCCTAGAAAATAAGCTCTGGAAGGAGGACGAGATATGCCGCCAACCCACTTCCGAAATTTCAAATTAACCACGCAACAAGAAACACCCTTCCATTCGGTACATTTTCTGTCTTCAGTGAACAAAAACCATCCAACTCGACTCTCTTTTCACATGAAAGTCTTTACTGCTTGTTAATCCTTTTCAGTGTCATTCTTTCCCTCTAGCTTTCTCTGTCTTCATGAGGCACAAGGCACATTTACCAGGGGAAAAAAAAAATTTCCAAATCTTAAAACTAAATATTATTACTGCTGCATTATTATACATGTGGAACTGTTTTCCTCCATGAGTTTAGGGCTCAAACTCGCATCGATCTTTAAAGAGTTGACACTCACCGCTGCCACCTGCTTTACGGGCATCACGGGCATGCCAAATTGCCCTTGCTTGGGGCTTTCCCTTGTGTACCTCTGACCCCTCTGTGCCTTTTTCTCGTTCAGATAGCGAGGTATGTCTGGCTGGCAGGCTGGGCCTTCCAAGGGCTTGGGGGTCCCACACTGGAATGCCAACATCACTACAGGGATTAGAGGGGATGCGGCCAGGCCCGATCCATTCCGAGGTGAAAGTTTTTGTTTTTTTTTTTTATCCTATTTGTTAAGCACTATGGGCCAGGCACTATTCTAAGCACTGGGGTAAACACAAGGTAATCAGGTTGGACACAGTTTCTGTCCCACAAGGTGACCCTGGTAATTCCCATTTTACAGATGAGGTAACTAAGGCAGAGAAATTAGGGACTTGCCCGAGGTCACGCAGAAGGCAAGTGGCAAAGGCGGAACTAGAATCCAAGTCCTTCAGTCTCCCAGGCCCATGATCTATCTACTAGGCTGTGCTGCGTCTCTAGGTCTTCCCCGAGAGCCTTCCCCGAGCAATATCATCTGGCCCAACTGTACCTTCCCCAACTGCCACTTCAACCTTTTCATGCCTCTGAAACATTACCATAACAACATCAATAAAAATAACGGTATTTGTCAAACGCTTACTAGACCCAATTACTGTACCAAGTGGTGAGGTTGATGCATTATAAACAAATTGGACACAGCTGCTGGGCCACATGGGGCTCAGCCACCCCAACTACTCATGCCCTATTTCTCTTCATTTCAAACCACCAGCCAGTGGTATTTATGGAGCGCTTACTGTGGGCAGAGCATTATAATAAGCACTTGGGAGAGTACAAGACAGAGTTGGTAGACACGTCTGCCTGTTCGCAGTCTGTAACTGATTTAATGGGCCGTCTCTCCCAGTAGACTATAAAATTCTTGAAGACAGGGAACATGCCTTCTAAATCTTCTGAATTCTCCAAACACCTAGTATAGTGGACAAGCAGCACGGTGCAATGGATGGAGCATGGGCCTGGGAGTCAGAAGGCCATGGGTTCTAATCCCAGCTCCTCCATGGGTCTGCTGTGTGACCTTTGGCAAGTCGCTTCACTTCTCTGTGTCTCTGTTGCCTCAAATGTAAAATGGGGATTGAGACCGGGAGCCCCACGTGGGACAGGGACTGTGTCCAACCCAATTTGCTTGCATCCACCCCAGCGCTTAGCACGGTGCCTGGCACATAGTAAGCACTTATTTTATTATTATTATTATAGTGCTCTGCTTCCAGTCAGCATCAATAAATGCTATTGACTGACCAGAGGGGTTGAAATAGCAAACCAATCGAGCTTGGTGGGTTTGCTGACTCACCCCTGGGATCCGCAGCTTGGTGCAGTCCCCCAAAGCTTCCCCGGAGTTGAAGGATTCCCACCTTCCTAATGAACCTGCTGCTAAAACACATCCATCTACATGCATATGGAATATCTGGAGTAACACATTTCCGCATTTTATATTTCATGCATATTTTATAGGTGTCTTTTGCTTTACCCACTGGCAGAGATATAAATACGATTTAGTGTGATTACTAAAATCTAGAAATACAGCGTGGGGATAACAGGGCATCAAGCTGCATACCAATCAATGGTACCCAACTTCCTACAATATTTTGAGGCCTAGGCTTACTACAGAAGGTAGATGTGATTTATTAATTAAATTTGCATCACACGAGCCACTCAACATCGAACGGCAAGTTATGGTAATCAATGATAATATCCCAGAATGCATTTGTTAAATCAGCAATTAGACAGTGCCCAGAAGTGTGGCCTAGTAAAAACAGCTCAGGCCTGGGAATCAGAGGACTTGCCTTCTAATCCCAGCTCCACCAATCTGCCTGCTGTGTGACTTTGAGCAAGTCATTTAACTTCTCTGTGCCTCAATTTCCTCATCTATAAAATAGGAATTAAAGACCCATTAAAGACTATTTTTATTTTTTTTTATCGTATTTGTTAAGCACTATGGGCCAGGCACTATTCTAAGCACTGGGGTGAACATGAGGTAATCAGGTTGGACACAGTTTATGTCCCACATGGTGACCTTAGCAATTCCCATTTTACAGATGAGGTAACTAAGGCAGAGAAATTAAGTGACTTGCCCAAGGTCAAGCAGCAGACAAGTTTGCTGATTCACCCCTGGGATCCGCAGCTTGGAGTAGTCCCCCAAAGCTTCCCCGGAGTTGAAGGATTCCCACCTTCCTAGTGAACCTGCTACTAAAACACATCCATCTACATGCATATGGAATATCTGGAGTAACACATTTCCACATTTTATCTTTCATGCATATTTTATAGGTGTCTTTTGCTTTACCCACTGGCAGAGATATAAATACGATTTAGTATGATCACTAGAGTCTAGAAATACAGTGGAGATGGCAGGGATACCCCCATCAGAGGATTGTGATTAAAGGCCCATTCTCCCTCCTACTTCGATTGAGAGCCCGCTTGGGACCGGGACTGTACTTAGAGAAGCAGTGTGGCTTATTGGAAAGAACACGGGCTTGGGAGTCAGAGGTCGTGAGTTCTAATCCTGGTTCCATTTGTCAGCTGTGTGACTTGGGGTAAGTCACTTAACTTCTCTGTGCCTCAGTTACCTCATCTGTAAAATGGGGATTAAGACTGTGAGCCTCAGGTGGGACAACCTGATGACCTTGTATTTACCCCAGAGCTTAGAACAGTGCTTGGCACATAGTAAGCACTTAAAAAATACCATAATTATTATTACTACCTGACCTGATAATCTTGTAATTATCCCAGCTGTTAGTACAGTACTTAGCACATAGTAGAAGCTTAGAAAATACCTCAGTTATTATTAGGAAGATGATGATGTGAAGAGAACACATGGCAGGAAGGTCAGGAGGGTAGCCAGCAGTTGTGTTTGCTGAACTGAAAGGAAGCACTAGCAAGTTGAGAGGGCACAATTAAACATTTTAAAGATGACCTGAAGCACTTCTCAAACCCTGTGACATAACAATGGAGAGTTGGGAGACATCTGAAGCAGGTAGACCAGCCTGCCATACAGTAAGCAGAAAAAGTATTGTTCTCCATCAGCAGAAACTTGGCAAGGACATCGAAACAGATACATTTGTAAATGGTGAAAAGCTCTGCAAATAGAAAGGGTGATCTTTAAGCAGCTGGGTTAGCTGCCTTTCAATTCAAGGACCCTGATCATTGACTTCTATTGAATGTTCTCAAGTGCCCTGTTCCGTGCTCTACAAACAGGACATCCTGCTATTGATGACCACAGTCTTTCTTCCAGCCACCACCGGTCACACTGTCTTCAGGGACCTTAGGAGTTTCCCTTAAGAAGGGGAGATATCAGAGCATCATTTCAAACACAAATATTGGAACTCAAAATGGGAGGGCAGTTGGAAGGAGCAGAGTTAAAGCGGTACCTAAAAATACAAATTTAGTAAGGTATAGTAAAATTGCAGCCAATTCATATGTTTAGGTTAGATGTCTGAGCTTCTGCTTCACAAGACTGATATTGATGCTAAAAGTAAAATTTACCCAAACTAGGAGTAATGTTAACCACCCTGTGGTAATAGTAATCCAAGTAAAGTGTAGGACTAGAAACTCCGACGAGGATCCACATACACCCCAGTAATCAAGGCTGAGCCAGGTTCTGAAACAGAATAATGGCCCAAGTCAAGATTTAATCAGTATTACAAATGGGAAAAAGAGCAACAGAAGAGACCGTAAGCTCCTGATGGGCAGGGAATGTCTATCAACTTGGTTGTATTACACTCTGCCAAGGGCTTGGTACAGTAGATTGAAACCAAAGACTAAGTTTACAGAATGATGTTTAAAGCTCCCAGTGCAAAGACTGATTGCTGGATTACCAAAAGTCATCACCAGGTGACTCTGCATGGCTACCCAAAGGCTTTAGATGAAATAATCCTAAATCAGCTTCCCCTAGCTTCATTCTTACCTCAGATACATCCTTTACAGAGTTGTACATTACCACCCCCATCTCAGGTCACACCTGGAGAGTTTCCAGTACTCTACCAGTCTCGCCTATGGGAGGGAGAGTCCAGCAGAGGCATATCCATTTCATTCCTAGCTTGGGCAGTGGATAGTGAGTGAAAGGCCATCTGTTACAAGTCAACACTCACCTGTGCTGGGCAGCTGCGGCACGGGAGAGAGTCGAGGGCGGAGACTCAAGTTTACTGTGTGGAAGGAGGCGGTGGTAAACCACCTCTGTATTTTTACCAAGAAAACTCTGTGGATACACTGCCATAACGCTTGAAGATGGATGGGGTGGATTCTGGGAGAGATGTGTCCATGGTGTCGCTATGGGTCGGAGACGACTTGACGGCATAAGACAAGACATTACCACCAGGGCACTAGCAGCTTGGCTGGAGAAGAAAGGATGGATTCAGAAGACATATAGGAAGACCCAACAAGTTTTGGCAGTAGATTTAACGCGAGGGTTGAAAGACAACAAGGAGTCGAGGATGATCCTGAGATTGTGGACTTCTGAAACAGGAAAAGTAGGGGTGTCAGTGGGATAAAGTCTGGAGAAGGAGAAGGTATAGAGGAAAAGAGGAGTTCTGTTTTAGATACATTGAATTTGAAGTCCTGGCAAGACATCCAAGTGAAGATCACTCAGTGAATGATATTTATTGAGCACTTATGGCGTGCAGAGCACTGTATGAGTGGCTGAGATAGTACAATACAAAACAGCATCGCTAGGCAGGTTCCCTGCCCACAACAAACTTAAAGTCTAGAGGGTGATGTCCTGAAGGCCAGAGAAGATTAAATATTGATGATCAGGTGAGGAATGAGGAATAGATTTGGTAAGTGAACACACACTCACACATACATAGAGAGCGTGTGTTTGTGTGTCCATTACAAATTTTTAGCAGGTTAACCAATTTGGGAAAGGGAAAGAAGGTTGAAATTACTGGTTTAATAGTAATAATTATGGTACTTGTTAAGTGCTTACTATGTGCCAGGCACTGTTCTAAGCGCTGAGGTAGATACAACTTAGGTTACTAAGTTTAAATGAAAGTACTCTGTTGCTTCCTCTGAAATTTATTTTATTTTAATGATTGTCTATCCCATTGTACTGTAAGCTCCTTGAAGGCCGGGATCCTGTCCACTCTATCTGTAGGTTTCACTTAGCCAGGCTGAAACTAACAAATTAACGCTATCTGATTTTTGGATGATTCATTCATTCATTTGCATTTTTTGAGCACTTACTGTGTGCCAGAGCATTTTACTAAGCACTTGGGAGAGTACAATATAACAATAAACACATTTCCTGCTCATCTGCAGATGCATACTAAGTCTTTAAGGCACTCTGGGTATTAAATTTTCCGAATGTTCACAATGTGCTCTTGGATGAATTTTACAATGTTGACACCCGGTTTCTTGTGTGCTCTTATTCGATATGTATTTTTGCACAGCCCAGACTGATTTCAACAATTTTTTAAAAAAGTATTCCCCTGACAGCTCTACAAGCAGACAAGTATTACTTGAAAGAGAAAAGGAGATTTCTATTAGGTTTGAGAGTCACAAGTGAGCAGAAGAAATTTGAGAAGTCTAAAATACTCCATAGACTGTAAATCCGAAACCAAAACACGACTAACAAGGTTTTGACAAAATAAAAATCCCCCTGGTTTTTCCCATCTGTTTTTGTAAGGAGTGTTTTCAGTGACTTATTCTTCTAAACAATGAGTTATATGGGAATATCTTTAGTTTTTCACTGCAACATTCTTTTAAAAGTGATTCTTCCCTATGCAATTGTAAGTCAGGTAGCTGAAGTCCATTAGAATTCAACCACAGAGAGCATAGCTGTCTGAGGAAATCCAACCAGATATTTAAAGGAGGAAAATCCATTAGAAAAAGTGATCTTTTTACAAAAAAAGAATTCTAACCAGAAGGCAGTAAGAAGTATGCGGGAGTTAGAGCCTCTGAACATTTCTACCTGTTTGTTCAACAACCACAAATGTGACAACTTCATGTTTTTCTAGGTTCCCCCAAAACAAGATGCTTAAAGAAGAAGTGAAATTTTCAAGAGGAGAGTCATAACTTCTTCCTTCTGTTGCTGGGATGGAAAGTTTCGTGTGGGCACCCTGTTCTCTCAGTCAGGGTGTCCCACACCTTTGCTGTTCACGTCTGCTGTTTCATCACAGTACAGTTGAAATTTCTGCCCCTTGTCAGATAATGAGGGAGCAGAGTTCCACAATACCATGACAAAAGCAGGGAAAGTTATAATCCAGGGATCGTGAAAGAGTCCTCAGAATTAGTTTACTCTTCCTGGAACCATCTTGATATTAACATTATGAGTAGAAAACTAGGGCTTGTTAAGTTTATTGAACGAGCATGCTGTTCCTGGGGCTAGTATGGAAAATATTTAAGGTCCAAGCTGGAAGGGCCAAAGAGATAACTGGAAAATTCTGGTGGGGCGATATCCTTATGGGGAGCTCTGGGATTTTCACTTGAATACCTGATCCCAAGCCAATCCTCATTTGGGACTTCTTGAAGCCAGTTAGGAGAGTGGCAGTTGGAAGTGCAGGAAACTCCACTACTTAAACCCAAACTCTCAAGGGTTCATGATTTCTATGCCAGACGGGCTTTTTTGAAACTTATTACTTCTGTAAAACAGGAGTGTAAAAATAGGTTTAATTTTACATACCTTATGCAGACAAAGTGAGGATGAGGAATGTACTAGGCCCAGGGCCCTGCCAAATGACCCATGGAGGGAGAAAGGGAGAGTAGGAGGAAAGGAAGTTCTAACCGAAGCAGATGTGGTTGCCATCTGCAACAGCAACAGCAGTAATCAAGGCTGACAGAGTCAGCATAGGAACGTTTGGGAGAGGAGAAGCCTGAGTGATACCCAGCCTCAGCCAGTCTCTCTCTGACTCCTGCTAAACTGCAAACTAGCACCAGTTTCCTCACTGTGCCCCAATCTTGTTTATCTCACCGCCAAACTCTTCCCCACGTTCCCCCTCTAGCCTGGGACCTCCTCCCCCTCCCTATATGCCAGAATATCACTCTCCCCACCTTCAAAACATTAGTAAGGTGACGTCTCCTCCAAGAGGTCTTCCCCAATTAAGCCTTTTCCGCAGCTCTCTCTCCCTTCTGTGTCATCTATGCACTTAGATCTGTGATTTGGGAGCATTTGATATTCACCCCACCCTCCGTCCCACAGCACTTTCGTACATATCTACAAGTTATACTACACATTTATTTATATTTGTGTCTGTCTCCCCCAGCATGGCATAGCGGATAGAGCAGAAGGTCATGGGTTATAATCCTGCCTCTGCCACTTGTCTGCCGTGTGACCTCGGGCAAGTCGCTTCACTTCTCTGTGCCTCAGTTACCTCATCTGTAAAATGAGGATTAAAGTGGTGAGCTTCATATGCCACAAGAACTGTGTCCAACCCAATTTGCTTGAACCCACTCAGTGTTTCTTACAGTGTCCTCAGGGTTTCTTACAGTGTCTGGCAGAGAGCGCTTAACAAGTACCCTGTTTATTATTACAAAAACTCAGTGGGGGCAGGGAACAATACTATCAAATCTGATGTGCTCGCCCAAGCAGTTAGTACAGTGTTCTGCAAACGGTAAGCACTCAGTAAATACCCATTAATGATCAGCTCCCTGAAGGCAGGAATAATGCCCTTTCATTCCATCGCTGTCTACTTTTAAGTCCTTATTACAATACTCTGCACATAGTACTCATGAAATACTTGCCCACCAATCGAGAGAGAGGCTGGCCTTGCTCCAAGTCTTCAAAACCAAGTCCCTCCCAGCCCTTGCCTTCAAGAGAGCGGCAGGATTCATGAGTCTAGGCCATGACACCCAATATCCTTGTCCCCCGGCACGGCATAGTGGATAGAGCAGAAGGTCATGGGTTCTAATCCTGGCTCTGCCACTTGTCTGCTGTGTGACCTTGGGCAAGTCATCTCACTTCTCTGTGCCCCAGCTGCCTCAACTGTAAAATGGGGATTAAAATTGTGAGCTCAGTGACATGGCTCACTTGCAGACCCAAGCTTAACGTTGAACCGCAACTTGATTTGCTTCCTGAGACTACGTAGTTAGATCAGCCCTATACTTGCCGTGAAAAAGCCACTTCCTCAGAGTAATTAAGGGTCTCTAGAAATCTGATTTAATTCTCTCGGGCCACTAGGATAACATGTGTTATTGTAGCAATACTTTTTCTGGAAGAGATCGTGTTTTTCCACAAAGTGCCTAATTTACATCTACGCTAGAGACTATGGAAGATCAACCTAGTTTCGGCAACAGGCATGTAAATGAAATGAGTCAGTAAATATCTCTTTACATCTCATATTTCAAAGTGAAATTTTTATGGGTCACATATTTTGGTGGCTTCAGATTTTATTATAGTACTTAGTTGAATCCATTTTTAAAATCTATTTACACACAATCCCTGCAGAGCAGAGGCTCTCAGAAAAAAAAAAAAAAAAAAGATGTTCCAAGAGTGATAGCTGGGTTTATGATTCAAAAATAGAAGAAGAAAAAAAGAAACATAAACAGGCTTTTAAATGTGTGGCAGCACTTACTTATGCCGCACCTGAATTTTTCTACATAAAAGACTCTGGTTCTCTCATTACGAATGAACAGTGGAAGCAGATCTAAAGTTCTGGTTTTATTGTCATTCCCTGTATAATGTTATTCAACTGCTGATCAAGTTCAAATTATTCTTTTAAGTCTAATTGAATAAAACATTTGTGGGTTTTGTAAATTAGGCCATAACAATCTATAATCATTTCCTAGAGGTAAGAGGCAAAAACTACTGTGAAAAAATAGGATGAAATGCTGAAGTACAGTGCCAATGTGACTGGTATTTGGCAGCAAGCAGGAAAATCTAGGATAGCCATGTACAAGCTTTCAACTTGCTGTTAGAAAAATGAAACTCAGGCAGGTGTGGAAGACTTGTTTTTCCTATTCCTTTTGTTCACAGTGGACCAAAAAAATCAGAGCCCATGCAGGAAGATCACTTCTTCCCATAGAATGCAGCCCCAAAGACTGGCAACCCCTACCTGCTTGAGATAGCCATCTGAGGATCTGGGGTTCTAATCCAGGCCCGCCACTTGTCTGCTGTGACCTTGGGCAAGTCACTTCATAATAATGGTGACATTTGTTAGGCGCTTACTATGTGCAAAGCACTGTTCTAAGCACTGGGGGGATACAAGGTGACCAGGTTGTCCCACGTGGGACTCACAGTCTTAACCCCATTTTACAGATGAGGTAACTGAGGCACAGAGAAGTGAAGTGACTTGCCCAAAGTCACACAGCTGACGAGAGGCAGAGTTGGGATTAGAACCCACAACCTCTCACTCCCAAGCCTGTGCTCTTTCCACTGAGCCACGCTGCTTCTCTAACTTCTCTGTGCCTCACTTCCCTCGTCTACAAAATGGGGATTTGATATCTGTTCTCCCTCCTACTTAGATTGTGAGCCCCAGGTGGGACCTGATTACCTGGTATCTACCCCAGCATTTAATACAGTGACATAGGAAGCTCTTACCACAATTATTATTATGATTATTGTTGACTGTAGCCACCAAAAAATTCAACTCCAGTTTTCCCCAGCACCCAGAGAAGCAGGCTGCTGCAAGGGCTCACTAGTAACTCCTTTTCTTGATTCATGGGTACATGTCCCCACGGTAGCCTCACTGCTCCCGGACACTTTCAAGTCACACTCTAAAGAAGTTAGTGGGGAAGGGAAGGGAAAGCCTGTCCAGAGATAAACCGAAGAACGTGTCTCCCCAAACTCTCGTATTATATTCTCCCAAGCGCTTAGTACAGCGGTCTGCACACAGTACTCAATAGATACAAGTGATCGAATAGAAGAAGTTAGAGCATGTTCACCCACAGTACAGCTGTAGGATTTTCCCATATACAACCTCCCTTAATGCTGTGAACCCCATGTAGGAGAGGGACAGGGACTGTGTCTGGCCAGCTTATTTGGTATCTTAATACAGTGTTTGGCACGCAGCAAGTACTTAAAAAATACCATTGTTATTAATATTACCGTTACCAGGTATCAACCAGCAATTCCACTGGAGAAAGAGGCTAAAGTTACCTCAAGGTGAATCTGCCTTTTTCTCTACTGCGGTAGCTGCCGCAGGTGTTGGTAGGCTATTATTACCTCTTCTCTTCTCCCCTCTCTTCACCTCCTTCAGTCAGGCCCAGAGAAGCACTGAAGGGCCTCCCCCCGACCCCCTCCTTCACCACACACACAGCCCTGTACTTGAGGAGGATAATGGAGCCTATTATATTGCAAACATTGGTGAATAGACCAATTATTGGAGGACACAGCTAAAATTAATACTGCTCTGAATTGGCATTTTTAAAGAAAATCCTTTTATTAGTTACTTGTTAAGCACATCAATGGGCAACATGAATTCTCAACTGTATATTGAATGGGAAATTAATTTCCAGGGCTATTGAAAATCCTATAAACTAGAGTTAGTTTAAAATTGTCATCAATAACTACTTGAAACCCCAAATTCTCTTTCAGTCTTTTCAGTGAATCATGGCAAGAACACTGTGACTACTCTTTGAGGGATCGTCTCTCTCTGTTGCTGAATTGTACTTTCCAAGCTCTCAGTACAGTGCTCTGCATACAGTAAGAGCTCAATAAATACGACTGACTGAATGAATGAATTCTTCAATGTCCTCAGTGAAGGGTTTGTGTGAGATAAACCTTCTGTAATATGAAACATTTCCCTGTGTACACCGTAAACTCCTTGTGGGCAGGGACCAACTATATTGTACTTTCCTGAGCACTTAATAGAGTACATACTAAATGCTTCATAAATACTATCAACTGATCAAAGATCAGGTACTGTGAAGATGCTCATTCTCTGGTGCAATCTTCACTGTGTGAGCTAGATCTCCTGAGGTTGGGAATAAAACTGGACAGAAAAACCATTAGCCGAGCCAGACCACTTTCAGCCTAGAGAATACCTGCTGGCTGGGATACGTCACCGACCAAAAATATGAACCTTCACCAGAACATAGACTGTGAACATAGACTATGGAGCTAGAAGGAACAGAACATTTTTTCCCCTTGAATGCTGATGCAATCCCTTTTCTTTTACTGACAAGAGAGCACTGTTCTCTTCTAGAAACTGTTAGAAATGAGCTGATTTTTGTAGTCATTAGTAAGGAAGAATTATTTTTTATGATGCCTTTGAACAAAGTCAAGGGACATGCTATTCCATGGAGGAGTAAGAGAAGGAGGGGGGAGAGGGATATTGGAGGGGAGGGGAATCCTGCTGGAATGGACTCCATCCACTATTCCTTCTGTGGCCTCTGATTTGGGCACAGAGCTGTGTCTGTGGACTAGGGGAAAGGGTTGGCTTTGATGTAGGAGTAGGGGGTAATGGATCTTAATTAGGTGGGCGAGAAAGCAGATTCCACTCTGGCAAAGAGCTAGGGCAATTCTCCGGTCATATGGGCTCTACACACTTCAGCGTTGAACGTGAGCTATTTCAGTGAAGGAAAGGGATGAGATTTCCTCAGGTTTCTGTGGATTGAGTGGGGGCCAAAGAGCAGCCCAGAATGTTTTCACACCTCAGTTGAAGATCTAGAGGCACAGTACATACCCTGGCTCCATAATCGTGCGGTGCATGAATTCTTCCAATGCCAAAGCAACCTATACATAGCCTTCCTGTTTTTATTCATCTCTCTTTACGGTAAGTAAATAAAACCTTTTGGTGCCTAAGCTAGTGGGGAGTGATTTTTCAGAGCAGAAGTGCCCCTTGGGTTTCAGGGATGCTATTGTGATGGAATTTTTCTCCATCGATAATTTAACATTAGATAATAACCGCATTTAATGACAAAAAGGAGAGAGAAAGAGAAAAACAGTGACGGGGTGCCTGCAATTTGACGCGGGATGGAAGCATGGCAGCTAATGGGACTGTACTGTATCTCTCTCGAGCTGCACTAGTACTGGATATCTCCCTGTGGAAAGTAGCAATTACGTTCAATCTCCCTGATCTGAAGTAATCCCTGTTACATGCGTACCTCATTGTGAGTGATGAGGCCCACTGTTTGCTGAGTCTAAAACCAAATGATCTTTCACAAGCAAAATTTAAACTTGAAATAGGATTCTCTGGCTCTTGATTCCTAGTCTATTTTTTCCGTGTACTTTATAAATTCCCAAATAAGGTTCAGGCGGGCTACAGATGGTGCTGGTGTGTAATGAGAAGGCCAGGAGCTGCTCTAGTTCCCAAGGGAGGATTCGGTAATGGAACTAACTATGTATTGTCCACCTTATATACTAGATTTGATTTTGGACTATTTGCCCAACAGTGTTTGTTTATTGCTTAGCACTGGAGGGCTTCCATTAGCTGTAGGCTGATTGAACATAGACTATGGAGCTAGAAGGAACAGAACATTTTTTCCCCTTGAATGCTGATGTAATCCCTTTTCTTTTACTGACAAGAGAGCACTGTTCTCTTCTAGAAACTGTTAGAAATGAGCTGATTTTTGTAGTCATTAGTAAGGAAGAATTATTTTTTATGATGCCTTTGAACAAAGTGCACATTGTTTATTAAGATAAAACCACATTAGGAGTGGATGGCTAAAACTCTGTAACTTTACAGGCTGAGAAGAATCAAACCGCTCCCATTTTAGAGCAGAAAATTACCTTCGTTCAGAAAGTCAAAGGATTAATACTTAAGAGCTCATAAATTTTGCTCACAGAGCATAGCAAAATATTATTATCATAACTAAAACAAAAGGCTCGACTCAGCAAATTAGTCACCAAAGTCCACATGTAAATTGACATTTTAGTTTCTTAACTAATGGAATCATTTGTCATTTTACTGAAGCAGTTCATTACAAAAATAAATTAGGAATAAATAAATTGCAGCCATAGCAATCATGATGAAATTATTAGTAATTACATTTACTTGCTAGAATGTTGGTACCTTTTATTGCAATACAGATTGCGGAAAATAACTTTAGGAAGTATAGCATCCATTAATTCTCTATCAAGGCATCTCTCTAATTAAAAAAACAGAAACATACGTAATGTGCAACTCAAGGTAATTAACCTTAAGAAAACATTCATCACTTTCAAACAGATGAAATTCCTCTATGCAAGTTTCAGAAGACCGTAAAGGCAAAAAAATAGAAGATCTGAGATACCTAAGCTAGAGAAGAGAAAATTGGAAATCTGAGTCCAGATCATGCAGCTCCTAAATAGATGAAAAGAAAATTACATTTCTCTAGGTAAATATTTGCCTCCTAAAACGTGCTAACAAAAGCTATTTTAGAAATGGGACGTGTCAGTAACTAACCAACTTGTATTTAGCAGCTCTAATTGGATGTGTGAGATTATCCTCTTAAGCCGTTAGTTTTGTTGTAGCATCAAGAATATTTAACATAAAATCTGTAACTGTAGATGGATTCTGGCATCCTGTTTGCACACAACTTCCTCTACGCATGTGTGCGCACTCAGAATATGTCGGCCAAATGTGGGACATATTCTGTGTTCACAATGTTTAAATAATACTTCTTTCATACTTGCTGTCTTGCCAATGATTTTATTACGTGTAGCTTTAAACGAAAGCAGTGCATTCACCTACATACATAATTTTAAAGTCTTAGTTGACCAGTAATATTTCACATGTCCTGTATTTCAGTTGCCAGGCAACATTGCTTCTAAATAGCTATATATATATTTCTTAGACTAAGTTAAAATGTCGTTGTGCGGTATAATCATTCATTTGTCAAACTCAGTATTCCAACAAACTTCGAAAAAGAAACTTGGCGAGCCAAAAAGACAGAGTATAACTATGAAAGATAGCAGCGTATTAGTTAAACTGTAGGCCTGTTTCCTCAAAAGGGATAAAGGTTTAAGGGCCAGAATGGATTAACAGGTTGCCCGACAAGCATACTATTTGCTTTCCCCTTCTCTTTAAAGTGATTACGTCTGTCTTTACATTTATATTTTTTAAATCCCGCACAGCAAGATATGACAGTGCTAGGTCCCTTCATGCCTCCTTTTTGTCTCCAAAGTTAAATGACAATAGTAGGGAGTTTTCCTACCACTTAAAATTCATCCAGCTTTTCAGCCCTAGGAAATATGTTCCTGAAATCTCTCATTTTCTATAATATCTGTTCAGGGACAAGAATGCATATATTTTTTAACATTCTTAAAGAAGGAACCTAGGATAATATTCTTGTTGGTTGTAAAATCAAAACAATTGCAGTCTTGAAGAGAACCTAATTAACTCTGAGGAGCAATATTCTTGACACGTTGACAATGAAAACAGGTTCCATTTGGGAGTTCTATTTCTTGATGGGCTATAAACAAGTAGCAGTAAACGGGGCTTCAGGTTGGTAAAAGGACAGTACAACTAACTCTTGGATAGATAGATTTGATTTTCCTAAAGTGAATAAGTAACTTCCATTAATAAGAATTTTTTGCCGACTTCTGGTTCTGTCTAGACAACGTAACTCTGTATACTCACGCGCGTGTGTATGTTGAGCATGAGTCTTCTTTGGGGACCTCATGCAGTAAGTTACAATGATGGAGCATGACAGTCAGAATAGCACACACTATTAGCTAGACCTCAACTCTATTACAGTGCTATGTTTGGTGACATGGAATCAAGAGACTCAAGGATACAAGGTCAAAGGTAGCAAAACATTACATTAATCTGTTCTCTTCATGGACACCAGTGCGCCAATCTCCAAGTAAAATAGTGTTTTCATCTTAATTAGGGAAAACGAAACGTTAAGGATGCCCGTGAACCAAAAAAGTTTTGATGCCTTTGTTCTTGATTTTTAAATAGATCTACAGATCATAGCAGCAGGTAAAGTACTGTAGCTTATATTCTGACTTCACTATCGGTTTTATGGGGCAGTTGCCTTCTTGAATCTCTCAGAGTATCACGAAAATTTACTTGAAGACAGTCTGTTCATTCTTTCTGTCTGCTTTTTCTAATGCAATTTGTTGGGGGGGGAACCTGCATCCTGAACTAAAAAAATGAAATATCAAGCACCTTGGCACAAGGTTTTGGCACATACAACTGCATTGGAATAAAATGAAGAGGCTGAACAAGGCAGATATTTACCAATACAACTCTGTGGTAAAAAAAAAACAAACAAACGGCAGCAACAAAAAACCCCCACTTCCCAGCACACAATCAAATTTCAAGGAGGCAGGCATTATGGAAGAATTATTAAGTGATACTTTGGATAAGACACCTACCCCCAAAAGACAGATAGCACTTTATTTTTTCCCAAGCCTCAAATGTAGGTTTCCCTCTATTTTGAACAAAATCGGTACGTTTGCCCCTAAAGTGGGAAATTCGGATCTGTTTTCCGCCAAACTATTTTAATTGTAAAGATGGTTTCACATGAACTACAAATGGTGCCGCACCAATCTAGAAAATTTATAGAGCCCCAAGTTGAAGTACTTCATTGATTTTATCAACCAGGCTATGATTCATGTGCTAGCATTAGAGCGAGGTGGTTTAGAATTACAGAAGCGTCCTTACAGATAACTACTTTCCCCACCCCAAAACAGCTGCTACATCCCACTTCAATTCAGGTTCAGATCCACATTTACAAGAGACCGACGAGGAACGCCACTGTGTGCCTAAAGAGGAAACAAATGGTGCCTAGAGTGCTGCTCGTACGATCCTATTTGGCACAAGGAGATTCTTGCAAAAGGACGCTGAAAAGAGGAGAAAACTCCTCTGAAATGCTTTCACATGGTCACTGCCTTTAACCTCTCCACCAGAGTACAAAGTTACCCTGTGTCCTTCACTTCTCTGGCTACTACAGAGCTATTTTCTGAGACCCAATTCATAACAAAGAATTTTCGTTTGTGAGAGCTGGGCCTAGACTGACGCCATGGGCCCTTCTCCACCCCAAGAGCCTTTTGTTTTGTGCCAAAAGAATTGCTCCATTCATTATCCCCCCAGATGCTTGGCCTGGAGGCAGAGAAAGTCAGTAAAAACAACAAGAAGCCGAGTTCTCTACCAGCCTAGGCTATCATTATCTACACAAGAGATGATGAGTTTGTAATGAAGTTGACGAGGCTTATTCAGACACTCGCAGATTGGCAAGAGGATAAAAAGTGTCTTCAATTTTCGTGTTGTCTGATGTTGAAGTTAGCTGTCATCCGGCGTGAGATTAGTCACACTTTTGAGGCAGGGCTTTGGAGAAGGGGTCAGAACAAAGCTACTGTACTATGGTATTTCCACAGTCAGAGGAACAGAAGCATAATAAATGTGCTCTGTAATTTAAATCAAGGAACTGCTGTGGGAAACCGCTGGCTCTTTCACTTGAGGAATTAGCGCCGGGCACTGTGCTTCTTGACATTGCATAACATATAAGAAGTCTGCACAACTTTGCTCTTATAATTGGAATGAATGCAGTGATTATGTTGGATGAGACTCTTCTGAATTCAGCAGAATAAAGACTTCACTCTTCACAGAGGATACATTCGATTATGTTTTTTATGCTTTAATTCAATTGAAAAATTGGCGAAACATGAATGAAATTTTAATTGGAAACATTTCACACTTTAGCAATGCAGATCATTTTTGATAAGGGTGTTACCTTTTTATTCGGAAGGGAATTCTTAGCCTTGTAGAGGGACAGTATTTTAAACCACAACCCCCGTTAATTCAACGCGGATCCACGAAAGGCTGCTGCTGATTTTTGAAATTACTTCGGAAAGTCATTTCATAAACCCAGCTCACAAAGTATAAGGTGTGTCTTCAGATTCATTGAGGAGGCCCGCAGGAAAACAACTTTACCCTTCCTAGATTTGGAACGGGGGTTGAAATGTAAAACTTCGGAGCCCAGTGTTAGAAGAAAATGGTTGAGAGACTAAAAGTAATAAGGAAGCTTTCTATATCATACCCAAAGCCTACTGCTTAAGAACCCGCAACAAACACTTTCATTAGCAAACAATTCTGCACTGACTGGAAGCAAGCTGGTACTGGAGGGAAGAGTAAATCTAAATGCTTTTTGGGTTCTTTCCTTTATACAATTCTAATTCAGACTTAACTCTGAGTGCTGTTCTTTATTGTAAATGTTACTCATGATCCGTCTCATTGTATAGGGCTTTTTGTTCCCTTCTGTTCCAGCTGGTTGGCTTAGGGAAGTGATTTCACTTACTGGTACTCTCAGTTTCTAGCCATTTATGTAGGTGATAGTTTGCTGGCCAATGGCCCATGAAGGATGTGGGAGTGGAGAGGAAGAGGAAGACAGTTTCCAAATAAAAAAAAATGGGAACTCCTGGACCAAACCGCCATCACTACAAACTAGCCCCGCTGTTGCGCTCCCGGCACTTTTCTGATCTATTAAGATCACCTTGACTCAGCATATTTGTAGCCCAATGGAAGAAAGAAAATAAAGACATTGGAGCAGGCTTTGTTGAAGATCCCCATTCCTGATGCTGATTATCGATCAGATGATTAAGGCAGATGAAGAGGTTTTTTTGAAAGTGAAGGCTCTGATTGTGTCTCTCCAGTGTGCCCCAAAAGGGTTTGAGAAATCAATACCCTCAATCACAGTGGAAAGCATTTCTCTGTCAGTCACACTGACTGAAGTGATTAGAATTGAGTCATAAGACAATGAATAACTCCACACTGGCTTCCTTTACCTCTTTTGCACCTCATAGGAAGCCTAATGAACTCTCCTGACTAACTGGCTAAGGGAACAGTTTTCCTGCTTATATCGTAGAGCTGAATTATTAACATGCCACCAGATAAATGGAATACCAAGGGTATAGCTGCCTTGTTAGATGCAATTAGAATAAAATTTTCATTCTCTTTAAAGCCCGATACCAAGCAAAAGGCCACCATAAGGAAAAGTGTTTGGAGAATTAAAATATATATATACATATATATATATATATATTCCCAAACAGCAATTGACTGAACCAGTATCCTTCCATTAGAAAATCATAAAAAAATTAGACAAATCATAGAGCAAAAGCTTTTAAAATTAAAAATAACCTCCTCCCACATCCCCAATGTGCCAGAAGAAATTTCATGTCAGAATCATCTTATGCCCATGATCAGTACACACATTTTTCTGGTAATTACTTTTGCCCACATCTTCCAGGATGTTGCAATTCAAACAGATGTTCCAGCAGAGAGGCTCGATCTATGCCACTCAGTGCTGCCTGCCATTAATCCCAGCCCACTCTCAGAAGGCTGCGGAGCTCTGGAGGGCCCAGAGATTGGTCCAAGCTGGCCAGAAACTGGCCTTATCAGTAGTGGAAAACTACCCACTCCCATCTTGTTGCGGCTTTCATAACTATTAACCCAGTCAGGCTTTGCTAACTGTGCCATATCTCTAATTCATTTGAACCTTCTAACTCCATATTTAAGCTGTCCCTAGATCAAATATCTTTTTCCTTTAAAACAGAGCCTTTCCTCCATGACTTTATGGCTTATCCTTTAACCATTTTTCTATAGCATTTTAGTGCTTACTATGTTAGGCACCGTACTAAACGCTGAGGCAGATAAGAGCTCAACAGGTTGGTCACAATCTATGTTTGTGGGGCCCCCTATCTTAATCCCCATTTTACAGATGAGGTAACTGAGGCCCAGAGAAGTTTTAAGTGACTTGCCCAAGATTACACAACAGACAAGTGGCTGAGCCAAGATTACTGAGCTGAGTAGTGGCTGAGCAGTGAGGACACAGTGCTTTCTCTATGCCCCATGTTGACTACTCCAACTTCATAAGTATTTTATTGAGCACTAATTGGTACAAAGCACTCTACAAGGTACTGGCGGGGGGAGGGATGAAAAAGAAGAAAAGACGACCATACTTTCACTAGAGGAACAAGACAAACACCCAAGTGCAAATGGCAGGCATATGATACTTAGTAACGGAAATAGATTTGATGGTGGAGCTATCCTTTAGTTCAAAGATGACTGCATTGCTGACTTGAAGACTACATCCAGGAGTGAGAGCTTGACAGACACTCCTTTGAACACTTTCACGTGGTGTCCATGGAAACACAGGGCGGCCCCTTCTCTGGCCCTTTGAGATGAATGGTATTGCTCAGGCAGCAATGATTACGTGGGAAAATCCATGGCCAACTACCAGTAAGACATGCACTTGACTTGTTCTTACAACAGAGGTGGTGGTCCTCCTGTGCCCAGAAATATACATTGCAACACATCCCTCCTCCAGAAAGCAAGCCTGACCTCTCACCTCCTGATCTCATTCTCTCTGTCCCTGCTGCCTCCCCTGGGTCCTTACCCACCCACCCTCATGTACACTGCCTTATACTCTGTTGCTTCTCCTAAGTCTAATTTATGTTAATATCCCTACTACAGCATGCCTTAGTGGTAAGAAGAGCCCGGGATTAGGAGTCAGAGGTCATGGGTTCTAATCCTGGCTTCCTCCCCTGTCAGCTGTGTGACTTTGGGCAAGTCACTTAACTTCTCTATGCCTCAGTTCCCTCATCTGTAAAATGGGGGTGAAGTCTGTGGGCCCCACGTGGGACAATCTGATTAGCTAGTATTCTACCACAGCGCTTAGAACAGTGCTTGGCACATAGTAAGCGCTTAACAACTACCAACATTATTAACTACCTTGAAAGCCCTTATGGGCAGGAATGCACCTCCCAACTCCACTGTACATTCTCAAGTGCTTAATACAGTGCTCTGTAAATGGTAAGCACTCAATAAGTCCCACTGATTTACTCATAACAAGAAGGAATTAAGTCTGGGGTTACAGACCGTAAGACAGTCGAAATCTGACAAAAGACACCAAGCCAAGTCGTCACTGAGTAAGCAGAGTGGCTTAATAAGGTTCAGGGGATTTTCTTGTGAGAAATCAGGAGTGCCTCCATCAATAGCCTAGTGACAAAGAGGAGTCATTTTGATTTTATTATAATGTAACCCTATTTTGAACTGTTGCGCTTCATATGTAAACCAGGAATGGTCTTTATTCCGCAGCTTCATGAAGAAGGGATGTGGTTTGGCCTGGGGCAGGAGAGAGGGACAGAATGGGGTTTGTAAACTGTGAGCCCGGTGATTCTGAGGTTGGAGAACCGAATGCAGCGAGCAGGTCTGCTTTGGACTGAGGAGCAAGAACTGAGGTGCAGTGGAAGATGATATTTGGGAAATAGGTACAGAGTTGGTAGGTTTTGTAGCGCTCAATGTGGGGAGATGGTTGATCATGTCAGAGAATGGGGAGGGTGTAAAGGATTATATCAGGAGACAAAATATCACTGGTTAGAGCCAGGAGGTCGTCAGTGTGGATTTGAGCAAGAGCTGCTTTTACCACATGGAAAAGGGCAAATTCTAAAAGGACAGTGGGGCAGAAATGGAGATAGTGAGTGTACACCACACATTCCATGAGTTCAAACATGAATGGGACTGATGAGATTTGGTGATATTTGAAAGGGAAGAAAAGGTCAACGTGCTTCTCTCCCTTTCAATCAATTCACAGTATCATTGCCAGGTGATCGCTATGATAGTTTACCAATTCCTTCCTCCCCAGCTCACAATATCTTCAATTCTCCAAGTCGGACCATGTCTTCAGTGTCACTTTCATATTTCTTGCCTTTGTTCCCAGTGGTTTTTACCACTTTTTCCTTCAACCATTTGCCAGCTGGCTCATTGAGGTGGTAAGTTTTGACAACATTCGAATGGTACGTTTGAGCCCCTGGGATTGAAGATACCTTGTGACTACCAAGTACTTGGCTGGATACTGCCCAAGAATAAATTAAGCCCTGAATAGTCCATGAGGCACTTTGAGACATGTACAAACACTTTCGTCCCGGTAGGGTGGCTGTCAGTAAATTATGACTATACTAAATGGTACTTTAGTGGCTCTCGTGCCCATTCGGCTTGTTGCCCATTGTGCCTAACATTCTTATTTCAAATTAATATTTGAAAATCATTTTAGTTTTTTTTTTTTAAATTTGTTATATAAAAAGGGCAAGTATTATTAAGATCATCATTCTACAGACAATTTAATTCATTATACTGGGATCATTCAGGGAGATAATGAGATTTGATGAGCCCCCAAACAGAAATAGGCTGCTAAAGTGCTTAGTGAATTTTTGTTTGTTTTTTCAATATGGTATAAAATACTTTTATTAATGGTTCCAGGATTTTCCAAGAACTCAAGTTCTAGTTATTTGCATAAAACCATATCTCGATTTTAAAACAATGTTTTTAATCTAACAAGATAGCCTTCCAAACCAAAAAAAACCAACTATTCAAGTAAAGCATGCAATTTATATAGTTATATTTTCCATATACGGTCAATTGATCATATTTATTGAGTGCTTACTGTGTGTGGAGCACTGTACACTATAAGAAGTGAACAGTTTAGATGGGGAAACAGATGTGTACAGATATGTATGTAAGTGCCGTGGGGCTGGAGGTACAAATCCAAATGCAAGGGTGATATAGGACACCACCACCCGGTGTGGAACTGGGAATATTTCCTGAGCTCTGAACTTCACAGGGGGTCGGGATACTGGGTTGGTGCCAGAGGCCCCAGGATTTCCTGGGATGGGGGGAGATTGCCATGCATGCTTACAGTTATCCCTCCGAGCTATGGAAATCACAAGGTCAATCCAAGGGATTGGGTAGGAAGAACGTGTTCTTCCTCCTATTTAGACCATAAGATCCATAGGCGACAGGACCTATGTCCAGCCTGATCAATCCCGCCTCCACCGCTTGTCAGCTGTGTGACTTAACTTCTCTGTGCCTCACTTACCTCATCTGTAAAATGGGAATGAAGACTGTAAGCCCCATGTGGGACAACCTGATCACCTTGTATCCTCCCAGCGCTTGGAACAATGCTTTGTTATATAGTAAGTGTTTAACAAACACCATCATTATCATTATCATCATCCCAGGGCTTAGAGCAATGCTTGGCACATAGCAAGTACTTAATGAATACAATAATAATAACAATAATAATAATTGTGGTATACGTTAAGCCTTAGAATGTGCCAAGCACTATACTAAGCACTGGGGTAGATACAAGATAATCACGTCACACATGGGGCTCACAGTCTAAGTAGGAGAGAGTATTGAATCCCCATCTTGCAGATGAGGGAATTAAGACCCAGAAGAGTTAAGTGGCTTGCTCAAGGTCACACAACCGACAAGTGGTGGAGCTGAGATTAGAACTCGGGTTCCTCTGACTTCCAGACCTGTGCTCTCTCCCCTTGGCCACGTTGTTTCTCTAATACCCAGTGATGGGCCCCAATATCATCTATTTCGCGAACCCTTTCTCACATCCTCCTTCTGGCTTGACGCTCCATCCCACTCCGTATACATCAGACGACCACTCTCTCCACCTTCAGAGCCTTATTAAAGGTACATCTCCTCCAAGAGGTTTTCCCTAAGCCCTTTTTTCCCCAACTTCCTCTCCCTTCTGCATTGTCTATGCACTTTCAAGGTATTTGTTTAATGCTTCCTAGGTCCCAGGCACTGCACTAAGCAGTGAAGTAGACACAAAATAATCAGGTTGGGCACAGTTCCTGCTCCACATGGGGCTCACAGTCTCGATCCCCATTTTACAGATGAGGTAAAAGGCACAGAACAGCTGAGTGACTTGCCCAAGTTCAAACAGCAGGTAAGTGGAGGAGCTGGGCTTACATCTCAGATCCTCTGATTCTAAGACCTATGCTCTTTCCACTAGGCCATACTGCATCTCTTACTCTTCTTCCTTAACTTTCTCAGTGGGTAGATAGTTTTAGACATTCTAACCCATCTATTTCTGTGTTTGTAAGTCCCTGATTTGGGAAGTACGTGGACAGATTCTGGAACAGGAAATCTTCAATGGACAGATCAATGAACATGGCTAAGGCATTCTGCTTCGCCCTTGTGGAGACAACTTTGTCTTGTGAAAACAAGGAAGGCACTAAAGTTATTAGTTGAAGCTGGCAATGAAGTGGGTATTTTTTAGTCCCCCTTCCTCTTTGCCCAGATGGCCAAGCTCACTCTCCCTTATTTCAATCGTACTGTACCTAAAACCCAACTTCCTCCATGCAGGGTCCCCTGTATAACTGAAAGAGAAAGAGCTTTTTTCCCCCTCTGCCAGTCCTATCTTAACATGCAGCTACCCAAGATTTCCTCTATTCATTCACCTCCAGGCCAAATGCACTTAACTCTTTTCTGCATAGAAAATATTTCAATAAACTTGCTCAATTTTCATCCAATATCCTGTTCCCTTTATCCACCTGACAATAATAAAAATTATTAATAATAACTGTGGTACTTTTAAATCACTCACTATGTGACAAGCATTGTACAAAGCACTGGAGTAGGTACAAGTTAATCAGGTTGGACACAGTTGCTGTCCCACATGGGGCTTCAGTCAAAATTACTTGACCAAGGTCATACAGCAGGCAAGTGGCAGATTCGGATTAGAATCCAGGTCCTCTGACTCCCAGACCTATGCTCTCGTCACTCAGCCACACTGCTTCAGGTTTTGACCATTTCAGATCTGTCCATGATGGTAAAATCAACTCTAACTCACTTCATACAGGAGCTACCTTACCAGGAGCTACCTTACCACCCCTCACAAGTGACCTGGCCTAGCGGCAAGAGCACAGGCCTGGGAAGCCAGAGGACCTAGGTGCAAATCTCAGTTCTGTTTCTTGTCAGCTGTGTAATCTTGGGCAAGTCACTTAACTTCTCAGTTTATTAATCTGTGAAATGGAAATTCAATAACTTTTCTCCTTTCTACTAAGACTGGAGCCCCATGTGGAACAGGGACTTTGTCCAACTTGATTAACCTGTACGTACCCCAGCACTTAATATATTGGGACGTGCTAGGTGCTTAAATTCCACAATCATCATTATTCAGTACATACTGAAGTGTCTGTAATGATGATCTCATGTATTCCTGTAAACAGAATGACTTTCAAGGGGACTTTCACAACACTTTTCATTTTTGATTGGAGTTCATTTCCCCTCCTTTTCATTCAGTCAACTGAAGCTGTCCCAGGTCTAAACTTGTGTGTGATGATGGTTTTTTCTCTCTCTAGGTTTGTTCGGTGGGGTCCTTTGCATTTGAGGTTGCTTATTTTGGTCATCTTAAAATTGTTCTTAATTGGGTTCTTCCGGCCTCCCCTGTTGCCGCAGTAGTTCTGCTGGCCGATTGCTGGCAAGCTGCTTCTGGACCTCTGTGGTAGTCTGTTGGTAAAGTGACCTCCAACAGCAGTAGCAGAAGGAATCTGTCACTGCTGAACTGAGCTCTGCTTCACTGCGTGTGAGGGTGAATTTGGCCAGCACTGAGCTAGGGTTGCAGGGCAATTTGGGAAAGTTCCCAGGGTGTCAAGCTGATCATTTCTGTAGAGGAGTGATGGGTAAATACCGCACCATCCCAGTGTGGGCGCTAATTGTTATTGTCCTATTATTGCCTGAGCACTGAAGAGAAATGGGATTAGCTCATTCTTACATTTTATGTCTAGGTTTCAGTTTCCTTCCCTGTAAATTGAGCTTAACAATATCTGCCAGGGGATGTTGGGAGGAAAAATGACATATTTGAGTGGATTTGAAAGGTTTTTTTTCCTCAAGAAATGTTCAGCATTAAGTGTCTGTAAAATGAGTAGTAATAACAATATGAATTGAGCCCAATTCTCTAAACATTACTCTTTGGTGGGGGGGTTATGTACTTTAGGAGGAGTACTAAGGCATTCAGACCCCTTGTGGTCTGCTTGGTGCAATGCTATATATATATATATATATATATATATATATATATATATATATATAATAGATCCCAAGTCTTCCCCAAGAGCTAATGATCTGTAATCTCTTAATTCACATGTTTAAAAGATTGTACTAATAATTTAGTTATTTTCATGAATAATTTTAGTCTCTTACACCTTCATGCTGGTGTATTTATTCTGAGGGCAGGGAGCAGCAGGTCTTGTTCTTTCCGTATAAATTTCTATTCTGGTCTGCAAAGAGTGGATGGGCTTGGAATCTGTAACCTGGCTTGTTTATACATTCCAGTTCCTACCCATGTCCAGGTCTAACACAGTTCTTGGCCAGACATTCCAGGTCAGTCTAACCTGGCCTAGGACCAGTGTGGTGGGAGTAATGAATCACAAGTTTATTGCTTCTTGCTACTTGTAATTTATTGTAGTGCCCATCTCCCCTACTAGATTGTCAACTCCTTGGGGCCACAGAGATTATGTCTACTAACTCTACTTCCCTAGACCTTAGTATAGTGTTCTGCCCAGAGTAAGCACCAATGAATACGACTGATTGAACTCTAGCTCCTTGTGGGAAGGGAGTGTATCTACCAACTTGGCTCTACTAAACCCTCCCAAAGGTGCTCTGAATACAGGAGGTACTGAAATGCCATTGCGAGGGTATCTGATTGACTGATTGAACCGGAAGAGGCAACAAGCTCTCTTCCTGAGGGGCTTTTAAGAGTTTCTCATAGATGACGAACCTACAGCTGAGAGGGAGCACCCATGCCATCTCATTGGATTTTTATTATGATTTGGGTAGCTCAACAAAGGAGAGAATTACCATCCCGACCTCTAGGGCTTTTGCACTAATGATATGACATCAAGTGATGTCTTTGAGTGAACTTCTGATAGCAGATGTCCTGTTGGTTGAAAAACCAGGTAAGATATCAATTTCAGCCACCGGCATCTGCAACCTCTTGAGCAACATGAGCAGTTCTTTTAGCACAAGTAGATACCAGTTGCCAGTAAGTCTTTGGAAAAGCATGTATGGTTCTTCAATTTGTGCTGTTTGCACAGAGCAGCAGGAAACAATTGTGAGGGTTGGAGAAAAAGGCTTTCCTTTACCATGCGATGAGAATTAAAGAGGCAGTCAGAGAAAGAGACGGAGAAGCACAGAGACCAGGAAGGGTATCTTCAGAGACACACAGACTCATAGAGGCGACCAGCCCTGTAATAAAGTCATTTAGGCAGGAAGCACATATCTGTGTATAAATGAGTATCAGTCAGAAGAGAAAAATCCGACAAGACAGACAAGTCTAGGGGCCTTGAAACACACAGATTCACATTATATTATCCATTTTAAATTTGGCTGATGAATGAAGTTAAGGCAGAAGTCAATTTTTTTTTTAACTTAAAAAGTGAGAGACTTCAACAGTCACTAGTTCCCCAAAATCTAGAGATTTATATGATAGTTCTATAATTGTGAATTTCATTTTGGAATGCAAAACAAGAAATGATTTCAAATAAAACTATATTGTGCTATAACAGTCCTCATTTTAACACTTCCAACTATCACTGAGTAGTTGAATTCATCATCCAAACGTGCACATGCACATGGGAGAAAATTAGGAAAAATAAACTCCACAGTTGGCCTCCAAGAAGGAGAATGGAGGATGGCAAGTGAAGATTTGAAAACCTTGGAGTGATCTGAAGTTGACGGTTTCCCCTGAAACATTTCCTCCAATAATAGCGGATGAAAAATGGGTCAAAGGAGGAAGGAAAGGGTAGGGGGGAGGCAGGCTACCTATGGAGGATGGGGACTAACTAGGGTTGAGGGGGAAAAGGAGGGAACAATAGGAGGATGGAAGGAAGAAATCTTTTTCCAAATGCAAGGAGCTTGGAAATGGAGTGGGGATGGGAATTGGTACTGATATCAGTACACTGATTTTCCTTGAACCACATATGCTGGGGTTGTGAGAGGGAAATTTAGGGATGTTGGATGCTCTCCTGTACCTTATGTGATTGGATGTGACAGAGGGTAACACTCATACTGCTCCTCTAAGCATCCTTTGGAGCCATCCTTTAGACTGAGAATCCTGGATCAGGAGCATCAGCATGACAATTTTTCACAAACATACAGCCGCACACAAAAGGAGAACCAAACGAACAAGCCCTCCAGCACTTGGCAAATTCATTGCTGGGGTGGCTTCAGATCCTGGCCTCTGGCCTCACACTTCCCTCAGAGTGAAAAAAGAGGCAGTATGGTCTAGTGGAAAGAGCATGGGCCTGGGAGCCAGGAGACCTGGGATACAGTCCCAGCTCTATCACTTGCTTGCTGTATAACCTTGAGCAAATCACAACTTCTCTGTGCCTCTGTTTCCTCATCTGAAAAATGGAGATAAAATACCCATTCACCTGCCTTCTAGAGGGTGAGCCCCATGGAAGACAAGGACCTTGCCCAATCTGATTCTCTTGAATTGACTGCAGCACAGGGTACAGCGTTTGTCTTGGGAGAAGTGCTTAGTCAAATCCATTATCATTAAGACTTGATTCTAGGAAGAAGAGCAAAGGGAAGGTAAGTGGAAAGGAGACGAGAAAGAAGAAGGGGTTAAGAGGAATGAGCATTCAGTGTTGTCACTACTGCTGAGGGCAGAGTTTTCTTGGAGAAGTTTATCATCACCCATAAATGACAAAGCATTTTAAGGTAATGAAAAAGGTACTAGAACACATGTTGTTACAAGAAAAAGAAAAAAAAAATAGCTCTGTGCCAGGATATCCTGAAAGGGTAGAGTAACAATCGCTAAAGAGGGAATTTCCTTCTCAGCATGCTGATAGATTGCTTTGCAGATAGTGTTGTGGAGTAGCTGATATGATTTGCTGAACATGGAACCTTTGATAATAGTTTAAGATTATTATACGGGTGATAGAATATCTTAATGTGATTATGTTAACTGAAAGGATCTTTTTTTTAAGTTCAACTCGAAGGCAAAAAACTCCAAATTGTTAAGAGAAACCAGCAACCTTAAGGAAACAATATTCTGAAGCCAAACACAATTTGCTCCTGAGCCTGTTCCGTTTGCATTCCAAAGTGGCAGGAGCCTGAAGAAGGAATCTTGTTAGGAATGGAAATTCTTTAAACTGTAAAGGGAAATGGAGGAAACCTTGGGGTTGAGAGTTGGAACAATTAAGGCTGTGTTCTGCCTCAATTCCGTCTCAGGATTTGATCCACACTCTCTAGTTGTCGAAATCCTAGTAAGGAAGAGTCCTCAAAGTCTTTAAATATGTGGAAGCAGATTATTCAAAGATATTCTTTATTCCAAAATAAATGGATTTGAATTGACTCAAGGGAATTATTCCTTCTTTTCACTAATTTGTGACTATTGAAATTCAAGTTTCAGTTGTATCTATCCTAGCATAGATATTTGATATGAATGAGAGGATTCTTGGTCTTCTGTAATTCTAAATATTTCAGTTTTCTTCCTGGAAAAATACTTGAAATATGAAAATGTTAAAAGTAGGCTCCATGTGTACCTTAAAATTATTTTTCTTGGAATGGATCCTTTCTTCTGAGCTTTGTTTAAAAGGGTGGGGGGCGGTGGTCGGGGGGGGGGGGTGTCTGTCGTTCTGATTAGGTTCCCATTTTCTGGATTTGAGAAGTTGAGACTGGTAAAGTGAAAGCAGGAGTGCAATATTTGGTAAGACTGAATGGAAGACACGAGAATTTTCTAGGTTTTAAAAAGGGATATTCATTGATTAAAGAACATTTTTTCCTGGAAAGAATGAAGTTTCCTTTGGGAATTATAAGTGATCATTCTCCAGCATGACGACAGAGTTAAGAGCATTTCAATGGATGGGGTCTGGAAGAGGGGAAAAGCCCAGAGCTTCAAAGAGAAACAAAGCTGAACTCAGCTCCTGAGGTTTTAAACAGACTGCGAGTGACTATTGAACCGTACGCTATTCTGATTCTGTTACTTAAAAAGTAATATGAAAAATTCCTTGAAAACGTCTAGAATCGGACCTGAAAAATCCAATATTTGTGTAAAATTCCATAGAATCAGCTTTTTAAACAACAGCATGATTAAATATCAATACATGTTTTGCAAGCATTGTGAATTTTTCCCTATTATTATCTCCATAACACAATTTTCCAAGGGTAAACAGCTTTTACATAAAATAACCTATATGCTATGTTAAAGCCTTAAAGTGCTGGGGAATCCAGCCAGAAGAGACAGTCCCTTGCCAGCAGACCTTATCCTATTTCTATTTTTTAACCAAAGGGCATGAAAGTTGTCTGTATCTGTTCTGTTGGCTTTTTTCTACTTGCGCAAGAAAATCTCTTGGTTTTCTTGCTTTGTTTCACTCTTCTCATTTGCCTTACTTCTGTCCTTCCCATAAACTTTAGTCGTCCAAATATTATTAGTGAAAAACTCATATTTTGGAACTGTAATTTGAAAATGCAAAGAAGAAAATCTTAGCAATCTTTCCATAGTTTGTCTACACATTTTGCTTTCTCAAATGATGAAAGAAAATACCACTGTCTTCCTGCACACCACTAATCATGATTCTCTTTTTAGTTCAAGATATCATCTGAATAAGATAGCTCTTTCAAAAAAAATTAACTTCAAATTCAAATAGAAAACATCCGTGTTTGATAAATTTCCAAGACAAATTAGAATTGAATAGTAATTATCTCAACTCTCTCAAAATATAAATTACAAAATAATGTTATGTGATGGAACTGAACTGTTAGTTTTTTAAAATGCTTCTTTGACATTCATTTGGCTACCCAAGTAACTGATGTATGAATATTTATTAGTAGCATAAACGATGAACTTTCATCCAAACTTGGTTGTTTTATAAATACAAATTAATCTAACCAGGGCAAACAGAAAGTGCTGAAGATGAATTTTCCTTATTGTTGATAAACTAAATTTAAAATCAATAGCATTTTTGTTTTCATAAAAAATTTTTAAAAATCAGGTCTAATTCATGACTAAACAACAGTTCACTCTAGGCCTATCAAGCTAAAAAGAAATCCACCGATACATGGATTTTTTTGTTTCAATACTAAATATTTTTGCCAACTCAATTTAATCTTTATCTATAAATTATCATTTTTACCATTACATTTATCAGCTCTCTGTATACCTTTTAGAATTACTATTAAACTGCTTGGGAGGTATCAAATATCAGGAACCACTATGATCTTCGGAAGACTCATTTTACAATACCCATTTAGATGCAGAGAATAAGTTGTAATGTTAAGACATCTAGATTTTTTTTAGATGTAACACCCACTTATTTTACAAAGCATCAGGTCCTTTGATTGGTTTAGTATTCCTATAATTTCTTAAAGATGTGCTCTCCTGCATCAAAATGCCAACGTGTTTGCTTTACTATTCCCAGTAGGCTGACAAAAATGCTCCTTATGGACTGATGGAACACTCCTAATGGAATGATTCTAATAGGATTCTGGCCTGCATCCAATGCTCAGCTCTTAATGGACTGCCGGACAGCTTCCAATGGATTTCTCCCAGTGGATTGCCGGACCTTCCCCAGCAGATCGGTCCCACCAGCCTTTGGGTCACTTCCAGCAGAGCACTCTCTGTGGCCATTCCCCTAACGACTGTTCAACTTGACCCAATGAATTGTTCCAAACTGGCTGCCAGACCATTTCCAGGTACTATCTTTATGCTTCCAATGGCAGCTGGACATCCCCCAGCAGACAGGCCGACTTGAATCTAACAGATTGGTCCCAGTGTCCTGACAGTTCACAGCAGTGGGTGACACCCTAGCCACTCTTCACAAGAGTCTGACCATGCCTGAGCTGTTTTCTAAAGCTTTCCAGACTGCTCCAGTGGACCTGAGATGGAAGAAAGAGATTCCAGAATGCACCCGCCTTCGTTCCCCTCGATTCATACAGTAACCCTATTTACACTTTCCTACCTTCATTCTTTCTTGGCCGTCATCTGGGAACCTTTGCTGTCGTTGCACACACAGGACATTGTTTGGGTAGTCCAATGGTGGTTCACGCTGGAATCTGGGGAGATTAAATAATACTCAGTGAGCCATGACAAAATTCTATAGGTCAATTAGAAATCACAGAGATTTTTACTGCATAGTCTTTAAAAAAAAGTATTCCGGTCATTAAGATCCACAACAGTTCCTTTTTGCTGTCCCATGTTACAGAGCTTCTATATCAATCATTGTTGGAGAGAGGAAAGTCTACCCCATCTCTTTATGGTATTGGAAAGCTCTAATCCTAAAAACAAACTATTTTCTGGACAGCTTCAGAAAGCGATCGATAGATCCCAAACCTAACGAAGAAATCCATTAAAAAGAGTGGGCAAACACCTCGGTTAATGTTTCCATAAGCAGGTGGTGACTCTTTCCACTTTAGTCATAAGCCATGGCTAGGCCAACCCCTCCTGATTCAATGATATCAAAGACTATGTTGCTAGACTGAAGATATTCAATGAGGTGGACCACAGTTCATCATGAAGAAAGTTGACCATAGCATCTTGCCCCACAAGTCCATTTTGAGAACGGGATAATTGAGATCCCTGGAGGATGAAAGAGTGGAGCTGGTATAGCAAAGGGTATCAGAATAGAGATAGAGCTCAGAACATGGTAGTCTCCCCCTACTCACTATAACCACCGTAACTTTGGGCATCCCAGAGACCCTTCAAAGTGTCCTCTCTCTCATCCAGAACTATCTTCTATTGTACTGATGGTTGAGGAAGGAAGACAAGGGCAGCTCACTGAATGGTCAACTTATGTCTCCACCCCTCCTTGAATATAAAATCTCCCTGTCGATGTAAAGTCAGAAACACTCCTCCACAAGTCACTGTCTCTGAAAGGCTCATAGGTGGGAACTATAGGAAAGCAGCATGGCCTAAGGGAAAAAAACTCAGGCCCGGGAGTCAGGGGACCTGAGTTCTACCCCCAGCTCTGCCACTTTTACTGTTGTATGACCTTGGATGAGTCACTTATCTGTGCTTCAGTGAACTCTTCTGTGAAAAGGGGATTAAATCCTTCTCCATCCTACCTAGACTATGAACTCCAAGAGGAACAAGGAATTTCTATAACTAAGTGTTCAACAAATATGACTGACTGATCTACCCCAGCAGACTGTACTGTACAGTAGCTGGAACACAGTAAACACTTAAGTACAATTAGAGAAAAATAAACAAAAAACTACATAGTCAAGGATGTAGTTTGTTAAACTTCTGCCAGAAATACTTATGAACCTGAAGCTTATTTTCTCCTTTTCTACCAGCAGCAGCTTTTAAGTATCTACTTGTACAGAACACTGTACTAAATCCTTGGCAAATTAGTCACACACCTTTCTTGCCCTCAAGAAGATTACAATCAGCATACAAAGCAATACAGCTGGCTGAAAGATTAATTTCCACTGATCTTATTCTATCGATAATGTCCCTGTTACTGTCAAAGCAGAGTGAAGAACCAAAAGTAAGGGAAAGATATTTATGGTCGTAAGAGGCATTGGTAAAATTTCAGACCCAAATCTGAATACTACTGTTTAAATAGGAAAAAAACATGACCCTTTCACAAATATGAAACTTGTAAAGCTTTTTCTCCACTTCGGCAAAATGACCTCCAATTTTTAGAGGGAACTTCCCAGAAGAGGGAAGGGTGGGGAAGTGGATGTTGGAAGAGCAGAAGACCCTGGGCTTCCATCTGAGGGTCTGCTGAATGGCTACTTGCTTGTCAAACTCAGAAACCAAGGAGCCAATCGGAGCCAGGCTGTTCCAGATCCTGCAGCCTCTGGAATACCCTTCTTTTTTAAGGTGTTTGTTAAATATGTAGTTGTTAAGTGTTGAGTTAAGAACTTGCCAGGCACTGTTCTAAGTGCAAAATAGGTTGGACATTTCCCACTTGGGGCTCATGGCCTTAATCCCTATTTTACAGATGAAGTAACTGAGGCACAGAGTTAAGTGACTTGCCTAAGGGCAAAGCAGACAGATGATTATCTTTCCATCTGCAGCCTACACTGAGCTCTGCTGTGTTTGAGTGGCTCGCATCTCCAATAGCCCGCTGCTTTTCTAGGCTGTGCTGGATGTCCAGAACCTTTGACCCGAGCTCTGAGGACAAAAACACGTGACACGTTCAGAGTACAAGGCCAAGTCAGCAACAGCAGCAAAGCATTCTGGACATGTTTTGCCAATAGCCAATTTTTATTTTAAAAAGACAATCATTTTGAAGCATCAAAAAAAACAAGTACGTGTTCACCTTGTGGGAATGACAAGAGTTCATACTGTGCCTGTCCCTGAAAAGATCCATAAATATTTGTATCTAACCCAGTGCTAATACAGTGCTTGGCACATTTATATACCAGTTTCAATTTTATAAAAAAAATTGTAATAATGTGATACGATAACGATTCTCTGGTTCATCACTGCACAAGCAGAAGGCACAATGTCATTTGACATTACCTTACACAAAGGATCACAACAAACCAACACTTTATCGGCCAGAACCGGACCCAAACCAGATCCAAACTGAGCATGTCACTGAGTGGGTTTTTGCCCCAGAGTCATGTCTTCCCCATTTATAGAGCTCTCGTTTCTGAGCTACAGAACCTGGTGGCAGGAAACAAGGCAGAGGAAGACTTTAGGGGCTAAAAATGCAACTATCTGGCATAAAGTCGCAGTACCAGATCAATACCAGACAGGCGACAAACCAGCTGAGCAACTGAACATTTTCCCCAACATCCTCTGGGCCATATTAGGCACTGGCCACTCCCAAACCATTAACAGCATTTACTGAATGCCTACTTTGTGCAGGGCACTGTACTGAGTCCTTAAAGTGACTACGACTGAGTCAGAAGATATGAGCCTCGTTTAGAGTCCAGCAGGGAGACAAATACCGAGTAATTTACAGATAGAAGACACAGGAAAAACAGCTATAAAGATGAGGAAGAAAGGGTAGGTAAATTGGGCGGGTCGGTGTGGATAAATAAGTAGCTGGTCCACATGCAGCATTTATATCAGAGGGGTCCAAGGACCGGCAACCTAAGGTGGGTCTGATACCTGGGTCCTCCGGGTGTCAGGCATATGGAAATTGCCAAGCTGTGGGCAGACCCTGGGGGTGAAACTACTCCCCAAGCTTGGTGCCAACGTGATGCCCCCGCTAGGCCACTGCTAACTAGAGAAGGCGGAAAATTTCTATTTCCAAGGTAAAGAGGTGCATTTGACAGTCTTAAATTTAACTTCTGTCAAATGGTTATACTGCAGTTCACCTACCTCTGTTCTACCATAGCAAAGCACACCACACTGAGACCGTAAGCTCCTTGAAAGTAGGGATCGTGTCTATCGACTCTACCGCGTTGTATTCTCCCAGGTACAGTGTTCTGCAGATGGTAAGTACTCAATGAATGCCATTGATTGATTGTCCTGGAGCTCAGCGTGGCTCAGTGGAAAGAGCACGGGCTTTGGAGTCAGGGGTCATGAGTTCAAATCCCAGCTCTGCCACTTGTCAGCTGTGTGACTGTGGGCAAGTCACTTTACTTCTCTGTGCCTCAGTTACCTCATCTGTAAAATGGGGATTAAGACTGTGAGCCCCACGTGGGACAACCTGATTCCCCTGTGTCTACCCCAGCGCTTAGAACAGTGCTCTGCACATAGTAAGCGCTTAACAAAAACCAACATTATTATTATTATTACTACCTTTGGGGATGAAAGCTGATCTCCAGAATGCAAATTTTGTAATTGACCTCCAGATTGCACTCAGGGGATGGGTCACACTGGCCTTCATTCATTCATTCAATCGAATTTATTGAGCGCTTACTGTGTGCAGAGCACTGTACTAAGCGCTTGGAAAGTACCATTCGGCAACAGATAGAGACAATCCCTACCCGACAGTGGAGATTTCAGTAGAAGTGAAGAGCAGGCAATTAGACCTAGGCATTGGATCCTACATGATGAAATGCTAACAAATATCAGTCCAATTCTGGGAAATATGAGAAAACACACAACACATACAGCACAAGTCAATGAAAGCTCAGAGATTCATTTAGTGTGGTAAGGAAACAGTGTGGCCCAGCAGAAAGGACAAAGACCTAGGACTCAGGACCTAGGTTCTACTCCTTACTCTGTCACTCACCCCCTGTGTGGTCTTGGGCAAATCCCTTAACTTCTCTGGACTTTGGTTTCCTCATGTAAAATGGGGATTCAATGTCTGTTCTCCCTCCCACTCAGACAGTGAGCCCCATGTGGGTCAGGGACTGTGTCCAACTGATTAACTCTCAACCCAGCTTTTAGTACAGTGCTTGGTACATAGTACACACTTAAATGTCATCATTAAAGACATCCACAAGAGAGTGGCTAAGGAAGCAAAATTGCAGCATTTATCAGCAAAGTGTATTTATTCATATATAGCTGATAGGGAAGCCCTAACCTTGTGTGTGTATGTCTGTCTGACTGTTTCTATCCCCACTTTCTTCCCCCTCCCACTGCCCCAACCCTATTTATCTTTGGTTGCAAAACTGTGATTAAAGTTGAGATGGAACAGAGGTTTTGGCAGGTCAGGCGGGTTTACAATGCAGACCATCCAGGTGAGGAAAATCCAGGTCAGTTCAGCCCCTGGATGATTTGCATTGGCTGAATCCACTACCTCAAACTCACTGGGCCCTCTCTCAGCTTCCCCTTCATTCTGGCACCTTTAACCCAAACAATGAACCCTTAAGTTTCATTCAGCCAAATTCAGCTAGAATGGCCTGCCAGTCTCGGGAACACTGAGTGGCTGAGAATTTCAGGTGAATGGACTCCGGTATAGTCTCATTTTTCTTGTCACCACAGCTCTGCTCAATTCTAGTTTGGTCCTGCAGAATCAAACCTCGGCCCACAATGACTTGACTATTAAGAAAGAGGAGTTAAGCGGGCCTGGAAAAGGCTTCAACCTTGGGACCTGAATCCCAGATCTTGGGGGTCTCCTCCTAACAATCATCTCCTGGTGCTATACATGGCAGGAGACAGGGTCCTTGGCCCACTATCAATGAACTTGAAAAAGGGATCGCCAATCACAAATCACTTCCATGCTGCCACCGCACACTTAGGCAAACTTTCCGTTTCATCTCACATCTTGATCAGCAATAGTTAATAAACCAGAGATTGGCAGTGTAGAAAAAGCTAGTAATCTGGCTATAAACCCCACTATCAGGAATTTTTGAGTCTCTCATAGCAATAATGATATTTATTAGAGTGCCTGGGGATCACAGCCTAAGAGAGAGACCAGGGATTTAATACCTACTTTACAGAGGAGGAAATCAATGTACAGAGAAGTTAAGTGAATTACCCAAAGTCACACAGCATGCAAGTACAGAGCCAGGACTAAAACCAGGACATCTTCACTTCCCATCCACCATTTCCTCCTTAAGTTAGGCTGTATGCAGAGCACTACACTGGATGATTGGAAGCAAACTTCCAAGTTGGAAACGTGATCCCTACCTTTGGGGAGTTTTCACTGATGTGGGAAATAATCACAGAAAGATAGCAAACATAAACACAAGAGTAAGGGAAAACACATATCTAAACTCCATTTTAAGATGAGAGAACTGAGGTGCGAATAAACTAAGCAACTTGTTCCAGGTCACCCAGCAGGCAAATGGCAGATCAGGATTAGAACCCAGGTCTCCTGACTCGAATTCCAAGCTCTTTCCACATATTCAAACATTATCCTGCTCCTTGTGGTGGGACTAAGAAGGAGCCTACACTGCCAACAACAGGTGTTACGATAGCCACAACGGGGCCTTCTTCACTTCAGGTAGTCCCGGGTGGCGCGTGAGGGAGGGCTGAGAAGGTTCGGGGAGAAAGGGTCTGGGGGATGCAGTAACAAACTCGAGAACTCTTGGAAACTACCCCTAGCTCACTCTCACTTCCTAATAAACTAAAGAATGCATCCTCCTACCCAAGTTGAACAACAAAATGGTCTTTGACTGAACTTTCATTTTGGCTCAAGCTCAAGATAAAATTTTAAACATTTCGAAAGTACTTAAAAACGACCAGGTTCATAGGGGCACGCCAAAACACCTGATATCCGCCTGTAATCATTTGATCACTCGGACCATTTTCCCCTATGGCCTAAGTTCATAAACATCAAAAACTTGATTTCTCAACAAAAGAGTGTTTCTGGAAACGCTTGACTTCACTTTTGAAACGTTTGTAGGCATTGTCCTCTTTTTGGGGGGGCGGGGGGGGAGCAGCTACCTCTATTGGAAAAAAACCCCACAAACACAAAAAAAACGACCCACAAACTCCAACAATAACAACAGTTTTTATGTTGCGCCCTATCCAGCTGACACTGTCCTTTTGGAAAGCCAATGACTTGTTAGTACCCCTAGCAGCAGTGTGAACAGATGCGTCCCTGACAGGCGATGGATGGTCAGGGTCCATCTGGCCAGTGCAGCCCGGACAGAAATGATGTATACAGCTTCATCAGCGAATGACTGTCATCAATCCTGTGCTATGGATAGCGTAAATGACAGCTACGCTGCAGCTGAGGCCCCAGGTGCGAGACTGAGAAGAGGACTGATTTAAGAATGCTGGGTAATCAGGAATGTATAGTCTCCTGGACTTTAATTTGTATCTTTAACCTCCTATAAATATCTCTATATACCGTAGCAGGTATGTGTTTTTAAAGAGTCTGATCGTGAAATTAGCTTCAAGATGACAGCAGTTCTCGGCTCGCTTTTAACTGCCGATTACCCCTGTTGCCCGTCTCCATTAACGAATGCATGAAGTGCTTTGGCTGCAGTATGGTGGGCCTCACAATTTAATTATTACCTCATTGATTTTTCATGTATTTCAATTTTCTGTTCTTCAAGTCACAGTGGCTATCCTATTGGGCTGATGTTTGTTTTTCTTTCTGAGATTTCCTTGTGGATTCACTTTGGAGTCAGAGATAGTTCTGTTTTCTCTTTCTCCTGCAGGAACGGAGAGCTACTGCAGTTTGGGGTTGGGTCACGGAATAGAAAAACCCCCTCCACCAAAGAGATACACTACATCTGCCGGTTTAGTCCAAGATTTAGAAAGAAAAGAAAAAAAAACTCCTATTAGCAAAGCTACCTGGTTTTTAAATGGTCTCTCTTTAGTATGCATTAAGGATCGTGCATAATTTGCATCTATTAGCATTTTATTATATCACTGGCACTGGGAAAGAAAATGAAAACAATTACTGAATTCTCAGAGGACATTTCTTTACTTATATGTATTTTACAATAAATCATTTTTGTTTATCAGTTTACAGAATCCAAGACAACTTGAGACTGAGAGGGTCCTAAAAGTGAAGGAATTTATATATTGCAGCTGCGCACATTTTCTCTGAAAGCTCTTCAGTCTACTCAGAAAAATGAATTATGACAATTGTGGCCAGCCGACTGGGTAAACATTTCGAGTCAGAAGGAAAAACACTTCTCCCCCTCCACCCGATACAGAAACTCATCCCACTTTAGCATAAATAGGGCCCACTTCACATTAATACGGGGTTGGTCTGAGGAAAGAATGCAGTATCACTCTAAGACGGAAGTCCACCTGAGGACACAATCTGTTCCTAGAATTGGATGAATTTTGTTTCCCACTGCCTCTCCATATGATGAATCATAGAATTAATCACAGACCTGGAAGAGATAGCAAGAGGTCCTTTAAGCAAGTCTTCCCTTCAGCCAGCCCATTCTGTTTTTAAGAACCATCAGATAAAGGGGTTGCAAAAACCCAATGATCACATCCTGTATGCAGCTTCTCACAGACTGAACCAAGCACTGCATTTCTACCTCCACTGCATTTCTCGATTCCTCCATTCCGGGAGCATTTTAGGGAAGGATCACAAAAACATCAGAAAAATATCCTCAGCTTTTCCGTTTCGTTCCTTATGTGGCAGGATTTTAGCACTGGGTGCAAAGAGCACTTCGACAAATTATAAACGAACAATGCACTTGAGAGTTAAAGAAAGTTGACCTACCGCATCTGTGATAAATTTCAAACGAGTTGAGCTTCCAAATCCCCATTATTTGGAACCACAGAGCATTAGCACAATTCAGCAGTGTAAACAGAAAAGAAGTTGAAACTAAAATGATGACCCTCAATGATCAATAAAGGTTTGATTAAAATCAAGAGTAGCATTTTCTAAGTATCAGTACTGTATAACTTTTTGGCATTAGATGGTTTACGTCCTCCACACTGGTCCAAATCTGCCCAAAGGAGGAGGTGTGTTATTTGAACTGCATTTTCCACTAAGAAAATTTACATTTCATCCCAATCTGCCTGCATAGGGCCAAACTGATCTTCGGCGTTAACTCAATGCTGGGAGGGATTGTCTGGTTTAGGCACAACCTGATTATACTAAAGTAGATTGTCACTAGGCTGGTCTGCCCTTCTTTTTAATGATATTTGCTAAGCACTTACTATGCACCAGGCACTCTACTAAGCTAAATCAGGTTGAACACAGTCCATGTCCCACATGGGGCTCATAGAATCCCCACTTCACAGATGAGGTGACTGAGACCCCAAGAAGTTAAGTGACTTGGCTGAGGTCACACAGCGGATAAGTGGTGGAGGTGGGATTAGAAACCAATCATTCCGACTCCCTGGCTCATGCTCTAGTCCATGCTGCCTTTTCTGGGGAAAACAGATATAGCAGTGGATGTCTTCTTGTCTTGGAATTTTATTTTATAAGCAGCCAACCACCTTTACCTCTCAAATACTGCTGCCAAATCCCATGGCCTGGAAGCAACGCCCATCAATCAAAGGACTGTGGAGAGGAACGCAATGGCTATGGAGAGGGTCAAATGTAAACCTAGCAATATGTTCAGTAAGGGTATATGCAAGCTTTGGTAGAGATCCTTTTTGGGTGTGTTAAGCTAGGGACTGGCATCGTAAAATGGGGTACCCACCATTCTTTAGTACTGGTCATGCCACTTAATGGTAGAGCCAGTTAATATTGAATTTGTTCCAGTTACCACAACTAGACAGATAACAGTCCCAATCTCCCCATCAGTCTGTGAGCCTGGGAGAAGACCTTGACATTTTTCTCAAAAATTGTTTTGCACACATCTCCTCACTCCTCAAACACCTCTAGCGGGTGCCCATTCCTCTTTGCATCAAACAAACTCCTGACTATTGCTTTAAGGTTCTCCATCAGTTCTCTCCCTCCCCTACTTAATCTCATTTTTTTCCTACTACACTCTTGTTCCCACCTTCTGCTCCTCTTAAATCAATCTACTCAAATGTACCTCATTCTCCACTTTTTGGTTGCTAACCTCTTGCTTACACCCTTTCTTCTGCCTGGGACTCCCTCCTGTATCACATCTGGCAAAACACTGGTCTCCCCATCTTCAAAGAACTTCTAATAATCATAACTGTGGTATTTTTTAAATGCTTACTATATGCCAGGCACTGTACTGATCGCTGGGGTGAGTATGCTAAGTAGCATGGCTTAGTGGAAAGAGCACATGCTTTGGAGTCAGAGATCATGGGTTCTAATCCCGGCTCAGCCACTTGTGAGCTGTGTGACTTTGGGAGAGTCATTTTGCTTCTCTGTGCCTCAAGTACCTCATTTGTAAAATGGGGATTAAGACTGTGAGCCCCACATGGGACAACCTGATTACCTTGTATCTACTCCAGTACTTACAGAAGTGCTTGGCACATAGTAAGCACTTAACAAATACCATCATTATCATCATTACAAGCAAATCAGGTTGGACATAGTCCCTGTCCCACGTGGGGCTCACAGTCTCACTCCCCATTTTACAGATGAGGTAAGTGAGGCACAGGGAAGTGAAGTGACTTGCCCAAGGCCACACAGCAGATAAATGGAAGAGCTGGGATTAGAACCCATCATCTTCTGACTCCTAGGCCCATGTTCTATCACCTGTGCTATGCTGCTTCTAGAAATCACACTGCCTCCAGGAGGCTTTACCTGATAAACTCTCATCTCAAACTACTCTCCTCTATTGCCACTTTAGCACTCCCATGTCACACAGGGACTTGGGTAGACACCTCCCAATTTACCCTATCACTTGTGGGCATATTTTTATAGTTGACTGCTCCCCCCTATCATTTCAGTGCTTGCTTCCTACTAGATTATAAAGCTTTGCGGCGGGGAGGAATCATATCTATGAATCCACTGTACTCTCCTAAACACTCAGTACAGTGCTCTGCACAGAATAACACCCAAATTCCAGCCATCAGAAAGGATGGCAGTGAGGTGAGGAAATGTAGCACAGAACTGCCCACATAATCTGTAATATCAGGTTACATACATGGAAATTCAAGTTTACAGGAAGAAATCCCTGTTTGTAAAGTCCCATGCTAATGCTTTTCATTCCTTCTGGAATGAATTGTGGCCAAAAGTAGTGGTTGTAAATCCCTTATCTTTAGCCAGCTAATGAGGCAGTTTTCATTAGGACTGCTAAAAAGCTGTAATTTTCTTTTTCAAATTGACATTAGGCTTATTCTGGGCAGACTCAGCTACTGTTAATGGAAGTGTGGGTGAAAATATTATTGGCCAATAAAAATTTTGCTGTTCCTAATTCATTTTGGAGCTCTATTTTCTGTACATTTGGGATGTCATACAGTACTTGCATCCAGGACTTAGTAGATGTTAATAAAATTGATACCTCCAAACAGTTCCTGTCAACCAAGACTGTAAAAACAAATCAAAGATATGCCCTGCTGATGACAGGATGTGCTTTTCCCCCCTTCTTCCCCATCGAATTCAAATTAAAATCTTATGTAGATTGGCAGCCTACTATTGGTCCTAACATTGCTAAGATCTACATAAAGAGATACTCTTTAGTATCCTGATGTCAAGCTGACAAGTGACATGCCCCATTTTACAAAGCAATGATAGTAAGTTATATGGATCGAAGATCAGGTAGGGAAAAAGAGAAGAAGGTATTTCCTTCCCTGCTTTGGACTCTTCTATCCTAATAAAAAACATCAGCCATTTCCAGACTATTCAATGCCTGTAACATTCAACCTGCATTGTCTTCATTCACTGAATCTAATGACTATTCATTCTCACCTTAAAACTGTAAATTGCTTAAAGATTTTTTTTTTTAAAGATTGGCAATTCCTTTTGACAGACCCTTCACCTGAGCATCAGCAAAGCCTAATATCATCCTGTTTAGTGCACTCACTCTAGACCACCGCTTTGAAGAAAGTGAGCGTAGGACCATTGAACACTGGGGATTTTCCCAATGAATCACAATTACTGGAACACCTGTGCTGACTACCTTTGTGCTGATCCACAGTGAAAATTTGCCGAGCACTTAACGGTCTTCAGAATTTCTCATTTGTTATCCTTGGAGGGGTGGTTTGCGGTTGTGTATTGACTTTCATTTTGAAACGTGTCAGGACCCAGATTCAAGACCTTCTTAAGGACTCTTTTATTGTACCTGCAGGGTACAGCTGTGTCCTTACACTGCCAAACTCCACTTCTGCATTTCTGTAGAGCAGAGCTAAGAGCAATAAGCATGCATTGTTCTATGCGAGGATGAAACGATTAGCCATATGTACAGAACTAAAGGCTTGGCGCATTTTAAATAAGCGATGTCAAGAATATCACCATAGATGGGATATCTTTGTCTTTCCAAATCTGTGCTCAGCTCGTCCTTTTCTTCAATGATTACATTGATCTAGAAGCTTATCTAAACCCACATAATAGTACTGAACCATTACCAATCCTATAGCAGCTTCATAACTGATAGTCAGTGATTTATGATAATTATTGAGTAATTAGTGACTACATTCTTCAAAGTTACTAACTAAAGATTACACCACGATCAATTTTGCTGTGAGGACAGTATTCAATCTCCTTCAGAGCCCAGCCCTAAGCTCAGTGGTCTTTTATGAAATGAATAGCTCTAGATATAACTAGCATCTGCCACATTAGTGTTACTTGGGCGTTCCTTCTAACAGTGGCAAAACAGTTTTGGAAAGGCTCATGCTCTTCAATCTCACATAATGAGCAGCATCAATACACATACATATACTGAGATAAATATTCTTTTGCTACCTACGCATACTTTGATTAAGCACACAGATTGAGGCTAGAACATCAGAGAGGCACTTACATATTGTATGAATAAGGATAACTACTTCACTGTTTTGTTTGAACCCATAAGTACCCTGATTTTTATGGTATTTGTTGAGGGCTTATTATGTACCAGGCACTGCATTAAGTGCTGGGGTAGATTAAAGCTAATAAGGTTGGACACAGTGCATATCCCTCATGGGGTTCACAGTCTTAATCCCCATTTTACAGACGAGGTAACTGAGGCAAACAGAACTTAAGTGACTGGCCCGAGGTCTCAACAGACAAGTAGTGAAGTCAGAACTCGAACCCAGGGCATTCTGACTTCTGGGCCCATGCTCTACCCTCTAGACAATGCTGCTTTTCTAGACCACTCTGATTTCTGGGAGTGAAATGATGGAGAATGATTGTTTGTTCTTTGACCCACCTTGCTTCTGTCTACTCTGAGGGGCGAGAAGACTGATTGGATGGAGCATTTCATGAAACTGCCATAGGAAAAGTAGTATGGCCAGATCTAGTCTAGTGACAACCAAGTGACTCATTAAAAAAGGATTTCATGGAATTTGCCTTTTTCTTGCTTTTACACTCTTATGTTGTGTGATTGTGGGATGGTTCATCATTAAACTGAGCATTGTTCCAATTCAGCACCAAATGAGAGAAACATTTGGGGGAAAATTATGCAAAGCAGGGCTTTCTTGGCTGGCTTTTCATCATGGTATGGTGCCTTCTATCTGGGCCAAGAAACCACAATTTAATAATAATGGTACTTATTAAGCACTTACTACGTGCCCAATACTGTTCTAAGCGCTGATTAACTCGTATTTGCAAGTTAATCAGGTTGTATTAACCTGTCCCACAGGGGGCTCACAGTTGATGCCCATTTTACAGATGAGAACTGAGGCACAGAGAAGTCAAGTGATTTACCCAAGGGTCACGCAGCAGACGTATGGCATAGCTGGAATTAGAACCCAGGTCCTTCTAACTCCCAGGCCCATGGTCTAGCCACTAAGCTACTGCTAGTAGTGCCGTAACCTAACACCAGTCTGTATGGACCCCAGCCTGCTCTGTGACCTCAGAGCCTGAAATCCTCTCTAAGTGGGGTGGAAATCATTTCATCAGGATTTCTGGAGCAGGTTCATATCCAGCATTAGTGGTCCATGACCCTACTCAACTCAATTACATCTAATGTTATTTGGTTGGCATGGGGATAAACTTGTCCCCATGAAGCATCAAACTGAATTAGTTTTTTTCCCATTAAAAAAAAAAATCTTACTATCCCTTATTCGTGACAGCTACTACCAGTCAACCAATTAGGGGAGTCTTGAGCCTTGGAAGGTGGTAGGTAACAGCACTTGTCCGTGCCAGTCACCCTGCCCAGGTAATACTTCCCAAAAGAACCGGTGCTAGGCTCCCACTCATAATCGTAAGGCTATCGCCCGTGTGCTATCAGAGCTTTGCTTGTTTCATCTGTTGCAAAAGAGAACCAAATGCAATAAGTGATTCAATTTGCTTTGGTGGGCAGATATGGTGGTATCCTGCTTTCTACCCAAAAGAGAAAGTGGATACCCAAATCCAATGCCCTTGAATATCGATTTTTCTTTCTCCTTCTCTGGTAGCAGGAGGCCAGGGCCTCACAACTGATTTGTCTTCTCAGCTGCAACAGTATACTCAGAAGAATATGTAAAGGTTGCCATAGAGGATACAGAAGGCCCAAGCCACCCTATCTGGTACAGGGATAACAATGATGGTGTTGGCTAAGCGCTTACTATGTGGCAAGCACTGGGGTAGAATACAAGGTCATCAGATTGTCCTACGTGGGACTCACAGTCTTAATCTCCATTTACCGATGAGAGAACTGATGCACAGAGAAGTTAAATGACTTGCCCAAGGTCACAGAGCAGACAAGTGGCAGAATCACTTGGATTGGATTGGATTGGAATTGGATTGGAACCCACGTCCTCTGACTCCCAAGCCCAAGCTCTTGCTGCTAAACCACTCTGCTTCTCCATAATTATGGCATTTGTTAGGCACTTATTATATGCCAGGCAGTGTACTAAGGTCTGGGGTGGACAGGAGCAAATTGTGTTGGACACAATCTCCATCCCATGGGGCTCACAGTCTCAATCCCCATTTTATAGGTGAGGGAACTGAGGCCCAGAGAAGTGAAGTGACTTGTGCAAGGTCACACAACAGACAACTGGGGGAGCCGGGATTAGAACTTATGACTTCTGACTCCCAGGTGAGTGCTCTATCCACTAACCATGCAGCACTTATCCATTTGGAGAGTATATGGAATACACGCCTCTCAAATACATACAGCAGCATACACATTCCAATAATAAAATTCGGATGGTGAGAATAGTTCAAATCCTAGAGATTACTAGAGATTCATATACTAAAGATGCCAAAAAGTCACTTATTTACATTCAAAACACACTTCCCTTTGATTCCAAATAGAGATCGCTAAATTAAGCTTCTTATGGGAAGGGAATGGGATTGTTATATTGTACTCTTTCAAGTGCTCAAATACAGTGTTCTGCACACAGTAAATGCTCAATAAGTACAATTGCCTGTCTGAGATCTCTTGGTTCCAAGGTTAATTTGCAGCAGCCTGAAACCACTTTTTAAATATCTTACGTGCAAGGGTGACTTCAGAGCTAGTTTAAAATTTGGGTGATACATCTGACACCTCTCAGAGGGAAATATTCTGAGATTTCCAGTCAGTGTGGACATTCCTTCAACTTTTCCTCCTTTTAATGCACACAATGGTAAAGACGGTTGCTTTGAAGGCTGCATACAATCCTATTACACTGAAATCTCCTCATGGCCAAAGATTAGGTTTTGTGCTTCTGATGGACTTTCTCGAGCAAACATGCAATAAATACCTTTACTTCTTGTTAAAAATGAAGTGGCCGGTAGGCACCCACATTTGACTATAAGGTTTTTTACTCTTCACTGAAGTAAAAGAGGTGCATAAAAAAAATCTTACTAAATTACTGGAAACTGTGGTGTCAGTAGCTTTAAGCTGTGCCAGTGTTTCCTGTGTCACGTGTCTCCCATCACAAAAATAGGTAAAAAAAGAAAAAACATAGAAGAAAAAAAAAAAAGCCACAGCAAAGAGGATGAGTTGATAAGGTGGGATTTAGTGTTGTGAGGTAGGTCTGATAGCTTTCAAAGAAGAAAGTATTCACAGGGAGGCCAAAAAAATTATAGACACTCCAGGAGAGAAAGGAGAATAGTGCAGTAAGATGAATAGTTACCCTGAAAGGGGGTACATTCTGAGAAGAAGTCAGTGTAAATGTTGCCAGGGGAGACTGCTGCCAAGCTCTATTTAATTTACCCTATTGTTGTCTATTACAGGAAAAAAATTTTCAATACCCAACATGCCACATATGAACTTCCAGCAAAAGGATTTTAATGACCATGACTCAACACTTCCAGCCTAAGTTTGAGGTTTGGGGCTCTTGAAACATTGAGAAATGAAGAGTTTATTTTCTGATACGCGGAAGGGGCCCTGCATTGGAAAACAAAGCCAAGGCTCTAAAAGATAGGTAAGGGGTTTAGATTGACATGATGCATTTTGCCAGTTTCTGATACAAGGCAGGAATGTACTGAGCTGGAGAAGCCGGCGCAAGACATATTAGCGCAGAAACTGGATCTTTAAGTATCTGAGTCATTGACAATACGGTGCCAGGTTCCTTTATGATATCCCACGCCAATCTATTGTTCTTTCAAAGTTAAGCTCATTGGGAATGTGTACTTGAAAGTTTCAGTGCTCCCCTTCATGCCCGTGTGAGGTGACAACTTCCAACCCAGAGGTGGAGGAGAATCTGCAAGGAGGCAAAAACTAGGTACCCAGCATGAATAGATCATAATTACAAGTGGCCCCAATTCAACCGACATTTCAAAAATGAATGAAAAGAGGCAAGTTACATTTGTTTGTACCGCAGACTGGAATCCAGCACCATCTGCTTCTCCCAAAAGCCTTAAAGCCAACCGTAGGCATGCCGCCACCTCTCCCAGTGAGCACACTACTGAATTTCAACACTCACAATATGAGATAACTCAGCTTCCTTCTTAGGAGATAAACACATTTGAGTATGATTTAGGGTTTGGGTCCATGTCCTTAAAAATCCATGGTCCAAGTCTCTCCTCCCAATTTAATTTTGTATGATAATTCTTTATGCTAACTAGCCACACCCTTCTATCCCAAAAGTGATGGCATTCCAGATGCAAAGAAGAGAATCATGTAAATGTAAATCATTATTTCTATGTAAAAGCTGCTGTCTATATTCCTTTACCATTTGCTCAAGTCTTCACTTCAGTTCCTGCCCCTTGAATTTTCATTCAACACAAAGTCACAGGGACAATCACGGTCAGTGTCTGGAGGAATAAAAAGAATTATTTTTTGAATAAGGCACATAAACGAAGTATTGGGCAGAACGCTGCTTTGTGCTCCATTTCAATCAACTCGTAGAAAGAAAAAAAAAGAGGGACTAAATTGATTTGAAGAGGCCCAGATTTACGGATAAAATAAATAAAATTAAAAGATGGTCTCTGGATTTAGAAGGTCTTTACTCACTTTTGGTATGAAAAGGGTTTTCATGATCAAGTTATAAATCCCTCCAAAAAAGGGTTTGCAAAGGAAAGTCTGATATACCTTTATCTATAATGGCACGGCCGGGGGTAGCTATAATAATCCTTTTGCTTTTATGTGACCATCTGGAGGCCCATTAAAATGAGTATCTAAAACAGACTCCCCAAGTGTGCTGAGTTTGCCAGTTTCTACTAAGTCACCAAAATAGGAGAGTTTGCCCTGCTTCAGGATGAAGTGGCCCTCCACAGAGGAAAAAAAACGTGACCTCTCACCTATTCTATCTGAGAACATGTTGTGTACTGGTGGAATTCTGAATGCATATATAGTGCTGTAATTGTGCCGATACCTAGAGCTAGGTCTCTTTTGCACCTCTGGGGTTGTGTGATGAGATGGAAGAGGTTAGGGAATCTGGGAATGGGAAACATTGTGGATTTAATGAAGTATCATGCTTCAACTAGATAATATTCCTCTTTGATTTGTGGGGAAAGCAAATATGAAATATTGAAATAATATAGCAAGCTCCTGGTTGTGTGGCTCAAATAGATTTTAAAAATAGTCCTTTTCTTCCCTGAATACCTCTACCTTTCATCAAAAAGTTTAATTGGAGAGCACTAAGAACATATGTTGGGCTGTGCAAAAGAAAGAAGATAAAAGTTTGGTATTAGTCTTTAGTAGATTATTAAAATCGGCGAGGTAAGAAATCTGCTCATAAAGGCAAAGCAAGTTAACAAGGGGCTGGATATCATTTGTCCAAAATAGAGTCTTTTTCCGCTACTCATTAACCATCTCGCCCAGTAATGTGGCTGCATCCTATTGAACCTGATACATCAAAAAAAAAAATTAAGTTGCTGTCTCAAACTGAACCACTTCTCAGTCTAGGACAAATAAGATGCATTAATTGCTTTGCTGCTTCACTGCAAAGCCACTCTTAAACATAATTCCTTAATGAAGTCCGTTAATTTGTTCATGGCAGTACACAAGCTGTTCAAAATGACACAGAATTGCACTCTGTTTTTCTAACCCCCTGCAGTTTCTTCTGTTAGTCACTCTGTCTTGTGTTGTTATCCCATGGATAGTAATTATTTTATAGTGGCTGTAATTAGGAGAGAATTAGGCTTGGTAAACAAAACCTGCCTTCTCCTGTTAATAGCTAAGGATAATAAATTTGGCTCTGACATTCACTATATTTGGACAAGCCTTGGCCTACTTCCAGTTTTCCCAATAAGAATTTATTATATAATTATGCTAGAGGGGCTCATATTACAAGGTAATTGTTTTTGTTAAAGACACATATTGCATGGCTCCCAGCCAGTAAATGATATACTGTAATATATGCCTCCACATAAATGTTTTAAACAAAATCTCTCTAAGCAATATCCTGCTGGAGCAGGACACGGCTTTCAGATATATTATTTACAGGATTTATTGTGGGATTTTCATAATGTAAATTATAATTCTTTTTGCTTACATTGTCCAACATTATGACAAATGTCTACAGAGAGACCAGGATTAGTTTTTATGAGCAAATATGTTCTCACCTTCCCAATTCACAGTTCCTTTGAATAGTTGGGAGGCAGAAGAGTGGGGGACTGGAGTAAGCGTAAACGATTTTTTGTTTTAGTTGAACTATAAAGGCCCACTTTGTTTTTCACATCGATACTTCTGGAATTGTGGTGTTTTTCTTTTCTATCTTGTATCCTAGTGTGAGTTACTTGCATCTACCCCCGTGCCTCAGAACAGTGCTTGACACACAGTAAGCACACAACAAATATCATCACTGCCATCATTATCATCTGGATGCATAATGCTCTGGATAACACACAGTTGGAATTCTTTCCAGTTATACTCAAATATTAATATGAGCAGCAATTACCTGGCCTGTAGCTCCTTGCTCCAGACCCTCTCCCTATCATGGTCGTGACAGTACTCGCACTCTCTCAGTGGTCCCTTTGAGGACTTAAAATAATAATAATGATAGTAATTGTTAAGCGCTTACTATACGCAAAGCACCGTTTCAAGCACTGTCCCATTCCCCCTGCAGTTGTACTCCCTTCCTGGGGTTCAATTCTGCTTCTCTCTCCTCCCCAGGTTGTCCTGAAGTTGTCCTTTAAACAGTTTGGCTCCCCCCTTTGCCCCACACCTGTTCTTCTTCTCCCACTCTGCAGAGTCCCCTGCCTCTGCTCCTGCCCTTCCCCTGGCCCAGCCCTCTAAGTAAATCATCTAACTGGGAGTCGATATCAAGCCAAGGAGAGCACTCAGTACTGATCCAGAGGGTGATTTCTACTTCTATGTTTCCCCATCAGCAGCCCAATAATTACTCAATCCTCAATTATGCAATTACTTCATATGGGCTGAGCAGACCCAGTCATTCGTCAAGCCTGCATAAGGAGAAACCAACATTAATTTGGAAAACGAAAAGTCCTCAATTCATAGGTTTATTCAAAGTGCAGATGGAAGTTGCCTCGTTTTCAATCCATTAAAATGGTGGGGGGAGAGGGGGGCTTGCAATTAGTTCATCTTGAAATATTTCAGGATTTCCTGAGTCATCAGTTTCAGCCTGTCCAAGCCGGATATAAGAATTGAATGATGGGATGGGGAGGATGGTGGTGGTGTATATTTGGGAATCCCCCACATACAGTTGGTAGCTGAAGGAGATGTGTACAGATCTGAGCAGTGAGCTTGGTGGAAAAGTGAAAAGCAAGAGTATAGGTATCCCTCAGCGGAGCCGTGTGGGACATCCACAGTGAAGCTTTGAGAGATGGAAGAAGAGCTGGTGTATGAGTCTCAGAAGGACAAGTTAGGAAGGTAAGGATTGAACCAGAGGAGTCCTGTGCTAACAAATCCAGGAGCTGATAGAATTTTAAGGAAGACAGAGCAAGCCACAGTGTGGAAGGTGGCTGGGAGGTCAAGAAAGATTAGAACACAGTAGAGTCGCTTGGTCTTGATGATGGAAAGGTCATCAGTGACCTCTGGAGAGGCAGTCTCAGTGAAGTGTGTTGGGAAGGGTGGGGGAGAGGGAGAACTGTTGGTAGGGAATAAGAAGAGTTCTGGAAACATTTCCTTCTATTAAATTGCGGAGTGATCAGAAAGACTGTTCACACTGCGTCTTTCATCTCACTCTATGACATATACAAATATCTATATATAGAAATATCATATTATCATGGGTATTTACTGAATGCACACCGTGTGCAGAGCACTGTACTAAGTACTTGAGAGAGTACAACAGAATTGGTATATACATCTCCTACCCATAATGAACTTACATATAAATCAAAATTATCTATGCCTTTTCCCAAGCTAGATGTGTACATACCTATGGTTAAATAAAATTGAAATAAAAAAATAAAATTTACAATTCTCCAAATAAGCAATTTAAAAAAAAAAATTAGTGGATGTCATGTATAAAAGTGAGGGGGAAAAAAAAAATCAAACCATGACTAAAGTTTGTCTAGGATAAAACATAGCAGAAAATGCATACTTATTAATGCTTTAACGATGGCATAGAAGTTGCCAAGTTATTTTACTGGGGCAAGTGGGATTCTTCATATAAATTTGCCTTGCACTAAAAATAATGACTTGAGTCACTAGCCTTTCTTTCAAGGAAATCAAAGCCCAAGTAGCTCAAAGAATATCATTTATCCTCAAAACCTCTGTGGGTGGTAGGAAAGGAACGGAGAGTATGCGCGACAGAGAAACTCAAGTGAAGAGAAGGGTGAGGGGTTTTGCCTAAGGTCTCACAGCAAGTCCAGCTGTGTGGACTAAGTTCGGTTCGAACATCGGCATACGCAAATAGTTCCCTATCCAGCTGCTCCGCTGCTGTTGGAGTTTTGCTGAGGTGTGCTTTCTTTCTTGAGAATGTTCAATTCAGTATTGATAAATATCCACTCAGTATTCATTCCTAAGGGTAATAGGAGTCACGAAGAAGGGGTGAGAAAAATTGGGCAATGAGCCAGGTCTGAGAAAGCCAGAGAATCTCTGCTCACTGAGGAAATCACCTGTTTTGTCCCAAAAGTAAATAAATAAAATCCCCAACAGGTCACGGATTCAAACCTGAAAGTAATCTGCATTTATAAGATTGCATTTTTAGGAACTGAACAGCTTTATTAAGATGCAAAAATTATATCACTTCTTAAGTGGCTGAAGTAATCATTTTGATGAGTCTGGGTAAACAGACTGTTGGAAAGATGTGCTTTGGATTTTGAAGACACATTTTGGCACAAAAAACTAGAGACCTTATGTCTTCCTAATGAATTTGAAATCCCCCAAATAATGACTCAGTTTTCAAGAGAATCAGGCCCAATACTGTTGGAGGAGACCTAACAGGGCATTTAATTTACCTCCTACATCTGCAGGCTTGTTCTCAAGATTGTATTTGTCTCCTGAAGTTTAAGATCATTCAAGAGTTGTACAGCGCTTCTTCTTCTTGGAGATTACTGTACAGTCTCACACTTGAGAAGATATTCTTTAATCGCCATATTTTGCACACAATACCTCATCTTGGCATTTATACTTTCCACCGGTCTTAGCATGTGCACCAAGTCTTTTGACTCCTAAAAATTCCCTTTTAACCTGATCATGCCTGTAAGTGATATAGTATCAGTTCAAGATTTGGCTAACCTATAGAATTTAAGGTTTTGTAAAAATCCCAAATGAACCAAATTCCTTAATCACGTAGGTTGCTTTTCCATAAATTTGCCTCACCCGCTGACATGTCCCAGTGGCTAAGAGCACAGGCCTGAGCAGCACAGGACAGCACAGGATGACGTGGGTTTTAATCCCGGCTCTGGCACTCACCTGCTGTTTGACCTTGAGCAGGTCACTTAACTTCTCGATGCCTCAGTTACCTCATCTGTAAAATAGGGATTAAGAGCGTGAGCCCTATATGGGACAGGGACTGTGTCCAACCTGATGATCTTGTCTCTACCGCAGCACTTAAAACAGTGCTTGATACATAGTAAGTGCTTAACACATGTCATTATTATTACTTTGTCCTAATTTCAGTGCTACTTTCTTAATTCATTATGAGCTGCCAGAGGGACAGAGACTGTGTCTAATTCCCCCTGTGTACTCTTTCCCGGCACTTTGCAGAGTGCTCAGAACACAGTAAGAGCTTACTAATTACTTTAACTTCTACTTCCCCAAACTGTGTTTTAGGTAAGGTCTCAGTCTTCTCTACAGGAAGAAACTAACCATTCCAGGCTGGTGCCACCAAGCCAAACCTGCGGTCAAGAAAGGCATTAGCTTCCAAGAAACAAACGGCAAAGAAAATCCCTGGTTATTTCATTTGCCCATGACCTGAAACAGCACATTGTGTAGTCCTTTAAAGCCTTGAAAATTACTGTATTGTGGGCAAAAACATGCGCTTTGCGGCAAGACACAACAAGACAATTTGTATCAGACCAGTTAACTTGGCTGCAGCAAGTTCTTCCCTACTGCTGTTCTGGTCCCACTTCAGTTGTATTTCACTCCATTAACTACTGCAATGGGTATTTGCTCTCAACATATGTATGTGGGCGTGTTTGTTCTTGAGAGCGTATATATGCAAAACAGTCTGAAACATGGGTAACCCAAGCCCTAATCTGACATTTAAAGAAACCATTTCCCCACTGTTAATGGACATTTCTGAAAGCAGTAATATGCTTTGTTATCGAAGTGAGTCTGATGCAGCGTGGTCTAGTGGATAGAGCACGGGCCTGGGAGTTAAAATGACCTGGGTCCTAGTCCTGGCCCCACTACTTGTTGGCTGTTTAACCTTGGATAACAACTTCTCTATGCCTCAGTTTCCTCATCTGTAAAATGGGGATTAAGACTGTGTGCCCCTCGTGGGACAGGGACAGTATGCAACCTGATTAACTGGCATCAACCCCAGTGCTTAATTTAGTGCCTGGCTATGGTAAGCATTAAATACCACAATCATTATTATTATTTCCTGCTTTTTCTCCCTTCGGGGAGTTCATTGTCTATGCCTCTGCCCTAACTTCATGCTCCTATTCCTTTTTGATTGTGGGGTTGATTCCCACATCAAATATCGAAGCTAAAGAAATGGATTCAGGTCTTGTAAGGGCCTCCTCACCTACACAAACTCAAGTTAACTAATGGAAGTTGCAGAATCAACTTTAACGCAGTGGTCTCCACTGAGAAAAGGTGATTAAATACTTGGTGGCATTCATCTCTAGACTGAAAACTCCTTGTTGGCGGGCAGGGAACATGTCCACCAATTCTGTTACATCGCACTCTCCCAAGAGCCTAGCACAGTGCTCTGCACACTGTTTAGGTGCTCAATAAAGATCGCCAGAAAGAGTGACCCAAAAAGAGCTCCATCTTAACCAGCCCCTTTACAAGTTAATGTAAATCCTTGACCTGTGGCCTTGAGAATGGAATGACTGAGGGGCATGCTTTGCAACACATCCATCGACGGTATTGAATGCTCGCTGTGTGCAGCACCCTGTACTAAGCACTTGGAAGAGTACCACAGACACGTTCCCTGCCTGCAAGCAGCTGACAGTTTAGAGGGATTGACAGACATTACGGATATGTATATAAGTGCTGTGGGGCTGAGGGGAGGTTGAGCATCAAGTGCTTCCAGGATATAGAGCCAAATATATACGAAACACTGTAGGAAGAGGGAGTAGGAAAAAAGGAGACTTAATCGAGGAAGGCATCTTGGAAGAAATATGCTTTTAATAAGGCTTTGAAGGCAGGGAAGGTGGTCGTATATGAAGGGGAGAGGAAGTTCCAGGCCAGAGGGAGGACGTGGGCATGGGGGTGGTAGCGAGACAGACAAGATCAAGGCACGGTGAGCAAGTTCGCATTAGAGGAGTGAAGTGTGTGGATTGGATTGTAATAAGAAATTAGTGAGGTAAGGTGGTAACGTTATCACCAGTGGTATTTATTGAGCGCTTTCTGTGTGCAGAGCACTGTACTAGGTGTTTGGGAGTTGGTAGACACATTCCCTGCCCCCAACAGGCTTACAGTCTATCGGGGGAGCCAGACATGAATATAAATAATAATTCAATCATATTTCTTGAGTGTTTACTTTGTGCAAAACACTGTACTAAGCGCTTAGGAGAATACAATAAAACAGACACATTCCTGCCCACAATGAGCTCACAGTCTAAAGATGAGCTCAATAATGTATAACATATAATTTATAGACTACGTACATAACGCTGTGAGTTGAAGGCGGAGCAAATAGCAAAAGTTCAAGTCATAAATCAAATCTCATCGATGACATGGAAGGCAGAGGGAGCCGGGGAAAAGATAGCGTAAATGGGAAAGGCGTCCTGGAGGAGATACGTCCTTAATAAGTCTCTGAAAGTGGGGAGAGTGATGGTCTAGCTTATATGGAGTGGAAAGGACTTTCGGGCCAGAGGGAGGATGTGGGAAAGGGATCTGTGGCTAGATTGATGAGATGGGGACACGGTGAGTAAACTGCAACTACAGAAGTGAAGTGTGAGGGCTGGGCTGTAATAAGAGATCACTGAGACAGGAGGGGGCCAAATGACTGAGTGCTTTAAAGGGAATGGTAAAAAATTTCTGTTTGATGAGGTGGATGGGCAATAAGCAACTAAAAATAAGCCAAGGCGGCTATCTTAGTTTGAAATTGAAGCGAGAATTTTAGTGAAGATGGATAATTACTCTAGCCGAAACCCACTCATAGTGCCTGTCCGGTGACTTTGGGCAGTCATTCAACTTTTTGGTGCCTCAATTTCTTCCTATGTAAAATTTTCTACTTAGACCCGTGAGCCCCATGTGGGACAGGGATGTGTCCAACCCGATTACCTTAATACTTAAATACGTTAACGAGCGCTGGGCACAGAGTAAGCCCTTAAATATTAGATACCACACATTATTATTAGCAGTACTAATAATAAATACACCTCTGAGCCAACAGCATTTGATGCCACACCTTCTTGGAAAAGCTCTCCCGACCAGCAGGCCGACTCGTGACAGCACACCGCGGTTGTAATTTACAGGAGATTTTCGGACCAGTGGAGAAAGTGAGTGTCGGGGACTGATTCCCCACCTTCCAGGGTACTGAGCTTTTGTTAAGGGCTTCCTACCTTCCTGAATCAATCTTTCCAAACTCTGGCCTTCTTGATGAGATCTGAGCCTAGTCAAGGGCATGTGCGCCCTGTGAGCTCTAATACTGATGGACTGATTGACTGACTGGAGGTTTTACAAGAAGGTTAGACTAGGTTCAAAAGGCACAAGCAGAAGATTGTGCTAATTAGTTTAAGTCTGGCCCTGGTGTCTGGTGTTGGCAGGCAGAGCAGAAGGTGAGTCCGCTAACTGTATGCGGAGAAAACATTGGGTCTTTTGTTAGATAGAACAATTCTAGTAATTTTCTACGGTCCTTAGGGGGTGCATTCACTGGGAAGAGCAGCATCAGTGCATTCCAACTGAAACTACAAGCTTCTGTGGGAGCGGCACTAAGGCATTGAGTGGAACCGCATGTTTCTTCTTAGTGATGGTTCTGGATGGTGACCAATTCCTGGAAAGTGTTACGCTATCTCAGAACTTGAAAGACCAGAGTGGCCAGCTATTTTTTCTAGGTTTGTCATAATAAATAATAGATTATGATGAAACCCAAGGGAGAAAGACACCGAGCAGGGTCCCCGCAAATAAAACTGATAATCCCTGACGATAGCAAGGTTAAAAGGAAAAGGAAAAAAGAAAAAATAATAATTCAGCCTGTGGGAATGCCAGTTTGGTGTCCAAATCTTCAGTTAGTACATAAGGGGATGGCTTCACTTAGCTACTGCTGTCCCTGTGCAGAGGTGAGAGGAGATGCTGTTAATAACAAAGACAGTCCCTGATGATGGCAAGTCTAATTACAGTAGGAAAAAAAAAAAGAGTACAAAGAAAGAAAGAGCCTTGGTTTCCCCTAGACATCAGTTTATTACCGTCTGACACTGCACTTTAAGGGTCATTTCTCTCCAGTCACTAAAATACCAAAACAAGAAGAAAAGCAGCACAGAGACTGAGGCAAAAGCCCCTGATACTTCATTTGTGAAAGCATTTTTCCCACAATGATAAGCTTTAAAAATTGTTTTTCCCCTTTTAATTAAAGAAACAATTTTGTTCCTCTGGATGTCTGTAAATAGTCAACACAGGGTTGGGAAAGTGCCCAACCAAAGGCCTGCAAGCCCATAAGTCTCAAGGATTAGAACAAATAGCAGTACCGTTTCCCTCCAAGACATTCTGGAAGGAGGTTGGGGAATGGCTGGACCTGTCTTCAATGAACACTAATCTTCTTTGTCCCCTGGGCTAGACTGTAAAACACTATTCATACAAAAAAAAAGTTAAAGGATGAGATTTGAGACGGCCCAAATGATAGCTTTGCGTGAGTTAAAGTCTGGGGCCTTCCCCTATCCCTGGTCAGGGAACTTGGGCTCCTAGCCAGCCTGGAGCTTAGCCAGCCTTCTGTATGCTTACAAATAAGGGTCACACCTGTCATATTCGACGGGGTGCACATCTGTGATTGTCCCCATAGGCTGCCAGCACGTATAATTCCTACGGGTGTAGGGACTTGGCATACGACAGCCCTACAGTCACCAGGCTATTGCTGTGAACGTAAACATTCCCATTGTCTTGGGAAGGTTGAAATGGGAAGCGGGAAGGCAGTGACGCTAAAGAGAGTCACAGGTTCATTGCCTCTGTGCAGATGGATGAAATACCTGCATCTCCAATGAAGAAAAGCAAAGGGTAACAGGAGGGAGAGTTTCAAAATGGGAGCCTGGTGGCTCCATTTTCTATAATCCTGGAGTGGCAGCGTATCTTGACGCTAGATCTCCGGAACACCAAGCTAGCCTCCCAGATTTCCAAACCTGCCCTTAAGTGTTTTATTATGACCCTAAAGCCTATTTCCCTTCCCATATATAGCAAGTGGGTGATCAACATCTGCTTAGGGTATCAGACCTACAAAGCAGAGGATATGTATTTGAATAAGATCAATACACTGTTTTTAATGCAAGAACAAATAATTACTGTGAACTAAACTTGGCATTGGTGTAGACTTGTCAGCCAAAAGTGAATTCCTCGGGCAGACTAAAATAAACTACAACTTAAGCCAACTGTCACAAAAGGAGTTATGCTCTTGTACCATAGACACAGCCTCTGGATGCTTTCTTTCCCTCAGATTTGCAAAACCCGAAACCAGCTGTAGACTTGATGGTGCTGGATTTGAAGACTGACTTAGACCATCCGATCTTTTTCCAAAGAGTTGAGATTTATTATGGCTAAATTGTAGCTATATCTGATTTTCTTGTTAATGTACAAATGGGGAAAAGATGTCATTTTCCCACCACTCTCTTTCCATTTATGTACGTGAAAGGCCTTTAAGCCTGAGTTGTTAAGTGAGGGAGCAAGCATTCTGACTGTGGTATGTAATTGTTTACAAATCAGTCAGATGCAAAGTATGAAATGGATGGGGAAAAAATGGTCCCTATTACATTTCTATAAAGCCAGTTCTTACTTAAGTTGAAAGAAATCAATTAATGGGAGGAAGAGGGAGGCTTTGAATAGCAAATCGTAGATGTTTTGCAACAGGCTGTTCCAAAGACATTCAGTGCTGTGGGGACATTGACTGCTCTACGCTCCCAACAGTATTCCTTTCCTTTCCACAGTTTGGCTCGCTGAGGCTCCTGCTGACAAACTGACTCAAAGTGCTCTCCCTCAGCCTCATGCCCTTTGATTTCAGGTTCGTAATCTTCTCGGATGACTTTTGGTATTACCCATAATCCAATATCCCAAGCTGCACCCCTCTCAGACTACTTGGAATTTCATAATTGATTAGAGTTTTCTTGACCTGGTCCCCAGATTCAGCTTTCAAAGAAATTCATGTAGAACCACCTAGAACTTGCAAAGGAATCTTACAAAGCAACCTGTTAAAAACCAAGACATCGCTCAGGGTGCCAAGATGTGATCCAGGCTTTCTCAAGTACAGTACCACTGTCAGATCTTTTAGTCCTAACAGGAACATTCTTTTCAAAAATAAGTTTTACTGTATGCGCTGCCCTTTCATTTATATGTGCCTTAAGGGTACAGATCTCGTATACTATCTCGAGTGTATTCGCCCAAGAGATTAGGACTATGTTTGACACAGGAGTAAGTGCTCAATTAATACTACTGATTATTTACCAGACTGTTAGCCATGTCAGTATTTCCTCATCATTTTCTTTCCAGGAGAGGAGCTACGAGGGTATGAAATTGTCCTGTGGTCAAAAGGGAAACCTACAGTAGGACCTAAATTGAAAGTGTCAGATCTTTGACCCCCAAACTCTGAAAAAAACCACTATGCAATAGTCCATTTATGTTCTATTCAGTGCAGGGGTTTCATTTTCTCATGCGTAACCCAATTCCTTTTCCTTCCTATTTTCAAATATATATATGGGCACTCAAACCCTCAGCAAGGAGTTCATTTGGGTTCTTGTTCCTCCAGGAAGCAGTAAAACATTTGTTAAAGCAATGAGGGGGGTCCTAATTTTCAACATCCATTATGGGATATTTCTCCATTTAATGTCTCTCCTTTGGCCTCTTTGCCTCCTCAGCCCTTGCAACGATCAACTTAGCATTCACCTAGTAGGAAGAGAGACGGGCATACATCTTTCTGATGAGATGTAAAGCTGAGGCCCTGACCACTCGTAGCTGTTAAGGATCCCATTGCACTTTTCACAAGAGCAAAGATATTAACCCTGGCGTCTTGGCCCACTTCCAACTTGGGTAATTGCATTCTCTTTCACTCCAAATCCCCCTGCAGTTTTAACTAGAGGAGTTATTCCGTTTCCCAAACTACTGGGATGGAATGACTAAAATTCCAGGCTACAAAACAGCAACCCTGCCATAGTGGGTGATATGTGCCTTTATATACACGTTGCAGGTGCAGTTCTTAAATTCCTGGGAAATGTCAACAGACAATTACGATGACTGTGTCGCTTAGGAGCCTGAAGTATCATTCCAATACCTGAGCTCGGCATAGGTGACTATTCAGTGTCACCTGTCTGAACATCTCAGGATTCTACAAAGTCACCTTGAAAATGTTCCCTGTCCATGTCAGAGTGAGCAGCGGTGGTCAGGAAGACAATTTTGACCCCAGATTCCCTCTCCACCTGGGTATTGCACTTCCCTGAGCCAGTAAGACTCTGTTATTAAGGATTTTTTTTAATACTTTCTTCTTGAAGCCCTGACATGATTGGCACTGTTGAAGCCCAAAGTTGGAATGGAGAACATGAACAAATGATGACTGTTTCCTTAGCAACCAGAACCATGTGTTTCCTTAGAAACCGGGAACCAAAAGAAATCATCCCCTTACTCATTTTTTCCTTCCTGCAGTTTAAGTAGCTTGCACACTGGATCATGTAAGAACTTGGCACGATGATGAATTATCTCAAACTTTTTCTGGATCTTGAATATAGACTTAGTGTGCATCTTTTGTGGGTTTCTGCTTTTTAAACTACTCAAGGAACCTCATTAAGGTGAGTAGCATTATTATATTTGTTTCAGGCAATCCAAGATGCTTATTAATCTTTCAGGGACATTAGGATTTCCCAACGTTGACCTAAAGAAGATAAACGTGACCAAAAGGAAGAATTTCCATTTACACCAGGGCAGGGAATTTTGGCACAGGGAGATAAAGGCAACTGTCAGCTCAGAAAGGAATGTCAATGGAAGGTCAGAATGAGGCATGTGATCATAGCCCTCAATGGTCCGACTATAGCCATTACTAGTTCACAGAGAAGGAATTCCATCACCATTTCCACCACCTAATGCGTGGCCAAGGTTGTGAAACTATCGATGACTATTTTCCAGTGACTGGTTTCAGGAGTTAGGCCCGCAAGGTTGGACTAAAAAAAACTTCAGAGGCACACACTACTGTATACCTATGCCCAGGGGACCAAAGAGCCAATGTGAGAAAGCTTTCTTCTCTTCTTAGTCCACTTTAGACCATACTTTAGTCCACTAAAGTAGGATAGTTATTCATAATCTCTCTCAAAGCATTGTTCCTTTTCTGGCTCTTCATAGAGCTACTGAAAAAAAAAAAATCCCTGGAATGAAAGCCAATATCTGAAAAGAAACAGGGGTTTCCACAGCACAGAGAAAGATTAAAAAATTAAGAATGAGAAGAAAGTCATCTTTAGTTCTATTATCAGGTAACTGTGAGTTTAGACACTAAGTTCTCCCCATGATGTGTCCACTGGCTGGCCTTCATTATTCAGGGCTGGGGTAAGCGTGAGACCATCATTCGGTGGCCACAGCAGATTGGCTGGGCTTAGAGGGAAGCCTGGCCTCCTGAACCCAGGCCAGTAGCTTGTAACTGTCAAATAGTACTAGTAATTGCATTTGAGTGCTCATTAGGGGCAATGCTCTGTACTAATCACTTGTGAATTTTGAAACAAGCAAATGGCGCTCCCTGACCGCAATGCTTTGATATGTTCCTCGTGGAGGCAGACATGAAAGAATTCCCAATAACGTAATCAAAAAGTAGTTGAATGTACAATTGAATAGCATCTCTAAGATGGTTAAGGACAGGGAACATGCCTGCTAATCCTGTTGTACTGTACTCTCCCAAGCGCTTAGTATAGTGCTCTGCACATAGTAAGTGCTCAATAATTACCATCGACTGATCCAAAAGTGAGCAGGAAGAGTACATGTGCTGGAGATGGCGGGTAGTGGTTGTGTGGCTTGGGAATTGTGAACTAACTGGGGAAGGCTTGTTGCAGCAGGTGAGACTTAAGGAGGGTTTTGAATGAGGAAAGTTCGTAGTCTGTTGGATTTGGAAAGGGAAGGAATTCTAAGATGGGAAACAGTTCATCCGGGGTTAGAAGAAATGCACAAGGAAGCATTTTTTCACCAGTTTCCAGCTGTTTCAGAAAGAGATATCACCTTAATATGGCAGAAAGCCTCAGCCAGGGTCACTCTCATTCTCTCACCAGACCACTTCCAATCCTTGACCACTGGGCTGCCTTCAACACCAGGGACCACTCTCTTCCTGTGAGACACTAGCCAACCACGGCTCTCCTCACAGTTCTCTGCTAGTTCTCCTCTTGCCCCTCCAGCTGTTTCTTCTCACCCTCTTTCACAGGTTCATCCTCTTCCCCTCACCCCCTAACTCTGAGCATGTGTTCTGCTTCTCTAATTTTTCCCATTTTATCCCTCCTCCCAGAGGGAGAAGGAATGGTCAGGGATGAAGGAGGAGGACCAAGATTTGATGGTTTTCTAAGAAGCAGAGCATGTCCTACAGGGTTGAAGTTGTTTCTGTAGTCAAGGAGTATTGGAATAGACACAAACCTTTTGGACCTGCCTGTGGGGAGGTCATTGGCAACTTTGAAGAGTGCCATTTTGGTAAAAGGGGGACCAAGAGCTTGACTCTAATGCAACAAGATGACAGTTGGAGAGAAAGTGAATGCAGCGGGTTTAGACAAGAAAGGGAGGAGAAATTTGGGCCCTAGCCCGACTCTGGAGTTTTAAAGAATCTGGCTCTGGTCACTTGCCTGCTGTGTGAGCTTGGGCAAGTCACTTTACTTCTCTGTGCCTCCGTTATCTGTAAAATGGGGATCGAGACTGTGAGCCCTACATGGGACAGGGACATTGTCCAACCCGATTTGCTTGTATCCATCCCTGCACTTAGTACAGTGATTGGCACAAAGTAAGCACTTACTACATGCCATTATGTCACAGTTTCTCTATGCCTTTTCTCATGTGCAAAATGGGGATTCACTAGTTGTGCTCCCTACTACTTAGACTTTGAGCCCCACTGGGATAGCAGGTGCACCTGACCCAATTAAGGTGTATCTAACCCAACCCTTAATTATTATTACTGTTAGGTACTTGTTAAACACTTACTAAGTGCCAGGCACTGTTCTAAGCACTGGGGTAGATACAAGTTAATCAGTTTGGAGACACTCCCTGTCCCACATGGGACTCGCTCTTAATTCCCATTTTACAAAGGAGATGACAAATAAAATGAAGTAAAATGACTTGACCAAGGTCACACAGCAGACATGTGACAGAGGCAGGATTAGAACCCAGGTCCTCTTGACTTCCAAGCCCCTGCCCTATCCACTAAGCCATGCTGCTCTTAGTACAATGTTCATCACATAGTAAGCATTTAATTCTATTATTATGATTAGGTAATATTTTCTCAGACATCTCAGGCTTGCCCTGCCCTAAAATTGTGAGCAAAATACAAATTATGTTTGTTCTTTGGTGGATGTTATTGATGCCAAAAAAAATATAAAAAAACACTCGTTTCATCAAATTCAGGAGGATTCCTTGAGGAAAATATATGTCAAAAGTCTTTAATTACTTTAAAACTCCTCGCTTAATTTGGCTGGCCATTGCAAAGCTTGTTTCAAATAGTAACCTGGCAGCCATAAGGACTTTAAGTGTGAGATTTCATATTAAAAAAGTATGCTTTATCCTCAATTGTACTTCGGGAGGATTAGGCTGGCTGACCTAAGTGATCTTCTCTGGCCCTCTCGGTTCTACTTCTGCCCACAGAGAGCAGGTTTGTTTTTTCCACCGGCAGAATTCCCTTTAGCCGAGGTAATTCCTTTAGTCTCTATTTGCTGGCATCCTTGATTATATTCTAATAGAAGGTTTCTCTTAATGCACAGATTTAAAGGGCTTTGATTCTCAGGGTAACCCAATAGAGCCAAATCACATAAAAGCCTTTGACTTCCACAGGTGGGAAAATGGTCTGCTTGCAGACTTATTATTTTTACATCTTTATTTTTATGGGGCTGCAGTGGGGTATTTCACAGGTGGTTGATGAAGCTCATTAGAATTATTTGGAGCTCTTTGGTGTTCCTTAACAGGCAATTAACATGAAAATGGAATGACTGGATGTGGTCAGGTGCACGGCTGACTTAGAGAGTTGCAGCACTATAGCTCACATCCTCAAGAGTGTAAAGGAGTGGACACTTTAAGTCGCTCTGTGTTACGACAGGATGGGGACGGTTTCCCAAACTACACCACGCAAAGCAGCTCAAGAGAAAACTTAAATCTCCATCTGCTTCTCAGGCCGCATCAACTTGTCCTCTGTGCAACCATGCTATTTCCTACCTCACATAAAGGGAAGGGGACGGGAAAGATGATTTGTGAAGAAAAGGGATAAATGCATTTGGAAATCTTCACAAGGAGATCGTGCAGATAAAAGATGGAAGAATGTGTTCAGTAAACTAGCTACAAATAGACCCCGGGAAGGTTTGAATTTGGGCTATAATGTCTATTTTTACCATCACCATTTCTTTAGAAGTTACAAAAGGAGCCATTTTGAGAAGTGCCTGGGAGGACCATTAGGAAAGACATACAAAAGGAAATGGTTGAAAATCTTCAATCAGAAAAGGGGATCGAGCCATCTCACCATCTCTTTTTCATCCCCAGTAAAACCACTATCTGGATAGAATCATTAAAGGAGAGCCAAAATACGACAAGATGATCACTGTGGGAGCTTTCAGTGCACGAATGGATAGATGGAAAAAAAAATTAAAACATGGATTTGGAAAGCTAAATATCCGTGGTTCAATTGTGCACAGCAGACGGCCGAACAGTTTCATAATCAGCCACCTAGGGGGCTCCTCGACTCCATGTTTCTCTGGACTCAAATGTCTAGGATCCGGATGGCCTTCCGGGCAGCTTCCTCTGATTTATAGGAAACCTTTCCTCCTGCAGATGCATGGCAGTCCCAGAAAAGCTCTCAATTATCCAGTCTTGTAGGACTTTACCCCACCCTGCAGCCAGCTAATGCAAATAATAAGACTAATAATGGCATTTAAGTGCTGGGGTAGATACAAGATAATCAGGTCCTACACTGTACTCACGGTCTAAGGGAGAAACCTCATTTGACTTCCCATTTTGCAGATGAGGGAACTGAGGCACAGAAAAGTTAGGTGACTGGCACACAGCAGGTTAATTAATGGCAGAGCCAGGATCAGAACCCCGATCCTCTGACTGCCAGGTCTGTGCTCTTGCCACTGCACCATACTGCTTCTGCCAAGTAATTGGGAAAGGTGGCTGAAAGGGTAAGCAACCCATCTCATGCTTTGGGCCTGTGACTAATCTTATCTGGATTATTCAGCCAGCCTTTTGTCAGGCTCCGTTGTCCCAGTGAGAAGCAGCATGGAATAACGGAGTCAGAACGTCATGATTTCTAATCTCGGCTCCGCCACTTGTCTGATGCGTGACCTTGGACAAGTCACTTGAACTTCTCTGGGCTTCAGTTTCCCCATCTGTAAAATGGGGATTGAGACTGTGAGACCCCACCATGGGACAGGGACTGTGTCCAACCTGATTAACTTGTATCCCTCCCTATGCTTAGTACAGTGCCTGGCATATAGTAAGCACTAAACAAACACCACAATTATTATTACTCCAACAGGTAGTTGAAACCAACCCAAGAGGGTCAAAGTGGCCACACTCTCAAGGTGAGGTCTGGCTTCTGGTTTCTCATCTCTCTTTAGCTTAATCCCCTAATGCTCAGACATTTCCTAGATGAGAGGAATAAAGTGGAAGGTCTGTTTGGTTAGCAGTGAGTAATGTATTTAGAATTTGGAATGCAATTACAACTGTTTATGACTTCCCAGCCCTCCACCAGAAACGGGGGCAAGAAGAAACCTTGGGAAACTCCTTTTCATTGCCACATGTGCCCATTTCTACATCTGGTCAATACTGTAACAGTGAAGCAATGTAACCAAAGATGATTTTATGGCAGCAAACTTAAATAGGACTGGAGTGATAAAAAGAGAATGATAATTGTGGTATTTGTTAAAAAGTATTAATAATAGAAAAATCAGTATTTTTAAGCATTTACTATGTACCAGGCACTATACAAAGTGCTGGGGGTGGATATAATTAAATTGGGTTGGGCACAGTCCTTGTCCCACATTCAGATAAAGGTCTTAATCCCCACTTTATAGATAAGGTAACTGAGGCCCAGAGGCAGTGAAGTGACCTGCCATTGTATTCATTTCCTGCCTCACATAAAGGGAAGATGAAGTGAAAGATGGCAAGTGGTGGAACAGGAATTAGAACCCAGCTCCTTCTGACTCCCAAGCCTGTTCACTAGGCCACCCTGCTATACTATGTGCTGGGGTAGATACAAGAATCAGGTTGGGCACAGCTCCTGCCCCACGTGGGCCTCACAGTTCAACTAGAAGGAAAAAAATGGTATTGCATTCCATTTTAGGGATGAGGCAATTGAGGCACAGAGAAGTTACATGATTCAACCAAGGTCACACAGAAAGCAGACAGCAGATTCCGGATTAGAACCTGGTCAATTAGATTTGACCTTACCCTGATGGCAGGCTTGATAGCATGCTCCCTCTCTGATCCATTAGCAATCAAAATTGCTAATTCTAGATCAGGAAACGTAGATTAAAAAAACAACACAACTTAGTTTTGCAGCCTTCATTCAGTGACCCAAAACACGAATTAAGGTGTAATAGAGATCTATAATTCATTGTAGATGTCTTAAAAGAGAATTAGTCAGGATTTGAATTCAGTAAAGTAAGCACCTCTAGAAAGGACGTCTGACCATTTTAAACCATTGTTATGGTAAGGAAAATTATTATTATGGCATTTATTTAAGCACTTACTAAGGGTCGAGCACTGTTATAAACACTGGGGTAGATACAAGTTAATCATGAGAAACGGAGGGCCTGGCCCGTATGGGACCCCCATTGTAAGTAAGTGGGGAAACAGGTATTTAAACTCCACTGTAGAGTTGAGGAAACTGAGGCACAGATAAGTCATGTGCCTTGCTCAATTGGCAGAGCTGGGATTAGAACCCAGGTCCTAGCTCTTTTCACTAGGCCTTGTGTGTTCTGATCATTTAATGCGTCACATGGGAACACATTTACCAAGGATAAACCGGGCTCAACCCCAATCCAAAGGCTCCTGTTTAAGGACATCTTTCCATGGTTCTTCTTTGTCCACAAGTGATGCTTCTTGTCCCCCTGCTAGCACAGAGCAAAAGGAAATGGTTTTACATAGGATTGGTCATATACCAGGTGCCTATGAAGCTAGAATTATTTCTTGGGCCCACTTTCATTTCTTAGAGTCTTCCCAGCACATTTTACTATTTTTTCCATTTCTCCAGGCCACTTTCCTTCTGGATCCTCTTAACTATTTGTACATCAAAAAAAAAAATTGCTTATCAAACGGCATTTGTCTAAGTATTTTTAAAGCACACCAAAATGAGAGCTAATCATTTTGTAATCAGTATGCATAGAGGAGGGGCAGCACCAGCAGTAAAGCAGTTGCTGCATGTTTGCTGACAAAATATTTAATCCAAACATTTAATTTCAATCTGCCACTGTTCTCAGTCAGTTAATTACTTTCAGCAAATACCAGGTTGGAAAAAAGTGGTCCCAGCCTCTGAAAACTAAATAATACAATCTAACCATTACCACACCCTTAAACCATATACAGTAGGGTAATTTATCCGAACCTATTGCCTAAACAAGAGTACTATAAATGTTTAAATTACTGTAAACACAAGGATCTCAAGTCATCCTACTGAAGTGGAGTTAATCCTTACGGTTGATGATAACTATCCCAAACAAAGGCTGGCTGAGCAAGATAATTTACATGAGACTGAGAAAAATCAATGAGGATGAAAATAATTGGTTTTGTAGCTTTAGTGTCATTGCATCAGGGTAAGGCAACAAGGTTTATTTATGGTAATAACTAGGAGGCAGCATCCTCATCCAAAAAAAAGTCAGGTTCTAAGCATCCCATGGTAGGGCCACTTATCATGACATTTGGTAATTCTAGTTCAACTAGCCCAGAATGTTAGAAACCTCCTCCTTCAGAATTGGGCCTCTCTCTAATTTCCTTTGTAGGCGAATAATGCTAAGATGTGCTAAGGGGAAGCAGCGTGGCTTAGTGGCAAGAGCTTGGGCTTGGGAGTCAGAGGTCAAGGGTTCTAATCCCGCCTCCGCCACTTGTCTGATGTGTGACCTTGGACAAGTCATTTCACTTCTCCGGGCCTCAGTAAACTCATCTGTAAAATGAGACTGTGAGCCCCATGTGGGACAACCTAATTACCTTGCATCTACCCCAATGCTTAGAACAGTGCTTGACACATTAGGAAGTGCTTAACAAATACCATCATTATTATGTGCAGAGATAGAATTCTTTCCACATCACATTTGAGTGATTACCAAATCAAGCTCACTGCCTTTTGAGGTTCCCTCCTGTGGTTTAGACTATCCAAAGACAAACACATGGCCACTGGTCGCTGCTTTCGCCAAGTTAATATTGTGCAAGGGAGATCCTTCCCTATCTTTTTGATGGGTAAAGGAGCCAGACCTATAGCAGAGGTTTATCTGTTTGTAAGTAAATTTTGAACCTGTGCCCCGGTGTCACCACAGATGAATCCAGAAAGGTGAGTTGGGGATCTGGGTGAATGGCTCCCATCACCACAAATTGATCAAAACACCAAAATTCAATCAGAATCAGATTATACTCAAGCAAGTATCTGGATAAACCCTCAGCATCATCTCAAATTAAAAACAAAAAAAACCCCAAAAACCAGAAGTGTGAAATTGCCTTGCTCTCTACTAGTCAAGGAGCCTAATCCCCTAGGCTGGCTACAGTTCTGTTGACCAAGGGCTCACGGGAGTAGAGGCCAGCTTTAGACCATGGCAAATCACAATCATATTTATATTAATAGCTGTCTTCCCCTCTGGACCTCAAGCTCATTGTGGACAGGAAACTGATGATGCTGACGATTGTGGTATTTGTTAAGTGCTTATCATGTGCCAGGCACTCTACTAAGCGCTGGAGTGGATACGAGCAAATTGGGTTGGACACCGTCTCTATCCCATGTGGGGATCAGTCTTAATCCCTATTTTACTGGTGAGGTAACTGGGGCATAGAGAAGTGAAGTGACCTGCTCAGGGTAATGCAGCAGAGAAGTGGCAGAGTCAGGATTAGAATCCAGGTCCTTCTGATACCCAGGCCCATGCTCTATCCAGGAGGCCATGCAGCTTCCGTTCTAGGTCGTGCTGAGGTCTACCTATTCTGGTATACTGTATTCTCCCAAATGTTCAGTACAGTATACTGCAACACAGTAAGCACTCAAATATGATTGATTGATTAAATGAAAGAAAAGATACCAAGGCTTCAGCAACAGGGCCATAGCAATCCACACAGTAAGGCCACAGTGACAGTCCAATGGAATTGGTACTTCAATCTCAAAAAGCTCGTGTTTCAGTCATGTTTCTGTTTCAGTCATGTACTCATTTGGCAAAGTTCTAAGAGCTCAGCTAGAGTTTCTGCCGCAGTTGTCTATCAACTTCAAAATGCAGAGAATTAGATTAAATTGCATGAAGTGCTAACAGTAGCTTAAATTTACAACCACAAGTGCACCTTGAAGGTCATGCTCATCCAGGACATCCTATTGTTCGGCATCAACGGCCCTTTTCAGAGCGACATCCTCAGGCTTTACTGCACGGTTGACCACGGCAGCAAAACTCTGGCAAAAACTAAACATGTTTGGGTGACGCAAGCACTCCTCAAGATCCTGAGATAGCTTCAGATAAGATGGCTGCTACTCAGGCTGAAGAGGCCCTGTCTGATTATTGCCACCAAAAATCATCCTCTCTAGGTCAAGCAGCCTTGCTTGAGGACATAATAAAGGACTCAGAAGTTGATGTTAGCATACAATTCCAGTCCTCTGTGAAACTCTTCCAACTCAACAGGCTATGAGCATCATCAAAAGTCCTCGAATCAGTCCTGCAGAAACTCCCACACACTGTTGAATGTGTGCTAAAAGCACATTCAGAAGGCACACTTGATTTAGAACCACATTTCCTACTCAGCAAGGGACTATGTATTCACGACTAGTCTGAGATTGTGCCACCCTGCACCAACTGAATGATGAAGGCCATTCAAACAGATCATAATTTTTTTCCTTTAAAAGCCATCCACATCTGGAATACTCTGTAATCATCTAGTTGCCCCATTTTAGTGAAATCCTAAGAGACTGAAAAAAGTTTAGAGCCTTGACAACAAGGATAAGCATTGCATTAAAGAAGTCTCCATAAAGTGGTATACTTATGTGCTCTGTCCATGAAGATGAAAGTTATGAGGAAAAGTGCTGAAAACCTATAAAATCATTCCTCCAGATTCCACATCCTCTGTCTGGTCCTGAAACTTGGTAAGGGAGAGATAACTCCACCCACTCAGTCCCTGAGGCTAGCAGAGCTAAAAACAAGCCTTGGGCAATACTACAATTCTTGGAGGTTATTGAGTCCTTGGGGTTCAGAAGAGATCTCTGGTGGGGAGAAGAGGTTTCTCCCTCTCCCCCTCTACCCAGGCTGTTTTATTTATTTTTCTTTTTGACACACTTGGTAGTTATATTATGTATCAGGCACTATATTAAGCACTGGGCTAGATACAAGGTCAGGCAAGACACAGTCCATGTTCCATAAGGGGCTCATAGTCAATCTCCATTTTACAGAGGAGATAACAGAAGCACAGAGAAGTTAAGTATCTTGCCTAAGGTCACTTGCAGACAGTAGCAGGACTGGGATTCGAAACGAGGTCTCTGACTCCCAGGTCTGTGCTCATTCCATTAGGCCATGCTGCTTCTAGGTTCATGGATGTGGTCAAACTTATTCTTATACAATTGTCTAGCCTTATGCAAAGCTAGCAATTACCATCTGTGATGCAGCATTGAATGCTGTCACTGAACTCTGTCCAGTAACAGGATTTAAGTAGGATACTATTAAAATACTAGCAAGTTCCTGGGGAGGATTAACAATTGGCATAATCACGGCAATCTGGTATTGCATATCCAGCAGATATTTAGTCAACGTGATAACTAACGTCCTAGATTTATCTTAGACACCAAACGATTTATAAAAAGAAAAGTTCCATTAGCATCACCTACATGCCAAATTCAATTGCAAAATTTGAAAACGAGATTGCCGACACCGAGATCCTTTGGCCACCAAATCATTATCAGTATTTTCCAAACACCGGCATATGGAATACTGGGCTAGACATTTGGGAAATACGATACGAGAGACATGATCCCAACCCTTGAGGAGCTTACAGCTTAACTGAAACAGACAATTTGGAGACATGCAAAGAAAAGAGTCAGAATCCAGATACAAAGGGCCTGGGAGTTGGGGATGGGTTTACACCACCACTGGCCTATTTTGTGACCTCTGGACATGTCAATTACTTTCTCTGCACCTCAGTTTCCCCATCTGAAAAATGGGGATTAAACTGCTGTTCTCACTCCTGCTTAGACTGTGAGTGCCATGTGGGACCAGACCTGGTGGTTCTCTACTTCAGGACTCTGTAGTGTGTTTGGCACATAGTAAGCACTTAAAATTATCCGCACTTGTATCTATTTAATAATGCTTAGAGTGGCTGACAAGATGACATGTCTAGAGAGGCGGAGATAATCACAGAGTTCCTTGAAATGAGGGAGATTTTTAGGAGGACTTTGAAAGTAGGGAGGGATTTCACATGGCATTTTTGAGGGAGGGAGCTTCCCCTCTAGACTGTAGGCTTGCTGAAAGCAGGGAGTATATCTACCATCTCTGTTATATTGTACTCTCCCAATGGCTTAGTACAGGGCTCTCCGCACAGTAAGCACTCAGCGCATATGATTGAGACAGGTGTTTGCTGACCAGTTGCCCACACCTTCCTCACTTCAGAGATGGGAGAATCATACCCAAGAGACAGCTGGATGGCAAGGCGGGGAGGAGTAAAGAGCGTGAGCCCAAGTGTCCTGGGACAAGGCAGTAGGTAAGGAGGAGAGTGGTGGAGAACCTCAAATTCAAAGGCCAGTGCCTTGTCTGATGAGGAGAGAAGTGGGTAACCATTGATAAGCCACCTAAGTGTAGGAAGGGAGTGATTGGAGAGGAAGAGACTAGTAATGACGCTGGTTCCTTGCAAATCATGGCTGTCAGGTCGATTATACAGAAGGGACAGTGGTCCACAAACCTCACAAGACTGAAGACTCATTTCACCTTCCCTTCCCAGAAGCTGCTGGGAGGAGATTGGCTCCTTTGACAAAGGAGACATGGAGCAGTTATAGTTTAGAAGGGGCCTGGCCCTTAAAGCACAGGCTTAAGGAGAATCATGATATCAAGAGGCAGAATCAAAAACAGCACCAGTCACTACTGTTGGCAAATGTGACCCAGCACTAAGGGAAACTCTTCACACACATAATATGTGAGAAGGATTTTCTTTTTGATCCAACCATACTTGCGTACTTAAATAAAAATCTGTCGATAGCATCTTGAAACCCAAAAGGACTCTGTTGTGTCCTTAAGATACAACTATGGGGGATACGAACCACAGTTAAATCAAACTGACAAATTACAAACCTCTCGCTTTTATAATTCTGAAACACATTTACATGATTTGCCTTATTTCTACTGACAGAAGGACTGTACCAGCTCTCACCAATACTAGGAATTGCCAGACACTGTGGATTCACAAATATGGGCCCAAAAACAGCTGAAAAAACTTGAGCATATGGTATCAGACATATTTGCATTTGCACGCCAATGAAAAATACATTTGAGCAGCATGTTAAATATTTTGCTATGGTTTATTTGTCAAATGGAGAGAAGTGTGAATGTCAGCACGGAAACCAGAATTAGTAGCTTTGGAGTGAGTCAGAAAAGTTTTCTTACTCATCTGAAAACTTATGTCGGGGATACCCGTGGGACTACCAGCTTCTTCCATTCATTGCACCCTAACCTTCTGTGTGAGTGATGTCAACGTAACATGGATCCCACCTTTCTTTGAAAAAGACAAATTTCACCCATCGAAAAACAAATTTTCAAATGCAGGTGAGCTAAGCAAGCCAGCCTAACCGTACCTTTGAAAAGAACGGAAACTCTCAAATATTAAAAACCTGAACCATATTCATTTCACAGGGCTTTCCCCAGTGACAGTGTGGCTTAGAGTAATTGTGGCATTAATTCTCTGAAGTGCAGGATGTGTTTATGTTTACACTTTCCATTTAGTGTATGTCAAGCCTTGGGTTTCCAAAACTACCGCCTGTTCGGCAGTGATTTCTGGGCTTACTCAGGTTTGTTTACGTGACTAAACAGATCCAGCTCTTCTCTCCTCCCGATGCCCAGCCCTGAGAGAGAGAATTCAGCTTCGGTGGTAAACTAAGAGAGAAGAAGCTGACAATGGCAGACAATTCCTTATTTATTGCTCCCAGCAGGTGTCAGATGCCACAGTTTCTTTGCAACCATCAACACCCTGGGGCTTTTTAGTTCCACATTCAAGGCAAGGAAGATGGGGGACAGAAACCAACTCGGAGGGATTAGATAGCTGAATCCTATTCCCAACTACTAGCAGACTCCAGCTGGGTTTAAATGTTTTCTTGAAGAATTTCTGATGTTCACTGGTTGTTGATTACTTCCAGATTTTAGTTCTACCCCAATGAAGATCCACTACAAAGGAGTTTAGTAGTTGTTAAAAATCTGCAATTGCATCACAGAAATGCCTTTTAAACCAGTTTTGAAAACATGGGGGGGGGGGGGGGAATCTGCCTCACCCTAACAGGATAGGCAGAGGGTTCTGATACTCCTGGGGACTTAAATGTTTGATGGCAACATATTTGCTCTACCCTTCATGGTAGGCTTTATCACCAACATTGTTTGAGCCCACTGTGGGCAATCAAAATGCCTGGGAACCGAAAACAGAACTGGAAAAGGCACAACTTCATTCTTGAGGAGCTTACATTGTGATGCAATTGAGTAGTTACTACTTCTTCCCTCTAGTGTACATATATTTAACCTGAACATTTAGCCAATCCATATATGTCAAAATTTACAGAAAAGAATGACATTTTAATTCAGATACTGTAGAGAGCAGATTCTTTCTAAACAAAGCAGACTTCAGTGATCTACAAAAATATAAAAAGCATGCATTTACCAGTTAAGCTATTTATATATTTTTCCCCCAATTTTTTTTGTTGTTTCAAAACAGCAAACCTATAGACAATTTGAAGGAGCCTATTTAATAACTTTTTCATAGTACCTAATTTTGTCTAAAAATGTGAACGTGCAGGTAGTGCCAAAATAGCCTTAAAAAGTAATGGGCAAGTCCTTTTTAAAAAGAGTACTTGGGCTTTTTTTTTTTTTAAGTCGCATTGCCAAATTTAAAATTTAAAAATCCTCCACAGTGTGGAAAATAGGATACATGTTCTTCCACCTAACCAGTTAAAGTGCAAGCTCCTTTTGAGTAGGAATTGTGAAACTTGATCGTGTACATCCCAAGCAACTAGTACAAAGCATTGCAATGAAGGCCCTCAATAAATACACCTATCGCTGCTATTCTATCGTAAATGAATATTTGACTAGGTTCCATCCAGCCCAGTTAAATACACTGGAATTACACTCTGGGAACAAATAATGTTTTTAAGTCTTTTTTCCTCTTCCCAGTATCGATTTTCTGAAGACCTTCCATTTCACTCAAATAACTTGCTTTCTAGCCATTGCCGGCAACTAGTAGGCCAGCCGGACCCGTTTCCAGGCCCTAGCAAGGGATGTCAACCATCTACAGCTGTATCATCTGGGAAAGGATTTCATTGCACTGAATCATATCACAGGCTACTGGTACGAGAACAGCCTCATCGTTGCAATTAATCACACTTGGTTTTTTTTATAGCTGACTGAAAATCTCTCTTCAGCCTTTTTGTCTTGATCCAGACAAGGGTGATGATAACAGTACAAGCACAAAGAAGAGCAAGAGCAAGCAACTGGCCCCCCAATTCCTGCTATAAGACTCATGTCCAGAAACAGCTTTAATTGCTAACAGTGACGATGTACAAGAGATCCAAAGACCCATTCCACCAAAGCGCACATATCACTGGGAAACAGGATCCAGGTACCTTACCAGGCCAAAGTGTACTGCGTGAGTTCCAGCTGGGCCTCTGACATACATCTAGGATAATGACTGGCCAGCTGAGAAGCAGAGAGCATATTAGTCACCTCAGACAGAAAGGGGAATGGAAGGGGGTAGAAAACTCACTACAGTTTTCTCCTCCAATTTTTTATTTTTAAGCCAACAAGAAGGTAAGCGAGAAAGGGCCACATTTGGGTTTCCTGATTTAATGATCCCAAATCTAATACTCTGCTCTTCATTCTGACCTCCCAATTAGAAAATTAAAAAAATATTCAAAGATGCAGATTGCAAATTGGATAATTAAATGTAAATTCTTATCCTATTTAGAAGAGTAAATCCCATACCATGAAACATTTAATCTTCTTGCATCCAACTACTTTCCCCATAAGCAAGTCAGTAAAGGATTCAACAACTGAAATAAATGAAAACAATCAATCAGCCTTGGTATCAGAGGAGAGAATGAGGAAACGCAATCGTTTCATTCCTCTGCTTCACTTCAGGATTCACAATGCCAAGGGTTAAAAACACATTCTTCAGAAGTTCCATAGCTGTGATACAACATGAATGGATTCCCAGACTATATAAATTTTGTCCAAAAATTTTTCTGTGAATAAGAAGTTACCAGAATGAAAAAGTTACTACAAAGGTAATCGATTCATTTGTAATCTAACCTCAGCAAGGCTACACTGAAATTGAGAAGCCCTTGCCCCTTTTCTGCCTAGCTTCGATCTTTCTAGTTATGTCTTGAAAAATAAATAGTAATTCGCAGCCCCCTTAACTTAAGGCAAATCTAGAAGACTCATAACATTTGCAGACTCTGAGCAGCAGCTAAATGTTTTGCATTGGCAGAAACTGAATTTCTTCTTGGATGACCATCAACATTTTCAGTTAAGGTACAATTCCAATATTTTTTTTTCAGTTTAGTTCTTAAAATTATTTGTAACCTCCAATTTGATATTATTTCAATGCAACAGAGCATGTGCAAATTTTAATGACCTTATAGTCAACTTTTTTTAATACTCGAGAGCAGTGTTTTTGCTAACAGGCTACACCACTGGTGTTTGGGGAATATAAACAGAAAGACTATGCGACTGCTAACCTTAAAAATACCAAGACAAAGTAAAGACAATAAGCAGTAGTCCACATGTCCTGTGATTAGAAGAGAGTCTACTGGGTAATGGTTGGAAGCTCATGTGGGGTGGATCTAGACTTTAAGCACATTGTGGGCAGGGAAGGTGTCCACCAACTCTTATACTGCATTCTCCCAAGTGTTTAGTACAGTGTTCTGCACACAGTAAGCACTCAAATTCAACTGAGTGCCTGATAGGCTAAACTTGGGCTCATCCCTAAACTGTGAACTCGTTGTGGGCAGGGTACTTGTCTACCAACTCTTTTCCACTGTATTATACCAAATGCTTAGTACTGTGCTCTACAAATAGTATAAGCACTCAATAAATACCATACCATGTTAATGCAGCTCTGGGTTAACCTTTCTTAATGATGATCCTGGCAGCTCAGACTATCCCACTTGGGTTATGAAATCTCATGCAGTTTTACCAAAATGATATATCTAAAGTGGAGGAAGAACATTGTGTCTTTATAAAGGAGATGGCCAATCTGAAGCATCAGTCTCAGGGGCACTAGAATTGCACCTCATCTCCAAGAAACTATCTCTGGTGAGGCAGGCTATACTAGCCTGCTTTTGATGCTTTCAAACTGATGGCAGAGAATGGATATAGGAGTTGAGAAAATTGTAGTTGATTCTGTTAACATTTACAATAAATGTTCAAAATATCTAGGTGTACAGCTACCTAGTTACTATTACTCTGTCATCAGAATAAGAACATTCAACAAGCTTGCTGCTTTTTTAAAAACAGTAGTATTCAATTCAATATCAAAGTTAACCTGAAAGTTGCATGGTCTAGTGGAAAGAACACAGACCTAGGAGTCAGAAGAGCTGAGAGTGAGAAGACCTAAGTTAATAATAATAATAATGTTGGTATTTGTTAAGCGCCTACTATGTGCCGAGCACCTAGTTCTAAGCGCTGGGGTAAACACAGGGGAATCAGGTTGTCCCACGTGGGGCTCACAGTCTTAATCCCCATTTTACAGATGAGGTCACTGAAGTTAAGTGGCTTGCCCAAAGTCACACAGCTGACAAGTGGCCGAGCCGGGATTTGAACCCATGACCTCTGACTTCAAAGCCCGTGCTCTTTCCACTGAGCCACGTCGCTTCACTAAGAGTTCTAAGCCCTGCCACTTGCCTGCTGTGTCATCTTGGGCAAGTCAGAACTTCTCTGTGTTTCAGTTTCCATATCCAGAAAATGGGGATTTAAATATTTGATCTTCTTCTCTTAGTCCCTGTCCCACCCAATTACCTCATATCTACCTCACTGCTTAGCACAGCGCTTCTCACAAAGTAATTGCTTCAAAAATATCACAATTAATTTGCTCCTTTATATAGCATTTAAAAAAAAATCCACCAGCACAGCAAAGCAGTACCAGCAGGGGCATGTATTAGGTGAGATAGAAATATAATTCCAGTTATTTTCCTCAACTAATGAAAACATTTTAACAGCAAAATGGATACTGATCTGGTTAAAGGCTGTTGCATCTTAAATTTTTAAAAATCCAATAAACTAATCTATGCTATTTTCATCTGTAATTAACTAAAGTGGGGATTTAATGGGTTCATATACATTTAAGGGCCATGGAGGACATGGTTTCTGTAATTTTTACTCATGCCTTAACTCTATTCTTATTCATTCGTGAGTCAATTTTTCTAGACTGATATTCCAATAGGAATTTCTTGTCTTTGAGAACCTTTTAAACAAAAATGAAACTCTCTATAATTTCTCATTAATATTACTCATTACTGGACCCCAGGAAATTGTCCAAGCCAAATGTTTGTTGTGCATTCCAACAGCAACAAGAGATGCAGTATGCAGAAATTAAAAAATAGTTACCAGCTCTTGTTTTAGGTAGGATCCTTGGAAAAGATATAGACATTCTTATTAGGGCTCATCAAAACCCTGTGAGATAAAGTGAAACATTCTTAGAAGCAAAGAGATGTGTTCTAAGTCCTCTAGTTATTAAGTAGCAAAAACTAGCAGAGCAATGGAATCCAGAACTGGATCCATATCTTCCAACACCAGTTCAGTATTTTACATACTAAACCATGCTCTGAAGAAATAGAAATCACTTAATCTATTCTATGAATGGTACCGTGACCCAGGTGTCAAGTAATTTATGCATTTGTCACACATGCCCATATCCCTTCTGCCAGCCTGACACACACACACACACACACACACACACATTCCTTAGAAAAATTGACAGTCTCTTTTACTGATCACTTTGCATTAACCTTTGAATCAGTGGGGCTGTTTAGAACTGCTCTTCAATTCAGTATCTTTAGACTCATCAGCAGCTATTACAAAAGGAGAACAACAATTAATGATAAATTACCAGAAGATCCTTCTGGGATTGTCTATCACATCCTCCTCGCTGTCAAAACCGTTCATCGTGATGAATGTTTTACAATGAACACTCAACACACACACCGATTTGGCCATTTGCTGAAAAGAGTTGCCCACCTACCTTTGATTATAAAGGAACCACACATCTTTATCCATTTGAAAATAAGATCTTGTGCTCATGAGATCTTCACAAAGGCCTCTTTTATGTGGGTCAAAAGGATGCTTCCCCCATGCCCATATAATATGTTTTCTGTGAAGTTCTGTATGCTTCCCTTAGGGCCACACACACGCCGGTGCTGTGTGAGTAACTCGCATAGCATGTGTCCTTTTTGTGAATCCCAATCTCCAATCTGCCCCATAATGAAACTGTGACTTTTAGTATGCTCCACACATGCCGTAAACTATTGCTTTGAGAACACTGTAGGGCCCTAAGATATGGACACAGTTTACTAGGAACTTAGCATTTAAACTACTTTCATCTTGACAATGACTGACATGTCTCTTGGAGAATATTATATATTTAGAAGATTTTTTTTGAAGGCTCTGTACTTAAGAAACATGTCTCATCGCATTCGGTGAACTTCTGAACTAAGTCTTAAATGTTTAAAGAAGGGTCAAAAAGGCACCTGGCTACAGAAGTGTGCAGCCCGCACCCAACTAATATCAGAGAAGAAATGCATGCAGAGAATAATTTTTAGGAAGTTCCTGCCCATTTTTAAATCCCACATTTTACTTGTGAATATTTATCACAGATTAGACCTGCTGCTGGAGCCCAGAAAAATCAGGGGACAAAGTCTATGGGGAAAAAAGGGATATCACGTTCTTCATAAACTTTGAGAGAATTCCTTCAACACATGCTTCTCCATTTATACAACAGATCAAGGAAGGCTGGAATCCAATTTCAAATCAAATAACCTCCATATCGATGTGCAGTGCAGTTGACAGTGCACTCTCATCAACTCTGTGCTTTCTGGTGGGTAATGTGCACAATATAACTTAGAGTAGCCATTTGGCAGAAAACTGCTGTAGTCAAATTGAAATAGCCTTTATGCCTTGGTTAAAATGGAACGCCATAATGTATGCCTGTCATCTGATGAAAAATAGTAGGCTTAAATTAAGAAAAAAAAATCTTGCAGTCTAGATGCGAAGCTGCACAATGACATGGGTGTCAAGATCTTATTTAAAAGTGTTAAAGTACAGGACTGTACAGCCACACAATTTGTTAGGAAACACAAGATCAGGTGTCCAGTGGCTGAAGATTTGCTGCCCTGATACCAGTCATAGGTAGCGATAAAATATGTTTCCTCCAGATAATTACTTCCTCTTCAAGGAAAGTGGCAGATCTAAATTGATATTTCAATGCAGAACAAACAGATTATGCTGCACAGGTGTCCACAAGTCACAATGGCCTACATGTTGGGACTTGGAATCACATCAACCTTCTTAGGCAGTCATCTTTAAGTCTCTCAGGAATAAAACTTTCTGGATAGTGTCTTCTTGGGAAAATATTCTGTTACAGTGATTCTAGAAGGCCCAGACATCAATTGCTGAAGAAAATAAGTTCCAGTTAGTTGCAACTTCCACATTTGCCTCGGTTGTCTAAACGTATTTGCTTTAGGCAAAAGGCCAGGCAACTCTTGAGAACCATCTCATAATACTTATTGGACTTGATTTCTGAAGGAGCAAATACACCCTTATTGGAAATACTGTCATAAGGAATAGATTGCTCAGAAAAGACGAGCAATTTCTGTTACCCTTTGATTGTTGTAATTGCTGTACCTATTTGTTTTTCTAGCCCAGTGGGTGATCCGTTATCAAGCTTGAGAACTTTTTTTTCCCTGAGCCACTGCAGACATGTGGTACAGAACAGACTTGGCAGGTGTCACTGGATTTGGAGAGGAGCAGAGCTCTTTCTATCCCAGATATCCTACAGTATAACATCTTAGCGGTAGTCTGTCTGAGAGACTTAGGGTTAGCTGGGGAATTGGTTCGGGGGCCAGGATTCTCTTCAGTAACACCAATCTGGAGACCAAGGGTGGAATAATCTGAATAGCTGTTGGTAATGAGATACTTGTGGCATGGTGACTCCTTAAGAACCTCCTTCCTCATTCATCTTTTCCCAGCATAGAGGATTATGCGCCATTGACTGCTGACATTTGTGAATCACTTACTCTACCCCAGTTAGAGAGTTACAAAAAACTCGTTCCTGAGCGTTCCCACCCAATTTTGGCACCACTCCTAAGCTTTGAGAAGCAAGATCACATTTACTGAGTGCCAACAGTGTGCACAACACTCTAAGCAACTGGGAGAATACAACAGGATGGTAGACAGAATCCCTGCCCACAATGAGTGTACAGTCTAGAGGGCAATTATTGAATGCTTACTATGTGCAGCACACTGTGCTATGTGCTTGGGGGAGTGCAATAGAGTTGGTAGGCCCAATCCCCGCCCTGAAATAGGTTACGATCTTATTTTTCCTGATTCACACCAGCTACATGCCCAGTATGTATGAGCACTCCACTATGATTCATACTTCTCTTCTAATAACTGCTAATCAAGCCCAGTGGGCTTTAATCTCCACTGATAAGATGGAAAGACCAGCTAGCCACAGTGGGACGTCTAAGGGCAGCACGACGTAAGAAAAGGCTAAGGGTGGTGGAGAACTGATCTATTCATCCTGCAGTTGCACTTGGACACCAATTCCGCCTGCATCAATTCTGAGGACAAACAGCCCACCTGGAGGGCTTTCTGCTCAGGATTTTTTCCCACCAGGGCTTTTCCTACACCCTCACTGGGGACATGACTGCCAGATGCTGCTTCGACACCCAGAGAGAAAATTGCAGGTTCAAACATTTGCTTGCCAATTCTCTGACTGCCATCTAGCATGAGCCAAGCTCCAAGGTCTCAGATCTAGCCATGCAAGATCTGGGGCAAGCTCATTTACTGCCTTCCCCACTCTTCCATCAACAAACATGAATATGAGCAAGTGGGCTTAGCTAAAGGGAGAGACATGGCAAAAAAGAGCCTTAATTAAGCAACTTACTGAGTGCGCGGCACTCTACCAGGAAATGCATAGCAGAATAGAACAATGGTATTTGTCTTCTAACCTATGGAATGGTCAGTAATGGGACATGGACTTTTTCCAACTTGAATACCTTGTATCTACTCCTGTCCTTAGACTAGTTTTTGGCACAGGGTAAGTACTTAATACCACAAAAAAAAGCAGTACACATTCCCTGCCCTCAAGAAGCTTGTAACCTAAAAGGGGAGACCTAACAGAAAAAAAGAAGGGCAAATACTTCAAGAAATGAGACCATCAGACACACAGATGAGGTAAATTTTGACAGTGGTTGATAGATCTCCTCTTGGGAGACAGGTGACAGAGCACTTAGAAGGTGATGGAGGGATTTGGTGAAGTTCTTTTCAAATGGTTTCTCTTCTACCTATAAATTAATTGGTGAGATAGTTAAAGATCTTGAATAATTGGGGTTTGGATGAGGTAATCAAACCTGGAGGAATTGAATACATAACAAAACATGATTTGGGTTTTTTTTTAAGTTATTATTCTGGTAAAAGGTGACCTATTCCAATTAACTTTGGATCAGATGAAATTGATGGAAAACAATACATCAGTAATAAAAAGTAAATCATATTAAGAGGGGTTTTTGGGGGGTGGGGGGAAGGGAGAAAAATCAAAAGGGTGCACCAAGAAAAAAAGATACCATGCTAAGGTTTGCCTATCATAAATGCTATTTGATAAAAGAAGTCTCAGCAGACAGTATTATTCCTCAGGCAAAAGTACTTAAAATTTCCTAGCACTAGTCCATGGACTACGTAAAAGGATGGAAAGATCTTGGTTCTTATATTATCCCGTATTCTATTCACAAAAGGAAGAAAAAGAAGCACCCTTGCAGCTGGAACTTCCTGCACCATGTCTCCAAAGTGCCTGACTATAATCATAGTTTGAATTCAAAACACTTGGTCACTTGGGTTTTCATTCCCAAGTAGCTGCTTTTGGGGAGGTGGTGGAGCTTAGGTGAGCAGGCAGCCTGGGTGGGTAGCAATCACTTATTTTCAGAACTCTTTCCACCTGGGGAAGTGGGGGGGGTGGGTATGAAATTCCACTACAGGCTGCATATCTGCATCCTTTATTCCAACTAGACAGATTGGCAACTCTGCAAACTGCTACAGTAGAGCATTGCCTATTTAACAACCTAATGATGTGCAGCAGCCAAGTTCTAAGACAAAAATCCATGTATTGAATCCCATTCTACAGAGGTAGCTGGTGATGATGCTGAAGCTAAGCTATCAACTCAAAAATGGAGTGTAAATCAATGTAATGGAAAGGAAAAAAACTATAAATTCCAGACAACTTGGCATAATGTCACCATTGCTAGAATGGTCACAAAATGCTTTGAGGAACAGTATTCCTGGGTAACCTGAAAAAGGTGCATCTTGAAACCTGCCTTTTCAGGAACTGTACCTGCTCAGGTAGTAAAAGTCCTTCTGAAAATGCATTTTCTCTTTCCTTTTTTTTTCACCCAGTGGACATTTCATTTCATCCACTCAGCAGTACCCTTCGTGGGTCAGTTGCATTTATTAGAGAATAGTTGTGGAGAAATAACTTCCAGAAGGAAGTGCTCTTTAAGGAAACACTGTAGAGCAACTTAACAGGGCTGTGCATAGGGTTAGTTGGCTGTAACAAGAGACACAGGCTGAATGCTGGGAAGGGAAGGGCTAAATATTGTATTGAACATAGTGCTCTGCACAAACAGTAAGCACTCAGTAATTGATTATTTTCACCTGGAGTATTCAAACATAGAAAGGGTCTCACAGGCAATGGAGACATCTTGAAAAATGAAGAGGACCTACGTGGACACTTAGAAAAGTTAGAGGTAATTTTTACCTCCATTCTAGGCTGGTGCCTAACATTGACCCCAGAGATTTGGTAAACAAAAGAGTAACCTTTTGCCAAGTGTCCTTAAAGGTCAATCCTAGATGCACTGAATTCTTTTCCTCCAGAAAATTTAAAAACATCTTCTAGAACACTCTCTGCCCTTTATTACTTGTCTAGGCACCTAATCCAAAACTCCCAGCCAGTGTGGATAATGGTGGCAGGAAGGAGAAGAGAAAGATCTTGCTATTTTTTTTTTGTATCTTCTTTGTTGCTCTTTCTTCCACGTTAAAATTTGAAAAAAAAAAATCAAGTGTTAGGCTGCATTTGAAAATGATGTGATTACTTCAGAGGTGGAAGATGAAAAAAGCATTTCATGCTAAGTTTGCAAGTGTTCAGACTTCTGGGATGAACAGAGCCATACTAATATAAGACTGTCATTTTAAATTGCTATTAATACCTGGAATTCTCAAGAGAAACATTATTGGAATCTAGCATACGTACCATATTATATTGCTTAATGTCATTAAAGCGTGAGAGTAATGGAAATTGAGAATTTCGTGTTAAGGACCGTGGAACTAAAGTTGGTCTATTTGTTAACATGCTTCAGAATTTTCTTGTTAAACTATGCTCGTTCAGAGATAGAAGCCAGCCAGATCTCAAAACAGTTTGTGTAAAACCCAGATTTAACAAATTCGGTGACATGAAACATACATTAAAGAAATTTTGATTTAAGGCAACAGAAAGGCCTACATGGAATGGTATACTCTATATTACTGGTGATTTAGCTTTGTCAGTAAGGAAACAGAAGAATAAAATGTATCTGCAACAACTGAAATATTGCATGAGAGAGGACTGCCCTTCAATGTAAGATCAGCTGTTCTCCTCCCTCATTTGTAAGTTTGTTTTCGGAAGGGTGAATGTTCCCCATTACCGGAGCTGAGCACAACCTAGCTAAACTGAAATGCCAAGAAATAAGCAAGGGAGAGTGAAGCATCAGTGGCAAATTGGAAGCTAAGGCCCTTTGTGCTTGTTAAATGGTGGAATGATTATAATTGGAAAAAGTGATGTGCATTAGTTCTGAGTGAATGTACAAGAAATGACAAGCGTGTAACTTAATGATTACTTCACAACCGCTCTGGACTGCCTTCTAGTCTTGCACTGAGCAGTTCAGCCTACAGCAGAGAAAACCACATGCTTTCTCCTACTATTCATGGGTATCCTACACAGGTCACATGGAAATAACCCTGAAGTGATAAGTCTTGGTTTAGGAAGTCTGCTGCTTAAGCTGGAATAAGGCATTGTGAGAGAGAGGCTTTTTTCTTTTTTTTTATCCTCTTGCAAACCATCATTTTTGGCAGGCAAGGCGCACAAATCTTATTTTAAAAGGAACATATATTGACATGCACAGCCTAGTGAAGGTATGGAATAAGCTTGAGAAGCGTAGCTAGTATTTGCTGTTTTTTTTCAAAATTATTACTGTAAAGCCAACTGAACATCATCATGCATCTTTTTGGCTTCATGAATCTTCCAGAGTACCTTGGCTTTGAGAAAATAATACTGCTATGAGAAAATAATACTGCTATGAGAAAATTCATCAGATCTTGGAGTGCTCTTGTTCTCTCACTATTTACTACTTCAGTTTCCAGAATTTAGACCAGATTGAATTTCAGTTTTCAAGTTTTCTATCCATCTCCTCAATCATTCTCCATGAAAGGAATACACTTTGTACTCGACATGCAAAGATTTAGGTATAAGTGACCTACCAAAGTACAGATTGCATAAATCTACACATTGCAGGATGCATTCACCATTTGCTTTCACGGAGGAATTTCGACAAGTCCGGAATTATATGAGTTTCACATCAGAGAGCAATGAATTAAGTTGTAATGGTCTCACTCATCCACAAAAGAAGTTTATGCCTTTAGGTCTTTCTTAAGACAAAAGTTTTTGGTAACGACGACAAACTATTCATATAATATGGGATACCTGCATAGAGCTGAAGATTTTTTAAAAGGTTGCCCGCACAGTTATATCTAAAGAGTAGTTGTTCTTCACTAAATTTTTAACGGGGATCGCAAAAACAGTCCCCACTAGGGGGTGTGTGATGTGACTAAAGAGAATTGATCCGGATACTGTAATTACAATCCAGTAAAGGGGTAAAAAATCCTGAGGTATGACACCCTGATCAGTTTCAGAGTCCCACATTCCAAATGAATGTTCTACAACTTGTTCTGCAGGGATTTAGTATCTGTGATATGGATGGAAGTAAAACTAGTGATTTCTGCATCTTGCAAAGTGATGTTTTTAAGCAGTGGGGCCCATTCCTTACTGTCTCGAGCACTGTACTAAATAAACACTTAGGAGAGCACAATACAACAGAAGCCTTGAAACCTTCTCAGCCCACAGTGAGCTTACAGTCTAGAGCGGAGACAGACATTAACATCAATAATATAATATATAAATATGTAGATGTTCAGTCCAAATAAGTCAAATCCTATTATAGCTTTGGCAGTAGGTGAAGGATAGCCTGGAAGATGAAGAGTCCTGCTTCATTGTTCTGTCTTTAAAAAGTACTGTCTGCTTGAATATATGATTTAATGTAGAGAGGTTTAATAAGAATGCTCTCTACATCTATTAGTAAGAGAAAGGCAGACAGTTAAGAAGGAGAATGTATTATCAAGACTACTCCTCAAGTAATATCCTGTATATTGAGTCTAATCACCCATTTAAAGTTAAAGTAAGAGTTGTTAATATGGTGAATCACACTAATGATTACTGATGAGAATCACCTAGATAATGAAATTGGTATTGAGAAACATATTTTTAGGCAGATGATTATTCTGAGAGATTGATTAAAAGGATAATTGAAGAACAATGTAACCTTTTTAATAGTTAGCAGGTTGAACTTGATTAAGGCAATTTGCCATTAGTGTAGCCATGCTGTATCATAAAAAAATGACCACTGTTTAAAAAGGATATTTATTACATATTAGACAAGACATGTCAGTGTGTCTCACAATGTGTAATAAATACCAATGAACTGTCTTCACTATTCAGTACATTGGTGTAGTTGAAAGAAAAAAGTATCAGGAATTATTTCAAGAAATTAGGATGATAAAATGAAAAAAAAAAAAGCTGTAGAGTTTTGTTTTTTTTGTTTTTTAGAAAGCAGAAAATACATTGGAGATGGACTACTGCAAAGAAGTGTTGCCCTGCAGTGCAATCAATGGAAGTTTAATTCCAAACCATCTTGAGCACTGGTGGGACTCATGTGATAAACCTATATTGCAAGAATCCTGTTTCTCTGAGTTCTAGCTCAGAACTCAGTGGATAAGAGGCCTTGAGATAGCTTTGGGCTTATAAGAATGAAATGTGATGCCTTCCCTTCTATCCCTACGAATGGAGCTGAGCAAAATGTTGAAATATCCATGATCAAAAGTTTCCTAAGCCTCTATGCTCCATATTTAGGGAGTTTCAGAGAATTTCCTGTGCTAGTGAGTTGGAGAACCAAAAAAACCCCCTTAAATTTTTTTCTTGTCTCTAGTTGAGTGTATCAAGGGTACTCTGTATGTAATTTGACTAGGAAAGACTTGCAGAAACCAGATATATTGGGAACAGTTAGCTATTTCTGTACTATTAGCTGTATACAGCCCCCTCACCTATTACTTACTGTTTCAGTTTGTATGTATACAATATTGTCTGTATAAACAGGTAAGCTCCCAGCTGGCATAACAACAATAATATCGATTATGTTAACAACAGCATTTATAAAATAGTACTGTTCTTAGTGTTGGAGTTTAATATACTGCACTTTGCAGGTAGGAGCTTTTTGCTCAGAAATGGGTGGTCTCCACTCCTGCCTTCATTTTATCCACTCCCAGATTTTGTTTCTTTCAAAGACAAGGTTGGCTCCTGATGGAAATACCTAAAGGCACCACTTCTCCCACAACCCCAGTGCAGTCCAGGATTGTGGGAGAGCTCTTAAGCAGCTGTACCCCAAGGAATGCCAATAGATATCAAAATCAACCATAATATGCTCATGGCATATGCACATATAAAGTAGCCCACAGCAGGAACTCTTGTACCTAGGAGCAGCAAAAAAAAAGAGCTGCCAGATATCTGTTTAAAAATTATCACCAGCTGCCAGCTAAGAGGCCCTTCTCAGAAAAAATACTTCCATTATCTTCCGCTAATCTCTAATTTCCATTTCAACGTCAACTAAAGGTTTCCCCCAATTTTTTTTTTAAAAAAAATTATGTATACAAACAGCAGAATGGCTCAAAGCAGTCTTGCTTGAATACTTCCTTCAATGGAGGGAGGAATGTCCTACAGGGAACGTGACTATATATTGCTGTTTTATACTCTTCCAAGCCGTTAGTAAGTGCTCGAAAAATACGATTGAATAAATGAATGACAACTAAATTTCATCTACAGTGTTAGATTTTTACCATTTCGTACATTTACAACCCTGGCAACAGAAAGAGAAAGAATTTTCTCTCTTTGTCTTACTGTTTTATTTACAGGAGATTCTATCGAGCAGAACATTTGATTTCTGTTGGACCCTTTCTCCCTTTCTGGGAGCAAATCCTTTCAGTCAGGATATGGACTCTTGGCATACATGAAAACAGTGTATTAATTCATATTTAGTTGAGGAAGAAGGTGGGCAGATTTCCAATTTGAATCAATGTTGAATTAGATTTTGACTCACCAGCCCACAGCCCAGGCCAAAAGCTCTATGGGTCTGAGGTTTAATTGACTGAAAAACACTCTGAAAGAATTGTTTTAATTCTTCTGGATAGTTGACCACATACATTGGTAATTATTATCACTTTATCACTTAGTATTTTTGGAATACAATTCTTACAGTTGAATCTACATCATCCGTTTCATTGAAGTGGACCTCGTCCACTTCGTTCATCCTTTCTGCTTTAACTCTACTCTCTCCTCTGTCTGGCAACATTATTTCTCCAAACTTATCAACTCCCATGCCCACTGCCTTCACCAGTTGTTGCAGAAGTTTAACTCCTTCCTCAAACCTCCCATCCCCCAACACTCCCCATCTCTTGTCCCTAATGACATGGCCACAACCTTTATTGAGAACATTGAAACCATCAGGCATGATCTCCCTGAAATCTCTCCTGCTCTTCCCTCCTCCTGCTCCTTCTTTAACTATGCCATCTTTTCCATGAGTACCTCGAGATCTCCTGCCTCCTCTCAAAATCCACCCCCTCAACCTGCGCATTCGACCCCAGCTCTTTGCATGTCATTAAAGTGCTTGCTCTTTCCCTTCTTCCCCTGCAACCGCCATTTGCAACTGTTCACTCTCCAATGACTTCTTCCCCCGTTTTCGAACATTCTCGTATGTCCCTATTCTAAAAAAAAAAATAAATAAAAATCCTCCCTTGACCCCCACAGCTCCCTATCTCCCTCATAGCATTGCTCTCCCAACTCTTGAGTAATCAACACTGTCTCTTGACCCTCTCCCAACTGTCCCCTTCTCTCAGCAGAACCTGCCCTATCAAAGGTTACCAGTCATCTCCTTCTTGCCAAATTCAACAGCCTATACTTCATCCTAATTCTCTCAGCTGCCTTTTACACTGTTGATCACTCCCTTCTTCTGAAAATATTATACTTCCTTGGCTTCACTGACACTGTCCTCTCCTGGTTCTCCTCCTATCTCTCTGGTCACTCTTTCTCAGTCTCTTTTGTGGGCTCCTTCTCTGCCTCACACCCTCGGACAGAGAGGATCTCTCAGGTCTCACTTCTGGGTCTCCTCCTATTCTTCATCTATACAGACTCCACTGAAGAACCTATTTTCGTTCATTCAATAATATTTATTGAGCGCTTACTGTGTTCAGAGCGCTGTACTAAGCTCGTGGAATTTGGCAACAGAGACAATCCCTACCCAACTGGCTCTCAGTCTAGAAGTGGGGAGGAAGACAACAAAACAAGTAGACAGGCATCAATATTTGCTTCCCTGGCTTCAACTACCATCACTATGTGGATGATTCTCAAATCTACATTTCCAGCAATGATGTCCTCTCTGCAGTCTTGCACTTCCTTCTGCCTTCAGGACAATTCTACTTGGATGTTCTGCCTACACCTCAAACTTAACATGTCTAAAACATAACTCCTCATCTTCCCTCCCAAACCTTGTCCTCCCCCTGACTTCCCCATTTCTACAGGTAACACCATCATCCTCTATCTCACAAGCCCCTAAACTTGTCACTCTCCTTGACTCATCTCTCTCATTCAACCCGTATATTCAACCTGTCACCAAATCCTGTTAAATTTTCACTTCACTAAAAATCCATCATTTCTTCTCCATGTTTACTACCACATTAAATCTAAGTACTTATCCCATCCTGTCTTGATAACTCCATCCTCCTCCTCGCTGTCTCCTGTCTCTCCCCACTCCAGCCCATATTTCACACTGCTCCCTGTTCAGTCCATTTTTCTCCACTCTTCAAGAACCTCCAGGGGTTGCTCATTGTCCTCTGTATCAAACAAAAATTCCTTACCATCGACTTTAAAGTACTAACTCACCTTGCCCCCATCCACCTTAACTCCCTGATATCTTACTGCAACCCAGCCTTGCACACTTTGCTCCTTTAATGCCAAACTATACCTCAATCTCAATCTCACTGCCAGCCTCTCATCCCCATCCTGCCTCTGGCCTTTAATGCCTTCGTTCTTTTTACCAGACGATCATACTCATCACCTTCAAAATTTTACTGAAAGCACATTTCCTCCAAGAGGCTTTCCTCAACTAAGGCTTCATTCACTCTTCTCCCAATCCCTTCTTCATTGACCTTGTTCTTGAATGTGCACCCTTTCTTCATCCCTTTGCCCCTACAACACTAACATACAAATCCATAATTTATATTATTGTCTGTCTCCTCTTCTAGACTGTAGGCTCATTATGTGCGGGGAACTGGGGTAGCAGCATGGAACAGTGAATAGGGCACGGGTCTAGGAGTCAGAAGGACCTGAGTTTTAGTCCCATCTTCACCACATGTCTGTGTGACCTTGGGCAACTTCTCTGGGCCCAAGTTAAATCACCTATAAAATGAGGATCGTGACTGGAAGCCCATGTGGGACATGGATGTGTCCAACCTGATTTCCTTGTATCCACCCCAATTGCTGGTACATAGTAAGTGCTTAAATACCATAAAGTGTCTGCCAACTCCTTTATTGTACTCCAAGTGCTTACTTCTGTGCTCTATACATACTACGCATTCAAAATTGTTTGTTTGGATTCTGCTCACCATAAAAGCCTCTTTTTGTTGACAGATTTAAGCTAAAGCCCTTCTTGGCTGAGTATGAATCTTGCTCTCATTCAGTCAAGGCCGACGGTCTGCCGGCTACATCTGGTCATCGGTTGCTCTTATAAAGTTTCCAGTTTGATCCCAAGACCTCTATCTGGTTTCTACCATTAAGGTTTTTTGAATTGACCTAGTTTCTGAGCAACAGGGTAGCAAAAGCACTTTGCCCTTGCCCTAATAAGGATAGAAAACATCTTTCCTCATCTCATTTCAGTCCCTCTCCCTAGTTTGTCATGACAATTAACTTCCTGCCAACCCCAACAGGTGTAGCTGTTATCTAAAATTCACAGAAAAACTCCAATTGTGATCAACTTCCCAGAAAAAAAAAATAGGCCAGAGACGAAACCTACTGAAGCAGTCAGTCTAGTTAAGATGTAGCTAATGTCTCTATTTAGCATCTTCAAGTTTGCTTACACTTTCATCACAGTCTAAAAAAGGAGTCTCAAGTACTGAATGGCTGCCAAATCCAAGGACACAGGAATGTAAACGATCAAACAAGTCAATGATGAAAGGTGCCAGAATCATCTTTTTTGAATCATGCCTAAAAGCAGCTTGAGCCCGAAGGGTGCTAATTGGTGAAGTACAGTTTAGCATCTCAATTCACTGAAGCTTGAGTCTCACTAACCAGAAGGTAAGCGGAATATGGCAAGTGTTTAAAATCAAGCAGGGTAGTTGTAGTAGTGATAGTATTTGTTAATTGATTACTATGTGCAGAGCACTGTACTAAGCACTGGGAGAGAATACACAGGTGGGAACTGAACACGGTCCCTGTCCCTCGTGGGTATGACAGCAAGGCAGAATGAGGGGAGGAGGCATTTTTAGACAGACATGTTTGGGATCACGTAACTGATTTGATTTTAGCTTAGTGACTGAGTCCAGAGTTTAACATGACCCTCCAGAGTATTTTATTCTGTTCCAATAGTCAGTAGTATATTACTCAAGGGTTTGCTGTGTACAGAGCACTGTATTAATTGCTCTGATGTCAGGTCTGTCAAGAAGAGGAGAGGAAGATTGACATTTACTCAGGGAAATCAGAAAACAAAGTATCATTAGAACCAGAACCCCCATATTTGTCAGTCATCCTCATCAACTTTATTTATTGAGTGCTTACTATTTGCAGGGCGTTGTACTAAAAGTGCTTGGGAGAATACGATATAAGAGTTGGCAGACCCATTCCCTGACCACAGTGAGGTTATAGTTCAGAGGATATTAGATAAGCCCCCTGACAATTTCTGTTGTCAGCTGTTTAAAGCAATGCACCATAGAGGGTGAGAGTGCCTTCCCTGAGGAAAAAGAGGTTTAAGATGATAGAACTATAGTCAAACCTCTCTAGACTACTGTCAGGAAACATGGACTAGATTCGGTGTCTTCCTGCCTGGTAACACTATAATTCAGACAAAGCTAGAAGGTTTCAAATTGGGGAGGTGGGGGGGTGGGGGGGGGCAACAATCATTATCATAAATGGGTATATATAATCAATCCTATTTATTGAGCGCTTACTGAGTGCAAACCACTGTACTAAATGCTTGGGAGAGTGCAATATAAAAGAGTCGGTAGACACATTCCCTGCCCACAATGCGCTAGTGCAGGCCATGAAGTCAGTGCAAATGCCTGTATTCTTATTTCAAGGCTGGATTAACTATACTGGCATTAATGTTTCTTGTCTGATTGGGCAATTACTCTTGTTTTGCTGATCAGGGGGCCCAGAAGTTGAATAAGTATGTTGAGAAAAAAACACTTTAGTTATAAAGTTTCCAGTTTGATCCCAAGACTATCTGGTTTCTACCATTAAGTTTTTTTGAATTGACCTAGTTTCTGAGCAATAGCGTATCAAAAGCAGTTTGCCCTTGCCCTAATAAAGGTAGAAAACATCTTTCCCCATCTCATTTCAGTTCCTCTCCCTAGTTTGTCATGACAATTAAGTAAATCAACTGTATCTGTTGAACCCCTACAGTGGATGCAGAGAAGCAGTGTGGCACACTGGAAAGAACATGGGCTTGGGAGTCAGAGGTCATGTGTTCTAATCCTGACTCCGCCACTTGTCTGCTGTGTGACCTTGGGCAAGACACTTAAATTCTCTGGGCCTCAGTTACCTCATCTGTAAAAATGGGTATGAAAAAAAGGTGAGCCCCACGTGGGACAATCTGATTACCCTGTATCTACCCCAGCATTTAGAACAGTGTTCTGCACATAGTAAGTGCTTAACAAATGCCTTTATTATTATTATTATGCAGGAGATAAGATCCCTGTCCTCCAGAATTTCACAGTCTTTAAGCTTTAGAGGCCATCTATGTAGTGGAGAAGTTCAAGGTTGGAATTGGGGTGGAAGGGGAAGAGGTCATCAACAAATATTTCTTGAATTCCTGTAAGGTGCTACACAAAATTTTACTAAATGGGTGTAGTCCCTGTACACCAGCACTCTTCACTTTAAAAATAGCACATGAGAAAAACAAAACAAACATTTCTTGAACATTAATCACTATCATTTTGGGGGGAAAGATATGAGAACAGAATTGACATGAAGGATGGGAATTTAAGTAGCCTCGCTCTTACCTTTAAAACCCCTAAGGATTTCTAGTCAACATTTTTACCCCAAAACACTGACTTACATTTATAGCAAGCTTGATCTTAACTGGGACCAAAAGGCAACAACCGAGTTGGCTGCTCTGAGCATGTTCAAGCAAAGTCACGCACTGCAGTTAGACATCTTTTCTTCCCGGCAGGTGTCACTAAATAATAATAACTGTGGTATTTGTTAAGAGCTTGCTATGTGCCAAGCACTGTTCTAAGCACTAAAGGAGCCCAAATCCAAGGTAGATGAGCTCTATCAGGAGCAACCCCAGACTCCACCAATATCTTTGTCTGGGCTACCTGTGGCATCAGATCCCAGCTTCTCTATCCAGTGGGACTCGATCCAGACTCTAACCAAGCTCAAACTGGAAACAGCCTTCCTGATTCCTCTGGGACTATCTGAGGTGAGGTCAAACACCCTAAAATGAAAACAGTCTCTCAATTTCTTAACCTACTGGTGAAGACTGAGTTTGACTAAACTGGAGGTTATTTATACTCAAGTATAAATCATCATGTTGAGCAGGGAATTGGAACTGTTCTGTAGCAGAAGAATTGGACACAAGAACAAAAATTTTGTTTTCAAGAACACAATCTATCCAGTTGCCAGACTTGAAAAATCCTCGTGTCCTTTCTTCTTTGGGAAATGAAACCATTGTCTTAGATGTGACATGAGTAAAGAAAATATTTTCTAAGGGGTACACTGTGTTCGGATACAAGGACCAGAAGCACAGTGTATAGGTACAGGGCTTTCCTTTATCCGGAGAGGTATCTTCCATAAGTCTAGAACCCATCAAAAATTATGGCCCAATAGTTCAGATAAAAATGCACATAATGCTGCTCTAATCAAGCTCTTAGTAGAGTTCTCTGCACTCAGGGGTGCATAAAAAGGGCTATTGCTCCCAAATTTATCACTGTTTCTCACCAACTCCAACAGAAATCAAGGGACAAAACCTTGGAAGATGAACTACTTATTCATTCTTGAAACTTTGATAGCATTTGGCTGCTGTGTGATCATCAAAGAAATTCAAAGATGCTAAGTATAGCTGGCTTTCAAGTGTCACTCTAGGCAAGTGAGACACGATTTTCATAGAAAAACACCCAACAAGCCTTGACACTTATCTTGAAGTGTGTGCCTACACGTCTGCTGTAAAGTGAATATGTTCCAGTTCATTTGGATTTCTAGCTCTCTTAGATTAACAGATCTTTGAGTAAACGGAGAAGCAGCATGGCCTGGTGGATAGAGTACGACCCTGGGAATCAGAAGGACCTGGGTTCTAATCTCAGCTCCACCACTTGTCTGCTATGGGGGCAAGTCACAACTTCTCTGTGCCTCAGTTACCTCATCTGTGAAATAGGAATTAAAACTGTGAGTTCCATGGGAGCAGGGACCGTGTCCAACCTGATTAGTTTGTTTCCATCCCAGGGCCCAGTACAGTGCCTGGCACATAGTAAGCATTTAAATACCATTAAAAAAAAAAAAAAACTAGAAGTGTTTTACTGATGCCTCTTGCCAGACTTAAAAATTAGAGATGAGAAGGCCATATTGCCCCAACCAGAGAGAATACAAACTGCTTTTAAGGTGGCTCTGGGGAGCATAGTTACTTTCCATCTGAAAATTAAGTGGATGATTAAAATTTGTTCTCCACTCCCTAAGCAACAAGATTTCAATGATGAGTGAGATTTAAGGGCTTGCTATGTGCAGAGCACTGTACTAGACACTTGGGAGAGTACAACAGAATTAGTGGAAACGTTCCCTGCCCATAGCAAGTTCACAGTCTAGAGAGGTGGTGGCAAGTATGAGATTAGAGAAGACACATGCCCCTGATTTTCTGTGTGGTCTATGAGAGATACACCTAACAAATAAACTCTTTAGTAGGAGTCTTTGGTAAAACTCACAGCATAGGGATATAGGCATTGTGCTTTGAAGGTTAGGTTTCTACTGAGTGTTTTATGTATTTTGGGAAATAAATCCCTCATGACTGAGTAGACTAACCGAAGAGTGGAATTGGTGGGAGACATGGATTACAATTTTTCAAAAGTGAATGAAAGCATATAGTTTCTCTTCTGGGTATCTCACATTAGAAAAATATTTCAATAAACTACTTGCCTGGAACAAGGGATTTAACTGTGGCCAGTTATTTGGTAATTTATTCTTAATGAATAATATTATTGCTGCACGTGGTTGACCCCAAAAATGCCATTCTGAATGAGGATAAGAAGTTCTAAAAAGGCCCCAAATGTATGAAATAAGGTTTAGTAGTCATGCACTACAAATGGCCCCTTGTAAGGCCAGCTGAAAGCCAAAAATCTAACATCTTCCCTACTCCCCTGCCAAAGCAGCAAGTGAATTAACCAGATGTCAGAGTGGCAGGGAGGGAGGTTGGCAGAATTCAATTTCAGGATCTCAGAAAACTTGGCGCTACCTCAACCACTCTTCATGCCCACTCCTTTGTTGATTATCACAGCTTCGCAACCACAGAAACCACTGACCGAGTCCCTTTTCCCGCTTCCTCTACCCTTCCAAGAAGCCCTTGTCAATCAGGCTTCTGGGAACAACTGGGGATGGTTGGATCATAGCACACTAGGGAAGAGCTGTGGCACCTTGCCCACCTTAAGGAAGACGGGCTAAAATTAGCAGTTGCTTTTGGTTAGGATGGCATCGTACATCCTGTCTTATCTACTCCCTGGTTTGCTCAGGGGAAGAATAATGCCGTTATTTTAAAGAAATCTTAACTGCAGCCTTCTTTGTTCCCCAAATATTCCAATTGATTGTAACAGATAAGTCATGCGGTGGCAGCGAGAAGCAGTGTGGCTCAGTGGAACGAGCACGGGCTTTAGAGTCCGAGGTCATGGGTTCGAATCCCAGCTCCGCCACTTGTCAGCTGTGTGACTGTGGGCAAGTCACTTCACTTCTCTGTGCCTCAGTGACCTCATCTGTAAAATGGGGATTAAGACTGTGAGCCCCACGTGGGACAACCTGATTCCCCTGTGTCTACCCCAGTTCTTAGAACAGTGTTCTGCACCTAGTAAGCGCTTAACAAATACCAACATTATTTAAAACATGCTCAAGGGTGGCACAGTATCAGTAACCACCAACCTATCAAAAGCCTGGGGCACCACACTCTATGCCCCAGCCGAAGCAAGAATGAGCATAGCTGTACAAACCAGTGTCACCATAATCCATTTTTCTGCATATACAGTCTCTCTTTCCTGAAGTCTCATCTGTTTTAAATGGGAATCTCCATCATCGGCGACTAAAATGTCTAAATGGACCCAACCCAGGAAAATGTGTAGGGGTCTTTTCCCTCAGACGATTCCTCCACGTCATGTCAGAGAAGCAGCGTGGCTCAGTGGAAAGAGTCCGGGCTTGGGAGTCAGAGGTCATGGGTTCTAATCCCAGTTCCGCCACTTGTCAGCTGTGTGCCTTTGGGCAAGTCACTTGACTTCTCTGTGACTCAGTTACCTCAACTGTAAAATGGGGATAAAGTCTGTGAGCCCCACGTGGGACAACCTGATCACCTTGCATCCCCCCAGTGCTTAGAACAGTGCTTTGCACATAGTAAGTGCTTAACAAATGCCATCATTATTATGTGACCACTTCACTTTTTCACTACAATGCAGCATGGTCTGGTATAAAGGGAAAGGGCCTGGGATTCAGAGGATCTGAGTTCTAATCCCAGATCCACTACTTGCCTGCTGTGTGACTTTGGAGAAGTCACTTAGCTTCTCTATGCATCAGTTACATCATCTGTAAAATGGGGATTAAAACTGAGCCCCACATAGGACGTGGACAGTGTCTAACCTTATATTGTATCGACCCCAACAATCAATACGGTGACTGACACATAGTAAGTGCTTCAATACCACTGAAAAATATCAGGAGGTTGCATAAAAATGCTTTAACTTACAAAGTGGTGCTGAGTCCAGGCAGTTGAAGCCCTGAAGCAGCAAGGTTTTGTCAAAGTGCCGCCTTTCAGACACTGGGAGAGCAGTTCCCATTGATAATAATAATGACGGTATTTGTTAAGCGCTTACCATGTGCCAGGCACTATTCTAAGCACTGGGGTGGATATAAGCAAAGTAAGTTGGACACAGTCCCTGTCTCATGTGGGGCTCACAGTCACAATCCCCATTTTATAGATGAGGGAACCGAAGCACAGTGGAAGTGAAGTGATTTGCCCCTGGTTACACAGTTGACAAGTGTCCGAGTCAGGATTAGAACCCATGACATTGATTCCCAGGCCCATGTTCTATCCACTACCCCATGATGCTTCTCTATCAACATCACCTGCCCATTACATCTCTGTACTCAAGGCCATCCTCCAAGTTGGTTTTATGATTCCTGTGCTCTTTTGCAGAAGTCCCAAACCATACATGATCAGAATGGAGAGTTCTAACCACACGATCACCTCCTATATAGTTTTCTGTAATATACAGATGTGGGCCACTAAAATAGGTCTCATTTTCACCACTGTCTGCCTCATTTTAGGTGAAAAGGAATTTACAGGGCCCCTTTTTATTCCAAAAAAAAAAAAAGCTATTTGCTTTGATGTGAAAGAGCAGTTAAAATAGCATGAATGTAACCAGTACTTTATACCTTCAGCCTTTTAGCTGAGCACAATACAAACTAACAGTATTTTCCTGGAATTTTTGCTCTCTCTCAGAGGGATGTGCCCATCACTTTTTTTTTCCTAATGGGTTAATAGTACCCTCTCTCTTCGCTTAGCTGGTCCACTCCAGGACAGCGGGACTTTCTTTTGTGTGCCGGGCCCCATGTCTGAATAGCCACAGCACTGTTCAATTGGAAGCCACTCTTAATGATGACATCAAACACCAGCACAAACGAACACTGACCTCTGCCTTGGTTTTAAAAGGCTGCTTTCCTGTCTCGATAGCCGGCAGGCCAATATTTTTATTTCCTTCAGTAACCCATGATGGATTTCAGAGTGCAAAAGCAATCCCGTGGCAAATTCTCCTGGCAAGGAATTGAAGAAAATGGGAGGTCCTGTCTGTTAGTTCATTTTAAACTCAGAATAAAGAGAACACTGTTGGCTAGAGGAAAAAAAAATACAGAAAAATAACCAAACGCTACAGATCTTCATTTTAAAACACCTCAAACATAGTGCTGATAGTTTGACCAAAATATTTTGATTTTTGATTAATGTTAACCGTAACTTTATTAGCCAGTGCGATCAAAATGGAGCACTCAAACTGAGTAATTTGATTACATTAATCAACACCTTTAAGTCTTCACAGCTACAGATTGAACAGAGGAGGATACTAGAGACAGACACACAGTAACTCTATTAGATGGAAAATTTGGAACAAGAATTGGAATTTCCTGACTTCGGTCCCTTCTAAAAATCTCCAGTTGAAGGAAGCATCAGAGGTGTTGAGTTTGGTCAGAGCGCACTTACACTTCTTACCTTTGTTTTGTTTTTTTTAATGGAATTTGTTACTACGTGCCAGGCACTTTATTAAGTGCTGGGGTAAGTACCAATAAAATCGGACACAGTCTGTGTCCCAAATGGGGCTCACAGCCTTAAGTCCCATTTGACAAGTGAGACAACTGAGGCACAGTGAAGTGACTTACCCAAGATCACAGAGCAGGCCAATGGTGGAACCCAGGTCCTTCTGACTCCCTGGCCCATGCTCTATCCACTAGTCTATGCTGCTTCTGGTTTGCAGACCAGATGTGGATTTTACTATATACACAGGTTTTCCCCTTGCTAAGTTACTGAGTTATTCAACCTCTGGCTTGGAACTTCTCCCTCTCCACATATGACAACTATTCTATCCACTTTCAAAGCCTTACTGAAGGCATTTCACCTCCAAGAGGGCTTCCTCAACTAAGCCCTCACTTTGTCTTCTCCTGCTCCTTTACCCTCCATACAGACCAGATCACTCTCCCCGCCTTCAAAGTATTATTCAAGGTCACATCTCCTCCAGGAGGCCTTCCCTGATTAAGCCCGCTTTATCCAGCACGCTCTTCCTTTCTTCATCTTCTATGAACTTGAATCTGTGACCTTTGAATATTTCATATTCACCCCACTCTAAACCACACAGCCCTTACGTATCTATCTTTGAACTGTACATTATATAGACATTATACTGTCTCCCTCTAGACTAAGTATGTTATGGACAGGAAACAGACCCGCTAATTCTGTGGTATTGTGTGCTCCCAAGCACTTAGCACAGTCCTTCTTGAATGTAAGCCCACTGTGGGCAGGGATTGTCTCTATTGCTGAATTTTACTTTCCAAGCACTTAGTGTGCTCTGCACACATACCATTGATTGATAAATTACAGAAGTCTCACTGTAAATAACTGTATTACAGTCTACTCTCTACGGGCCTCCCCTAGCTGCTCTCCTACTACAACCCAGCCCGTACACTTTGGTTACCAACCTACTTACTGTACCTTGAGCTCAACCATCTTGCTGCTCTCTCGCCCATGTTCCGCCTCTGGCCTGGGATGCCCTCCCTCTTCATAACTGACAGACAATTACTCTCACAACCTTCAAGGTTCAATGAAGGCACATTGTTTTCAAGAGGCCTTCCCTAAAGCTCTCATTTACTCTTCTCCCACTCCTTTCTGTGTCGCCCTGATTCACCACTTCCTCAGCTCCACAGCACTTATAAGTGTATCCTTAATTTAGGTTAATATCTGTCCCCCTCTCTAGGCCTTAAGCTCATTGTGGGCAGGGAACATGTCTACCAACGCTTTTATATCGTACTCTCCCAAGCGCCTAGTACATTGCTCTGCACATAGAAAGCAAATATGATTGATTAGACTGTAAGCCCGTCAAAGGGCAGGGACTGTATTCTGTTACAGATTTGTACATTCCAAGCGCTTAGTACAGTGCTCAGCACATAGTAAGCACTCAATACTATTGAATGAATTGATTTGGGGGGGGGGGGACACATCAAAGGTGAATCAGGCATAGATAATCAAGCTCCATTAGAAAACAAAGCTTTGCAGGGAAATTTGCTTGACTTTTACCCCTTTATTCATTTTCACCCCAGAGTTTTCAAGCTTTCTAAATAGTCTTAGTAAGCCTTCCAAGGTACTGATAGTGTCCTCCAGCGTCTTCACACTTGAAAGCCTGGCCAGTGAAGAAATTACTATTTTAGTTCCAAAGCTAACATCCACAAACCACAGATACTCCTCTAGACAGTAAGCTCATTATGGGCAGGGATCATATCTGCTAATTCTTTTGTATTGTACTCTCCCAAATGCTTAGGAAGCACTCAATAAATAACATTAATTGATTAACACTAAAATCCAGCAGTACAAATCTCTGCCTCCTAACTGCGATCCATTGAATTCACCAGAATTGCACTTCTCTAGATCTCGTAGTAGATGTGATGAACTATATCTGTCCTGATCCAAAATTCATAATGTATCTGAATGACCCCTTCAGAATGAAATCTGTTAAGCAGCTCTTTTACTATTTTCACTTACAAGTTTCTATATTTATGGACTTTACATGTGGTTAAAATGTCTTATTTGAGAAAAATATATCGTTGACAATAACAGAGTAATTACACAGTCATTGCTTCAATCTGGCAGTATAAATCATTGTGATTTAACCTACAGTAGTAATAAAAATAAATGATATTGTTTTTGGTTCATTACTGCTGATCTAATAAAATGTAATGAATTAAGAAATTTCCTGAGTGAAACAGTCTCATAAAAAATAACAATTCACTAATGGAATCTTAATACTGAATGTGAAAGAAGAGAAGAAAATAACCATTTTAATAATTATAGAAATAAGCATTTTGTTCTAATTTGAAAGTTGGCTGCCCATCTTGGGAAGGGAGTGGAACCTCTGATTTTAATTCATAACTCCAAATTCACTTGGAGCACCAAGACAAAGGGTGAAATCATTTTTCCACTTGTGTCTGGACTCCATGAGATGGCTGGAAATGGGCTAATGGAAACCAAGTAGTCAGAAGCATTTTAGGGTGTTTGACTATGAACATCTGGGTGCCTGGAGAAAAGACTCTAGTTTACAAGACTATCATATCCTCATGTCTACATATTATGCTTAATTGAATTTCCGATCTACACAATTTATGGAGCACAAAAATAAAGAGCACACATTTATACACATCACTGATTGATTCATATTTTCACAACAGAGCTTAATATATGGTTGGGTGGAAAGGTACATCAGCTTTCCTAGACCAGGTTCTTCCTTCATTATCAGTATACAAAATAGAAACTCTTGTCCACAGAAGTTGCCGTAAACAGCCTTCTATTATGGTGTGACGCCTGCCACTAGTTGAAAAAGGATCTCCTAAACCAAAACTGGCAGACCCCAGGGCTAAGAACAGTGAACTTCCAACGCTTGCATTCAGTCATTACAGACCACAGCTTCCATGTTTGGCCAAGTACCACTAATGCAGGGGGGGTGTAGAGTTGACATTTATATGCCATTCAACATGCCCCTCCCTTTCAACTCAGGCCAGTGAAGTAGCAGGGCCTAGAGGAAAGACCATAGGCCTAGTGGAAGGAGCATGGGCCTAGGTTCTAATCCTGGCTCTACCACTTATCTGCCGTGTGACTTTGGGCAAGTCACTTAGCCGGGCCTCAATTCTCTCATCTGCAAAATGGGAATACCTTTTCTCCTTCCTACTTAGATTGGGAGCTCCATGTGGAACTTGACCATCTTATATCTACCCCAGCACTTAGTACAGTGCTTGGCATATGGAGTAGAAAGGAGGAGACAAGAAAACAAAATATTCAAATTGGAAAAGTCCTATTTACTATATTTGAGGGAAAATGATTTAGTCTACACTGGTTGACAACCTCCATACCTCTAAGATTCCCCTTTAGAGGACCCTATGGGGCCACTCGGTGACTCACAAGCCCACGGTTCTTTCAACGCTGCCCTACTGCTGAGCTAAGGAACATTAAAGAAAACAATCCCACTCTAATGGAGACATTGAGCAACCAAGATCAATGAGGAAAACAATTCTCCCTTATTGATCGTCACTGCTCACTGCTTTGGGTTAGCCTGTTCAGTAGAGGTTGCTTCATTTTCGTACCAGTCATTTTTTTAAATCATTGGGATTTCTCCACATCTGCACCTTGTTTTACACTAATTACAACTGCCAGCATCTCTTGCAGTTTCAATTCAGCCATTTGGGGAACCATAGACTCTTTCAGGAAGCCATTTTAAGTTACTCTACCAGCACATTAAAAGGCCACCCTAGCTAACTCCACGGCTTCTAACCACCTTAATCCCAGGGAGCAGCAGTTTCATTTGAGGATTCGAGTAAAGTGTGTGTCTGTTAGTTGAGTTGCTGAAAACACCTTGAAGTCAAACAGCAGGGCAGAAAGGTTAAATCCAAGATCAACGTAACAGGTTGGGGCAAACAGAAAGAAGAATTTGGGTTTTTTCAACCCCATTTTAGTACTCTAGTTACTGGGCCAAACTTCTCATGAGAAAAAAAGAGTAGAAAAGTAAAGAAATGATTCAAATTGGAAGAGTTCTAATTACTATATTTGAGGGAGAAATAGGCTGACATTCAGTGGGAGGAAGCAATCTCGAATATGTTTTAATTGAAAGAGACTTTAATTGAAAGAGTGCTTCAAATGAACACATTTTACATGAGGCGGCAAAAGGCCAATTCTGTTTCAGGACCGAACATAAAAAGCATGATGTCACAGAATAGAGAAGTAAGCCTCTATCTGAAAGGTTCTGTAGTGATCAGACTAGAACAGTATTCAATTTACAGAACTTGAGTATGGGAAAGAGACAAATTGAAGAGAAAAGCAACAAGAAGTATGGGATAGAGACTTATGAGGAAAGCTGGGAAGAATTGTTTAAGCAGCATGTGTGTGCTCGTGTGTATGTGTGTGTGCGCGCACCCATTTTGCACCACTCTTCAAATATTTGAACAAAAAACAAGAAGAATAAGGGCAAACCACTTGTTAGACAATTTTCAGGGACAACAAAATCAAAATGAAATGAAAAATATGGCAAAAAGTTTTAAAGACAAAACAATTAGAATATGAACCATTTCTCAATGGAAACGTGGGAAACAGAGTGAGAAAATAGACCCTGTCACTGTTTCGACTTACTGATCTTTAGTGCTTTTACTCCCTTCAACTTTGTTTTTATTTAGGAACCACTAAATTAGGGCAAAATTACTCAAACTCTGGGTCTACATGAGCTAGGCTTTTTGTCCTGCTTACATTCTAGCATTCATTAAAAGTTAAACAGCCATACACCTGGAAAAGAAAAAAAATTCCAAAGAGATCCAACTTTCTTCTCTAGAAAGGACTTCAGGCATAGGCCATTTTGCACCATTTCTGAATTACCTAGTCAATCCCCCTCTTATTCACATTACCTTTTATAAACTCACCAACAGTCTCTATTGAGCACTTTGACATGAAACACCTACTAATAGTTATGATACTTGTTAAATGCTATGTGCCAACCACTGTTCTAAGCACTGGGACAGGTAGCAGTTTATCATTTTGGACACAGGTCCTGTCCCACATGGGGCTCACACTCTTAATCCCCATTTTACAGATGAGGTAACTGAGGCACAGATAAATTAAGAGTTTTGCCCAAGGTCACACAGCAGGGAAGTGGTAGAGTCAGGATTAGAACCCAGATCCCCCTGACTCCCAGGCCCATGCTCTATCCACTAAGCCACACATCTGTGCCTGATATTAAGTACTAAACACTGTCTAGGTTCTGCTAAAAAAATGGCTATTTCTTGTCTGTAAAAAGAAATACTTATGTAGGATAATAAAACACACTAAAGGGTGAATTTTCAGGTCTAATGAGGAAGCCCAGAAAATATGTCAACATTTAAGCCTGAACTTAAATCACCAGTACAGTCTCATTTTAATCTCGTCAGTCATCCAGTCAAAAGGCAGTAAATGGTCATGCAAAATGCTTCATGGATTTCTTCTGCTCTGTGTTCAACTATTAATTGTTTCTGAGGTACGAAAAAAGCCCCACTTTATTAAGCAAAGTCAAATACACTCCACTCACTCAACTAAGTAGAAACTGAAATCCTGCTACACTAGTTCCTGTAGTTCTTTAAATGTTTCCCTCCTATCAGAGGTTACCAGGAAAAAGAGGCAATTTCAATGCAATCAGTTACATTAGTAATGATTTTGAAAGGTTCTAATACAGAGACCCTGGCAAATAATAATGATGGTATTTGTGAAGCGCTTACTATGTGCCAAGCACTCTTCTAAGCACTGGGGGGATGCAAGGTAATCAGGTTGTCCCACATGACGTGACTTGCCCAAAATCACATAGCTGACAAGTGGCAGGGCCAGGATTAGAACCCATGACCTCTGACTCCCAAGCGCATGGTCTTTCCACTGAGCCACACTGTTTCTCTGTGGGAGAGTAGCTCGATTCTTGTTTTGTAGCCGAAGGTAGAGACCTAGGCCTGGCTTAGAAAATCAGAATATTCATCCCCTCTCTAACATGGAGACAATGTTCCTAACAAACCCCTCCCTGAGAAAAGACTCCATTACAGCCCACCTGTTGTGACCAATGCCAGACACAAAAGTTTCTTTGAATATTTCTCTGTGTTCTAACCAGATAATAATAATAATGTTGGTATTTGTTAAGCGCTTACTATGTGCAGAGCACTGTTCTAAGCGCTGGGGTAGACACAGGGGAATCAGGTTGTCCCACGTAGGGCTCACAGTCTTAATCCCCATTTTACAGATGAGGGAACTGAGGCACAGAGAAGTTAAGTGACTTGCCCACAGTCATACAGCTGACAAGTGGCAGAGCTGGGATTCGAACTCATGAGCCCTGACTCCAAAGCCCGTGCTCTTTCCACTGCGCCAACCAGATGCACCACATTGGTGGGAGAACATTTTCCATCAGCATTCTCCTGAAAATGTATATTGAAAGCATGTACTACAGAAGTCCTGGGAGAAATTCTCTAACTTTTAAATCTCTCTGCTGAGTTCCTTGGCTATATCATGCACGCTCCGCCTCAAACTTTTAAAAGTACAGTACTCACCTCTGCCATTCAGATAGGTATTTGGACTTCTATTACCCCTCATCTTCTTCTCACCACTACAGATCAGACAAGATGAGAGAGAGGAGGTGAAATGAGAGAGTCCAGGAGTAGAAGAAAGCTAGAACACCTGTTCAATTGACTCCGCCCTCAATCACCGCAACACCAAACAGGTGGAAGAGCTCTTACTGCAGTGGTCTCCATGACAACCCTGGAACTTCAACTTTGAGAAACACGGCTTTCAAATCATCCCCGTCGTGAAGTTAGGTAAATGTTGAAATGCTATTTGGTAGATTTATGCCTTTCTGCATCAGTGAATTGAATCTCAGACATTCTTAACCATTTTAGATAAACTATGTAATAAAGTCTTTAGAGCTACTGAGTATTCCAAATGTATGAACACTTGCTTTGTTCATTAATTGTGATCATAGAAGCTTTGGAAGCAACAGGATCAGGGGAATTAGAGGAAATGCTCATTAAAACAAATTTAAAAGGTCTAATGATTAAAATATTGATTAATTAGCCAAACATTGATTAACAGTCACACTTTATCAACTACAAAGTTTCTAATTACTGTGCCATTATTCCATAGATTGACCTGTTCTCTCTTGTCACTTACAATGAAGAACAATTTTTATTAAGTGGGTTTTGGATTTTTGACCTGTAAAATTTTAATAGGGAGTATACACAGAGGGTGTCGTATGTGGTTTGGCATTTTAGTCACTAAGGGACTGATAGTTACTGTCTCTATTTAACCGAAAGCCCAAAGAGTGCGATAGGGATGTACACCCGGAGGGATTCCAACCTTAACGACTTCAAAATCAGGAGGAAAAAATGATATACCACATTTTCACCCACTAACACACACAACGAAGACAACAAAACAAAACAAAAAACAATCCTCTTTTATCAGGGTGTTTTATGCAGCTCTAGCAATAAGATTCCACACATCACAGCCAAACAGTGCACATAACAGTTTAATAGGGAGGAATAATACTGGGAAGCAGTGTGGCCAAATGGCAGGGGCACAAGAATGGGAGTCAGGAGACTTAATAATACTTACTACTGATATTAAATGTTTACTACGTGCCAGGCTAAGTGGTAGAACAAATACAATGTTGTCAGAACAGACCTAGATCTACATACTAATAGATCTAATGGAGAAGCAGCGTGGCTCAGTGGAAAGAGCACGGGCTTTGGAGTCAGGGCTCATGAGTTCGAATCCCAGCTCTGCCACTTGTCGGCTGTGTGACTGTGGGCAAGTCACTTAACTTCTCCGTGCCTCAGTTCCCTCATCTGTAAAATGGGGATTAAGACTGTGAGCCCCACGTGGGACAACCTGATTCCCCTATGTCTACCCCAGCGCTTAGAACAGTGCTCGGCACATAGTAAGCGCTTAACAAATACCAACATTATTATTATTATTACTAATAATGATAATAATAGTAATGATATTTGTTAAGCGCTTGCACTGTTCTAAGCGCCAGGGTAGATACAAGGTAATCAGGTTGTCCCACATGGGGCTCCCAGTCTTAATCCCCATTTTACAGATGAGGGAACTGAGGCACAGAGAAGTTAAGTGACTTGCCCAAGGTCACATAGCAGATAAGAGGCAGAGACAGGATTAGAACCCATGACCTCTAACTCCCAAACCCGGGCTCTTTCCACTAAGCCACGCTGCTAATCCAGGGTCCTGCCATATGTCCATGGGCAAATCACTTAACTTCTCTAGGTGTCAGTTTTGTCTTCTGTAAAATGGGGTTGAAATGACCATCCTCCTTTTTCTTTGGACTTTGAGTCTCATGTGAAGCAGGACTGTGTCTGATCTGATTGTATTCTATCTACCCTAGTGCTTATTCATTCATCCATCCATCCATCCATCCATCCATCCATCCATCCATCCATCCATCCATTCAATAGTATTTATTAACCACTTACTATGTGCAGAGCACTGTACTAAGCGCTTGAAATGTACAAATGGGTAACAGAGACAGTCCCTGCCCTTTGACGGGCTTACAGTCTAATCGGGGCGCAGTGAGCACTAAACAGACACCAAGTTGTTATGGTACCGAGGTGCAGCCGAAGAACAGCTGCAGCTTGGACTCATCTTCCGAAGTAGCTGGCCCACCCTCTCGTACCTGGTTGAAGTCCCAGGACAGTTCCTCAGGTCAGTGTCAAGCCCAGCCTACTCTAAGACCCTGAGGAGAAGGAATAACAAGAGTGCTACGTGCCAGTCAAAAGGAAATCTTCCATCTGAAGTATTTCAACTGGGCAGTTTTTGGATACCTTGCAAAAGAAGATCTTGTTGATCTCAATAACTGTCTATTTAAATCTGCTGATGCAGAGCTTATGCCTTGATTCTCCCAAAGAAAAGGCCAATGCACCTCACAGGGTTATACTCTCAATATAACTGTCTGAAAGTGCTCCTCTGGATTTACTCCTGATGAGATCAGCTCTAAGGCCAGAAAGCAGATTTATAGCCTGAACATAAATGAGCTGTGGGGCAGGCAGGGCGGGGGAGAGAGACACCTTTTTGATCATACATACGCTTGTCAGGCAAAATGTGCTTAAGACCTTATTGCCAAATAAGTAACAGCCAGTACGTTTCTCACGGTCAGGGGAAAACGACATCCACGAGACAGTTCCGAATCGAAGCATTAGGCCGACGAGATAGACGGCCGAGCCAGAGAAGGGCCGAAAAGGAAGAGCTGCGGCACAGAAGACACTGCAGGACAGAATCTCCAAGAGGCTAAGCTGCTAGGGTCCTGCAGAGGGGCAATGTTTTAGAAATAGCTAGCTTATTCCAAGGCAATTTAAAAGAGAAAGAGGAACTGGCATTATGCCCAGCTATAAAATACCTTGCCTGCTTCTGCCTCTGAGTAGGGAAGAAATAACTCTGCTGTGGGTCACTGTCATACAGCGCAACACTTATGAAACAAGAGAATGCTCCACAGATAGAAAGGCTGAACAGAAGGCTGAAAATGTCTCTTTGCCTAGGGAGGAAAGGAAGACAGAAGAGGTATCCGCTGTCATGGCCTTTCCTCTGTCCAGCCCTCTTCTCTCTTGTATAGGGAGAATTTTAAAAGAGTGTGTTCATGAAGTGACCACTTCATATTTACCTTACGGTAGTGAAGTGTCATCTTTTCTAATTTATAGTGATGTGGTGTGCAAAACTAAGCTTAGAATGATATGGTAAATTGCAAATTCTTAGATTGATCCCATACAATGGCAAAAACAACATTCTTGCTCACAAACCAAAGAATCATATTAGCACTACTGAGGAAGTCCAAGATTAAACCCAAGTAAGGAAATAAATTTAGAAGGGAGAGAGCAAAGTTCTCGCTTATGATATCAAAACAGTTTGGGAGAAGAAGGGCAGAATTTGACTGGTCAGAATCTCCAGATTCATGAATGGAGCCTCTGATTGCCAATCAACATCCTTGCTGTGTTAATATGGTACATTAATTAAGCTGATGTAAAATGCTTTTATTTATAACAGATGTCCAGTTAACATTTTTGGATTAATGCCTGTAAGCCTTGCAAAGAATGTAATAAGCCTCTTCAAGTAAACGTAAAGAGGGAGAAAGGGTTTTCAATTTTTTGGAAGATATTGCAGTCGGGTGGAGTTGCCATTAGCCAGAAAGGGTATACTTGTCCCTGAATACCACTTGACCCCTACTGTGAGTGAATTACTGGGAAATGAAGTTATAGCTTGACCAGGAGTCTGGCAGGGCAAGTGGGTAGGAACCGGAACAGATCAGGTGTCAGGGAGGAGGACTAAGAACAAGCAGCAACCCATCTTCCAGAAAAGGAGGGGCAAGGGATAATAATAATAATGATGTTGGTATTTGTTAAGCGCTTACTATGTGCCGAGCACTGTTCTAAGCGCTGGGGTAGACACGGGAATCAGGATGTCCCACGTGGGGCTCACAGTCTTAATCCCCATTTTACAGATGAGGTAACTGAGGCACAGAGAAGTTAAGTGACTTGCCCACGGTCACAAAGCTGACAAGTGGCAGAGCCTGGCATCTGGGTAATCCTGATCGATATCATTAAATGGAATTGAAATTGACATTATGTGACCACACCCTTCCAGCTGCTTCAAAGAGCTCTTTCCTTTACAGCCAAGCCCTCAAAAAGACAAGACCCTGTAGCCAAAACCCCAATCGCCAATCCACTTGGTTGGAGGGCACTAGATTCTACGGTTACTATTTTTCCTGTAGTGCAGGCAAGACGAAGACACCATGAACTAAATGATTTGCCAAAGGCCCCAATTTAAGAACTGCATGAAGGGCTCAGATCCCACATTGGAAAAGCTACCAGAATGAGCAGTTTGGTGACTGGCACTTCATCCAGTCATCTATCCCTAGTGCATTTGTAAATGGTAACATTTAGAAGTGATCCCTCTTTACTGGTCTTTAATCAGTGAGGCTTAGTGGAGGAAGTAATAATAATAATGTTGGTATTTGTTAAGCGCTTACTATGTGCAGAGCACTGTTCTAAGCGCTGGGGTGGATACAGGTTGTCCTACATGAGGCTCACAGTCTTAATCCCCATTTTACAGATGAGGTAACTGAGGCACAGAGAAGTTAAGTGACTTGCCCACAGTCACACAGCTGACAAGTGGCAGAGCCAGAATTCGAACCCATGACCTCTGACTCCCAAGCCCAGGCTCTTTCCACTGAGCCACGCTGCTTCTCTGTACAAGCCAGGGAGTCAGGAGACCTAGGTTAAAATTCTGGCTCTGCCACTTTCCTGCTGTATGACCGTGCCTTCTCTGTGCCTTACTTTTCTCATCTGTAAAATGGAGACTCGATACCTCTTCTCCCTCCTACTCAGACTGTGAGCCCCATGTGGGACATGGACTGTGTCCAACCTATCTTAGATCTACCACAGGTCCCAATACAGTGCTTGGCCCATAGTAAGAACTTATAACAAATGCCACTTGAGGGTATGTTCCCAACTAAATTTTTCAGGAAGCGGTTCCATTTTTATCACGTTTGGTCTGTTCCAATTCTGAAAAGAGATTCATTCACACTCTAAAAAGTAAAAACTTTTTCAAACTGTGTGAAACTCCCCTCTTTAAGGCATAGTATTTAGGAAAATGTGTTATCAACCGGAGTTTTCACAAACAAAATGAAGTGGAGAGTTGAAAAATAATCCAGATAGTTATATCAATGAAGAAAGATAATCCGGATAATTCAAAGAATTCAACCCCTTCCTTTCAATACAGATCTTAGTACAGTGCTCTGTCCAACCTAGGTGTTTAATAAATACCACTGATCTATTGATTTGGGATCTCGATTCCCTAACACAGTAGGTGTCGATAATAATACTAATAATGATGATAATACTAATACTTGTGGTATTTAAGTGTTTACTGTGTGTCAGGCACTGTACTAAGCAGTGGGGTAAATGGGGTTGACAGGGACTGTCCCTATCCCACCTAGGGTTCATAGTCTCAATCCCATTTTACAGATGAGATCACTGAAGCCCAGAGAAGTGAAGTGACTAGCCTAAGGTCACACAGCAGACAAGCGGCAGAGCCAGTATTAGAACCCATGACTTTCTGAGTCTCCCACCTGGGCTCTATCCACTGTGCCAGGCTGCTTCCACCTTCAAGCTTCACGCAACTTTACAACCACCACATCATTCAGTAGGTTGTACTCTGATTTAGTCATAAGGCCTACTATTAACTTCAACAATGGAACAAGTGAACTAAACAATACTCTGTGTAAAAATATTTATGCCAACTTCATGTAGAGCAGCAGCTTAATTAGAAAGAAGCTGGGTTATCACCACCCACTAAGATACATCTGGCAATTGGAAACACTATTGATACTTTTCTGCAAATTGCTCTCATTATGCATTTCAACCTTTAAATAACAGCACAAGGTGTGTTTACTGGCATAATGATATTTGGTGTCTTCCTTTTACCTAAAGAGACAGTTTTTGCCCTCTTTTTCAACAATTCAGAGAATAATTCACATTCTAAATATGATTGTTGCATGTGTTGTAGATAAACGAAATTTTGCCATCACTAGTCTGGGTTTGGGGGAATAATATCAAGAGCTAAAACATTCACCAAGGACTAAGTACTCTATAAAATTGACTTGTTTCTAAGAAAAATGTGAGGTAGTCTTCAGCCACAGTTTATAAAAGAAAAATAAGGCCTCAAATCAGTTAGAGTTAATGCAGATAGAAACGAGTTAATGCAGATAAAGTTTTTTGAAGTTCAAAGTCCTGGTTCCAGAGAGATTTTCTCTGGCTTGATGTTCTTCATTAGAGTATAAGCAGAGAACCTATCACACTGGCCTAATCCACTGGCTCCCTAACCAAATCTGTTTGGGGCAAAATCTCCACTCATTTCCCCCCTAATCCCTTGAACCTCTTTAGCACAAGATTTTCCAGGTCATTCGAAACAACAGGGAATGGGGAAACAGTATTTGGTTATAATACTGAATTTCAGCAGCAGTTTTAAACCACTTCTCTGGGTCTGAGCAAGTTTGGATTTCCGACCATGAGATTAAGAGTCTGTGTAAAACTACAGATTGGTCTAGGATCTGACCCAACTAACCACTTCTGCCGAGGAAACTGAAGTCACTGTCTGACTCCTTGCTCTCTGACACAGTCATGAGCTTCGTGACTACCTGTCAGGAACTTCCCCGGGTGTCTGCACTGCCGGGGATAAAGTCTGGGATTGGAAAAGCTTGAAATACTATCCGTCAATCAGGCAGACATGGTGATGTCAGCTACCAGGCATAACTAATGAGGCATTCAAATATCGAATCTTTGGTTGTGGCCAGGATTTAGATTTGCACAAAGTAGATTCTGGTAATTAGCAGAAAATGTGTTTTTGTCCTGAAAAGCTCCAGCCTTTAATGTCCTCCACTACTGATCTACATTTCTTCCCCAATCTCCTGGAAAGCAGATGCCAACTGAGAATCAATTTTGCACTCTCTTAGTGTTTGCACTAGTTTTGCACTCTCTTTGCACTATTATCCAAACCTGGGTAATATCTAGGACATAACCAGTAGTTTAGTAATAATGATAACTGTGGTATATGCGTCAGTCAAGCACCATTCTAAGCAAGGGGATCCCCAAAGCATAGAATTTACTGAGTGCTTACTTTTAAAATGGCAATATACTAAGCATTTAGGAAATTGCAATAGAACTATTAGATATGATCCCTGCCCTCCAGGAGTTTTTACACTCAAGTAGGGGAGGCACTAAAATTAACTACGGAAAGGAAGGAGAAATTGAAGATAAAGTTTTGAAAATAAACACTATGGAGGGTGTGATATCCAAGTGCTTATGCGGCTCAGAAGTGTTAATGTGGGAACTGGGGAGGATGCGGACTGGGGAGATGAGAGATTAATCAGGGAAGGCCTCCTGGAGAAGATGTGATTTCAGAAGGGCTTTGAAGCTGGGAAGAGCAGTGGTCTTCCAGATGTGAAGTGGAAGGGAGGGTGTGAGCAAGAAGACAGAGACCGAACAGACAAGACCAAAACACAAGTGAGTAGGTACTAAGGCAATCAATCAGTTGTATTTACTGAGCTCTTGTGGGCCAAGCACTGTACTAATTGCTTGAGAGAGTACAATTAACATCACAACAGAGTTTGCATACGCATTCCCTGCCTACAGCAAACGTGCACTGCAAATGATTAGATTTAGAAATCTCCCAAATGTCTGCTCCTTGGCAGTTTTAAAACAACAGTCTCATCTAAAAACCACTGGGGAAAAAAAAAGAAGCCTTTGACCTCAGTTGCTCCTTAGGTTTCCAAAGTAAAATTTTATGCATGAGATGCTTAGAGATTTCCTTCCAACAACAAATACAACAACTTTCAGAGGTTTAGAGCTTAGCATTTATCTGGGTGCTGTTTCACGTTATGCATTGTATGTTAATATCGCAAAAAAGATTTCCTTTTGTTGCTTTTTAAAAGTGAAACCATGTGGCTCCCTCTGGGAATTCCGAGTGAGCAAATAGTTGAGTTTCAGCAGTTTGTAGTGCATGGATGACTTGCGCTACCTTTTTTATTCCTGAGCAAATTGGGGGAGGAAGAAAAGGGATTAGAATCCATGTTTGATGGAGGAAGGGAAGTTATGGCCCTTCGCTCGAGGGTTAGACATAAGCCATCCCAGGCATGGGTAAGAGAATAAACGTCACACTCTGCATAAGCCAGCAGCCATATGAGCATGATAGATTTTCAATGCTCAACAGGATCCATTACAGCGGGTTGGTCCAATAGCCCATGAATTTGAAGGATTTATACAAGAGACCATAACAATTCCTTAGGAACAATTATGTCCCATCAGATGAAAAAATGTCTTTTTGAAACCTTGCTATTAACCTGTTGGCTCCATAGACCATATTACTTTGAAGGTTAAATTATATACATGGCAAAATGGGCCAAATCATCCCATTTTGTGTTAAAGTGTATTTATGGCGAAATGCTCTCCAAAATGGGGAAGAGAAAATTGCACCCTTGTGTCCTATCAAATCAAGGTGGATCTTTAATGTAACAAGCAATGCATCTGATTTCTGAAGGGAGAAAAAGTTCTGACAAGCCCTAGATAAAACTTACTTCCTCCATCGATCTAGCAAAATATAGACCTAACAAAGGCTCTCTGCTGTAGTGTGAATCCCTTTTGCTCTAAGAGATGATGAAATAATACAAAGCGACAGACATCATTTAGGCAACAAAATCTAGATGGCACTTAATGTATTCAGCACCACACAAACTACAGTACTTGCTAGGAAAAATATTATTAGTATTTTGCCCAAATATGTTATTTTTGGTCATTTCATATACATTTCTGCTGATGTGTAGTTCAACAGCTGTGGCAAAATTAAGTCATAAAAGGCTTAGAACTAATGCCTGATGAGTTTTGCATCTTTTCCTCTACTGACATATTAATGATAAAGATTCAAATGGCCTGGGATTGTTTGGGTAGGCTGAAGGGTGTCTGATGCAATCTCAAGTGCAGGCAGTGGGTTTGGAACACTGATTGCGGTAGGTCCAGGAGATCACAGCCTCTCCCGCCTCTGGGCAGTCCTCTCAAACTATGGGTTGGACTCCCCCAGGGAGGGAGGGATTTTTCAAAGATACAGAAATGAGAGCTGCAGAGTTTCGAACAGTATCTCAGTGATGACAGCGGCAAACTCTGGGTTTTATGAACTCAGCGTTCTGGCCTCCTCCCATTCCTGGATTCATAAAGATGTGCAAGTTTCGGTTTAGGGACAGGTGGAGGCCCGCTGATAGGGGGTGCAGGAAATTTGGGCTGTGAGAGGGGAAAGGTCACAGTGTCCCTTCATAAAGATGCCACGTTCAAAAACTTGTTAATTCTGTTGAAAACTTTGAAATTCAATTTGCTTCATAGTAGATTGTCTGAGTTCCTTGGCTTATGGAATACAGAACGTGTTTTTCAATATTCAGTATTTCAGTACTCATGATTGCTTTGAAGTCTAATATTTAAAAGGCAGAGAATAGAACCAAGTTAATCGGGATATTCCAGAGAAAAGTTCATTCTCTCAGTCAGACAACACAGTAATTGGTTTGTTGTTCCTGTCCCCCAGCCTCTTTCTCTTTCCCACCAAACCCTGCTTGAAATGCTCATTATTTTTTCATAAGTTTCCATAAAGCACCTTGAGCTCTTTGTAGGAGAGGTACTAGAGAAATCTAAATATGAATAAAAAATAAACATCTATGCAACCTCCTGAAGACCACTTCAGTTTAACAGGTGGACAGACCCGGGGGCTAGACGTAGAGGGGATGTCAAAGAGGGACAGGAGAGGGGAATTGGAAATAGTACCTCCTAATTAAGAAATTAAAATTTGCCTAGGTAGACAATCAAACCTTCCCATTCCCTGAACAACACTGAATCCAATGCCAGAATTCAATATGGGCAGCAATAATGATCCTTAGGACAGCATTCTCTAATTTTCTTCCCAGATAGTGTCCAGATAGAAATCTGTGAATGGATTTAATTATCATCTTTGTTCTGTCCAAACTCTATTTCTTGGCTGTATCCTTTGTCAGTTTCACATTATTAAATGTGCTTGTGGTAATTAAGAAGGCTGCAGCTTATAAAAGATTCTTATCAGACCTAAATATAAACAAACAACCTGGCTCGGCTCACAGAACTGGGGCTTGTTTCTCCGGTCAATAGTCCCTTGTAAGGTGAATTGCTCAGAGCCCCACGTTCCTGGGATTTGGGCAATGGTGTTTTGAAGGGTGTAATTAGCCTTGGCAAATTTAATACATTTTCCTCCCACTCATTTCTGTTTCACGCCGGGAGAATAAGAGATCTGCTTCTCCCAGTTCCTTGAAATGATCCAACTTGGATCATTTTTGCACTTCCTTTCTGGAAAAAAAAAGACCCTTTTACGTTTAGCTTCCGAGATTCAGCATGTATACCTGGGTATATTTCCTCAACCTATGTAATGTGGACTATCCAATGGACACCAGTGATTGATGATTCACATGGAGAACCAATGGCCAATTAAAACGACAGATCACCCTTGATATCAGAGGCAGACTGGTTGATGGCACAATCATGAGAAGCAGACACTTGTCAATCAACGCTCCCATACAACTCACACACCCACAAAGTCTGGTGAGGGACTGTGCTGGGGGGATGATGAAAAACATAATCATATCTATTCAACACTTACTGTGGGCAGAGCACTGTACTAAAAGCTTGGGAGAGCACAATAATAGAACAGAGACATTCCCTGCCCCCAGTGAGCTTTCAGTATAGAAGGAGAGGCAGACATTATATAAGTTGCAGATAGAGAAGTGCTGTGGGGCTAAGGGAGGGATGTGCTACCTCCCTCTACCCTTTTCTTAGCCACGGATTTGAGTCAGGAATAGTTCTACATCATCAGTAAATGAATGGCTGATATGAGAGGCAGTTCTGTGACCATCTCAGCTCCCTGACAATACAACAATCTTACCGTGTCGTTAAAGGAGGTAGAGGAGAATGGAGCCGTGGCTGCCCTGTTTGACATCACAGTTAACTCCAGTGCATACGGAAGGTCATTACGGGCAGGGAACTTGCCCGCTAATTCTCTCGTATTGTACTCTTCCAAGTGCTTAGGACAGTGTTCGGCACACAGTATAACGCTTAATAAACACCACCGATCGATCACCCTCAGCACGCCCCCCAAACCAACAGCATTGTAGATAACGGCCTGCCCAGGGCAACGATGTGCCTGGCATCCTTTGTACTGGTCACAGTGGTACATGCATTTCTCTCCTCTTCATATACTTGGAGGTGTCACTCTAAGCATGTGACAGGTGAATCTCCCCCTCTGACAGGAGAAACAAAGTGAAATATTGTCAAGTAAATCATTAATCAAACTCAGCCTTTGAGCTCCTGTGTGGGTAGGGAACGTTTCCAACTCTATTGTAGAATATTCTCCCAAGGACTTAGTACGATGCTTTGCCCACAGTAAGCTCTCAATAAATACCACTGATTTATTTACAAAAATCTCAGAGCAATTTAGCGTTTTTGAATCGGGCACTCGCACACATCAAGGTGCAATGTTCAAACGAATCTTAAGGACACAGATGGAAATAATAAATCAAGATAAACTATAGTCTTTGCAGCATGGAGTAGAGCTTGGGCTAGCCTGCCCTTTTTCAGAGACAGTTTTAGCCACCTAATCCCTCTTAACGGGAGCTCTAGGATAGTAAGTGAAATCCCCTGTCGCTGGCAACTACTCCCCCTTGTGATTCCAGTAGGCTATCTCAACTCCCATCAAAGCTAGGAATGGAGACCCAGAAGTTTCTAGAGCAGAGAAAAAGTTCTGCCGTACAACTACTGATGTTCTCGAAACCTTTGGCAATGTATATAGTATATAAAGGGCATGCCCGAACGATCTTTGTGTGAAATCTACGCATCTGGGGAGACTTGCCTGAACATCGAGGAGTGGGGTATTTGACCCTCCTCCTTTGGGGTACAGCAATGGAACCTCCATCCATGTTATGCCTTTTTTTGGGTGCTGAGGGGAATGCCCCAAATCTAAGCATTATAGTGTGATGGTGACATCAAATTACTGGGGCAGTCTGGGGAAGTCATTAATGAAGAGCCTCCGAAGAGTGCCTAATCTAGCTGTAGATAGCCTGGGGTACAATATCTTGATAGCAAAAACCGAGCATCCGATCTCAGAGTAAGAGAATCATCACACTGTCTAATTGACTAAAATAATAGGAATTTACTGAGGCTCCTTAGAAGGGGTACTCTAATGCTGTCATCAGCTAATTTATCATCATTAATAGTATGTGGTGAGTGCATACTGTGCAGAATGCTACACTAAGCCCTTATAAGAGTATTATAGGAGAAAAAGCACTGGACCTGGCTCTCAAGGAGCTTAGAATTGAATGAAGGGGGCAAGTGGACTCGATTTATTCATTTTTTTAAATAATGGGAGCAGGTGGAAGAAACAGAGATACCATTTGTAATCTTCCCCCTCCTCAAGAGCCTCCAGTGGTTGCCCATCCACCTCTGCATAGAAGAGAAACTCTACCATCAGCTTTGGAGCACTCAATCAGCTCACCCCAACCTACCTCCCCTCACTGATCTCCTATTACAGCCCAACCCGCTCACTCCGCTCCTTTAAGCGGCACCTTACTAACTCTCACCTACCTTGCCATCAACCCCTTTCCCAATCCTCCCGCTAGCTTGGAACTCCCTTTTCCTCCACATATAATGAACTACCACTCTCCCCACCTTCAAAGCATTATTAAGGTCCCATTTTCTCCAAGAAGTCTTTCCCGCCTATGCCTTCCTTTCTCTGGTTCACTGTCCTTTCTGTCATCTGTGCACTTGGATCTGTGACCTTTGGGCATTTGATATTCGCCCCATCCTCAACCCCACAACACTTGTTACTTATCTAAGTTAGGTATTTTAAATTGCTTATTAATTTGTATTAATATCTGTCTCCCTCTCTCGACTGTTAAGGGTAGGGAACATGCCTTCTAACTCTATTGTTTATACTCTTCCGAGCACTTGAAACAGCACTCTGCGCATAGTAAGCACTCAATAGATTGATTGAGAATAGCCAGAATATAGGAAAGATCGGTATGATTGATTGGAGTGTTCAATAAATCAGTGAATGGGGCTGTTATGAGTAGTGTAGTCAAAAGACAGTGAGAGGTGAAACTTCCTCTTGACTGTAAGCTCGTTGCGGGCAGGGAATGTCGCTGTTTATTGTTGTGTTGTACTTTTCCAAACGCTTGGTACAGTGCTCTGCATACAGTAAGTGCTCAATAAATATGATTGATTGCATGAATAATCAATGAATCAATGGTATTTATTGAAACCTGGTAACGAGAGCCTAGTGGCTGTTTGAATGGCATGGAAAGGACATATCTGTAAAGTACTGTAAAGGGAAAATAGGACCCAAGACCCATATTTCTATAGTGTGGTAAGATGCGACTGGATTTCTTCATTCAGTCGTATTTATTGAGCACTTGCTGTGTGCAGAGCACTGTACTGTTTGATTTATGAAACTGGGACCCAATCTAAGATCCAGCCCATTCTAAACCCAGCCTCGTGGGTGTGGGAACACAAGGCATGGCAGGGCAGAGCAAAGTTGTGAATATTTTGAAGACCAGATCAGCTGTAACCACCACGGTATGAATGGGCTTGGCCATTTGTAGATTGGGGTGACTAGGTAGGGATCAACACAAACAGACGTTTCCACTTCTTGTTTTGTAATGATAATTACATCTTTCTTTTGGTTTATTTCCTATTGACAACTGCGGGCTTGACTGCAAGATTCAAAAGCTTGAACGGCTCATACGATCACCATCACTTAGCCAATCTTACGGATGCATTTTCGGACCTATTTTTCACCTACCGAAAGCCATTCCATAATGCTGGACTAATGAACTGACAGGGTTGGCATTATCTTCCAGGGAAAATGATCAGAGATCGAAACAATTAAACTGTAGGTCCAAGAGCATAATGGGTTTGATCCTGCCTTACCACGACTCCAGCCAGTCCCTCCAAATCACTGTCTCCCTACACAATTCCAGTTGTGTCCTTTTTATCTTTGGCACAATGGATCGACTCAAAACCACCTTACCTTCAAATTATATCCATTTGTGTCAGCACCTTACGGTTATTTAAATATGTGGTTCAGAGAGAAAATGTTTAATGAGAACAATGCCCGGGAAACGTCTCCTATTTGGGTATTTGGGGAGTGAAATAGAGACAGACAGCAAATACTTCGGGTTACCTATTTGAATGGGAAATTTCAGAAAACCTCCTTGCATTAAAAATGAATTAACTGTGCGATTATTAATTGTGCATATTCCGATCCCTTTGTGCTGTCCTGCATGTTTCTTGAATCTCATTTGAATCCTTTGGCTAAGTAATGTGTCAAGGGGGGTACTAGCCTCAATGCCTGAGTTATTTAAAAAGCAGGACAGCACTTCCAGATTAGAATACCAATGAGTGGGGTTAAAAAGGCTCTACTGTAGTTGGAGGGCAGCTCTCAGTCTGAGAAGTACCTGAAAAGGACCTCTATGGACTAATTTCCAGAATCACATTGTAATGTGGGCTCATGTCAATCATCAGAACAGACAGCTTCATCCCATGATATAAACTAGTTATACATTCAAGAGCTGCCAGAGGAACTTCATTAAAAAGGGACTTAGCATTAAAAGAAGGTTGTTTTATTACAATACTTCAAACAGAGTTTTTTTGTTTTATATGTTCCCAGAAATCTTTTTTGTTCTTCGCTCCGATATCAAAAAAAAAAAAAAGTGCCATAGAAGAAGCAAAACATTAAATATTCCATTTTTTAATAGGAATCAAGGTAGCTTTCTGGTTTAAGGCATTAAAAACCATATACATTTTTCTAAATTTATTCATGGCTTTGAATAACAAAAAGAAATCTCTAGATGTAATAGGAGGATGTTTTTAATCTTTTGTGAGAAGGGATTTGCAGAGCTGACTACTCAAGGTAAAATATCTACTGGCAAAATATATCAGTGAGAGCTTTATACATATAAATTTGTATAAAACCTTTGGGCTCTCCACAAGCTTCGAGATACCAGTTAGATATTACAATCCATGTCATTAAAATTTAATATAATTGTGTTAAGAAGAAAACAGTAACAATATCCATGTAAGAAAATCATTGACACCCTAATCCAGCATTTCAAGAAACCTTAACAGGGGTTTATTAAAACAGATAAACCTATCTTTTTACTTATATGTGTAAGTGTCATTTCAAAGAACCTGATTTAAATATAATTGCACAAGTCAGATGGCTTCTTCAAAGTGTCCAGAGTATTTTGATCTAAATCATCTCATCTCTTCTTAGAATGTATCAAGGCAAATGGCTTGGTAAGAACCTAATTAAAACAATTATATGTGCTTTTTACTAGTAAAATACATATTGAAAGTATTTGTCTTTTCGGCTACTGTACGCTTTGTTCTGCATCATCCAATTTCAATGAAGGTGGCTAATTCGGAGTCATTTTCTCCCCTGAAAAAGATATTTCCATTTCCAGCATCCATTTTCTCAAGTTGGATTCATTATTCAAAAATGGTACTTAGTGGGTATGGGGGTATTTATTTATAGATATCTCTCTATAAGCCACAATTTACAACCTTGCATTTTGACACGATAATGCAATATGTTAATTTCCAATGCCTCCCCTCAGGAGTCTATCGGGAAGCCAAATCATTAAAATGAGCTGTGAAAGCCTGGGGAACACCCCCTCTTCCCCCACCCGGTGCGGAAGCTCTCCCAACATCGAGCAAGCTTAGCTCCAGCTTAATTAAAGCTTCCCCGATGCCCAAAGACCAAACGACACTTGAAAAAAACGTTCTCTGAAGCTTCCCTTTCTCCTGTGTTTCTCCCAGACACTGACTTCCACACACAATTACCCCATCTTCTTCCCCACCCCGATCAGAACGCCACCACATATGCACAGAGGCAAGGAGCTCAGTTTCAGTGTTCCTCTGATAGGTTGTGCTCAGAGTTTTCAAAATGACAGTTTGAAGGGTTCAAACTTTTTAAAAAGTTGTGTAAACCAGAACTCGGCTTTGCGGTTTGAAGGAATGGGAGAAAAGAATCGGGGTGGGGGGGGCGGGGGAGGACACTTTCTTCCACAAAGACTGAAAAAAGAATAGCTCTTTCCCAAAACCAGTCAATCAATCAAGCAATAGTATTTATTGAATGCTTACTCTGTTCAGAACACTGTATTAAGCGCTTGGGAGAAAACAATACCAGAGAATTGGTAGACATATTTCTTGCCCACAGTTTCCTCTCTTCTCTGTGGTCACAGGTCTTACTCATTCCAGGCCATTCGTTGCCTCCTGTAACTTCAATGAAACTTGAAAGTCTAGCAAACACACTCTCAAAAGTTTAGTGGCAATTATCTCAGCGTGATTATGTCCTCGGAGGGTGAATGTTCAGAGTTTGGAGGAGAAAGGGGAGTTCATCCGTTAACTAACCAACCAGTTCCAACAGGACCTACAGTCACTGAATTGGGATGCAGTTTCCCAGAAACAAACCTCTGCACAACACTTCATCGCAGCAGATTTTGGCTATTCCTTGCCAACTTCGAACAAAAAAAAAAAATGCAACCCCCATTCAGTCAGTGAAACTAGGCTGCTTAATTAGAGGCACTAACGTTCTCTCAAATGTGGAGCTCCCGTTATTTTCAAACCATGCTCGTTGTGTCCCAGGCAGACTCAGTACAAGCTAGAGTTTCCTCAGTGCATATTCTGGTCAAAAAAAAAATTCTCAATCCTAGAGTTCCTTTCAGACATATGCAGTCTTGGCCAATATGTTGGCCTCCTTTTTCCAGATGATTTGGCCCTGGAGAATTTACCTATTTAAAAGGAAAGACGTATTTGGGAAGAAATCATTCCTTCAGTCGTTCAGCAGAATACACCAGTATTAATGAACTGTATTCTTGAAACGTTTAATCTTGGGGAAAACAGAGTGGATTTAGAAACATTGCTGTCCACTACCTTTGACACCAGGTAGTTTTGTGATGCAACATTTTTTCCCCATTTATGTAAACGTGATGTTCACTGTCCGTGAAACAGTTCCAATTGAAATCACATAAAAAAATTCAGAATCTCAGTAGCCTTTGGGAAGCAACATGGTCTGGTGGATAGAGCACAGGCTGGGAGTCAGAGGTCCTGAGGTCTGATCCCAAGTCTGCCACTTGTCTGCTGTGTGACCTTGAGGCAAGTTGCTTAACTTCTCTGTGCCTCAGTTAGCTCATCTGTAAAATAGGAATTAAGACTGTGAGCCCCATGTGAGACATGGACCATATCCAAACTTATTAACTTGTGTCTACCCCACCTCTATGAACAGTGCACAGGACATAATAAGTACTTAACAAATACCACAAGAAAAAAGGGGGAAAGAACATATTCCTTCTGAATGTGGTTGAATGGGACTAAAAAGGAAACATTTTTCTCAAATTAGCATTATCTCTACGATTCTTCTCAGTGCGTTCTTCTCTGTCTTTTAAAGAGATAAATTGCATTGCCCACCTAAAATTTAGGATACATTCCTGAGCTTACCCTGTTCTGGGGCCATTGAAGAATCCTGAGGAAACACTGGGTTTGTTCAAAAGGAAACAATCTCACCCATCTCTGAGGGCTACCTCCCCAAGATCTGCAGCCATTTCCACTCTGCAGACACATAGTATATTTTCCAGAAGGTTTTTTAACACAATTAAAAGGATCTGGTGCTTAATTTCTTATCTTTTGCTATCTTTAATGTGTAAGTCGGTCTATCGGGCAGAGCTTTTTTAATAAGCAGTTGAAGAGCCACTGTCTTTAGCACATGAAACTAACAAAAGGCTCATTAGTCAAATGAATAAAGGATACTTTGAATATCAATGTCTTATTTTACAGGAAGGCAGCCTCCAAGAGAATCTCAATGCAGTCATTTTTAGTGGGGTTTCTGTTTTCAGTTTTAATACTCTGGACCCTACTTATGAAAAATTGATGTGGAAAGAAAGCTGTTAAAAGAATGTATTCACAGCACGTCATTTTTAGAGACGGGCCTTTACAGTCAACAGTATTTCCAAAAGAAGCACACCAATTTTTTTGTTTGTTTGTTTGTTTTCCAGTAAGCAAACGTGCCTACCAGATCGGCTTTTCCTTGGGTCAGAGGCTGGATGCATTTTCTCAGCCTAGAAAGTTAGTTTAATGATCCTCTCGAAGATGAAGCCCAATCTGGAGGGAAAAAAATGCAATGTGGTGGTTTGAGAGCTTCAGTTTGATGGGTATATAGATACTGAGCGAATGAGCAGAATGAATGAGCAGGGCCTTAGTCATGTCCTTTAGCGTTGAGAAGGGGTAGGTTGAAGCTGGAGTGAAAGAAGGCAAAAAATGTTTTTAATTCATGTTTTTCATATTTTTTTCAGAAACCGCTAGGGCACAGAACATCTCATTGCTTCTTGCCTGGGATCAAAAATCTGAGTTGAAAATGCCTTCCAATGAAAGCTTTCAGGAAACATCTCTTCCAGCATCTTCAGTCCTGAGGAATCTCATAAATTGGGGTAAAACCTACAAGGCTGAAACCTATTAAAAGTGTGCCGTGAACCTGAGCTCTTTTTCTCCTTCACTCTATTTGTACTCCCTCTGTTTTAGTCTCATTTTCCCCCTCTGTTTCTCAGCTTCTCAGACCTGCCTTTCCATCTTCCCTCAGCTGCACTGAGAAGTCAAAATGGGTAGTGATGTCCGCTTGCATTTTTCTCAGGTGCGCTATAGCCAGGTGCCTTGGGAACTCTTGGCCTGGTTCAAACCCACCTGGTATTCCTGACCTCCTCCAGGGCTCACTCAACCCACAGCTTGGGGGACTCCACCATTCCTTTAGATACACATCTAGGCCAGAGGAAACCTAGCAGCCTCCAAGTCTCCCTTTCCTCACTGCTTCCCAGGATTTAGAATTGATGCTCCTCTGTAGCAAGCCTGCAGGTTGAGGTCAGGGCTCCTTTTCCTTCCACCGGTTATGTCTATCATATGGGAAATCCTGCCTCAATTAATTCCTAGCCCCCTGACCTCCTTGCTAAGCACATAAAATTCCTCTGGAGTTGACCCACCAGCTCATGGGCTCTTCAAACCCCTAGGCCCAATCTGAGCCTTGAGCCTCATATGGACATCTCAGAGTGACTTCCCAGGAGCATTTTTTAACTGGCCCGACACTTGTCCATTTCTGCTTCAGTGTCAACTATTTTGTCCAGTGTTTTATTTTTGCCTCTGAGCCTTCCTCCCCAAAAGCTGCTGCTGCTGAATTCTGGGGTTCTAACATTGTGCCAGACTTCCTGCTGGCTTAGGAGTGGAATGGAAGGAAAGTGGAGTATTTATGATTCCCCCCGGAAAAACCCTTCAGGATTACACAAAATCCCCATATTTCTGGAAACGCTGCATGTCTGGCCTCACTTCATGGGACATGAAATTCACCTTCTTGCCCAGCTGCCATCTCAGTGCTCCTTACCAACGGCTTTAAAGCATTCAATCACCTTGCCCCTTCCTACCTTACCTTGCTGATTTCCCACTACACTTTTTTCCTCCAACCCCAACCTACTCACTGTACCTCGATCTAATCTACCTCACCACTGACCCCTTGTTCATATCCTGCCCCCTGGCCAAGGAAGTCCCTTTATATATGACAGACCACCACTCTCCCACCCTCAAAGTCTAATTAAAGTCACATCTCTTCCCCAACTAAGCCCTTGCTTCCTTTACCCCCTCTCCCTGCTGCACCACCTTTGAACCTGGATTTGTACCTTTTAAGCACTTGATTCATTCAATAGTATTTATTGAGTGCTTACTATGTGCAGAGCACTGTACTAAGTGCTTGGAATGTACAAGTCGGCAACAGATAGAGACAGTCCCTGCCCTTTGACGGGCTTATAGTCTAATAGTCACTCCATCCTCATCCCAGTAGCACTTCTATACATATCCGTAATTAATTTTAATGACTGTCTCCCCCTTACACTGTAAGTTCTCTGTGGGTAGGAAACATATCAATCAGCTCTGTTGTATTGTACTCCCCCAAGCTCTTAGTACAGTGCTCGGGAATACAGGAAGAGCTCAACAAATATGATTGATTGACTGACTTGACAGCTATCATTGCCTAGTGGGGCAGACTCTCCTCTAAAACTCAGAAAGGTGAGGTAAAGCTTTGATATGGCAGTTTGCAGCAAAGTGGCTCCTTTTTTGAGGGTGGGTATCATGGAAATAATGCTTGTATTCCACTTTCATACATTTTTAAAAATCCCAGCAAGTTAATTGCATCCTAAAATGCAAATATGATGTCTGCTACAAATATGTTTGATCACTAAATAAGGGTTCTAATTTCTGTTCTGCCACTTGTCTGATGTGTGACCTTGGGTAAGTCACTACTTCTGTCTGCCTCATTTACCTCATCTGTAAAATGTGGATCAAGACGGTGAGCCCCATGTGGGACAGGGACTGTGTCCAACCCAATTTGCCTGTATCCACCCCAGTGCTTATTACAGTGCCAGGCAATAGTAAACACTTAAATGCAATTATTATTATTATTAGTGTGTGTGTTATATTATCTGGCCATAAGTCACTCCTTGATGATTTGACCCACATGAGGAGCTCATATTAAAATAGAGGAAGTGAATTCCATGACTGTGGTGTTACAAAACAAATCCCGTAGAAGAAAACGTTAATGGTGGCTCCAAAGAGGAAGCAGCACTGACCCACTTAGAAGTGGCAGTAATTACTTTCTTGCCACACAAAAGCACTGGGCCAAGCAGAATCGATGCAGCGAGGCCATCGTTTGCTCAGGAGCAGCAGCAGCAGCGGGCCGACCACCCTGGGACATAACCTACACGAGGTGACTTATTTTGAGTCAAGGTGCTCTGCACCCCGAGAGGCAAAGAAGCCCAGCCACAAAAAGCAATAATCTCCGAAAACAGCTTCAGTAGCTACTGGCCAAAGGATAGATGCCCTATGTCTGCAAGGTGGAAAGACTACAGATTATATATTTTGTTCTGTTCAAGTACATTCAATCTATAGCCTTTCATTCTCCTTTTCCTCCTAATTGAAGGTAATTTTGTATCTTTCTCCCTAGATAGATTATAATCAATCAGGGGAATTTACTGAGCCTTCACTGGGTGCTTGGAAGAGTACAACAGAGTATTTAATCTACCTGTCATAATTATTGAGTGCTCACTGTATGCAGATCACCGTTCTAAATAGAGAGTACAATATGAGTTGATAGTTACGTTCCCTGCCCATAACAAATTTAGAGTCTAGAGGGAGAAGCAGACATTAATATAAATAGATTAAATAATGGATACGTACATAAATGCTATGAGGCCGAGGGAGGGATGAATAAAGGGGGTAAATCCTAGTGTAAGGGTGATGCAGAAGAGAGTGAGTGTGAGAAGAGGAAATGAGGGTTTAATCCGGGACACGATCATGACCTTTAGTGATCTTACATAGGGTAGAGACTGTGCTTTTATTTTGATTTCTACTGTTTCTCCAAGTGTTCGTACAGTGCTCTGAACACAGGAAGTGCGAAATAAATACCAATTCTCGATTGACCGGAAAGTACAAGCTTGGCCAATAGCATAATCTGTGGCCACACTACCACATTCCTGGCCCACTTAAAATGTTATCCAAATGACATTATTTTCCTTAGGTTACGTCCAGGACTATAGCTGTGGTCCAACATCCATGTGCTATGTGCCCCGAGGAAGGAAGCGGGGTGAAAACCAATCCACACTGGCTAAAATTTGTAGTGAAACAAGTGCCACAGCTCCAATGGTTAAATATTTACTTCCCAAACGTGCCGTTGTGGCCATATATCCAACCAGAACAAGTACTTAGAAGAACATGTACTAATGAATGATAGGGTACAATCGTTAGCTGTTAGCACAGCTGAAAGGTTTACAAATCATAAGTAGGGATTTCATTTTAACTTCCCAAAGTCAAATTGCCATCGCAAGAGTACCAAGGAAGAGCCATAAAATGTTCTGGAAAAAATATTAAGTATTGCTCTTCATTCACCAACACTCACATTGTCCTGCCCTGTCACCGTAGGCATAGTTGGGCTAAATAAATACAACAATATCCTACTAGGCTAAGTCTATGCTTGCAAGTGTAGCCAGACAAAAAAGCTACAATACACTCTTTGTCCTCAAATAACCAATGATTTCAGACCCAAAGTATATATTTATCTGAAATGACTAAAAATGGAGTGATCCGTGTATTCTGAATCTGTATTCTGATTGAAAATTATTTTAGAAATGACCTGTCAAAAAAAAAATAGAAGTTGAGACTGTGAAATATTAAAAGTCCTAGTTCTGAAATGCCACTCTTTTCTTCTAAATGCTGAACCTTAAACTGTCTCTTTACATTATTAAGTACATCTTTAGAGACTAACAATAAATTTAGACTGTTTAAGCCAATTCTAGTCACATTGTTAAAAGGGGAATATTTGAGAAATGGAAGTATCAGTTTCCCATGGTGTGATTGGGGCAGAACCATAAGTCAAAGAAATTCTCTGGTTTCAGGAGGAAGAAGATGACAAAGAAATGCTCGCAATCCTGAAGGGAACCCAAAGGACAGATGCTGCAGGCTATCTGAGCTTCTGTTAAATACGAGAACGAAGGGGCATGAACTTAAGCTAGAGAATAGTCTGGCACTAAAAGAGTTTCAAATTCTTTTGCAACTGCCCTTTGCGGAATAAACAGCCCAGAAAAATATAGCAACCAGCAGACACAAAGAGAAGACAGCGAGCAGGCAAAAAAACCATTGGGGGATGCCATAGCTCATTTCAGAAATAGAAATTGGGAGCTTCTATTTCCACTTTGTCTAAACTTTGCTGTTTTCAAAAGGAAAATGTACACTTCTTCAGCCAAAGAGATCTACAGTACCTCCATTTTTCTTTAGCATCTGCACCACTGTATTTTGCAGGACAGAGTTGGGCCAAAAAATATTGTAAAAAAAAAAAAAATCACTTTCCCAAAGAGTCTCATGAAACGGGATAAAATGTTACATTATCCAAAATGATTAATGGGAATTACTTCTGGCAAAATAGTAAACTGAATCAAGGATGTAGCTCCCATGGCAGCTGTAGTAACTGTTGTCGTGGCAGGGGAGGAGGAGTTGATAGGAAAGGAAAGAGCCGGTGATATGAAATTCAGCCCTCCACCTGCATCCCACCCTGAGGTCAGTGAGAAGCCTGTCTGGTGCCCAAGGGAGCAGACCATCATCATTACCAGTGGTATTTATTAAGGGCAGCCACATGGCCTAGTAGCAAGAGCACAGGCTTGGGAGTCAGAGGATATGAGTTCTAATCCGGACTCTGCCAATTGTCTGCTGTGTGACCTTGGGTGAGTCACTTCACTTCTCTGTCCCTCAGTTACCTCATCTGTAAAATGGGGATTAAGATTGTGAGCCCCACGTGGGACAACCTGATTACCTCGTGCCTACCCTGGTGTTTAGCACAGTGTTTGTGCTTGGCACATAGTAAGTGATTAACGAATACCATAATTATCATTATTATTACTGAGCAGTTACTATGTGCAGAGCACTGGATTAAGCACTTGGGAGAGTACGGTACAACAGAGGTGATAGATATATTCCCTGCCCGTGAACTCACATTCTAGAGGAAGACAGGCTCGGGTCCACAAATGATGCATCCAGAAACTCCACAGTAGCATGGCCTAGTGAAAAGAACACGGGTCTGGGAGTCAGAAGACCTGGGTTCCAATCCTGGCTCTACCTATCCCCTGCATCCTGGGAAATTCTGGGCAAGTCGCCAAACTTCTCTGTGCCTCAGTTACCTCATCTGTAAAATAGATTAAGACTGTGAGTCCCAAGTGGGACATGGACGTGTCCAACCTGATCAGTTTGCATCTACCCCAGTACCTAGTACAGTGCCCGGCACATAATAAACACTTTACAAATATCATTTAAAAAACACCATAAAGACAAAAAATATCAAACAATAAAAACTCAAAAACCTTTCTTCTCTCAGGTTCAGCCATAGATATGCACAAGGGTAACGTCATCACTGCATATACAAGAAAGGACCAGTCTTTTGAGTTCCAAGCATGAGAGCCTTTGGGATACAAATTGAAATCCAATTGTTTCAATATGATCTTCCTCTTTGAGTTCTTAACTTTAGTTCTTCTAATTATTTTTAACATTCGCCTCTTTCCTCTCAGACAGATATCTTCCAGCCCAAGAATTTTCTTAGCAGAGGGAAGATGGGAGTCTCTCAAAAGCCTTAGGTGCCTGCATCACTGAAATAGTTTTCCACTTTCTTTGGGAGAGTTTTTGCCATTCCTAAGGAGAACTGAAAATGGAGACAGACAGAAAACTGGGAGGGGCAGCTGAGAAGTTGGATCACTGACAAATAATTTGTAAGATGTCCAATTCCAGGATCACCCTCCTGTTGTCATGATTCCCACCTATACTCTCTCACCAGTTCTATCTGCCCAGTTCATTTTTCCCTAGTCTCTCGAAGCCTTGTGTCTCTAACATCTATTTTTCAAGTTGTCCCTTTATTCATCACCTTGTGGTTTATCAGGAAAAGAGTTAATATCAAAGTTTAAACATTAATATTCTTCTACTTGTTAAACCGATATTAAAATGAGGAAGACCGAAGTTTAAAGCCTCCATATTGCTGGTTGCACAGCTGGATGGCACCTGCCAATAACGCAGTAAGAGCTGAAGGAAAACTATAATTAAAAACTTAGCTTTCAAATATATTCCATAGTTTATACTTAGTAAGAGGCTCTTCTCACCATGTGAACTTCCTGGTAGCTGTGCAGAACAAAAACAGGTGCCAATGTCTTTTATGTTAGGCTCTTAAGATAACGTTAACATGGTTCTTTGTGGTTTAATTTATCATGCGTTCTGGCACCATTTATCACTAAATGCAGAATGATGAAGAAATGGCTCTATTAAAACCAAATAACCACTGAATTATGAAGCTGTTAAATGAGTTGAAGCACAAACTATGTTAATAATACGTGGAAGGGTGTTTGGCCAGAATAAATTACTTTCACAGTCATAATTTGAAAAGTCCACCTTTGGAGAAACATGTTCAAACTTTCACATCTTCCTTCTCTGACTAAATACACCTGCCTTGCTAATGTATTTTTAAATTAGCTTCACAGCAAAGGTGAGAAAATGCCTAGGTTTCAAAACAAAATGCCCCTTTTAAAAACCAAGAACAGCAGCTTTACAATATGCATGCAAAATACAAAAGCAGATTCCAATTAAGATATATTTCACTTGCCCACTCTTAATCTTTTTGTAAATGTCTGTGCAATATTTTCATGCTCTCCAGAACACCAATTTGTAAATAATCATTCTTTCTGGAATATATTTCAATACAGCTACCATATCTTCTTAAAAATAAAAGAGAAAGTCACCCAATCATCTAACATAAATTATTTGAGTGATTGAAACAGGCTGTGCCATTGAAATGTAAGCTGTTGATATGTCAACAGCCACTGAGTAGCATTAACAAATCCAAACTCATTTTAGCATCTGATATTTACAATGTTTAAAGCAAAATATACTGATTCCTAGTTTTCCCAATATAGCATGCCTGAAAATGCATTTGCAGAATATTCATTTAGAGCTGAATTTCCCCAAAGTCGGCCAAGTGATAGTGTTTTAGAAGATAGGGTGGATGGCCTTAATCCTTACTCCCACGAGAGTAGTTCGTAATGTCTTTAATTATCAACCTGACATTATGAATAGAAACAAAGACTTTTCAAAAATAGTGTCCCATTGCATGTTTGGAGATAATTCAATGCAGAAGTCTTTAATAAGGAGCGTGTGTGTATGAACTTAATTAGCCCTGTTAAAACCGTCCAGTAGATAGGAATCTGAGGATCCACAGAGAGGTTTGGGGCATGGTGTGGGGGACAGGGTGCTATGGAAAGAGTCGTTCTTCATGAAATAGAAAGATAGTGTGGTTAAAAATGAACAATTCCAATATGCTCCCTACCAAATGCACTAATCTATTCAGAAAGAGAGCTCTTTATTCAACCACCAATGACAGGGCTTAGTTGGGGTCTGTTTTTGAGTGCAGAGGGCTCACTGCAATCGAGAAGTGCTGATGATAGGAAATTTTCTGCCCCTCTGAAATAGGAAAATTGTGGGAAAGGGACAGTGAGGTACTTACCCCCAAATTTAAAGAAACCCTTTATCCTAATGATAGTTACAGGTAATTAAGGTATTTCACTCCAGAATTATCCAGATAACTATTTCAGTTTTTCCCATTATTTTGCTAATGGGAAAGTGACAGGACTTCATTGCTGCCAGGTTACATCAGACCAGATTTTAAGAGACTAGAGTCTCTTTTTGGGCTAGAGCCCAAAATGATGTGATCAGTTCCGTTTATAGAGGAGGGGGAATCGCTGCCACGTCCACGCTAGAACCCCACAGACCAGGGCAGAAGTCACTGTGCACACGGAGAGTCCTGATGTGAAACCACCCAGGACACCTGGAAAGGATTTGGATAAAAGTTACAGCCCATCAGCTGCCCATCTGTGCTCATTTGCTGACTATTTCAGAACAGTAAAGTCACAGTGCATTTTCACATTGCCTATCTGGTACCCAAGGAAAGCTCTGGTGTGAAGTAATTTTCTCACTGAGTCAGGCACAACCCACCTCAAAGAAAGAATGTGGGAAAGGGAGAAAGGCAGAAGGTGAGGTTAGAGTTCCCAGGTATGGTAACAAGTGAGTCAACGGGAGTAAGGGGAAAATATATTTCAAGAGTTTAAAATTAGTTTTCAAAGTCACTGACCAATAAGTTCATTTCTTTGGGATTTTTTGCCCCTTAACTAAGTTGCTAAATTTTCTATTTGCATGACACATGGCTAACGAACGACTTAATTTAATTTTCAAGTTGCAAAATTGTTTTATAAAAGGAATCTGAAATTGCATTCTACTTTTCTAGTCAGACTTCCAGGAAGTTCTATATTTTAGGAACCAAAGAAAATAAAATGAATCTTCCCTTTCTCCGCCCCAGATGGCAAAGGACTTCTCCTTTAAATTTAGATATTTTCGAAGTTTATCAGGATATTGGTGAAATTAGCTACTTCCTGTTTATGAACAGTTTTAATAAATTCCTTTGACCCTTTTCTTCCTCCTCCTGTGTCCTCATGGCCAGAAGGGAATGAATTATAAGAATCAAAGAAATTAAGAATGCTTATTGTCTTTATTTCTCCGCATTCTGTTGTCTATTAGCACCTCTGCAGGGACTGCTCTCCCAGCCAATCAGAAAGCTCTGTGTTTGATGATGTGAGCCTAATGTTTTATAATGAAGATTAACACCAAAGAACATTTATAATTAACTTTCAGTTACTCGAACTGGATGTTGGTGTATTGGACAACTGACCTAAAAGTGCAAACATCTAAACGGTTACAACTAGGCTTTAAAATTAATTTCCCATTAAGATGAATGGGAGAAGTTTAAACTTTACACTTTAGTTAATGATATTGTTTTATTTTTCCTAGCTGCAGACTCAACAAAAGAGCTGAATGTGGGTCTGTGTAGTACCACACAATTAGAGACCTCAAAAGTCTCTATTTTTGCTTTCTTGGAAGATTGAAAAATGTACAGAATCGAGAATTTGAGACTCATTGAATCGCTTACCATACCTACAGATATCTATTCTTCCTGCCAATAGTGGAGACCTCATTCCTGTTTCATGGGTTTCTTTGCCTTGTATCAGTCTTTGTGACATCGCATGAATCGCTCGAGCCTTAAGCAAACTCACACAATGTTAAATAAAGATATTTTTGCCACGGAACCAGCCCATGGACCCTTGGGATTATAAAACAAGGTGAATAATCCTGCTATTTGAAATTCCATTCCTGCTATAGGAGGCTTTTCAACAGACTATCACTTTTCCCACCTTCAAAGCCTATAGGAGGCATATCTCTTCCGAAAGGCCTTCCATGATTAAAGCCTCCTTACCTCTTCTCTCACTCCCTTCTGCATCACCCTTCCACTTGGATTTATACCCCTTCCACCCTTCCTCAGCCCCATAGCGCTTACGTACACATCTATAATTCTTTTATACCGATGACCGTCTCCCCTTCTAATCATAATGATAAGATATTAATAAGAATAATAACGATACTTCTTAAGTGCTTATTATGTGCCAAGCACTGTTCTAAGTGCTGGGAAAGATATGAGTTAATCTGTCAGACCACAGTCCCTGTCCCACTTGGGGCTCACACTTTTATCCCCATTTTACAGATGAGGTAACTAAGTCACTTGCCCAAGGTCACACAGCAGACACTGTGAACAGGGAACAGGTCAACCGACTCTGTTATATTGCACTCTCCAAGTGCTTAGTACAGTGTACTGCGCAGTAAGCACTCAATAAATACAATTGACAATCTTTTTTCTTTCCAAATTCTATAAATTTAAAGAATATTCCAAGAAAAACAACAATATCCTCAATCCTTAAAAACTCTTTTCTTCCCTCTCCCATCATGAGAACTGATTTTAACAGAGTGGCCTATTGGAAAGAACACAGACCTGGGAGTCAGAGGATATGGGTCTAATCCTGCCTCTGCCACCTGACTGCTGGGTGACCTTGGGTAAGTCATTTAACTTCTCTGTGCCTCAGTTGCCTCATCTCTAAAATAGGGATTAACACACCCTGTAAACTCCACATGAGACATGGACTTGTCCAACCTGATTATCTCGTATCTATCCCAGCACTTAGTACAGTGACGGGCACATAGTAGGTGTCTAACAAATGCACGTAATAAGTACCTAACTGTTGAATCCCAGACCAATCTCTTTGTTGCACAAAAACGAAACAAATGGAAATTTGGGTGAGAACATGAAAATTATTCCTTAATCACAATGCTTAGCACCTCTTATCATAGTCATTATTGCCCTTTTTATAATGTTTTTCACCTCTCCCTATCAGCCAATTCCCTTCATTCTTAGATTGTGAGCTCTGTGGGGACCGGAGACTCGGTTTAACACCACCTGCATATTTTTTTTCCAACTCTAAGTAGTATTTTAAATACAGTAGGAGCTCAATAAATACCACTAAGTAAATGAAAGAATGTCAGCTTTTCTAGAACCCGTAGTTGCTAGCTGATAGGTAAACAGAGATGGAAAATAAGTAGGGTGGCCAATTCTCTGATATAATTCAGGATAATCTAGTCCCCTGTCCTGTTCCAATATGGTATCAGATGATTTTATGTCCATGTTTTTTTTGAGCTCCAAGCCTCCTTCCTCCCTGGCTCCACTATGTGGGTGATGCTCTGGACTTCATACAAAGCTGGCAAGAGAATTCAAAGGCTTTAGAACAATTGGCAGGGTCAGGGTACACCAGGAAAATACTCTAGGTTCCTGCAAATTGGGCCAAATTGAATGGATTTATGCAATATGATGGACAAATGATATCATCATGCTATATGCTAGCATACTATGCGATATCACGTGCCTCTCTAGGAATGAAAAGCAGCATGGTCTAGTATTATTATGGTATTTCTTAAGCTCTTACTATGTGCAAAGCACTGTTCCAAGTGCTAGGGGAGATTCAAGGTAATCAGGTTGTCCCACGTAGGGCTCACAGTCTTAATCCCCATTTTACAGATGAGGTAACTGAGGGACAGAGAAGTTACGTGACTTGTCTAAAGTCACACAGCTGACAAGTGTCTCTGACTCCTAAACCCGTGCTCTTTCCACTGAGCCACGCTGCTTCTCTTGTAGATAAAGCACAGACCTGGGAGTCAGAAGGCCCTGGGTTCTAATCCTGACTCCACCTGTCTGCTGTGTGGCCTTGGGCAAGTCACTTAACTTCTCTGGGCCTCAGTTACCTCATCTGTACAATGGACATTAAGTCTGTGAGCCCCATGTGGGACAGGGACTGTGTCCAACTTGATTAGCGTCTATCTATCCCAGTGCTTAGAACAGTGCTTGACACATAGCATAGAGTAAGGGCTTAACAAATACCGTCACTATTATTATAATTACTTCCTGGGTATTTTTTTTCCTGAGGGCAATCTGGCCAATCTGAAAATAAGAAATTTACATGGGTATATCCTATTCTTCCATTTATCTACTAAGGGAAAGCCATACTTGTGATCACCAGATATGGCATCTTTCAGAGACTAACAGAAAATCATTATTGTCATGTTCATCAATTACTGGTTACTGCAACCCAGCAACAAGAACATTGAAATTTGTAAAAACAATTGATTCTGGGATCATTATTTAGACTCCTTATGTGTCTTGTCATATTTTAAATTTGGAGGAGGCACTGCTTGGGCTCAGTCCAAGCTCTGGGTACCTGAAAATCCTGATACCTACCTTGCAGGACACTCCAAGCAGCCAAGAGGGGAAGGTAGTCCTCCAGGATACAGGAAGAACATTTCCCTGATAGACTATCTAACATCTAACCTGCAAGCATCTTGGAGGCAGGGCTTCATCCTTTACTCCTAAGCACTTTCTCACTTATTAAGACTCTCCCGAGGGTTGATTACAGAGCTATTCATCCAGTAAATAGGATTAAATGATTTTTCCTCCAATAGCTTTCCCTTCTCTGTCGCAACCTGCCTTTTGCTGTGGTTTTTTTCCCCACCAATTCATAGCTGCACAGGAATATTTCAATGTATCCTTTCAACATTCCTTTGACCTACTCACTTTGTGCCATCCCTTTCAGTTCTCCATTCAGATCCCCCTTCCTCATCACTCTTTCATCTGTCCTCAGTCCATGCTTTGTTTAGCAGAGGTTTAGTGAATCAATTTGAACTTTTGGACTAGTCCTCTGGTCCGTTACAATCCTGCCTTCCAATCAGACATTAAACGTTGCTCTAAAGTGGTGCTGAGGAAACACTTCAAATCAGGTAATGGTGTATGTGGAAAGTCCAGGTGTCGGTTATTTAGAAAATTGACTATCATTACCACTCTGTAGGCCAGCAGTGTGATCTAGAGTTTGAGGTCATATTGACACCATGCTCAGTCTGTTGGTCTGGTGAAAGACAAAATGCCATACTTGATTTGCTCTTCCATTTTGCTAGCAAACTACTGGGTAGTGTGACCCAATGTGCAAGTTGTGAGTCATTAGTAAAACTAGTTTTCTATAGGTAAGATTCCCTGCCACAAAGTTGGTAGGTGGCCTTTGTCTTTTTTTTAAACATACCATGGCTCCTTAGCCTTTTGCTTATTTTGTCAGAGGTCTATGGTCTTTGAGACTTCTTTTGTGCAAGCAGCTAGAGTCATCTGCCTAAAGAAGGTTTGGGATGAGAGCTGAAACAGCTATCAGAGAGTCAGAACTATATTCCTAAACCAGGTTTCAGACCCTTCCTACACTTGTAAAAATTCCTTGAAAATGTCACTGAACTTGTCACACAATCTCCCAAGACTGTTTTGGAGTAGGAAATGTGATTTTCATTAAAAAAAACCCACCCCTATATAGGTGAAAGTCTTCATTCGGTCTTTGGTTGAATTTTGCTTATAAGCTGTCAAACTATATTTATTAAGCCACTGTTTGGCAATTCGATCTCAAAAAGCTCCTGAGCACCTTTTGCACCTCAGCTCCCCAGATCCTGTTTCATTTCTTCTGCTACAAACCACCAGAGTAGGCCTCATTCGTCAATAAGTACCCTTTTGTCTCCCTGCCCATTCTTTAGGCTCCAAGTGCTTCATCCACTCTACCCCTTCCATCCAGCCAATCATCCCAATCCTGTCTTCTCCCTGTGGCTCTACGGCTTGTCTCCCTTGCATCTACCTGCTAGAAGACTCTAAATGTTTCCATATGAACACAGGCAAAGAAACAGGGAAAACTTTCTGACTTGGAACACCAAAGAGAGGGTAAGGTTAAGGAGCCGATCCTTGAGAAGACGTTGGACAGCCCTCAAAGCGAAGAGTTGGAGGGGCAAACGGTACAGGTTATGCAGATACTGGCCACACAGGAAGGCCCATAGGTCACACACTGATCTTTTCAGCTCTGGCCGTACAGGAATAACACCATTAGCATCGGCATCTTTGAATTTAAAGGGCAACAGTATGAGCATTCTGAACTACTCAAAACTAATTCTTGAAAATTTTGACAGACATCAGAATGCTGTGGTCAGGTCTTCTTTAGCAAATTCTCCCAATCATTCAGGCCCAAAATTACACTTTGACATTGAGATATTTCTCAAAAATACCTAGCCTGAATTGAGGTTTTCCCAGACCCTAAATTATCTGAATAAATTGCTAGTGTAAGCCTGCTCTCAGATTGCTATTTGATTGTGCTCTGCAGAAGCAATAATGATCAGAGAATGTTACTTCTTAAGCTCTTAACTTTTTTTTTGTTTTTAGTAGCTTGCTAAAAATAATTTTTTTTAATTAACTAATTTTGAAAGTTATTTTGAAGATGGAAAAAAATTTAACTCAGGAGTGTTTACTGTTCATCTTATTTTTGAAAAGGAATGAGGTAGCTGATTTTTTTTTCAGTCGATAGTATATTGTACTAATATCCATTATTTTCCATCTATTTCATGTTCTCGCTTGCCTGGATTCATTCAGGGATGAAAATCTGCGTGTCGTTATTTCCTAAATACTAATAATAAGTGGAATTATATGCAAACTCATAGAAATGAAAAGAACATTTGAATCAGTTAACAAATGATAATTTAGACTTTCTTGGGGTACTGAATAATTATGATATTTAGCTGCCCTGAAATGAATATTTGCTGTGTCTCTCCTTATTCCCCATTTTAATGCTGGGATATGTGCACGAGTAATCAATATATCAAGACTCAGCAGTTTCCCCTCAAATTCACATGTTTGACTCAAAACATTCAAAAATAATATGCATTAGCATTAGTTGTCTACCACAGAGCAGTTTATAACACCTGAATGGACCCTTTAAGAGGACTATTAGGCGAATGAAACATGCTTATGCTATAGATTTATGTGGAACACATGCATTTAAATTGGAATTGAGGCAACAGTCTTCTTGATCATCAATATAATTACAGGAATTCTGCTGAATTTTAAAGACCAGGTGGAAAATATAAAACAAGAGACTGTCTTGGGGTTTTTAGAGCATTTCTGAAAAAATACGCTCCCTTGAATTTGTCAGTAGTGAACCAAAAAACAATGTCATTACCTGCAAGCAGTAACTAAACTGTAGCAAGGTGAAAAATCATACTTGAATTATGTTTGCAGATGGTATTATGAAAGCATTTGCCGAATTTGTACAGAAGATATTTTATTTTAAAAAATTAACATGAGGGAGTGTAAAAAACAACTCTATTAATTGCTTTCTCATACCCAGAGAGTCAATTTTACCAAGATTTTATAGGAAAAATGAGCCACTTCCAAAAAAAAAAGTAAAATGGATGATTCCTTTTTAAGCAGAATGCTTTTTTCCTTCCCACTAGATTTTTCAATAGGCAAAAACATTAAAAATCCCCCGAATAAGCCTTTAGTAAAAGAATCTAAATAATTACAGTACCCTATCATTATCTAGTTATCCTCACTGTGCCTGAATGGCCATGGCTTTGTAATAGTTAATATTCCATCCATTTAATATCACTAATTATTTTCCCTCTGCAGCTTTGATGGGTTAGTTATAGCCTGGAATAAAAAACACTGTGGTAAGGACAACTGCACAGCAAGGTTAAGTGCCTTCTTGTCTTCAGTACCAATAATTACCTTTAAACAAAAAAAAAAGCTGTTTTCAGACTTGACAGTTAATTTACTAATGAGTGTGTGGACCCAATTTATAATAAAGTAATATTGACCAGAAATAATCCTGCATTGGTACTCATCTGAATTATTTTATTGTTCAAGTCTTCTATTAAATAAATTGGAAAGGATTAATTTCACAAGATGGGATTGTCAGAAACTGCTGCATAAACTAGATGCATGTCAGCACTAAATTTAATTATTGATCACAATACAATAGTGCTGAGTGTTCCAATCTTCAAACAGCTTCCAGTAACTATCAGCAGATTCCAAATATAGGGACTGAAGGAAAAATTTGATTGCAGATGACTACATTTTTAATAAACAAATATTTCATTGGCACTAAATAAAAATTTAATTTTAAAGTACAGTTTAGGTGACTCACTGGCTTGTGAAACAAATGAACAATGGAGGAGCGTGATTGCCCACAAGTTACAAATTTTAGGTTAATGGTTTAACGGGCTCAGTGTTGAGGGGATTCTTATGATTTCTCCATTTGGGCAGAGAAATGAAAACTGTAAATGGAAGGCCAAGGGGATTATTTCTCTGTCCTTTCCCCTCCCAATTTCTCCACTGCGTTAAAAAAAGAAATTACTAAATCTGACTTACTTCTTTGGATATCTGAATAAGACGCTCCACTATACCCAGGTGCCAAGCAAAAATAAACTAGTATCTCCTGGAAACTAGGCAGAATGCGGAATACTTGGCTTCCCACAAGCTCTTTACACAAGATTGAAGAAATAAAATACATCTTCATAAAATTGTAACTGATGAGCCATTTTTCCTTCAATCTTGAAAAGTGTAAGAAAAAAGACTCTAATGTTTCCAGAGTAGTGATCAATTCTTGAGGATTTTTTATTTTATTAATGTTGTCTGTCATAAAGAAAGCCTTTAAATACCATAGAAAATTATACTATGGGGTCAATTTGCTGAAATGGCAGTACAATTTTGTTTAAAATCTGTAAAAGAACCAACAATCTGACAATACTAAATTGTAGCACCCAGAAGATGCAAACTGTCTTTACAAAGCTAATTCATTTAATCAAATGATTGTAAATGTTGATGTGACAATTTCTTCTATTCAACCTAATTTTATTCCATGTAAAATCTTCAAAAATTCAAATACTTTGTTACTTTTGATGTAAACATCAGCAAGGAAGGAAGTCATCGTTATTCTAATGAATTTTTAACATGCATCCTGACAACGTTTCAATTTCCCCTGACCTTTTTAAACAATGGTTTTATGCATAATTCTCTTCTACAACAATCATCTGCTTAGTTTACCAGAGAACTTATTCTAACATTGGTTTGAATCCACCTCTGCATTCAATTAACTATTACAATGTCTGAAAATTATTAATTTCAAAATAAAATCTGAGATCAAGGTCTGAATCTGCAGCTAGCGTTCACAATCCTTCAGTTGGAATTACTGAAGTCTGCATTTGAATTCTTTAGCTTAATGATAATCAAATGCCAGTTCTAGAAAACAATCCTCTAAAGTCAGTACCATTCCACGAAAATGAAGTGAAAATGACACCTCTAACATGGGGATCCCACTGGCACCATAAGCTTAATATGTCCAGAACTGAACCCTTCATCTTCCCTCCCAAATCCTCTCCTCCACCTAATTTATTCATCATAGTTGGCAATACCACCGTCCTTCTAATTCCCCAAGCCCACAACCTTGGCATTATCCTAGATTCTTCCCTCTTTTTCAAACCCTTGTATTCAGTCTGTCACCAAATCCTGTCAGTTCCTCTTTCACAGCATTTTTATTACCTGTCCTTTCCTCTCCTTCCAAATGGCTACCATGCTGGTAGGGACACTTGCATTTCCCATGTGACTACTCCATCAGCCTTCTTGTTACTCCCAACTTGTCCCCTCCCCGGTTTATACTTCACACTGCTGCCCAGATCAGCTTTCTAAAATGTCATTCTGCATACATTTGTCCACTCCACAAAAACCTCTAATGGCTGTGTATTCCTATCCAAACCAAGCATACATTTCTCAACATTGATTATTAGATACTTATCAGCTTGCTCTCTCTCTCTAATTCATTCCCATTTATTAAGCACATACCCTATGCAGAACACTGTACTAAGCACTTGGGAAAGAACAATACAATAATAAACAGTGACAATCTCTGCCCACAATGAGCTCACAGTCTAGCATGGGATAACAGTTTATTTCTTAGTGACCTCCATGTGAGGCAGACAGTCACTCTTCCACATGGTTCATTACAAGAGTTTCCAAGCCTGTTTCTCTCAGTTCCGTTTGAGCAAAACTCATATGTATAAAATTTAAGGTCTAAAGAAAGTGAGGTCTTCTAAATAAATCTTCATTCTGAAGTTTAGCCCAGAAAGGTATTATCTGATGAGAAGGAGGATGCAGAGAGCACAAGAGGATGAAGAGGATGAATTCTTTATGCCCAAGCAGATACCTGTTTCCAAGGGGATTGTACACTGCCCTCTCCTATAGGTGTCTGTGTTTGAAGGGAGGGTTTTGCTCTGAAGGCCATAGCTAGATCCAAAGACCTGAGCCTTGGTTACAGATTGAATGAAGGAAGGTAGCAATTCTCTCTACTCTCCCGACCAGGTCTTCCATGGCTTCCAGGTCAGGCCTGGTGATTCACTCAGTAATACTGCCAGACAGGTCATGAAAAATAGGCATAAGGATAAAAGAGCAGCAAGAAAAGGCACTTCCTTGTCTTCTTTCTGCTAGCGCTCCACCTCTGCCTAGCCATAGTAAACAGGAGGATGATTACCTGCCATCCGTAATCAAACAGATGTTTGAATGTCCTAGCTCTAGGAGTTTCTTTGGCTTACCTCATCACAATAGACATTTATCTTAGTTTCCAAAGAAAGTCTCTGCTATTTTTCTATCCTAATTTTAAGATCCTTTTTTTCTTTTTCCTTTATATTTACTGACCTTCTGGAGTGTAATGAAAACAACTTAAAGGGAGGGATATTATACAATTTATTCACAGAGAATTATAAAAAGTAACCCATGGTTCAAAAATGCAACATTTTTTTGGCTGCAAAACACACAATTCCCAAGTTAATTCTTATAAGTAAAGAGGGTAGGAGTGGACACTCTTTCAGATGTTATAAGCATTATTGTGGCATTTATTAAGTACTATATGCAAAATTCTGGGGAGGATACAAGGCTATCAGATCAGACTGTCCCTCGGGGCTCACAATCTTTCTTATCCCTGTTTTTGAGATGAGGAAAATTGAGAGGCCCAGAGAGGTTAAGTGAGTTGCCCAAGGTCACACAGCAAGCCAGTGGCCGAGCTCAGAGTAGAATCCAGGTAGTCTGATTCCCAGAACTGTGCTTTTCTCACTAGCTCACACTGCCTACCAAGATGAAAGACAAGCTGTAAGAGAACCATGTTCCCTTAAACAAGCTTCTCAGTTTCCTGGAAAATGGGGAAGTGAATTAGCTATGCTTTTGAACATTTAGAAACATTAGGACAATCCAAACAAAGCATATTATTAGGTAAAGAGTGTCATTAAAACAAACACTAAATCCTTAAAGACCAAACATAGTGCTCTGCACACCGTAAGTGCTCAATAAATACCACTGATTGATACAATAGTTGGAGATGGACCAGTATGCATGAATAGATCTCTGCTTAATAAAAAAAAAATCACACTTCTCTGACTCGCAAGTTAATGGATATTTTCTGCCTACTTCTTGCCACTCCAATGACTAGACAGTGAAACACGTGCTGTTGACAAATACTTTAACAGGTGATCATATCCAATTTAGGCTAGCAAGGCACATGCATAAAGAGTGGGTTGGTGGCAGAATCAGAGATAATTTCTTCATGGACAGAGGCTTTGGGAAGATTGGAATACTTAGAATACCTAGAGGTTCAGAAGAAAACCACAACAGTCACCATTACTGCCAAAAATAAAAGCATGAAAAACATCAATTTTATTGGCACAGAGTGAAATGGACCACATTCTTTCCAATCACACCCATACACAAGGATAAGATTTCACCATCCCTGTTTTTTTTAACATAAAGACCATACATACAAAGCTGTATTATCTGGTATAGAAGAAGCACTGTAAGCTAGTGAACAGAACAGGGCCTGAGAGTCAAGAGACTTAGGTTCTAATTCCGACCTAGATTCCTGAGTAATCTTGGGCAAGTTAAGTGACTTTATGCCTAGATTTTTTTGTTTTCTGAAGGCTACTGAACAACATACTGTGCTCCAGATGCAGTTGAAATGTAAGGGAGCAGAGTGAAAAAGTCTATTGCCTAAAAGAATGTCAATCAGAACCTCTCTTCGCCACATAGTTTTCATTCACCAGAGGACTGCTACAAATTTGCAGCAAAGGGGAGGATTAATATGGAAAAATATTACCTTCAAAGTGAAATTTATACTGTACTGAACAGAATACTGTGTACCTGATACCCCATTCAATATGTAAACATTTAATGAATTCTACAAGCTAAAAAAAAGGAGTGAACGGTATTAACAACATAACTTGATATCTTGTATGGTAGATTTTTAGATTTTTAATATCCAGTGTGCCTCTTTAGTTTTACACTGTAAAATAGTGGCAGCATTAAGAAGCTGGTGAAGTATGAGAAGATGAAAGTGACAAACTCAAGCCTGTTCTTGACACCAGGCTATATAGCATTGAACACAACTAGGTTTTTAAAAAATCATGACCACAACCAGGAAGCAAGCATGAGGTTTACCCCTGCAATCGCCCATGTTTCTACGTCTTCTTATCTACACCTTCCAAATAACTGCCCATGTATTCTGAGCCCTGAAGAATAGTAAAGTCTCTGGCAATGATTTTCAGGAAAATATAAAATGGTGAGGTAAGGTCACAGAATGACAATGATTCAGAATTCTACAGGTGATCTTTGGCAATTTGCTACCTGGCCACCCCATCCACCAATCAACATAGTCTCCCTAGAATGCACCTTTGAGCGTGCACATCTTTAAGTATGTGTATATATGGGTTAGTTATATAATTATATGCAATATAATTATTTGTAAATATAAATGGGTCTCCCATTCCATTGCAATCTCCTTAAAGGAAAAATGTTGACTTCTAATTCTCATTCCATTTAACGACTAATATAATTTCCACACACTACATAGATACCACTCTGAATACCAACATATGATGACTGTTATTTAAGAAGACAAGAATTGCCTGCAGGGACTTGATGACATCTTACTTGCTCTCAATGGATGGCCAGGTCTTGGTTAGTGTTCTTCTGGCCTGGCATCTTAAACATATATCTCAGGCTGCTGGATAAGAGTTATGTACCCTGTTGACTGATTCACTGTCATTTCTGTCATTGGTTTTTAGCTTATGGTTTTAAAAACTAAAGAAAGAATAATGAAGACATTTTGAAACAAAGTTGGCTCCTCTTTACATGAAGGCTTGAAGGTACATGACAATGAGAACAAGATATTGGCACCTGCAAGAATTTAGCTAAGTCTGTGATTGGCAGATACACCACTATCACTATAGTTGTTTCTAAGCATGACACATGAATGCTAATCTGTAGCCACTCGGTGGTTTCTTAATATCCACCTTTATTTTCACTGCAAAAGAAGTACTTCTGTGTCACACTTCTTTATCGAAAAGACCAGAAATCTAAAAATAACTAGGGATACTCCTCAAGAATTAGGAAATATCTAGCTGCATGCTGGGTAATGATGGAGCAAGGCGGGAAGAGTGACAGGAGCAGCAAAAACTGATTAGTAAAGTGTTCAAATCATCAATCAGTCATTTTTGTGGTTTTATAAATTCTGCATTGCCTAGTTTACAAAAAAAAAGCCATCAACATTGTAAAATGAAGATTTTTTTCCAGCTCTATGATTTGAGCAAAATATTTTCAACTTGACTACAATGAAACTATATTGATGTCTTATTGCTATTTAAAAATATACAAAACTATGTTCCCTCTTTCTATGAAAGCTCCTCCAAATTTCTGAAAAGTCATTCAGTTAATTATTCCAAGATCTTTCCATATTACTTGCTTTGAATACGTTCAGATGGCTATTTTTCAGCACTCCAAGTTGGTAAATGAACCTTGCAAACTTCTTTTCACCCTCTCTCTAACTGATCAATTTTCTAGTGCTCAAAATTCCACTGGTCAGAATAACCTTCCAGGACTCCCACTGTGGTGATTACTAACTCCCTTTTCCAGATATCTCTTTGCTGACTTTCCTTTGCTTTTCAGATACAATTTGAAAGTGTTGTTTTGTCTTCAAGACCATCCTCCATCCTTTCCTTTCTCTAATGTACACCTCAATCTCTGATTTTTCTCCAGTCAAGCATGTGAAGGCCGATCATTCTCACCAGATAAGGAGGTAGTGAGATGGGGGTGGGGGAGAGGGAGAAAAGAGAGGGCTGGACCACTTTAAAGCCCAGGATGGAGGCGGTTTTCTGCAAGCTCTTCGTCCCTTCATCCACCCAGTGCATTTTTTCACTTGGCCCTTATCCTTTCCTGACACTACTCATGTTCAGAAACACAAATGAAATTGATTCATTCACACACTATATTCCTGGCTATTTACTATTAATTGGGATTCTGTGTATTCAAGCTTTCCTTGATCTAAATAATGGGTTTTCTAGCCATGATATAGATAGTTTTTGTCTGTCATACCCTCATCTCAGATGGTCAAGAGTTCATTATTGACCTGTGAACCTCATCTGAAGATTTACCCTCCACACACCAATCCCCAAGTGATGCAGTTCGGGTGGAGTCAGCATTTGTATGGAGCAGGAGATTATGGTACCCAAGCCCTCTATTGGGAGACAAATGGGAGTGGCTCTGGAGAGCAGTGAACCAAAGGAGAGTATTCTAGACTGTGAGGCCGTTGTTGGGTAGGGACTGTCTCGACCTGTTGCCGAATTGTACATTCCAAGCGCTTAGTACAGTGCTCTGCACACAATAAGTGCTCAATAAATATGGCTGAATGAATGAATGAATGAATGAGAGTAGCAGTCCAGTGAGAGTTGACTTGCATCGGATGGGCAATTACTTCCAAACAAGTGCCCTGCCTAAATGGAGGTATTTAGCCCCAAAGTATTTCTGGCTCCCCTCATAAGTAGAGTTTGGAAATGTCAACGTCCTTTTTCCTAAATACCTAATCTTCATTTTTCACCAGTTCAATGGATTTAGTTTGTGAGCCCAATCAACAAGAATCCTATAAATTATCTGAATTTTGGGGTCTGTTCAGAAAATGTTTGGAGTCTAGCAATTTCAAAGTTTTGTCTGAGAGAGGAAAACCAAAGAGAATGACCCAGAAATATCTGCATTAGCGTGCCTTTTCAGCACTTCCCCTGTCTCCCCACCATATTCCTTTAGGGCTCTGGGGAGAACGAGACTGAATAAATATTTAATAATAATAAACATAAATGACCAATTGGGAGGTGTTTGTGATCAAATACTTGGGTCTCCACAAGAACTAGAAAACATTATCGTCTCCCTTTTTACTTCATTATTTTAAAACATTGTACTTTTGGCCCTTGGTTCAGATAAACTGCTAATATTACACCACAAGCTTACCATGGCAACAGTGAAAAGGAGCAATAGAATTTTAAATATTTAGATTTTAATCAAGGATTCAACCCAGGTTTTAAAGCTTGGCTCTGCCGGATGGACACCGGCGTTCAATACAAGAAATGGTCACTGAACACACACAGAGAAGGGAGCAGGGGAAAAGGCTTTGAGGACAGGAGAATTGTATAAGAGAAAATTTCCTTTTATTGGAAGAGGACGTTAAATGCCAGAGACTCGGGCAACTGTCAGAACCAAAAATATTTTGGAAAAATGTTCTGAAGCATGGAGCTCAATCACCATTGCCTAAGAGGGATCTCCTTGAAATTTCCTCTCTCCACTTTCCATTATCCCACTTTAACCAGAATAAACTTGGAACCAGCAGGAGAGAGTCATTCATCTTTTCCTGTAATAATGCATACTCTTCCTCTCTCCTCCTCCTAAAAGAATTACTTTCAATCACTTAGGCAAGTTCAAGAGGATTCTGTAGTTTATTCATTATGGGCTTTTATGTTTTTCTAGGGTGCTTATTTCTGCATCATACACTACAAGGACACAACAGGCGTTAATCAGTAAAATAGGGACTATTTCATATGGGGCCAGCAGAATCGCTTCCTCCCAAGCTAAAGATCTCTTTTGGAACTTGATCCATTTAGATTTGTTTTGTGTTTATGATGTATCTTAAACACTTGACCTCCTCAGAGTCTGCTCTAAAAGAACACTTTCATTCCTGTCACATAATCAGTTAGTCTATCTAACCGCTGCTCCGTCCTAGCTATACTGTTTAAGATAGGCTCCATTTTCTCTTTAAATTGTTTCTTCTTCCCATCTGTTCAGTATGCCGGTGAAACTCACCAAAAACAACCTACCCTGAGTATCTCACCGGCATCCATTGTACTACCCAACAAAATCAACGTCACCACATGAGCAAAGTTAAATCGCCCAGGATCTCAATATTGATCATGCTTTGTCGTCTGATGGCAAACCCAGTTCTCTCCAAGGCAGAGGGAAGGAGCAGGCTGATGATGATTTTATGCACTACTCAAGGAGTAGCACAGAACCTGAGACACGCTTGCGCACCCCAGCTTTGCAGTAATGCCACAACCGGAGTCCACTTTTTCAGGCATTGAGCATGAAGATATTAAGGGAACTTCTGCTAATAGTGTTGCTGCCTCTGCATCATCCCCCCTCCTTTGAACTCTCTGAAATGCCAGATGGAGACCCAATGAGGAGACACAGAGTGGATTCCGGTGCAGACAGATTCGGGAGTGCTTTTCTACTGTAAGCAATTGGAGCCTATTTCCAGGGAGTTTAATGGAGCTGATGGAGGGAAGTTGTTCTTTGCTGTGCAACTCATGAGGGTGATTGAAGCACCTTCAGGAGCTCAGAGAGAGAAAGGGCCCATTGAGTACAGCTATAATCAAGTTCTGTTGTAAGTGGTTTAGGGCAGGTTTGGCTGGGTAAATGGATGGAGAGGAAAGAAGAGGTAGAAACAATTGGGATTTTATGAATCTAGGAATCTTATTTTCCAAAAGTACTCTACCACTGCTCATCACTTAGTACAGTGCAATGAATTCTGTGGATAAATATTGATTAATGACAACTTGAAGAATTTGCCCTCCTCCATCTCTTCTCCACCTAACAGCAAGATTTCTAAGATGGAGGAAATTTCAGGGATTTCATGAACACAGCTCTCCAGTTTCAAAATTTTTTTCCAGCTCCTCATATTTTATAGGAATAACATCTACCCCCAACATATTTCATCATTGGCAGGAACAAAGAATAAGCACATCATTTGGAGTTCCTGTTTTTCTCACTGAATAGTAGGTATCCTGTTATGCTCATTTTCCTATGCAGAAAATCATTAAAGTGATTGGGTACTATTGATCTTTTATCCTAAAGAGTGAAACACTATGGGAAATTAAGAATTCTTTTGCAAATCTCAACATGTTAATTTCTCAGACTTGTGACTAAAATATCTATGAGTTAATTAGCGTCAGAAGTCCTTAATGCCAAAATTGTTGTTAAACGAGAAGAGTAGTTGTGGAAAATAAAAATGACATAGAAATGAGGGAGTGGTGAATGATTTTATGCTTACAATCAGAGAAAAGGAAAAAAAATTACAACAGACTAAGCCTTCTGCCTAAACCTGTCCCCACAAAAATCCAAATTCATCTACTTCACATTTGAATAACATCTGTACCATTTAAACTTGCCCAAACAATTTGTTCAGATTTCACATGATATTCAAAAAACAAAAGAAATCAAAAGCGGCAGAAAGATAGTTTTCAGGATCAAGTGGTGAAAAAAAATCAAAAAGCAGAGTCTTGGGGAGAATATCTCATCCCTATTTAAATCAAAGTGATTCAAATGAATTGTATTTAACTTTTGCGATTGTTGCCTAAAAGTAAAGAATTATCCAATGCGATGCTATTGAAAGATTAAAAAGAATCTATGGCTAAAATGTATTAAGTTTAAAATGAATCAGGCAATAATATTTTTGCACAGAACTCCATGACTGTATTGAACCTGTTACCTCAAAAATATACACCCAATATATTTCCCTTTTCGGGTTTTTCAGACTACTATATAAAATGGTATATGGTAGCGCTGAACTGCAAAATACTCCAGTATTGTCATATTTCAGACCTTCGGATTTAACCTGACCTACTCAGAATGAATATCTACACTACAGTATGTTATGAGACCTTTGTGATACTACTTTGATAATTCTTTGCAAACCTCCATTAGAACCAGAGAAAAGCCACTTCAAGAGTGCACACTTACAGCTTACTGTTTACCTATACACTCATAAGATCAAAACCCCCGGTCTTACTGTTTTTGTTAACAAGGAGCACTAAAAGTCTTCCCACATACTGAGTTTTGGTTTCCATTTTACAATCTGAGATGACAGACGGCACAAAAATGATGAGAAAACTGTGGGGAGGCTTCCAGAAGATTGATTCTCTCATCAGCTGATTCTTTTCTAGTTAGTCTTTTATTGACTACAAAGGTATAGCCAATGCAGAAAAGGAAAACCAGCCTGCCCTGTTTAATCCTGAGGGCATTGGCAAAAGGTGATCACTTTTTGAGAAAACAGGGGCCTACAAGGAAATCAGCACACTGTATGAGCCGTTAAGCTGATTTAAACACACAAGGGAAGCCTGGGGTTGAGCTCAAGATCTCTGAGGTGTGAGATGAGAATGAAACCATTCCACAGACTAATATTACCGAGCTTTAGTAGCAGGTGGTATAGTTGATCAGTCAGGAACCTGTCATTTGGAGAATAGGCCAATATATCTGAGAGACATGAAAAATCCTTCATTTTTTTTTCCCCCTCCTTCCCACCAAGAATAAAAATATTGCAATTTTGAACTTCTGACAATTATCAACTACAAGTTTTTGCAATTTAGACACTTTCAAGCCCTGGACCAAACTGAATAAAACTAAAAATCATCCAAGGTTGGCAGCTGTAATGATTTATACCAGTTGAATCAGATATTTAGTTCTGACTGAAGTCCATCTGTGAATAAGACCTTTGCATGCTGTTCACATAACCCCTGATAAAGAAGAGGGGTGAAAAATTCAAATAGCATATTTATTATCAGAAGGAAGAAATAAGGAGTTCTCTTATCCAATGTTTCTTTGTTACCTACATTTTCCTGTTTCTATTTCTTACCTTGTCCTGCGACATAGACTGCAATAGGCATAAAGATGTGTGCTGGGCACTCGCCTTTTTCAGGAATTGAAATGAGGAACAGAAATAACCCAAGTCTTTCACCAGTCCACTTTTGACATGGCCATAATGCCCCCATTTCCCCTTTGCCAATCCCCATTCTGCAACTCAGCTGCCAGGGATGGCCTGGGGATACCGAGGAAGGCAAAGAAAGGTAAGATGCCGGACAGAATGGTGGAATGCACAACGTCCCTGATTTTTAAATATCAGTTAGGACTATACCGTGACCTCTCACTCCCCTGCCCATGCCAACTGCATTTTCCGTTATCCACGACAGGGCTCCTGAGTTGTGTTGAGCAGGAAACTCGGGGCCACATAGGTAGGAGCTACAGTGAAGTGAACGTAAGGGAACACCCTGTTACTGTCTCTGAGACTTAGTCCCAAATAAAGGAAACAACAGCAGGCCACCTTGGGGCAACTCACTTGTTAAAAAAGGAAGGTTCAAAATTCCAAGAATCAATAATGTAATATGTTCTAAAATTCAAATCTATTTCCCCCATTCCATGATCACTCTTTCAGCTGAAACAATTCTGTCACCCCAAATGCATGCATAATTAATGGTTTGTTTCAGCATTCAGAGCCTAGGTTCAGCTGACATTAAACTGTAGCTATGTCTTAGGCAAACACCAGCTGGAAGGACATTGTTGAACATCTCACTGGGGACCATTTAATAGAGGCCTTATTTATAGCGACACTTCACTGTTATTACACAGTGGTCCTCTCTGAGTGTGGCCAGACCTAGGTTTTGAAAGGAATTTTCTAGTGGTTCCAGCTATGCCACTTACCAGCTTTGTGATCTTGAGCAAATCTGTTAACTTACTTATACCTCGGTTTCTTCATCTGTAAAATAGGGATAAAATACCTGTTCTCCCTCCCCGTGGGCCAGTGATCTGATTCTCTTTTATTTACTCCAGTTTTTGGCACATAGGAAGTGCTTGACCAATATCGCAATGATTATTATTAGCAAGAAACAGTCTGGAGGGGAGTGAGGGACAAAAGGAATATAGAGCCTGGAGGAGACATTATGGAGGGATCATACTGTGCCTCTCTGCTTCACCTGCCTGTTTCTCTGCCTGCACATGTGCATGGATATTATGCCTTTTCACTTTTTCTCTCTCCAGCTCAGTGTCCCTTTGTCTCTGGAACTATTTCAAAACACATGTAGTGGTCCTGCCATTCTGTCTCTGTCTCATTTTCCTTCCTTTTCCTTCCCTTTTTTCAATGGAATTTGTTAAGCACTTACTATGTGCCGATCGCTGTTCTAAGCGCTGGGGTAGATACAGGGTAATCAGGTTGGACACAGTCCATGTCCCACATGGGGCTCACAGTGTTAATCCCCATTTTATAGAGGAGGCAACTGAGGCACCGAGGAGCTAAGTGACTTTCCTAAGGTCACACAGCAGACAAACGGCAGAGCCAGGACTAGAACGCAGATCCTTCTGACTCCCAGGCCCGTGCTCTACCGAATGGACGGTACTGCTTCTCACCCTTTCCTCTTCTTGCTCTCCCCCGATCAACCTATGCTCAAGCCACTGCAAATGCTACTTGCTGTCCCTCTTGGAATATGAGAAAATCCAATCACTTTGCTCATCCTGCCTTGTGTTCATTATCTTGGTTGAGGAATCTGCATGACTCCTCGAGTTCCAAAATTGCAGGATTAATGATTAAAAACATATATGTGCAAGTTGCTCCCAAACTGGTCCTGATGATACGTGACATCTGCACACATGAGAGAGACCACAGAGAGTTTGCTGGGGCTCACGTAGTGTCGCTACATTCACTCTGCCACCTCGGGATCCCTATTTTCCTTTGTATTTGGGGACATGTTAGATTTCTGAAAAATATTTCAAATTGCCATTCCTCAGTAAAAAAGGAAACAGGAAAACTTTCCTCAGCAGAAGCTCAATTCCTAATACATATCCTAGCATCCCAGAAGCTCAAATAAAAATGGTTTTCAGGATTGTGGCGTGTGTCTGTTGTGGGAGTTTTGGGAAATTAATACAGAACATCACAGACAGACAAAGAGTGTCCAAGAAGGGCTCGGAGGTGACACAACTTCATCTGGTATTAGCTGAGGTGTTCGCTCACACAAAGGATGTTAAGGAAAGACTCCATCTTTAATTTCTGGATTCCACTGTTTCACTAGTCACACAGCAAGGGGTCCCAAGGTAGAAAAGGGGTCACTGGGCCTGCTTTGGGCACTATTTATTGTAGGATTGTTTTCTATTAATAGACACTAACAAGTTATTTGTCCCTGCAATCTTGCATTCCCCAGAGTTTATTTGTGAGGAATATCATTGATTTTGCCACTAGTCACCAACCCCATAGGAAGCAACACCACAATGCTCTTTTCTCTATTTCCAGGTACCTTTTTCAAACTTCTCTGCCAGGTCTCTCAGGTGGAAGTACAGAAACTTGCGTTTAAGAAACTGTTAAATCCCAGAAAACAGTGGGAAGACTAGATGAGCATAAGCAAAATGAGACAAATGTTGGATTTATGAAGTATAGCAGTAAAGTATCTTCTTGACAAAGCATTGAAAAGATCTTTCTAAGGTCCTATTATCAAGGGTTTTCTTAAATGTGAACTATAATATATAACTCCATTTTACTAGTACATTTCCTTTTGTTCTTTTTGCACAGGCAAGAAAATGCTTGCTCTAAACTGTTTCATTTGTTTTATCATAAAAGATTCTCAAAACTCATTATTTCAAATTACCAGTTATTATGTGAGGCATCTCCACTGCCTTGTTGCTTATTTTTCATTATAATTTTAATATATTGTTATTTTGGCAGCTATTTCATTCAGGAAGTTCATGGACAGAAAATGCAAAACCACAGGACGTCAATCCCAAACTGTCACTTAAGTGACATTTATCAAAGTCCATTTCTGTTTCAGCTAGCCTTGATCAACAGTGAAAAATTTCCCCAATAAGGAACTAATAATGCTATAAGCACAAGGCACTTATGTAACCCCAAAGCACTTACGTATATAGCCATAATTTATTTATTTATATTAGTGTCTGTTTTACCGCCAGACTGCAGCTCCTTGTGGGCAACGAATGTGTCTACTAACTCTGTTGTATTGTACTCTCCCATGTGCTTAATACAGTGCTCTGCGCATAGTAAGCTCTCAAAAGAATGATTGGTGTATTACATGTGTAAATTCTTCAATCTGCCTAACTTCCCGATGTAATAGGTATCATCTAGGGAGAATTTCCTTTATTTTAGAAATTTCCCCAATAATATAGAATGAAGGTAGACCAGTCTATAGGTAGACCAGCCTTAAAATTAATCTTTAATGGGCCTAAAAAAAAATTCAGTAAGAGTTCAATCCAAACTCCCACCACAGATTAAAAAAAAGAGAGAGAATGAACACTAAGGTCTGGGAATAGCTCTGAGTAAAAACATTCTTAGGGAATTTATCAGAATCCAAATGGAAGTCTTTGTTTTCCTCTTCCTGAATCACATTTCAGGTAAGCCTACCAGCTTGTTCAAACACATAATGTCTCCTTTAAAGGCAAAAGTCATTCCAGGCATTTGACCATTCCCATAACTTTATTGCTAGATCTTTCCCCTTGGTAATTTCCTTGATGGTCAGCAACTCCTCCCCAATATTTCCTCTGCACTTCACAAGACAAGAAACCATGTTGCACAGACCTCCTTCATTTTACACTTATTCTTTGTGCAGACCTGAGCACAAATCTCTGTCATGGTTTAAGTACCCACACATCCAATCATCAACCAAGACAACCATTCAACTCTTTCCCTAACCTCACATCTACACTTATCCCAAACTCTAAAGTTAGCCCTAATTCTTGCCCGAATCGTACATCGTAACTTGACCACTGGGCTACTTCTACAATGTTCGCCATCAGAACTGATGTCAGAATTTCGACACTGATATCTCCTGCCTCTTTACATTCTGCATTTTGATGGGCTAGTGACGACAGCTCCTTTTTGAACTACAAGTTGCTGAGACTGCTAAAGAGGAGAAGAGTGGACACCCAATCAAATTATAGAACATGGAGAAGGTCAAGACAGCCTTGCACATGGCTGTCCTTAATAAAATATGGGCTAAGACATTGCAAATGCAAACTTAACCCTTTCTTGGTCTGGCTTTCACTCAAAAAAGTCCCTCAGCAGGAATGCTTCCTTAAGTTTAGATAAGTAAATGAGTCCATTTAGCACGCCATAATAAACGTTTGAAGAAAAATTGGATCAGGAAAAAGCATTCATAACTCTGGATTTTGCCTTTCCCTTTTTCTGCAAAGAATTTTCCTGTGCAGAAAAGCATCTACCCCATATTACCTTTTCATTTTCAAAATTACGACAATATTTGCTCTTTTAATGTTACAGGAATCATGGAGAGATAGTCGGCTAATAGAGTGAAATAAATATTTTTATTGCCCACATATCTAACTGTAAGTGTATCATAAAATTTTGCAAGAGGATCATGACAAACTCTCCGTTCAGTAAATTGTTTTCTCCCAATCCAAATTTCGAGGTTCATTTCTGACCGTCTACATTTGGTCGAGGAAATTATAGCAGATTCCAAAACTATTCAATGCCAAAGTTAAGATCCAAGGTAATAGAATGCCTTTGAGAACCAGAATGAATAATACACATTTTGAACTGGAAAGTTGGAAATAAGCAATTAGATTTTTAGCATAGTCTTGAAACAATCTTTTTCAAGTGAGTGACTCACCATTTCAGTTGCTTTGTTGTTTCTCCCTCTGAAAAGACCCAGTTCATGCTCCTTCCAATGCAGAGTGACTTCTGATTGCTTTACAGTGACGACTCAGGCATGTCTGTGAGACCGAAATCAAGAAGTTCATCAAGAATTTTCCTTTTAGGGGCAGATCTCATCTTAAAAAGAAAATGACATTAAATCAATTAAATAGGATACCTTGATTCCTTTGCCCCACAAATAGTTTGATGTTCCCCTCTCACATGCAAGCACACTCAGTCAAGAAACTGTCTTTCTTGTTACTTTGTAGATAGAACAGAATTACTGGAGGCTCTGGGGACACAGGAGACCTATTGGCTTAATCCATATTTTTTGGAAGTGTAAAGTAGGTTAGTTTAATTCTGCAACATTGATGCCAAAGAATTTCCTTATTAAAAAAATGGTTTTATCTTGTAGAGATTTTGAGCTGTCTCTCTATTGGAGCACATTTGATTTGGTAGCTTTTCCATCTGTCTGGCTGAAGAAGCAAGGTTTAAGCTGAGGCCCCACTGAATTTTTTAGATTTAGATTGTTAGTCATTCTAGTGGCTTTCTTTTTCCCCCAGTATTTCAGCTGGCTTGTCAAAGTGGTCGACCTTATTAGTCAGCCAATCTACCCTGATAAAGAATCTAGTTTGAATCCCTCTGAGGTTAATTCTGGAGTTAACGCTTGGATTTGAAGTGTCAATAATCATGACTGTGGTATTTGTTAAGCGATTACTATATGCCAAGCACTGTGCTAAGCACATACAATACAATCGAATAAGACACAGTCCCTCTCCCCTCAGCGGGATCACAGTCTAAGAAATAGTATTAATAGTATTTATTAAGCACTAAGAGCATGAAGCCTGTACAAAGCCTGAGAAGGAATCCACAGGTGAGAATTAGACATGGTGCCTGTCCCTTGGGCTCTCTCCATATCTAAGACTTTAATTGCAGAGAAGGTGTTGTAAATATACACAACTCGACAGATGAAACAATAAAACACCACACAGATACACAAAATAATCTCAAAGACTCAGTGGGGATGGAAGAGTCCCCGAGCGCACGGCTTTTCTCCCCGGCCGGTGTGCACGGAGCTCCCACACTCTGAAGGGTAGAGAGGTCAGGAATTTAGCATTTTAAAGAAGAGGAAACTGAGGCACAGGGAAGTTAAGTGACATGCCCAAAGTTACAAAGCAAGTTTCACAAACTGCCCTCCGGGAAGCCCTGAAAATGGTTGGCCTCTCCTAGGCACTCATAAATGATAAGTATAATAATATCGCTGCTAGAAGGAACCATTAATGATCTGATGCCTTAGAAAATAAATAACGTATGCCAATCGAGACCAGGCAGGGGACCCTGAGGGAAAGAGTGGACGAGGGTTCAGTGACTATAAGCTCCTTGAAGGCAGAGATCCTGTCTTCTATATTTACTATCTCTCCTGAGTGCTCTGCATACAGTAAGTTTTTCCTCAGCCAATTTAAGAAGGCTACAGCCAGATGGAAAAATCAGAAAGAAGCCCTGTAAAAACCGGCAAGCATCCAGAAGTGTGATGCTTTCGCTAGGAAGATCAACTCAAGGAGAGATGGTATTCCCTGGCCTGATGTAAGAAAATGATCAGAAAGCCTACCAGATTCTACTTGGTGAAGTTTTTATTTGCGATGACTCATATCGCAAAGCTGACAGAGAGGCGGAGAAGGTAGGGATTGTTCTGTCAATTTTACTAGAGGAGAGAGGGATCATATATGTCATTTAGCGATTTGGAAGTACGCTGAGACAACGTAGGGGAATTCTCCCTCCAGGTCTAACCTAGTAGCATGAGAAATAAAATCCAAAAAAAACCAAAAACCCACAAAAAATGCTTGCCAGAGAGCAGACAACCCGACCTGGAAATATGCCATTACTGATCCATCCACTGAAGGAGCCATATGCTAGCTGCTTCGCTTAAGTGTCCTGGGCAGGGAATTCATTAGTGATAAAGTCAACAGAATGTGTTCATTTGGCTTATCATCCTAAATTGTGCCCCTGCTTTGGGATAAATGTATATGATTACAACCCCAAATACGAGGTATTTATCTCTTCTTGTTAAGGGACTTTGCCCTCTCAGTTACAGTGCAGTGTTATTGATTGTAAATTTTTGTCTCAGTGTGAGAGCAGTGATGAAGATTTACTTCAAGACTGCAAACATAAAAAGCTCCCTTTTCTAGGCAATTGTTTAAATCATGCAGGATCTCAATTTTTTCTGTTCATCGTATCATCACTTTTCCCCAAATCCTCTGATTCAAAGAATCACCCAGTCCTAATTGCTATATAACAGCCTGGTCTGTCTATCGCTTGGTCTCCCAGCAGTCCATGTATTTGCTGTTTTGTTGGAGTTGTTGCTGCGCTGTGTCTCTAAGACAATTCTCCAGGCTCCTGGCTGGCGGAAGTTCCTCTATCAGCTCGGCAGAGGCTTGCTCACCTACTGACATTCATCCTCTTCTCGGGCCAAGCTCACTGCGCAAATCTAGTTTTGATGCCGGTAGATCGATTGTGTGTTGTAGGACCTTGCTCGTAATTTCATCTTTTCATTCGATGTTAAATATACAATCCAGGTGACAGGGATGCAACTGATCCAACAAGGAAGCAGATGTCACAACTGTGGTGATAGGTCTTGGGCAGATCCAGGAGCCTTACCACTCCTTTTGGCTCTAACTGTAGTGGTGACTTGGCAACTTCTCTATTCTTGATAAATTACAGCTTGATAAATTCTCTCCTTCACAGAGCTTCATCTTTAATTGTCCAAAGTGTTTAAAGAAGATCACTGCAGAGTTTACATTGTCTACAGAATCTAACAATTTCTTCTATACCACCTAATATACAGATATACCGGTCCATATTAACTCTACAAGAGAAAGTAACAGGCGACTTTAGAGTACTTCAGCCTTACAATTGAACATTTGATGATCCTGTTATTTTACCTGATGAAAGACGGGTGGTGGAATAAAATATCATCAAAAAACAAAGGCTTTTGTAAAAGGCATAAAATGATTAAAAAACTTACCATTTACCCTAACCCTAGGCAGTGGCCTCAACTCCAATCTAATTCTAATCTCTGGAACTCGCCAGTAAAGACTGTGGTTACTCTTTTTGAGAAAACGAAATTTCTAATTGAGTGCCCTTTGCCATTTTTTCGGGAATCTCTTGCACCTCTGGAAGGTATTATGAGGCTCAATGATCTTAGTGAATGGCCTTTCCCAGTTAAGCCTTCTTTTCCCCGGCTCCCTCTCCCTTCTATGTCATCTATATACTTGGGTCTATCACCTTTGGACATTCGGTATTCATCCCACCCTCAACCAGACAGCACCTATGTACATATCTATAAATTATATATGTTATTTATTTATATTAATGTACTCCTATGTAGACTGTAAACCTGTTGGCGGTCGGGGGGTGGGGGGAACATGTCTACCAACTCTGTCCTAGTGCACGCCCCCAAACACTTAGTACAGTGCTCTGCACAGAGTTAGGGCTCAGTAAATACCACTGAGGAAGAATAAGTGAGGGAATCACAGAATCGAGCATTTTCCTCTTCTGATATCATCTCTTCTAATCCTGTAATGTATCTGTTACATACCCTTAGCGTCCCATTTCATCTCTGTTTCCTCCCTCAAAGGAAAGAGGCAATAATGTTCACTTTTTTAAAAAGGTATTTGTTAATTGCTTACTATGTGCCAAACACTGGGGTAATCAGTGGTAACTGAGGTGCAGAGAAGTTAAGTGACTTGCCCAAGGTCACACAGCAGACAAATAGTAGAGCCGGAAGTAGAACCCTGGCCCTTCATTCATTCATTCATATTTATTGAGTGCTTACTATGTGCTGAGCACCCAAATAAGTGCTTGGGGGAGTACAATGTAACAGTAAACAGACACATTCCCTGCCCACAGCGAGCTTACGGTCTAGATGGGGAGACAGACATTAATATAAATAAACTGCTATTTACCAGGCCCGTGCTCTAACCCTAGGCCACGTTGCTCCTCAGAATTAATCGAATTAGACAAGTTTAAAAGTACTATGTATTGATATAAATAAAATAAAGTGGTGTTCCAAGTCAAAGCCTAGGATCAATTTTCAATTTCTTTCTTCTTTGGAAGATATTTCAGGAGACCGGTTGAAGAAATTTAACTACCTATTATCCCATAAATGTTGATTAATTTTCTTCTCACTTAATTGAGTAGCTTTACTTCTATTTTTAAGTACATTTCAGAGGACAGAAAGCATCTCCTAACCAAATTGGACGAAGTGTATCCTCAGGTAAAGACCCTTATGCATAGTTGTGTCAGATTTTTCAATCTTCAAAGGAGGTCATTCATATAAATTCAGTAAAGACAGTAATGTGTGAATCTGATACTACCCTGACCCCGCTCCACCTTGGAAAGCAACTCTAAAATCTTAAACAGTAAAATTCAAAGAAAAAGGTACCTTTGTTGCTGCCAAACAGATAGATAGCCTGTGCCTGAACTCAATTTACAAAACAGGGACACCACCGTACGTTAGCCACTTTAATAGATTCACGTTTACTTTCCGAATATACATCTACTTTCGGCAGTCACCAAAGCAAAAGCAGAATTTTTTAAAAAGCAACCGATGACGGAAAAATAGCCAATTAACTCCTCCGACGCACATACAAAGCTATGAAAATCATTTAAGCCGTTGTGATATACTATTCCTTAAAAATGAGCAGAACTTTCTCCATTCTCCATAACAGTCTTTATGGCAACATCTCTGCTACTCCAAAAGTGTCTGGATCGTGCTGGTTCTATTTATGTGCAGTATATTGTCGAAACCTGTCAGTAGCTCTGATATAGTCACCCTGAGGTCTAATCCTATTAGAGGGGATGAAAAAATACAAGGATGCATACAAGACCCACCCTACCTAAGAAACATCAAGAAATATACAAGGCACCTTGGGTGTTTGGCCTTAAGTGCTACTAGAACGGTAACAGGCTGCAAACAATCTATGAATCTGGCAATGGCAGTAAATAGGATTGCTTTCAGTTTATGAGCTGGTAAGCCTGTTTCGTGGAGGGGTTCATGGTAACTGACAGTTAAAACAATGGCTCATTCACTAGTCCTTGTGTTTCATGCCAAATGGCGTGAGGCCATGAAGGATGATGGTGTTGTGAGAAAAACCTTAAGACAAGTGCTCCTCTCGTGAATCCCCCTACAGGGGAGATGAGCAGAAAGGTGGTTCCGAGCTGTAAGCATCTCAGACTACTGCAACCTCCATAGAAAAGAGTAAATGAAAAACAATGTTCAGTGACAAGTCAGCATTTCAAATTCCACTGCAAGGTACTGCTGGAAAAAAAACAAAACTTAGCCACTCTCTGAATTAGCTATCGGAGCACGGCAAGACTTCAAATACATTAAACTTTGGTGCAAAGTCCACTCCTCCCCATAATCATTTATAACCTCAAGTCTGCTTTCATTCTAATCCAGGCTCTACCACTTGCCTGCTGTGTGACCTTTGGTAAGTCACTTAACTTCTCTGTGCTTCAGTTTCCTCCATTACAAAATGAGGATTAAATACCCATTCTTCCTTCTACTTAGACAGTGAGCCTCATGTGCGCTGATTATCTGCTATCTATCCTACTGGTATTTGTTAAGCGCTTACTATGTGCAGAGCACTGTTCTAAGCGCTGGGGTAGACACAGGGGAATCAGGTTGTCCCACGTGGGGCTCACAGTCTTAATCCCCATTTTTTACAGATGAGGTAACTGAGGCACAGAGAAGTTAAGTGACTTGCCCACAGTCACACAGCCGACAAGGGGCAGAGCTGGGATTTGAACTCATGAGCTCTGACTCCAAAGCCCATGCTCTTTCCACTGCGCCACGCTGCTTCTCCGCACTGCTTAGTACAGCGCTTTACACATAGTAATTGCTTAAGAATACCACAGTTAGATTATTATTACGATTATTATTATCATACTCTGGTTCACTTTAAAAAAGGCGGAAAGTTTTCGAGGCCCGATGAGTTACTTGGACTATTTTCCCAGATATTTATCAGAGAAAATTAGAAAGAAGCCAAAGCATTAATGTCGTACCTGTTGCTAAAGACATATCAAACGTGGGTCGAATCAGTGGTCTTTCCAATTCCACATTATGTCACTGATGGTGGCGGTGGGATACTCTAAAGAACAACATACCTAGAGGAAACCAACAGAAGTCTTTCAAGGACAAGGTAAAACAAGGCCTCGGACAATCCGTCCTCCCCGCCGAAAACTGGGAGTCAATTGCCGAGGACAGACCTGCAGATGGCCGGCTGCCATTAAGAAGGGAGCAGTGGTCTTTTAGCAAAAGTTCTGTGTGGAAAGAGAGACAAGGTGACAAAAAGAAAACAGCACCCAGGGCCTGCAAGTATTAAACACCACATCATCGTAAAAGGGGCAATTTTTTTGTGTGCACAAGTGGCCAGTACGGTGGATTCTGCATTGCCCTTTCAATACATACGCCCGTAGAGTAATAGATGAACTTTTCATTCATTCAGTCGTATTTATTGAGCCCTTACTATGTGCAGAGCACTCTACTAAGCTCTTGGAAAGTACAATTCAGCAATAAAGAGAGACAATCCCTGCCCACACTGAGTTATCATCAGTGGTATCTTTTAATATGAAAGACAGCTGCATATATCCCAAAATATCCCTTAAAAATAGTTCAAATACTGATAAATGGAAAAAAGAATTCTTACATAGTTGCTGGTGTTGGGAAGTAATGACTACACTGGCAAAGGGATCTGGAAACTAAATAATCATCTAATTTTGGTCAATCAGGACATAAAATCCCTTCATAAGAGCCCAGGAACACAAGCAATGCCATACTGGGCCTGATTAATGACCCTTCCAGCCCAGCTTTCTCTCTCCAACAGAGGCAACCAATGACGCTTGAAAGAACAGGAGGCTGAGGAGGCTGACTACCCTACTTGACAGTTAACTTCCTAATTATGGCTGTGCTGTCTAATATACTTAACTTTTCCTTCTAGTAAAGTATCATGGACCATTCAAGCATCATGTTTTTGAAACTTTATAGTTTCTTTAACCTACTGATGCTTTTAAAATGACGTGATTTCCTGTGATAATAAGCTCAATAGTACTCCCATCTACTGTATCATCATCAGTGGTATTTCTTGAGCACTTGCTATGTGCTGAGCACTGTATTGAGCACTGGGGAGAGCACAACACAGTCAAGTTGGTAGACACTCTGTACCCATAACAAGCTTTTTGTCCAGAGGGAGAGACCGACATTAATATAAATAATTTGTAACATATAATTTAAATATAGGTACATGAATAAATGTACTATGGGAAAAGATATTAATTTTATCTTGACTTTATTGCAATGCCACCAATAGCTGGATAAATGCTTCAATTCTTGCTTCAGTTTGTTCATGTACAGTCAGCTAGCGAGTGAAGGGAGAGCAGAGAAGACATCATACAGTGAATTATAGACCAGACTTGAGGAAGGACTTGGACTGTGAGCCCTGTGTGAGACAAGAACCATGTCCAACCCAATTATCTAGCATCTACCTCAGTGTTAAGATCACTAGAAGTGCTTAAGAAGTACCATTTTAAAAAAATGACTATAATGTGAAAATCTAGGGGAGGGAGCTCTAGCAGATCCAGTTCTCTCTTTACTGGGTTACAAAAATAGTTTACAGACCACTGAATTAACTAACCAATATACACGTTGAAGTATGGTGCATGAGTGTGTTTGTGCGTATGGGTATGTATGTCTATAAACATGTTGGTGTGGATGTATACCGATATAGGTGTGACTAAGAAAATTCAGAAAAACTAACTTGGCTTAAAAATGGACCCATAAAGAATTTTGTTTTAAAAGGTTGCTCGGTCCCTTTACTGACATTTCTTTTTGGTAAATTTATGAAAAAAAATCACATCTACCTAAAATATTGATCTTCCACAAACTTCTCTTTTTAAAAACATGAAACTTCACAGAAATGGGAAAATCAGCACTTTCCTTAACTTCTATAGCTATTTTACAGACTAAAGGGCAGGAAGGAAATCCCCCCCCCCCCAAAAAAAATGGAGGTAAAACCATTTTACCCTTTCTTGTGGTTAAAAAGAAGCTTCGGAACCTGAAATCTCAGGAAACAAGTTTAATGAAACGGCAGTGGGCTTGAAAGCATGAAAGGTGAAATAGTACATTCTGCAAAATCTGAGGTGACAAGAAAAGAATCATTAGATGATACGAGCAAAATCACTTTTCTGCTGATGGGAGTTGGTGGCTTCCTCCAGTGTTCCGTTTTAAAAGACATTTTTAAGCATTAACTTTGCTTAAAGTTCATATTTTCCATTCAAAATAGAGCATTGTTTGGGATCTGTACCAGTTTGGATACATTTTCCTCCCAGGCAAAGTGGATCCATTTTTCCTTTTCCCTTATACAAGCAGCATGCTGAAGTTGCCTGTTTTAGACAAGCCCGGGCACCTGTGCACAAAATGAAGTGTAGGGATGCCCAGCATATCTGGTGTAAAAGGTGAGAGAATTCATTGTAGACCCAAACTGAAATGTGGTTTGGCCAAAGCTGAAAGAGGATTTCTGCTTTCCATCAGAGGGAAAGTATTTCTCTTTAATGGGAGCCAGGCACAGTACTAAATGTTTGGAAAAGTATAACAGAAGCGTGAGATCTGTTCCTGGCCTACAAGGAACTTACATTCCAATGGGGGAGACAGACAAAGATACTTATAAATAGGGTAACCAGAACAAAGGAATTGACTGGCCAATCAATTTTTCTGTTAAGCGTAAGTATTGAAGGAGGGCATATATACTTAGGTAAGTGACAGAGGAGGCTGATGAACTGAAGTGACTTGGGGGATTCATCCAGGAAGGATTTTTGAAAGGAGGTGGAATTTTTTGAAGATTCTGAAGCTGAGGGAGGTGGCTTAGCCTAGTGGAAAGAGCAAGCGACTGGGGGTCAGGAGAAGCGGGTTCTAGTGCCAGCTTCGCCACTTTTTTATCTTGCTATGTGCCAGGTACTGTATTATGTGCTGGTGTAGATGCAAGCTAATCAGGCGGGATCCAGATCATACCCCACATGGGACTTACAATCTTAAGGCCCATTTTACCGATGTAGTAACTGAAACCCAGAGAAGTAAAGTGACTTGCCCAAGATCACACAGCAGACAAGCAGAGGAGCTGGGATTAGAGCCATGCCCTATCCACTAGGCCACACAGCTTCTCACTTGGCTGCTATGTGACTTTAGGCAATCTATTTAAATGGTCTGTGCCTCAGCTTTCTTATCTGTAAAATGGGGAAAAAATGTCTGTTGTCCCTCTTAACCCACTCAGACACGATTGTATCCAATTGATCTTGTACCTATTCCAGTATCTGGGACAGGGCTGGACCCAACTTAAGTACTTAATATCATCATTATCATCAGGTCCATTAATTGCTTCTTATATTATTTTCCCTGAGTCCTCAGTCTAAAAGAGGCACACTGTTCTTTATAGGATCAGCTATCCTGTGAATTCAATGTGGAACCTTCTGCTGGAATTACCTGCTTGGGTTTGGGAATGAGTGTAGCTCATAATAGACTGTAGAAGGAAAATCCAAATCTGTAGCTGAGGACTTTGCTGGTCAGGTATATCATCATCAACCACCCCGCTTCTGCTTGTAGTGGACCAATTTGCTCTGACCAGATTACTGTCATTGTATGACGCGCGAGGACTACGCGGCTCTCTTAGCGAAGCGTCTTATAGGTCTTGCTTGTCTCTGCCCATCTTAAACTCTACCTACATCTGCTATCACTCAGCCTCCGTCCATCTTCACCCCAAAAGAGGTGAGAGAAGTGAAGCGAGCTTCAGTGTCGACAGATCGTATGCTCCCTCCGGGACCATGCGGCGGATGTTCTTGCTTTGCCTTTTGATGAGACTGGCCAACACAAGTGATGCTGATGAAACCGTAGCCCGGCTGTTGGTGGCATGTTGAAGTCTCACATCTATCCAGCTGAGGTTGACCATTACCACTGCTCTGCAGCCATCACAGGCAGGGAGCCTCCCAAAAGGCACTTTATCGATCATGAAGGCACGGGTAGATTGAAAAGAGTCCCTTGGAAGTGCAAATTAATGTCAGGATTGTCAATACAATGTTGAAATACCCTGAATGAAACCACTTATGAATAGAAAAATCCAACCTATTGAAAAGGACTCAAAGTCCAATCAGAAAGTCTGCTGAGTTTAATGCCAATGGAACCCACCTCTAATGAAATCTCTTCTCCACAAAGGCATTGATTTGATGTCAACTATTTTGTCCCCTAGCAGGCAAACATGGGACCTTGACCAGGACCTTTTTCTGATCCTCCCAATTTGCCCCTTGTCTCCCACATGTTGTCCAGAACCTGTTTTTGAAGCTTCTCTAGTCCTCATGAGACTTTCTCTCAGGAGCTGAACAGGGCCTGAAAACTAGAAAAAATTAGAACGAGAGTCAAGAAGCCAGTCCCTTTATACCTTAATTTCCTAACCGATTTCTTGTGGTATTTGCTGTGCTGAACTGGAATGGAAAGAGGACAGGAATGGGCCCAAGAGGCCTGTCTGGGTTCTATTCCCTGTTCTGCCATTGCCTGCTGTGCGACCTTGGAAAAGTCACTTAGCTTCTCTGAACTTCAGTTTCTTCCTCTGCAAAGTGGAGTTTGGGCTTTGATTCCCGTGTGGGACGGGGACTGTGTCCAGTGAGACTGTATTGTATCTAATCCAGTGCTTGGCACATGGGTTAAACAGATACCACAATAAATTACTGCTTAACGTTTGGGTCTCACCCTCAATAACAATCATGGGGTGCACTCATCTCCTTTTTCATTTCCCCCCGGGGCCACACCACATCAAGATCAATCGATCACAGTTATTGAGTGCTTACTCTGTGCAAAACACTCTTCAAAGTGCTTGGGAAAATACAGTCTAATACAGTTGGTAGACATGGCCCCTGCCCACAGTGAGCTTACCATCTAGATGAGTATGTTTAAAGCGAGAGTTGTAGAACTTCCAAAAGTCAAGGAGAGCCACACTTAATAGCTGACATCTCCCTGGGTGAGGATTTGCTACAGGGTCTGTTCTCATTAGGTCCATTTGGAGAGGCTGCTGACAGAGCAAATACCGGAGGATTGTCAGCAGCGTAATCAGGGAAAGGCTAGAGGACAGAATTCTCTAGGAGGCACTGCGAGCTGTAGCTTCAATAGCCGGTGCCTGCTTTCATGCGCTCACTGCACGGCAACTCTTTTAAAACTTTGTCAGGTAACATTCTCCCGAGTCTCCTGGCGAGCGGCCCAAAGCAGCGGGATTCTGAATCAGCAACAATATGAGAAAAAGTAAACTTTTCCTGGTTTGGGCCCGATGTCAAAATTCCGGGCAGTCCTCGAGGATCGGGCAGGTAATTTCAGCGGCATATGTCCGAGCTAATTCTGATCTTTTAAACACCAGTTAAAGTTATGGGGCAATATCTGTAGAAATCTAACCTTTCAAGGACACACGCATAGGGAAACAGATGGCTTGCAACAGACTGTTTAATCCCAAATCAAATAACAGAATCAGCACTTCAGCAATGACTGCTTATAGAGACACTTTTGTCAATGTGGCACACGGCTAAGCATCTCACATAATAGAAATCGTAATGAGGGATCGTGTCTTCTTCCTCTATTGTTCCTCTCCTGAGTGCTTAGGACAGTGCTCTGGACACAGTAGGTGCTCAGTAAATGCTACTGATGGATTAACAGTTAGAGATTTTTTTCAATGGCCAGTGGTATCCATTTAATTAAGCTCATACAAAGTGTTATTTACGATTTATTAATTAGTCCATCATATTTATCGAGTGCCTACGGTGTGCAGGACACTGTACTAAGCATTTGGGAGAATACAATAGAATAGAGTTGATATTTATGATTTTTGTTAATCACCTATATGCCAAACACTTCACTTAAGTGTCGGGGTCGATACAGGATAAGTAGATCAGAAAGAGACCCCGTCCCACGTGGGACTCACAGTTGAAGAGGGAGGAAGAACAGGTATTTAATCCCCATTTTTCAGAAGAGAAAAAGTGAGGCACGGAAAAGTGAAGTGACTTGACCGCGGTCACCCAGAAGGCAAGTGGCAGATGAGGGATTAGAACCAAGACCTACCTTCCGGGTCTGTGCTCTTTTCATTAAGCCACGCTGTTACCATGATTTGAGACCCGTACTGGGGGACGCAAATCACTCGCTAGGACTCAAAAGGTGATAAACTGGTACAGGCGGGGTCATTTTCCCACGAGTGGGTCCTCAGCGGGGACTGGGTATGTGTGATTGACAGCCACCGCCCAGAGGTAGTGTTGGCCTCGTGAAACCACCCTCACGGTCTGTCTGAACATATCTCGAGGGGATCGGAGCGGACGACCCGGCTGGATCTTGCAAAACCTGAAATGGCATCTGTCGATTAAACGGATGTGCAGGAAGGCAGGGTTCAGCGGTAGTTAATACTCCTGACTCTACAAATCGGATAGCCATTATCCCATGTGGGTCTCAAGTGGAAATTTCTACAAGAGAATTCCTAAAAGTAATTTCGGGCAGGTGTGGAGATAAATAATTTGTTTCCTCTCCCAACTTCCCCAACAAGTTAGTTTTTACCTTAAACTACTTTCTCCTCTAGAATAGACCTTGCCAGAGCGAGGTGAACTTTTCAGTGGCATTCGAGATGGGTTGGAAAGGGAACGTTAAGAGAGAGGGAGGCCAGCGCCGGGAAGATTGCAGTAGTTGGAGCAGAAATAAAGTCAAATAAAAGAGAGTGGATTGGGGTCTTGTAGTGGGAACCAAAAGAAAGGAGCCTGCTTTTGAAACATTATAAAGGAAGAAATGGCAGGATATAGTAAGGTCCTAGATGCAAGGCAAAAAAAGAGATAACAATCAAAGATGGCCTCGAGGTTGTGACCCTGGGTGGTAGCAGAATCTTCGTGCTGTTAACACTAATGGAAAGTAGAAGGAGAAAAAATGATAAGCCTGGTCTATTATTATGGCATTATTAACTGTGGGATACAGAGAAGGAGGTTTCTATATATGAGAAAAATGCAGAATCTGATCGGCATTTATAAAATCCCAAATTTTTCAAAATAACACTATTCTCCCAAACCCCAGAAAAGTTGGAAAAGGTAAATATTTGGGGCCAAAATAATTCTAGCTAATACATTATGATTAGATGCAGAGATGTGTTCAAGTTTTTACGGCTTGACGCCCATAGGGCCCTATAAGCAAGGAGCTTTTTGTCCAAAGAAATAAGACAAGAAACCAAGCAAAAACGAAGATTGTCATATCTGGAATGGGGGTGGGGGGGGAGAAGTCTTGGAAAGAATCTGTAAAATTAAATTCTGCCAATGTGTTTTGAATCAATTTGCTAGCTTAATGTAGGTGACTGCCAAATAAAAAGTCTTTATTTGCTCGAAGAGCTTCTGAGGTTTTTCAATACTATTGAAATGCTGTCCTTATCTCAAGTACTTTTTGCATATCAGAGAAGTGGCAAATTTAACAAAGCCTGTACTAATGTTTTGTATTTCCATTCCAAGAGAAATCCTCTTCAGTGAGTAAACAGAATTCAATAATGCTGAATCTGGAGACAATGGGAGAAGTCTTGTTTCAAAACATATTGATAAGTAAATCATTTTTAAAGCAGGGACTAATGCAGTTAAACACCAATCAGCTGCAGCAAGACATAGCAGACCAGTGCACAGTGTGGTTTAGAAGTCATCTTATTACGTGTTTATTAACTTGACAATGTAATCAGAAGTGTATTACCACAGCTTTTTAAGTGGATCTTTTAATAATCACTATCATCACCATCAGTATTTATTGAGCACCTAAGCCCAGGCCGAAGAGGAACTGATCTGATTAACTAGTATCTACCCCACTACCTAGCACAGTGTTTGTCACATAAGTGAGCCTTTACACCATAATTATCACTGCATGCACCGCTCTGGTTTTGACACTTAGCATATACAACAAAAGTAGAAAATATGCACTCTCCCCTCAAAGGATCATCTAATGGGGAAAGGCAGAAAAATATAGCATGGGAAAACATAGATGAACCTAGTAATGGCAAAATCAAACACAAAATGAATGGTTACAAAGGATAAACAGATACTTGTTCAGGGGATGATGGGATGAGGGACCAAAGTTGGGGAGATTAATTAAAAAATGAGCTTTTTGCCCTCAGGGCCTTGAACGCTTGGGCTGGTTTGAAGAAGGAGGAAGTTTCAAGCAGAGGTCTAGGCATATGAAATCAATCTGAAATGGACAATATCGTGGGCAACTCTGTCAGGCAGCCATATTTTCTGAAGTGGAAAATTCCTCTTTCAATCAAAATCTTCCTGGTACAAACTTAATATGTGTCACATGAGCAGGGGCCAGGCTGGGCAGGGAAGGAAAATGGTTTTGCCTCTTGAGTCTCCACTGGGGTCTACGGTGGAAGCCAACATCCCCACTGCCACATGACAGGAAGTAGCACAAGCTTGGACACTTCCACCCAGCTCCTTGACCTGCCTGCCCTCAAGCCTGGGTGGCCCAGGGTCTCCAATAGACTGGAGCAGATGCCAACGGTATTACAGGAAGAAGCAGATATACCGACCCTGCCTGTCTGAGCTGCACCACCCTTGTTTACTCAACCCTGATTAACTGGGTCTTGGGAATGCCGGGGTACCAGGAACTCAGATTTTAGAGTCTGCCATGGGTACTGTGGGATTTCAAATATTGGAAAATGGCATGGAAAGTCACTGTCCATCAGCAGAAGCCCAGGAACTACTTATCTGTTTCATGGCAGTGATGGTTGTCTTGGTGGAAACCACAGGCAAAGCGGGGAGGCATCTAAGAGTTGCTCATCTCTTGGCCCAAAACAACATTTTGCAAGACCTCAGCCTGACACTTGGTAGCCTTTTTGTGCCATTTTTCATGACAGAAAACACCATTGGTAAATCCCATCATTGTTAGTTGGCTAATGAGATATATTTCTCTGAAGTCATCAAATAACTATGCAAAATTTCAGATTTTTGACAAATTAACCTAGGTTTTACCCTGTGAAGATTTTTACACTGATCTATCAGTCAACTATAATTAATGTAGATATTAATATCAAATAGTTGTCCCTATTTCTCAAAATTCAGGAGGAGGTTAAAGGTATTCCAACATATTCTCTCTTATCTGAGTCATTCTGTCTCTATATGGGCACATACTAAACAATGTAAATTTCCAAAGGAAAGGGAATCCCATTTTTCTCTGTTTCCAGCTTTGTAGTAGTTTGGAGGGTAAAGGTTACATGGATGATTCAAATTATTGTGGATCTGGGAGTTGCAGAACCAGGTTCTAGTTCTGCCACTTGCAGCTGTGTGACTCAAGTTGTCACTTAGCCTCTCTGTGCCCATTTCCTCATCTGTTCAGAAATGTGAGGACAGAAATGACCTACATAACATGCAAGTCCTTTGGGAATCAACTGCTATAGAAAAATTAAAAATTAACCTTTTACACTATCTAAATTCATTTCAATATCTCCTCTGTGTAAATATCAAAAGTAAATGAGCAGAAATTAAATAGGGATCTTTATTCAAATATCATTTACTATGCTTAAAACATATGGTCAAAGGATGACAGTCACACAGGCAAGAGGGTTTTTAACATATTAGCTATGTAAATAGACCTGAATTCAAAGAACTGAGCAAAGAGATTGTAAAGCTAATTCTCACCAAATTAAGAATTAAAAATCAAGTCTACAGATCAGAGGGAGTTTTACTAGGCACAGATTAATGGGTTTTGATAAAAATCTCTCCTTCATTCCTCCCAAGATGATGAACATGTTTGGTGAAAAACCTCAGGTGGATATAGTTCTACTATCAAAACAGATCCCAGCAACTCAATGCAGTTTTTCTTCTCACTCTTAGTAGACTACTCTGTGCCCAGTAAACATTCATTAAGTGGAATGATCAGATAAACCTGAGCTAATCAGTAATCACTGTTTTGATTTGTTCTTTAAACACAGATCATCCTTATCATTATGGTTAAGCATTTATGATGCGTCAAGCACTCTAAGCACTGGACTGTAAATAACAATGATAATATTTGTTTAAGTGCTTACTATATGCCAGGTACTGTTCTAAGGACCAGGGTAGATACAAAATAGTCAAGTCGAATAGGTTCCCTATCCCGTACGGGGCTATGAGTCTAAACAGACACACGATCATCAAATGGGACACAATCTCTGTCCCATGCAATGATATATCAAGTCTCCAATACACTAGAATATCTGGGCATTATGTATCACAATTTCCCATGAGGTCTCGTCTTACACTGTCATCTCTGACCCGTAGGGATGCCGTGGACTCCTCTCCCCATCTGCTGGTAGTGTATCTATAGAGTTTTCTTGGTAAAAAAAGAACCAAGTCACAACTTTTCTGGGCCTCAGTTTCATCATCTGTAAAATGGGAAGTAAATACTCATTCTCCCTCCTATTTAGATTGTGAGATCCAGAGGGGACAAGGACCGCGACTTACCTGATTATCTCTCGTCATGCTGGTAGTGTATCCATAGAGTTTTCTTGGTAAAAATACGGAAGTGGTTTATCACTGTCTCTTTCCGCTCAGTAAACTTGAGTTGACTCCTTCCCATGCCGCTGCTGCCCAGCACAGGTGAGTTTTGACTTGTAACAGACTGCCTGCCACTCGCTAGCCACTGCCGGAGCTAGGAATGGAAATGCCTCTGCTTGATTCTCCCTCCCAGAGTCGAGACTGGTAGAGAACTGGAAACTCTCCAGGTGCAGGCCTGAGAGGGCTCCCATCTGGTAGGAGGCGGGTATTGTTCTTATTTTTCACGTGGTGAAAGAGAGGCACAGAATGCTTGCATGAGTTATCTCAGGTCACACAGCAGACCTGGTCCACCTTACAGAACTGCACTCTTTCCGCTTGATCTCACTGCCTCCAGTTGGTCAGGGCTGCATCTAATTCGTTGGATTGTAGACACTGGGGCAACCAAATTTGGGAAGTAATGATCAGTACAATGTTATATTACTTTGAAAGGGATATGGTAACATGAGGAAGGTGAATGGGGACATCTGTTTAACCATGGAACACCAAGAGGAAGGAAGACGGTAACCAATAGCAACCTCTGGCAGGAGCCAAGGAAGGAGACTGTTTTTATTCATCTTCATAGTTCTTTTCACGTGTTACTAGTCAGTGCCTATATTCCTGTACCATCCCCTTCTTCCTTAATTCTTCCCTCTGTGCTCTGAAAATTCAAATATATACGTCTATTGAAACTGAGATCCAGTTGCCATATATGGAACATGTGACATTTAAGAAGCCCAGATTTTCTTGAGTTGGAAAGAAGCTTCGGGTAAAGTTTTGCCCTCAGACATACCTACACCTCCCACTGATGTCATATTAGGTTTCTTTCCCTTCTTATGCTGCTAATTAGAGAAAATATGAGGAACAGAGGTGGAAATGAATATTTTGAGCAACCAAGAAATGGATGCTTTGGTTCTTCAGAGTGTGTGGGGAGGGTGAATCGGGGAGGGGGAGGGAGAGAAAGGCAGAAAGAAAGAACATAACCTAAGGCATGTAGAAAATATCAAAAATAGACGCACTTTCCAATTTTATTTGTTGAAAGCCAGGAAATTTGGAGGTTTTTTTTAATTCATTGTCTCTTTACTTCTTATTTGTCCCTGTTTACCTAGTATTTCCCTTATCTTCGGTTCATATTTGTCTCTGTTTCACCCCCATCATCCCCTTATTGTTCCTTCTGCCATAAATGTTTTCCTTTTTTTTTTTTTAATCGTATCTGTTAAGCACTTACTGTGTGCCCAGGCAGTGTACTAACAGCTGGGATAGAAACAAGTTAATCAGCTTGGAGACAGTCCCGGACCCACAAAGGACTCACAGTCTTAGTTCCCATTTTACAGATGAGTTAACTGAGGCCCAGAGAAGTCACATAGTAAACAAGTGGCGGAGCTGGGATAGGAATCCAGGTTCTAGGTCACGCTGTAGATAAGTGGCAGAGCTGGGATTAGAATCCAGGTCCTTGTGACTCTCAGGCCCGGACTCCATCCACTAGGCCTTGTCGCTTCTACCACTTCCCCTATGCTTGGTATTTCTCTTGCTCTGTTACTGCCATCCAATCACACCCTACAGGCAACATAGGCTCCAGAAGCAGGATGGCCTTGTGGATGAAGCACGGGCCTGGGAGTCAGAAGAACCTGGATTCTAATCCCAGCTCTGTCACTTGTCTACCTTATGATTTGGGGCGAGTCCCTTCTCTGTGCCTCGTTTCCTCATCTGTAAAATGGAGATGAAGTCTGGGAGCCCCACGTGGGACAGGGACTGTGTCCAACTTGACTACCTTGTATCTACCCCAGCACTTAGAACTCTGCCTGACACATAGTAAGTGCTTAACAAATATCATAAAAAAATGACGCTGAGCCTCACACTCCACATCTTCACAGATCAGCACCCACCCACTAGGCTTCACACCAGCAATCTGATTCACCATCTTACAGATCCACAAGCAGCATGGCCTCGTGAAAAGGGGACGGGCCTGGGGGTCCGATGACCTGGGTTCTAAATCCCAGCTCTGCCATTCACCTGTTGTATGACAGTTGGCAAGTCACAACTTCTCTGGGCCTGAGTTTCATCCCATAAATACCCATTCTCCCTCCCAGTTAGAGTGTAAGATCCATAGGGGACAGGGAAGGTGACTTACCTGATTATCCTGTATCTATGCCGGCACTGCATAATATACAGTATATTAGCCATATTCATATTATTAATATTAGTATATTATTGAGTTGAGCTAGGGCTGGAGAGTTCCCTAGTCTGGCCCCAGATAAAGCCAGCCATGTCTCCTGTTTGCCAATACCTACCTGGATGATGGGAGAGAAATGGGAAGAGGAAAACACCTCCCTGTTGTTTTAAAAAGAAATATTATATTGCAAACTTGTTGAAAGAAAGGTTAGGCCCGTCCGTCCTTTGGCTTATTCCTCAAGCTCGTAGTACAACGCAGTAAGCGTAGACGTCGTTTAATGAGTACTACTGATGGTGACTAGCCAGCCTGGTCTCACGTAAAGCGCACGAGTCTGGGAGTCAGGAGATTTGGATTCTAGTCTTGCTTCATCCCCTGCCTTCTGCGTAACCTTACCCAAGGCACATAAGCTCTCCGTGACTCGGTTTCCTCATCGGCAAAACATGGGGTCATAGTACCTGTTTCTCCCTCTTCTCAAGCTATTGTGAGGTCTAAATGAGATGATGGCTTTAAAAGTGCTTTAGAAAACTAAAAGCATCATGCAAACTCAAAGTATTCTTATTGGTGCAAGGGTAAGTGGTAATATCGAAGGGAAATTATAGTGAGGGGCGACTGCAGCCTCCATGTGGATGGTTGGAACAAAGACCCAAGAGAGCCCACCTGGGGAACTTGAGAGAGAGATGGTGAGATTCTCCAACTATTTTTTTTATGGTCTTTGTTAAGCACCTATTCTGTGGCAGGTTCTAAGTGCTGGGATAGTTACCAGGTAATCACATTGGACACAGTCCATGTCCCACATGGGCCTCACAGTCTCAATTCCCATTTTACAGATGAGGTAAGTGAGGCACAGAGAAGTTGTGACTTACCCAAGGATGCACAACAAATGGCAGAGCGAGGATTAGAACGCATATTCTTCAGTCTCCCAGGCCCGAGCTCTATTCACTAGGCAATATTGCTTCTCATGCTACCATCAGCCTGACTGCTGCTCTCTTCCTGCGGAGAAGCAGCGTGGCTCAGTGGAAAGAGCACTGGCTTTGGAGTCAGGGCTCATGAGTTCGAATCCCAGCTCTGCCACTTGTCAGCTGTGTGACTGTGGGCAAGTCACTTCACTTCTCTGTGCCTCAGTTCCCTCGTCTGTAAAATGGGGATTAAGACTGTGAGCCCCACGTGGGACAACCTGATTCCCCTGTGTCTACCCCAGCGCTTAGAACAGTGCTCGGCACATAGTAAGCGCTTAATAAATACCAACATTATTATTATTCCTGGCTCTATGATGGGGACTTTCCCTCACATCTCCCCAGTGGTCCCCTTGACCACCTCTATTTCATCTTTCTGCTACTCAATTGGAGCTTGAGGCCCAGAACTCAAGGCTGCTGCTGAAGTTTCTGGAATCCAACCTCCTTGCTACGTTTCTATAGCATCTTGTAAATCCCTGCCCCTTCGTAATCCTGTATGCATCTGCATGTCCCTTCGTTATCCCATTTATACTATCTCAGGTGCTTCTTACAGGGAATGGCACTCAAATACCATCACTACGGCATCTGGATGTTCTTGGAGAAAGAGGAAAAGAGGAATAGCAAAGGTTGTCATTCAGACTAGCATATTGTATAGAATGGTTTGCCTAAGGTATAGTTACTGTTCAAGAACTGATATTATATTCACTATTTCTCAGTGTAGAACTTTTATAAAGGAATTAGACCACATGTCTCAGAGCAGTCACTAAACTGCAGGCAGAATAAAAGTCTCCAAAAAGTAAATGCATCTTTGCAGCAAACTGTTCAGAGGATTTAACTTGCAACAGTAAACAAATAATAGTCTCTCTACAAGCTAGAAAGTCACATGTGTCTCTTCTTCATTGATTTTTATCATTGCAGTACACAAAACAAATCTGTCAAAGTGAATGGCAAATCTCTAAGGTAGAAAAGTGTATGAGTCAAGGCCATATGAGTAGACCACATACTTAGAATACATCTATTATAACCATAATGAGGTGGACTTTGTCTCAGCGGATATGATTTAGACCCAGAGAGATGTTAAAGACATTTTTTTTCCAATCTTACATCTGTCTCTCAATGGAGATCTAGGCTTCTTAGAGACAAAAAAGAGTTGGTAATACTTGGGATACTCATCCACCACAACTGCTGTCATCTGCATTATGTACATAAAGAGAAAGAGAGAAGAGGAGAGGGAGGGGTGGAGAGGAAGAGAGTTTAAAGATGACATTGTTTTGTAATCAAACAGTGGTATTTATTGAGCAATTACTGTGCACAGGGTACTCTACTAAGCACTTGCGAGAGTGCAGTATGAGTTGTAAGACAATTCCTGCCCTCAAGGACCGGGAGACAGACATTAAAATAAGTTACAAATAGAGGAAGCAGCAGAGAATAAAGATAGGTGCCTAAGATATGTAAGGCTGGGTCGTGAGATGAGAGAGTATCAAAATGCTTAAGGGGTATCATCCCAACTGCATAGGTGTAGATTCTAAGCTCCCTCTAGCCTGTAAACCCACTGTGTGAAGGGAATTTGTTGGCTCTGTTGTTGTACTGCACTCTCCCAAGGGCTTAGTTCAGTGTTCTGCCACACAGGAAGTGCTCAACAAATACGACTGAATGACTAGGTAACAGAGGAGGGAGGGCATAGATTTAGGGAAGGTCTCTTGGAGGAGGTGTGATTTTAGTGAATCTTCAAAGACTGAGGGTGGGGGAGAGGTGTGAGTTGTCCTATAGCCATGACGGAGAGGTAGTACCAGGCTAGAGGATATGAGTAAGGGGTGGTTGGTGAGAGAGATGAGATCATTTCATTTCCACCCTTGAATCCAGAAACTTAAATAAAATATATTATGTGCACACATTTCAAAAGATAACAAATCTCTACCTTTTTCTGACCTGACAATCTCACTTCTTCCCTCCTCTTGCTTAATAATAATCATTTTGACACTTTTACAATTTGTATGATGTGCCAAGTAGTATACTGCAGGCTGGGGTAGATGTGAGATAATCAGGTTGGAAAAAGCCCCTGCAAATAATAATTATGCTATTCGTTAAGTCTCCGTAGAAGGAGAACAAGTACTGAATTCCCATTTTATAGATGAGGAAACTAAGGTACAAAGAAGTTGTTACTTATCCTAAGTCCAATAGCAGACAAGTGGCAGAGTCAGAATAAGAACCCAGGTCCTCTGACTACCAGGCCTGGGCTCTTTCCTCTAGGTAACACTTAGCCACACTATTTACTTGAATCTAAAATTCTCTTTTCAGGGATTTCTGTTGGTCCCATCAAGTAAATACAACTAAAGGACATACATACACAGTCATATAATTTCTAGACTGTAAACCCAGCATGGCTCAGTGGAAAGAGAATGGGCTTGGGAGTCAGAGGTCATGAGTTCGAATCCAGGCTCTGCCACTTGTCAGCTGTGTGACTGTGGGCAAGTCACTTAACTTCTCTGTGCCTCAGTTACCTCATCTGTAAAATGGAGATTAACTGTGAGCCTCACGTGGGACAACCTGATTACCCTGTATCTACCCCAGTGCTTAGAATAGTGCTTTGCACATAGTAAGTGCTTAACAAATACCAACATTATTATTATTATTATTAACCCCTTGTGGGCATGAAACATAACTACCATCTCTATTGCTTTGTTCTCTCCCAAGTGCTTAGTACAGTGCTCTGCACACAGTAAGTGCTCAATAAATTCCATTGATTGATATATGCCATAGCTATGAAGAAAAAAAAATTAATGGCTCCTTAGTCCGAGGTAGATCATAGCTCCTACTTAGGCAATTTTTTCATCTTCACTTAGTGGAAAATGAATATTCCGCCTTTTTCCACAAATAAACAATGAAAATGTGATAGGATCATCAAGGGTTAGAAATGAGAAGAGAGTTACCAATGTAACTTGGAAAAGGAATATCATTATTATTCTGGGCTCATATGCAAATAAGTGTCATGAAATCGAGGTACAGAGTTCTACACTTTGGGATTCAGGTGAGACCACACCAGAAATGCACACTTCAGAAATGCACAAATCCACTTTGGGGATCTCATTACCAGAAAGACATAGACCAACTGGAGGAAGTTCAGACGAACGAAGAAGAATAATTAAGTAACTAGAGATAGCTTCTCCAGAGGAAATATTAAAAGGAATCAATGATGCACATGTATTTGACTAAGTGACAACTAAGGGGGAATATGAGAATTGTCTACAGGCATCTGAAGCATGTAAACAGTGAAGACTTGAGAGGTATTAGGTAGCCTGATACACAGAAGTAAAATTAAGATTACTACTGAAATATGAAATGCAAAATAAAAATTTCAAGATAAATATCAGGGGAAAGTTGGCAAAAGTTTTATGGGTGAACAGTCTTCGGTGGAAAGTTTGGGGACCAACTTCATCCGAGATATTTAGAATTAGACCAGAAAGAACAAGACTTATTATGTGAAGCAATCTATGCCAGTAGGGGAAGAGAATAGGGTGGCTGAAGAAATATCAATAATAGTAGCCAGAAAACAGTGTGGTCTAATGGAAAGAGCACAGGTCTGGGAGTTAGAGGACCTGGCTACAAATCCTGACACTGCCAGTGGCCTGATCGGTGACTTTGGGCAAGTACAACTTCTTGATGTCTCAGTTTCCTCCTCTGTGAAATGGGATAAGTACTTGTTCTCCCTCCTGATTATTCCAACAGGAATATCTTGCATCTACCCCCACCTCTTCCCCTCTCAGGATCGCACCTGGAGAGTTCCTAGGACTCTACCAGTCTCAGCTATGGGAGGGAGAGTCCAGCAGAGGGCTATCCATTCCTTTCCTAGCTCGGCAGTGGCTAGCGAGTGGAAGGCAATCAAGTCAAAACTCACCCATGCTGGGCAGCAGCATCACGGGGGAGAGTCGAGGGTGGAAACTCGAGTTTACTTCACGGAAGGTGGCAATAGTAAACCCCTCTTGTATTTTTACCAAGAAAACTCAATGGATACACTACAGAACGTTTGCAGATAGGGAGCGGGGCGTTCTGGGAGAGGTGTGTCCTTGGTGTCGCTATGGTTCGGAGACGATTCGACGGCATAAGACGAGACAAGATCCCCAGTTCCTCGTACGGTGCTTGGCACACAGTAAGCACTTAAATATCAACCATTATTATTAGTGTTTATTGAGTGTCCATTTAGTATGGTGCAACTGTATTAAGTGCTTGGAAAGTGCAGAATAATGAAGTGGTACGTTCCCTATCTTCAAGGAACTTGCATTTTAAGGGGGAAGAGAGACCAAAAAAATATTTACAATTAGTTAATATCACTCCATTTTTTCCATTTTCAAGTCACCCCGTGACCCAGACCCTGCTTACACTAGTAAGAGAGACACTGAACATAATCAAAGGATGATTTCCCACCCTAAATAACAAATACTCAGAAAAGAAAACCCCAGATTAAGATTCACTAACTACATTGCTACCACTGTGAAATTACCTATACTTTAGTAGTGTTTGGTAGAATACCTTTAAACTTCTGAATTGCACTTTCATCAAACCAAAAAACTCAAACTACTGAAGAACCCAAATAATCATCATCACATTTAGTCAATCGAAGTTCTACCGCTTTGGAAAAAAAAGCAGTAGTGATAGCAGGTATCTAGTTAACTTGATGATAAATCTAAAGCCTTTAAAGTTGAAGGCATATGGTCTGTCTTGGAGCTAGATATCAAATGTGCTTTTAGTCTAGCACAGTTCATGAAGCAAAGTGTAAAATAGGACACAAGTGAGTTGGGGATGGAAATTTAGCATCTGTTCCAGTCATGTTAATTCAGGTTGGACATTGTAGGATGGCAGGAACATAACATGAGGCCAAAATTGTTCAGAAAAAAAATCATAATTGCCAGCTTAATGATTTGGCAAGAGGGAAAGGCTGTAGTTTAGTATGCTGGAGCCCGGGTCTCTCTTTAATGGTACAAATCTCCATCTTGGGAGCGGTATGATTCAGTGGAAAGATGGAGGTGTTTACAGGTAGAAGGGAGCAAAGATCAGCATTGTCAAAACCATCTTCAAATAACAGCTTTGTCTCATTGAGCCTCCTAGCTGTTCTCTGGGCCTTGTCGGGCCTTGCTCAAGAGAAGAGTCTGTGGATGAGATGGGATTTGTTTTGGACTCTGGAGAAGAAGAGGCTCAAGGAGATTATATGACTTGCCCAAGGTCACAGTACATACCAGTGGCAGAGCTAAGACTACAGCTAGGATCTCCTGACTCACTGATCTTTGCTCTTTCTCCTAACATCATACTGCTTCCAACGGCAAATGATGCTTGCTGTCAATCGGAGCACCTTAATCCGGTGACACTCCACTGCTTTGTATTAAAACAAAAAACTCTGACCATTGGCTTTGAGGTCCTCAGATGAATGGCTTCCTCTCATATCGATTCCCTTTTTCTGCTGCAATTCAGTTTCATTTATGCTCTCGCTCTTCAAAAAGGAACTTCCTCACCCTCCCTCACTCTAAGCTCTTCCAGTTCTCAAGATTTTCCCATTAAGCCCTATTCTCTTCAGTCTTCCGAGAGAGACGCTCCTCTCCTTCGAAGCCTTCTAGGAAGTCAGCCGCCTTCCTCAGAGAAACATTTCCTGTTGAATCCTGCATGAATCCTGCACTCACCTGAAATGCTTAGCGTTCTTAGGCTACTTGGGAAGGATAACTAAAGGGGAGAAGCAGCATGGCCTAGTGGAAAGAATATAGGACTGGTAGAGGACCTGAGTTCTCAGGCCTGGGAGTCAAAAGGTCATGGGTTCTAAGCCTGGCTCTGCTACTTGTCTGCTGTGTGACCTTGGGCAAGTCACTTCACTTCTCTGAGACCCAGGTACCTCATCTGTAAAATAGAGATCAAGACTGTGAGCCCCACTTGGGACAGGGACTGTACCAACCCGATTTGCTTGGATCTACTCCAATACTTAGTACGGTGCCTAGCACATAGTAAGCACTTAAATACCATCATTATTATTATCATCATCTCAACTCTGCGACTTGCCTGTGTGACCTTGGGTAACTTTTCTATGCATCAGTTTCCTCATCAGTAAAATGGAGATTAAAATCTTGTTCTCCCTACTACTTAGACTGTGAGCCCCATGTAGGACAGGAACTGTGTCCAATCTGATTATCTTGTATCAACCCCAGGATTCAGTAAAGTGCTTGGCATATAGTAAGTACTTAAATAGCACAGTTATTATTACTAGAAAGAGTGTCATTAGTAGGCACAGACATTTGTTCCAAAGTCCAGGAGACATATAAAGCTCATCAGCATAATAGAGAGAAAATGAATCTGAATAGATTCGAAGGAATATGAATGAAAGCAATTACAGAATGTCCACTAACTCCAAAGTGTGTGTGTGCACGCGTGTGTATGTGTGGAGGTGGGGGGAGCGAGAGAGGAATGGGGAAGAGGTTAGGGAAGAGGTGAAGGGAAAGACTTTGTTTTGTAAAATTTGCTTCTCTGGGATATAAATCAATGCATATGCCTGAAAGATTTGTCTTAAATTTCTCAGGCTATTCCAGCTGAAATTAAAAAGGGAGTTTATGCAGGACCTTTCTCTTTTTTTTTTTTATAGGAAATTGACCAATGTACTATTATTAAACACTAAAGAAACAGACTAAATTCACATTTGGAAATTGAACTAAGGATAAGAGAGGAAACAGCTAAGCTCCTGTTGACAAGAGCCTATAAAAATGTACACGGGCAGATAGATCACGCTGATAGATGAAGGAAAGGCAGAAGAACTTAAAGACACCCTAACCTCAAAACATTAAATTAAAATGAATGAAATGATGTGTGCTTTCATGTTTCTCTTAATTAGTTATTTTCTCCGGGCTGTTCGGAAATGGCTGACCCATTTGTGGGTTTCAGCAAACGTAGCTGTGACATCTGATTGGTTTGATTGTTGATTATTACCAGACATAGTCAAGAAATTTCTTTCAGCATGTTCACACATGACACTACATTGAGCAAGAAATGTTTTTAAATGATTCATTATTGCAGCTGAATGCTTCCAGCTGTGCTGTTCTCTCTCTTCCCAACTTCCCTGAGCTTAGGCTAAACCTAATGTAAAAGAAGTCTATTCTCTTATCTATACAAAAATTAATATCGTAATTAATTGGGTTTCAGATGGACTTGGGGTTTTTGGTTTGTGGAGGAAAGACATTCCTTTTCTCCCTCAAGTAGGCGGCAGTGTTCAAAAATATGAAGTGTATACTGTTGCTTTAAAGAACATTTGCTGTCCGAAGGACTCTCTTCCCCATCTGAATGTTGTTTCCATCATTCTGTTACTCCATTATGCTTTGTTTGCTAAAGTAGCTTCCTGTCTGTAATAAGAGAAACCAAAATGTCAGCTTGAACCTGCCATGAAAACTAACATCCACAAAGAACATTTTTTTCCCCACTTTTGTTTAAGCTTATCACAAAAAGAACTCCTTTACTCTCTGTACCTGTTTCCCACTGTCCTTTTTAGGCTCTCACTCGAATTTCATTGAGACCCCTGTGCTAGGGAAAGGTACTATAGTTCAGTCACTCTAGGAAAGTGGATCCCAAAGAACCAGCTTGAGGCTATGACAAACCATTTTCCTTCTTATGTTAACATTTCATCTCAAAGGACACTTTTCTCTCTCTGTCAGTTGTAAGGTATCTCTTTGTCTCTATTGTTCTTACTGTGCTAAGGTCTCTCATTGACTGTAGGGAAGTGAACTCAAAAATGCCAACTTGAAGCTGGCACACATTTTTTAATTTTGTTGAAGTTGACATCCCAAGGGACTCTAACTTGGTCTATGCAGCCGCTCGTTCTCTCTCAACTGAGATGGCTTTTATTTTATTTTTTTAAAAGATATCTGTTAAGCTCTTCCAATGCGTAATGTACAAAACTCCGGGGTAGATTCGGGCTAATCAGTTTGGACGCTGCCCACGTCCCACATGGGGATCACAGCCTTAGTCCCCATTTTACAGATGAGGGAACTGAGGCACAGAGAAGTGAAGTGACTTGTCCACGGTCACACGGCAGGCAAGTGGCAGACCCCAGATTAGAACTCAGGTCTTCTGATTCCCAGGCCCGTGCTCTTTCCGCAAGGCCATGCTGCTTTTCTAGGCATCTTCTATCCTTGTTAATTTAACAGCTTACTTTAGGATCATTTGATTCTCTTTCCTCTACTGTCACTTGTCTATGAAGTACCGTGGATTCCCAAAAGGCCAAAGATATCCTTCTTGATAATAAGGATATCTTATTATAAGATAATAATAATCTTATTATTTTAAGACGATATTATTTTAAAATGAGAAGGTGGCTCAGTGGAAAGAGCATGGGCTTTGGAGTCAGAGGTCATGGGTTCGAATCCCGGCTCCGCCACTTGTCAGCTGTGTGACTTTGGGCAAGTCACTTCACTTCTCGGTGCCTCAGTTACCTCATCTGTAAAATGGGGATTAAGACAGTGAGCCCCACGGGGGACAACCCAATTCCCCTGTGTCTACCCCAGCGCTTAGGACAGTGCTCGGCACATAGTAAGTGCTTAACAAATACCGACATTATTATTATTATTTTACTGATATTTGTTAAGTGCTACATGTCAAGCACTAAGCATTGGGGTAGATAAAGATTACTCTATCAACTGGGAGTCAGACCTTGTCCCACGTGGGGCTCACAGTCAAGAAGGAGGGAGAACAGGTAGTGAAACCCCCTAAGACAGTCGAGGAGACAGGCACAGAGAAGATAAATGACTTCTCAGTGCCTTGGAGAAGTTAAGAATGATCCCGCAAGAACAGCACGGTGGAGTGGTAGGTGTTTTGCAGACAAGGGACACTAAACACACTGGACCTTCTTTTACTATAGAAACAACTCAGGTAGTTTCACAACTTGGAAACAAGTTTGTGTTTGCATATGGGGCAAACAGCATAAATTGAGCACGTAATGATCACCTGAAAAAGAGCTTTCAGGAGGGAGGAAAAAGGGCAGGGAGATGATAGTAGGTGAGCAGACATCCACACAGCACAGGTAAATGAGCATAGCCTCAACTTTGCAGAAGTAATCTATACTGGAGCATTTAAAAATTTGCAGAACTCCAGAGATCCCAGTGTTTTCTACATATACTAGGTATAATTACAGACCTTTATATGGTAGAAAAAAATAATCTTTCATATTCTTCCCTCACACCAATTCAGGCATTTGCACAAAGGAGGAAACTATGCAAGTAAATATGGAATTTTAAAATTGGGCTTTGCCCAAGCATTTTGGTGTAAAATGGCCTCATTTTTCCAGGTGTTCTATTTGATTCTTTATTCCCACTGAGGAAGACTGTAATATCCTTGAGGGAAGGAACTGTAAAAGTCTTTTACTTTTGTTGTGCTCTCAATAAATACCATTGATCGATTGACTTAGTGGAATCATAGAACCGGAGAGTGGCCTGGCCTTCATTTGTCAGAGAGAGATTAAATCCTATCCTAGCCAATTGCAAATGAGACGTAGTAATCAAAGGCTGACGGACAATTATAACAGGAAGAAGAATGGTATTTGCCCTACATAGGGCTCATAGTTTCAATCCCCATTTTACAGATGAGGTAACAAGCACAGAGAAGTTAGGTGAATTGCTCAAGTTCACACAGCAGACGAGTGGCTGAGTCAGGATTAGAACTCAGGGCCTCTGACTCCCAGGCCCATACTCTATCCACTAGGCCACGCCGCCGCTCTACCTCTATATCCCACAGCGCTTTCTGCTAAAGCAGAGATACTCTCTGATGAAACCTCCAGGGTTACACCCGCTCCTTCCCCCCACTTCCTCGACCATTTCAGCTCGAGCAATCTGTTTATTACCAGTCTTGACCAGCACTAAGAACTCAAAAAAAACCCCAGCTGTCCATCCACCTGAGTCTCCAAACTCTAAGAGAGAGAGGAGGGGAGAGAGGCTAGGTCAAGAGAAGAAAAGCTAAAAAGAACTATTTATCTGCAAAACTACTTTCTGTATCGAAACCACAGCAAATATTTCCTGTGAAATGGTCAAATGTTGCCCTGGGGTAAGTTGAGGAATAGTCCTGAATTTTCCCAGGGGTAACGGTTTCCATGTCCACAGCAAAAGAGCCACTGCTTGTTCTTAGACAAGGCAAGGTGACATCCTGAATAAACTTTGTACATTAACACTGATACCACTGAAAATAGGGAACTTGAGATCGATCTAATATAAAAGGTATTAATGGGACATTACCTCTTTAACACTCCACCCACGAGCCTACTAAGATTCTAGAGTGACTTTTCCATTTTTTTTTTTTTTACAAAGCAGATTTCCCACCTTCTACTTCCAGGAAAGTATTCTCTTAAGAATCCAGGGATATTAATACAAATTACCAGAGTGGAATACAATGCCTAATACAGATGAGCTCATAGCTGAAGTGGCCAAGACAGACAACACAGTATCAGGAAATTTCCATCAGAGCAGAGAGAAGGGGAACCCATGAAAAGAGAAGCCTAAGGTTGCTCCCTTTCACCTAGACACCCTCTCTTGGGTTCAATCTTCCCTCTCCCAGACTGTGAGCCCGTCACTGGTTAGGGGTTGTCTCTATCTGATGCCAAATTGTACTTTCCAAGCACTTAGAACAGTGCTCTACACACAGAAAGCGCTCAATAAATATTATTGAATGAACTGCATTTTAGCATATTTTCAGCTACCCAGTGGGCAGAAAGGAAATTTAGAAGAAGCATGGCCTGGTGGGAAAGCGGGAGTCAGGAAATCTGGCTTCCACCCCCAGCTACCTCATTCCTTTGCCGTGCCTCAGTTTCTTCATCTGTAAAATGGAGATAAAATAGCTGTTCTCCCTCTCTTTTATGCTTTGATCCCTGTGTGGGACAGGGGCTGTGTCTGATCTGATTACCCTGTATCTCACTCCGGCAATTATCAAAGTGCTTGGCACATAGTAAGCACTTAATAATAGTAATGGTATTTGCTAAGTGCTTACTATGTTCCAGGCACTGTTCTAATTGGGTAATCCCCATTTTACAGATAAGGTAAATGAGGCACAGGGAAGTTAAGTGACTTACCCAAGATCACACAGCATACAAGTGGTGGAGTCAGGATCACTTTAAGATCTTTTTAAGGATCCTTCATCCCTGGTTGATAAACACTTACCTGCTTAGAAGCTTTAAAAAATGGCCCCAGGCTCCAAACCCTCCTCTGGAAAATGGTGAAGTAGCTACAACTACCCAATTTCAATCAGATTTCTTTGGCAATTTTTCAGAGAAATGAAGAGGCATGACACGAACATTTTGCTAGGCCTCATGAGTCTTGGTGAATAGTCTGTAAACAAAGCATCCTCAACATATCCAAACTGCCTCGGAGCATTTTTTGCTCTTCCAGCCTTTATTCTTCAGTTTAGGACTTAAATTAAAAAATAAGGAGATAAAAATCAGTGTAGGGGAAATAGGAAGAAAGAGGTAATAGCTGTTATATCCAAATCCTATTGGAAAAGTTTTCTTGATGGAGAATTTGGGGAACTGTTTGCCGGGGTAAAACAAGAAGCATAATGAAGCGTGAAGTATGGCTAAAATGTTACTTTTCTTTCTTCTTCTCCCCTCCAAAACTCTTCCAGCTTAGAGTTTTATTAAGTTCATGGTGTTTCATGAGAGACCACAGAGAGCTATCGCCTCGGCTGGAGTTAGTGGCAACTTTCTCAGAAACTGAAAATGTATTCATTTGGAAAATATAGAGTCACTAAGCCCTCGGACTGCATTCCAAAAGTCTACCACAGTCTTTTCAATCAACACAGTGAAAATATGACAGCTAAGGCCATTTGGGCTAAAAGGCATTGTGCAGAATTATGTTGGCAAATCTAGTGCCCTCTAAATGACCTCCTAGATGGCCAAAGCATTAAGTCATAACAAAATCTGTAAAGTAAGATGGATACTTTTTTTTCCTCCTAAAAAGGGAGTAAAGGAAAACTCACCAATTCCTAGTACAAATGCTAAATTACCCCATCTCCCCATGGAATGCTTCACTTTCATTTTCAAGTAGCAAGAAAGCCTTTTGACCCTTGTGGTGTTATCCTTTTCACCGCTCATGCACTACTTTCTTTAATCTCTCGGATCAAAGATTGGTCAATAAAAATCATCTCTGTTTTGTGGGGAGCAAACAAACTGCACTCAGTCCTATGATAATTGTAAATCTTCACTAAAATCTTTGAGAAAGAAAACCCCACATGTGAACATCACCTCTGCAACCAAAAGTGTAGGGATTCAATTTGTGCCGTTCCCCCTTCCAAACACGCCATTAAAAAAAAAAGAAAACCCTATGATTGCTGAGGGTTTTTTCTCTGTTGTTGTTGTTTTGGCCCTTTTCTAAAAATTTTAATGAATTTTCCACTGTTGAAAGATCCCATACTGATGACCCTGAACACTGAGCCCGATTTTTCTGTGGAAAAAGAACAACAAACATAGATGGTAGTGTCATTTTTAAACACAGCATCAATATAAATGACAGCCTCAATATGAACTGCCCTTTGCAATCAAACCCATGTGCTTCAATCTCAAACCAGGGGAAACACTTCTTGGATGATAGGGTAGCACAGTAGCTTTCCCATTAAATAGCTCTGGTCACTTCGGAAGTTTCATCCTGGTGGTATTAAGAATACAAAAACAAGAACCTAAGAATAATGAATAGTCCTACTAAAATCACACCTCCTCCAGGAAACCTTCCCTCTCTCATCGCTATCTCGTTTTCAAACCCCACTGCCTCACCCACATACCTAGTCCCTGTCTCTTAAGAAATTAGATACTCCTCCATCCCCACAGAAACTTATGCACATATCTTTATACTTGGTTACTTCTCTTATCTGTAATTTATTTTATTGCCCCTCTCCCGCTAGACTGTAAAATCCTTGAGAGCAGAGACTTGTTTGCTTGTTCTATTGTTCTCTCCCAAGCCCTTAAACCAGGGTTCTGCACACCACAAGTGCTCAGTAAATACTGTTGATTGATTGAATATCCTACTGCAATGAAGTAGTAGCCCATTCAGTTTAGTGCTTGCAAAGGATGATTAGAATAACAGTGTGATAAGGAAGTCTCTTTTGATGTGCTGATGTCTTCGTTGTTATTGATATTGACTTTGTGGGCTTTACCACTTCGCTGGTAACTCTGCTAAATTCATCTTTTTTTTTTTGCCATGGACTCTACCAGAGCCCCATCCCAATTTTTCAATTGTTCCAAATTGTAATCCCTAAATCAATAGTTTCCACTCCCTTTCCAAACATCAACCTCACCACGCCTTTCCTTTCAACTTGATAACTGCAGGATTTAAGATAAATGCAATTTCTCCTCAATTAGATTCCCCGTGAAACAAGTGATGGAAATTTTGTGCTCTCTGTCAGCTGCCTCTATGGGCTACTGCAATATCACAGCCTTTGCCTTCCAGAGGAAATAGCACTCCATTTCAACGGCATGATGTGAAGTACCTCTTCTGGGAGATTATCCTTCTAGATACTTCTAGGTATTATATTATAAACTGAGATCTGGATATATGTGAATTTTGCATTGTGGGGGGTCAGGCATTTAGGGTTGCTCTACAAGATACCATTTGGTAATAATTTTGCAGATAATGATACCTTGTTCACACCCTCTCACAGAGAGGTCAAAATAAGAACCGATGTAATCTGATAAATATGTGCTTTGGGCAAGAAAGACTCTATATAAAGCCAAGAAATGATGTTATAGGGTGAAAGTGGAAATGTCTTTGGTCTACCTGGAATAACCGCAGCGATGATGGCGGCCACAGCAATTGCTGAAGGAGGATGATCTTTCTGGGTCCTCTTCTAAAAAAATGACACCAGTGGACATCGCTATTACCAGTCAGTAAATCAGTGGTATTTTTGAGCACTCATTACTAGCACCACCATCCCCAGCCAGGGTGAGAGGGTTCTACCCTAATCCATCTAGGAAAAGGCAGCCTTCATAGTTCTGATGAGACTAGTTTTCCTAATGGGTTCTGCTTTAGGCTTATAAGGAAGGTGGGGCTATAAAACCCAAGAAACAGAGGATTCATGATCACTTTGATTTTACCTATAATTCATCACATGGGAAGCCCAAAGAAACTCTAGCTGATGAGGTGAAGCCTGAATAAATAGACAATAAAAAACACTCAGGGAGTGTTCACCAGTGGTCCCTGAAATCAGCATATCTCCCTGACTGACGGAGTAAACACCATCACCTAGCCCACTGCAAATCTGATTGGTCTAAAAGTATTCTTTACTGTCAGTAATAATAATAATAGTTGTATTTTTAAGTACTACAGTGGTTGAAAGCTCCTTGATGGCAAAGATGTCTATCAACTGTATCCTACTCTCCCCAGTCCACAGTAGGCATTCATTAAATGTCACTGAGTGATTACTAAATTCTGATGCAAATATAAGAAGACTGAACAGTACCTGTTCTAAATGGGCCTCACAGTCTAAGATGGAGAGAGAAGAGGAATTTAATCCCTATTTTATAGATGAAGCAACTGAGGCACAGAGAAGTGAAGTGATTTGTAAGGGTGCTTAGCAGGCAAGCGGCAGAGCTGGGACAAGAACCCAGGTTTCCTGACTTCAAGTCCTGGGCTCTTTTCACTAGACCATGAGAATTTGGTCAGCTTGGCTTAGTGGAAAGAGCACAGGCTTGGGAGTCAGAGGACGTGGGTTCTAATCCCTCCTCCGCTACTTGTCTGCTCTGTGACCTCGGGCAAGTCACTTAACTTCTCTGTGCCTCAGTTACCTCATCTGTAAAAATGGGGATTAAAAAGTGAGCCCCACATCTGTAAAATGAGGATTAAGATTGTGAGCCCCATATGAGACATGGACTGTGTCCAACCTGATTACCTTATATCTACCTCAGTACTTAAAACAGCGCCTGACACATAGTAAGCACTTAAATACCATGTTAAATATATATATAATAAATATATATTAATATATATATAAAGCAGATATATATATCTGCTTTGAAAATGTTCTGGAAAAAATTAAAGTGCTCTACAAATTCAAGGTGTTATTTTGCATACAATATCACAATCAAAGTATTCTAATTTTATAGAGATAATATCCAGCTTCCTCTACAGCAAGTCACTGAGGATTTGCTTTAGGCTATGTTTGGGTCTATCTTTGTTAAACACATCACAAGGCTTGTGTGCCATAGGTGGCAGTAAACACTGTGTATGAGATTGAACCAGAAGAGCCCTGGGGACCTCTTCTACTAAGCTTTCTTTCTCTCAGTACAAAGAATTCAAATGACTGCAGCAATCTGAAGCTGGAAGGTTGGAGAGCTGGTAGAGCCCTGTCCTAGGAGATAACCATGCCTGAAGCTGGGCTGTCAGTGATGCGGTCCTTCAGAAATAAACAGCTCCTGCAGCACAAGGACTGTAGTGGAATATAATTTTGACCAAGGCGAAGATGAAATCTGAAGGGAAAGACATTTTACTTTCAAATGTCTATTTACCAAAAACAAAACAAAATAACAAAAGTCTGTATGCACAGTTGAGGCTGACCCTTACGAAGAAAACTTTCCCTTCTGTGGATGGAATATGAACTGGTTCGGGGGAAGTCTCTCAAAATTCCTCATCAGCGCAACCAAATTCTCTTCCTCTCAAATGATGGCCTCCAGGTTTGCGCTTTTGCGGATTTGCCGGAGAGACAGACGCCCCTCTCCTGTTGCTCACTATCCTCTGTAGAAACTCCAAGGCCAGAGGCCCTCAGCATGTAACTCACAAGCTGAATGTATGTGAAACTGTTTCCGATGAACTGTGAGACCTGCATTTTCCATCTATAATTTCCCAGCCCTCAAAGGTAATGATCCTACAACGTTTGGTTGCTAACTCCATAAAACCTTTTGGATTGTGTCTGATTTTCAATTTCTTAAAGGAATTCTGTTTTCAACACTAAACTCAACAGGCACCAGACACCCATTCGACGAATTTATCATACCGTACAGGGCCGACTTTGGGTGCATTCAGATTCGTGCATATCTGTGAAATGATTTCTGTTTTAAAGTTAGCATTTGCCAGAGGCGTCAACTCCAAAGGATGACCAGGGCCATGGAGGGAAGAGGCTTCTGGTTGAGGGGATGAAATGATACTTTCACCTCCTCAGCAGCAAATCCACCCTGAGGACACACAAAGTGTCAGGACTAGAAGAAACCTTTTGCTGAGCTGCAGTTGAACAAGATGAGAATCTCTGCTAACAGTTTACTGGTAAATACACTGCTGAAACATTATACCTTCCATTCACCCATGGCTGCATCTAGACATTTCAATCAGGAACCTGGCTCTACCTCATTTCCTGTTAAACCTATAGGTGCAGGAAGGATGCAGAAGTAGACTGTGGCTGAATGGAACTGACCTTTTCTCAGTGTGCACGGCCCTCCAGGCCCTGCCTACATCCCCCATTCTAGTGGCTGCTTTAGAATGGCAGTGCTGACCGTCTGTGGTTCAGTTGAGCACTGATGCTCTAAAATAAACGCTGAGGAGCAGAGAGCACAGATATCCTCCCCTCACTGAGCCTGGAGGGCCATCTAAAGGAATGCACAACTCTGCTGTAAGGGGTGAAATGGGGATACCCTGCCCCCCTCGAACCAGCTAGGTTATGGAGGTGCCCAGAGATAGGGGATGTTCCCTGAAAGTTTCTGCAACTATCCTCCTCCAAGCCAAGCTCACTCACTCATCTACATGGTCAGAGCGAAAAGTCAGCACCCACTGGACAAAGAACACTGCAAAATTCAGGAGGATCCATGTTGACATCAGAGATTGACCTGTGACCAGCGGTGGTTGTGAAACTCTGTCCTGGAATGGACTTTCAATAGTGGCCTTTAGGAAGAGACCCTCAAAATATGAGACAAAGTAAGATTTGGAATTTATAACCACAACTTCCATGTGTGCCTCCTGAGATAATGCATTAGTCAGTGTGTCTTAGTGGAAAGAGCATGGGCTTGGGAGTCAGAGGTTGTGGGTTCTGATCCTGGCTCTGCCACTTATCCGCTGTGTGACTGTGGACGAGTCGCTTAACTTCTCTGTGCCTCAGTTACCTCATCTGTAAAATGGGGATTAAGACTGTGAGGCCCACGTGGGACAACCTGATTACCTTGTATCTCCCGCAGAGCTTAGAACAATGCTTGGCGCCTAGTAAGTGCTTAACAAATACCATCATTATTATTAGTCAGGAAAAGACATTAGTAGCCCAGGCCCAGCAGAAGGGTCTGGTGAGGCCCTTCCTTTAGGTTCTTTCCACCCCTCCCTGCAGAAGCTCCCATCATCCCAAAGAGTGGTGACAGCTGCCCCAACCAAAGTAACTGGGGGGGAGCACTGGTGGGGAGGGAGTGTATTATAGTGGGAAGGCGGGAGCCCAAGTAAACTGGCTCTAAGGAGGGTGGACTTGGGGCAGCAACCCCCTTCTGCCCCGATCAAAATATGCCATTCTCCATTACCTCCATTTTACAGATGGCGAAAGAGAAGTACAGAGGTTAGTGATTTACTCAAAGTCCCTTTCCAGGTCAGCGTGAATTGAAAGCTGAAAATTAAGCCCAGAACTCTAGAATAGCAGGTTACCTGCTTGAAAGCAGAGGATATCACTCCCTTTATTACTAATAGGAGCTGATACATTAGCACAAATAATTACATTAATGGCACCGGTATTTAAATCACAAACATAAAACCATTCTTTTCCTAAGTTATGAATAACCAGAAAATAAGCATATTTGCTCATGTGTCTCAATGTACCCCATGTAATAAATATGTAGCACATTTTTGAAACATCCTGGAATCCTTTTTAAAATTGCAGCATACAAAATATTTTTACATAAGGTAAACCAGCAACTCATCTAAAAATATCATGGTTATTTTTTAAACAAAGCACTCAGATACTAAAAACTGAATACTTCATAAAGAAAATAGGTTGCTCTTCCCTAAAATTGCCTCTAATGTTAGCTGAATATTAATAAAATCCATAAACCATTAGTACATTATAGCTGCTTTGTTCTGAATTACATAGACCTTTTATGTTTATTCCTCAGTGAAAATGCATAAAAAAATGAAATCCACTCTAATTGTGCTCTCTGAAGATAGCTGGTAAAATCATTTCTAGCAGCTATAAATCAATTGTAGTATTAAAATGACCTGCCAGGTGCATCTTCTGGGTATCAGACTAATTAAGGGAATGTATTAATTGCAACTATTCATCAACACCACCAACGTTGTTAGGTAACCCTTACAATGAATCTTTTTACCATATTATCCAGCAATAAAATTGCAGTTTTACAAAATGTAAAAGAGAGCAAGAGAGAAAGAATAGCTTCTGCTTCTACATTTCAAAAAGGTCTTACACGGGCCTTCAAAAAGACCAGAATAGACTTTGTTCTTACATACAGGCCCTCATTTGAACTTACTCTAAGCATTTATGGTTTATTGTGTTTCAGAAAATATAGTCTTTGGGTCTGGCCACCAATTTGGATTTTGAAAATCCTGTTATATTATAGCTTATTTTCACACCAATTGCTGATGACAGCATTAGTTTGTTCTACCTTTTCATACATTTTTTCCAGCTGGGAGTCAATGGAGCTGTAATAGTAATTAGTGTTAAGAGAACATCAGGAAGATTTAGACTTGAGTACTAACTTGAAAGCTGAGCAGGCTTTGAAATTAATCTCAAATGACTGGCATAACTGCTTTACACCTACAAGTCCTTGAAGGAGAAGAGGAAGGGGAAACCTAGGAGTATAGCTTTTTTGTTAGTGGCATTTGTTAAGCCCTTACTATGTACTGTACTAAACACGGGGTAGATTTAAGTTAATCAGGTTGGACACAGTCCCTGTCCCACATGGGGCTCACAACCTTAATCCCCTTTTTACAGATGAGGTAAATGAGGTCCAGCCAAGTGACTATCCCAAGGTCACACAGCAGACAAGTGGCAGAGCTGGGATTAGAATCCAGGTCCTCTGGACTCCCAGTCCCATGCTCTATCCTCTAGGGCATGCTGCTTCTCATTTAAAAAAATATGAGGTTCTTGGAAGCTAAGGAGCCAGACATCTCAGTGGATAAGATACTATTCATTTGAACGTGAAGCATCTTTGGGAGCTTCATCACTGATTGAAGGTTGGAGTTCCAGCTGGACATTAGCGTGTGTGGTTACTAAATGATAATCCAGTGGTTCAATTGAACATCTCAGGTTCTGATTTGATCTAGCATATCACCATGGGGTAGTTTACATCCTGGGAGAACCTGCCTCCGTGGGAAGATATTCTTTGGTTGAATATCAAGCTTCTCCAGGAGCTCCACTGGGAAAGTTCTTCAGAGCCGCACCCAAGGCACATCAGTAATCCAATCCAAACACCATTTATGCAAATAGTACCTTTCTGCCTAACGACACCTCTCTGCCCTCTACTGATTGCCTTTTTTACCCAAGGGCTATCAGGAGATCTGATTGAATACTGCAGCTCTGTCAGAGTCAATCTCACCACAATTTGAGGTCACCCACTCAGTGACAAAACTGTTCCGATTGCAAGACCACCCCTCAAAATTATCTCTGTTCATGTGTTTTTCCTCTTCCTGGAAAGCATTCAGAAATGTAAATCCTTAAATCTCTTGGGTACCCATCCTCTGTAATCCATGGAGTTTCTTGATTTACAAATTTTATCTCATAAAAGGGACAAAATCAGATCAGAGATTTGCCTATCAGAGGAAAACTAAGTAACACCTGAAATTTTATGGTTTAGGATGACTGCAATCAGCGCATACTGGGCTGGGACTTGGGCATTGCTTCTGCAGGATCAATAATTTCCATGCTGGAGGGAATCACGATCATGACACCTGACTGGAAACTAATGCTGTTTTGGCATTTCGCTCATGCCACTTTGCTGTGCTTACAGCATGATGCCTGTTTATTTATAACAAGCCTCCACTTCTGGAAAGGCCCGGAAAGAGGGAGAAAATGTTCAAATTGCAATGGCTAAGCATTTCCATAAGCATGGTCCTGTTTTAGCACTATCACAAGTGAAATAGAAAGGATTTGTGCACCCTATGATCTTAACCTAGAACAAAAGCAGGGCAGCCTAGTGGAAAGAGCAAGTTACTGGGTCTCAGGAGGCCTGGGATCTAATCTAATCTCTAATCTGAGTGACCTTGGGCACATCAGTAACTTCTCTGTGGCTCAGGTTCTTTGTCTGAAAGGTGGAATTAAGTACATCTTCTCCCTGTCCTTACTCTGGAAGTCCGCAGTCCCTGGGTCTGACTTGCTTAGTACAGTCCTTGAAATATAGTAAGCATTTTGATTTTTAAAAAAAAGAAAAAACCCAGATGCCAAAGAGGCAAAGCCACATTTAAAAGGGCAAACTTACAATCATATAAAAATAATAATAATGATTGCGGTATTTGTTAAAACATTTATTATGTTCCAAGAACTGCATTAGATCTAAGATAATCAGGTCAGAGACGGTCCCTGTCCCACATGGGGCTCTCAGTCTAAGTAGGAGGGAGAGGAGAAGGAACAGCAATAACAGGAAAAAACTGAAGTATGTAAGTATTGTAAGAGCACTGGTGCATGTTTTTTATGCTTTCAGATGACAATCTTGGCTGTTGGAGTAGGAGTAGAAATTATCACTCTATTGCCATTTAGTTAGGAAAGGATTCACTGGTGTAAAGTAACTTAAAATAGCTTTCTAATGCAACAGCATAGCGTGCACCTACATGATCAATTTTACCTGATTGAAAAAATCATAGGTATAGTTTCTACAATCTCTTCTTTCCACATTCACCTTTGAAATATCCTATACATCTTTCCAGCTATCCCTTTTCCTCTCAACAGGTTGTAGATCATTCTTGATCATCCATGTGTTCCAAATGTCTCTCATAACTGCGTAATAATATCCTGGCTTCTCCGGAGACTTTTTTCCTCCAGGATGTCTTTCCTCCTGGACCTGGTTTGCTTTCTTTGGTGTTTTTGAACAGAGCCAAGAACACCTTGAAATTATCAATCAATATTTCTTCATAACATTCACCACTAAACAAAGTCTTCATTAGGGAATTGCAGTCATATTCCCTCCATAATGTATTCCTTAAGGTTCAGTATTCACTCAAAATAAGGCGACGGACGGATGAGTGGATGTGGTTGGCCACATGTCTAGCCTTGTACCAGACCATTCAGTTTCCAGCTGGTCTCTCCCCTTTCTGTATGGATAAAGAACTGGACATCTATAGGTCCGGCATTCTTCAAGAGCCTGCCATCACGTTTCATAGGCCAGAAGTGGCCCCCTGGGACACCAAGTCTGGGAAGAGGCGATTCTGGGGAAAGAGGGAGGACTAGGAGACCCTCTGGAACAAAGCTAAAGGTTCAGGTAGAACCAGGCTAGGTTTCACAAGTGTTTACGAAAATTATGATACGCTCCAGGCCGAGGACACATATACCACATACTGGGCAGTTCTGTTTGGTAATGGGCAACCTCCATTGGTTGTCCATCCATCTCCTCAAATAGAAATTCCTTACCATCGGCTTTGAGGTACCAGTTTCCCTCATCCTACCTTCCCACTCTGAACTACTTCAACTGATCTGCACACTTTGCCCTTCTAATGCCTATTCATTAACTCATCTCACTTATCTCACCATCCATTTCTTGCCCATAACTTCCTTCTGACCTGGAACTCCCTCCCCCTTCATATCGGAAGAACTACGACTCACCTCACCTTCAAATCCTTACTGAAGTCATGTCTCCTACAAGAGGCCTTCCCTGAGTAGGTGTCCTCATTTTCCCCTAAATCACTTCTCCCTTGAGTCAGCTATGCACTCTTATTTTATTCCTTAAGCTCTTGATAGTTATCCCAACCCTAGTCCCATAGCACTTGTGTTCCTAGCCTTATGCTCTGCCACTTCCCCTATCTGTAATTTTTGTAATGTTTATTTCCCCTTTAGACTGTTAGCTCCTTATGGGCGGGGATCAAATCTTCCAACTCTGCTGTACTGAACTCTCCAAGGCGCTTGTAAGTGGTCTGCGGACTGTACATGCTCAGTAAGTATCAGATCGACTGGTATTGCTAAAACCCATCAGTGGTCTCCCTGGCACGGGATGAAATGTGTAGGTTGATTAAGCACCCTTCAACATCCATTAGGCATGCCCGTCCTCATTTCCTGCATCCTGCACACAGACATAAAGCAGAAGAGTTGGTGGTAGCCTAATGTAGAGCAGTCATGGAATCTGCAGTTACCCTGTTCCCAAGGAACAAAGTCTATGGGTGAAGAGGGCACATCTCCTTCAAGAAGCTTTCGGTGACTAAACAGCATGTCATAGTGGTGAGACACGGGCCTGGGAGTCAGAAGATTGAGTTACAATCCAGGCTCTGCCACTTCTCTGGGGTGTGACCTTGGGCAAGTCACTTCACTTCTCTGGGCCTCAATTACCTCATCTGTAAAATGGGGATTGAGATGGAGAGTCTAACATGGGACAGGGACTCTGTCCACCCCGATTTGCTTGTATCGATCCCAATGCTTAGTACAGTGCCTGGCATATAGTAAGTGCTTAAAAAATACCATAATTATTATTATTAAGCCTCCCTTTCCTCTTTTTCCATTCCCTTCTGCGTCACCCTGGCTTTCTCCCTTTATTCTTCCCCCTTCCCAGCTCCACAGCACTTAGGTACCTATCTGTAATTGATTTATATTAGTGTCTGTCTAGACCGTAAGTTTGTTGTGGGAAGGGAATGTATCTATTTATTATTGTATTGTACTGTCCCGACTGCTTAGTACAGTGCTCTGCACACAGTAAGCACTCAATAAACCCCAAATGACAGATAAGGGAACTGAGGCACAGAGATGTTAATTGAACTGCTCAAAGTTTCAAAGTGGCAGAGCTCGGATCCAAACCTGTGTCTCCTGATTTTCAGATCCACACTTTCTCCACCAGGCTTTGCTACCTCTCAGTGAGCCGCTCTGCTTCATTTGACTAACTGATCAAGTGGGGAGGGCCCAAAGAGTCCTAGTTACCAGTCCCTCTCCCACAGAGACTGTATCTTCCTTAGGAGATTAATAGGAGTCTCTCTGGACTACGTTCTTGGCAGCTGCAGAGTCCGAGTGGCCCCGTAGCTTTCAGCTGCTTGCTGGAACTTTGTGCCTCAATACATCCAAACCCCACTCCACTGCAGAGAGGAAAAACAGCATTGGCTGTTCCAGCAAAGCCAGGATCAGCTATTTCTAAATTCAGGAAGCACATTGCTTAAAGATGCAGTAACTCCGGGGCACAGCCAGCCTTGCAATCTAGTCACTCTCCGCCTAACTCTCCAACACCAAGAGCAGGTTTTTGGTCCCCTGTGTCATGAAACCACAAATCCATTGATATGGCTTAAAAATACAGGTGCCCCAATCTTAAGGAAGGCGTGGTCTAGAGACACTGAAAGATGATTTCAGTCAGAGGTGAGTGCTCTGCAGATTGAGCATTTTAACAAGTTCCCAGCCCCCAAAGAGACTCCTGTGACTTTGTCAATCTATACAGAACACCCTCTTTGGCAACTTCTCGTGTATAGTTTCAGGAAAGGTTGCCGTCCAACTCATTCTCTTGGCTACTCTGAAAACAAAAATTCCACTTCCAGAGCCTCCAAGCCTTTTCCCACCTAATCCCCATTGTTCATTAGAAAGCTTGAGTCTACCTTATTAATAGTGATTAGGACATTTGTTAAGCACTTACTCTGGGCCAACACTGTGCTAAGCACTGAGTTAATTATAAAATAACCACGTTGGTCACAGTCCCCATCCCACATGGAGCTCACAGCCTAAAGTGAGTAGGGAGAAAAAGTACTTAATTACCAGTTTACAGACGTGGAAATTGAGACACAGAGAAGCAGTGTGGCCTGGTGTATACAGTCACAAGGACTTGGGTTCCAATCCCAGCTCTGCCACCAGTATGCTGTGTAACCTTGAACAATTCACTCAACTTCTCTGGGCCTCAGTTACCACATCAGGAAAATGGAGATTAAGACTGTGAGCCCCATGTGGAACATGGACTATGTCCAACCTGATTAGCTTGTACCTATTCCAGGGATTAGTACAGTGTCTAGCACATAGTAACCTCTTAATACCATTAAAAAAAGAGTTGTGACATGCCCAAGGTCACACAGTAGGCAGGTGTCAGAGCCAAGATTAGAACCTGGGTCTCCTGACTCTTAAACTCAGGATCCTTCCACTATGCCACGCTGTTTCTCTTTGAAATGACTGTGTCCTCAATGTCGAGAAGTGAACCTGAACTAGGCTGTCAGACACCTTCTGCCTGGACTTAAACATGACATTGTGTATTCTTTTCTCTTTTCCTTACATTTCCATCATCCCTTTGTCCCCGTCTTCTCCTTATCTCTTTCCCCTTCTCTCACTTATTCCACTCTCTTGATCCATCAGACACAGGCTTGCCATCTGATACCTATTCCTTAAAGTAATTTGGGGCAGAAGTAAAGTGCCCTAGAATCCATGGTAATCCACCTCAGATCCAACTGCTGAGCTCTGGTTAGGCTCCTATCCAGACAACAGATTTTCAGTCAACTCTCTTGGAAATTGAAAACCTGTAGCAGTATATCAGTAAAAGAACGTGAGCACTGGAAAGAAAATCATAAGACAGAGAAAAGAAAATGTCCTTTCAGGTGTTAAAAAGTTAAGGCGCTACTGAAACAATTGACTGAAAGAGCAGAAGACTCTGTGATCTCTATTGAGAGACCCCAAAGTGGCTGTCGCTTAGAAGGGGATTGATTATTCTATCTTTAGCTTAGGTGCTCTGAAGATTTTACAGTCTTCCTTCACAGGGTGATGATCACTGACTTTCATAAGTCCACTGAAGTTGAAAAGGAATGCAGATTTGACCTACTTCTCCACATGTTAAATAGAAATCAGTCAATGGTATTTACTGAGCCCTTACTGTGTGCATAGCACTGTATTAAGCCCTTGGGAGAGTACAATATAACAGTATAACAGACAAGGAGCCAACAGTTTAGAGGGGAGACAGACATTAATATAAATAAATTACAAATATATACATAAGCGCTGTGGGGACGTGGATGTGGTGGTGAATAACGGGAGGCAGGGTGATTCAGAAGGGAGTGGGAAAAGAAGAAATGAGGGCTAAGTAAGGGAAGGCCTCTTGGAGGAGATTTTCCTTCAGTGAGGCTTTGAAGGTGGAGAGAGTAATTGTCTGTTGGATATGAAAAGGGAGGGCGTTCCAGACCAGAGAACTTCTGGCGAGATAGAAGAATGGGAATGAATTACAGGTATTTACATAAGTGCTGAGGGTGGGGTGAATATCCAGTACTTAATGGATTTAAATCCAAGTGCCAGGATGACACAGAAGAGAGAGGGAGTGTGATAAATGAGGGTTTACTTGGGGAAAGCCTCCTGGAGGAGATGTAATTTTAGGAGGGCTTTAAAGGTGGGGAGAGTGGAGGTCTGTAGAATATTAAGGAGGAGGCACTTACAGGACAGAGGGAGGATATGGGCAAGGTGTGAGCGGTGAGACAGGAAATACCGAGGTATAGTGAATAAGTAGGTTGGTGTTAGAAGAGCCATGTGAGCGCCTGGGTTGTAGTAAGAAATCAGCAAGGTGAGATAGGAGGGAGAAAGCACAGCTGTTATTAAGATGGAGCAAAGGTAAAGTGAAAGGGGAATAGAGGGAAGGGAACGGAGAACGGGAAAGTTCATTCCATCATATTTATTAAGCACTTACTGTGTGCACTGCTTGGGAAACTGACAGGAAGGGAAGCATCTACCAACCCTGTTGTATTATACTCTTCCAAGCCACTGTTTGCTCTGCACACAGTGAGCACTAAGTACCACGGATTGATTGAAAGAGAAGGGGAATTAAGACGGAGGAGGGAAGAGAGAGAGGACGGCGAACAGGAAAAGTAAGAATGGTGATTCACAGTCACTACCCACTTAAACTGGAATTATGGGGACCACCACGTGGAAGAAAGAGCTACAGGCCCATCCAAGCCAGGCCACCAAATCTACCTCTGCTTCTGCCCAGGTGGTTAGTAAAGGCCAAGGTGTGAAACAATAGTCTTATCTGAAGCAACATAATCTGGATCTTTAGCTGGAGCTCCTGCTATTTCTGCCATCCTTTTCCCTTGAATGGCAACAGTAGCCCTTCGATGGCCTACCCCTATCTTGGAGACTTTCTCTATCCAGACATGCTGGAAACTTCCAGGAGGGTGGGTCAGTTTCATCAAAGTGGCAGGAAGAAGGTAGGCCGGAGGAGGAAAATGAGGAAGAAAAGAAAGTGCTTCCGAGCTCCTTACCTTTTCTTCTTCCTCACTGTAATGCCACGACCTGTCACGAGTCCATTCCCATCACTCTGGTCTAATGCTGGACTTACAGGTCTTTCAGTGGCAGACTAGAAGCCCCAAAAGTGTAGCTGGCCTACCTAATGCAAGACAACTGGTCATCTCCATCAGTATCATACAGAGGTCATCTAAAGCAGGTTTATAACTTCCTCTCCCTTTGTTTTCCCCATTGGCAGTGAAAATTCATCCTTGGTCTCTACATAACATAAATTGTTAAAATACAACTTTTATTAAAGCTGAGTGATTAGTGTTAGTTTATTTCCATCTTCTCAATTTACAGAAATGCCACTCTCAGCGTCTCAAGCTTTAAACAATCATTTTGACTCACATTTCTCTGTCTCTCCACTTTCCCTGCCCTCTATTATTTTACTTCACTCTGTCCACTATTCCCTTCTCCCTTCCTTATTCAGGTTTTCTGAATCCAATCTCCTGTGCCTTCTTTGATCTCCTCCTTACTATTATCCCTGTTCCATCCATCTTTCCCACTCCCTGGCTCATCTCCCTGGTGCCCGGTGCTTCCAGGTTCTATGGGATTGGGACCTGGATCAGGAAGAGTGAATTTAACAATGGCAGAGCTGTGACAAGTTAATTCAACTCCTGCTGTTAAATTAACCAGCGTTCCAGCCGAGTTAACGCGTCACCCGGTTTCAAAAGGTTAAGCTCCAAGCTTAATCTTATTCATCATTATGAACTCTTCAAATTGGCTGAAATATTTAAAATTCAGTGAAATGAAAGGAAGGACTGCAGAAAACATTTACAAGCCAACTGCCCTGTCTTCAAAAAAAAAAAATGGAGGAATAATTTACAAAGATTAGGAAAGCAAGGCAGCAGAATGATGAGGGAATGGAGATCCGGAGAGCCAGGACAGAGTGAATAATAAAAGGACACTGAAGACAAGGACATCTATAGCCTCAAACCAGCCCACAGGGACTCTAATGTAAAAATGAAATTCACTAGAGGGTCCTTTCAGTGTTTCACCCATGATCACAATTCTATCATAAGCAATAAATCAAACCTGAATATGAATGAAAATAGCACATCTACTGATACACACCAAGACCGGTGCTCCTTTTCCAATACTGGAGGGTGCAAGATACGTCTCATCTTAGGCACAAAGTCCCGATGAATTATCCTGGGTACGCTTTGTCACCCTGTCGATTGTGTGGTTCGTGTCATTTGTTTCAACTGATTGATTCTATAATTTTCGATCACGCTATCAGATATATATTGGAAAACTTTCCACTGAGACAAGCACAGTACCTATATGAAGGTGTTTCCCAGATGATGTGTACTGGCACACTGACATACCCTGAGAAGTTTTCAGATATGCCCTGAGATTCGCCATGCCATCATCTTGAATTTCTCCAGTAGACACAAACGTTCTCACACTCTCAGGGGAAGTGTTCCTGAAGATAGAGATGGAATTTAGACCGCGATTATTATGATGATATTTTTAAAGTGCTTACTACATTCTTACCACTGTCCCTGTCCCAGATGTCACATTCATTCATTCATTCAATAGTATTTATTGAGCGCTTACTATGTGCAGAGCACTGTACTAAGCGCTTGGGATGAACAAGTCGACAACAGATAGAGACAGTCCCTGCCGTTTGACGTGCTTACAGTCTAATCGGGAGAGATGGACAGACGAGAACAATGGCAATAAATAGAGTCAAGGGGAAGAACATCTCGTAAAAACAATGGCAACTAAATAGAATCAAGGCGATGTACAATTCATTAACAAAATAAATAGGGTAACGAAAATATATACAGTTGAGCGGACGAGTACGGTGCTGTGGGGATGGGAAGGGAGAGGTGGAGGAGCAGAGGGAAAAGGGGAAAAAGAGGGTTAAGCTGCGGAGAGGTAAAGGGGGGATGGCAGAGGGAGTAGAGGGAGAAGAGGAGCTCAGTCTGGGAACGCCTCTTGGAGGAGGTGAGTTTTAAGTAGGGTTTTGAAGAGGGAAAGAGAATCAGTTTGGCGGAGGTGAGGAGGGAGGGCGTTCCGGGACCGCGGGAGGACGTGACCCAGGGGTCGACGGCGGGATAGGCGAGACCGAGGGACGGCGAGGAGGTGGGCGGCAGAGGAGCGGAGCGTGCGGGGTGGGCGGTAGAAAGAGAGAAGGGAGGAGAGGTAGGAAGGGGCAAGGTGATGGAGAGCCTCGAAGCCTAGAGTGAGGAGTTTTTGTTTGGAGCGGAGGTCGATAGGCAACCACTGGAGTTGTTTAAGAAGGGGAGTGACATGCCCAGATCGTTTCTGCAGGAAGATGAGCCGGGCCGCGGAGTGAAGAATAGACCGGAGCGGGGCGAGAGGAGGAGGAAGGGAGGTCAGAGAGAAGGCTGACACGGTAGTCTAGCCGGGATATAATGAGAGCCCGTAACAGTAAGGTAGCCGTTTGGGTGGAGAGGAAAGGGCGGATCTAGGCGATATTGTAGAGGTGAAACCGGCAGGTCTTGGTAACGGATAGACAGATGAGGAAACTGAGGCCCAGGGAGATTAAGTGACTTTCTCAAGATTACACAGCAGACCAGGGGCAGAGGTGAGATTGATCCAGATCTCTTGAGTCCCAGTTCCCTGCCCATTCCATTAGGGCCCACTGCCACTTGACCAGCAGCAAGACCCTGGGTACTAGAGAAAAAACATGGCTTAATGATAAGTGCATGGATCTGCCTGATTGATATACTGACCACAGAACTCTGGATAGGCATATCAACTTGTCCACTTTAAAGCTCAGGGTCACCGGTTCTCAAGGGGAAGGCTGCCACTGCAGTCATAGTAAGTAGCCCTCAAACCTACCCCTTGCCTGCCCTAAAAAGGGGGTCATTTAACTCTCGAAAGGATTTCCCCGAGATACTTTTCTCAACCAAGCACCTACCACTAAATTGCCTTTCCTGCCTCTGCCAGCCAATGTCCAAGGCGAGATGCCTGTTTCTCTGACAGTCGTTTTCTGCTATTTTTAAAACAATCTTAATTTCCAATTTAGAGGTGAATGTTTTGAATTTTCATTAAAAAATCAGGCTACGAGTGGTTGAGTTCCAAATCCCAGCAGCATAGAGTTAATTCCTGAATGCCCCATTCTTTGAATTCATGTGATGATTATGAATGACTGAAACTGACCAACCCAGGGTGTGGCTCCACTGAAGAACATCTAGCAATGCATGATGTTCTGTGGTTGAGTCAGTTATGGGGTGTTTTGCTGAATTGGGGCTGTGGGGCTGATTGCGGTATTGCTGTCAAAGATTTGGTTGACTGTACCTCTCTAAAGTACTATTTCATACACAATATTGGCTGTTTGTGCAAAATGTGCTGATATTTCTCTTTGCTACTAATCTCTCCTTATTAGATCTGAGATTTTTTTTTCTTCCCCATTCATCACAAATGAAAAGAATTAAGATGGGCAAGTAAGTCCTTAACCCAGGTAATACATAAACTTATTTTAAATGAGTCCTACTCTCTATGTGGTTTTCAGAAGACAAGATGATCAACTGTCAGTAGTTTGGAGTGGAAAAAACACAGGACTGAGACTCAGGAGATCTGGGTTCTAATACCGACTCTGCCAAATACCTGCTATGTGATTTGGGCAAGTCACAACTTACCTGTGTTTAGTTATATCATTTGTAAAATTAGGATTAAATATCTGCTCTCCTTCTCCCTTAGTTGTGGGACAACTTATGGGACAATGACTCTGATTAAACGTACTGTAGATATCCCAGTGCTTTGTTAGTAAGAGTTTAAATACTGCAATTATTATTCATTCAATAGTATTTAATGAGCACTTACTATGTGCAGGGCACTGTACTAAGTGCTTGGAATATACAATTATATTGCATATAAAGGACTATACTGAGACCTGGGGAATAATACATGGATAAGCAATACACGTGGTCCCTGTACCACAAGAGGCTCACAGTCTAAGAATCTACTTTACATTCACTTTTCATCTACTCTGCTACCCAGACCTCTCTCCTATCTGTCCTTTCCTGCCGCCTTCAGGGAATATCTACGTGGCTGCCCACCAGCACTGAAAGCTCAATATTTCAACTACTTAACTCATCTTCTTTCTCTTCGACCAACTTTCCCATCCCATTTGAAAACACCTCCGCCTTCCCCATCTCTCAAGCCCATAATTTTGCCATTATCCTTGACTCATCTCTCTCTTTAAATTGATATATTCAGCAAATCCCTATAGGTTTTCCTCCACATTTCCAAGTGTGCCCCTTACTCTCTAACCAAATGACTACCTCGCTGGTAAAGGTGAAGATGTGAATGCTGCATCAGCTTCTTCCCTAGATTCCTTGTCTCCAGTACAGTGGGTTGTACAGATTGGTTTTCTAAAACAAGCTGCACACATTTCACCACTCCTCAAAAACTCAGAAAATGATTGAATGGCTACCTGGATACAACTACACTTGAGAATCCCTGTAGATGGTAAAGATGCTTCTTCAAACATCATCGAATTGTTTCCGATCCATAGCGACCAAATGGACACATCCTCTCCAGAACATCCCATCTTCTGCCATAAAGTCTCTCTGGTATGTGTATCCATAGAATTTTCTTGTAAAGATTCATGTTACGGAAAATTCGTTTCAGTCATGGAAGACTAGAGGCATAAAATATGTTTGACCAACCAAGCATAAAAGATATATCTTGCACTTAGACTGTATTCAAATGTCAGTTGAAAACCCTCTAAGATATCACTGCTAAACCCCTACTTAACAACTTGGACTCTGTGGAGGTAGGACTTGTCAAGAAATTGTTTAATTGTAGTGTTTGTTAATGCAGAATGAGAAGTAGGAAGAGAGTGTGCATCGACATAATAATAATAATGTTGGGATTGCCTAGTGAGGAGCAGTGTGGCCTATTGGAAGAACATAGGCTGAAAGTAAGAGGGGCTGGGTTCTAAATCTGACCCTGTCAGTTGACTGTGTGACCTTGGACAAGTCACTTAATTCTGTTTCTCAGTTTCCTCAACCATAAAATTGAAATTGGATACCCGTTCTCCCTCCTACTAAGATTATGAGCCCTATGTGGGACAGGGACTATGTCCTACCTGAGAAAATTGTATCTACCCCAGCTCTTAGAAGAGGGCTTGACTCATAGTAAGTGCTTAATCTGAATGCAATCCTACTTAAAATAGTGCATCAGGGAACAGAACTCCACCCCCCAAAAAGCAGGGGGGAACAAGTCAAATTCTATCCACACTAATGAGTATCATGACCAAGTGGTTAAGAGCACAGCCTGGACAACAGGAAACCTGGCTTCTAATTCCAGCTCCATCACTTGTCTGCTTTGCGACCTTTCAGAATGAGAGTTCTGTAAGCATTTCTTTATCTACAGATTCTTTTTCTACTTAAAATTTGAAATGTACTTTACATAATATGGCATTCTCTCCCCATACAAGAATTCAAGAAACGCCTTTCATCTAGTTTCATCTTAACTTCTCACAAGGATTCAACAGCTCTTCTTCCCTTTTAGAGTGTGATCCCAGGTGGAACAGAGACTGTGTCCACCTTTATTACCTGGTATCTACCCTAGCACTCAGATCAGTGTTTGGGCCTTAGAAAGTGTTTGACAAATACTAAAATTATTGGTGAAAATAATAAAATGGGGATTAAATGCCTGTTCTATCTCCCCTTTAGACTGTGAATCCCATATGGGACTGGGGACTGTGTCTCATCTTCCTGTATTTTATTTATGCCAGTGCTTGGTACATAAGTGCTTAAACACCACAGTCATTCTGCAGAAATTTTAACACAAATTTCTGCTTCTCTCTACCCCTCTATCCCTACTCTCTTTAGAAGCTAATCCAGATCTTTCAGAATTTGGAGCAGAACTGCCATTTGGGAATGAGAACAGTCACTTGACCCAGACAGCCTATCTCATAGGCCACCTCCAGCCTCCTATGATGGGTGCTCTTTCACTCCTCTGCAATCTTGCAGATTCCATTTTTAGGGCTCCATAATCCTGGCTCCACCATATGTTTGCTGGGTGATTTTGGGCAAGTCACTCAACTTCTCTGTACCTCAGGTAACACATCTGTAAAATGGGGATTAAGGTTGTGATCCCCCCCTGTGGGACATGGACAGTGTCCTTGCATCTACCCAGCATTTAGAATCTAGTATCTAGTACATGGAGAGCACTTAATACCATAAAAAAGGGTGGGGGAGAGAAGCAATCAAAAGTCAATGAGTTGAATCCAGGTGATGATAATAATAATGATGGTATTTGTTAAGCACTTATGTGCCAAGCATTGTACTAAGCACTGGGGTGGATACAAAATAATCAGCCTATTAAGTAAGAGGGAGAACAGCTATTGACTTCCCATTTTGCAAATGAGAGAACTGATGCACAGAGAAGTTAAATCACTTGTCCAAGGTCACACAGCAGGTAAGTGGCAAAGTCAGAATTAGAACCCAGATCCTGTGACTCTCAGGTCTGTGCTCTTTCCACTAGGCCTTGCTGCTTCTCTTTTCTTAATTCTTGTTTAGGGAAAGGATCCCATATTACTCAAATACTTTCAATCTGAAGTATGACAAGTAAAAAAAAAATCTGTGGATGAAGAAGTATTTACAGAGCTCTTATTTTGAAAGCAGAATTTTGACAATATTGGCAATTTAAAAATCTGTTACAGATTACGCTAAAAATGTCAGCATATTTTCAACCAGATTGACACCTCTCAAGACAGACAAAGCTGATGTTTGCTCAGTTCATGATATAAAGATGTGTCACGGAATTTGTGAGAAAGAGTCTGATATTTGGGACAGTGTTTAGGAGAGGGTGGATCAATTTAACATCTAGGCCACAGCTGCCAATAAAATAGAATCCTGTAATAATTGGGGACTTTTAGGGGAGGGTGTTGGGGAAGAATTAAGAAAGTACAATCTCCTAGTCTCCTTCCCTCCCCCAACGCCCCCAAAATACACACACTGGCTACATTAAGCTTTAGCCAGGCTCATTTAAGATACTCTGATAACCATGATTTCAAGAACAAGAACTGACCTAGTGTCCGATTGAACAAATCCACCCCAGTGTTTAGTACAGTGCTTGATACATTAGAAGTGCTTAACAAAACCCACAATTATCATTATTATACACTGTTAATCATCTAGAAGTTTCTTGCCATTCAAAAGGCTATGAGAATAATCCAAAGTTTTTGAGACAGTCATTCCAGAACTTCCTTTGCTTGATGACTAGATTCTAGAGGTCCCTGAACAAAAGAACATGCAGATTATTGTGAACCATTTCATAGAATTGGGATAGTACTTTGCATAGGAACCTAAAACTCCAGGTTAAGTACAGGCCTACACTATGCAACTGTACATTAGAGGATTTTCACCAGCCACAAATCTAAAGGTAGTCATTGACATCTGTTAGCTCTGATTTGATAGGTTGAGACTTGATCAAGGTAGTCAAAAAACCTAGCATGCCCTTCGGAAGAGTGAGGCCCCTACAATCTGATATGAATTGCTGGACTGAAATGCAGAATTGTCAAACTGAGATCAATCTGATCTCCGCCTTCAAAAAGCTTATAGTTTACTAGGAGGGCACATTTTTTATTTTTTCAACGGTATTTGTTAAGCGCTGATTATGTGCCAGGCACCGTTCTAAGCACTGGGGTCAGTAGAAGATAATTAGGGTAGACACAGTTCCTGTCCCACCAGGGGTTCACAGTCTTAAATATTTACCGTATGCAGAACACCAGACTAAGCCAAGAGGGGGGCGAATTTGGGGCTGATCACTTGGAATTGAATAAAATTATCTTACCTCTTAAGCATTTACTAGGTGCCACACTATGCTTAGCAATCGGGTAGATAAGAAAATGAGATCGATAGTATCGAGGTCTAACATGGAGCTCAAAGTCTGAGGTAGAGAATGCCGAGAATCTTCTTTCCATTTTAAAGTTGAGGATACTGAGGCCCAGAGGAATTAAGTGACTAAGCTAAAGACTCCCAGCAGGCCAGTGGCAAAGTTAGGAATAGAACTTCTTATTCCACTCCAAGCTCTTTCCACTAGGCTGCACAACCTCCCTATGAAGAGATCCCGAACCCTAGAAAAATCTCACAAGGTTCAGGTCCAACCTAGCTAATAAAGTAGTCAGAATCAGCACTCTCACCCACTAGCATTGTCAGCTGGAATCCCTGATGCCAATAAACCCCCAGAAGTTTTGAGTCATCTCCCTAGAATTCTCTGGCTGAGGATGAAGTACACTTGCTAGAGGAAGGAAGTAGTTGTGAAGGCAGACTGATGGACTTGTTCCAAATTAGTTGGCTTCCATTGTTCTCTATCATCTGGATTCCAAATGAATGGGAATGAAGCCGAATGGATGTGGAAGTGCTTAGATATAATCTCCTCCCGAAATGAAGAAAGGATGTTTCTTTGGGATTGAAATGCATGTACAGAGACTACTGTAAAAGGACAACTTGACTTGCTCAAGAATAGTCAGCTGCGTCACTAGTCATCCCTGGCCCGATAAATGTTTAGAAAGTTTGATTTTTATCAGCGATAGAAAATGATTTTAGACTCTTGCTTCCATTCTTTTGAGAAGAATCTAACCGATGATGCTTTAACAATATGAAAAAAAAAGGAAGAGAAATCCCTCTCGAGCCTCCTATGAGAGAGAAATGGAAATCAGGTGGTAAGAGTGTCTCAAAGCAATCAGCTACATATTGGGTCTTTGCGAGCTATTATTCCCTCCACTCCCATCGTTATCCATTTCCGAGCTCAGCGAGGAAATCCGCAGTGAAGCGGCAGCTGTCCGATTTACAGGGTGAAAGAGAAGTATTGTCAGTCATACACAAGCATTTACTCTGATCACTATTTGTAAATATTTTGGGGTCCAACTCCCAACCATTGCACTCACTGTTAAAATACAATTTCTTAAAAAAAGCGGAAGCAAATCAAACGTTGTGTATACCAGTCTATAGCCATAAAGAAGTCCTAAATATAACCAAAGATTTTCATCAGTCACACAGAATGTAATACTGTTAACTGAGCTGTACACTATCCAGAGATACAAAGATAGGCAAAGGAGGAGGAAATAAATCAGAAAGCCCAGAATGGCTTCTGGGAAACTAAGAGTTTGGCAACAATGAAGCATCAAATTTCAACTTGGTATGAAGCTTCATAAATCTAGGCAGGTTCCATAGCTTCTGTCTGACAACCGGATCAACTCTCTCCCTTCCAACATGACATTACCAGAGAGTAACCCTGCCCCTGCAGGAGTGAAGGGCAGGCAGACCTGATCAGCATTTCAATAGTTGGGAATTTAGTGACAATATAAACCAAGGTCAGATAGACCTGTAGCAAGGAGAAGCCCAAGAACTATATTCCCTCCTTCCCCAGCTATCATTTATATTTTTGTTATTGCTGTTGGATTTTCACGCTGTAGGTAATAACAACTCTGGTATTCATTAAGCACTCAGGATGTGCTGAGCACTGTACGAAGCTGTGGGTTAGATAAAAAATAATTGTCAGATGACACACAGTCCCTCACTGGACTAGCAGTCTAATTTGGAGGGAGTACAAGTACTGAATCCACATTTTACAGATGAGGAAACTGAGGAGCAGGAAAGTCATTTGGCCAAGGTCACACAGAAGACAAGTAGCAGAGCTAGGATTAGAATCTAGATTCTTTGGCTCTCAGGCCTGTTTTCTCTCCACTAGGCCAAGTGTGGCTCAGTGGAAAGAGCCCGGGCTTAGGAGTCAGAGGACATGGGTTCTAATCCCAGCTCCACCACCTGTCAGCTGTGTGACTTTGGGCAAGAGACTTCACTTCTCGATGACTCAGTTACCTCATCTGTAAAATGGGGATTAAGACTGTGAGCCCCATGTGGGACAACCTGATTTCTCTATGTCTACCCCAGTGCTTAGAACAGTGCTCGGCACATAGTAAACACTTAAATACCAACATTATTATTATTATTATTAAAGGCTTAATAAATGTCATTCCTACTACCACCACCACCAATCACAAAAAGACACAGTTACCTGAGCGGTTTCACTAGCATCATCACTAGAACCCATTTTCAAAATCAAAAAAACAGGAAAAGATTACCCAAATTGTCCTGGAGCACAGTCTGGCTCAACAGTATGAAGCCGATATTCACCGCAACTCAACATTACTGAGTAGCGTATGTGAGAAGAATGGATGGTAGCAAGATTCCCAAGCCAATACTTCTTGATGAACTGAAAGGTAACCATCAGGGTGAACTGAACAACATTTTAAAAGTGGAGCGAATCGCAGCCTATCACAGTGTGAAAGATCAGTGGGTAGCTGGGTGACGACCATGGCAGAGAGATCGGCTTGGCAAGCAGTAAAACAATCAGGACAGCAAGGACACATCTCTGTAGGTGCATATTCATTCACTCATTCAATAGTATTTATTGAGCGCTTACTATGTGCAGAGTACTGTACTAAGCGCTTGGAATGTACAAATCGGTAACGGACAGACAGTCCCCGCCCTTTGACGGGCTTACGGTCTAATCGGGGGAGACGGACAGACAAGAACAATGGCAATAAATAGAATCGAGGGGATGAATATCTCATTAATACAATAGCAAATAAATAGAATCAAGGCGATGTACATATGGTGGGGAATTTATTGCCACTTGCATATCACTCTTTTCAGCTATACCCACAAGCATAGATAAGATTCCACCATCAATAAAAACAACAATAATAATAGTAAGGATACTGTTTTTTAGGTTTTCAGGGCACACAACCTAGGAGTGAGGGAGAACAAGCATTTCCTCCCCATTTTACAACTGAGTATCCGAGGGCTAGAGCAGTTAAGGGACTTGCACAAGATCACATTGCAGGCGAGTGGTGGAACTGGAACTAGAACTCAGTCATATGCTTCCAACTTTCAAAAACAAAGTACTTCTGGGGACATTCACATATATCAGACTATCCAGTAGCAAAGTGTACTATAAAGAGGGGAAAGATGGTACTTGCTAACTACCTGAAAGGACAAACCCAAGGATGCCACAAACATCTTATTCTGCCTCTGAAAAGTTCTGTCCTCTTCCATGTGACGGTGAGGCTTGGGAATCTTGAAGTGAATTATTGCAAACTAATAAAATGGAGGAAACGGTAACAGAAAAACAAAAAAAAATCAGAGCTTTGGGAAAAACTTGAATAAAATGAAATTTCGTGGATGAATCTTTATTTACAGATATTGCCAATATTCAGAAACTTGGCCCCCTAAACAAGAAGTTTCATTCTGCCTAGGTGTATACTTCACATAAAAAAAAATCTATAAATGGAAAGTGATAGAAATTATATGTATAATAAACATATGACATTTGATATATATGCGCACACACACACATACACACACAATTGATTGCTCACACAGTCCTGTATTCTGACATAGGATGAAGCTTAGCTCACCGCTAGTGACATTTTATCTGTTGTTTGAGTCTCAGTAATGATGATGGAAACGAGGAAGGAAACGGTACATCCCGTGGATGATTAAATCAGCCTAAACATTCTACTTTCATGATTCATACTGGCCTAAGTGAGGATGCCGTATTCCGAGTCTCATATCTGTCCCCGCTAATTTTCCTCCCCTTCATTATTTTTTTCCTGTGGATTTCACTGACCCCTCTTTTGCTTCCTCCCTGCACCCCACATCATCTGTCTCTCTTTTTTTTTCCTTCTAATTAGGCCACTTCTATTTTTCTGTCCTTCCTGCTCCAGGTACACTTGCTACTTCTGTCCTTGCGATCACCTCTTTCCCACATTGTCTTTTTCTAAGCACAATGCCAATGCCATTTTTTTTCTTGTGATTTGTGAAAAGTCTTTCTTTTCCTCTGCCCCTGCCCAGGCCTCGTACCCCCTGCCTAAGCTTTTCCTTTCCCTTCTATTATCCAGCCTGCTCTCTGTTATATTTCTAGTCCTTAAAGTTCACAGGACTTGTGGGAAAAGAAAACCACAGCTGGGGTAAGGTAGAGGTTTGTCCAAAACCACCTCTGGTAATTTGGATCTGGTGTGCCAAATTGTCCCAGGATGATACCTGAATTGTACCAGTCATTAAAACTGCAGAAATCAGGTAAAACCTTGGGGAAGGTGCACTTTTGGAAATCATTTTGTTAACAGTATACAAATAGCATATGTATTCATTTGTGTTTAGGCTTAACCTGAAAACTCTTTTGAGCAAATGAACACTCTGTGGCAGTATGACTTGGCATTGTGCAGCTCCTAAAACTGTAGATGATTTTAATAAGAATTTCATTGAATGAGATTTTTGGGGTGGAACAAAGAGCATGGTGAAGGGAGTTGGGGAGGTGGAGCCCACTGTGGGAAGGGAATGGGTCTACCAACTCTGTTATGCTGTACTTTCCCAAGCACTTAGTCCAGTGAAATGGATATGGAAAGCGCTAAACAAATGCTCGATTGGAGACGGAATTTGTTCTAGAGCGGCTCATCTTTTGCAGAGAATAATCTCATGATTTGAAGGATTTTCCTATTAGAATGTATCCACTTGCTTACCCATGTTTCCTGCACCCTTGTTCAGAAGTTCAGTACTTTCTAAAGCTAACTTAGCCATTAGAGTGTTATATTTTCCTCCAAATATTTTAAGGGCTGTTCCTGGCACCCCCGGCTTTTTCTCCCCTTTATAGGCTTAATACAACAGACAAATTCACAGCATCATTGAACGATATCTTCCACCCCACCACTTCACACTCATTTTTAGCTGCTTTGGAAAAAAGATAAATACCTTGAGAATATTAGTGGGGGAATTGATCTTTCCAAATGTTATTGAATCTTTACCTTTTTTTTTCTACAATGTATTTCCAGTTTGCTAGACTTCAGAACCCCTGTAGAAAAGGTATGTTTTTTGTGGCACCTGGAACTAGCAAGAAAAAATTCAGAATGTCCAAATCAGAACAGGTGGATAGCGGTGACAAAAAAAAAAGCCAAGAGTCAGTATCTAAAGTAAAAAAAAAAATTGTGGTCCAGAGTTGATTTGGGAATGAAGCAGAGACTATCAGACCAGACTCTGACAGACTATCAGGTAAAGTGGAAACTGGCAAATTAGTATTTTAAATGGATTAGAAAGGGGTGGATGGAAGGAAAGATGAAAAGAAAATACAAGAAAGAAGCAAAAAAGAAAGAAAATGAGGAAAGAGCAGGGCACAATTTAATTAATGCCAGTACATAACTGTGAAGGTAGTATTGATACAAATCCATTCTCTAATAATCTTTTAAAGAGAAATACTGCTGTGATAAGAGAAATAGGAGCATTAGCATTGACTGCTTTTTGAGCAGTGGCTATTTTGCCCTACCAAGTTCTGTAGCAATTACACTGAACTGGTAATATTTTAATTGTGGCATAAAAATTAAATACCATTCAGTTGATATAAAAGAGGGATAGTATGTAAATTAAGTAAGTTTCAATTCATGTCTTCTTACTCACATCTGTTGGCAGTTTAAATAGTTTTAGTGTCATTAATTGTTATAAAAGTGCAAGATTTGCTGTATGCTTGCCACTTAGGACCAAAGGCACAAAAGTCTAATTGAACTAAGTAATTAGTAATTTGTCATTTCCTATTGTCAGCAATTACTTTCCATTAGAAATCCTCACTGAAAATTCTAATTTGAAGTGAGGTTTGCACTTTATTGCTGTCCATCCAAATTAGTTTAAAATTGACAGCTACATTTTCATTTAAAATTTTAAAGGTATTAAATATGCTCGAAGAACCTGAAGCATTTTCTGCCCCACATATTCCCCATAGATCTGAATCTGGATGGAGCAAACCAGAGAGCCAAAATGGAAAGGCATTTTTGCCTTCTAGTTTCTGCCATATGCAAAGCAGGGGGGCAGATCCCACAGAACCATGGCTACCCTTGAGCCCTCAGGTTTCTGCATGTTGACATTTACCTCAGATCCCTGCCGTGGAGATCACGCATGCACTCAGATGGAAGAGAAAACATCATTCCATCACCCGCTTTCTAGGGCTCCAGCCTGCCCCCTGAGGATTTGGCCGTTGGGTGGATTTTCATTTGTCTTCTCTTCATGCTCCATTGGCCAATCAGTTCAGTCTCTTTCCCAAGTCCTAAGTGTAGTGTGAACCAAGCCTTCCGGCAAGACAAGAGCGCTCAGAAAGAGAGTGCTGACGAGCTGGAGGGGAAGACATGATTTATAATTAAGATGGTTCCACTGAGCAACTCCAAACGGAGGGCAACCAGCGTTTGGTCAGGTGCATGTCTGCTTCCTGTCATCAGAGTGTGAGGGTCTCATTTTTTCCAGGGAAGTTTGCAAGGAGATGCCTTTTTCTCCCTGTTTAAAACCGAGCGTGCCTGTTCCCTCAGAGGACCGCTAGATTCCTTGGCTAAATTTGTCAGATCTGGTTTCCGGTTAAAATAAATGATGCTGTAGAACTGGCACTTCTAACCCACTCGCCCCTCCCCTGGAAGGATCCTGGGGTTGCAGTCCCATAGATCTTTAACTCCAGTTTTCTTTTCCGGCCAGCGAAAAGGTCTGGGGAAGACAAAAGTTACCTGCTAAGCCTTCACGAAAGTCACACTGGAAGTTGTTGTGGGAAAACAACTTTGATAGGTCTAACACGGGAAGGGCTGGCAAAGTCCGCAAAGGAAAATTTGATTTATTAAGCCACAGTTAGAAATCTATTAAAGGGCAGAAGACAATGAAATCGCACAATTACATGTCTAATAATTCAATAATTATTAGAGGCGGTGTTGAGCACATCTGTACGTTAATTGCAGTAATATGGTATACTAACATTTTTCTTTTCTTTAATTTATGTAAAGCTATAATTGACTTGCACATTAGTAATGGTGATAAATTTCTCCAGATTTTTAATGAAGCTCCATCAGTTACTCTAAATTCATATACTTTGATAGCACATTTTCCACGGAAATTCATTCTACTAACTAGCTGGAATATATCACATATCTGTAATTGTTTCTATTAAGTGGACATTAATTAATGCTAATTTACAATAAATTTCCTGTGAAATAACATGTTCTATCCACAGGGACATCAAAAGCGTTCATCACGAGAAATGCGATGACAAAGAATAGCAGAACAATTCACCTTATTAAAAACATGCTTTTTCCAAAATATTTAAAACATAAAGGAACGGTTCATGAGATCAGTGGTCTAGTCATCTGATAAGGTGTGCCTCAATCCTGGTGTTCCAATATAGAACAAGGACTTACTCGAGCCTTTCTATGCCAAAAAACAAAAAGAATAGTAGACCACATATCCCACACTGGACAGAAGACAGCATACATAAACTACACTGGACTAAGGCTGTTACTCCTATTTGCAGTTTGATGTAGGAAGAGAAAAAAATCTATCCCATGACGTGTTTATGTGAATTAGAAATGCTTCTTGAAATTAGTTCTGCCACGTGTTTATCCTCTTTCAATAGATTTTCATGGCTGTAGTCCAGGAATATTTCAGAGAAGAATACATATGCAAACATATTTAAAACCTCTTATTCTGCCTATTCTTCACTTGTGCATAATTGCCAATAAGGCACTGAACAGAACAGAGAATTAAATTAAAAGTTCAATAAACACTGATCAATATGCTTGTAAATACCAAGTCTATAAAATGATCTTCTCTTTAAATGTAGTTATACTACAGGTTCCTGAGAGAGACAGAGAGAGAGAGAGAGAGAATTTAACTGACCGTTTAAGAATCCAGTTAGATTGTCTCTAATAAAAACATGTCAGAAATCTAGGAACACTGCCAAAGAGGATTAAAAACTAGCCTGTATTCTTAAACTGTTGCTGTCTTCTGGTTTAGCATTAGCTCACAATCAGCTGAATAAAGAAGTCATCTCTTTAAGATGTAAATAAATCACAAGCCTCAGTTACTTTACCACTGGCTGTTTGTCATTCAGGAAAATAATGGTTAATCAATGACTAATCAATGAAGATGTGTAACGTATTAGTTTGCAGTCCTTCATCATCCTATTTTCTTCAATTGCCTGGGGGTTTGTGCTCAGTACTTACAGAATCGATTACAATTGAGAGTGATCATTCAGCTCATGTTGAGAGCTGTCAGCTTATGCTTACCGCTCTGGAGTTTGGTCCTTCGGTTTAATATGAGATGCTAATATTTAGCTGCATCTGACAAACTCGGTTCCACGGCGGAACAGTTTATGAGAAGTGCTTAAGTAACTAATTGTAACACTACATGTCACTTGATGAGACTAAACTTTTCCTGACTTCACAATAATCATAAGCATTACTGGCTTGCTGTGGAAAATTAAAGGAAAATAGCTGCCTGCTTGAGTCTGATCATGCCCGTAGGGAAGGTCGAAGAAATGCAACTAGCAGTGATGCCTTTATAAATAACTGGGAGGGGGGAAAACAGATCATTCTTCAATTTTTCGTATAAGCCAACATTCTTTCTGATGTGTGGCACTGTGTGAGTGGGCGCGCACGGGTGAACATGAGCAATTTCTCCTGAACACCAGCAGAAAAGTTAGACCTGCAGACTTTTGACACATTCCCTTCTAGAAGTAACCTTTTTGATAATAGAGGCTTTGATTCCTGCGGAAATGTTAATTGCTTGACAACCTTGTTTTCTTTGTCATGTGTATAAAGGTGTCACCGACTTCAAGGGGTGGATTGAAAGCAGTGGGGCCCTCTTATGAATTTTAAAACTGCCTAATTATAATCAATTTCTAGGTGATTGCTTTAATCACCGTGTGGGTTTGTTTGGGGGGAGAGTCAGCGACAGTCCTATAGTTCGATCCGAGAATTAATAATCATTAGAGGTATTTCATTAGATAACTATTTAGAGCTTAACGGTATTGATTAACAGGAAATTGAGAGATCTTATTGACATTTGTTTCAGTTCCAACAGCGCCCTCTCGTGCTCCCAATTTTGAAGAGTTTCTTGCTAAAGTAGAACTGGATTTGCATTCAACTCCAGATTACTGTCACTTTCTTTATAGCCCACATTAAGAAACGTTAAAAAGTATTTCCTTCATCAAAAGTGACCTTAATGTGCCTTTTTAAGAGTGAAATGTTTTAATGTCACTCGGTGATCAAACCTAATAGAGAAATTTAAGAATGATCTAAGAATTTTTTTTGGAAAGATACAGTAGTGCATTAACTTTATTAAAGTATCATTTCAATGATTGGTTGAGCATTTAATGGGTATTTCAACTTATATTCCAATTGTTTAAAATTGCTCGGATAGCATAAGACCCAGTTAATGGCAACACCTTCCAGAAAAAGGTTGTCTCATGCAAATACCAGAAATTGCGATGAGAGTAAAGATGCATATTTCCAGTCATAGTGGAAAAAGCCATTGATTATGCTCTATTCCTTTCATCTTTAATGGAGCCTATCGTTCAGAAAGATAACTAATAAAAAAGAAATTGATAAATAGTCGATAAGGAGAGAGAATGAGAGAGAGACGGATAGGTAATTGGATACTCCTCCACTCCTGCTTGGTTTCATTTACAGTAGTCCCCTGGTAAGTGACACTTAAGCATAGAGATTGTTGGACCTAGGAAAGGGCAGTTGCAAAAACAAAAAAAAGTACCAAGAAGTGACCGCCATAAATATCAGCTCTCAAATCTATTTTGCAATGAAGTCAAAAAGAACTCCTCAATTAAAAAATACATTTCCTTTCAAGTCTAGATAACATCCTGTTATTGAGAAGGAAATTAGAAAATGTGTTTTAATAGATTTAAGCCACGTGAATTTACAGTAAGATACTTATTCTGAGGCGTAGATGAGAAGCAGACCTAAAAGGACCAAAATGAATCTGGGAGGCACAAATAATGTGATCCCAAAACAAGACCACAACTTCAGTGCAAATCCAAAGCAGCAAAATGGACCTTAATAGGCTTCGTCCTTTTTTTCTCTGCAGATACCTGAAATGCATCCTGCCTTAAACCTACCAGAAGAATATTTCTATTAATATTTCCTATCATGATTCAAAAGTCTTGCTAATCAAATTCCAAATAAAATAACCATCTCTTATGAATAGTCTTTTCCAACAGATAGACTACCAAGGGGAAAAAAGGTCTGTGGGCAACTCAAAACATTGCGTGGAAACATTCAATCTGAACATTTTTTTCCATTACTCTTTTACCATCCAGGTTTGGCAAAACCCAGCTCAGGTAGTCCTGAATGCGGAAAGCTAAGGGGATATGCAAAACAGCTCCATCCCTCTCTTTACCTAGCTGTCAAGGGAAGTGATCTATCCTTATGAAGGTCTTTACTTTGATATGGTTGCTCTGATGATGATGAAAAAGTTAATGGTTTTCATCCCTATCAACCTGATGATCATAGGCTAAAAAAAAAAAAAAGTGGATTGCCACTGCATGAATAAGAAGTTGTCTGTTCACCGGTTCCTTTGGCCCAATTCAGAGGCCTTAAATTCCTTTATCTTTCTAAAGTAGATAAATGGAGTCCCATGCAGTTTACTAGGTAGGGGTCTTTCAAATGAGACCATGAAAACTCAAATCCTACCAGTTCGGCCTGGACATTCATTCAACATTCTCATATGCTTCTTTTAAAGATGGAAGCTTGTCACACAGAGCCACAAGGCAAATTCTTAGATCCTGGCTGGAAGTTGAGGGGCTCACCCTTCTCGGCCATGAACTGGTGGATTAAGCACCAGGAAGAGTTTGAGGTATTCGTCCGATTAAAATGATTTATCCTTTCTTTTGGGGAATGTCTATTTGAGCCAAAATGAATCAAATATTCGCTTGGGTAAAGTTATGCTAGTGTTTGTTACGTGGAATCTAACTTTCTTCCAAAAATATCTGATCAGTCTATCAGAGCACAAAATGCATAAACTACTAATTGCATTTTTCAAAAAACCAATAATAAAAAAATCTTATCAACCATGATCCATGTTTTCTGATACAGGTAATGTAAAATAAATGATATAATCCACAAAACAATGACAAATGAAAGACTTGGAAAAGGTTATGGTTTGACAAGGTAACATTTTTGAAATCTGGACACCAATCAAATTGATGTAACTATCAGTGATGCAACGCTTTTTGACATTAAAGTCTTTACTACTGCCTAAAACATATAGAACAGCCTATTGTGATTGCTTAATGTCAACTTTTGTTCATAAGCTCTTTCATAAAACTGAAACCAGGAAAATGATTTAAAGCAGCTCAATTTGTCTATTTACCTTAATCTTTAACTATTCCCATATGTCTGGCTACATGATGTATGACTCTTCATAAACCAATTTTTCAAAGATATACAAGACAGAAGAAAATCAGGCTTCTAACCTTTTATGCACTGAACTTTCATAGACAGCTAGAAAAACAAAACAAAACAAAACACTTTTAGGCTTCAGGAGAAGCTGAGTGGTTATTTTTTCCTCTCTTTCCTTTAAGCAAATGTTTACACTTGTTAAAATATAGCCTGGATACCTAGATACTAAACATGTCCTCTCATTTATCCTATCCAGAGCACTATCTGCAGCAAACGGAAGGAATAATCATAACTGCGCTAGCGGTTACACACTTACAATGTAAGCTCTCTGTGGGCAGGGATACATCTACTAACTTTATTATACTTTCCCAGGCACTTCATACAGTGATCTGCACACATTAAGTGTTCAGTACATCCCATCGATTGTCTGCCAAACATTTTACTAAGCACTGGGATAGATACAAAATAATCAGATTGAATACAGTCCTTATCCCATATGCAATTTACTGTCTCAGTGAAAGGCAGACCAAATAATTTAATCCCCAGTTCACAGATGAGGAAATCGAAGCACAGAGAAGCTAAGTGACTTGCCTAAGGTCACACAACAAGCAAAAGGTGAAAGTGGGATTAGAACCCAGGTTTCGTTCCTGGGTCTGTGCCCTTTCCATTTGGCAACTAGAAGTTGACAGTTGATATTTGAATTAAAATAATCAGGTGCATTTTGAACAACTAAATGTACATCAGAACAGCTCCTATTCAGAAAATTGCCTTGAGTACATTTTTATATTACAATCCTGGTTAGAAAATGGGTCATGCAACCAAGAGGCTTTCTTTCTAAGTGAAAGCCCTATTATCAAGATAGGGTTCTGCGTTCTCTTTTCTGAATTTCCTAAAGTTAGTGAACTGCCTATGCAACTTTGTATGGAAACAATGCCTGAAACAGAGGCTCACAACATTAGGACCCTGAAAAGAGGAGATGAGGATACAATATGCTTGCCGACCACTATCCTAAGCGCTTGGGAAAGTATAATAGAGTTGGTAGATATATCAGATGCATTCCCTGCCCACAACAAACTTACAGTCTAGAGGTGGAGACAGGCATTAATATAAATTACAGATATTACAAACATCAGCATCTCTCCTCATGTAATAACCTAAAGGGTAATGGTAGGCTGGAAGGTTTATGTAGCGAGAAGGAAGAGAAGGAGGTTTGAATACAGGAAGTTTCTGGAAGGAAATAGAAATACAATCCATGCACTAATCCTCCCAGTCAATCAATCAGTCATGTTTATTGAGCTCTGTGTGCAGGACACTGTACTAAGCGCTTGAGCAAGTACAATATAATAGAGTTATAGACTTGTTCCCTGCCCACAATAGCAGTCTCTTCCCCTTCTGGAGCGAGCAATACCGAGACAAAGATTATGGTCCAGCTTTAGGGTTTTCCTATGCCAAAAACTCTACTGATTTCAACCATGACTTTTTCCTTCCCAGAACAATAATTCCTAAGGTAAAGCAGATCTGCTGGAGATCCACCGGATAGGGTTTTGGAAAATCTCATGAGCACCCCCACCAGCTGTCCTCCTCTAGAACTGTAAGCTCTTTGTGGGCAGGGAAGGTGTCTATTGTTATATTGTACTCTCCCAAGCACTTAGTACAGTGCTTTGCACAAGGTAAATGCTCAATAAATATGATTGAGTGAATGAAATCCTCCTGCCTAGTTGCTGAACTTCCATCTGAACCAGCAGCGTGAAACAGCAACATGGAGTAATGGATAGAGCACAGACCTGGGAGTCATAAGGACTTGGGTCCTAGTACCGGCTCTGCCATTTGTCTGCTGTGTGACCTTAGGCAAGTCACAACTTCTCTGTGACTCAGGTACCTCATCTGTAAAAAAGGGATTAAGGCTGTGAGCCCCATGGGGAACATGGACTGTGTCCAACCTGATTACCTTGCATTTCTCTAGACTGTGAGCCCACTGTGGGCAGGGAATGTGACTGATAATTGTTGTATTGTTCTCTCCCAAGTACTTAGTACAGTGCTCTGTACCCGGTAAGTGCTCAATAAATACAACTGAATGAACGATGAATCTATAAAGCAGAGCCTCCCTCTCACCAAAGTGTAATGAATGTGACAAAAGCTGTGTCTAAAAATAATAATTTACTAAAAGTTACCCCTGCTGTAGCTTCCAAAAGGAAGTAGTTGGTTCTGAAAATGATGTGTGAATTAATGTGTGAAGGAAAGGACAAAGTAAATTCCTTTGGAGCTGGAGACAATGAGCTGTCGGATTTCCCATGAAGATACCTGCGTATACTGAGTTGGAGCAAGAGGAGAATGTGATTTTTCCCTCTGCACCCAGCACAAAGACACTGATAGACATCTGGGGCCAACATAAAAACCCTAAACTTTGCAGATTGTTGAATGCAGAAGGAGCCAAGGATGCCGGGATGGCAAAAGCAGTGACAGTGGTGAGGTCCATTCTGATGGACCTACAGATAAAACAAGGGAAAGTTATAAGAATAGATATGGAATAGGGAAGGTCATCAGGGAGCCAAGGGGTTGGGGGTAGAGTTAACAGTGGAGAGAAGAAGGCTAGATGACACCAAAGCGGGGTGGTGCTGAGATTCCATCACTTAGAAAAGGTACAAATAGCTCTGTGTAGCTTGACAGAACTGAGATCGCTGAAATAATGTCTGAAGTTCAAGTAGCAAATTTCATTCCTCTCAACTGTTTTTTCCCGGGCAATTCCCAAATATGCAGTGTTAGTTTACATCGTGTTTGCTGGCTTTTTGGTATTTGTTAAGCACTTACTATGTGTGAGGCACTGTACTAAGATACAAGCTAATCAGGTTGGACTCAAACCATCCAAAGCCTATATGGGCTCAGTCTTAATCCCCAATTTCCAGATGAGGTAGCTGAGGCCCAGAAAAATGAAGCGACTTGCTCAAGATCACACAGCAGACAAGCGGAGGAGCCGGGACTAGAACCCAAGTCCTTCGGACTTCCAGGCCTATGCTCTATCCATTAGACTATGGTCCTTCTCATCAAGAACATATTTATGATGGCTTCCCCCATACACACACAGACACAAAAAATGTTATACAAAAAAGAAAAGCACTTGTGGAAACTATGTTCCAAACCTACATATTTGGCAAGAAGGAAGCATCTGAGTCAAGAGGCCTCAGGACTCTTAGCCACATATTTGACCCACTTAGATCTGGGTCATAGGTGTCACTAGTTTACCACAATGGACAATAGTTCTGCCCTAGAGTCACTCCCTATTTTCCTTCCTCCTGAGACCACAGGCCCTGTGTAGGACAGGGACTGTCTGACCTAATTATCTAATATCTATCCCTGTGCTTAGAATAGTGCTCGGCACATAGTAAGTGCTTAACAAATACTACTGTCATCATAGCTCCAGGGGCACAGGTACAATCTTCATGCAGCGGAAGAGTGTTTGAATTCCCTGCCCATTCTCCCCAAATCTACACTCTTTGCTTCACCCAAAGACTCAGTGAGCCGCTGGGATCGACTGTACCATTCTATTCCCTAGCAGCCCAGCCAACTCCCTCTGCAGTTTTAGGAAGCTCAGTGGCATCTTGGCATACCTCAATCCCGTGTGGTACTTCCAGAGGGCTGCTTCATCAGGTAAGTGTCCCAGGGATATTCTAGGCCAGACCAATTCTCATTTCTGGGCATCCCTCCAGAAGCTTGTTACGTTGCTGTTGGTATGTGAAAGAGTCTAGCCAATAGTTTGTTCTATCAGAGTCTGATTGAGCATTAGGGTATCATTCTCAGAGCTTGGCTTTCCTATCAATCAATCATATCTGTTGAGCACGTAGGAGAGTACACTATAACAGAGTTGGTAGTCACATTCCTTGCCCACAACCACTTCTGAAAACCTACTGTAGTCCTATAACATATTTATTCTGGTTCAGAACCCTTTTGAATGTCCAGTTGATTTTATTATTTCAATTTTCTTTATTATTTATTTCAATATGGATGATTAAAACAGCATTCAAGCCAGTATTCTTCAAAATCAAGAAGCAAAGGGCACTTCAACTGTTTACAAGTGGACATTAAAATGGACTTCAAATGACACTTTCAAACGTTTTGATAAAGTTGGGTGAGTGAAATCGCATGCCTTTTTATTCTTCAAACCCAGTGAATTTGAACTATGCTTTAGTTCATTATTTTCACTTTTTGGAATTCTAATTCTTAGTCACTGTTCCATTTCAGAATAATAGTCATGACATCTTGAAAATAATCTTGGGTCACTGAATAAATGAAGTTCGGGTTTAATATCAGAGTGGATAAGGCTAATATGAATTTTAACTGAATAGAAGAGTGTAATATACAGAATACCAAAGAGGCCAAACAGTTTTGGATGACATTTTGGTTAATAGTTTAATCTTCCCAGGAATCATGCCATTTTCCTTGTCCCCTAAACAAATGACTAAATAAAGAGATGAATAAATTAATGGAGATCAAATATATGTAAAAGGTGTGTGTGTTACTCTAGTTAGAGAGTAAAGGATTTGTATGGGGATACACTATATAAGAAGCTGAGTCTAGGATTTTCTGGATAATCCATATAGAAATTAGTATGAATTAGTAGGAGAGTTTAACAATGCCTGCCTATTATATAAATTATGCATGGCATTTAAATCTAAATTGCAAATGATAAAATATATCCCTGTAAATTGATTTCATCAAAAAGATACTTTGAGAAAGAAGTACATTTCTACAATATTTTTCAAATCCTAGATTTATGAAAACGCCTCTTTCGATAACTTCTAGCACACATGAGAAACTGACTCTGGATCATGTATACAATATAGGGTCAATGCTGTATCGAATTTCTAGCCCATTTTCAGACTACCTTCTGGCAATGGAAGCATTTTGACCACTGACACTCCCCGTGGGTATATCTGACTATCCTCACACAATGCACCATTCCCCATTATTGAATCTACAACAAACTGCTGTAGGTTATTCATTGATTTAGTGTTTAAGTGTATTCTTTAGGAGCAAATAGAGAACTAATCTGTAAGCAATCACATACAAAAAAATCACCAGTATTCCTCAGAGATTTAATTATGTTCATTCCTTGATTATAAATGGAAGTAGAGAAGTAAATGATTCCATTTCTTTACATCACAGTAGATTGGATACAGTTCTTCATTTTCCTTACAGAAAAAGGTTAAGCAATTCCTGGCTAGCCTGTATGCAAAGGGTTAAAACCCATCCGCTCTCCTTTATGCTAACATCTACTTGGAGATCAATCGCTATATTCACCGACACTCTTAAATAAGTGATATAGATGCAGGTGGCAATTCTATAATACTTCTAATGGACATTAGACTAGATGTCAGGGAATAATTTCAGTCTCGAGATACATGTGTGTGCACACATAGGTATGAACCTAAGACTGCAGTCCAGTTTAGAGAAATAACCTCAAGTGCCCCTTGTACCAGCTTCTTAAGTGATGCAGAATCCAAAGACTCATATGTTGCAATGTGTGCAAAGAAAAAAAAAGCCCACCAAGTTCCCGCACACGGTTCTTCTGTCAGTATGTATTTAGGACACCTTTATACCATGAAGTCTCCGATTCGGCAGCATTTTCAATATTGTATTACTGGGTAGAAGAGAGATCATGCAAAAGAACAAAATAAAGATCCAAATATTTCATACACAAATTATTTCCTTTCTCTGCCAAAAGATGGCTTAAACATGCTTTGTAGTTCTTGGAGAAAGTAGTTGATGACTGTGTGTGTTATACTGGCAAGTCTAAAGGATTTGTACTAAAGTTTCCTTTGAATACTTGTGATGCTATAACAATATACATTTACTGTTGTATGACAAGTCCACATTTAAGAAAAAGGATAAACATTTGATTGCTATATATTCAAAGAATTATCCGGGACAGTGTATACTATTGAAAGTCACAACTGGTCAGGATGTAAGCATGAAGAAAATGCACTGAGAATCATTTTTCCACTCCACCTTATTCCTAAGAGAATGCTGTACAATACATGATTCGGTGCTTTTAAGATTATATTTAGTATCTTAAATTCACATAAATGGTGTTATCTTCCCACTCATCTCACCTGTCCTCATAGTACCTAAATTGTAAACTCATTACAGGCAGCAGATATGACCGCTAATTCTCTTTCGTTATACTCTGCTCAGTGTTTAGTACATTGCTCTGCACATAGTGCTCAATAAATACCACTGATTGATTCACTACCTGTGCAAGACAGGAAATTGTAATCTCCATTTTGCAGATAAGGAAAGTGAGGTGCCTAGGGGGACACGGTTAAGAAAATGACAAAACCGAGACTAGAATGCAGTGGGTCTCCAGTGCTCTACTAACCCTGGGCTCTTCCCATGAAACCACTCTGGTTGGTCTCACCCCATTCCCCTCCAGCACAGTTTTAGTTGCATGCCAGCAGATTCAGATCTTTGAGAATTATGGACAGAAACAAGCCCAGGAATAAAGGCATATTTTTCTCTCTCCATTTCTGCTCCACCACCATGCCAGGCAGAAAGAGTTCTCTAATTTGTCCTATGAAGTTTTCCTCAGTAGGGAAGGGTAAGAAAAATGGAATGTAACCCTTGGCATAAAATTTTATGGAGTTCAGTTATCTTGGTAAAGAGAAACCCCTCTCTAAGAAAGTACGTGTGATGAAAGTTCAATTCTGACAAAGGTTTTGATTAAGAATATTATCCGGGGAAAAAGTCACGAAAGAAAGCCAGATCCAAAGGTGAACAAGGAAAGACTCCCGAAGACACCAATGGCATAGCTAACTTCACTTAAGAGTTCACTTAGGCACAGGACATTAAGGTAAAACACAGTAAACGTGGTATTTACATTATAACAATTCAGATCAGTCAATCTGAGGGACTTATTAGTCCCAGGCTTGATGTTCCCTGAGAGGCCAAGCCAATTGCCTGCAAAAAGTAGCAGTATCTTCCCCATGGAAAGGTTTAGACACCATAGAGAATGCTACCAAAAAAAGAGATGGGGAAAAAAAAAATGTAGACAAGAAAACTCCTCTACACGTATGGCCTAGTTAAAATGGGAATCCAAAATGGACAGTTTCCAGCTTGAAACCCAGCGCTCATTTTTGTACACAATCACCTTACTGTAGAATTATTTTCTTTATTAAAAATTAATATTAACCAAAGGCCTCATGCAGAAGACTGTCAGTGACAAAGCCTGCAATTTTTTATTAAATCGGTCAAAGTGGGGGTATGAATTCATTAAATATATATTTCTAGTGCTTAGTAATGATAGGACTGTTATTCCTACTTTGGATTTGGGTAGGAGTACTTCTAATACTGCAGGCTAATCCTCATTAGGTAATTTTCCTGCCAAGAAATTCCTTACACAGTCCTTCAGACCAGCAGAACCTGGGTCACCTTTCCCCTCACTGTTTCCCCAGTTAACTTACAATCTCTGTCCCTTCTTCCCTCCGCAGTGAAAATAAACAGTACTTCTTGGACTTAATTCTCAATATAAGAAGTTAATTCATTCAATCATATTTGAGTGCTTATTGTGTACAGAACACTGTACAAAACACTTGTAAAATTATGGAATGGTGAGAGTGGGATGAAGATGGAGTCAGGGAGAGTGGATGAGAAGAATCAGAAAAGGGTGAAAAATTGTTTAATAAAATAAGCTTTTACTTATTCACTTGATTAAAGAAAGGTGTGGATGCTGAACTACAAATTAAACAGAAAGTTCCATTCAGGAGGGAAAATATTGGCTGTGAATTATTTTATTTGCCTCTTACACTATCTGTATACCTTTTATTTTCACATAAATCTTTTCAGGCCAGTTTTTTTTTCCTTTTTGGTTTTTTTTTTTAAAAAAAGAAACCTTACTAAAGAGATATGACAAATCCTACTGAACTACAGTATCAGAACTAAACTTTCCTCTGGGAAGTCACATTTTTACTGCCAGATAATTGGTCTTTCCAGTGGATTAATGTAGAAAGACTGTGACATTCGGTGGTTAGTTAGGTAAAAATCTTGATGGAAGACATTTCTAATCCTTTGGGAAGCACGGAGAGCTCAAAGCAACATGTTCATATAACTAGAGTTTAAGTTTTGTCAGCACTCAGATTCTAAAGTCTTTTGGAGAGACATAGATATCAACCCCAAGGATTCCTTATACCTGGATAAAAGCAGTTCACTGTTGTTCCTCTTCCCATGCTGAAAAGAACTTCCATATAATCAATTGCAATGCTCTTCCCTTCTCTCCCTCTCCCCTGCCAGCTCCCACACACGAACAAGCGTACACCCCCTCACCTCCATTTTATTAACCCCAATTAGCTTTAATCTCACCCACATGTGTCAGTGCTACTCTGTCCCACCTGTCCCCAATTTTGCTATCTTCTCAGTCAGACTTCTCACTGAGCCTTTGGCAAGTCTGTTGGAGAGGACTCTCCAGAAACCCAGAGCCCCAGAAAGATGAAATAAAAGAAATAAAAATAAGAGGCATTGAATTTCTCTCAAGTCATCCCGAGGCAATCTCCAGGACAAGAACCAAAAGCCGGAATAAGGATACAACGGGGCAGTCTACTACCCACCAGCCTGTGGCAGAGGAGTCTAAGACTCTGAGGCTCTGGAAATCTGCGAACCACCTGCCCGCTGCTTATAATATAGAGCATGAGGCTAGGAGTTCATTAGAACTTGGGTTCTAATCCTGGCTCTGCCACTTATCTGCTCTATGACCTTGGCAAGTCATTTCACTTCTCTGTGCCTCAGTTACCTCATCTGTAAAATGGGGATTAAGATTGGGAGCCCCACATCGGACTGTGTCCAACCTGATACCCGTGTATCTATCCCAGCACTTAGAACACTGTTTGGCATATAGACCCTCTAGACTGTGAGCCTGGTATGGGCAGGGAATGTCACCATTTATTGTACTTTCCCAAGCGCTTATTCGGTGCTCTGCATGCAATTAGCACTTAATAAATATGATTGAATGAATGAACATAGTAAGCACTTAAGCACCATCGTTATTATTATTTTTATCAATACGTGGGAAGGGAAGGTGTCTCTTTACTATATTCTCCCAAGTGCATAGTACAGTGTTCTGCACACAGTAAGCACTCAATAAATACAATTGACTGACTAATAATAATGGCATTTCTTACTTTACACCATAAATTCCTTGGGGTCAGGGACCGTGCCCCTTCTTTATTGGATCTTTTTAAACACCTAAGCATGGTAACCTGCTCTTCCCACTCAAACTGCAAGCCCCTTGTGGGTCGGGGCTGTGTTCAACCTGATTATTCATTTATTCATTCAATAGTATTCATTGAGCGCTTACTATGTGCAGAGCACTGTACAAAGCACTTGGAATGCACAATTCAGCAAAAGATAGACAATGCCTGCCCAGTGAGGGGCTCACAGTCTAAATGATTATCAACTACATACCCCAACACTTAGTATTCATTCATTCATTCAGTCAATCAAATTCATTGAGCACTTACTATGTGCGGAGCACTGTACTAAGCGCTTGGAATGTACAACTCGGCAACAGATAGAGAAATCCCTGCCCAACAATGGGCTCACAGTCTAAACGGGGGATACAGACAACAAAATAAAACAAATAGGGCGTCAATACCATCAAGATAAATAGGATCATAGATGTATGCACATCATTAATAAAATAGAGTAATAAATAATGCACACAAATATGCACAAGTGCTGTGGGGAGGGAAAGGGGGAAGAGCAGAGAGAGGGAGAAGGGGGAATGGAGAGAGGAGGAGGGGCAGAGGGAAAGGGAGGGCTCAGTCTAGGAAGGCCTCGTGGAGGAGGTGAGCTCTCAGTAGGGCTTTGAAGAGCGGAAGAGAGTTAGTCACAATTACAATGACTTGTAAATGCTCAATATACTATTTTTACTACTTACTATATATGCGTTTGCTGGATTTGTTTTTTTAATGGTATCCGTTAAGCACTTACCATATGCCAGGAACTGTACTAAGCGCTGTGGTAGATACAAGCTAATCAGATTGGACACAGTCCATATCCCATGTGGGGCTCAGTCTTAATCTCATCCCCAGAGCATATGCGTATGTATCTGGATATATATGTATGTATGTATATATGTATTTATTTATTTATTTATTTATTTATATTAATGTCTTTCTCCCCCTCTAGAATGTGAGCTCATCGTGGGCAGGAATGTGTCTATTTGTTGTTTTAGCATACTCTCCCAAGCGCTTAGTACACAGTAAGCTCTCAATAAATACAATTGAATGAATGAATCTCCAATTTACAGATGAGGTAACTGAGGTACAGAGAAGTTAAGTGACATGCCCAAGGTTACACAGCAGATAAGTGGCAGAGCTGGGATCAGAAGCCAGACCCTTCTGACTCCCAGGCCTGTGTTCTATCCCCTCAGTCACAGCGCTTCTCTGATGGTGGTTATGTGATGGGGGATGCCACTGGGAAAGTGAGGGGTTTATCAGCGATTCAAATAGCTTTTAAAAGTTTAACAATATTTCAGGGACCGGATCGTTAGCAACTGAAAGTTAATCCTTTCTTTGCTCCAGATCCTCACCAGTACAGAGCCCAGTACGGAGCCATGCGTCCTGCTGGGCCCCCACTAAACGTTAACTGAATCTAGGTGAACGGAGCTTTTTTCACCATCGGTCTAACTCACAGATCGTGATCATGTGAGAGAAAAATGAGTCCTCGAGTGTTTTAATTGCGTTTGTTCATATTTTTGAAAAGCATTAAAGTGGCAAATCGGATAACTTCGCAGGCCAGAGCATCTTCCTCTTGAGATTTCACGAGGGCTTGTCTGAGGCTTTGACATAAACACGTATTTCCATTCTGAGCTGGAATGCCTCCAAAGGGCTGTCATGGTCTGTCGAGTAAATAATACTTACTTTAAAAACAATTATAAATCTGTATTCACCTGATGGACTTCGCATTCATTCCAGTCAATTGGGCATATAATACTCGTTTAAAAAATAAATACGTCTAATGCATTAAAACTGCTTAAATGCCCATTTAACCTGAGGGGCCAGAATAGCTCTAATATTGAGCATGTGATTAGCACTAATGGAAGCAATGCATACGTAACATGAGGAGAACCCCAAACCCTCAGAAAGGAGACATAGGGCAAAACGTCAACAGCCCGCAAAGAGAGAGTTGATATTCTACCAATCACTGGCCTCGATCCTCAACTCTCTCTCTCTTTCTCTAATAGGGGTGATTCATGGGACCCAAGGAATGAACCGAAGCCATTAAAACAAAACGATGATCAAGGGAAGGGCGGGAAAAAACCTCAAGGATAAAACGGACAGTAAGTGGTTGCAGACCTATATTTATACGCGGCCATTTGCCGATAATGGCTGCCATTCCCTGTTAGTGAGTCTTTTGAGAAAGGAAGGGAATGGAGAAAGTTTCTATAATTTGTCACTTGGGTAGGACTGCGACCCCAAAGAGCTCCAGCCACATATCTGAGATTGGCCTCGCCCCAGAGATTTGTGGAAAACTGTGGAAGGACAGACTCGGTTCCTCTGAGCCTGCCACTAGCTCCTGCCTGTCTCGCAGTGGGAGTTGTTTGCTCCCAGCTGAAGAGGTGAACCATCTGGCTGTCTGTAGTCTCTTGTGATCTCTAAATCCCTTTGATGTGAGGTAGATTTCCCTCTGACCAATGGGATTCACGTTCCAGAGAACTTAAAGTTGGCAAAATCACAGATTGCAAGACCAAAGTCTTATGGCACAATAGGGATTAGAGTGCTCCCAGCAAGGGCTCTGCACACAGTAAGCGCTCAATAAATATGATTGACCGATTGATAGTAGCAGCAATAGCATTTCTTGGCTGCCAACTGGGTGTGGTGCATTTATTGAGTTGCTTGGAAACTATAGAATAAAGAAGAGACACATTCTCTGCCCACACAAAACTCACGCTCCACTGGGAGAGACAAACACAGAAATACTAACAAGTGGAGTTGTCTAAATAATGTCAGAGAAGCAGCGTGGCTCAATAGAAAGAGCCCGGGCTTGGGAGTCAAGGGTAATGAGTTCTAATCCCAGCTCCATTGCTTGCCAGCGGTGTGACTTTGGGCGAATCACTTAACTTCTCTGTGCCTCAGTTACCTCATCTGGATTAAAAACTGTGAGCCCCACGTGGGACAACCTGATCGCCTTGTATCCCCCCAGCGCTTAGAACAGTGCTTTGTGCAAAGTAAGTGCTTAACAAATACCACCATTAAATGATCTGAGTGGACGAATGTACATGAGTGCTAAGGGGGAAGTAAAATTCATAAGGCGAATTGAAATACAAGGAGCAGCGTAGCCTCGTGGACAGAGCGTGGGCACAGGAATCAGAGGACCTTGGTTCTAAGTCCAGCTCTATCACTTGCCCCCGTGTGAAGTCACAACTTCCTTGTGCCTCAGTTTCCTCATCTGTAAAATGAGGTTTAAATACCTGTTCTCCCTCCAAACAGCTTGAAAGGATAAGTAGTACGATTCACTACCACTGAAATCTGAGGGTATCCAAAACTGAATGCAGTAGGAGCCAAAATGGTATACAGACTGTTAGGCATAGGTGCTCAAAGTCAAGGTTGGAAAAACAGTGATTGCTGAAGAAAATCTCTGAATGTATAGTAAATTGCTTTGCATAATTCTTCTAGCCTCACTTTATGGCCAAGAAATGCTCTGTAGAAGCAAGGTGATTTTGATTTGAAGGCAAAATATGAATTAGTGAGTTCTCTTTCTTTGTTGGCAGCATTCCATCAAATTGTTTCTTTCTCTTTTGGGATATTCTGAATGACGTTAGATACCCACTGCCAGGGAATGGCTGATGACATGAGATAGAATTTCATGCAAGCTTCTCATTCGATATTTGATCCCGTAGTGAGTTAGCCGAATACCTTCCTCCTATGCCAATGGAGGGATGGTAATTATCTGGCGAATCTGAGCTGGATAGACAGCTCAGATGGATAATTCAGACTCTGACAGGCCTAGGCTCATGGGATTCAAGCAATACTGCCCCAGCCCCAACAACATAGAGTAGTTTAAAAGTAGAGAGTACTAGCCCATTTCTATTCCCTAGGTGAGACCGAACTAAACAAAAATGAGCACAGCGAAAGCATCTTGGGGCTAAGAGAGCTCAGTAGCTGAAAAATCCAGAAAAGTAAGTTAGAGCCTCGGAGAGTGCCTAGGGAAGAGTGGCTTCTGAGAAACAGCACGACAGTAGTCACCTGTGATCGGGTGGCCAGGCAGAAGGGTGATGGCAATAAAAGGGAGTAGGTTGTAGAGGCCAAAGAAGGGATGGGTTCCAGTTGCATTTCAGAGCTGCCCCGGTCCCGGGGTGGGAGTCAAAGAGATGGACGACAGTGTTGCTGACCAGGCAGAGGGCAGCCCAGCAGAAAGGAGGATTTCTGCACAGGTCAGGGACTCATCCGCAGAGGAGAAGGACCCCTTGGACACAGATCTGTGAGGAGATGACACAAGGTCCCACCAGGAGACCCGGGGCCTGGACCTTGGTGCCATCCCACCCAGGACCCGGTTTCCAAGACTAAAGAACAAGCAGAGCTAGAGAAAATGCAGCAGAGAAAGCAGAGGGAAAGAGAGAACCCAAGGAGAGCGAGAGCATGCACAAAGAGGAGAGGTTTCTGTTGCAAGTATAATTAGGATTAGAACATGGGTTTGAGGACATGGGGGTCAGCAACAGCTAGGGAAATGTTTGACCTTATTCAGAGGACATCTATTTGGATGTATTCTGAGTCAGTCAGATGTAGGCTTTGCCCCCTAGTATATGAACCAAAAGCTCATCAGTAATCATAATAGTAACAATTGTTATATTTTTAAAGTACTCACTATTGGCCAGGAACTGTGCTAAGCGCTGGGGTTGAGGCAACATAATCAGATCGGACACAGTCCCTGACCCACATGGGGCTTACAGTCTAAGTAGGGGGGAGAACAAGTATTGATTTCCCATTTTACCAAGGCGACACTGAGGCTCAGAGAAATTCAACGAAGGCCCAAAGTCACACAGCTGGCGAATGGGTTGTCTCAAGCCCATATCAGAGGTCTATGTGATGATGATGATGGTATTTGTTAAGCGCTTACTCTGTGCCAAGCAGTGTTCTAAGCAGTGGAGTAAATAAAAGGAAATCAAGTTGTCGCACATGGGGCTCACAGTCTTAATCCCCATTATACAGATGAGGTAACTGAGGCACAGAGAAGTTAAGTGACTTGCCCTTAGTCACACAGCTGATAAGTGGTGGAGCGGGATGAGAACCCACAACCTCTGACTCAAAGACCGTGCTTTTTCCACTAAGCCACGCTGCTTCTTAAGTCTGTGTGGTTTACACTAGGCCATGCTTCTTCTCAAGAGCATACACTGTATAATCTATTAAGCATATCGTACATTCATCTTCTTGACAGAATGATTTCGTTAGAATACAGGCCAACGGTTCTACTTCTCAATGCCCACACAAGTGTGATTTCGGGAAGTGATGAGACATAGTATAACAGCACCTTAAGGGTAAAACTGAGGGTGATTTTGTCTTTTGTGTGGCAAATCTCTCAGGATTTACTGAGATCTATTTTGTACAGAGCACTCTCCTGATCATATGAATACCATAGAATTAGTAAGCTCACTGTGGGCCACTACGTTGCATTGCAGTTTCCCAAGGACTTAGCTCAGTACTTTGCACACTGTAAGTGTTCAGTAAATATCATGGATGATAATAGACATGATCCCTACCCCCTTGGAATTCGCAATCTAGCAACGGGACTTTCGAGGAAAACATCTCTATAAGGTAAACCTGATAGATTGACTAAGCAGTGTGACTTAGTGGATAAGAGCACGGGCCTGGGCATCAGAAGGACCTGGGATTTGATTCAGGCTCCACCACACGTCTACCTTGAGTTACTTCCCTGGGTCTCAGTTACCTCATCTGTAAAATGGGGATAAGAACTGAGCCCCATGTGGTCAGGGACTGTGTCCGATCTGATTAACTTGTATCTACTCCAGTTCTCAGAATAGTGTTTGGCACACAGTAAGAGTGTAATGAGTGTTGAAATAATAATAATAATAATTATTATTATTAGGTCATATTTGCTAGGGGCAAAATTTGAGAGCTTCTTTGAGTAGAAATATTACTTTGGGGCCCTGTCTTCAACGAGAAAGAGAACACTGATATTGATAACCACAGAAATGGATTTACTGTTTTGGTCCTAAGAATCATTACCCCCAGTAATGTGACTGACATAGAATTTGGGGCTCTTTACATACAGATTCTGTCCCCTCTCCTTTGCCTTCCATACTGGTTGGCCTCTGCCAAGTTTCCAGAATCCATGCTGGCAGGTTATGGGTTACAAGGTAGAGTCAAGGCCTCCCCTAGTCCCCTCATTCACTGCTCTTCTACCATCAGCTGTGATACTTCCAGTTTTGGCTGCTGGAAACTAGAAGGGACAGGATGGCTGTCTGCCATTTGGGATCATTCCAGCCATAACTGGACCAGTGATCAGTCCCCAAAATAGCAGGAAATCCAGTCTCTATACCTATGCTTCCTGTCCCTTCCCAATCCTGTCTTTTCCCATTTACTCCCCCAGAAATGGCAAGGGAACACACTCAACAATGCCTGTTCAATAATAACAGCAATAATATTTTATTCTTCTTTAAAGCACCACATTTAAATAAAGATAGGCAGGTGCAAACCTAAGAGATTTCTGGCACAAAGTTCATGCCAATTTTCCTTTAAGCTATAATCCACTTTTTGCCTCCCTTAAATACTGCCTTAAATGGCAATGGTATCTTCTTTTAACTTCAATCTCCCTAGTGTAACTTTTAATGCTTTCTGTAAAACTCACCATTCATACTGGAGCCAACGAAATAAAACCATGATGACTCTTAAAGAGTTTAAGATTAATGCGGGAGGAAATTACCTCGGTTAGTCGTGCCTAGGCCATTTAGGAGACTGAAGTGGGCTTTTGTTGAGGAAGTGGTGGGAGTTAGATTTGAAAGCCAAAGCGCAGAGGATTTTGCTATGAGCTTTGATTTTAATTACTGAATGCAGGGAAGTACTGGAATTACACTGCGAGAGATTATATTACTGCACTGCCCATCAAGTGGCGGTTAAACAAGTTAAGGCGCTGATATATGGGACAAACTGTATGAAACAACTATAATTATCTCTCAGACTGGATTGTTCGAACAAATGAATCTTTCTTGGTTCCCAAATAATATGCACCCATTTTTAATATAAGCACATACACGACTGTCATAACTGTCCAAATCAGAATGTTATGGACAGTCGTGCAACATGAAAAAAGCCTGAATTTGTCTTCTGAAAGTACTTTGGCAACTTCTGATTGAGAGAGGCAGCGTGGCTTAGTGTAGAGTACGGGCTTGGGCATCAGAGGATGTGGGTTCCAATCCCGGCTCCGCCACTTGACTGCTGTGTGACCTCGGGCAAGTAACAACTTCTCTGTGCTTCAGTTACCTCAACTGTAAAATGGAGATTAAAACAACATGAGCCCCATATGGGACAGCCTGATTACCCTGTATCTACTCCAGTGCTTAGAACAGTGCTTGGCACATAGTAAGCGCTTAACAAATACTATAATTATTATAATGAAGAAATCTGATCATTAATTGCCAGAGTACCTGGCTGGTTTAAAGTGGACAATAAATACCAAAATTTAAATGGCAAAATCTGGAAATGAGATCAGATCTGTACACCGTGAAGGGATTGAACATTAGGTCCCTAAACCTTTATGTTTTAATGACCTAATGGGCAGAGTGCTCATCTTCCGTATTGATCAGCTTTTCTGAATCTGAAGCCAGGAGACAAAAAACCCCAAAAAGACCACAGTGGGAGGTTTGTTCACTGATCTAGAACATGAATAATAACACCTTTCATTAGGAAGGGCTTGGAAGCAGATCGAGTAGTTTTCTGGGATCAAGGAAAGTATCACAGGGAGAGGGTCTGAACTTCGGACAGCAAGAGAAGCCCACAGCTAAGGTGTGTGGTGTCAATCCTGCCATAGCAAAATTCTCTCCTGTTTGCTTAGACCCTCCTGGAGCAAGCCTCAGCCCAAACTCCACCTGCTGCCCTCCTAAGCACGGGAATAGGAGGGGTCAGGGGAGGACTTAACTGTTCATAGCTGGCCCCTACAAGGGTGATTTTAGAAAACACTCAGTAAGAAAGCTTCTGACTCTGTTCTCCCTCTTCCCCAACGTGCCTCAGCCCACAGTCCCCTAGACTTAGATAGTCAGAGCTCTGTCAGGAAGAGGCATGTCGTCCTCTCCATCCCCACCTGTCTGCCATTGCACGGAGCTAAGAAGCAGTGGAATATACTGAGGATCTAAGTATCGTGATCCACCAGACTAGCAACTTCTACCATTGTTGAAGAAGGCTGTCACTTCTTAGTCTATTGTCCCCGGAAGTGTAAAAGTTTAAAAGATTTTTCAGGATATGTCTAGATAGAGCAAACAAAAGATCGTGTTTTGAAGCTTTTCAGTGAGATCAATGCATATAAACCATCTGAAATATGGCAGGCAGCAAAATAAAATTTGAAACCACTGTTTCTCTAGATAGCATGGGATGAGGTAATGTCAAAATATGGTTCCACACATATCTCCCCACTCCCCACTCCTCAAAAAACCTCCAATGACTTTTCATCCGCATCAAACACAAACCACCATCGGCTTATAGACACTCAATCAGTTCTTTTCATTCAGTCTAGCCTGGCTGCTTTCCCACAACAACCCACCTCACATATCTTCCTCCTCTAGTGCCAACCTACTCATCGTGTATCACTCTCAACTCTCTTGCCATCTACTCTTTGCTTTTGATCTCCCTCGTGCTTGGAACTCCCTCCTTCTTCAAATCTGACAGACCACTTTTCCCATTTTCAAAATCTTACTAAAATCACATTATTGCAATTCTTATTATTATGATTATTTTATTGTTAATGGCGTTTGTGAAGCACATACTATGTGTCAGGCTCTGTACTAAGCCCTGAGATGGATACAAGTACATAGATCTGGACACAGTCTGTGTCCCACGTGGGGCTCTCAGTCTCAATCCCTTTTATAGATGAGGTAACTGAGGCCCAGAGAAGTAAAGTGACCTGCCCAAGGTCACACAGCAGATAAGTGACAGATCCGGGTTTAGAACCCATGACCTTCTAACTTCCAGGCCTCTGCTCTATCCACTCTGCCATACTGTTTCTCATTACCTGTCGTTACAGAAATGGCAGTCAAAGACTCAGCTGCATGCTTCTCTGCTGCAGGAAGAGTTTGTTAATTAATCAAAAATCATTAGGCAAGTGCCACAGAACGGTCTCCTCCCCCTGCCACCTAGTTACCCTGCCTTCCACTGAAGCATCTGGCCCATCATCTATCACATTCCTTTCCATTTCTCTCCTCCAGAAGCAAAGGTCCTATGGGGCAGATTCCACTGACTCTTCCGCTCTCCCTAGGCAGCTTCTCACTGTTTTTCAGAAGGAGACCAGAAATGACCTCCCCATAATCTTGGGAACAACTGAAACCCCCTGGGTGCCTCAGCACTGCTCTTCCTCCTCCATCTTTCTGTTATAGAGCGGGACCCTCGGGAAGGCATTAGAGAGCACATCCCAGTCAGGATTCCCAGGAGAGGGGCCTGGAACCTAGCCTCCCTTCTTTTAGCACAGAGCTCAGCGAGAGAGGAGCGTGCCCAGTGCCAAGGCCAGCTTAACACACTCTACAAAGCCAGCAGCCAATGGCTTCTGGTATCCTCTGAAAAGGTCATAAAAGTTCACCAGGACGAACAGGTTCTCAATCAGAAAAATAATCACGAAGACAAGAATCTCCTCTGTACCACGATCTGTTCATGGTATTCAAGAGAAGGAAATTTCTCGGGCTCCAAGTTTCATTGCCCAGGTGGCAGGTTGGGGTGGTCATCCCGCACTGTTGGTTAGAATCAAAGTGGCATTCCTATCGTCCAAGGACAGCAGAATGGTCTCTGGAACGAAGCCCCGTGTCATCCCACCCTTTGAGCTTTAAATGCTATGGAAATAGAATCAGCTTGACAAGGGAACATTCATTATCTTGATTCCAGATGATGCTGGATATTTGATCGTCTCGGTGACCACCTTTCACTTCTTTTTTTTTTCTTTCAATTTCACACGAGGGGCTAATTTTTGAGTAGAGATGAAAGCAAAGCAAGGGACAGCAGCAGCGTTCACGGTGACCGCCTCTCCTGCTGTTACCTCAGTCAAATCACCGCAATCCCAGCCGGGAATGTCCTGTCTTTTTCTCGCCTCTCCTTGGCAGGCGCTGCCAACCGTGCTGATCTGCGGGGAGGTTCTCTAATGTGGGATGAGTCAGAGACCACCAAACTCGGTCCAGTGCCTGGGACATCAACGAGCCTTGATCGTAGGTCGCCAGAGGTGAAAGTGGGGGTGTGGAAGCCCCCGAGGCCCCCGGTCTTCAGCGCAGTATAATATTAATTAGACACCTTCCTTATTATTCAGTCAAAATATGCCTGGCTGAAATAAATTACATTCTTAGCACATATTTCACACCCCTGGATCAAGTCTTGCAAGGGTTTTCTTTTATTATTTATAAGATCATGCGCCGTCTTCCTGCTGAAAATGAGATGGTCTGCATGCGGAAAAAGGTAAAAGAAATGCAGAGAAATGAAACAATCAGATATTCCCTAATGATATTTAAAAATAGAAATTTTGCTACTGTTACATACAGCATGTTCCATCTTTTGAGATTTAATGGCTCTCTTGTGGTTTAATGGAGAATTACTTTCAGTAATTGATTATTAAAATTTAAAATTGCTAACCATCTTCATTATTAGATGAGCGAACATGTTATCCTTGTAATTAAAAAAAGCTTGAGACTCACTTTCATCCTGTTGACAGAATGGGCAGGCAATCTCCCCACACACAGACTTGATGGTTTCAGGCTTCTTGTTTGACAAAAATAGCTGGCCAGTCATTCGATGATGGAAACGCAGAACATCCGCAGAGACTGTGCAGAAACTATAATGAACAAAAAATCAAAGAAGAAAAGCCCTACAAGCTAATTAAAGTTTGCAATCCCGCCTCATTAAATGGTATGCATCATTTATGGGCTATTTCGGTGGACTTGACTCAGGTGAAAGTGGAAGACGGCATGTTTTTCTGACTTGCTAAGTGGAGTTTTGCCATTTACCCACAACGTTATTTCTGGCATGTGTCAGCCCTCCACCCTTCTCTTCAGGTGTTGCCATTGGAGAGGGCAGGAGCAGACCCCATCGCATCTGGAGAACACTGGGTGAAAATGATTTACCTGCACCATCCTTTGGGCTTCAGCCTAGACCATAGGGATCGTGTCTATCAACTTCAGTGGATTGTTAAGAATAATGGTGCTATTTGTTAAGTGTGTACTATGTGTCAAGCACTGTTCTAAACGCTGGGGAAGATACACGCTAATCAGGTCAGATACAGTGCCTTTCCCACGTGAGACTCACAGTCTTAGTCCCCATTTTACAGCTGAGGTACCTGAAGTACGGAGAAGTGAAGTGACTTGTCCAAGGTTAAACAGCAGACAACTGGCAGAGCCGGGATTAAAACCCAGGTCCTTCGGACTCTCAGGCCTGTGTTCTATCCCTAAGCCATGTTGCTTCCCTGATTCCCTGTTCTCTCCCAAACACTTAGTATTGTGCTCTGCACCCTGTAAGGGTGCAGTAAATATCATTTACTGATGGGTCCAGAAGCACCTACTTTCATGGCCCTAGAAACTCTTCCAGGAATGGGATTCAGCACCACGGCACCCACTCTCTTTTGGTTCACGGAGTTTCCGCTTCAACTCAACTCCAACCAGAAAGTTCTCCTTTCAGGCGGAAAAGATTTATCGGCCGCAATGGGCCTCAAAACTACCAGAGAGCCACCACTTGTGGCACCGGATGGATTCCGTGAGCCCTCTTGCCCACGTCCTCTCTCTGGCCTGGAATGTCCTCCACTTCATAGCCGACAGACAATCACTCTCTCCTCCTTAAAAGTCTTATTGAAGGCACATTTCCTTCAAGAGGACTTCCCTGACTAAGCCCCCACGTCTTCTTTTCCTACCCCAATCTGCGCCACTGAGATTTGTTCCCTTTATCCACCCCGTCCTCAGCCCCACGGTACTTATATACATACCTGTAATTTTTCTCTATTAACGTCTGTCTCCCCTCTAGATTGTGAGTTTGTTGTGGCCAGGGTTTGTTGTGTGATATCCTCCCAAGTGCTTAGTACAGTGCTCTGCACCCAGAAAGGTCTCAATAAATTTGTTTGATTGACTGATAGGTGGAGGCTGCAGAGCCAGAGGTCAGGAGTGGTCCATAGAGACTCTCCAAACCCCACCTGAAACTCATTGGCAAGGCTCTGAAGGCAGTTTAGCTAAACTGTTTTTCTGAATTATTGCCCATCCAGGCAATAATTATTGCCCAAAAGTCAGACCACTTATGCTTGGGATGGAGAAGCCTGGTCAGGACATTGACTCCTAGTTCTTCCACTGGCACCTATGCCATAAGAGACTGCAGAAATACCAGAAGTCACGTTATCAGGAAGCAAACTGATCTCTGCCAAAACACTCTTCCAGGTTTTCAAAGCAGTGAATGCAAAATGGCAAAAAGCCTGTTTTTCGTGGCTCTAATCTTCAGAAATAATATACTTCTTACAATATTGATAGATTAAACTATTATGCAAAGAGCATACGTTATTGTAAAAGTATATTCTGATGCCATAAATGCAGGATTTTCCCTGAATTTGGGCTTTTACTATTAAATTGATGCCTATTGAACTTAAATCTTAACAGCACAGGGTGACCTTCGGAATGTTCAGAATAAAGACTTGGTGTTAAGATAAATCAAGTGTTGATGGTTTTTACTATTTCCCTCCCTCTTACAGTAATTACTGTACCTATTATGTGCTTACTATTTACCAAAGCACTGTGTTAAGTGCTGGAATAGCTATGGAAATCATATTGGACACATGGCCCGTCCCACAGCGAACTCATAATAATAATTGTGGTTATTTTTTATAAGTGCTTATTATGTGCCAAGCCGTGTACTAATCTGATCCCACACGGGGGTCACAGTCTAAGTAGGAAGGAGAACAGGCACTGAATCCCCATTTTGTAGATGAGGGAACTGAAACACAGAGGAGCGAAGTGATTTGCCCAAACTCACACAGCAGGCAAATGGCAGAGCTGAGATTAGAGCTCAGGCCTTCTGACTCCCAGAACTGTGTTCTTTCCACTAGGCCATCCTGCCACAGGCCATAGTTTAAGAGGAGCAAAGAGCAAGTACCTTATCCCTATTTTACAGAGAAGACCGAAGACCAGAGAAATTAAGTGACTAGCTCAAGGTCACACAGCTGAATAGAAGCATAATTAGAAATGAGACTTTGGGATTCCTGACTCCCAGCCCCATGCTCTTTCTACCTGATGCCTCTCTGACTTTCCAAAATATGAGGGCTACTGGACTTCCCTTTTCCCTAAGCACCCGACTGTAGGAATCCTCACTTGTGAACAGTTTCCAACTGCTAACGATAATAATAATAATAATGGTATTTGTTAAGCATTATGTTCCAAGCACTGTACTGAGTACTGGGATAGATATAAAATCATCAGGTCAGAGACAGGCCCTGTCTTACCTGGGTCTCACAGTCTAAATAAAAGAGAGAACAGATCTTGAATCCCCGTTTTACAGATGAGAAAACTGAAGCAGAGAAGTTGAATGACTTGCCCTAGGTCATATGGCAGGAAAGTGGCAGAGCTAGGATTAGAACCCAGGTCCTCTGACTCTAAGGTCCATGTGCTTTCCATTAAGCCATCCTGTTTCTTAACCTTTTAAACTCCAGTGCTTTCTACAGAGTAGATATTTGATAATATCGATTAGAAGTAGAATCCAGGAGTATACAATAAGCAGGAAATTCAGATTGAGATTTGGTGACGAAAGAAGTTTAAAACTGGCCCCTTTGTCCTGGGAACAAAGTGGAGTGTCATTAATAATAATGACAATTAAGCATTTACTATGCGCCAAGCACTGTACTAACTTCTGGAGCAGATACAAGATAATCAGGTTGAACCCAGCTCCTGTCAGCGTTGTCTAGAGGAAAGAGTAGGACTGGGAATCAAAGAACCTGGGTTATAATCCCAGTTTTGCTCCCTGTCTGCTGTGTGACCTTGGGCAAGCACTTAACTTCTCTGAGGCTCAGTGACCTCAACTATAAATTGAGGATTAAATTATCTTCCCACCAACTTAAAGTGTGAGCCCAAGGTGGGCCAGGGACCGTGTCCAACCTGGTTATCTTGATCTTCTATCTGTGCTGTAGTACAGTGTGTGGAACATAGTATGTGCTTAATGAGGACCATAAAAAAACAACAACCAGAAAACATGGGGCTCACAATCCAAAGGGAAGAAAGAGCAAGTATTGAATCCCCTCAGTGCTTCCCATTCCTCTTTCCCTTTCCCAAAGCTTTCTCCATCATCCACGCCTCCCACCCTCAAATTCATTAACCGAAGGCATAAGATCGAAATGGGCCAATTGCCTATATTTGGTAATGTAAATATTTATTCAGGCTGAACCTTCAGGCCTCTGTATGTATTGCTATATCTGTCATGGTATAAATTTAATTAGAGATCACCTCTCTCCCTATGCACCATCTTAATAATTGAGTCAGTGGATATTCTCTGCTGATCGTAGCCGGAGTCTACGAGATAGTGGAGGAAGGGCGTTTTGTGCAGAAGATTCTTGTCTGTCGAGTTCCCTGTTTCAAGCGGCCTAGCAGAATCACAGTCTGCAGGGCATAAAACCTCAGACTTATCTTTTCAAATTATCCTTCCTGACGCGAAGCGTTTTATAACTGATGTTGTAGTCTATGCTTTTTTTAAAAAAAAAAAAAGTTCCTGCTGTATTTTATACATGTTCATGTTAAATTGTGCATGTGCTCCCTGAGGAAATTTAATCATGAAGAGAGTAATTGAATGGATCGGAAAAACAAATTAAAAAATAAATGTCATCTTAGTCCATGTGAATCCCACTCAAAGTGGTCTCTTCTAGAATGTGAGCCCCCCAGAGGGCAGGGGTGGGGTCACTTGGCTCATGGCTTGTAGCCTGGGGCTAGATGGGGGGCATCTCTCTGTTGCATCATTTTAAGGTTTAAAGTTGCAGTTTCACTAAGAGCTAGTAGTGTTCCAGAGCAGCAAATCTTGCTCCTGCAAGGGTCTGATGAACTCGCCAGTTCTCACCATACGAGCAAGACCAAGCCCCAGGATCGTGCTTGAGGGACAAATGGATGCAAAGTTGTGATTTTTCTTTTTAAGTTAATAAAACCTGGAAATGACTCCAGACTAATAACTGTGCCCTTTACCTCGTCTATTTACTTTCAACCTGTCTCTCAGGGATGTGTACATCTGGTGCTTTGAGACAGACTCAAACCAAGAAGGACTTGAAAAGAGAAATTGCAGAGGTTTTAGAATCTCCTTAAACCAACCTTTTCAAAGTAAAATTCAAAGCATTTAATAGGATGGTGTGAGTGGGACAGAAACAAGAAATTCCTATGTGATTTTGCTCCACAAAGCATACTACTTGAAGACTGTGAAGCATTTCCCAGGAGCAATTCCTTCCAGCTTCTCCCATGAACGATAAGACACAGCTGAAAAATTCCCCACCCTTTGCCAGTAGATGCATTGACCCTCCTTTGGCATTGATTCTTTAGGGACAAGCACCATAAAGAAGGAAGAGTTGTGACAATGGTGATTTTTTAAAATTTTGTTTCGGTGGCTCTATCAATCAACCACTCAATCGGGTGGCTTTTTGTGCAGAGCCCCGTACTAAGCACTTGGGAGAGCACAATAGAGTTGGTAAAAATGATTCCTGTCCACAAGAAGCTTACAGTCTAGAGGGGGAGAGAGACATTTAAATAAATTATGGAAATGGACATACAAGATGTAGGGCTGAAGGTGGAAGGAATATCAAGAGCTTAAAGGATTCAGATATGTGATGAGCTGATGCAGAAAAGAAAGGGAGTAGAGAAAAGAGGAGTTAATTGGGGAAAGCCTGTTGGAGGAGATGTGATGTTTTGAAAGTGGGTGAGTGATGGTCTTGTCATATATGGAGGAGGAGCGGGAGGACATGGGAAAGGAATTGGTGGCAAGAGAGATGAGATCCAGACACAGAGAGCAAGCTGGAGCTAGAAGAGAAAGTAGGCCAAAATGCCTCTACCACAGTTGGAGACTCAGGCGTGAGGAGAGGTTGGGGGGCGGGGTGAAATGTCTGGCCAATTTTCACCTCCGGAGTTGTAACCTTTCGCTTACATCCTGGTTCACTTATGAGAAGTCCCCAGGTCACCCTAGCCCAGTTCACCCTGCAGACCCGAAGAGATCAGTTCTAAATATGGCTCCAGTTTTATTTTATCATAATAGTGACATTTCTTAAGCACTGGGGAAAACACAGGATAATCTGATTGGGCACAGGCCCTATCCCACTGGGGCTCACAATCTAAAGGAGAATATGTTTTGAATCCCCATTTTACAGATGAGGAAACTAAGGCCCAGAGAAGTTAAGTGATTTTCCCAAGGTCACACAGCGCACAAGTGGCAGAGCTGAGATTAAAAGCCTAGCCCCCTGACTCTTAGTCATGTGCTTTTTCCATTAGGCATGATGTAGTAGGGGAGACAGCGATCTGGCACTGCGGCACCACTTTTACAACTCCCCCTGAAGTGTTGGAAACTGGAGCGGCATGTTGGAGGCAATTTAGAAAAAAAGGGTTTGGGGGCTCTCATGGGTATATGGTGTGCTGCCCACCACCCGTGGATATGGGGTTAGATCACTAGCTGTTAAAGTCACCTGAAAAAATATATTCCCAAAATTATACTTAACTGCTGTCCTAGAGAGGAGACATCTGATGGCAATAAGCAGGACAGTGACCAGACCAGACGATGCCAATAGAGAAGTAGCGTGGCCTAATGGAAAGGGCATGGACCTGGGGGTCAGAGAACCTGCGCTCTAATACTGGCTCTTCCAATTGCTTGCTGTGTGATCTTGGACAAGTCACTTAACTTCCCTGTGCCTCAGTTTCTTCAACTCTAAAATGGGGATTGAATCCTACTCTCTCCTACTTAGTGTGAGCCTCATGTGGGACAGGGACTTTGTCTAACCTGATTATTTTGTATCTACCCCAGCACTTAGAGAGGCGCTTGACACGTAATAAGCGCTCAACGAATACAATGAGAAAAAAATAGCAGTTTGGCGTTCTGTTTCGATAATTTTTATCCACTGCTTTTCCTGCAGGCTGATTTCTTTTATGGGAGGTCCGATTTCATTCAGATCCTTAGTTTGTGTTCAATTACTTGAATGTAGCATCATATTATCGCATTCCCTGAGTGTTCCATGTACCATAAGGCCTCCGTGGCCTATCTAACAAACTGCAGAAATCCTATTTCCAATTTTGTTTGCTGTTTGCTATGTTCAATGTGTCAGGATGGACTGGCCTTCCCAGGGCCACGGAAATAGCAGAGAGAGAATAATTAGCATCAAGTACCAAGAGACAATGACATGTCATTCACTAGGAACACAGAGGGATGAAATGCCAATTGTGCATCCTAAATATGCATGGAGGGATTTCCTAGATCTTAATGAACTGGCCCTTGATACATAATGTATATAGAGTAACATCTGCTTCCCACCTAGGAAAATGGGCCAGGACAGTGAAGGAGAAAAGAAGGAAAGAAAATCTTTTAGCCATTGCAGCAAAAGTATCCCAATGCATTAATCCACAGTAAATGAAAGAAAAGAGCCTTCCTTGAATATCCTTTTTAAAAATTCATTTTATTTGTTAAACGCCTACTATGTGCCAAGCACCAAACTAAATGTTAGGGTAAACACAAGATAATCAGGTCAGACACACAGTCCCTGTCCCTCATGGGGCTTCCAGTCTAAGTAGGAGGAAGAAGGGAAATTGAATCCCCATTTTACAGATGAGAAAACTGAGGCGCAGAGAAGTCAGATGACTTGCCTCATATCACATAGCAGGTAAATGTCAGAACGGAAATTAGAACTCAGAACCTCTGATTCCCAGGCTCGTGCTCTGTGCGCTAGATTGTGAGCCCCTTGAGGGACAGTGTCCATGTCTAATTCCTACTAGTATTCTCTTTCCCGGTGCTTAGTACAGTGCTCTGTACCCAGCAGGTGCTTAATACTCTTACTACTAGGCCACGTAATCAATTAATCAATGGTATTTACTGAGTGCTTACTATTTAGAGAGCTCTCTACTAAGCACCTGGGAGAGTTTATAAAACTGAGTTGGTAGTCTCATTCCCTGCCCACATAAATACCCATTCACTTTGTTTTTTTCTGATCCTGTTATTCTGGGCGGGCTCTATGTCTTCCATGTCACGTGTGAGTCAAAGTTGCCTCCCGTATCCAATTCTGGGAACGTGTTTGACACAAGGGTACCTTCAATGTGCAGCTCTCTGCACAGTGAAAGAGCAGTCAGTCAAGTTTCACGGTGCATAGTGCTTCGATCTAGTGCAGAGTCCATTTGTAGTCGGCAAATGGAACAAGGCTCATCCCCAGGCAAGACTCAATTCCTGCTTATGCAGCAGGTCACCCAACTAAGAACTCAAGTCTCCTTCAGTGTTTCACCCCAGGAGCTGAGCGGATCTCTCACCGGAGGAGGAGTATGAAGCCTGCTTTGATCTACACTCTACCAGTTGCCCCAGTATTAACCCATTTCCTGTCCAGGATAGGTGAGGCTGGGGACTTTGATGCAATCTCTTTCCCTTCTCCCTCCATTTTCTTCCCACATCCTGGGTCTTTGTCTCTGGAAATCTCTCAAGTTCAGAACAGTGAACGATTACCTCAGCTTGTATTCAACCGGCACCCAGTGGTGCTCTCTAACTGTTGATGATGAGGAAGAGGACAGTGATGAAAACAGTGATGATGCTGTTGATGAAGACCTCTGCTTCCTTTCTCAGACCCCGATATTTAACTTCTAAAACCTCTCGGCTTCACTGATATCAGGCAGGAGATAGGAGAAACAGAGAGAATCACAACGTCTTAGGGTCGGAAGGATCTGGTTTATAGTCTTCACCCTTTCTTCCAAAGCACCAAACTCTATGGCACACCAACTCCAAATCTCCTACACTCAGGTTGTTTCAATGCGACAGTATTAAACTATGGCTTAGTCTGCTGGATATTCTCCCATCTAGACTTCTTTACAGAGGATGGGTTACTTGCCCTGCGTCACCGGCCTGTGTAGGGAAGGTTTGCGGCAGTGGATTCTGGCACCGAGCCCGGGGGCAGAGAAGAATCCCCGACGCTTCAGAGCCAGCCCTGCGGACCCGGGTGGACCCGGGCGGACCCAGACGGACCCGTGGGAGTGCTTTTCCGCGGTAGTCCGTGATCTCCCCTGCTCTCCCATGCTCTCATCTTTATAGCAAGAGAAGCCATAAAACCTAATGCAGAGACAAAGGGATATCTTGGTAACTAATGAAACATGGAAAGGCCACTGAAGCATTGTAAATAAGAAAGCGCTTTGAACCATTTTAAACCTCTTCCTGGGATTCTGTGTTCCACGCGTCGGGGAATGGAATCTTCTCTTCATCAAGATCCACGTTCCTGGTCTGGGATGCAAATGCCCGAACCTTGTCTGAAAACAATAATGATAGTAAAAATAATAATAATGATAGCAATATTTAAGCACTTGCGCAGTACTGAGCACCGGGGTAGATACGATTCAATCAGTTCAGATACAGTCCCTATTCCACAAAGGATTCACAGTTTCAGAGGAAGGGAGAATACAGGGTTAGGGAGAAGGAGGACATGTATTGAATCCCCATTTTACAGAAGAGGAAGCCAAGGCACAGGGAAGTTAACTGACTTGCCCAAGGTTGCACAGCAGCCAAGCGGTCTCCCGATTCCCAGACTTGCTCTCTTTCCACTAGGATACACTGCTTCTCTCTGTTCATTTGCTATTGTTCTTACAGCCTGCAGAGGTCCATCATTCAGCTCTAAAATTTGGGGATCGACTAAAAGGATAAGAACAGCAAGCAGACTGGTTACTTTAATGACCAGCAAGGAAGGTTAGATTGGCTTTAAAATACTATTTTCTGCCAGTGGATTTAAATGCCCCATTACACACATTCCCTCTTCAAGGGATCTTGAGGAGGACTGTGTATAGTAAACGTTTGCCCTCAGCATAGCCTAGTGGTAAGAGTATGGATCTGGGAGTGAGAAGACCTCCTCATTCATTCAATCGTATTTATTGAGCGCTTACTATGTGCAGAGCACTGTACTAAGCGCTTGGAATGTACAATTCGGCAACAGATAGAGACAATCCCTGCACAATGACGGGCTTACAGTCTAATCATCATCATTATATTGTAATAATGAGATGGCATTTGTTAAACACTTACTCTTCTAAGTGCTGGGATAGATACAAACTAATCGGGTTGGATAAATTCCGTGTCCCACATGGGACTCACAGTCTTCATCGCCATTTTACAGATGAGGGAACTGAGGCCCAGAGAAGTCAAGTAGCTTGCCCAAGTTTCACTCCAGACAAGTGCGGGAGGCGGCGTTAGAATTCAGGTCCTTCTGACTCCCAAGCCGGTGCTCTATCCCCTAGGGGACACTGAACTCTCCCAAACACTTAATACGGTGTTTTGCGCATAGTTGAGTGCTCAGTAAATACGATGGACTGATCGATCATTAATGTTATTTACTATTTGCAGAGCACTGTGCTAAGTGCCTGGGAGACTGATAAACAAACCGAGTTCTAGTCCCACCTATGCCAGTTGCCTGCTGTGTGTGACCTTGGGCAAGTCACTTAACTTCTCTGTGCCTCAGTTTCTTCATCTGTAAAATGGGATTCAATACCTGCTCTTCCTCCCTCTTAAACTGTGAGCCCCACATGGGTCAGGGACTGTGTCCAATCTGATTATCTTGTATGTAACTCTATGGATAGGCTACCAGAACAAGTGCAGATGGAGGTGGGAAGTTCTGGGAGAGATGTGTCCATGGCGTCGTTATGGGTCGGAGACGACTCTACTGCAAGATACCTCAATGCCTAGTAGAGTGCTCGGTATGGAGTAGGTGCTTAAAGGATAACAAACACACTCAAAACAGACTTGCTTTCCTTAAAACTTCAGGAAGTCCACAATTTAAAGGAAACACTCAGTTGTTCTTTCTACTTTATGGTTATGGAAGATAAAGTTGTGCAAAGACTAGGATAGTGATGGAGAGGGGAAATAGCATTCACAAACTCATTTCGGGAAGGGGCTGTTTGTGTTAGAATAAAATTTTGAACCATTTTCTTTAGTCAGAAAGCTTAATGTTCAGCTTTTCTTTTTGTTTTGGTAACCATGACAATTGTTGGGAATGATACGGTTATCGGTATAAAAATATCTTCATTAACATCAACAAGACTGTCACCTAACAGCTTAAAGCTAGTAGAAAGCCTGTGACACAATGAGATTGATAAGTACCTTAGCTAGTCTGTTTGGGTGATAAACTAAGCTGACTATTAGTTAAAGTTTGCAGCTAATACAATGTGTTGAACTCCTCAAGGCTGATTTCTCATTGTTCTAAAGCTGGGCCTGACCACAGTTTGACAGCAAGGATTGAACTGCAGAATCCTACCTGAGAAGGCCCTGTCACATGCTAGCTCAATTGTATCTGGCCCTGAGATTTTTATCCTGGTTTGGCTTTCCAGAACCACTTAGTATGTACAAAGGAAGGGACTGTTTTCCTTAAGTGAACACAGAAGACCGGCAGCTCTTATTACAAATTGGCAGATTTAGAAGCAGTTCTCTAAGAAGGATTTTTTTTCCCTTCCGCTGCCAGATCGACACTCCGCTCCAAATCAGAGTGTTTGTCTGTGGAATGAAATTAAAAAACTAGAACCTTTTGCTTCACTCCCCTCTCCAACGAGTGAAAAACCAGGAGGGAGGAAACCTGAAAAGGAAGGAGTCCAAGGACCTAAGTTCTGACTAGATAAACTGAAAAAAAAAATCAATTCAGATTAGGTCACCCAGAGAGAGTAGTGAATAGCATCCAGGACTGAAAGTCAGGAGACTGGGCTTCTTATCCCACCTCTGCCGCTTGGCTGTTGTGTGACCTTCAGCAAGTCACTGACTTCTCTGTGCCTCAGTTTCCTCACCCATAAAATGTGGATTCAGTATCTGATGTCCCTCTCCTTCAGACTGTGAGCCCCATGTGGGGAAGGGCAGTGTTTAACAAATACCATAAATAATTAATTTACAAAATTGTCAAAGAAACCAAGAAAAAAGAAATCGGAGTTTTTTGAGAATGAAGAAAATGATGTAAATGCATTTAGAGTTGGATCTTTTGCCTTTCAAAATTAGGTGCGTTTTGTGAGACGAAGGGATAGGTGCCATCTTTACCCTCACACGGAGTTGTCGTAGGGATGTGTAGAGCAGTGTGGCATGAGCCACAGGAAGGAGAGAAGGATGACTGGGTATAAGGAAAGAACACGGTCTGATTACCCATCAAGGTTGACTGCTCTCACACCCAACTGTGCATCTGGGACTCGGGCACCTGAGGTCAATTACTTGCAGTAAACACAGGCAGCGGGTTTTCTGAGCATGCCATCCACAAGACCTTTCTTTTTTTCGGTTGCATTAACCTTATCCCTCTCTTTCAGCATCCTCCCCCTTCCCCCCTCAAAAAAAATCACAAGATGAAAAATGTGGTGGAAGATTAGTACGACGAGATCTATAATTAGCTGATCCTCCCCACCTTGAGAAATCAGCTCTTCTGCAGGAAGAAGAGCTTCCTCAGATGGGGCCCCAGATGGGGCCAAAGAGCCCGACCAAAGATGATGATTGACTTTTGTCTTGAAAACCGGGGCGGTGGGTGTGGGGGGTGAGGACTTCTAGAAGCAGATTCAAGGCTAGGTGCCAGTTTGGTGCGGGGGAAGTGTTTTTCCTATGAGATTTTCAGCTGGCCTATCAAACCCAATATTGCTATGCCACTGGGGGCCTTTACGACAGCCCAGCCTCCTTCTGCAGAGGCACTGGCGTGGAAACAATGATAGGCAAGTGTGGCCAGACCTGCCTTGCATTGTGTACCAGGGGGATTGTCAGTTGCTGCTGTTCTCTCAGTGACCCCAGGGATGGACCCAGGGAATGTTAGGGTCTGGGGCAATAAAGACAGTCGGAAGTCCACCCGGTCACAAGCTCAGTAACTACATAGACTCTTTGAGTTTCCACGTCGACCTTTATGATGCTCTGTCATTGTGTTCATTACTTACTAGAGAAGCGGCGTGGCTCAGTGGAAAGAGCACGGGCTCTGGAGTCAGAGATCATGGGTTCGAATCCCGGCTCCGCCACTTTTCAGCTGTGTGACTGTGGGCAAGTCACTTCACTTCTCTGTGCCTCAGTGACCTCATCTGTAAAATGGGGATTAAGACTGTGAGCCCCACGTGGAACAACCTGATTCCCTTGTGTCTACCCCAGCGCTTAGAACAGTGCTCTGCACATAGTAAGCGCTTAACAAATACCAACATTATTATTATTATTATTATTAATGTACGAACCTGTTGAGAAGCAGCATGGCCTAGTGGAAAGAGCACAGGACTCGGAGTCAGAGGATTTGGGTTCTAATCCTGGCTCTGCCAAATGCTTACTGTGTGACTTTGAGCAAGATACTTAATTTCTCTTTGCCTCAGTTCTCCTGTTCTCACTCCTACTTAGTGTGTGAGCTCCATGTGGGGAAGGAACTATGCCTAATCAAATTAACTTGTATGTACCCTAGTGCTTCGAACAATGTTTGACTCATAGTTAGTCCTTAATGAATGCCATAAAAAAAACAACCTATGCCTGATGCTTGTACTAAGATGGGGGTTTGGTAATGGAGTGACTGGAATTCTTTTTTGCCATCAGTTGGTGACCATTTTAGCTCCAGACCTTCCTTTTGGGATCAATCTCAGAGAGAGCTATTCCCCGAGAACTACGTTTCTCGAATCCACACCAAGAGCAGCGATGGAAACCAGTTCTTGGGCCCGCTTCACCTCAGGGCTCCGGCGCTCACAGAGAGGCCCCTGCTCATCCTAATAATAGTAGTTTAATAATTTAATTTAAATCAATTATCATGATAAATTAATCAACAGTGCTTCCTATGTGCCAAACACTGTACTAGGTGCTGGGGTAGGTACAAGATCATCAAGTAATCGAGTCAAAGTCCCTGCCCTTCATTTGGTTCACAGTTTAAGGGGAAGGAAGAACAGGCATTGAATCTCCATTTTACAGATGAGGAAACTGAGGCACAGAAAAGTTAAATAACTTGTTCGATGTCATACAGCAACTGAATGGTGGAGGTGGAATTTGAACCTGGGTCCTCTGATTTCCAGGAATTGGCAGGATCCTGGCCAAGTTCCACCCAGGATAGCAGCCCAGAAACACAGGAAAAGCAGCTTGGCCTAGTGGGCCCGGGAGTCAGAAGGACTCGTGTTCTAAACTCTGCTCATTCAGTCAGTCAGCCAATCGATCGTATTTACTGAGCACTTACGGTGCGCAGAGCACTGTACGAGGTGCTTGGGAGAGTGCACTATCACAGTATAACAGACATATTCCCTGCCCACAATGAGCTTCCCGTCTAGAGGATGAGCTTTCAGTCTAGCTCTGCCACTTGTCTGTTGCGTGACCTTGGGCTAGTCACTTAACTTCTCTGTGCCTCAGGTCCCTCATCTGTAAAATGGGGATTAAGAGCGTGAGCCCCGTGTGTGGGTGAGGGACTGGGTCCAACCTTGTATCTACCCCGGGACTTAGAACAGTGCCTGGCACATAGCACGTGCTTAACAGATATCATAAAAAAAAAGAGAGTATGCATGCCTTTTCCCTTCCTCAGCTCACCAGCTCACAGAAGGGGACGGAAAAGGGCTACTGTAATAAACAAACACACACACACACGCGTAGCCATTTTTGGAATGGCACAAGAACTACATGTCCCAGTTAGCAAAGGGACCAGTGGCCTACATTTCCTAAAAGCCACTGGGTCCTTACGAGGCGGCAGCCAGAGATGGAAAGCTACACCCACTTCCGGCGAAGAGTCGGCTTCTCTCTTCCTCCTCGTTCTTCCGCGCACTGTCGCTCACTCCCGGGAGTTCCCCGTCTCCATCTCACACTCCCCTGTTGGCTCCAACTTTGCTTAATACTGCCTCCCTTCTCCCTGAGAGAAGTCATGGGGCTGGAGAGGAGAAGGTAGGGGAACGGGAAGGACTAGAGCTATCATCAGGGTTGCAAAAATGGGGAGCAGGATTGTACAGGAGTGAACTGGAAGAGGGAGAAGACCCAGAGCCCATTTGGCATTTGATTGACCATCCTCTTGCCTGACTGCCACAGGTCACTGAGGGACTCTATATTTCTCCTGTTCCTGTTCCAGCAAAAGGTAACTTCCCGGGAGATAAGAGCACCACCGGTCCAGCCTGATTTAGGTCACTTCCTTGTTTTTGGACTGGAAAGAGCTCGCCCCCTTCACAGTGAAGTTCCTGAAGTGACAAGCATAATGAATACAGTTCAACGGCATTTTCCCCAATAATTAGATTTTAACCCATAGCCCAACTACTTGACCTGCTAACTGCAACTACACGTTAGTAAGTACTGCTTGGCTATGCCCATGTGTGGCTTTGGAGGCTGCGTTTTCTGATTACAGTTAATTTGCCATCTAATGAATGCATACGGACGGCATGTACCAGCACTTCTAAAGGCATGATCTCTGCCTCTGTGGTTCCGTTTTCTACTTCGCAAATGACAGGGATGGAAGAAAGCTGTCCCCAGCCAGGCCTGGAATATCTTAGTGCCATGAGAACAGTGTTGGACGAAGGGGCTTCTTCAGTTCCTATTTGGGTTTCTTTCATTTTCGTTCCATTTCTCTGTCTGGTGGCATTATGAACCTGGGCTCTGCAGCTACTGGGTGGATAAAGAAGTCCTAGAAGAAGCAGACTGGTCTAAGGCGACAGATATAAAAAGAAAAATAATGATATAAATGATAAATGAAATAAAGATTTTAGGCAAATTTAATGGTATTTAATTAATCTACCATTTTTACTAAGTTGCTTTCAAGTGAAATGGCTTTTTCCCAGAGCCTTTTGGAAAGGTTAGAAGTGTATTCCCTGAGTTACAATCATTAGCATATAGATGTCTCTAAGTGTTAATTTCTGTTTTCACTGAAGGAATGTAATTTAAAATGAGACCCTTTCAAATCAGTTAACTTTGGTCATTTTAGAAAGATGCAAAAATTGGACTCCAGCACAAATCCAGCAGAACCTGATCTTTCAGGGATAGTAAGCCCCCATCCCTCCAGGGCCAGCGCCACGCAGGGACATTTCAGGTGGGTCTGGAAATTGAAGGCGATTAATGAGAGGTTGAAAGGAGAAGAAGTAACGTAGCCTAGTGGATAGAGCCTGGGCCTGGGATTCAGAAGGGCCTGGGTTCTAATCTCGGCTCAGCCACTTGTCTTCTGTGTGACCTTGGGCAAGTCACTTAATTTCTCAGCCTCAGTTACCGCATCCGTAAAATGGGGATCAAGACCGTGAGCACCACGTTGAACATGGGCTCTGTCCAACCTGATTAGCTTGTATCTACCCCAGCGCTTAGGACAGCGCCTGGCAGATAATCAGTGCTTAACAAATACCATAAAAAGGACCCTCCAGAGTTTGGCTTGGACTATTACTTGCAAAGGATCTAGAAATCACTGTCAGAGGTACCCAAGCTCGGAAATAGTTGGTTTCTAGTTGTGTGTCCCTGGTGGACGGGGAGGGAAGTAAGGCAGGAAGGGGTGTCAGTGAAAAGCAAGCACCGATGTGTCCATTCTGGTTTGAGTGAATTCAAAACAGAAGCTGATTTCCTTCTTGTTTCTCGGCAGATAGACTGGGGACTCCACAGTGGCCTGGAAGCTAGACGGCCTCACATTGACTGCCCCTCAGGGGCCCGCTGCTCCCACCGGAGGCCAGGCTGGAGCCCAGGACTCAGGACCCGGGCTGCAGTGTGTTAGGCAAACAGCTGGCCACCAGTAGCACTGTCTGATGTGCAGCGATCCCGTGTGGCCCAGGTGGGTGGGGAGGGTGCTAGGGCTGTTCCAGGGTGGGAACTAGGGAGTGGGGAGGCCAGCCCACCGGCCTGTTCTCCCACATCCTCGGCTGGCAGGTCGCGGCCTCCAACTGCCCCAGAGACCCATCCTCACCACGCGGCGGGGCCGGCTGGAGTGGCTCATGCCGCGATTCCCCGGCTCGTGGCCTGCCCCTCATACGACGCTGAGTCTTACAGGAACTGCTGAGTGCTTGAAGGAGCCGTCCCACGCCAACCCCATTCCACTGTGAGTTGATTTTTACTTCCACTCCTGGTGGTTAATGAACAGATCCCTAGTCGGCCCTGTGAAACCAGAAATGTTTGCTTAGCTTACTAGCAACTTCACCCAGGCTTCTGAAATAATCCTCCATCATTATTGCAAATGCATTCACAAGCCCTCATTGTTTTGTCCCAGTACCTTCCCTGTATCCTCTCTGATTCTTCTCCTCTGGCATATCACAAACCCAAGCATTTTCTTCCCCTTATTTTCAGAGCTGAGCCCCTAGGTCCCCAAAGGACTTCACCTTGAACCCCATTTCTTGTTCTTGGGCACCTCTCTCTCCCCGCCCTCTATTAAAACTGCTAAGTGCAGGAGGAGTGGGTGGTCTGAACTTATTTATCTGAAGGAGCCACTGGCTAGAGAAGGCTCTGGGGGGTCCCCGGCTAAGCTTGAGAATGCTTTGGAGCAGAATCATTGCACTTGGAAGTAGCTCGGCTCCTTCATACCTCTCCCCACTCCTAATCCTTTTCCTTTCCAAACTGGCCATGACTTGAACACAAGCGGGGGCTCAAGTCCGAGTGACCATCGGATATCTGCTCCCCTCACTTGGTTCCTGTTATCTGCTTGACTCCCTCCTGGGGGTGATGTCAATCACAACTCACTGCCCTGTTCTTAACGGTTACATACCCCATTTTACCTTGCCTTGCCTTCATTAGCAATATTAGGATGCATTCTGAGAAGTACCATTATCCTTCTGCTTCTTGAATTCTGAATCACCAGACTTCACAAACTTCAGACAACCAAAGAGTTTTTAAAGTCCCTACTATTACGATGCAAGACCTCTAAGGCTTTACGGACCAAAGGAGCTGTCTAGCAGGGTTCCAGAGCGGGGATTCCTCAATCCAGAGGGTGGCTTGCTCAGAGTGGAATACTGTCAGTTGATGAAATGCATTCCCCCTGAGAATGTTTGTCCAGTGTACCAGGTATACGATTCCAATAGTGAAATTATTTTCTTGAGTTAGCGAGACAGTCGGCAACATTCCCAAGCAGACCACCCAGAGTGCAGCTCAGTCTATCCCTAAGGACCTTTTAATCTCTCTATGCAAAGTCAGGGCAAACACAAGGAATTTAGCCGGCCCAAGGAACAGAAACAGATGAACAGACACGACCAAACTCAACTGGACAGAGTTTCACATCTAAGGCAAAGCATTTAAAGACAGGAATAGCATGAAGAAATCTTTCTAGTTTTGGTGCATTTTACACCTGCAATAGCTTGAGTTGCTAGGTGTTTGAAATATTGAATTAGCAAGGTGACCAGACCTGCCTTATACTGTGTCACATGGGCAAATGTCATCGGCTGCTAGGCTGTAATAAATACCGTTGATCGATCGATCGATTGGCATCAGGAAGCTGGAAGAATTTCTGCCCCTCCCTAGTTTTCAACTGAATATCCAGGAGACAATGCTCTCAGGAGAATTTGGATCCTGTGCCTCAGTGACTTCCTTGTAGAAGGGCAGACAGGGTTTATGGTCCTTTATCTGGCAGGGGAGAGAACCGCCAGCCCCCACAGTCCTTTGCGGGGATGCTCTGAGCAGGCACAACAGACTCGTTGAGCTCAAGTGGGAACATTAACAGGGATTGGTCACTCCCTTCACTGCTACCCTTATTCCAAACTCTGATTGGAAACTTTCACATCTTGTCAGGGACCTGGGGCAAACAAGCCTGGGAATCCAGCTCCAAAAACAGTGGGGGCATATCCTCAATGCCCCCAAAGAAGGGACACTATAGTGAGCCCAGTGTGAGACTATCTGAATATTGGGTCTTTGCCCCAGCGAAAACAGGGATTGGTCACTCCCTTCACACTCCTTCACCCAGGAGGACCATGGTCAAAAGGATTTTAGACTCTGGGCAGTAGGGGTAATAGAGATGGCCATAATATGAATGGAGAACCCACCTACTAAGTGCCACTTACTGTCTAAGCACATGGGAAAGAAGAGAAGCACAAGAAATGGTTCCTTACCTACAAGGGAGGGAAGGGGAAAGAGGAGTTCCTGTGCCCCTGCGTTATGTGTACTCTCCAAAGCCTTTGCTTTGCACACAGTAAACGTTCAATAAATATGATTGAATGAATGACTGTTTAAAGAGTGGGCAGCATTATTAGAACGACATGTCCCAGAAACACTTGGGATGAAACATCTCAGCTGCATCTGTGTTTAGGAGCGGGATTTTGCTCTACAGTTCCAGGGAGTGTGAGGCTGGGAAAGTGTCAGGTTTCCTTTGTCTTTGCAAACTTTCTTCTTAGCTTGCCACCAAGGATCCATTCTGATCTTGTGACAGGGCCAGATTAATGCAGCTTTATTCCATTTTGCCAAAGAGAACACTGAAGTACAGGTAGGAAAAAGACTTTCCATTCAGGAAGCCAAGGACAGGGCCAGTAGGATTGGAATTTGAGCATTCCTTAAGGCAAGTTGCGGCACAGAGGTCAATGGGATATGAATATGAAAGACGCCCACATAAAGTGCAATGACGAGCATTCTCCAGGAGCCAGGGCAGTGGATTGTTGGGAGAATTTGGCATACAAGTCAGTTGACTAAAAGCTTTTCTGGCTGTTTTCACGCAAATGTTGATAAGGAGCCACAACTCAGGTTTTTCTTCCAAATGCCATTTGTTAAGTGCTTATTATGAGCCATATCCTGTGCTAAACACTGGGGTGAAGACCCAATATTCAGATAGTCTAACACTGGGCTCACTATAGTGTCCCTTCTTGGGGGCATTGAGGATTATGCCCCCACTGTTTTTGGAGCTGGATTCCCAGGGTTGTTTGCCCCAGGTCCCTGACAAGATGTGAAAGTTTCCAATCAGAGTTGAAAAGACTCAAAATGATAGCTTTCTGGCTTGTTTCTCTTTGAATCCCATCCTTCCCCACAAGTTTCCATCCCCTCTAAAACCTCCTTTTCACTCCTTAACTTACAATACAAAAATTGGCATCGGAGCCTGGCTCAGAATCCTAGATGTAAGGAGATCAAGTATTTTATCTCCATCTTACAGATGAACAAACTGAGGCACAGCAAAGTTAAGTGATTTGACCAAGGTCACCCAACAGACAGGTGGCAGAGCTGAGATTAAAACCCAAGGTTTCTGATTCCCAGTGCCATGCTCTTTTCACTAGGACACACTGCTTCCCTCGAAATGTGTGCAATGTATACATTCCGCAGGAATGCAGATAATCAAAAAAATAACTCTCTAGAGAAAGAAAGTAATAACATTAAATAATGCCACACAGAAATGTGTATTTAACAAATCTGTGTAGCATGCCTGACATTTCCCCTGGTATCAATTTATTTTGTTTTGTTTTTCTCTAAGAGCAGCACAATGCATTTAAAATGTAACTTGCTCTGCCCCTAAAATATGTACACCCTTCAAAATAAAGTCAGATAAATCTGTGCTAATGCCTTAAGGAAATACACACCAATAATGGGGACAACTTCCCAGACTGACAATTTTTTGCTCTCCCAACAAATGCAAAAAAATAGTGAGGGTCATTGTGTTGTATGGACCGGCACTATCTGCCCAAATCTGCAGCTACAGTAGTCACGCTGGCTCATTTGTATCCAATCTGAAACAGAGTTAGCAGAGCAAGGTGTGGTATGGGACACTGGGGCCATCTGCTCAAACTGGGGTTTGTGCTTAGCAGTTAGTTGTTAGTTGTTTTATTTCACCTACTGGTTATCTGTGGAAAAAGGAATTCCTTTAAAGTAAATGGGAAAGAATGTTTTCTGATTTCACCCAATCTAGCAGAGCATCCATTCCACATTCTGGGTCCTCCACGCTTGGCCCAGAGCATCACCTCATTCAACAATCGCTAGGCTTCAGACTCACCCTTTCACCCCCTTTGGAAATCATTCCCACTCTTTTTTTTTTCCACTAACTGCCCCTTTTTGGTTGTCCAGCCCCACGATTACATCATCCACATCCACATTAGAATTCAATGAGGACATTCTACTCTGTCATCCTCGTGATAGGATAGCACTGAAACTGGCAAAATGCCTATATAAATTTACACATATCTAAGATGAGAGATTTAGAAAATAAGATGATGGACATACATATTTGGATACTAGGCAAACATTCAAACAAATATACCCTGGTTTCTCAGGCTCTTGGGAGAGTACAATACAAGAGTAAACAGACCCATTGCCTGAACACAATGAGCTTACAGTCTAGACGGGGGAGACAGATGTTAATATAAATAAATAAATTACGGATATTATTCCCTGTGTACTTATGCCTCGAGTGCTTAATGAGTGCAATGCACTGTTCCGAGCACCAGGGAAAGTACGAGAGGAGCAAAAGACGTTTTTCCTTCCCACAAGATATTTGCTTTCCAATGGATATTGTTGTGTCATTAGCTGACATCTTAGGGAAAGAATGGCCAAAGGAATGGAAACGTAAGCTGAAAAAATAAGAGATGCCCTGCCTAGTGACTTGATCTCCTTCCAGCACAGAGGGAAAAGATTCTTGATTTGGTTCCTCTCACCAGACGTCATCTTTATCCTTGCCTTATTTGAATGAATTTTTCCTGCATTAACATGTCTGCTTTTGAGAAAACAGCTCGAGGATAATGTGCTTTCTATTGCTGGAGGCCAGTAGAGAGGGTTTGAGGATGTATAAATTCTGAAGTAAATGAAAATTCCTTTTACTCCCATAGAAAAAATAGTGCATATCAGTGGCCACTAGAAATCAGCTTGGACATAAGCCAGAGCTGTAAGGGTGGAAAAGCTCACTTTGGTCTAAACTGGCCCCCATAAACCTACCAAAAAGAAGCACAGACCCCGGTCAGATTTTCAGAGCCAATCACCATTTGTTCCCCTTCCAAAGAATCCTGCCTACCAGACACCCACCTTATCGATAAACTACAGTGGCCATTTTCCCTGATACTGTCTTTGGCTTTCTGTCCTTGGCAAAGAACTGGACCGAGAACTGGTCCCATCATAATGAGAATATTACAAGACTGAAAATCAGGATTCCAGCAAGAGTTTGCCAAATAAACCAGGCTTACTAAATAAATAATAAATATGATTGATCGATTGATTACTGCCAACTCACCCTGCAGAAGCTAAATGATGATACCTAGCGTAAGAAAGGGAAAAAAAACAACCAGATATACTTACTGACTAAGCTTCTTAAAGGATGAAGCCTAAACAGATATGACCGGAAAGACACACCCGTAACTCATGAAGCTGCTGTCATTCATTCATTCATTTGTTCAGTCGTATTTATTGAGCGCTTACTGTGTGCAGAACACTATACTAAGCGCTTGGAATGTACAATTCGGCAATAGATAGAGACAATCTCTGCCCGACAATGAGTTCATAGTTTGTCACACATTCCAAGGTAGTCCCAGTGTAACTCCCAGGTACACGAACTCAGGAAAATCCCAGATTGTCCAACTTCACCTCAACAACTTTTTAGCTGTTCTGCTAAATTCCAGCAAAAAATGGGCTTGCAGCAAACCTCCCTCCTGCTCAGTTGAAAATAGAACTCCATTCAGGAGCACAGTTAAAAAACACAAATTCTCACATTTTTTCAAGCACGTTTTGTTTTTGCCCCATAGAGATATGCCCACTGGGTTAGATTAATGTTATTCCCCCCCATCCACACAAATAGATCATTATTTCCAGTTAAGGACCTTTCAAAGTTGAGATTTATTTTTCAGTCTATCTTTCAGCAGCTACTCCAGTGGGTAGACAGGGCACTGGTCTGAAGGAGGAAGTCTTCCACAACTTAACACCTATAATTCAGGAGCCTAAGAAGAACAGGATGAAATGTTGACTTATAACCTGATTTGCTTAGGAAAATTCCTCCCCCTTTTTTCTCTGCTCACAAATCCCAGTCACTGCTGTACAAGAAAAATGAAAATAATGTTGAGGTCCCTAATTAGATATAAAAAGGCACTTTGTAGTGACTGTCCTCTTCACCATATGTTCCGATTGGGGTCAAAAAATAAAAATCCGCTTTAAGGAGCTTATGTTTGAGTGCTTTGAATGATGCTAGTAACTGGGCAATTAAGTCAGAAATTAATCTCATTAGAGGAACCCTTTGCCAATTTCATGTTAATGTATTAATGCAACTCAACTTGTTCAGTATATTTTCTCAATGCTGACATCAAAACTTTAATGACTCCATTCTTTGCGATCGTGGGAAAGCAAAATACTAAATACACAGATGTTTAACAGTAATCCAGCCGTTAGCACACTCTATCCACATTACTTTAACATGACATGCAAAAAAATCAAAGATAATTGGTCCATTTTATTCATCTCCAAGAAATGGGAAATGGTTTATTGAAAAACAACATAAATCTGTCTAGTAGTATTTAATTTCTTGTTTGTAATATAATCATGTTTGGCACAGGATTTCTCTTTAATGGGTTTGTCAAATTTTGCACTTACCATAATGATTTCCTTTAAGTCTTAGAAGATTCCTACTTGAAGTTAAAAAGCAACATTGCCATATAAGAGAATGTAAAATTCTGCAGATACTGCTGTAGGCTGGCAATTCTGTAGTTTTAACAGATTTCTTATGGAATAAACTTTTCAAAAAATAGGCTTTAGAGTTCATACAAACCTACTGAATCCAGTCTTCAAACCTGATGTCTTCGTGAAACAAATTCAGTTAAGTTTCCTTTTCACTTGGATTGAGAAATGAAAACAAGCCAGAAAGCTTCACCCAAAGCAATCCTTTGAGGAGTCCAAGGATAGGACAATGGCTCTTGAAAGGACTTGTTATTTTATGTGGAACATGTTTATAGTTTGCATATTTACTGAGACAGCTGTCAACATGTATATTGGCTTTCATAATAGCTTCCTGGTTTAATGAGGCCTCTTGGAATGGTTTATTATTTCATTTCATTGCCTTCTGTGGTACTCAGGCTAATTATGCTTTGGGTAACCAGCTTCTCAGGATCTTCACCAAATGTACATGGATGGTATGGGTATAACTCGGGGAAAGAGTCGGTGGCTAAGACCCTTCCCACAATCTGTCTCTCATACTTTTAGTTGCTTACAAAATGCCTATTAGGGAAACTTTGGAAGGTATGGAAATGCATATCAAGCATCAGTCAATCAACCAAAAGCCACCTCTAAAAGCTAGTCTGTTCTCTACCACTCATGGACAGCGGGCTACTTTGGGGAGTTGGGAGAGGAGGATGGAGGTAGGAAGAGAAGGAAAGTGGTGTCAGTCTACAGCCTTCAAATTTTTTAGGGTGCTTCCTAAGGATTATCCCCACAGAATGACTGACTTGGGGAAAATTCATGAATTTCCCCTGGCTAGATAAATGAGGCAAGCTAGAACCAACCACCCACTTCTTCCCCAAGCCCACCACTCTGTGGATATAATGGGGAACTGATTATCCCTTCCCTTAAACACAGCAAGGCTGTGTTTAATTTAATCCTTAATTCTTTTTGAATGAGAAGAATAAATCGATCCATTATCAAGTACTCTTATTAGTGTCTACCTCTGTAGATTACAGAACACTGTTTATGGGCAAGAAATGTGCTGTACTTTCTCAAATGCTTACAAAGTGTGGCACTCGATAAATATTGTTACTAACACTACAACACTACAACCAATGAACAATTTTCCCCCTAGATTGCAAGCAACTTGAGAGAGGGGACCATGTCTCCTGATTGTACTATACTATCCCAAACACTTAGGTCTGGGGCTGTGCATTCACTAGGTGCTCAATAAAAGCTATTAATTGATTTATTTATTGAATTTGTGAACAGTTTCAACTATGAATAGTTAATCTTTATCTCACTAAATTATCCCACAGTTCGGGAGGCTGGCTGTTGAATAAAAGTCGCAATGTCCAGTCAGAAATGTTCCTAATTCATTCTATTCCTTCCAATAACTTTTCCCCTCCACTAATGTTGCTGCCCATCTACATTAAAATGATGTCACTTTCCTTCCTCTCTAAAAACCATTTAACCAAAATGATCGGTCTTGGAGACCTATCAAAGATCGCCACTCCAAAGTCCTTTACCATCTCTGGGGGTTTTGTTTTCTGCTGGAGCACTTCCAATTTGATACTCTCTCCTCAATCTAGCTATCTAAAACAATATTTCAAATTAAATCAAAATCGTATGGTCATACTGTGGTGTTATTAGTAGGCCTCCATTCTTCCTAACTGTATCCAGTGAAGGAGTTTACTATTAACTGTGATAACAATGATTTTCTTTCTATTTTGGGCAAACATACCCAAATCCATCATTCTTAACCCTTTTACAAGCATGCCTTCAAATATGATAGTTTCGTGGCATTGACCTTTCAAATTGTTCCATCTGAGTGATGGGATGGAATGAATTGATTAACATCAGAGAATTTCCCTAGCAAGCAAAGCACAACATCAGTGACTATCACTAATGGCAAATGCACCAACTTCTGAGATATGGCAAAAAATCACCCAAATATGGAGCAACCCTTAGCTCGTCTGAGGTGCTACCCAAATTTAGTAATTCCGAGAGTTTGCAAACTAGCAGGGGTAGCAATACTGACAATCATGAAATATTTATATACACTTACACAGCAGTACTTATAAACATACACAGATTAGGTGGACATACCACAGAGAAAGGGCAGATTGAAAATTGGAAATAATCAGATAGCTCTAATTTGGATATAGGAATTTTCCTCTTTTCCTGCTCTGAGTTTAGCAGGAAAGTTAGACTTATACATGAAAGAATGATACAAATCTATGGAGGGAAAAGACCTTAAATTCATTTCTTTTGAACTGTAAAATCAAAGCTCTTGGCTTTCATAATAATGTCAGCTTGAAGAAAGTTGGAGGTGAAGGTATTATGTGTTCCTTGAAAAATTTACTTTGCCCCAAATGGGAACATATCTGATTATTTTTAAATGATTCCAAGCTGCAATGTTATAAATGAACTCTAAAGCATGTACCCTAAGCAACTTCAGCAGCAGCATTTAGTGATTTGCCTATTGTGTGCACAGCGTTTAGCAAGTGTTTGTGGACCCAAACTGGTAAAGGGATAAGATAAAAGAGAAAGAGGATAAATGCAAATAATACAAATAAAAAGCATTTCAATGAATGAACAGGTACATATGTCCATGAGTGCTAATGGGGCTGATGGAATTCAAAACTCAGGGTTGCTCTTTTGGAGGGATTTAAAACTGGGGATGGATATGGTTTGGTGAATTTGGGAGGGCCTGAAAAAGCGTGAAAAAGGGATTGGAAATAGGAGAACCACAAGAGAGGTTAGCTTGGAAAGGCAGGGTTGGCTTTTTTATGGTATCTGTTAAGCACTTACTGTGTGCCAGGCACTATTCTAAGAGCTGGGGTAGATACAAGGTAATCAGGTTGGACACAGTCCCTGTACCACATGGGGTTTACAGTTTTAATTCCAATTTTACAGATGAGGTAACTGGGTCATGGAAAAGTTAAATGACTTGACCAAGATCACATACCAGACAAGTGGCAGGGCTAGGACTAGAATCCAGGTCCTAGTCTATACTTGTCTCACCTGAGACAGAGAAAAATTTGCCACCAACCCACCCAGCCAGCTCATATTCCACATGACACAGATAGCCTCTTCATACACACAATTCGATATGATATCACTATCTGTCTCAGATGAGGAAAGTCGAAGAAGTTCAGCTGACCAGAACGGGCAAGAGGCCTAACATGTTATTATAATTATATAATAATAATAATATTAATAATGATTGTGGTATTTGTCAAATGCCTACTGTTTGCCAAGCCCTGTGGTAAGCACTGGGGCAGTTACAAGGTAATCAGGTCCCATTTAGGGTTCACAATCTCAAGTAAGAAGGAGAATAGGTACCGAATCCCCATTTTGCAGATGAGGGAACTGAGGGGCAGAGAAGTCTAAGTGACTTGCCCTAGGTCACACAGCAAACAGGTGGTGGAGCTAGGATTAGAACCCAAGTCCTGTGACTCCCATGCCCAGGCTCTTTCCACCAGGCCACACTGCTTCTCAAAATTGAAGAGAAGAAAACTTCAGATGGGAAGAGAGACTGGGAACTGGATTACGAGACCACCATCAATTTGGTAACCATATATGTGCAAGTGCTCTTGACTAAGGGGCAGTGACTAAGGGGTGATGGTCCTGGGTTCGGGTCACACTCTGTGGATGTTGGTACTTTAAGCAAGTGGATTCATTTACCTAATCTCATCTTTCCCAATGGGCAATTTGAAAGTAATTCCTTCTGCCATTCCTTCGCTCACAGCAGAAATGGAGGATAAATGCCAGAATGTCCAGGTCTACATAGAAGATGTTGAATGGCAGATTGAATGACAGAATCTTATCGACGCTGACAATATCTCAAAAGCTAGCCAACTAACATTAAGGGGAGATGACGAGGTTACTTTTTGCCTCAATTCAGCCCGATGCAAAGGAGAGATTTTTTTCTGTGAAGTTGCTTCCTCCCCCATAGCTCTAATTGGGCCAGAACACTACCAGTTTAATCGCCTGAGGGTTCTGGTAACCCCACTAGTCCTCCTAATCCTGACACCTGCTGGGGCCCAGGGAGCCACTTGAATCCTCCGGGGCAGCAGCAGCATGGGGGGAACAGGACTAAAGAGACAGTATGAAGATGATGGAAATGCAATATGTCAATCAGTTAGGGATGCTGCTTCCAGGGTTCCTCAGACAAGCTTAGAGGTGGTGAGAAAGGAGAGTTGTCACCTAAAACATTTCGGTATTCCTTCAATTCTGCATAGTACCACGTTACTTCCCTGTGATTGTCAGCTCGTTGAGCTGACGCTCCATGTTGTCTAATAATTGATAACCACTGTGGTATCTGCTAGGTACTTACTCTGTCCCAAGCGGTAGGGTAGATACGAGATAATCAGGTCCCAAATGGGGTTCAGAGTCTAAGTAGGAGGGTGAACAGGAATTGAATCCCCATTTTGCAGATGAGGAATTAAGGCACAGAGAGCTCAAGTGACTTGCTAAGGTCACACGGCAGGGAAATGACAGAGTCGGGAATAGAACCCAGGTCCTCTGACTCCCAGGCCCCTGATTTTTCCACTAGGCCATGCTGCTTCTACCTGTTTCGAGTACTGAACTTGAGTATAGTGCTGCACACAATAAGCATTCAATAAATGCCAATGATGATGATGATGGAGATGATGATATTTGGCTTACTCTCTAAAAACACAAGCAGACTTGTTTAAAAACCATAATTTTTTCAGGAAATTCATATTTAAAATACTAGCTTATCATCATAGACCTGGTTAATGGTTATGCAGTGCTTAATGTTTCTCTGAAGAAAATTGCTCTAGGGATTCAGGGTGCATAAATGTCCACGGTGGCACATGACCTGGCTTGCTGCAGTCTGAAAGCTACAGAAAGCCAGGCAAGCAGGCTGGGGACGGTTGTCCTGAACAAGACCAGCCTTATTTCAGCATTGCTCCAGATGGTGCCCGATTAGACTGTAAGCCCGTCAATGGGCAGGGACTGTCTCTATCTGTTGCCGATTTGTACATTCCAAGCGCTTAGTACAGTGCTCTGCACATAGTAAGCGCTCAATAAATACTAAATACTATTGAATGAATGGTGGATGTACATCTCCTGCATGTTAAAACCACGTAACAGCCAGAAAAAAATACCCAAAAAACTGAAGTACACAAGACATAGATAACTTGAATAAGACTGTAGTAAGATATGGTTGGAGAAAGACTCCTGTCCTGCCCAGAAGAATATGAGTGTGTATACTTTGGGGGGTAAGAATTTGGGGTTCAAATTACTCAAAGCAAGCTTCTAAGTAACAGTTTTTTCCCACATTTCCAATTCATTCGGACATCCACACATTACCCTTCCCAACAATCCCTTCAAAGCGGGCCATTCGGTAGTGTGACTGAAATTTTTAAATGAAGGAAAAGTACACAATCCATGGAGTATATTTAATTAGCCCTCAGACCATTAACTCCACCAGTCACTATTTCAAAACAATTTTGGAACTACTTATAATTTAGTTTTTCAAGATAAAAAAGATTTCTGTAACCAAATAACTGCCTCTGCGGTGACATGAAGGTGGTATTCTAATATCAGGGTTCACCAGCTCTTCTGCATTTAACCTCCTTCCTTTAAAGTCTCACTGCTTTCTTAAAATTCGGGCTTTTTTTATTAATTATACAAATCATTAGTATTAGAAAGGTAATATAATGGTTTCAAAAACTAGCTTCACAGACTATCTGCATATTTAATCAACTCCACTAATACATTTTTAATCACTCAAGTTCAGGTTCTTGTCTTGAAGCTTAACTTGATAACAAACCAAGCAACTGGTAGAACTAATTGGAACAGAATAAGTGAATAATTTATGAAGAAAGGAAAAAACACAGGGCACTCATGAGGTGTAAGTCATAGCTGTTTTTGAGAGGTAACAGGAAAGACAATGGTTAGTTCTTGAATTCCTAGTATACTGCTGACATCCAGAGGCTATCATTTAATCGTATTCCAAATTTCTCCATCAAACCTTAAGAAAGAGCAGGAATGTTTGGAAAATTCAGATCTTTCACTAATATCAACACTAATTGGGTTATCATACACACTGATTATGTCAGTCCAACATTTTGATTAATCTCTTAAATCTTGGAGCTTAGGGTGTATTAAACTACTTTCCATTCTGCATTGGTGATTTCACAGCAAGCTGAACTGAAACAAGCTGCAATGTAATAATAAAAGAAAGAAAGCTAAAAGCTCAGGATACTATGATTTTACTCACTGAATTGATTAATAATGAATTGTTTGCTTATTTTTTTAAATCTGAAACAAGACAACATATTGAAAAATAGCACTAGGCTATTAAAAAACACCTTGCTTTCCCTTCATTAGGAATATTCTCTGAAAGTTTAGGTATGGAACTTGCCAAAAAGAAAACTAGAGAATCTTGCTTGAAGTTTGTACACTACTAAACTCTTAACCATGAAGAGCTTTCTTCTTGGAGAAGTTGGTTGCTATATTTCCTAAGTATGTCGATTTGAAATGAAGGAAGCTGTCCTCGTTCAAGAGGAGAACCGCAGAATTGGTGCTTCCTATATACACCCAGTAAAATATTCTTCTTATTTTATCCCAAGACACCTATTTTCCATGTCACCTTCCTCACCATCTCAATGTTGTTATTTTTGCCCAAATGAAGATAATAGATGAATATTTAAAATCACCCATAAAATGCCTGTGGCTTACAAACTTTAAAAGCTCCTACATACTTATTTGATAGTATAAAAGTATAGTGTTATGTTTGGCTTCAGTCATATTTTATGAATTGCCCTCTAGTAAAATTTGTCGCACTAGAAAAATGTTGTGTGACTGTAGGCAAGTCACTTCACTTCTCTGTGCCTCAGTTCCCTCACCTGGAAAATGGGGATTATCTGTGAGCCTCACATGGGACAACCGGATTACCCTGTATCTCCCCCAGCACTTAGAACAGTGCTCTGCACACAGTAAGCACTTAACAAATACCAACATTATCATTATTATTATTATAGTGACTGCATGTCAGCAGGTTATTTCATATGTACAATATATACAGGAGCAAGAAAAAATAGATGCCTATGATTGGCAAAAATCTCAAATTTGGTAGGGGTAGTTGCTGATGGATCAAATATTGAGTCTCAGGACCAATCTCCTAGGCAACAGGAATCGTCTCTTTGCAAACTGGAGAATTGTGAAGGCAAAGGGATGATTGGTCTTTTTTGGAGGCTCTCTTTAAATAGTTTTTCAGTAATAGTATGGCTTTGAGTAAAAAATGGCTTCTGAGAAGCAAGAAGATAAGGCAAGGGCAGAAAAAGCACAAAGAAACCAAAGATTATGTTTACTTTATGATCAGTAAGAGCAGCTCAATCAGTACAAATGTGATCAGGACTCACCATTCCTTTGAGAAAGTTGGAAGTTAACCATACAAATTCTGATTGCTTGATTTTTTTCCTATTTAAGAGGTATGGTAACTTCTATACCTGCTCAATAAAGGCCACATCAGGAGTTGAAAAAAGAAGTATGTAAGGGGGTACTATCTTAGTAAAAATCCTTTATCATAGAAGAAGGTACTTATAATGGAGTGCTGAGGGTTTTGGGTGAGTTAGTCATGATTTGGCAACAGCTAGCTGTAAATACGGCATCACCATCCTTCCAGTCTCACAAGACCGTAACCTTGGTGTTATCTTTGACTCCTCTCTCCCATTCAACCCACATATTCAATCCATCACTAAATCCTGTCGGTCCCACCTTCACAGCACAGCTAAAATCCTCCCTTTCCTCTCCATCCAAAATGCCTGGAGTGATTAAAGCCATCACTCATTCTATGCTGCATGTATTACTGCATCAGCCTCCTCGCTGACCTCCCAGCCTCCTGTTTCTCCCCACTCCAGTCCATACTTCAGTCTGCTGCCCGGATCATTTTTCTACAAAAACATTCAAGACTTGTCACCCAACTCCTCAAAAAACTCCAGTGGTTGCCCATCTACCTCTGCCTAAAACAAAAACTCCTCACCATTGGCATTAATGAACCTTGCCTCTTCCTACCTCACCTCGTTTCTCTCCTTCTACAACCCAGCCTGCATACTTCACTCCTCCAGTGTTAATGTTAACATTTCTCAATGTGCCTCAATCTCACCTATCTCATCACTGATCCCTAACCCACATCCTGCCTCTGGCCTGGGACACCCTCCCACCTCAAATCTGAGAGACAATTACTCTCCCTGTCTTCAAAGACTTATTGAAGGCATATCTCCTCTAAGAGACCTTCCCAGACTAAGCCCCACTTTTCCTCATCTCCCACTTCCTTCTGCATCACCCTGCCTTGCTCTCTTTGCTCTTCCCCCATCCCAGCCCCACAGCACTTATGTATATATCTGTAGTTTTATTTATTTGCATTGATGTCTGTTTCCCCAGTAAGTGCTCAATAAATATGATTGATTGACTGATGCTATGAAGAGAAAACTCTTGGGCCAGAATGACGTCTTGAATACAGACTATTTCTGCAAACAAGATTGTTCCACCTGAAGGAATTATAGATAATAATAATGTTGGTATTTGTTAAGCGCTTACTATGTGCAGAGCACTGTTCTAAGCGCTGGGGGAGACACAGGGGAATCAGGTTGTCCCACGTGGAGCTCACAGTCTTAATCCCCATTTTACAGATGAGGGAACTGAGGCACAGAGAAGTTAAGTGACTCGCCCACAGTCACACAGCTGACAAGTGGCAGAGCTGGGATTCGAACTCATGAGCCCTGACTCCAAAGCCTGTGCTCTTTCCACTGCGCCACGCTGCTTCATAGATGGCTAGTGGCAGTCCATGTTTCCCCACTCCTCAAGAATGTTCACTGCACTTTCCATCAAACAAAAACTCCTTACCACCAGCTTTAAAGCACTCAATCATCTTGTACCCTCCTACCTCACTTTGTTGAACTCCTACAGCAACCCAGCCTGCCAATTTTGCTCTATTAATGCCAACCTACCCTCTGTATCTCGATCTAGTCTATCACACTGCTGACCTCTCACCCACATCTTTCCTCTGGACTGAAATACCCTCCCCTCTTCATATCTGACAGATAATTACTCTCCCTACCTTCAAAACCTGATTGAAAATAAGTCTTTCTCCAAGAGGCCTTCCCTGACTAAGCCCTTATTACCTCTTCTCCTATTTCCTTCTGCATCACCCTTATTTGCTCACTTTCTTAGTTGCCCCACATCCCCATAGCACTTAAGCTTGCTGTTATCCTTTCCCCTAATCTCTCTCTGATGCATCACCTATGCACATCGTGTGCAGAGCACGATGAGGTTCTTGAAGGAGGACAATTGGGAAGATGTGGAAGGGAAAGTACTTTAGGACAAAAAAGAAAGAGGTGAATTGGCTAGACCTATCTTCTCTAATCCTATTCTCCTTAAGGACAACACAGCCAATCAAGGTAAGAATTTACATACTTTATGGGCTAAAACTGGCACCAGAAATTCTAATGCTGAACTAGAATCATCAAAAAGAGAAAAGGGAGTAAGGGCAGTCAGTGGCTTATCACTCAGCTGAAGAGTCAGAGGCAAAGGAGGAACACAGAATAGTTCTTGGAACATTCCAAGGAAGCCATTTAGGGTGTTCTTAGGGAGAGATTACATGTCATCAGTAATCGTAAAGATGTTCTGGGTTACTTCCTTTTCTTCCATCCTCTCACATTTGCACCTCTCTGCATCAATTCCAGGATTTCAGCTGTAGCCAGGATGAGAAGGAAAAGAAAACATCGAGATAGGCAGAGAACTGGATCAAAGATATTTGGTCAAAGCCAGTGACCCAATCTCCCTCATATTTTCCCTCCTGAACTGTCCCATCCTTTTCGGTTGGACTATATAGACTGAACCAAATGTGTTGACCATCCATGTCTCTATCTTCTTTGAGTTTTAAATTTCAAACAGAGGAATCCCTATTCCCAGTTCATAGGGGATTTGGAAGTAAAGAAGTTACTTCAAAATTTTCTCCAAGTAAGATGTAAATTCTATTCCCGAAGGAGCTTCAGAGGAAGTTGACAGTCTACTCTGAGAGGTCCTGTCAATCTAGGCCATATCGTGAGCTCCTGGCTTGAAAGTCTGGTATTCTACATCTCTACCAGTTATCTCTTCTTTTTGAAAACTTCAGCATCCAATGGGTGTTTCTGTCAAATGCTAATAAGTTCAAAGGCTAAACTAAATTACTGCAAGGTAGTGAATTCAACTACCTATGGTAGTCCATTCTTAAGAGATCGGAACTAGACATTTTTCGTCACCTCGTTCTACAGTCTCACATACCTCCAGAGACATTTTTGATATGTTTTCCTATTTTCTACATATGCAAAAGCAAGACTGGGGAGGGCTTCCTGAAATATTCTGGAACAAGAGATTTCTCCCACTAAGATTCCTGACTCCAGGAAGCTACTGCAGAAAATAAGGAATTGATGACAGTACCAATCCATCCTTTAACCTGGGGGATAAAATAGGGTGTCCCATAGGACAGGCAATGTTCGAAAGGCAGAAGTCCCATGGAGTGTGGCTAGTTCTCTCTCCCTGTTATACCGGAAAACAAATCTTTCTGTCTGATGGAAAATGCATGGGAAACCTGGAGGTTCTTGAGGAGTGGAGAAACATGGATTGAACATTTTTCTAGAAAAATGATTCAGGCAGCAGAGTGAAGTACGGATCGGATTAGGAGAGAGGGAAGCAGAGAGGTCATCAAAGAGTCTGATACAGTAATCAAAGCATGATAGGATAAGTGCTTGGATTAATGGGGTAGCAGTTTGGACGGAGAGGATTTTAGTGATGCTGTGAAGATGTTTGTAGATAGAGAGGAGTGTCTTGTGGGAACTTGGACTGCAGGTATGTGGCCACAATTCTCTGCTTGAAGCAGAGGCTACCTCCTTACTCCCACTTTCCCCAAACAAGTGACCCAAGAAGCTTTGTTGACAAGCTGCCCTTGCAACTTCCCTGCTTGAAACCGGCAAAAAGATATAGGATAGGAAAGAACACATACAGTTATCTCTATTTTACAGACTAATAAAAGATGAGCCTTGTATTTGTGCATAAAGATACTTGAAAAATTATCTCAGGAAGAGCTATAGGGACCTTTAAGTCTATCCAAGTCTATTTTTCTTTAAAGCCTCTATTTCCAAATACATAATTTCCAGCCAAAGAAAGTACACAGTAAAAAATGTCATAATTTGACCAAAATGTTTGCTAAAAGAAAGAGAACAGAACCATATTCTGATTCTGGCTCTTCCAGGGAACAAACGCCGAAACAATTACCTTCACGATAGGAATGACCCAACGTAACCTAAGAGCTTTCACCCTGGACTCCTTCTTCTACTCTCCCTCTTCATAGCTCAGGCCTCTGGTTATCAAGCTAGAAAGTCATAGCTTATTTTTAGTATTAGTGCATCTTGGGAAGATATTAATTTCTAAGACCAGTCCACTAAAATCCAATTTGGCATCTATCATCCAACCTCTCCCACATAATAAGCAATTCCCTTTCCTTTTCTGCTCCGAAGCTTCTCTCGAAAACTTGAGTAGTCTGTACACAGTCAATGCTATTTACTGAATGCTTACTTTGTGGAGAGCTGTACGTTCCCAGAAGCCCAGTTTTGTTGAATTCTTGCCCTTGAACCTGTACTTTGAAAGGTTCCAGCTTCAGCCATGATCACTCTTTCCCACTGTGTCATATAGAGCTGTAGGCACCGTTATATTCTCTTAATTTAATGTTTTTCAGTTCTTCTGGAGGAAATGAAATAAATACGTACTAAATCCATGAAGAGGAAGGTTTCATTAAGGTCTTTAAGAAACTTGTGAATCTTGCAAAAAATAATTTTCAAACCAGTGTCGAGTTCACTTTGTGCAGACTCAGTCACTGAGCACCCACTGAGGACTAAGAACTTTACTGGATGATGGAGAAAGCTGTGAAGAAAAAAGACTATGGAATCCTTCCTGAAAGGAGGAGTCACATTCTAATTAGGATGACAAGAAAACACGAACACCCCAAATGCGATGGAACTAATAAATTCAATATTTATGCCCTTTTACACTGGGAATAAGAAGCTGACTGAAGACATAAGCTATCTGAGTAAGCACAGTGGCATCTCTGAAAACTAAACCAGTTGGTGCCAGTTTTGTTAAGATATTTTGTGTGTTTTGCTATCCATTACTACCCCCATCCATACTTAAACCTATCTGGGAATCAATCAAGTCGATTTGTCGATCACTGTGTGCAGAGAACTACATTAAATGCTTAGGAGAGTACAAATAACAGATTTGGTAGACACGCTCCCTGCATGCAACAAGCTTACAATCTAGAGGGGGAGACACATATTAATATAAATAAATTTTGGATCGATACATAAGGGCTGTGGGGCTGAGGAAGGGATGAATAAAGGGTGAAAACCTAAGTACAAGGGTGACGCAGAAGGGAATGGGTGAAGAGGAAATAAGGGCTTTAGTCGAGGAAGGCCTCCTGGAGGAGATGTGCTTTTAATAAGATTTTCATCACCTGGGAATCCATATGAACAGAGAGATCCAGATGTTATTAATCCCAAGGGGAGCAACATTTCAGCTTTATTGTACCAGCACTTCCAGAGCCAGGAGCAAAGTATTCTGCCCAGCTAATGCTGTGCTAGGCAGAGAAAGGAATCTGGACTCATAGAGAGGATGGGAGCATTCTTTTAGCTGAGATCCCATTTTAAGAGAGCTTGGCTTTACTGTGTTTTATAGAAGCACTTCATTAAAGCTTTACCATTCATTTTATCAGCTTAAATAGTGTTTTGTAAAACAAAGCAGTCAGTGATTCTTTTCAATATTAGCTTTGATTTTATTGGCATGTCACTGATTCTCCCAAACACTATACAAAAAAAGAAAAATAGTCTTTGTTTATCGTACATTTTGAAAGACTGCCAGCAGGTGCTTTCTAGTTTTCACCATTGTAAAAGACAAGCCAACAACTTGATTCAGATTTAGGCAATACTTTATGGAATTTCAACATTTAAAAAATTCCTTTAGAGAAGCTTTCAAAAGGCAATCCTTGTACGCTTCCTTGTATGCTTCCCCTCTCAGCAGAAAAGGCAATATCTCTGATTACAAAAATCCTAGGCACAGAACAAGTAAAGAAAGGTCCCTGAACAGTAAGTTTCCTCACAGAGCCCTTTAGGAATATTTCATCTCAGTTCTAGAAGGGTCCCAAGGTCCTTTAAAGCTTTAAATTCCCACTACTAACACTCCTGAAAGTAAATGTGAAGGTGGAGAATGATTAAGAGAACGTTTGTTAATTAGGATCAATTGTGATGATGAATTTTTGGAGACAGACATTTGTGCCAGACTCACTCATTTTCACCGTTCAGTTATAATGATTTTCATTCATTAAAATCCAGTTGCAGATCTAAGCTGAAATACTTTGGGAAGACCTTTAAATGACATACTAGAAGAATCTTAAACATAGTTAAGCGAAACATCACTGGGAGAGATTTCATATTAGGAGAATTCATATGCTTCCAGATTTATGTGCAGGAAGGGTTTTTTTGGTATAAAAAATCACCTCGGCATGACAGTCATGCTTTCTATATAACCAAAAGTGGTTCCATTCAATCATTACATTAAAACAACAAAACTGCAGTGAAAAATGTGCTACTGCAGCAGCTAGAATAATGCCAGTGTTAACACTACAGTGCAATTAATAATTCAATACAATTCCTCTGGAATAAATCAATGCATTATAATCAATCTTTAAACCTGTGATTTTAGAATATTTGTCATTTTAAACTTATAAGAAAATTGTGTTGAAAATTAGAGCACAAGAGAATTTTCAGTTTTATTTAGAGTTGCTAAACAAAATTCAGACCTGACTCTTTGCAACCTAAAAGGAGCAAATAATTCATTTCAAAGCCAAGGTTCCTTTGATTTTTATGTGTGTGTGTGTGTGTGTGTGTGTGTGTGTGTAACAGTCCTCTAATGCTATGGTAAATGAAGTTGTAGAAGTGTTTTAAACATTCCTGTTTGGGTTTGTAAAGAGGATCGAAGTAATTTGAAGTACTGTTAAAATTGCACAGTAACACACAGAATCTCTTTTTGAGGTTTAATTTGTCCAGCAGTGAATTGTAAATGATGTGTGCAATGCAAATTGCAGGTGTTTTCTTATTTATGACTCACATAAACTCTTCTTTGCAGCTTGCAAGTGAAATTTATATTCAGTTCGACATGGAAATATTTTTTTCTCATACAAATGGCCTTTAAAATTGTTCTAGTGTCTCCATTTTCCACTATTGATTGGTGGAATGATTTCTATTTTGGTTAAAGGGCAATCCGAGAACAATAATGTTTCAATTTGCAAGGCAATACTCCCTTATTAAGCTGATAGAACTCCACTAGCTGGATAAGATCCGTGAATCTGGTGTGACCGTCATCCAGAGTATGAAACATTTCGCCTTCATCTTCCAGCTGCAAGGAAAAAAAAAATCCCAATAAATAGCAACACATTTTGGTTGTCATATAGCCAAAAAACTTACTTGTAAGATTGAGCTGTGTTTTTCATCTGTTTAACTTCATGTATATCATTTTCATACTTTTGGGAGACTATGAAACCGGAGTGTGGTGACATCTTGGTTTCAAGCTCTGGACCAAACTGAAAATGTACAAGGCTGTTGTGTAGTGTATTGTACTTTCTCTACAGCTGTAAGACCCAGATCCCACACTGGTGCCATACCAGGCTCCTGGAGCAGTTCCAACAGCATTATCTATGGGCTACATTAAATACCAGATGGTAAAACAAGGTCACGAAAGAAGATCTGGAACACAGTTAAGTCTTCTAGCACTGAGGTAACACTCATTTAACACAGCTATGCTGGGACATGCAAAGAGACTGAGCCACAACCACCCAAACAATACCCAAACAACTGCTCTAAGGCTCGATGAAATTTGGGAAGTTAAAAGGAAGGGGGGCTGAGGAAATCTTCTAAGAACGAAGTAAAACAAAGTTTACACGGTGCTGCATTCCAGCTGAAAATTAGGAGTCAACCGTTGAGGACAGACCGGTATGGTCCACAGCTATCAAGAAATAGATGGCTCTTTTCAAGCAAAACCTTTGTAAGAGAAACAAAGAGGCAATAGGGAAAATAGTGCCAGCCACGGTAAATGTTAAGTATTACAACAGAAGGGACAAGCTTTTTGTGTGCACAATATGTGTCAGCCTCACACCCACACATACTCATGGGTAAATTTCACTCAGTGATTTTTTTTTTCAAATACAAAGGACAACTACATATATATACTATGAATAAATTATTTCAATAACATTTGAGCAAAAACTAAACTTCCAATTTAGAGGAGCAGAATCTAGAAACAAGGAGCTTGTTTTCTAATTTTAGCATGACAGGTACACACAAAGGAAGGAATATATAGTTTAGTACCTCCTGGACAATGATGTGACTTTTCTCTTAGGTATTGTTTGGAAGAGATTAGAAAACAGGACTAAGGAGTTTGTGTCACCATTTTAATACTGTTACTATCTTCCTTAGGTGTAACCAAGGGACTACAAGATTTTGATTAAGATGTTCACTCATAGAAAGTAGGTTCCTATTAAAAATGATCTTTGTACTTCACCAGACTCATTTAGTACATTAAAAATGAATACTCCCATAATTTGCATCACTAAATTGATTCTGTAGCAATGGAATATTGTACTAATGGATTATCCTTAGAACGTCTTTTTTTTTTTTTGGCACTGGAACAGTCTGGCATTACACAGTTGATACTCACCAGCAATATTGATTGCTTAATGAAGGAAGTAGATGGGCAATTTATAGGCCTTAGATAATTCTGCCCAGCGAAAAATCCAAGGGTGGTAGAAGTAATGAACATCGCAAGGCTAAATGATTTTCTACTACAACATCAGTCCACAAACTTCATTCCTTTAATGCCAACTAAACTCAATTTTGTCTACTTTACCATGACTCCTTACCCACGCCCTCCCTCTGATCTGAAACATCCTCCCCTCTATATACAACAAAACCCCACCACTCTCTTCACCTTTCAAAGCCTCCTAAAAAAAGTATGTCTCCTTCAAGAGGTCTTCCCTAACTAAGCTTTCATTTTCCCAACTCCTCGGCTTCTGTCTCACCATGAAACTTGGATTTGTACCCTTTAAGCAACTGATATTCACCCCACCCTCAGCCCCACAGCACTTATGGAAATATCTGGAATTTCTTTTAATGTCTGGGTTCCCCTCTAGATCGTAAGCTCCTTTTGGGTAGGGAACATGTCAACCAACTCTGTTGCACTGTTCTCTCCTAAGTGTTTAGTACAGTGCTCTGCACACAGCAAGCACTCAGTGAAGACCATTCATTGATGGATTTTAATCTGATAAATTTTACCTCCTCTGTGAGTGAAAAATGATAATAATAATTCTAAGAAGAAGAAGAATAAGAAGAAAAAGAAGAATGAAGATAATAATAATGGTACTGTGGTATTTATTAGGTGCTTGCTATGTGCCTCCATAAGCTTTGGGTAGAAACAAGATAATCAGGATGGACACAGTCCATGTCCCAGATAGGATAGTCCCAGTCCCAAGGAAGAGAAGGAGAACAGTTACGGAATCCCCATTTTACGGGTGAGGAAATGGAGGCATTGAGAAGTTAAATGACTTGTCCAAGGACAAACTCCAGACAAGTGGCAGAGCCACTGTCCTGTTGAGGGCACTAAAATGTTTGCTGTCTTTATATTTGTTCCATTTCAACTCACCCTTCAACAACTACGTGGGTATCCTACTACTGCCCATTCTCCTTATATGTTCCGCTTAGGGAAACTGGATCGGGAAGAGCAACTGAGTGTGTCGCAGAACCCTGATGTGGGAATCGTGCTTGTGAAATTGGCTCTCAATAGACACTGAGGAAACTGCCTAAGTTTCCAAAGTAGGTCCAAATCTCACGGCTACACAGCGGGTTGGATATTAATACCACTTTGCAGAACTTCAGTTAGGTTTTGGCTCGAAAGCTTGGCTGCCCCATCGTTGCCCCACTAGCTGGCAAAATTTCAACATTCACACTGATCTTGATTTGGCTTTAGACCTCCTAATGACCACATCGGAAACAGAATACTGTTGGAGGGAGCATTTGTCTAATGCAGTAATGGTATTTCTTAAGTTCTTATTATGCAAATGAAAAGTGCGTAATACAAAAGCGAATGGGCCTTTTTATCTTGGACAACTTTATATCAAGGAGGATTATGGGAAGGCATGCGAGATAATCAGTTCAAAAAAAGTCCAGGCTCCACATGAGGCTCAGAGTCTAACTAAATCATTTAATGTAATAGACTGCATCAGCTAATTTTCAAAAGTCTTAATTCTTTCATTTATATTTAATATTCTATGTGACAAACTTTGCTCTAAAACTCATATTCCAGAAATATTAGATTATATTGAACAACAAAAATATTCAAAAGTCACAGTGCACAAAGGTAATTTTCTACTACTATGTAAATGAAAATTACTTACTGGTATAATTTGAAAGTGCTTTATTTTCTGTCCATGGCTCAATGATAATACGAATGTTTTGGGGTTACTTTGGCTATCCCGTACCAAGAAAAGTCTAGAAAGAGAAAGAGAAGGAATTTTCAGTTTTAGCCCATTCTAAAGTTCTTGAAATGCATGGTTGGGAATATTAATACTCGATACAGCATAGATATACTCATACCTAGTCATCAACCTAGTATCTTAGGTAGATTTGGCAGCCCTCTTGTGCTTTTGAATTTAAAAAAAATTAAAATGAACACCACATACTGAGAAATACATCCATCAAAATGGTCTGTTTTGACACTTTCCATTTAAAATTAACACAGTATTCAATCAAAAATTATTCAACATTATGAGGGGCATGCCTTTTTACTGCTCAGACTAAATGTATAGCTAAAGGTATGTGTCCCCAAAACACATTTAAGTACCCTATATAGATACCCACAATCATCAGCCTGGAGTGTACAGATGTAAAATTCCACCTTCTCTCCACAGAGGAAGTCTTGGATATTCTTAGCGCTGGCCTGTCATTTTACCTCCAGGGCAGGTTAGACCCAGGGAAACATTAACCCATCTGAAATTTAAAACTCTGCACACTATAGGTTATTTCTCCCTTTAGTTTTCCAGATGTCCTTTGTGGTTTTGGCTCAGCACTAATGTTGCTCATGACAGCGATGGAAAAAAAAAGGGGCAACTTTTGTAAAAGGGGCAACTGACAATTCAAAAATTATTCTAAATCTATAGAAAATTTAACATATGCTGGTTCATATTTAAACTCTAACAGATAAAACAAATGGATAGTCTGAAATATCAGATTACAAAATAGCCCCATATAAGACCTAGAGAGCATTGTCCTTAGAGGTGAATTTCTATTTGCAAAGCCACGCAAAACCCACCTGCACTTAAACACAGAAAAAAAAAATACAATTAAATTAAAAAGTACCACCTTTGGGAATACCAGACAGATTTTTTTGTTTCATTTTGTTCTATGGCAGGATAACGACATCAAAATTTGAGGCACTCCAATTGTCCAGAAGTACTTTTATAGCATTTGTGTTAGTGAGAGATTCCAGACATTACATCATTGGCAGATATGATAAAAGTAAGCTTTGTTGGTAAATCAAGTTGTAAATCTTTCGTCTTTTTAAGTAGATCATCACCACCATCTAGTGGCCACACTCTCTTTTCAAATTTGTGCTACTAAAAAATAGCTAAGAAGGTACGTCTGAGCTTTACTGTTCTTTTGTGGAACACACATTATATTGGGTTCAGAAAGAAAATTAAGCATCAGAAGTTCATCATTATCGTATTAGTCTTTCATAGAATACAGAAAGTATTTATACTCATCCAGCATAGACTTTAAACATCATATGAAAATAATGTTTCATTAGACATATGTTTACGTATATATGATATTTTTATATACATGTAGAAAAACATAATATATACATAATTGTTCTTCAGGTTCGGGCAACATTATTGACAGTGGTAATTATGGCACAGATTAGGTACTCACTCTGGGCTAAGCTTTATGATAGCTACAAGATTGTGAAATTGGCCAATCTCTGTCCCATAATGAGTTAATAGTCCTTATTATTACATTTACAGATGATGAAACTGAGGCCCAGAGAGGCTAAGTGAATGGCAAGAAGCCATTAATTGGTCAGTGGCAGAGCTGGAACAAAAATCCAGGTCTCCGAACTCCCAGTTCCATGGTGTTTCCACTAAACCACGCTATCTCCTGAAAAAAAATTTTTTAAATCATCTAGATACACAAGTATGGCTAATAAGGCCACAGTGAAACAATCCTCTCCACAATGTGTTCATATAAAGCCTGTGCCTTGCTGGCCCGTTAGCAACCCTGACTGGTGCTGTTTTAGCTTCTTCCTCCTGTTTCTGCTCCAAATCAGTCACGCCATTTCTAATTGATCTACACTAGGGTGATTTTCTTCTTCAACAATTATTTCACATCGTGTGAAGTCTGCTGCTTCATTGTGACTTTAAAGTGTTCCTTTTGTTCTCCCAGTTTACAGGTACTCAATATAGAGCAGCTGTTAGAGCTTACTGCCATCCACTGTGATGGATGATGCACTGGCCTATGATTCAGGACCCCATTAATTGTGATTTTTGTCATGCCACTTGATGTTAAGCATTACAGGTAAATGGTGTTGGATGGAACTGCTCTCGATGTCAGACACGTTCTACGTGGACGGGAACAAGTCATATCGTCACAGAAAAAGCTGACCACGGTCATTGTTTCATGTTAATTAGGTGCTGTCTGAATTTTGATTTTCTACTCTTGCCTCTCTTAGTGAAATGTCCTCCCTAGGTAGCAGAATTCAGGGATACATTTGTACTTTTCTATCTGTCTCTCTCATTACAGTGCAGATTTCTTGTTGGTAGTGTGTGTGTCACTTGCTAGTTTTGTACTCCCAAGAACTTGGTACAGTGTGTGGCACACAAAAGGGTTTCCATGAATGCTATTACTGTACACCAATTAGTTTTATCTCTGTGGTACTAGCAGATATCCTTGGTTGTGGATGTGATTTCCCAATGTGGACTGATGAGTGACTTTTTCTTTAGTCTAACCATTGATCAATAGAGTTTTACTCAACTAAGAAGTGATGTATGTGCATATCTTCTTGGATGTGTATTACTCATCCTCCTCCTCCTCTTCCTCCTGCTATTACTAGCACCACCACTAGCACCACTAGTAATATTGCTACTCCCAAAGAAAAGTTACTTGATGAAGTGATTAAAGGGGTTGGAATTACTGAGTTGGAAGAGCCTTTTTCAAGTTTTGGAATCACATTCTTATCCAGCTTTCAGATTCCTTTTGAGCCTAGCCGCATAGAATAGTTTGAACAAGACCAGACCTAGTCCCGCTCTATTCTTTTGGAAATGGGGAATGGATCAGGAAAGATCCCTTCAATTCTGATGCAGCTAACCATGGAATTATCTTAGGATATTGATAAACTTCTGAGGGCAGCCACGCATTTTTAATAGTGGCTAGTTTCAACGTGCAGATGGTGACAAATATTTTGTAAGGAAAAACGTCTGGAAGCAGTCCTGCTGATATTTTCCATCTGAATCTAACTTGAGGAAAATTATGCCTGCTGTGCCCCACTGTGGTCTGAAGATGCACTGCATTCTGGGACCCCAGACTTAACCACATTCTTTAGTAGCTGGTCCGGGGCTACTTTCAACAAAGGTCTTCTTACTGGCTATGATGAACGGTAAAATCCCATGAGAGTATCTGAAGCCACCATACTCTCCCTTTCTGCTTGAAGGTGGTGAAAATAATGGCATCATTGAAGTTTGGCTGGAATTTCCTCAAGTATTCCAAATGTTGAGGAAGGCCTATGCTGAGGAAAAAAAACCTCTTCTCTCTATAGGTCTTAGCAAGGATACCAGAAATCTAGGAATTTTGCCATTCTTCATTTCATACCTTTAACTTCATTAGTGACTTTATGCCAAGTAGACTGCCACTGTCATATCTTCCCACATTTCCTCTCTTTCTGTCTTTAGAGTGAATAGATCACTCTGGACTGTAAATTCCTTTTGGGCAGGAAATAGTCTGCCAACTCTACTGTATTGTACTCACTCAAGAACCTAATACAGAGCTTGGCACATGATAAGGGCTCAACAGATACCACTGACTGACTGATGTTCATCACCTTCTTCTCCTGGAGTATATCCATATTCCTAAAACACTGCCAGTAATTCAATCCTGAAACTTCTCCCCTACAGATTAAACCATTCTTGCAAAGATTCATTCGCACGGTCACATGAGCAGTGAATTATGCTGCGTGACGAAATCCATCTTCCTATATTTGAAACACTGCTCAAGATTTGTTTTTCTGTTTCTTTTTTACCCTGATAAATGGCAACATTAATCCCGCTATCCTTAGGCAGATTTCTCCACTCAGCACATGTATTTCAGTGACTACTCTGGCTATAATCATGGGGCATATAGGGTAGAGGAGTAAAGAAAAGGGGAATGAGAGGAGCAGGAAAGGATCGTAGCAAATGGACATGAAGTGATACCAAATAACTCTTACAGAGTGGGACTCTATAAGTTCAGTAAATAAGATTTACTTTGCTTACTCATTCTATAATTATTCTATAAGCTTAATGGGTCGTTCTCTAGGAATAGATATCAGGAAAACAGTTGCCCTTTTTATAATCCACTCATTAAGTTCCATATCTACTGGTATTAGAGATATTTGCCATGTCCCCACAGGATGAAAGAAGAGAAGCTGGAAGTAAGAGGAACAGAGGAACTCAAGGCTTAAGAAGATGACTCCAAAACTGGCCTCTCATTGAATTGAGCATTTCTGATATTTTCCCCATGATACAAATGGTTGTGATTATAACTGCATTAAAGGAAGACAGAAAAAACAGAAGAAAAATCTATACACAATCCAGAAAAACAAGCATGAATTGATTTTCCTGGATGTGATCTTAAAATCCCATTTAGATTTGGAAATATATATATTTTAAAAGTTGTCTGATGAAGAGAAATTATAAGAATTAATCTGAGATTTTATAGCTATTTAAATTATGGACCAGTATTTAAAAAATCAGTTTATATGAAAACCAAAAACGTCTTCCTATACTAAATGCCTAGGAAACACAGTGATCCCAAAATTTGGGATTCAATCTTCTTCCTCTAGCATCTTCCCTTTTGACTGCTTGTATTCTCAAACTTCTTCCACTTTGAAAAATAAGAGAATACACGTCACCACTTCTTCACAAGTACAGTCACATCATCCTTCTCCCAGTTAAACGTAACTACTTTATGCCCCACTACGCTTTTTATCTAAACACCCTCTCCCTCATCTTTTACCATTCCACAGAAACTTCCAATGACTGGGACAATGGTGGATTTAACATTTGGCCAACCATTATTATGCACTCTGGCATCCTTTTGTTTATTAAGTTTTGATATTTATAGATCTATAGATTTATATCTAAGCTTATTTATACATCATATGCTTATTATACCATGAATAAATTTAAAATTTACAAAATACAAATGCCTCTAGTCCCTTTCAGCAAAGGAATTCATGATGTCACTGGATAAGATCAATGATAATGATTATAAGTCGACTGAATGTATTGACAAAATGCTTAATCTGTCTTCTCCCATTTTGATCATAAATAATCCCTTATTCACTGAAGAGATGAAAGAAAAATATTCTGTAGTACAATCTGTGGCTGATGGGGTTATGAGCAGTCTTAGAGCAAGTTAATATTAGGATCTGGAACAAAAAGCACATTCTTTTGCACCCATTTTTATGAATCTAGTATGTGCATTTTTCTTCCAGAAATAGGTTTTTGTGAAAATTCCATCTCCTCTCTAAGCCAAGGTCTATAGCTAGGTCAACCTGATCACCAATGGATTCTTGCTGGCCTGGGCTAGATTCATGTGGGGGCCTTATGGACGATAGCCCAGGCCCTTGGGGTAAGAGGGAGTCCACCACAAAAATAATGGCATCTCCCTTCAAGAATGATGGATGAGCATAAGTCCTGGAACTTCAAAATCTAGAATTGCCTAATAATCGTGCTACTTGGAATTAAAAGTACATGTTTTTAGGTGGAAATATAATTGAAAAATGGCTTTCTGTTGAATAAAGTGCAGGCCTTATTTCATTATTATTATTTCAGAATTTATGCCAGAATTGTGACCTTTTTGCTTTAAATAAAAAAGAAACTTACACACAGGGACCCCACAAATAATCTAATAGCCCATGGCTCACAGGAGAGTTCAGGCAGCTCTGCTTCTGGCAAAATCTAGCTGTCTCTTCTAAGCATCTCTTTTGCCATTCTTTCTTCTCTAAAACTGTTTTCATGGGTCTCCAAGAACATTGAAATCTCTTCGTTGCCCGACAGTCTCTCTGACCACTATCCTTTGCTAATTCCTCTGCTTACCCTCTAAACATGGGTGGTCACACGCACTGAACCTTCTACTCTTCTCTACATCCCTCCATTCCCTTTGCATCAGAAGTACCTATCGCACAATATTCATTCTCCATCTGTTTTCTTTTAGTTATTGTCTATCACTCTGGGGAGTGAGAGCTCTTTGAGAATAGCGTGCATATTCACAATTTCTCCCCTGTATTTCTCTCAGGCCGAGTTCAGTCATCTAAACACCATGAGCACTTGTAAGTACTAGTGAATAAATGGATGGATATTAAATTATTCAGGAAAAGTAAGGAATCTTTCTCATTTGTCCATACGTTTCTATACGTGTTGAATATAGGCTAAAATCAAAAGTTGGTTTTGCCAATAAAATGGCATCAGGCATGCTCAGTGATATCTAGCTTACCCATCGACAAGTCCTTGCTGTAAAATCAGCTTCTGAGCTTCATCTCTGGAGATTTTATGGTGGAACCATGCCTGTGACCTGTGAATAGCTAGAGAAGTTACATAGGCACATTTAAATATTTCTCTTTGGCTATTTTAATGAAACCCATTAACTACTGTAGCCATTGTGTCTCCACCCACACATTGAAATTTCCCCATTCATTCTCTTCCAGGAAATATTACCGGACATACCTATGTTAGAGGAAGAGGTTTGAGAAGCAGTGGGGCTACCATGTGCATTCAGTCGTAAACATCCTTTTCTCTGAACGGGGAAAGGGAAAAACATTTTTTTTTCAAATTTGGGGTGGAAGAGGCAGAAACCATAAGCAAAGCTTTTTTAAAAGTAAAGATGCTTATACCCTCCATGCTAGTCCTTCTTCAACTGCAACTGACAGAGCTTCGGTGGGATTTTCTATAACTCTACCTTTATGGCCAGAAAAGTCCATTGCTACTAGGGAATTTTCTGAAATGCTTCTCTGCAAGAAATAAAAAAAATCACTTTTTAAAGCACTTTAAGCATCAAACATATTTTGAAAATTGTCTTCGAATGTGGCATTAAAAGTTTCTCAGACCTAGAACATGGTGGTCCATAATAAAGAGCGGTCAAGACTGACAAAGAAATGCCAAAAGTCAAGATATTAAAATCTATTTCTGAACTACAGAGGACCTTTTTTCCTAGAAAGAAATATTTGGGCCTGATAAGGAATGGGATTATTTGGCCATTCCATTCAAACTGCTAGAAAATAGAAGGAAGAAGTCATTAAGGATGCATATTTTGCCTAGACAAACTGGGAAAGACAATACAAAACTAGCTTAAATCAGGAATTTCCTGCATTTATTTTTTCATATGCTAGGTCTATAGCCAATGGTTCCTACTCTCCTGTCAAACTGTTCATATAGGCCAAAAAAAAAAAAAGGTCAGGTTTCCAAAATTAGCCATGTATTTCAAGAATGGTCAGCTGAAATAAATTGGAGTCTGAAAACTGTGTACTGTGAGGAAAAAAAATTAAAATTAAAAAAGCCTCAAAAACTGTTATGCAGAAAGTTTTGACAGGATATTTTCCCTGCAGCTAACGGAAGACTATAAATAAAAATAAGGCATAATGCTAAGTCAGTATCCTCCTGGAATCCGCTGAGCACAAGAATTACAGTCAATTCTCATAATGTGCATGTTTGAACTATTTGTTTTGGCCAGAATGTGTGACAAGGAAGTTACGATTAGGTCTTCCAACAATGCATATTGCTCTGGACAGCATGTGATGCAATGTCTGGTGAAACGTTTGTACATATTGTTCACGATGTGCCTCTCCTATAAAGCAAACTTTTCTTAATAAGGGATTCATCAAGAGCAATATTCCCCGGGTGAACAGAGAACTATCAATCAATCAATGGTATTTATTGAGCACTGACTGAGTGCACAGCATCATACTAAGCCCTTGAGAGAGTTCAATACAATAGAGTTGGTAGACACATTCCCTGCCCACAAGAAGCACAGAGTCTAAATAGAACTCTCAGAATTTAGCTCTCCCCCTTGAGAGAGAGAGAGAGAGCTAGTCATTCTTGATTGAGGAAAAGAATGAGCCAAATCTGAAGGTGTGTGAAAACTTAATTTCTTCATAATATTTTGGCCTGGAGTCCTGTTACATATGGGTCGGAACTTTCAGATGCAATCATATTTCCCCCAAATCATATTTGACTCTCTTGGTGCCACTTAACCTTTATTGTCTATTACATTATGCTCTTCTCTTCGAGCTGTCCTATTACAGATTCAACAAACTTTTTATGGCTCATCTTTATATCCCAGGATCCTGCCTGCAATTTTCCATTCGTTATGGTTCCATTATGAAGCAACTGACAGCTGCTCTGTCCAGACGGTTGCTGTCTCTATAATCTCTATTTGCTGTCACACCTTAGTTTGCCCTTTTCACCCCATGATCTTATGGGCAAGGCTGTGGACCAGTCAGATGTACCTTTGCTTTTCTGACATTAATGAAGAGCCTCCACCTGCTTGAACGACACAGTTCTGAGCTGAGTAGCTGGCCTCAATCGTAATGATAACTTTATCTTTATAACATCTCTAGCTTCACGTGCCAAAATGGACTATGTAATCTCAAGTTTCTGATAACATAGAAATATTGTTGGAAAGAATGATAAATATATCCAGTTTTTCAATAGTACTGGAGGCAGGCATGTGAAGGACAAGACCCAGCTCACCAAAATTACTTACACGCAAGAGGGAGAAATAAAATACAAACAGAAATATCCTCTCTGTTGATAGATTAACTTAATTTTTAGAAAACTACAGGAAGAGACATAAAAGGTGGAAATTTGGCCACCCAACACACAGAGGAAAAAATCAAGAGTTTACCTGAGGTAGAGCAGGGACTAAGAACTGGTGAGGAATAACCTGACACTCATAAGGATAGATTAGAGGAACTGAACAGGTCATTTGCAGCTCCTATTTCTACCACACTGGAAAGTGGCATTGAAGGCATTCAGACTAAGACTGAAGCTCTCAAAGATTTGCTGGGAAACTCAACTTAAAACTACCTAAAGATGGCTATAGTTATGTCCCTGCTTTTTCCTCAAAGTGCTTTCAGGTAAAGCAATAAAAGTTTCACCTAACGTTATTGAGTATCAGCATCAACTGCTATGAGAGCGACAGGCCTGGCTAACAGTTTTTCCTGATGATCAACTGGAAATTAAATAACGACTACCCTGCTATAAAGGGGATAGGCCTGGCTAACAGATTTTCCCGTTGGTTGGTTTTGAAGAATGTCAGGGTCCTCTGATGAATGTGAAAGAAGGCCGCTTTCTCAACGAATTTTCCATTTCAAATGACTTGCTGCTGGAGGTAGGAAATCATCAAATCACTCACCTTCTCCTGTCCCTATGGATGGTCACAAGGAGTCAGGTCTGCAGCAGGAAGTGGAATTACAAGGTAACAAGTACTACTAGCCCTTCTGGCCAATCACTGCCTTAGACAATCCCCAGTCTAATCAGAACACTGGAAATGGCAACCTGGAGCCAAAGTTTCCGGTTTTACATGGGTGAATACATTTTTTAAAACCACCTAAAACTGGATACCTTAATAAAGTTCATCATGATTCTCAGTCTCATAGTTAAGTGCTTATTGGCCTTCCAAAGATGGAAACCTACTCTTCCATAACTTGAAGCAACAGTACTAGCACATTGGAGTTCTTTTCCGGTAGAGTCTATCGAGCTTTCTAATCAACGTTATTTCATGCCTCATTCCAAGAAGCGAGTACTTCATCTGTTACATTACGTATGGGGTAAAGGCTCCTTTCTTAATCACAGCCATGAAGAGAATATTTTCAAGTTAAATGGAAATGCAGGTGGTTTCAAAAATGCAAGTTAACCCATTTGTTACGGGCATCCAAGTACAAATTCCAAATTCACTAAACATTACAAAACCCATCTCGTGTAGAACAACAGAAACCTTAAGTAAAGGAAATGATGTCTTGGATTAATGCACGGGAAATTAAAGTGAAGGCTTAGAGAGGGAAATTGTGCTCTTCTGTAATTCACATACAAATTTACTGGGCCTTCTACTGCCTAATGCTTAGAAGTAAATGACCAGTGTTTTATTATAAATGAGATGTAATGCCTCTGCTAATGAATGCACTTCCTAGCTTCCACTAAAAATGTTTCACAACCTCTTAGGTCAAATAATCTGATTTTTGAATGTTTTGGGCAGTTTTTTTAATGTTCCATTTTGCTTTTTAAATGTTTTGCATTGCTAGAAGTTAGGTCAGAAGCACACGGGAATGACAGAGCTTCCATTTATAAATTTTCTAACATTAACCCCTTTTCTCCTTCTTTCTGAAAAGGACACTTGCTGCAAGTCCTGATTCAGATTTTAAAAAGAAAAACACAATGAAATGAGCCCACTCATTACACTAACAAGATTTGCACTCCCAAGAGGAAAATTCTGTCAATTACCCCCTATCAAGGCTTATGCCTCATGATTCATAAAGACCTGAAATGACCCTTCCAAAAGCTTTTCAAGTATTTCAAGTAACACAGAATGTATAATACTCTTACCTAGCTAAACCGCTTTGTTTTATGTCATTTAATTGATGCTGTAAACGTTCTATTTTTGCCTCGAGGCAACTTGGGCACACAGGTGCAATTTTGTACAGCAACAGTAAAAATCAAAAATAAAATATTATGTCATAATAGTTGGATGCAGAAATTACCATTATTTAGCTATACGAAGGGAATTTAGATGGTATTTTAAAGTAAGGTTTAAGTTTTAGCAAATCAGTACATACCATGGGAGAAATATTCTGAAAACTACAGCCACTTCTACCTTGGTGTGGTTGCGTGTAATTCTGGTACAGCTGCATCCCATACTGCATGGTAAACATAGGCATTTTTTATCATTTTCACCAATAACAGAATATTAAAAATCAAGACTACGTTTTCATGCAAAAATCAATTCATGTCTCCATGCTAATTAAAATAATTAAACAATCGTGAGCATGTTTAATTAGACGTCTTCTTAGGGAAAATTGTTGGATCGTAGCATGTCTGTTTGTTTTTTTACCTTGTGAGGCTAGATTAAAAATAAAAATGGAAGAAACGGTACCCTTTCATTGTGCCTCCAAACTGCAGCTGTGACTTAGTGCAGCCAAAAATCGCATTACCCATTTGTGGAAGTAGCAGAGAGTGCTTTGATTAGTGAATTGGACGTCGTGCTGACCTTCCATCCTAGTTTTCCAGCAGTAGGTAGGTTTACCTGATACTCAATCAGCTTGATGACTTGTCCTCACTAGGAGAACAGACTAGCTTACATTAGAGTAGCCGTAATGTTATTTGCAATGTTTGGTTTAGCCTTCCCCAAGCCAGAGACCATCACACACCAGAAGCCCCATCCCCTGCAGGGGCAGAGGGGAGGCACTCAATCAGTCAATGGTATTTATTGAGCCCTTACTGTGTACAGAGCACTGTATTAAACACTTGGGAGAGTACAGTATAACAGAGTTGAGAAACACAGTCCCTGCCCACAGAGAAGCAGTGTGGCCTGGTGGAGAAAGCACGGGCCTGAGAGAAGTACTTGGGTTCTAATCTTAGCTCTGTCTGCAGTATGACCTTGAGCAAGTCACTTCACTTCCTCTATGCCTTCGTTACTTCATCTGTACAATGGGGTTTAAGACTGTGAGCCCTATGTGGGACAGGGACTGTGTCCAACCTGATTAACTCGTATCTACCCCCGGGGCTTAGAACAGTACCTGGCACATAGTAAGCACTCAAAAAAATCATGAAAATAATAATACCATGAAAAAGAGGTGCTTACAGTCTAGAGGCAAGGACTGAAACCCAGCTGGGCTGGAGCCACTTGATGATCAGGGTTGTTCTCTCCCATGCCCTATATCAGACTCCTCCAAAATCACAGAATTCAAATATGAATTTTTGTTTGAGATAATATCACATCTAGATGACCAAGATTCTGCTTAGCTTTTCATACTGCTGCAGGCAAGCTTTTCATCAGCTTGTATCTTTCCAATTAACTCAAGAATCTTTTAAGACATTTGTGATACCTTCTCCGTTCCATTATCCACTCCCCCCACAGCCTCAACCCCCGCCAATTGGTGTCTAAACATAACTTCTCAGTTCTGTTAAAACATACTGAGTTGGCTATTTGATACTTGTTATTTTATGGAAAATTTTAACCTCAATTCTATTCTCCTTCTCATCCTTATGTCTCTTCTCCACCCCCACAAAAAAAGTTCATTCAGTTTTAATAAGTTTATTTTCCTGAGAATCCAAATTGCTTAGTACAATGTCCTGCACACAGTAGACACTCCTTAGAATTTCAATTTTTTAGTGAGAAAAGATGATTTTTTTTCTCCTTCAAGCTACCTGTTCAAAAAAGCTGAAATCTAACAATGTCATTTTTTTTCTCCTACACATGGTAAAAGGAGCGGATATGAATTCACTTTACAACAGAAATTACCTTAAGCAATCTAATCGCTGTCACCCAGCAGATCCTACTCTGCTCTTCATCTGCACAGAGCAGTTTCAGGTCTCGGGTTCCTCCTGTTTTGTTAGGCTAGAAGGCCACAGCACATTGTTTATCATTAATGAATATCTTGAAGGTAATACCTGTTGAAATAAAAGCCACTAAAATTCTCCTATTTTATAATAGAAATCTGTTTCTTTTTTAAAAAAAAGGTTAGAAGAAACTTAACCTTACCTAAAATATTGTGGCTTGCTTTAAACAGCTATCAATATATTAAGCCTGTACCTTAACACAGAATCCAAAGTTAGACGGAGCTCCATGCATCTTTTTGCCCGCCAATGAGACATAGAGATCGCTGCTACTAAATTCGCTGAAAAACTGCAAATGCCTTGGTTCCTAAAGAAGTGAAAAATAGAAACACTTTCACTATTGGTCTGCCACACTGTATTACTCCAGTATTCATACACATACACACATATGTTTCTAAATTATAATGTGAAGTTAACATATAAGAGTAAACCCAATTGAAACTGTTTTTGAACTAGGGTCAACAGAGCAACCAAGGTCTGTTTTGCAGCGAAAAAAGAAAGAAGAGGAAAGGAAGAAGGGGAAAATAAAGCGACCGTCCCTTTAGGATTTCTTGGCACGTGGCATATTGTGTATACCACCCTTTATTTCTGCTTCCTCCTTCACTCTGTGCCCTGCCGGTACTCTGGTAAAAGAGCACTGTTCTTGGAATCAGGAGGTCTGGGTTCTTGTCCTGGTTCTGCCTGCTGGAACTAAACCACCAGTGGTGAAAGTTGATGTTTAAAGAACCACTTGGTTTCCACATATCCACAAGGTGGACCAGCCCAGCAGGAATTCTGAAAGAGAGCTGGCTAACGAGTCTGATGAAGGCATGCTGTTGCTAGCCCCTAACTTCCAGCTGTATGAGCCCACAATTGGGCCTGCTGAGTGGAAGAGATATGGCCCACGCCACTAGGACTACCATTGGCTCCTTCTCCAGCCAAGAGGATGAGGAAACAAGGAGCATGAGGCTTTTTCATCTGATAGGATATTGGAAAGGCAGCAGCTGAGGTATCGGTGGTGACTGTTGGACTCTGGACCGTGAGGAACCTGAACACTGCTCCACTAGCCACAGTGCTCCATTGCTTTTACTGTTTTATCATCGATCTAGTCTCCTATTGTTTTTTGGGGTTTTATCATTTAATCTTCCCTTATGTGTTTGATGCCAACGATATCTGTGGTATTTGTTAAGCATTACCAATGTGTCAGGCACTGTGCCAAGCACTGGGGTAGATAGGACATAATCAGATAGGCCCAGGTTCCTGTCCCACAAGAAGCTCACAGTCTAAGTAGGAGGGAGAAGTAGCATTGGATGCTCATTTTTGTACACATTGAAAAACTGAGGCACAGTAAAGATACATAACTTGCCCAAAATCACACAACAGGAAAGTGGCAGAGCCGGGATTAAAACCCAGGTCTTCTGACTCCTAGGATAGTGCTTTTTTCGCTAGGCCAAGCCAAACTCATATCCTTTATTCTTAAATTGTGAGATCTTGGGATCCAGAGTCTAGGCCTAATGTTCATCGATATAGTTTTCCTGCAGTGTTTTACCCAAAATAGGCCCTTGATAAATTAGTGCTACCATCAAGTCAACATCCTGATGGATTATGACCCTATGACACAGCACCAAAACTTACATTTCAGATACTTGGCCATTAAATGGCTCCTGCGCGCGCACACACACACACACACACAATCTTTACAGGTACTTCTCTATGTTCGGTACCCTGCCTCCCTATTTGCCTAATGCTCTCTATGTCCCAGAAGAAACACGATTAGCAGGGATGAGAGTGAGAGCACAGCTGCAAAAGTCTCTAGTAGTATAATCAATTCTTGAATGCAGCTTCCTGGTTCTGAAGTCTCAAGCCTGAGGCTTAACCATCATTCCTGGTGGGAAGCTCCATAACCACCCTAATCATCATCACCTCAGATTCTTCTCTCAGATTTAACTCAGGCTTTTAATAAAATTTTACCAAATAGCATTTGTACAATTACAGAAAATCAAAACATTTCTTAACGTTCACCTCACCTTTGATGTTCCTTTAGTAGAAAAATATAAGCCAGATCTTCGTAGAAGAAAGTAAATTTTTTTCCAGGACTTCTTTCCCTGCTCTTTAGCATGTAAGAAACCATGTATTTCTGGATATGTGCTTGAGCTTAGAAACATCTGGAATCAAATTTGTATTTGATCAATTTCTGCTTGAGGAAGTACTTCGTATTTTTGTAAATAATCTGATAAACACATTATGGAAACAATTATAGCCTGACCTCTATTAATATTTTAAGCAGAACAAAGACTCAGCTATTACTAATCAAAAGAAGCAGACAAATATTTGGAAATCTAAGAAAAGAGTAGCACACAAAAATAACCAAAGAAAAGAGAAGATTGAAAAAGGTAGGTTTATCCACATCCTCTGGGGACAAAAATCAGAGGTAGTCGACATTGTAGTTGGGCCATTTTTTTACCAAAAAAAAAATCTTATGAAATTTTATAGCATTCCTTCATTTTCAAAGTGATGTATGGAATTATATTGTTAAAGATAGTGAACACATTAATTCTCACATTCCACAAAAATGCTCTTTTTGTTTCTATGTATTTCACAAAAAAAAAAAAAATCAGGTATCAGAGATAGGCAGTAATGAAAATAGAATGCCTAGGGCCATTTGAGTCACAGAGCTGACCCAGGCTAAAACTAAAAAAAATGGCATTAATTATCAACATCATCAGCAGCATTTATTGAGTACCTAATGTGGGCAGTACATTGTTCTAGAGACACATTTAATAAAACGTATGGCCTCCAGAGTCATACTATAGAAGATTGTGAGAGAGAAATAGAAAGAGACAGAGAGAGGGTGCATGTATGTGTTTTCAGGGTAGAATTCTCTCCTTCTCCAATTCAAGGCCTCATTCAGGAGCCAGACGGGCAGAGTAAGCACTTTCCCCATATTTGTTTTGACTAGAATTCAAAAGGCAAGGAAAGGATTTGACCTAGTAGAATGATAAAATGCAGTGGAAATTCAAAAGCAGAATAAACACTGCTGAACTAAAAAAAAAAAGTTACTTTGCATGTTTGGGATTCAAAGTGTCCTAGAAAACTGCCAGCGTTGGAAGTTGAGCTGAAAAGAAACTAAATTGCCTAAGAGAGGTTAAGTGATTCTGAAATGAGCAGAGAAATATCCATGTAGTTTTCCCCACTGAATTCCTAAGGAAATTGTTAACTGCAATGCTTCTAAGTATCTCATCAAATACAATCTTAGTAAGTGTTCTGAACAAAGCAAGTGTGCAATAAATAATCATTTGATAATGGTACATGACCACTGATTAAATCTATACACAGGAATGGATTATGCTTTCACTCAATTCAATATCAATATCAACAATTTATGAGCATCTATGTTGTGCAACAATGTATGTCTTACTACTAAAATTCTATGAAATGCAATGGGAATGGGGGAAAACGTTATTTTGTAAGTGTTTCTTCTTTTCAAAGTACTCTGCTAAATTCTGGGTATATTTTAGATCTGATTCAGCTCCATTTTACCGGTAAGGAAACTGAGAATCAGAAAGGTTAAGTGACTTGTACAAGGACACACAACTGACCAGTGGCACAGCTGGCACTAGAATCTATTTCTCCAGACCCCTAGTTCTGTTGGTCTCCCCCACTAGGCCACCCTAGTTGAAATTTTTATTTGCAGTTTACATCGATAGCTATCAATCTTCTGATCACTCCCCCTGAATTTCTCAAAACAGTGACAACCTTTGAACATTTAACATTGAATTCAAGTTTACATTCCACAAGACATTCCTATGGCTTTTTCAAAGTGATGTTGATTTTTAAAAATATTTTAAAAAGGAAATTTTAACAGCCCATGTCAGGATTAAGGAATACAGTTTAAAATCACAGAAAAGTCTTGATATCGGGAAGAGACAGGGCTTTCTTTGTTTTCCATGGCTACTCCTCCCTGTAATGTCTCTCCTTCATATGAAATACTGCGGCCACAACACTGGTTTCTAAGGTTGGATCTTGGCCCAAGATCAGGATGAACACATCTCAGGCTGTCTTTCATATGAGCTCCTCTCTCCTCACAATTAAAAGCAACCCAAACCCCACCCAATATTAATTTAAATCTAATTGCATGTTGAGACCTATAAATTGGAATTACATTGCATTTATTTACCCAAACATAGCTTCCCCAAGATTCCATGAATAGTCAATCAACAATTATGATGCAAAAAAAACCTATGAGCCAGATTTATGAATCCATACTCATACACCAGGCCCAGGGACTCAGTTGCTGCATGAAAGGACATGTAGTCAGTTCACACAGAGCTGCAGAAAGCAAGCTTTATATGCCTGGTAACTAGGGAATTACCCCAAATAAGAATGAAAAAACACAGTCCAAATACAAATCCTTTTATTTTTGAATATTTGGGGTGAAATTGGGTTTAAATCATTTAAAAAATTAAATATTAAAAATCTGTAGTTTTCTCCCTGGTCAGGAGTGCCGGGCAAAGGGGTAACATCAATGCCAGGGGCTCTAAATTAAGGCACTAAGGAGTTCTCAGTAGTGATGGACTGGAGTGATAGGAGACTCTTCCAGCTGGAACTTTCATATGGATGGGAGACATAGGTGGGGGTTAGGTGAGGAGAGTAAATAGAGAGGGAAGGTCAGGAACAACTTCCCACAGCGGAAGGACTCACTCTTTCTTTTGGCTCAGCCTTGGAATAGAAAAAGAAGGCAGGGAAAGAGAGGGAAAAATAATGGGAAGGATTAGAGATGCCCAAAGAAAAGGAAGAAGAGGAAATCAATCAATCAAGGTATTCCACAAAGCAATCGGGAGCGTACAATTCAAGAGAGTTGGTAGGCATGTTCCCCGATGGCAAGAAGCTTACACTCTAAGGAATAGTCAGCAAGTTCAAAAGCCACAGAGCTAACGGGCCTCTGGGCAACAAACCTTTTAAAAAAATGAAACCTCAAGGACAAAAGTCAGTGAGTTGATTACCCTGCAAATCCATCCCCTAACAACAACCAACATATAAAGCTCAGAAGTGGAATCATAATTTTGCTCTTCCCACTGATATTTAAGTCCTGACCTCTTGGCCATTCACCTCTTTTCAGGAGAACTAGACAAAATGTTCATCCTTACTAGGCCTTGAACAGTGTATCAAAGTCGCTTAAAAACTGATTAAGGTTTAGCCTTGATAGTTTCTGTGGAAGTGTTATATAAATACTGGGAAATGCTCAAAGCCTGCGATCCAAATGTGAAGGGGGTAAGACTACTACTGCTTTTGTTTCATAATAACTAGAGATTGTACAATAAAGCAGGCTATAAAAATAATACAAACATAATTCTTCCAAATGAAATAAATGATAAATGACAGTAGGACCAAAACTATCAAATAAAGTGACCTTTGGTTCTGAATGAAGTTTGTGGAAGACAACAAATTTTTTTATAAAAGAATTTAACTCCAGTGTTCCAACAACAGGGAGAGGGTTTCTGTGAGGTAAGTCGAGAAAGTCAAAAGGAAAACCCTTTCTAAGAGAAACTTCAGTCACCAGAAGGAAGAGAAGTCAAAATTGGAAAAATACCACATGATATAGGATGAATTTCATGAGAAACAAGCTGAAGTACAACTCTCATTTTGTACTCTCCCAAATGCTTAGTAGAGTGCTCTGCACACAGTATGTATTCAATAAATATGATTGACTGATTGAAATGACTTGCCCCAGGTCATACAGCAAGCAAGTGGAGGTGTTCAGTTAGAATCCAGGATTCCTGACCTCCAGCCCTGTGTTCTTTCCACTGATAGTGGCATGTTTTAAGAGCTTTTTATGTGCCAGGCACTGTACTAAGCATTAGGCCACTTCACTACTGCACCACAGCCAGTCAGTCAGTCAATCACATTTACTGAGGGCTCACTGTGTGCAGAGCACTGTACTAAGCACTTGGGAGAGCAATTATTAGACACATTCCCTGCACACAGGGCGCTTACAGTGTCTTCCCCTTTCTAGAGTGTGAGCCCATTGTGGGCCGTGATTGTCTCTCTTTGTTACTGAATCGTACTCTCCAAGGGCTTAATACCGTGCTCTACACACAGTAAGCACTCAATAAATACGATTGAATGACTGAAACAATAAATGAATAGAGGGGAAGAGGTAAGGTAAAAGAAGAGTGAAATCTTCAAAAAACTTCAAAACTTTTCAAATTCAAGAAAATATAAGGCATTTCATTAGTACCATCCCTTATTGAAGGAGCAATCAATGAGAAATCCTCTAGACTGTAAGCTCGTTGTGGACAGGGAATGGTCTATCAAATCTATTATATTGTTATCCAGTACTCTCCAAAATGCTTATTACAGCGCTCTGCAAAGAGCACCAAATAAATACCATTGACTGAGATACTATATTAGTGAAATAGATTGCAATGTCTTAGTGTTTGACTTTTATATATTTAACAATTACTTTCAGTTAAAGAATGGCTCAATACATTTGGTTACTGTCAATTCTGGTCCAGTTGGTTCATTCATATTTCTTTCTCAAAACTGCAAACATACATGATCTATTTAGTTATTTATAATTTATACATTTCCAAGACAACAATATTATTTACGTATTTCAATAAAGTATATACCTGCAAAATCTGTGTGTGAGCTATTTCTCCATTGGTTTCACTTGAAAAAGATAACATATGCTCTGGAAAAAAATTCTATTAAAATTAAAATGTTAGAAGATTTTACTCAAAGCAAACTGAAACAATGCAAGATGGAAGATGAGTTGATAGGCACAATAATAGCTTTAATTTGTAGCTTTAGTTTCTTCCTTTGGTAAAAGTTGATTCCAGGAAAAATATTTATCCTAATTATAACATTTTCTTTCTTACCCAGGAATCATGCCATTATTTCAAAACAATTCAGGAAAAATTATGAGTAACTTTCAGAATAGGACAAAAAATGGTATTGCTCGCCAATCCAGATGCTACATACAGTATCATTTTCATTCAATTGGGAAAAATTTCCTATGAAAACGGGTAGACACAAACAATGTAAAATACTGATAAAATATAATCTTCCTTCATACAGGAACCTAATGCACTTTAATATAGAAGAACTCTACTAACTAAAAGTGTTTTGGGCAAAATGAAAAAAATTCTGACAGATTTCATATGGTAATAATCATCAACTGAAGAAGCTTGTAAATATTATATATTACTAAACAGTTCAAAAAATCACAGGTACCAGTAAGAAATTGGTCTGTTAGAGAACTCTTAAGAGGATTTGATTAAAATAAAATGCTGTGTGCATTCCAAATCTATTTTTAAAAATCCACCCCAATATACTATGGATAAAAACCTTAAGAACTACAATATTCAGATTTAGTAATCCTAGGGATTTGTAGCATGCTGGTGGATTTTGCTAAATAAATATTTTTAAATTCTTAAATTTTAAATTTTCAACTCCTAGTATTCTATTTCTACTTACATGCATGACTCAGTAAAAAAATCTTCAAAGCCATTTTTTATTAAGTTCTTGCATGTACGTAAAAAGAGTATTACTGGGATTGCCTTTGAAAGCCCTCTCAACTCTTCATTGATCATTGTGATAAATAAAGCCATCTTTTAACTTTGATATATTGATTTATCAAAGTTAAAAGATGGCTTTATCTGTTTATCTCCACATAAACAAGAAATGAAAAGGTATCAAAGGTGATTCTGATCTTACAAAAATGATCCCGCAAATCAGTAAAAATTAAAACCTAATTTTACAGTGCAAATATATTTCTTCAGAAGACTGTGAGCCCCTTGTGGGATAGGGTTGTGTCCAACCTAATTCACTTGTGTCTATCCCAGCACTTAGAACAATGTTTGACACAGAGTAAGCACTGAGCAAATACCATAAAAAAGAGTAATCTGCTTTTGCTCCTCTTAGAGTCTCTCATGAGTATGAGTAAAAAAAAAAAGAAAGAAAAAAATCAAGCTGTAGGACTCATTTTCTACTGGCATGCTTTTACAAATAATGGTGTGTTCACTTACTACTGGATTTTTAAAGAATTCATATTTGGCATAATTTTTTCTAAAACACAGCCTATTTTCTTCTTCCATTCCCCATTTTGATTGTATTTCGACCACCAATTCATGGTCTTCTATTGTTCTTTCTGTAAAAATAAAGACAAAAAAAACCCCACATTTATTTTAGTCCAAATTCTTAAAATCAACATCGATTTCAAAACATCTAACTTAAATTCACAATATGAACACAACCAGGAAAGCACAATGCGGGGGGGATTGTCTTTACATTTATAAAGTCTGCTTTCCATTTCACCACATGAGCAAAGTCTGATCATAAATATAAAAGCAGTATTTACTAAGGATACAAGCACTTCATTCTTTCCAGTTTAAGATTTGAATCTATGGCTTCAGAGAAAAAACAGCGCCTCTGCCAAAGTCTTATTATTTGAGCAAGTCACGCTATGGATAAATGCAAATTTTGACTGATACAATATGTGATTAAGCTGGTCAAAATTAATCTTTGAGAAAAATCAAATCATCTACCAAGGGAAACCGCTGATCCCAAAATGATATATTTGTATCAGTTCAGACTCCATAACTGCCTAAATTCCTGCCTCTCCTGGACCTCTACTCAACTGGAAGCTCCTTTGTTGTTCCCCAAGAGACACAGTGAGAGTGTGGAAGCTGGTGAAATTATGACCATTCTCCTTTTGTCGAACTTGAAATGTTCTTCTGGAATTAACCATAAGATGTCATTATAAATAAGAAAATCAATTTTCCAAGAAATGAGATCATTACCCACTCCCTCCAAGTATTACTTCATAAGATATTCTTTGGGGAAAAGCTGTATTTTTAAGAAATTTGTATTTTTATTGAAATGATACCCAAATCATCAGAGAAAAAAGGTACAGAAATGTTCTCTATGTTTTAGGGTCATTGTCTATGTTTCTATTTTTCCTATTTTTTGGTGAATAAAAACCAATATATATGGAATCATTAACAAAAGATGTTGATTTACATTTAGGCACCTATAAAATCAGAGTTGGTTGGGGTACTGTTAAATGATTGCAATAAAGTTAAACAAGCATTAATCAAATATTAGAAGCAACTCTGAGAAAAGGTAATTCATTGATGTTGGGGAAAACACAAAGTATCCTCTGGATTAGTGAGTTTTTTTTTTTTCCCTAAAATCTTTTTTCAACCAGGTGGACACCCAAGGAAAGAGATCCATTCCATCACCACCTCAGGCCTGGATTTGGCTTCATACTACAGACTTAACCTGTTGGTTTGGTTGTGCCAGACCTGGATATCTTGTATCTAGCCCAGCTCTTAGTACAGTGCTTAGAAAATAGTAACTGCTTAAGAAATACAATAATAATACTGATAATAATAATAGTAATAATTAAAAAAACCAAGCCCATCTCTTGACATTCTTCTGGAATGAAAAGATACTGCCACTTTGGGATCCAACCCTCTCTGTTTCTCACTCCAACTCAGATATGCAAGCTTTGGATATTGGACCAGAACAGATCGGTTTCAGTAGTTGTCTAGGTGAGAAGTGGCGCGGGTCATTGTTCCACTGAGGAGTCTGACATTTTGTCAGATCTAGATTATGTGTTAACACTGTAACAAAAGATCAATTGACCAGTACGAGTAGTCATTTTGACCACAGTGTTTTTGTTTATTATAGGACCAATATTGCCAGCATAGCCCTGAAAGCTGTCACTGAATTCTTCCATCTGGGTAAGCAAGTATGGAAAAACAAATCAAGATGTACGTTCTTTAGGAATCTCAAAGACAAGGTCAGGCACCAATGTAAGATCAAGATTCAGAACAAGCTGAAAGCATGGGGGGTAACTGTAGAGTCCAATCGTTTATATGTCTTTATGACCAAATCTCTGACAGATGCCTAATTTGGCTTATAGAGCTGGGCCACCAATTCCAACTACCTGAACTATTCTGGCAGCAATAGCATCACAAACACTACAATCCTGGACAGTCAATAAGCACCAGCTTAAGCAAAATGTTCATCACATCACTGCTGGCTGGGTCATGTGAAGAAAATGGACAATAGCAAGATACTATTACAAATTACTACTCAGAAATCGTGTAACCATAACAATATCGCCTGAAGGATCATGTTAAGACACAGTGAAGTAAAACCTCCAATGACACGTCATAGCAGTGACAGTTGAGTGACAGAAGTGAAAAGACTGATCTCTCTGGCATGCAACACATGATATAAATGGAGTGTCAGTCTTGGAGCAGAAGCTTTAGAAAGACCCTGTCCCAAGAAGAAGAAATAAAAACATGGTTAGGCCCTAAGAGTAACAAGCATAACATCATGGGAGGGGGTTATGTTTACAGTGAACTGATTGTGAAGGATTTTCAAGCAAAAACTTTTAGTTTAAAAAGATGGGATTCAAATAGAAACTATAGGCAAGGCAAGACTCCATAGCAATCTTAGCATGGAACAGGTGTTATATAATTTATCCTAGTTAATGGGAGAATTGAAACAACAGAAAACAAAAGTGGAGCAAAAATTAAAGCTACACTTCAGCAGTTGTAGAATACTATACAATAGAACAAGTGATAGAACCTACAATAACCTCTTGTGATAAGGCTTGGGTTTCATCAGCTCAAAAATTATTTTAACAGTCTAGAAAATTGAACATAATCAAATTCAATTTAATAAATATTTCACACCCATAATTCCTTAAAATCTTAGAACAGGGATGCTCTAGCAATAGGAGCGGACTTCAGAACAGGAAAAAGTAAAATATGCTTCCCAACGAGTGAGGGAGATGGGATGGGAAAGAGAGTAAACTGGAAGAAGAAGAACAAAGATTGTCAGAAGTGGCTGACCACAAAAGTTGTGTTGTAAAATGTCTGTCAGATATTTTAACAGCACTTAAAATAACTGTTTTGAAGAGGTGGTTCTATGGAGAGTGGCTGGGTAACATATTAGAACCAGTATTGTTTAGTGGAAGAACATGAGGCCTGGAATTCAGAGGACCTGGGAATCCTGACTCTGCCAATTACTGGCTGTGCACCCCTGGGCCAAGTCACTTAACTTCTCTGTGCCTCAGTTTCTTCATCTGTAAAATGGGCATTCAATCCCTGTTCTCCCTCCTACTTAGACCATGTGTCCACCTGATTATCTTGTATCTACCCCAGTGCTTAGTACAGTGCTTGGCACATAACAAATACCACAATGACTATTATTACATGGGAGAGGTAAAGGAAGAGAAATGTTATTTTTAAATATAAGTGATTTGGAATTTGTTGATTTTAGAATTTTAAAAGGATCAAAGAAGAGTGTGTCCTTAAAGGAACAGTGATGATAATGGACATGATGGCAGAGAACACCAAGATTCACTTTGAAATTTAACCCTCAAGACTGTGAGGTAGAAAAAAAAAAGATCACCAGTATGTTTTACTTTATACTAGGGGACAGACAAGAAAAACGTTACTTTGTCAGACTAATACAACTGAAAATTTAAAATATGACTTTATGAGCATTGAGAATTTCTTGGGAATTAAAAGACTTCCTTTAGTTTTATTCTGATAAACACATTCCTCTGTGGTTTTAGGTAACATAAAAAAATACTACTGAAAATCCATAATTACATATAGTTCTGTTTTATGTTTAATTTTTAAAAGATGTTCTTAAAAAAAACATAGATTGTTCTGAAGTTGCCAATTCAGCTTAAAAGTAGTTTTTTAAACCTTAGTGTTTGCGAATCAAAAAGTATTCACCTGTGACCTTCTGCCTGGGTTTCTTCACTGAATCTACTGAAAGTACAGCATGGGGCTCAAATAGAAACCTGAGTCCTTGGTCTTTGCCTCCGTCGATAAGAGAAGAAACAGAAGTGGCTTTTACCTCAAATTCCCCCCCAAAACAATTCTTTGTGCACCTTTGTTACAAGAAACTCCAGTAGACAAATGGTCCTTGTATTCCCATTTGCCAGATGAAAACCACATAAATTTGTCAGGTTTCATTTTCAAAACCTGACTAAACAAAACAGAAATTGAAGAAGCAGAACACAAAAATAATGTTCAATTTCTGGGTGATTCCTTAATCTAGGACAGCAACAAAACTGATGCTATTGAGTTTGGTTTTTTTTTTTTAAAAAAAAAAAAAGAAAGCGGTGCCTATAAGATAGGACATTGTTTCTAGGGAACTGCTCGGCGATTAAAACCCTGTGTTACTTTTTTCAATGCAAAACTCCCATCATAAACTCCCTAGTTCCTCAAATATGCTGCTTACATGACATACTGGACAAGTGGTCACTGTGGCCAGTGGTCTGCTGCAATTTCAGATTTGTGGTGAAAATCTGGGCTTTTACCTGGGGCCCAGAAGAATTACAAAGGGCGGGTTATTGTCAGGGACAATTTGAAACCCATCATCTCCCTGCAGTTGAGTGGAAATATCCTGCGTTTGTCCATGTTTATCTATTTAGAGAGGCGACTGTACAGACTAATCAGTCACTCACTTTGTCTCTTACAATCATTATACGATGGAGTTTATAATGGAAGTATCAGGTGCCCATTTCAGGGCCACTACAACACGATTAATTCGTCCAATAATGTCTCCTGGGCAGCCTAAATGTATATGGTTGATATAGCGTGTTAATTGCCACTGTTTCACACTAAGACTTCAATTAGGAAACAAAACTGGAGCAAAGCAAATATGGATCCCATTAAGTTCCAGTTGACTTCTTCAAGATTGAAGCTTTACCTCTTTTTACTGCTGAGGGAAAGCTGGAATCCATATAAGGGGAACTACAGTGACATCCAGTGGATATTATGCTTACATAAACCAGGTTTATCAAAAGAATTGCAGGTTATTTTACAGCGATTTAGGTTTATAAATAGGCTGTATAAAGTCTGAGTGTATTCAAGACTATAATTACTTAGTACAAGATCAGAAGATATCAATGAATTCACACACAACCAACAGGGCTTTTTTTAATCTAAGGCAAATGCAAATCGGTGAAATTTTACTTTCTGTAAAATAACAGAAGCGAAGTATTTAAGGAAACCCACATCCACCACATACATTTTGACCATAAAGGGTGACCTGGGATGTAGTCTCAGATGCAATATATCTGGGAAATTTTATATGGCTAGTAACTTCATAAAACATTATAAATATCCACAGAAGATACAATTTCCTCTTATTAGGAATACTTTGAATATAAATGATTTTCTAATACAATTATTTTTAAATCAAGTTAAAACATTAAGCTATGTAATACAGCAGGGAAGATGAAGATATGAGTGGTCTGTGTATTATAATAATTCCTCAGTGTATTTAGAAGCAGTAAGTATTTAGAAGTAGCATGGCCTAGTGGCAAAAGAATAGGATTGGAAATCAGAAGATGTGGGTCCTAATTCCGGCTCTGCCACTTGTCTGCTGTGTGACCTTGGGCAAGTCATTTCACTTCTCTGGGCCTCAGTTACCTCATCTGTAAAATGGGGATTCAGACTGTGAGCCCCATGTAGGACGACCTGATGATCTTGCGTCTACACTAGCTCTTAGAATAGGGCTTGGAACATAGTAAGCGCTTAACAAACACCATAATTATTATTTAGGAGTACCACATTCAAGCTATATTTTCCTACAACGGCCAGTGCTATCTGAAAATAATTTTAACACTCAATACAGGATTGGGAAGAAGCAAGCAAGTTACAGTTACTGTATTTATTTTCCTTCGGCTTGACAATAAAGCTCCAATGAACATTTCATCAATCAGTGGTATTTACTGAGTGCTTACCGTGTGCAGAGCACTGTACTAAAGAGTTCATCTAAAGAGTTGATTGTTCGACAAAAAGTCCATTGCTGGAACTCGAAGGGGGCACTAAGGTTACAGGACCACTTGATTGAAAACTAAAGGGAAATTGAAGTTATCTTCACCAGGGCAAATTTTCACTTTACAGGCTGACTGTGTAATTGGAAGACTTTCGTACCTTTATGAAATTTGCTGCAAACAGGCCAGCTGTGTTTTGGGTTTTGAGTTGGAGTCCCTCAGAAGCAGGAACAGGACACTTCAGTGAGGTAATAAATGTTCCTTCTGAATTCTCCTAGGAATTTCCTGGTCATAAGGCTAACCTGAAGTGAAGCTGAAGGAAATCATCTGCGACTACATCTTGTAAAAGCAGAAATCTTCAAACTCAAAGAGTTTGCATGCCAGGGGATCACCATCACTAAACATCATTTCTAAAAGAGCACAGGTGGCAGCCGCAGAGATAGGTTTCTCTTGATTTTTCACAGTAGTTTAAGAGAAACTTTGACCTGGCAGCTTTGTTATATCTCAATGTGGTAAAATCACACTTTCTGGATATGTGTCACTTTGGGGAAGGAAAGGACGAGAAGAAGATTACTCTAGAAAATTCTGCAGAGATTTGCTTTTTGGCCATATCCCAACCTATTCTGCCACGTTTGGATGGACTGCTTAATGCCCATTCAAAACCGATTGCCAGTTTTTTTCTTCAAATAATAATAATAATAATAATGATAATAATGTTGGTATTTGTTAAGCGCTTACTATGTGCCGAGCACTGTTCTAAGCGCTGGGGTAGATACAGGGTCATCAGGTTGTCCCACGTGAGGCTCACAGTTAATCCCCATTTTACAGATGAGGTATCTGAGGCACAGAGAAGTGAAGTGACTTGCCCAAAGTCACACAGCTGACAAGTGGCAGAGCCGGGATTCGAACCCATGACCTCTACTCCCAAGCTCGGGCACTTGCCACTGAGCCACATTGCTTCTCCTGATGAGTTTGGAAACATAAAATCAGGTAGAGGGGCAGGGTAAGCTGCATATGGTGAGTGCCCAGTTTCCCTGTGTCCATGTCAGAAGCAGCACGTGCGTGAACAAAGACCTGGGAGTTGGAAACCAAAGGCTCTGCCAGAGCAAGGGGAGCAGCCGGGGATTCCCTGGAGAAAGATTATAGATTTGGTCGGAATTCTATGTGACATTGATATTTTATGCTGAGTTTCTGGATCGAAAGCTCCTCGTGGGCAGCGAATGTGTCTACCAACTCTGATACGTTGTTATTTTTGCTCTCCCAAGTGTTTAGTACAGTGCTCCAGACATAGTAGGTGCTCAAGAGAGTCTATGGATTGACTGACTCATCATAGGAGCAGCACAATGTCATCGGCTCATCTGGCCCAATGAGGAGCAAGTTGGCAAATTTTCCTCTGACTGAAAATGAATAGAGGGGTTGTAAAATTTATGTCACATAAAGTAATGCAAACTTCATTTTTCTATGTGCTTAGGGAAAAGCATTTTCCACAGCAGTTAAGAAATGATGTGTCTAAGCTGTTCTTAAGAAAAAAGAGTAGTCATGAAACTGTATCCTTACCTAAACCCATGTGAGGAAGGTACTCAAACAGCGTCCAGCTGTGGTCATCAATATAATGGTTCTTCAGGATTAACAACTGGCAAACATCCCTGGCTGTAATATCACTGGGGACTTCCAAAGCTCTGCTGGTGTCATCTTCACTGTATACTTTAATCACCTGAGAAGTAGAAAAGAAAAAACATTCAAATTGCTAAGGTAAGTACCAATTCAAACTCCTCTCCAAAGACCTCAAGCTTATTATTTCAGTTGGTTGTAAATAATACCACCCAAAGCACTGTCTTTTATATAAAACGGATGATACCCAACTCCACTTGGAAGTTTAAATTCATCCATGCTGTCAAATTGTTTCTTGTGCAATATGTTACTTAGTAATCTCTTCCTTGAGAATATCACAGAATTTTTCCATCACTGTAGTCTGTTCAGTTTAGCTAATAATGTCCTTAATTCTTCAGCCCAACTGGATTTTACCACGGGACTTTAAGTTTGGAGAATGCTGGAGGAATCTAGGAAGGACTATAATGGAACTATCCCCAGAGAAGAAAAAATACCAAAACCCATATTTACTATTACTGAGTTGCCCTATATCTTGGAAAGAAAGTGAGTATATGCTACGAATAGGTTGCCAGTAATGTAGGGTAGACAAATAAGGAAACTCTTCCCTAATTGACACTAAGGCCATCATCTACTCCCCTTTCAAACAAACTTAAAAAAAAAAAAGTTTCTTAGCAATCTCTAGCACATTACAATACATCATGGACCTTGCTGGTTTAAGTGATTTGACTCAGCCATATGCAAAGAAAAGCATTTTGGAAATGAGAATAAACATGAAATATTTAAATTATGGGCTTTGATCAGTTAGCACTTTCCATTCATCTTGCTTCCAATTTCCCATCTGAGTTGAGATGTCTTCTTGTGTATCACAGCAATGAGATATATTTTCTGAAGCTTTAAAATTGAAGAATCAGCAGAATGATCAATTACAGGGTATACTGGTAATAAAACTTCTGAATAACTCAATCAGAATGGGCAGAATCTATCCAGCACATTTTTCTCTGGCAGGATTAGCAAAATGATTTTCCTTCCTACTTAATAATTTTGACTTAGTTTTAAAAACTAGAATTGCAATGAAGTCAAATTCAATACTGTACTGTTACTTTAAATACCATGACCCATTATCCTCACTGAGGAGTTGCCTAATACTTCTTGAATAACACAGAGAACTGGTAAAACAAGGTCTCCATCTTTTGAATTTGAACAAAAAGTTAAACAACTTTATTCATTGATATTCAAATCTACTAACTATATAATCCACAGGGATTAGATTAGAAAATTCTTGATAGTGTGGGATTTTATGAAAGACAAAAGGAACAAGTGGTTTATATAATATTCTCTGTTTTCCCTATCAAATCAGCATTTTGGGAAGCAGTGTAGCCTAGTGGAAACAGCAGGGGCCTGGGAGTCAGAGGACCTAGGTTCTAATTCTCAATTCCTCCACTTGCATGTCGTGTGACCTTGGGCAAGTTATTTAACTTCTCTGTGTCTTGGTTACCTCATCTATAAAATGGGGATTAAATCCACCTCCCTCTGACTTGGACTGTAGGTCCCGTTTGGGACAGGGACTGACTGTGTCTAACATGGTTGTTGTAAAGTAAGCACTTAAGTACCATTTTTTTAAAAAAGTCTATTTTAAAGGGTCTGAATGGGAGTTGAGATTTGCATAAGAGGGCCTTGGCTTACAAATTTGTCTGGGTGTCTGTAACTTTTACCATTTCCAAAGTGCAGGGACTGAATTACAATTGAACATGCTACCACTCCCCCCGATCATATGACACAACCTGGGCTGGGCTTGGTGGGGATCGCCGGGTTCCCTGGTCTAGGGGTTGTCTCTGCCTCAGACCCCTGCTGTACCCAGGGCATTTTTCTTTTGTCATTTCTTTTTTCATGAAACAAAAACAAACCGAAGGTTTCTCAGAGGTGCTTTCCTGCTTTCCACTCTCCAGTCTAATGAGCGGGGAGCTGCACCTCAGGCATCGTGAACCCACCCGAGGAGGTAGTACAACACTGCTTTGGTTTGTGCCACTTTCCTGCTTTGAAGGGAGTCAGTCAGTCCGTCACAGTCAATTGTATTTATTGAGCATTTAGTGTGTGCAGAACACTGCACTGAGTGCTTGGAAGAATACAATGCAACAATATAGCAGACACATTCCCTGCCCACAACGATCTTACAGTCTAGAGGGGAAAGGGAATGGCCTCCCTGTCCCCTGGTCGAGCAATAGAAATCTTGAGTGGGTCCATCTCCCTTCATCCTCACAGTCTGGCAGCTGTCAGTGACCAGCTGGGAGAGCTCCGATTCTCCCTTCCTGCGTTCCTGTGTGGCAGTGGGACTGTCCGGGAGACCCCCTGGCCACAGCGGCCCAGACGGGGGTCCCCCCCTGCAGCAGGGGTCAGCTCTGGGTTCATCCATACACACTTTTTGGGAAACTGCATGCGCACGCTCACAGTCAGGCTGGGATCCTTTCTCCCAAGTTTTATTAAAAGTGCCACCTCCCTCTTCCTTGTTGCAGGCCTCTGCTCACAAGATCAGGAGACCTAGTAATTTAAACTATGGGACACAGCGTGATCTAGTGGAAAGAGCACAGGTCTGGGAGTCAGAAAGTCCTGGGTTCTAATCCTGGCTCTGCCACTTGCCTGCTGTGTGACCTTGGACAAGTCACTTCACTTCTCTGGGCCTCAGTTAACTCATCTGTAAAATGGGAATTAGGAGTGTGGGCCCTTTGTGGGATAGGGACTGTATCCAATCAGATTAACCTGTGTCTACCCCAGTGCTTAAAACAGTGCTTAGTGCAAATAAGAGCTTAACAAGTACCATAATTATTATTATTGTTTTAGAAGGGGAAACAGGCATAATATAAACAAATTACAGATATGTACTTAAGTGCTGTGGGGGTTTAATAATTGTGACATTATACCTTCCCCGGGAGGGAACCATGAAGAGACTTAGGAAATCCAAAGAGCTATTCTATGGTTAATCAAAGTGGGTAGACCCCAAACAAGTGTCTTGATTCATTCAATCGTATTTATTGAGCACTTATTGTGTGCAGAGGACTGTACTAAGTGTTTGGAAAGTACAATTCAGCAACAGAGAGAGACAAACCCTGCCCGCAACAGGCTCACAGTCTAGAAGACAGGAACTCTGAAGCAAAACCTGAAGCAATCAAAGATAGCTCTGAACAGACCGGGCACAGGGAATATAGACAGATCAGCATGGCATACACCAATTAGAAATGGGATGACTCCTACAGCAGAGACTCCAGGAAGATCATTTCAGCAAGAGAAGAATAGAAAACTGTTCCATGCTCTCTGAAGAGTGACTGGGGTGGTACAGTGAAAGACAATACTCACATGCATTTCATGTGAAAATGACTGTTAGTCTTAGTTACACAGCCAGACAACCTAAGATCTCAACAATAACAGCATCATTATGAACACAGTCATAGTTTGTGTATTTATGGTTCAAAAATGATTTCTATTTATTGAAACTGAGAATGGATGTGGTCTTCATTGATTAAAAATATGAAGTCTTCAAAAAGATAAATAATAATGCCCAGGATAGATTTAAAAATGAACTAAAGGCTTTTGTAGTTTGAACCAAATACCATTCCTGTTAAAAAAAATCATTAGAGCTGAACTGTGGTGTCTCATTTCCTCTACACACTGAAAGTTGAAAAGAGATTGAATTTTTTATGTAATCATGTTATTGAATAAAAGAAGGAGATTATAAACTCCCAGTTCAGTGAGTCAGATTGCTTTATAAAACACAGCTCATGTAGGAAGAGTAACATTCATACAACTCATTTGCCATGAGGGAAGAAAAACCACCTAAAGAAGAATAATTCCCCTTATTTCACTGAAGAACTGGAGCTTGATAACATGCAGGACACTCCTGGCTGCGATAAGAGTCTGTTTATTTAAAACCAGCACATGGAAATTAACACAGTAATAAATACCACAATATACAGTCTCTGTGTGCTCTGCAGACAGTAAGCGCTTAATAAATATGATTGAATGAAGCTACAGTAATACTAAATTGATCTAAACAAATGGCCTCTGGAGTGCTTCACCAGGGTGTTCAGAAGAATATTTGGTTAGTAACATATGTTATCTGACTACAAAGAATCAAAAGACAAACAAAAAGTAGGTGTTGTGGTTGAATTTGTGCTGAGCTTATGCCACTTAATTGACATTACTTATCAACGTATGTTTATATACCTCCTAACTTACTCTCCTAGCTTGCTCTACATTTTAGATAAGTGGAGTAAAAAAAATAGTAAAAGGTACACTGAACATGACAGTACAAAATACTGTAGAAAAAGATGAAAAAAATCATCCACCGCTATTACTTGGGAAATAAGTACTGAACACAAACTACAGTGCTCTTCACCACAGTTAATGCTTAATAAATATCATTGATTGACTAAAATAACAACAATAATAGCATTTGTTAAGTGCTTACTATGTGCCAAGCACTGTTCTAAACTCTGGGGGGATACAAGGTAATCAGATTATCCCACATGGGGCTCACAGTCTTAATCCCCATTTTACAGATGAGGTAACTGAGGCACAGAGAAGTGAAGTGACTTGCCCAAAGTCACACAGCTGACAAGTGGCAGATTCGGGATTAGAACCCATGACCTCTGACTCCCAAGCCTGTGCTCTTTCTCTAATAGGGTACGGTACCTAAAATCCTGTTCTTATGGAATAGAATTATTTTAGATTTAGCTTGGTTCTGAATGGACATGAACACTGAATTATAAAGTCCTTCGAATCTGCAGCATTTATCTGCTGGTAGAGTTTATGTGAAGCTGGAAAATCATCTGAGGGGACAGTATTTGGAGAATCGCTTAAGATGGAGTCTTCTATTGAAAGTGACTTTTAGCCTCATTCCTAAAACTTTAGAATCAAGAGTCCGCACGAAGGAATTCACTGTAATCAGTTCCTCAATTCCTTGAAGAAGCTGCATGGCCTAGTGGATAGAGCATGTGCCTGGAAGTCAGAACGACCTGGGTTCTAATCCTGACTCTGCCACTTGTCTGCTGTATGACCTTGGGCCATTCACTTAACGTTACTTCATCCGTAAAATGGAGATTGAGACTGTGAGCGTTATGCAGGACAAGGAGTTTGGATCTACCCCAGGGCTTAGTACACTGTTTGCCGTATAATACCAAATACCATAATAAATTACGTTTGAACACTTTCAGAGAATAAAAAAATAAGACCTAGGAAGAGGCATCAGCAGCCTAAACTCTTGCTAAATTTTCACAGAGCCACTAGACAATGAAGCATAGCATGGGAGAGGAAAATGAAGAGGGCTTGGTAGCCCTGGCATCTGACAGTCCAAGTTCACGGTATCCTTAGGAAATATGTAGCTGGCTCAGAGGCTGTACGGCTCAGGGAGAAAAAGCAATCGGCAATGGGATACGAAATAATCCATTTTTTAAATATACAGGGTCTAAAACCAAGTATCAACAAAAGCCTGAACTGACTGTCATTGACAAAGCACTGTCAAGACTGTTTCAAGACATGAGGAAATGAGAAATGTCTTACCTACCTCTTTTAGTAAGGCTGGAGAACTGCTAGATGGCTTAGGTGATGTAACGTGAGTGCTCCATTGGCTGGATTGACAGATTCCAATTGCAACATATTTGTTGTTGGAAAGTGAGTGGTGAGGCCAAGGACATAAATATTGGAATATTGAAGGTTGGGGAGGGGACAGGCAGGGAAGCCTCAGTGTAATTTGGCCTAAAAAAATGAAGACTTGAATAAAAAGTAGCAATTTCAATGCCAGTAAAACAGGATTTGCTTCAAGTTGACATCTAACTATGAAACTTTAATATTAAAGAGAGAGAGATTATATGCCAAAGAATAAGTCTGTAGCTCTCATTTGTGCTAAATTATCAGAATATCGAAAAGAGGATTAGACGAAAATTAAAAATCCTAGATGTTTCCCAATACCAGGGGCATGTCTTTTCTATATAAGATTAATAAGAAAGGTCAGAGGTGATCAGATTGACTTGAAACTGAGCTGAGAAAGGCAAGTTTTTTTCACCCTAGACAATTACTCAGATCACTCAATAATTTATAACCTGGCAGACGTCGAACCTGTGTTTCTTCTTGAGAAAAGCATAAAAGAAAATTCCCAGTCCAGAGACAATCAGAGGTTTCAACTACCATACTTGCAAAGTGACATTATTAAGGAAGACAATGCATCAGGAAGACCACACATTTGCAGCACAGACACAAGATGGAGCAAATTCCTAGGAAAATAGTAGTTTTGCAACTATTTCTGTTGGATTGAATTCAAATCAGCAATGCTCATCCTGACAATACCACTACTGACAATATCTGTCTTTGTCCAGGGACACGGGCAACAAACAACAATTTTTTGTTTGTTTTGTTTTATAATGGTATTGGTTAAGCACTTCCTTTGTTCCTGGTACTGAACTAAATGCCGGAGTAGATATGAGCTAGTGAGGTTGGACACCATCCATGTCCCACATGGGACTCGGTCTTGATCCCCATTTTACAGATGAGGAATTTGAGGCATGGAGAAGAAAAGTGACTTGTCCAAGGTCACACAGCTGATAAGTGGCAGAGTCAGGATGAGAACTCAGGTCCTCTGCCTCCCAGGCCTTTGCTCTTTCCTTTCCATATTAGGCCATTGTAAAGCAATCTTTTAATTGGAGGAATCAAACAGCAGTGGTTTCCCAGAAGCCTTTCCAATGTAAAGGGAATCAAAGATTAGCAAACACACCGCTGTTCATTCATTCATTCGATCGTATTTACCGAGTGCTTACTGTGTGCAGAGCGCTTGGAACAGGAAAATACAACAATAAATGGTGACATTTCCTGCACGCACTGTTCTGTAGCCTTTCAGACTGCACCGTTCTGCTAAATCAGTGGAGATCATTAAAAGTTGTAAATGAATGCCAATTTTGAATTTAGTAAGATGTATGTTAACAATTTAATTGTAAAAAGTACCTTTGTGATATATTTTAATTATAAATATGCCAACATCTGAACATAGTGCAATATTTATAAAATATAACAACTGATTCTGACTGAGCTGACATCCTTAATAAGGCCCTAAATGAATCTAATGACTGGATAACTGGAAAGAGAGATGAATCATCCAGTCGGGTAGGCATAAAGCATGTGCTCTTGCATACTGTATAAATATTCAGACTCAGGAGGTGAAACTGTGAGCAAAGGGACTGAAGGGTAGGACATCTATCTCAGTTATCTTATTCTTCCTAGTGTCTCATTACTCAGCAACCGAAAGCATTACATTTTACAATATCCTCTGGGAATTGTAACCTTTTGGGAAGAAGGGAGTCTGAGTAATAGGAATCTAAAAACTGTTCAGTCAAGAATTCAACCAAAGCTTTCCAAAAAGAGAGATAGTAGAAGCTCTCTGTCTCTCTCTTTCTCTCTCTATTCTTCTGGAGCACTGCTCTATGTGACTGATCTGTATGTGTGCTTAATTAAAGTATGTTCAATTATTCACTTAACAGGAACTTCAATTTAGTTTCACCCTCTTGTGTCTCACATTATTTGAAAATGTCTAAGTCGGGATCATGGAGAAAATCAAAGAAACCCACCGCAGCAATATGGGTTGAACTCCCATTCAAATATCCCACATGAACTGTAGCTATTATCCAGCGACGTGGAATCATGAAAAAACAGGCTTGAAAGAAAAAATAAAAATACCAAAATACAAAAACTAATAATGTTCTATAACTGACAGTCCAGACTCAACGTAATTTAATATTTTAATCAGTGAGTCAGATGCTATATCAGGGTGTTTGGCAGAAACAACCAAGTTGGAGAGGGAAGCAAGCATCCTGCAGGATGGAAATGAAACTTTAAACAATCCTGACAAAATGGAGAAATTGTAAAATGGAGTATGGCCAGGAAAAAAGACTGCAGTATGATTGGAAGAAAAAGTGTCAACTGTCCAACCTCAACACTTGTATAAATTCAGTTGGGCATTCAATTACTCACTGTGCTTCATTCTGACATTCACAATGCTATACACCTATTTGATTTTTACTCTTCCTCCTGCTCACACTCTTTGTAAATAATTTTTGTCTGTATTTCCCATTCAGTTATACACTCCTAGAGGGCAGGGAGCCTATGTTTTGTTTCTTCTGTACTCTTCCAAGCTCCTTAGACCGGGGCTCTCAAGGGCATTACGAGCGAGAGTCTCGTTACATTATGCAACCATTAGGCTATCATATCTGCTCCACAATTCCAAATGTTATGCTGAATTATGAAAGACTTCATATAATAGACTCCAATTTTGCCTATAATGCTCCTAGGACACAATTTAGGCAATGGGAGAATCTGACAGGTATGTCTTTTTAATTTGACTTCACAAATGAAAATAACTGCTGGTTCTTAGACGTGGCAAAAGCGTTCCTGTCATTTCACTACATTTGAAATTCCAATAAAGCAACTGGCGTTCATTTTAACACGTTCGGTATGGTATTTGCAGGAATAACAAAATCCTATCTTCATTAGGAAGATAGGCTCAGAAATATGAAAAGACATAATATTGCGTACAGAGAGGTGACATTTAGTATAACTTGACTGATAAATTTTATGAGCCAAACAACCACCAGAGGGAGCTTAAATATCCCACCGCTGCAATAAATACCGTGTTTGTGTAATTGTAGTTTAATTAGGTAAAACCCGCAGAGTTCAAGTAAATTCATAAAGAGACTCATAATTGCAGTCTAAATAAATAAGATCATAATAAAGGCGTATAAATTAAGTTGTAAGTAAGTCAAGAGGTCTTCAAATAAGTGGCTTCGGTGCCGCTACGGCTCCCTATGCCTGGAGCTCCTAGGGAATCCATTTTTCAAAAATATAAAGAAAATAAAGAGAAAGAAAACTTTAATAATAATAATTTATAATAATTATGGTACTTGCTAAGTGCTTCCTATGTGCTACGCACCGTTCCAAGCGCTGGGGCAGATACCAGTTTATCAGGTTGGACACAATCACTATCCCCCATTGGGCTAATACTCTGTGCCTCAGTTACCTCATCTGTAAAATGGGGATTAACTGTGAGCCTCACGTGGGACAATCTGATTACCCTCTATCTACCCCAGCGCTTAGAACAGTGCTCTGCACATAGTAAGCGCTTAACAAATACCAACATTATTATTATTACTCTTAATCCCCATTCTACAGATGAGGTAACTGAGGTTCAGAGAAGTGAAGTGACTTGCCCAAGGTCACACAGCAGACAAGTGGGGGAGATAGGATTAGAGCCCAGATCCCTCTGACTTCCAGCTCCGTGCTCTAAACACTAAGCACACTTCTCTGCTGCTTTACCTAACTTTAAAAAAAACAAACCCAATTTTAGCTCCGTGATAATGTACGATCATTACCTCATAAATTAAGGAGGTTTTAACCTGAAAAATTCATCCCCTGGGGGTAACGGATGCTCTTACACCTGATCCCCTTCAAGATGGTGGCAGAGGCAGAATGCCCCAGTATATTCCAGTTTCAGGGCAAACTGGAAAGGCAAGAGCTGGAAAAGAAGATGGCTCATTGGACAACCACGGCACGGGCGCTCTTACATGTACACGGTATGAATCTGCCAGACTCAAGACTTGGAAGCGTAAGGGCAGAAAGAAGGGCAAGCCACCTCTCTCTTTATGCTTATGTTCCTCCACTGACTTAGCTCAGGACAAGGAGGGGCTTCTAGGCAAACATGACTCCCCTGCGTTATATCTCCTGGCTAAGAGGGAGTAGGGTGTGAAGTCTGGTGTAAATTTCTTCAGGTTGCCCAGGTGCCCACCAATTTTAATTGGATTAATTTTTTCTTTCCAATGCTTTCACTGTCTACAACCGGCCAGTCATACTGAACTCTTTTTACCTACCGACATACTGTTTTCACTTAACAGTAGTTTCCAGGGCTCAGAGAAAGGCCTCTGGGGGCAGATTCTAAGCCTTCTTTGGCAACCACCTTCCGTGGTGCTAAGGTAGACCACTGGCAGAGTGGGGGGTCACTTGGGACACAAACTGGTCCTGCACATACAAAAAACTTTCCCATGCACATCAGTGGCCTGAATCCCTGCCAGTTAACTCTGATCCTGGGGGATCATAGCCAAGAAAAGAGAGTATGAGTGGGAACTGTACAAACTGCCAGCACTGCCATCAACCCTTTCCACGGGTTACCAAAGTTTCATGTCGGAGACGTTCCTCTGGTCACTCGAAGCAGGAGACTACAACACTATCTGCAGAGGACTATGACGAATGCTTGAGAGAGTAAAGCTGAAGATAAGACACCGACCTTGTCCTCAAAGCGCTTACAATCTAGCAGGAAGGTTGAAACTTCGCACCTTCACTTTTAAGGTGGTAAGGAAATACACAAAGGGGTGAGGGGCATGTGGAAATTCTGACCTCAGTGTCTTTTTGCTGAGCGTTTACAACCCGTTAAAATGAAATCTGCAAATTTTATCTGGACAGTTGTGTCCGTTTGTCCGAGCCTGGACTAATGTGAGAATCTTTACAGCCATAAACACAAATTGGGTTTCACATCACTGGAAAATAAATAGTTGTGGCTTACAGGGTCAGAGAAGGGTACTTGAAAAAACTAGTAGTATTAGAGACATGATCATCTACAATTGAAGTTGGAAAGAGAAATGAGGTTGCAAAACATGGATGCTACTTACAGATCTCCCACTGACTCTCTGATGACCATGGCATATTATCTGCTATTCCGCCCCTCCCTCTCCTCACCTATAAAATGTGCAAAATAACAAACCTTTCTTGGAGGAGCCTTATAAATGAAACAAAAGATCATTTAAGCATTCATTAAACTGAATGAGCATGTTGTTCAGTTTGGTAGTGGACATTTTAGGAGGCAATGCAAATTTTAGAGGTTGTTTTCAAGCAGGTGATGGTCACAGCGGAGGATGAAGTTGCAAAAAGAAAAGTGTTTTTATGGGTTAAATAGCTTTGATGATCTTCCAAGACCAAAGTTCTCAATATCATTTTTCTCTTTCAATTCCACTATTTTCCCCTCATCATTAACTACTGAATGACCAGTATACTTCAAATTCACACTGGCATTTCAACAGCAGCAAAACTATGGTGGAGAGAGAATGGAAAAGATTCCTTTCACTTTTATATGCCCACGCACATTGACATTTGGGCTAAGAAGTCTTGCACTTATTGGCAACTATTAAAATCTAGCCTGGATACAAATTCATAGGAAGGTAGTGTGGACTAGTGGAAAAGAACACTCAATGGGAACCAGGAGATCTGAGTTCTAATGCCAGCTTTACCATTGGATTACCGTGTGACCTTGAGCAAATTATTTAACTCCTCTGGGTTTCAGCTTCCTCGTCTGTAAAATGGAGAAGATACCTGTTCTCACTACCTGTTTGTTTTGTTTTTATGGTATCTCTTAAATGCTTACTATGTGCCAGGCACTCTACTAAGCACTGGGGGGTAGACACAAAATAATCAGTTTGGACACAGTCCCTGACCCACATAGGGTTCACAGTCTTAATTCCCATTTTACAGATGAGGCAACTGAGGTGCAGAGATGTTAAATGACTTACCCAAGGTCACACAGCAGACAAGTGGCAGAGCCGGAATTAGAAGTCAGGTCCTCTGACTCCCAGGCCCATGCTCTTTCCATTGATTGTGGTGCAGGGATTGCATCTAATTTGATCACTTTTTATCAACCCCCTGATCTCAGTACAGTGCTTCGGCAATTAGGAAACACATCATAAATAATGTAATAATTATTGTATGCACTAAGTTGAATGCCAGTAGCTCAGAAGAGTTGGTATATCTCAAAACTCCTGATTCTTTATCTGTAAGCTCTGATCTAAAGGATGGGAGAAGGAATTAATGGATAGATTTACCAGATTTAACAAAGAAATACTTAATCCTTAAAATGAGAGGTGTGGAATAGCAGAATAGCCCAAGCCATGCCCACTAGGGTGAAAGTGCAAGGGTACAATAACCACGCTTTTTTTTTTAAGTAACAGGAGATTTCAAAATATATATGCAAATTATCTTTCATTTATTTAAAAGCGCAGTCAAATTCTAAAGAAGCTGATGATCGAGGTCGACATAACCCCAGAATATTCTGTGAAATGTTCAGATCTCTCTTGGTAACAAACACAATTATTTTCATGATATCTTATGCATTCTAATGTGAACTGCTACTTGTGGTTGGAATAAGCTTTCAAGCTTTATTTATATTACTTTCCCCAAAACTCTGCTGTTTAGAGAACTCAAAAATAATACAACTTTCACTGATGTTTTGAAATCACTTCTTAAAAATCAAACACTACGAATAAAACAAAAACATTTGCTGCAACCTCATATTATTAAATTTGCATAATACAAAAAGAAATGGCATACAATAAGAATTCTCTCAAGCCCTACAATCTAAATCCAGACAGCTAAAGATAAACACAAAATTTTCTCCTATTAAGATTTCCAAATACACATTAAAATGATGAAATGTATATGTAATGTTCAAAATATTTTTTTTCTAAAGACAGGTTACCTACATTATTGTTTTCAGTGCTCTACTGAATTAAATACAGGTTGCATAATAAAGGTATGACTTTAGAATTAAACTTTTCAAAATGACCACTCAACATCCATAAGGAAAAAAAACAACTGTGCCCAGGATTAAGTTTAAATGAGACTATCGGACTATTCCAAAATCCAGCCCTTGGTATCTAAGTATGCAGAGTAAAAAAGAGCTCAATTTTTGCTACAGTAAAATAAGGCTTTCCATAATAGCTCCTTTTATAAAATTATATTTAGCACTTAATTGTTCTTAAAACAAGAGTAGAATGAGCTGTCATTACCAATACTGTCAGAAAAAAACATTCAATTAAATCACGAATACCTATGGATAAAAAAAAGGACACAATTTTAGGCTGCTGATGATATGCTGCTTAGTTTCTATGGAATGGTCCTTCAAAGAGTTCTGCCACTCATCAGCCTGTATATATGCAAGAATGGGAGTGTATACGGTACATAAATAAACATAGAGTTGATGATTTTGGATAGATTAAATCATTCATTCATTAAAAAACACAATTAAATACTGAGCTGACACAAATCATGAAAACTTTCCAGGAAGCAAAAATATTTCTTTATTGGGTTAGGAAGTGTTATTCGATTAAGACCTAACTTTCCACAAACTGAAATCATATTTTAAATAGACCAGGCGGTAATGGTCCAAAAGAGTCAGTCGAAATGCAAGTTGCATATCTGCACTTCTGGCTAGAACGATAAAGCAGCCAAATATTCAATTACTCCTATTTAGCAATGCCAATGAAAATATCATGACACAAGAAAAAAAGTGCTTCTTTGCAGAATGACATTAAACACAAAAACAAGATATAAAGGAATAAACGTTCTTAACACACTGCCTCACAACATTATGCAATTACCTGAATAGAAGCACTGTTGCTCCTCTAGAATAGCCTCTGTGCCATAAAAAAATCTGTCCATACCTGAATATTTGTGTAGAACATTTTCTTCTTTCTACACCAGTCAAAATAACTTGTTCTGGTACTTATTCTGGAACTCAGTGCATTATTTCTTCCCACAAGTTTTATAGCTAAAGTACCCTTCATTATTCAGAATTTATAGCTGAAAATATGTGGGGGGAAGAGGAGAAGGAAGTGTCCTACCCTTTTTTGCAGAACTATTGGCGTTATAGCAGGCAGAGTTACCCTTCTTGCATACAAACTCATATCTGCTCTTCACGGACCTATCCCGTCATGCAGGATATCCACAGAATGAAGCAAGTCCTTGGCAGGACTTCTCAGCGTCCCAGTTCTCCGAATCTAATATCTCAGAGTCAGAGCAAAGGAGTAGCTAAGAACGCAATACATGTCACCCTGTTTATGGGATTTCAACCCTACCCAGAGCCAATTAAGGATGACGGAGGGACAGGATGACCCAGCAACCAATCATATCCTTTGAAAACTTCTCCTCTGTCCTTTGTAACACATTCTGATACTTTTGTTTATGATTTTTAAAGAACCAGATTAATGGACATTTAATTTAGTTGGTATATTTTTTCTCCCACAAGACCAGGTATTTCAATGCCCTACTGTTATGTCTTTCTTTTACTGCAGTATTTGAACATATGGCAAATAAGAAACTGTTTACTCTGGTTTGTTTAAAATGAGTAATAGCTATTGAATTTTAGTAGTTTAACAGCTTATCCATTCATAAAATACGTTATTGGATCAATTTAGAGAGATTATACTTAGATGATTGAAACCGACATACTGAAGTGAACTGCTAGATGGCATTTTAACTCGACTATCATAATGCCTAATTAGAAGTTGTAATTTACATGATGGAACAAACTACAAAATTTGATACTTCATGTTCAAAATAGTTTTGTTCTAAGAACAGTAAACTCAAATTTTTGCTTCCAAAGCTCTACAAAAGAAGCTCCTTTTCATCTTCAAAGAGTATCTCATAAACAATTGATTTCAAAAAAATGAAACCAGTTTGGATTTATTTTAAAACTGGCATTTAAACATAAATGAAGAACCACCATGTTTGTGTCAATTTTAGAGCGTATTTCATTCAAAAATTGATGTATCTCTGGAAACAGTGCCAAAAAACTGCATTCATTTTTTTATAGTTCCTTTTCCTTAGAATCACTAGAAGAAACCAGAGTGCCTGTGTGTGTGTGTGTGTGTGTGTGTGTGTGTGTGTGTGTGTGTGTGTGTTTAGTGGGGGGACGATGACAGATACTAGAAGTCACATGTAAGTATTTTTTCAATTAAGTCTAAATAATGAATGGTTAAAGGAAACCTTCAATAAGCTTATCTAATAATCAGAGGTTTTGAAATCGTAACCTAATCTAAATTTTCTCTATGACAAAAAGACCTCACAGATGAATTCTTTTAATCTTTATTAACCGTAACACGGTGCGGTTCACCCATGAATTAAGATTAAGCGCAACAAATCCAGTGTAAAAAGAACCCTATTTTAGAGAAAGATGATAACATCGCCTTTGTAGAACTACACATCATAGAAGACTGCAACAATGCATTGGTGTGAATCTCATTTCACAACCTCAAATATCAGATCACCCTTTCCCGAACCATATGATTTAATGGTTCATATTTACTGCATTTGACTTACGCTGGTACAATTACTATTTGCCGTCACACATATAACAAAACAGAAACTATAAAATGTGGAAAGCTTCTTCAGTGATTTCCCAAGGTTAATACAGCGGAGTTGATAATGCAACCACAAGGTTCCCAATTTCCAGTCCTTCTACTTCAGGTCGCTAGACTCCTGTGTAGGTCACAACAGTAATAATAATACTTGTGGTATTTATTAAGCACTTACTATGTGCCAGACACTGGACTAAGCACTTGGGTGGATACAACCAAACTGGGTTGGACACAGTCTCTGTCCCACGTAGGGCTCACAGTCTCAATCTCCATTTTACTGATGCGGTAACTGAGGCACAGGAAAGTGAAGTGACTTGCCCAAAGTGACGCAGCAGACAGGTGGTAGTCAGGATTAGAACCCATGACCTTCTAACTCCCAGGCCCATGTTCTATCCACTACGCCAGGCTGCTGACAACTGGGAAGAGTGTCATGCAACAATACCTACTATGCTACCCATCCTCTTAACAGCTGTGAGGCCCCAAATACTCATTATAAGCCATTCTTTCTTGTCTACTGTTTCTTCGAAGATACTGCAGAGACAGCTTCACACTGATGTATTTTCTTCTAGTTTTCAGGCTTATGAGTGAAACTTTGAAACACATTGCATTGTTAAGCAGTGCGTTCAGTTCCCAGTAGTGGATCCTGATGAACTGTCAACTGGGAATTTCAGTACAGTCATTCCCCTGGTACAGGTCGGTGTAATTTCAAACTATCTCCACTGAATAATACACAATAGGAGAGCATATTAAGTGGACAATTTTCTAATTTGGTTATACATCAGCAGAACATTTGATTTTCATGTTCTCCCCTATCAGCATTATAGAAGAAAGGGACTGGAAGTTGTACAACTATTCCCCTAGTGTCTGATAATGCTCCCGTGTCATTATCAAGAGCTTGCAGCTGTTCACGAAATCAAGGACTGAATGAGATCAGCAATATGAGTTTTTAGAACCGGTATAAAAAACACTATTTATAGACAAGTACATGCTCAAAATGAGCATCTCAATTTTGGTTTCCCTCCCTGAAAAATAGCTGCTGTTGAATAAAGCTACATTAATTCACCTATGATCGTACTAGGAAACAATACTTGAGTATGAGCACGCGGAGTACTAGGAGATCTAATGCCTCAACTGAAATAATCAATGATGCCTTCGTTTGGGAATGGAAAGTGCACATTCAGTAGGCTAAGGTAGCCGCCCCAGCCCAAGTCCTCTTTTTCCCCCTCCCTTTAATCTTGACTATCTGCCTATGGAAATCCACAAGTAGCAACCCCTGAAATGGAAATTTAAAATCTCCCAAGAACCCACTTGGGATGCCCAATCAATAGGTTCCCCAAGAAAGAGCAGAAATCTTATTTTCAAGTGATATTGTAGCATCTCTGCTTTGATTTAACTATCCCGTTTTTTCAAAGTCATATTATTTCCCACAGAAACTATAGGTCTAATTGTCCTATTGACCTAAACTGCAATATTTGTACAAGCACACAAGGAAGAAAAATAAGGTTTCCTAAGTTGAAGATATAACTCTAGAGGCAATACAGTCCTTAGAAAGAGAAAGCAAGAAACATTCCCTCTCTTCTTTGAGACCACTTTGCTGGAGAGAATGTTTCTCACAACCAGAAAGCTAACATATACACACAGAAACATAACTGGTTTTTATATCACTGATATCACTTTCTATAGCTCCCTATAATCATATCTACGTATTACTCCTAATCATATCTTCTTGCTACAGATAAAAAATTTCTCTCTGGTGTACCCCTCATTCAAAAGGCAACTAGGATAGTAAAGATCTCAAATTGATCTTCTAAAAAAGTTCAAACTACCAGTCACTTGAAAAACAAAGATTTCTACATGACCAGTTCAATAATCGAACAACTGTTTTAACACCAAAAATGTATAATGTGAAGAGGAGCAACTCAAAAATTAAAAAAAAAAACCACTCTGAAAATAAATGTAGTATTTTCCCTGTGTATTAAGTACTTGAACTTCATTGGAGGGACATGTGTGGTTTAGCCAATGCATTGAAATATGTACTAATCATGATGCATGTGCTCATGTGCTATTTAGCCTCAAGCTTTTTGCGGGATATTGATTTTCTTTTAAAGAAAGGCACTGTATTTAAAATATAGCACCACTAAAAGTGGCACAATAGCATGAAGCTTGTATCAGCGCCAAATATATTTGTACATTTTTTTATTCATTCAATCATATTTATTGAATGCTTACTATGTGCCAAACACTGTAATAAGCGCTTGGGAGAGTACAATATAATAATAAAGACACATTCCCTGCCCAAAATGAGTTTTCACCAATAACAATAATAATGACATTTACTTCTGGTTTCCAAGCTGTTTTAAATAAAACCCACTGCTTCAAGGTTGATATCCATCAACAAAGAGAGACTGACAAATATTCTCAGCCCTTTTGTACTTACTCTTCATTCGTGCATTCACAATGACCTGTAGCATGTATGTATGTATTAATTAACATATCCAATTACTTAAGTATTCATTCAAATATATATATAGATAAAAAGTTCCCTTCCTCCTACCTGAAAATGAATATCTGCCTCCCATGCTTGACTGTACATTCTTCTTTGAGAGTAGAAGTCATGTCTTTAATGTTTTCCTACTTTCTCAAAAACTTTGTACCATTCTCTGCACACAGTACAAATTCAACAAACGCTATTGGTTTATTGATTGGTCTTCTTTCCCCTTGTCATAATAGTTGTTACAATACCTATTCAGGAATCATTAGAACTACTATAAAAATTATCTTTGCATTTTCACATTGATATGCTACATTTTAAACAACTTGTTTCTTCACTATTCTCTTCCTTCAGAAATATTTCTTGAGGTTTTGAAACAAGTATATATATGAGGTACTGGATAGAGAGATATAAAAATGGCATATATATTTGCGTTTTTAAAAGGGCGAAAACAGGAGACGCTCAGTGAAATATCAGTCAGTCGACAGATATAGTGAGTGCCTTCTGTTATAAGTGCTTGGGTGCGTACCATAGAAGTAGTATACAGTTTTCAGTCTCCATGCAATTTCTATGGCTGATATTGCTCTTATTTTCAGAAAACAGAAGCAGCGTGACTTAGTGGATAGACCACAGGTCTGGGAGTCAGAAGGACCTGGGTTCTAATTCTGACTCCACTTTTCTACTGTGTGACCTTGGGCAAGTTGCTTCACTTCTCTGTGACTCATTGACCTCATCTGTAAAACAGGGCTTAAGCGTGTGAGCCCCAGCTGGGACAGGGATTGTGTTCGACCTGCGCAACTTGTGACTACTCCAGTCCTTAGAACAGTTCTTGACACATAGTAAGCTCTTAAGTATCAAAATAATAATAATAATTCATATAACCTTGGATCCCATTTAATATTTAATAAAATATAATGACTCAACTTAAGCACAATAATTATTAGCAACTGAAAGACCCTAGACTGGGTAAGGTGTGCTTAAGTTTTGATAATACATCTCATTTTGTGGCACCATCTTTACCTTCAGGTCCTACAGAGGTTTAATAAAACATTGAATTTATTTGAGCACCAAAGAATCATTCTACTCAAACATGCCCACAGGCCACCTGACTTCATGTGCTCTGCCAACCAGAGCCTTTGTTAATGTTTAGTGCTGGTGCAAGTTGATACAGCTTTATTATTCTCCTTCCCCTCTAGACTGCCAGCTCATTGTGGGCAGTGAGTGTATCTACCAACTCTGTTATATTGTAATAATAATAATAATGTTGGTATTTGTTAAGCGCTTACTATGTGCAGAGCACTGTTCTAAGCGCTGGGGTAGACACAGGGGAATCAGTTTGTCCCACGTGGGGCTCACAGTCTTAATCCCCATTTTACAGATGAGGGAACTGAGGCGCAGAGAAGTTAAGTGACTTGCCCACAGTCACACAGCTGACAAGTGGCAGAGCTGGGATTCGAACTCATGAGCCCTGACTCCAAAGCCCGTGCTCTTTCCACTGCGCCACGTATTGTACTCTCCCACGTGCTTAGTTCAGGGCTCTGCAAATTGTAAGTGCTAAATAAATACCATTGCTTGATTGATTGATTGATTTTAGACTCTTAAAATGTGAGCCCCCCCAGGGGACAGGAGCTGTGTCCAATCCTATTATCTTGACTCTATCCCAGGGCTCAGCGTAGTGTTTGGCACATAGAATGATTATCCTTCATTTTCAGATTTCACCTAAAGTTTTCACAGGAAGTTATTAGCTCTTACTATTTTACTCAGAAAATCAGTTGGATGTTGGAGCTTAAAATGAGAGCAAATGGCTGTGCTACTCTTTTGGACAGTCGTCAGCAATCTCCCTGCCTAGGCTCCTAAGAGGGGCACTGAGGGGCAATATGAGTTAATGGGTTAATGCAAGGCAAAAAATAGGAGTCAGGAGACTCGAGTTATCATCCCAACCACGTCACTGGCCTCCTGGGTGACCTTGTTTAAGTCACTTATTCTCTCTGGGCCTCCCTTTTAGATAGCAAATCTCCTATGGGTCAGGAACTGCGTCTGATTGATTTAGCTTGCCTGCCGCAGTACATAGCGTAGTGCAGCGGTACATAGTAAATGTACCATCTTTTTAAAAAATCATTTACTGTAATTACAAAAAAAAACACCACTGGGAGAAGTGGTGATCAGATCACAGCCATGATTGGGTCAGCTGTAATTTCCCCCAGATCCTAGGCCATATTTGACTGGGGCCTATCTGGCACTAGCTAGGGAAGAGCCCTATTCCACTTCCCAGCAGTGAAGGTATCTAGGAACTGTTCCACAGGGGGAGATCATTTTGTCAACTGCAGGTAGATTACCCGAGCAAATAAAATTCTCTCATCTTAAATTCAACTATTTAAATGAATCCTGAAATTGGTAGATTGAAAGGCGGAAAGGTTATTACTTAGATTGAAAATCCATTAGGAAAGGATAGCTAACTTTATGCTTTTTACACATATCTACAATGTGCATTAACATGCAGTAGCTAATTCTGCCCAAGGGAAAAGTAATACCCGTTTGGCAGGGGGGGATAAAAAGACAGAATTCACATGGTTTCCTAATGGTTATAGAAATTTGCCTCATTAGTCAGTCAGTGGTAAGGAAATTTACTACCACTGCTTTGTTGCCATAATTTTACATGAAAAAAGCATTAGACTGTGATCAGGGAATTCTTTTTCCCAAAGGTTATGTCCTCAAGCAAGCTTCCTGAAAGGCTCAAGAATCAGCCTGATGGGCAACTGCCATTTGAGGGTCCTGATGGCTCAGTGCTGGACCCTTACCACACTTGCCAGACTACTCCTGGACTCTAGGATATCTTCATGGGTTAGAGATACAGGCTCAGAAAGACCAAAAAGGCATCTATCAATCAGAAAGACTTTCTGACCTAAGAGTTCTCAGGATAGTCTTCTAGGTTGGGACTAATATACTTGGCCCACGTGTAAGTTGAACAACACTTTCTGATGATTATTGGGACACAGAAGCCAAGCTGCTAAACCCTTACTCCCTCTCAATTTCCATTTTAACAATAATAATAATGACGATGATAATCAGTATTATTAAGCACTTATTTTATACAAAGCAATATATTAAGGCTTAGAAATAGATAACAAAGAATCATGTCTGATAAAGTCTTTGTTCCAGCAGGGCTAGCTATCTAATAAATACGGAGATAGGGAGAGCAGTTTCCAATCTTAGAGATGAGGAAAATGAGGCTCTCAGAGGTTTAGTGATTTTCCAAAGGAGAACCCAGGTTTCCTGACTCCCAATCCTACGTTCTTTCCTGGCCCATGCTTCCTTCTATGTATTGCTGACATGCGTTCCTGCCTGAAATTCCGTCCCCTCACCTTTATTTAGTCATGTTCCTCCTTCTTAGAACTTTCCTAGATAATTCATCTTTTTTATGCTATCATGTATTTATTTATTCATTAGTGATCAATTTATTTACCTGCATATTATTTTTATCTGTTCTCTCATCTGAACTATGTACATTCATCAGTTGAACACTATTCACCCTATTAGTATTATAAATGTTCCACGTTTGCCAACTACAGAATTTTGCAAATAGCAGGCACTTAATAAATACTGTTGGAATTCATACAAGTAAACCCTGTGCATGTTCAAGTTGAGAGGAATCATCTACTACAAAATTAATTTTTTAAAAATACATATTCCTGACCTTGTTCAGACTCCGCCAATGAGTGCTTCAAAGAAATTCTAAATGAGTCCACTCCACAGCACTAGCCTTTATCTGGGGACAGGCGGAGATGGAATCATTCGCAACTTTTTCCATCTATTCCCTAGTACCACAGCTGGTGGTCTAATTCTGGAGTTGGAGAGCTACTAAGGGGAATTCTTCGCTCTACATTATTAGATGTCCTAAGGTGATTTTAGGGCACTGTGTTAATGAAGGGGCCATCTTTCGGATCAGTTGTGGGTCTCACATCCAGACCACCTGTCCTGCTGAAAGATACAACTGGGATCTTTCAAAGGGACAATATTAACCCCAACAGCTTGGCACAGCTCCCAAAGTGTGCAGTGCCATGGTTACAGATGTCCAAACATAGACACAGTCTAACAGACTCAAAGTAATGCACAGAGATTCAAGTTTGTTCTCCCACAGTCTTCCTCTCTTAGTGTCTCCTTTCTTCCTCTTCCCCGACCTCGCTCTCCCCACATTATACAAGGAGAAGTGGGGCATGAGGAATGAATCTGAAGGATGGAAAGAATACCAGGTAGCAAACGTTTCAACCCAGCAACTATTCAGGAGGCAGGGAAGGCAGGGAGCGAGGCGGTAAATGGGAATGAGGGATAGGAAGTGGTCCTAGATTGGCACTGGGAGCCCAGAGAGAAAGTTCACTCTTTCCACCTCTCCTACCTTCCAGGGCTCCCCGGGAGCCTTTCCACTCTCCCTAAGGAGAATCAGGGAAGATAAGGAAAATGGTGTAGACACTCCAGAGTAGTTCTGGGTTCTCTTATGACTGAAGTTTTTATCACATCTGGAAATTGATATATTGATCCAATCATACCTGGCCTAAGATTGATGGGAAATATTCAGAATGGACATTCTCCATTATAATGATGCTATCTTGTCTGAAAGCCGGGCTACAGAGATTCTAAAGGTTCCTTATGAGCTTAAGATTTTAAGCCTTTATCTATTACTATTCTTATACTTATCTATTACTAAATTGATTTCATTTATTTCAAATAGGTTAACTGGCTTTCTAAAAGAACAGGATGGTTCACTTTAGTCCTTCCTTGGTGTTATTCGGCCCAATCTCTTGAAAAAAAGTTCTGGAGTCGAAGATTTAATCACCCAAATTTGGGGCTTGATGGACTATTGGATACATATACACATATGTGTGACTATGCTAAGGAGGATGTAAATAAATTCCTAAGTGTGAGAGCTGGCTAAAGGAATGATATGGTTTGGGGTGTTGGGAAATCAATCAGGGAGAGCTTGTTTGAGAAGGAGGGATTTTCAAAGGGATCTGAAGATGGGGAGAGCTGTGGTCTGTCTGATGTAGGGAGGGAAGGGTAACCAAGCAGGGGAACATGATGTGAGAGAGGGTAGAGGCAAGAGCCCAGAGCCCCTCAGGTTACGGGCTCTGTAACAGTTGCTCCATTCCACCAATGGATACTCCAGTTCTGGAGGTCTGTAAGGGAAGGGAGGAAAGCCTTTTCAACCCAGTGGCAACAAAATGGACAGAATTAATGTTCAAGCCAAAGGTTTACAGTTATCAACCGCCACATATTTAAAGAAAAGATCTTTTTTCACTTCATTCTTTTAAAAAAATCCTTACGGAGTGAGCTACTCAAGATGTCTAATGAAATGGGTATTGGAGTTTCTCTCATGCATCAGTGGCGTCTTTATTACTGTTTTGGAATTAAAGTACATTTGGTCTGAGGAGATTAAAAATAGCCATTAGTTTAGAAAAGCAAGAGAAACAAGCTGATAAGGATGCAAAGAGAACATTCTGTGGAATAAAATGTTCTTCACCTTGAGATTTTTGGCATTTTATTTTTACAGTTCAAATAAGACTCACAGAAACATAAAATTCTGAAACTACCTTGAACTTTTTCAGCACTGAATAATGCTGAAAATAATTTTGCATTCTCCTTGAGCAAAGCAAGAACTTTCTTTCTGGAAAATTATTCCGTTTTGAGTAAAGAAATATAAAACTGACTTGTCCTCTAAAAGCCTGCTAAATAAAACTAATAGCTCTGATTCTAGTCTTCATTCCTTGAAATAACCCACAAAGGACTTTGTTTCATTTGAAAAGAATGAACTGAAAATATATTAAAATAATAAATGGCATTTACCTACATTACTATAAATGTGGATGTCATCAGTGCAGGTTAACACTCTAATTGCATATTGTTAGGATCACACAAAGGCAAAAAAGGAAGAGAAAATTGACTTTGAACTTTGCAAATATTTGTACAGAAGAATAGCCAAAGTAACACATGGTTTCTTGCAGTGCAATTCACCCTCTTTTATAATACAAATAGTTGTTCACAATCATAAAAAGGGGTCTCAAAATTTGGAAACCCTAGGTATTGAGACTTCCTCTAAATCCAATAAGAAAATAAGGCGTTAAAATTGTGCGTGCAAATTAGCCAGAGCCCAAAGACTAGACAAAAGAAAAAGGTACCAAAAAAACCCTTACGATTCTAAATGTGCAATTTCTCTTTTTTTCTACTATCACGTTCATAAAATGCAATGCGGCATGACGGGGGGGGGGGGCTTCCTGTGATGGAATATTCTCCCTTCAGGACACCAGACAACCCTGCATTTAAACTACAGCAGAGGGATAGCTGCTTACCCAATTCTTCGGTGTCTCTACAGCCCCTCTTGCTGATACATTCCAGTGACTCATGAATCTTACTGTCACATTGTTTTCCTAATTTAATCAATCGATAGATTGTTTTTATTGAGCACTTACTATGTGCAGAGCACTTACTAATCACTTGGAAGGTTACAATATGCAGAGTTGGTAGACTTGTTCCCTGCCCACAATGAGTTTACAATCTAGAGGATGGGTTTACAGTCTAGAACTACCTAAATTCTCTTTGAGGAAACAGAACGATTTCTCTTGAGTGCTAAATACGGTCAATCACCTTGCAGTCTCAAGGCCATTCCGATTCCAACATCATTAACATACTCTGTTGCAATATTGTGGATTACACGGCTGTGTTTCCATCAATCCACCAATGTATTTATTGAGCGCTGACTGCGTGGAGTTTTGAATTATGCACTTGAGGAAGTTCAAAAGAGTTGGTAGACTTCATTCAATCGTATTTACTGAGTGCTTACTGTGTGCAGAGTACTAAGTGCTTAAGAAAGTACAACACAACAATAAACAGTGACATTCCCTGACCACCACAACACAATCCCTGCTCTCAATGAGTTTACAATCTATTGGATTTTCATGATAATTTTCCTGTGGACGAACTCTAGGCTTATTGCAGGCAGAAGTAATGTCTATCTTAAAACACTGTTATAAAGATAAACCGGACACAGTGATCATGGCTAGAGAGGAGGAGCGCCAGTCATTGGAGAAAAGGTAAAAGTAAATTCACCTCACTCAAAGACTCTGGTGGGGGGGCGGTAAATCAATTAATCAATCAACCAGTGGTATTTATTGAGAGTTCTCCTTCTACATCCCAGCCGGCACAATATGCTCCTCCGGTGCTAACCTTCTCACTGTGCTTCGTTTTCACCTGTCCCACCATCGACCCCGGGCCCACTTTCTACCTCTGGCCTAGAATGCCCTCCCTCCTCAAATCCGCCAATCACTCTTCCCGCCATCAAAGCCTTACTGAAGGCTCACCTCCTCCAAGAGGTCTTCCCAGACTATATCTCCTTTTCCTCAGCTTCCCCTCCCCTCTGCCTCACCTCAACTCGCTCCCTCTGCTCTCCCCGCCTCTCCCCGCCTCACAGCACTTATGCATATTAGACTGTAAACCCGTAAATGGGGAGGGATTGTCTCTATCTGTTGCCGAATTGTACATTCCAAGCGCTTAGTACAGTGCTCTGCACATATAAGCACTCAATGAATACTATCGACTATATCTATAATTCTATTTATTCGTACTAATGCCTGTTTATTTCTTTTGATGTGTATATACCTACAATTCTATTTATTATATTGATGCCTGTTTACTTGTTTTGATGTCTGTCTCCCCCCTTCTGGACTGAAAGCCCGGTGTGGGCAGGGATTGGCTCTCTTTATTGCTGAATTGTACTTTCCACGTGCTTAGTACAGTGCTCTGTTCTAAGTGCTTGGGCGGGTACAATACAAGCAAAATTAGCAGACATATTCCCTGCCCATAATGACCTTACAGTTAAGATGGAGAGATGGACATTAATATGAATAAATAAGTAATTTATAATAAATAATTTAAAGATATGCATGTAAGGGCTGTGAGGATGGGGATACGGTGAATATCAAATGTCCAGAAGTCACAGATAATAATAATAATAATAATGATGTTGGTATTTGTTAAGCGCTTACTATGTACAGAGCACTGTTCTAAGCACTGGGGTAGACACAGGGGAATCAGGTTGCCCCACGTGGGGCTCATAGTCTTAATCCCCATTTTACAGATGAGGGAACTGAGGCACAGAGAAGTGAAGTGACTTGCCCACAGTCACACAGCTGACAAGTGGCAAAGCCGGAATTCGAACACATGGCCTCGGACTCCAAAGCCCGTGCTCTTTCCACTGAGCCACGCTGCTTCTCAAGTGCATAGACCATGCAGAGGGGAGAGGGAGTGGGGAAAAGGGGGCATAATCAGGGAAGGCCTCATGGAGAAGATGTGACCTTCAGTAGAAGTCCAGAAGTAGAAGTTACGAAATCCTAGTTCTGACTGATTTACTGTGTGAATTTGCACAAGTCAATTCATCTTTCAAAGTGTAGTAAATGAAGAGGACACTAACCCACTTTATGAGAGACTTGAGATAGAATAGCTATTCAATCCAGGTCCATTTTGAAATACGATTCGAAATAAGCTTTGTGAAAAGCTTTCAGAATTGCCCTAGAAAAGGGGAAAAACCTTTTTGTGAATTTAAACCTCAAAAACTGCATCTTCCACAATTCCGTTTTTGTTACTTTAAAGCAAATATCTCCTTCCTGGTCATCTCTTTCTGGCTTTGAAATACTCGGAAGAATATATTTACCACCGACGAAACAAAATTAAATCACCAATCCGCACAAATTTATGCTAAAAGTGAGTTAACAAGCTGTTCTGAGATTAAAAACACACCCTCTGCTGTACGTGCTGGGAAGTGTCAATTTAATGACTTCTCCGCATTAAATATTTATAGAGCTCCCTCACGAGCAAGGCCCGTTACTAGACACTCCGTTCTGAACATAGGGGAGAGGGAGCCCTTGCCTCCATCCTGAGCGTGGAACTCATCAATCCATAAACCCTTTCCTATTTTTAAAGTGATTCCTTTTTCCTCTCAAAATTAAAGCCAATTATCATTAAAACAACATGGAAAGGATTGGATCTGTGTCACCACTTAGATGTGTGGCTTTTTTTCTAAATGACTAGCAACAGCACCAAAAACGCGTATGGATTTACATGTAAAGCTTTTTTCTACCACCTCCAATAATGCTCCCGGCTAATTGCACAATCCTCTATGTAAGAAAAAGGTTCCCCTTCTGACCCCAACCATCAATCAATTTATGCCCTAAAGCATTGTGTGTAATTACATTTTTCTAAGACTGAACGACTTCAGTTTTTATTAACACTCCCAGGATTGTGTATTCGGTGTGAAGAATATCCCAGTGGAATGAAACAAACTCCAGACAATGAACAACAGATTGATTTTTTTTTTGCTAATGACCAGGGTTTGACTTGACCACAAATTACCCCACTACTTCCAGGACCTACCGACTTCCACTAACCATAGGGTGGGGTTAACCCATGAAAGGGGAACAAATCTGAATTGGGAAGATTCATCCCTCTTCCACTCATTCTCTTCTGTCTCTTCCCAAATCTCTATTGCTCCCCTTTTTCCAAATTTCCAAATCTCTGCTACTTTTTTGGCTACCACCAGGTAAATTATTCCTCAAACTGAGGCCAGGTTATTGGTATACTTTCCTTAAGGGCTCAGAAAGACATGCTAGGCCACTTTTTGGATAAAGTAAATGTGATCCATATTTAAGATTTTTTTTTTTAATGTACTCCTTCTCCAGTTCTGCATGACAGCAAAGGAAAGGTTGTGTTGTGAATGTAGGGACATCCACTCGTTATTTCATCCTGAACCGGATAGGCTTCAAACAATTCCAGAGAATGCTATCACGTATGTGAAACATAAACATAACACCTCCACAATATTTAAATCTTGGATTTATAATATTTAAATTTTAACACCCTCGTTTGCTTTCTTCGGCACTTCTGAATGTCTGCCCTCCTTTCTGGGTAAGTGAAAACATTTGAATCAGATGATCACAATGGCTCCGTATTTAAGAAATGTTTTTCTAGCTTCCTCGATTTCCTCACTTATTCCACCTCCCATCGCAATACACGAATTCAGGGTCTTGAACCGATATCCTCATTAATTTGTATACTTTGCTGTAATTATCCTCAGTCTTTGGATCAGGCAAATTTCAAGCCAGTTTACTTATGCTATTGTAACTAATATTTTACGTACCCAAGATTTTGGCATTTTGCAATTATTTCAATACAATCAACCAATAGCATTTGAGCACCTACAGAGTACTAGGCACTATGTGCCCTTTTGAAAGCCCATCTCCTCCAGGAGGCCTTCCCCTAGTAATTTCTACTCTCTCCAGTTTATATCACCCCCACTGCCTCTTCAACACTTTCGAGCCTCCTTAGCACTCTCAACCTCCCACATACATATGAACATATCTTACCTACCCTAGAGCTTTTAACACTTCATCATCCCCCTCTTATCAGTCATTTCTTTAGAATCTGTCTCCCTCGTTAACATGCAAGTTCCTTAAAGGCAGAAGTCCTGTCTACTAAATCTAGTGTACCCTCCCAAGCAATTACTACACTGCTCTGCAAACAGTATACGCTCAGAAAACACTGAATGATTGAAATATTGGCCTTTATGATGAAAGAACACTGAAGAGTGACTTTGATTCTCAACTAAAACTAAGATATGCAAAAGTATTTCAATGAAGGCAATATGCTCCCTAAAAACGGTTGATGATGATACCATGAAGTTTCTTCTAGTTCTCCCTTCTGAAATTAAATTGGCAGAGAAATATTCAAATCATAATTTCCCTGTGGGTGTTGGTAACATTGTGTGCATTTTAACACCTCTTAAAAGGAAACAAGTCAATCAGAGAAGAAAGAATGAATCAGTGAGCTTGGTTCTGGACCCCACCCATCTCAGTCAGTAACAGAGGAGACCTAAGCATGTTTGAAACCACCCAAAAATCTGGTTTGGTGGGTTAAGCTCTTTACACCCGTTCCGTCGCTCATAAACTCCATCCTGCTTACTCTCTTCCTTAAGATCCCCATTCCTCTGTGTCCTCAACACCCTTAAGAAAAATGATGTTCAATGAGCAGCATTCAGATTAAAGTTTGAGGAATGGCAGGAGTGGCTATTTAGCCAGACACAGACGAGGCACAGAATCATGGTGCCTCCTATTCTGACTGGTACAAAACGTGGATTGGCATAAAGCAAAAGGCCGGACATACCACGAAGAACACATAGACCTCCTACTCTCAGGACCCTTCTATCCCTGCTTCAAGGTTTCCAGTGCTTCTGCTACCAAACCTGACTGACACGCAGTGGTCAGGTCTAGGTTTAACAATTTAATTCCTGTGCCTGGGAAGAGTCACAAGAATCACCCGGGATAATGATATCGGAGAAGCTTAATAGTGACAAAATTTCTGAGTAAGGAATTTAGTTAAGTAGTTTCATTTAACCAGTGTTGAGGATTGCAGGTTACTAAATAAAAATTTAGGAGGTTCCGAACATTGACCCAAATTTCCATTCTTACTAACACACCAATATGACAGTCAAAATAAGCCCAACATTAATTGTGGCATTTATTAAGCGTTTACTATGTGCCAGGCCCTGTACTAAACCCTGGGGTGGCTAAGAGAAGCGGCACGGCTCAGTGGAAAGAGCACGGGCTGGGGAGTCAGGGATCATGGGTTCAAATCCTGGCTCTGCTGCTTGTCAACTGTGTGACTTTGGGCAAGTCACTTAACTTCTCTGTGCCTCAGTTGCCTCAACTGTAAAATGGGCATTGACTGTGAGCCCCACGCAGGACAACCTGATCACCTTGTATCCTCCCCAGCGCTTAGAACAGTGCTTTGCACCCAGTAAGCACTTAACAAATGCCATCATCATCATTATTATTACAAGCAGCGTGGCTTAGTGGAAAGAGCATGGGCTTTGAGTTAGAGGTCGTGGGTTCTAATCCCGAGTCCGCGCTTGTCAGCTGTGTGACTTTGGGCAAGTCACTTAACTTCTCTCTGCCTCAGTTATCTCATCTGTAAAATGGGAAATAAGACTGTGAGCCCCACGTGGGACAACTTGATTACCTTTTATCTCCCCCAGCGCTTAGAACAGTAGTTGGCACATAGTAAACGCTTAACAAATACCATAATAAAAAAAAAATACAAGCAAATCTGGTTGGACACAGTCCCTGTCCCACACAGGGCTCACAGTCTCAATCCCCATTTTACAGATGAGGTAACTGAGACACGGAAAAGTGAAGTGACTTGCCCAAGGTCACAAGCACACAAGTGGCGAAGCTGGGATTAAAACCCATGACCTCCTGACTCCCAGGCGCGAGCTCTATCGACTATGCCATGTCTCACCTGTACGTAAGCATGTAAAAAAGGTAACCTCAAGTGGGTAAGACATGCTAAAATATCATATGGGGAAGAAATGAGAACATCTGACTGTTTTTTGCTTGTTAATCCAGTCTCAGAGAAATGAATGCATGCTTTGTGGATTCAACATATTCCATATTTTGCTTCCAAAGCACAAGCAGATCAAGTTAACAGACAGGAGCTGACTTTAGCTTTATAATCCTCCAATTTCAGAAAAGTCTATACAGTTAAAAATAGATTTTAAATTGTCAATAGGTTAATCATACACGTGTGGAGTTGTGACTAACGTCATGAGCTAGCTAATGTTGGGCTCCTTTACTCTGTAGTCAACTGGAAAGAGTCATTCCATTTAAGTAATAGAGAACAATAATTCTAAAATTACCTGGAGTTCACGATAATGTGATCCTCCCAGATACCTTCCCCGATTAAACTCTATCTCCCCCACCCACACTTTGCATTTCTAATTATGATTTCAGCCCCTCCGCACCACACTTAGGTACTCACAAGCCCAATATCAATGAAATACGCGCCTTGTATGCTCTATTACTACTTCCTACCAGTAATTTATTTAGGTGCCTGTCTCACCTCTCGAAATTGTAAACTCCTTGAGGGCAGGGATCATGTCTCCCAAGCACTTAATGTAGTGTTCTGATTTAACTGCAGTAAGGACCTAAGAAATACTACCGATTGATGGAAGCAACAAAAAGTGGCCATGTAACAATGGGGTGAGGCCCCCCAAGTCCCTAAACGAACCCCTCGTTACCTACCACCGGGCCTCGAGCTCCAGGGTGTTCTGCCTCTAGAAGAACCAGCCTCTGGGATTCTCCGCCCTCGCAGAACTGTCCGTTGCAGGCTTCCCCGCTGCAGCATTCGTTAAGTCATTCATTCGATTTACTGAGTGCTTACTGTGTACAGAGCACTGTCCTAAGCGCTTGGGAGAGTACAATATAACAGTAAACAGACATATTTCCTGCCCATAACAAGCTTGTAATCTAGAGCTCAGTTAATCAACACCAGTAATAACTGGGGGAGTCCAACGCTGCTAACGATGATGACGACGACAGAGTCTCCCATAGGGAACGACAGATGAGCCTCAGCCCTGATAGCTCAGGATCAGGAACCCAAGTGAAAGAATTCATTCATTCAACAGTATTTATTGAGCGCTTGCTATGTGCAGAGCACTGTACTAAGCACTTGGAATGTACAATTCGGCAACAGAGAGAGACAATCCCTGCCCAATGATGGGCTCACGGTCTGAACGGCGGAGACAGACAGCAAAGCAAAAGAGAACAAAACAAAAACAAGGCGACATCATCAAGAAAAATAGAATCAAGGAGATATACACCTCATTAACAAAATAAATAGGGTAATAAATAAAATATACAAACGAGCACAGTGCTGAGGGGAGGGGAAGGGAAAAGAGCAGAGGGTGGGAGGAGGGGTGGGGAGGGGGAGCAGAGAGAAGGGGGGCTCAGTCTGGGAAGGCCTCCTGGAGGAGCTGAGCTCTCAGTAGGGCTTTGAAGAGGGGAAGAGAGTCAGTTTGGCGGATGTGAGGAGGGAGCGCATTCCAGGGCAGCGGTAGATTGTAGTGCCAAAAATTTGCATCGTGGCATTCACGCTCTTTCTTCCCTGCCAGTCATTTTCACCCCGAGACACAGACTGTAAGAAGCAAATAGGTAGACGGGGTATGGCACACTGTGAAGTGCACACAAAAGTGTTTTAGGTAGAGGGCCCGCTTAAGACCAGAGAACGCAGCCCAGTGCCAACGCTGTGCATTCCCAGCCCCGGAAGCTACTACAGTCTTCCCTTCCCTTCCTAATCTGCTATTTTTCCAGAATCCAGCTGGTCTCCGGAATCCAGCTGGCCTCGTCCACCTTGCAGAATGCCGTAAGTCTTTTATTGGTCCTAAACCTTACCCCTGATGGCCTAGCCCCCACAGGTATTTCTTACTTGCAGAATCAGGACTAAAACCCATGTCTGCAGACTCCCAGCACGGTGCTCTTTCCACTGGGCTACCAGCCTCATCAGGCAGACCTTTATTTTGAATGTAATCACTCGAGCACACACTATTTTTTTTGACAATCACGTTATTCAAAACATCTCTAAATCAAAGGTTAATTAAGGAGCAGGGAGTCAGATGTTCATCTTTGGAGGTGCCATGTTTCCCTTAAGGCACAACATACCACTGTGGTGTGCTGAATAAATCGATTCAATAAATGAAGAGACAAAAAAACTCCTTTAAATATAAACTCCTTGTGGGCAGAGACCTTATCTTCTTTCTATTGTACTCTCCCAAGCTCTCAATACAGTGCTCTGCACATCGAAGTCTCTCATCCAGTTGACTGATATTGATATTCTCATTTTACCAGGAGATCAGGCCTGATAGAAGGTGATTGGTGGGTTCACCACTCAATTCCTATAATCATCATCGATATTGATCGAGAAACTAGTTCTTTAAGAATTCAGAAATAAGGGATACAGGTAAGGAGGGGAGAAGGGAAAGAGGAAAGGGGGAGAAGAAGAAGAAGGAGAAGCAGCGTGGCCTAAGGGAAAGAGCACAGGCCTGGAAATCAGATGACCCGGTTCCCCGCCTCTACACTGTAAGCTCATTGTTGGCAGGGAATGTCACTGTTTATTGTTATATTGCACTTTCCCAAGAGCTTAGTACAGTGCTCTGCACAAGGAAGCGCTCAATAAATATGATTGAATGAATGAATGAATAATCCCAGCTCTGCCACTTGCCTGCTGAGTCGCTTGACTCCTCTGTGCCTCAGTTCCATCAGCAGCAAAGTGTAGATTCAATACCTCTTCGCCCTCCTACTTAGACTGTGAGCCCCATGTGAGACCTGATTATCTTGTATACTGGCAGCCGCGTGGTATAGTGGTTAGAGCACGGGCCTTGGAGTCAGGTGGTCATGGGTGCTAATCCCTCTCGGCCACTTGTCTGCTGAGTGACCTTGGGCAAGCCACTTTACTTCTCTGTGCCTCGGTTATCTCGTCTGTAAAATGGGGATAAAGACTGTGAGCCCCACGTGGGACAGGGGCTGTGTCCAACCCAGTTGGCTTGCACCCACCCCAGAGCTCAGTACACTGCCTGGCATATAGTAAGCACTTAACAAATACCGTAATTATTATTACCGCACTTATCCCAATGCTCGTTTCAGGGCTTGACACGTAGTAAACACTTAGCAAACACCACAGTTAATATTAGAAAAATACACGGTCCCGGTACAAGAGTAGTTTCCAGTGTGGAGGGGTAAATCTATTCCACCCTGACAGTGATCCTTCTCACCCTACTTGTTTTTCCTACAACACTCAGTACTGTGGGTGTTCAAATCTTATTCTTCTAAACTCTCCGAGGGTATGAGATCAATTAGTCTCCTGATATTAAGGAGCTGCCACCCCCCCCCCCCCCAATTCACCTCCTCATCCTTACACAGAGCTGTTAGCAGAAGGAAGATAAGAAAGAACTGCTTTTTTATTAACCACAGAAATCAACTGTAGATTTTTCTGAAGCCCCTTCTGCTTTGTGGAAGAAAGGCACAGTAAGCCCGCAAGATAACCAGGCACCATTTCACTGTGGCTCCAGCCTGACACTTTGCACAGATCTGTGAAGGGGTGGAGTCATTTTGCATCCAGAAGGGCCCCCCCCACTTTGCCCTTCAACAAGTCCATCACGTCACGACCCTGAGGGAACTTTGGGAATATCCGGGAACACCCGACCTTAGGCCATCGGGCCTTCCGCAGGCCAATCACTAGGCTGACTCCATAGGAAGGGAGGTTCTCTGGGGATCACCGCACTTTCTGAAAGCTTCATGGGAGTGGGAAAGCCAGCTTGACTTCCCGACGAAGAAGGTAACTCTGGGGGACTCTGGACTGTCCGTATCTGGGCCTCCGCCCCAAGGAGAAAAGCTTTCTCCCAGAAAGAGGTTCTGATTTTGCCACGGTGGATGTGCGGCTACCAAATGAAAACAGATCCTTTTGGGTCAAACCAGTCGTTTCAGAGATTAAATTACTCCCCCGCCTTCCACCTTCCAAATGCCAAGCTTCTAATTCCCTGAGATTCAAACCCTATACGAGTGTTCCAGCTGATCTTAATTGCTTTGGCAATGCACAGAGAGAGTGATATAATGCATAATGTCTCCAAGGAGAAATCAGACACTGACAGGATTCTCACCAATACAGAGTTAAATAATACCACCGCTACCACCTCCACCACTCCTCCTTTCAACTGAACACAGTGTTTCACTCACAGATGTCCCTCTTCCCAAGAATGGGAAAAAGCAGGTTAATTGATAAAGCTTTCCCAGCCTAGCAACTCTATAAAACTGGCACACACTGTACTGGGAAGCTTGATACCGTTCACAGGAAGGAAAGACAAAGATCGGCTGAAAAGAACAAAATGTATTTCAAGCTTGGGAAACCCAAATTTAGACTAAGTGCTAATAGTTGTAGATCAAAACCGAAACTTTTTCCGCCACGGATCGCTTTTGGCATCTGTATATAATTTTAGGTCTCCCCTTCACCCTCTTTAAGAACTAAATCGAACAACAGTATTGTTTCGAATAATTTCACTTTCTACCCACTCTTTCTTCCCTTCCCCAACTCCCTTATCTTTCCTCTTTCATTCCTCTAAAAATATCCTTTCCAGTCCATTCTGTGTGTTTTTGCTAATCTCTTGACAATAACCCTTGGGGCTAAACGTTTGCACCATATATACAGAAGAACTCTGCTCCCTTCAAGAGTCTGCAAACACATTTTGAAAGACCCTCTTGCATAGCAAAGGGGTTAAACTAAAATCCTTAGTTGATATTTCGATGATTGGAAGAACAATTTGTTTTAAAAAAGAGATGAGAACACTGAAGATGTTCCACAGAAGCTACAATTTCTGCGTGGATTCAAGCTAATCTACTTGGTGAATAACAATTGTATTTTATTCACCTTAAAATAGCTACCCATGGAAATGCTGGCCCAATGGCTTATCAAGATTTGACAGCCCTATAGCTGGTGTTTGTGTGTTGATTTTATTTTATTTTTTTTTGAGAGGAGGAATTGGGGGGCTTTTTTTGGTTTGGTTTGGTTTTTAAATAGGAGGACGTTTTTACTGGTTGTGTCACTCTACTTACCACTGAGAGCATCCAACTTTTTGAATACAATCTAATGTTCCGTGATCTTGTACGAACAGATGTGCGTGATTTAACTCACTTCCAAGCCTAGGGTCCAAGTCATTTTTACTTCTCTTGTACCTGCGTGTCTTTAATCTTCTAAGAGAAAATCAAAAAGGGCTCCTAATTCATACAAGTTATCTACATGCTTCAGTTTGCTTGCTGCAAAATTAACATTTAAGATTTAATTTACTGGAGTCTTGAAAAGGGTGTGAGTCCCTCGTATGATTAAGTACTACGATCACAGGCTCAACTGGTAACGAAGCTCATATTCTATACAACCAGTTCTCCTACACCGCAAGGATTATGTTCTTGCAAAAGTCCACTTTAAGGAAAACTCGTGCTCTATTCTCACCCATTCCGACACTGCATGTCCGTGCGTTTGTGTACACGCACAGACTCTTTCTTCAACAACGGGGCATGCTGAGAGCAATTAAGCTTACATTGTTGGGAGAAAGTTCCCTAATCGCATTCCAGTCCAAACTCATATTTTAAAGACGTAATATGGCAAAACCGAATGAATACAGAACCTTCGTGTGGATAGAGAATAACATTGGGAGCAAATAAATTAGGACAAAAGATGCTCTCAAGTCTGAACCTGCCGCTAACACTCATTTTTCTTGTGGCTCAAAATTATATTGGGCTTCATTTTCCCCCCTTCGTAGTTGTGGCACTTATTAAACACTGTTTGCCAATGTATTGTGCTAAGCGCTGGGCTAGATACAAGATTTTCGAGTAGACAAGGTCCCTGCTCTACATGGGACTCAAAATTGCATCACGATAAAGAGCTTATTGCCACTGTTGCTAAATGTTACTTTTACAACCAGTGTGCCAGATACACAATTGAAAAGCTTCGAATAGATCTCAATTTTTCAATAAGAATATTTTGGGATAGACAAGATCACAGTGAATTGCTTATTTTAATTGAACTGCCTTAAATTAATTGCATATCAGCTATTTAGATGTTTGGCCACCTGTTTTCATTATTTTTCTCTATTTGCCACATTGGATTAAAGTATCATTTTATCATGTGCTTTAGATTAGAAGTTATGCAGCGGGCCTTAAAAAGCAGGCAGGATTCCTAGAGAATTGCAAATATATGATGACCTTTTTTTTCCCCTTAATGCACAAAAAGAGAAATGCCAGGCTGACAGAAGTAGGAAGGGAAAAATAATTAAACCTGATGTGCTGTACACAGTAGCATTTTATTTGTTAAGAAAAGAAAGCACATCTTGCTTGAGACTCCAGTGCATTGTGCTGCACAAGAAAAAACTGTGGCCTCTAAAATACTGTTTGAATATGGTTTTGACAACCCGAAGAGATTAACTTCTTCTACTTGAATTTGTTAAGCATAAGATAATATGCTTAACAAACTCAAACAATCCTTTGAGTTTTCTGGAAGAGGAGAAAGGCACAGAATAGATTTTAATAGCTGATTTTTCTGGTTAAGGCATGAATTTTAGAGCATAAAGAAGAGTAGATTTTTGCTATCAAAACATCTACTTCCTCTGAATTTTTCAAGAGGTTCCAAATACTTGGGCAGGTAAATCTTATTTTATTCCCAACGCATGTATAATTTTTACGGTATTGGTTTGGTGCTTACCATGTGGCAGGAACTGTACTAAGTGCTGGCATAGATACAAGCTAATCAAGTTGGACAAAGTCCATGTCCCACATAGGGCTGTAACTAAGAACGAATATTTGTATGAAATCTTCTCCGTCCCAAACTTCTTCCCATTCCAAAGAATGACGACGAAAAGAATCTAAAAAGACTCTTTCAGTTACAAAAGTTGTGAGTAATAAAGCTCAAAAGGTAGCAGAGGAAAGTGAGAGATGAGGAGGAGAAAGTGAAAAATGAACATAAAAAGAGACATCTTTGAGGCAAAGCTCCACCTTGGATATAAAGTCGGACTAGCAAAACTACAGATCCTACTTTTTTAAGGGATTTTCCCCTTTTTAACATTTTCTCCCAGTGTACCAAGAAGGTAGAGGAAAGGAGCTGTAAGAGGAGTAAGAGGGGGCACCCGGTTTTGAGATTCAAACATCCCTTTCGATCAAACGGCGGTATTTATTGAGCTCTAACTTGTGTGCAGAGCCCTCTATTAAACTTTTGGGAGACTACAGTACAGTTGGCAGACACGTTCTCTGCCTACAAGGAGCTTACAGTCTAGGTGGAGAGACGGATGTTAAAATAAATTAGAGGTCGGAAAAATGGCGGACTATAGGGATGAATACATTAAGGATGGATTCCAGTACACGTGTGCGATTTATTTGGCTATGGCGCTCTAGTTGAAGCTCAAATTAAGGGAGAGGGGGAGGAAGTGAGGGGATGAGTGAAAGAGAAAGATGAGAACCACGTATTCTCGGTCTGAGGCCGGCTCGCCTCTCTGCCAGGCAACTGAACGCAGCCCAAGACCCATAGGCCAGGCTTGGTCTAATCAAACCTCTCACTTTCTGTCCTGGGCAAGAGACGTTTTGGCTCCCTCCCGCCCGTAAGACTTAATCCTAATCATGTTAGGGAACGTCTACCCTCCTCTTCTCTCCATCCCAACCTCAGAACGGTACCCTAACCAGGTACGCAGACCTGCAGCTAGCCATCACCTCTTTTCCCCTACCCACTCCCTGATATCTTCCCACCACCTCTCCGCCACATCCTGTCCTCCCCATGCTGTCTTCTTCCCTCTCTCGTTGTGAATGGAAAGGGAAGTCGTGACCAAGAGAGACAGACACCTATTCTGTGCATGGGTGAAGGCCGTGCCAGGAGGAAGGGGAAAGGTCGCCGAGGGGGGAATAGACAGGCGAGACCTCACGGCTCGGGCCCGCTTCCAACGACCGCCAACCGCCAGTTACGCCCCTCGCTCGCCCTTCTCTCTGTCTCTGCCCCATCATCCGCGTTGAAGGAAACTGTTATAGTTTATCACGAGGAGTAACGTGTCCTAGAGGAAAGAGCAGAGGTCCTAACCCCGGCTCTGGCAGCTGCCTGCCGGGCGACTTTGGGCAAGTCACTTCATTTACCTGTGCCTCAATTTCCTCATCTGTAAAGTGGATACACAATGCCTGTTCGCCCTTCGACCTGGATTGGTGAGCCCCGTGTGGGACAGGAATTGTGTCTGATCTGATTAACTTAAAGGTCCCCAGTGCTTAGGAAGCGCTTAACAAATATAATAATACCGATAACGATGATTGTAATCATAATAATGACACTAATGAGTTAGTGGATTCACATTCTTTCCCAGATTTTGAAATTTCGTTTTGAACCGTGAACACAGTGCTGCTCAGGCGAAGTTGTGACACGATAAACCGAACTCTCCTCTGGACTTCCTCCGTAAATGTTCTGAAACAACCGTATTCTGTGGTGTTTAGAAAAACAGTTTAATGTTAATTTGGAAAATATGAAGAGCTTCAAAGATAAACTCTAAAGCCATACCTGTTTCTTCCTTAAATCCGTCTCGGGCAGTAAATCGGCCGAAAACACAGGTGTAAACGGAGAACAGCACAGCTCGGGAAAGGGGTTGGGAATTGATGGGATTTCCGCATCATGGAGATCTTTCTTTTTTCGTCTGTGACAAAAGAATGTTAAATAACTTAAGTGAAATCAAACTAACAACATCATTCTTGTCAAGGCGCTAACCAGTAACTGGACCATAGGCACACAATCGTGACAGCCTTAATGCTATAAAAAAGTATACTGCAAGGCCCTCTGGTGTATTTTCTGCTGATAAAACAAACGGACTTGAACTGATAAAAGAAAAGCTGTTGAGAGCACCTCAAAATTTTGGACGGTTTATTACTACCCCTGATTATTCTTCCGTGTAATTTTTCCGAAGCGTGAATGCACAGAGCAAAATAGCTATCGTGATCATTAGAGCACTTTAAATATTATTTCTCTTTATTAATGGGCTAATGATTGCACTCTGGTTAACATTTAGCTTCATTATATGCATTATCGGTCAGCCTATGCTTTCCCGCATAATTGCCGGAAAATGTTTACCGAACGGCGATTTAATTTAGAAACCAAGGAGTCATTCTGAAAAGGTAATTTAGTCAATGTTTTCAGTGAATTACATTAATGATGCAGAATGAGTAACTGAATATGTGGAAAACGCACAACCGTTTGTACATTTAGTTCACGTCCCCTTTATGCTCCAAGCGCATAACTCTTAACTATTCATCACCGAAACCAGTAATGACATGGGTCTAATACATACATTAATCGAAGCAAAAGAAAACTCCCGGCCTAGAAGCCGCACAATAAAGGGAGTTAAAATCACATTAACTAAAACGAAGGGCTCTCCGTACTTTACCGTCGATATCTGAAAGAAGCAATTTAGTTATTTATCAATTATAGCAGCGGTTCATTTCACTGCAAATTTCATTCACGAGGTGGCCCCCGCACAATCAGTCGATTCGAAGGAACTTAAAATAGAAGGGGAAAAAGGCTCCACACCTTGTGTCTTTCGAGGTGGGAAAGTTTATGGAACTTGCGAACATAAAGATTCAACTCCGCTTTACAGTCGGAGAGACTGAGAAGCGGCGTGGCTCAGTGGCAAGAGCCCCGGGTTGGGAGTCAGAGGTCGTGGCTTCTAATCCCCGGCTCCCCCACCGGTCGGCTGTGTGACTTTGGGCGAGTGACTTAACAACACTTGCCCAAAGTCAGCAGCGTGGCTCAGTGGAAATGCCCGGGCTTGGGAGGCAGAGGTCATGGGTTCTAATCCCGGCTCCGCCGCTTGTCAGCTGGGTGACTCTGGGCAAGTCACTTAACTTCTCTGTGCCTCAGTTACCTCATCTGTAAAGTGGGGATTGATCGTGAGCCCCGCATGGGACAACCTGATCACTTTGTATCCCCCAGCGCTTAGAATAGTGCTTTGCACATAGTAAGCGCTTAACAAATACCATCATTATTATTATTATTCACTTCTCTGGGCCTCAGTGACCTCACCTGTAAAATGGAAATGAAGACTGTGAGCCCCAAGCGGGACAAGCCCGTCAAAGGGCAGGGACTGTCTCTGTTACCGATTTGTACATTCCAAGCGCTTAGTACAGTGTTCTGCACATAGTAAGCGCTCAATAAATACTAAATACTACTACTACTACTACTACTAATAACAACGCTGGTATTTGTTAAGTGCACTGTTCTAAGCTCTGGGGTCGATACAGTAACAATAATAATGTTGGTATTTGTTAAGCGCTTACTAGGTGCCAAGCACTGTTCTAAGCGCTGGGGTAGATATAATAACAATAATAACGTTGGTGTTCGTTAAGCGTTTATGTTGGAATCTGTTAAGCGTTTCCTATGTGCCAAGCACTGTTCTAAGCGCTGGGGTAGATACAATACCAATAATAATGTCAGTATTTGTTAAGCACTTACGTTGGTGTCTGTTAAGCGCTTACTAGGTGCCAAGCACTGTTCTAAGGGCTGGGTTAGAGCGTGGCTCAGTGGAAAGAGCCTGGGCTTCGGAGTCAGAGGTCATGAGTTCGACTCCCGGCTCTGCCACTCGTCAGCTGTGTGACTGTGGGCGAGTCACTTCACTTCTCTGTGCCTCTGTTCCCTCATCTGTAAAATGGGGATTAACCGTGAGCCTCACGTGGGACAACCTGATTCCCCTGTATCTCCCCCAGCGCTTAGAACAGTGCTCTGCACACAGTGAGCGCTTAACAAATACCAACATTATTATTATTATTACAAGGTCATCAGATCGTCCCACATGGGGCTGACGGTCTTCATCCCCATTTTCCAGATGAGGTCACCGAGGCCCAGAGAAGTGATTTGAGGTCATCAGGTCGCCTCACGTGGGGCAGACGGTCTTCATCCCCATTTTCCGGATGAGGTCACCGAGGCCCAGAGAAGCGACTTGAGGTCATCAGGTCGCCTCACGTGGGGCTGACCGTCTCCATCCCCGTTTTCCGGATGAGGTCACCGAGGCCCAGAGAAGTGACTTGAGGTCATCAGGTCGCCTCACGTGGGGCAGACGGTCTTCATCCCCGTTTTCCGGTTGAGGTCACCGAGGCCCAGAGAAGCGACTTGAGGTCATCAGGTCGCCTCACGTGGGGCTGACCGTCTCCATCCCCGTTTTCCGGATGAGGTCACCGAGGCCCAGAGAAGTGACTTGAGGTCATCAGGTCGCCTCACGTGGGGCAGACGGTCTTCATCCCCGTTTTCCGGTTGAGGTCACCGAGGCCCAGAGAAGTGACTTGAGGTCATCAGGTCGCCTCAAGTGGGGCTGACCGTCTCCATCCCCATTTTCCAGATGAGGTCACTGAGGCCCAGAGAAGCGAAGTGACTTGCCCACGGTCACCCAGCTGCCAAGTGGCGGAGTCGGGATCAGAACCCACGTCCTCTGACTCCGCCGAGCCACGCTGCTTCTCTATGACCCTGTATCTTCCCGCAGCGCTCGGGAGAGCTCTTGGCACAGCGTAAGCGCTCAAGAGATACCATCAGCGTCATCACCCAGCGTGGCTCGGTGGAAAGAGCCTGGGCTTGGGAGTCAGAGGTCGTGGGTTCGAATCCCCGCTCTGCCACTCGGCAGCTGTGTGACCGTGGGCGAGTCACTTTGCTTCTCTGGGCCTCAGTCACCTCCTCTCTAAAACGGGGTCTGAACCTCCCGTGGGACAACCTGATGCCCCTGTATCTCCCCCAGCGCTTAGAACAGTGCTCTGCACATAGTCAGCGCTTAGGAAATACCTACATTATCATCACCCCGTTGTGGGGGTTTGGGCAGATGATGAAATTGGAGCCGAGACGTCGAAAGTCCCAAACGTTTCCAGGGGAGTCGAAGAGGCTTTGCCTCCTCAAGGGGGTGGCAAGGGAGGGTCCCCCTCAGCTCGTTGGACGGCGCTCTCCCAAGCGCTCAGTGCAGTGTCCTGAGCCCCGTGGGCGCTCAGTAAGTACCAACCCCCGGCCCCCCACCCCCGTCGGGACCCTCGCTCGGCTTGGGGCCACGGTGCTTGCCACCTAATAAGCGCTTAATAACGAGTGATGATAATGATGTCGCTATTTGTTAAGCGCTCACTATGTGCACAGCGCTGTTCTAAGCGCCGGTCATCCGGTGGTCCCACGTGAGGCTGCCAGGCTTCATCCCCATTTGACAGACGGGGCCACTGAGGCCCAGAGAAGGGAAGTGACCGGCCCCCGGTCACCCAGCTGACCAGGGGCGGAGGCGGGATTCGAACCCATGACCTCGGACTCCCACTGGGCCGCGAGGGAGGGTCCATCAGCTGGGTGACGGTGGGCAGGTCACTTCCCTTCTCTGGGCCTCAGTTCCCTCCTCTGTCAAATGGGGACGAAGACGGGGAGCCTCACGTGGGACCACCCGATGACCCCGGATCTCCCCCGGCGCTCAGCACAGCGCTCTGCACATAGTAAGCGCTTAACAGATACCAGCATCACTATTACAGTGAGCGCCCCCGATGGGTCCCCCGCGAGCCCCTCCACGCCTTCATTCATTCATTCATTCATTCATTCATTCATTCGATCGTACTTAGTGAGCGCTTACTATGTGCAGAGCTCCGGGCTAAGCGCTTGGAATGGACCAAAGGCCGCCTGAGGACCCTTGTCTGTTCTTGTCTGTCCGTCTCCCCCGATTAGACTGTAAGCCCGTCAAACGGCAGGGACCGTCTCTATCTGTTGCCGACTTGTTCATCCCAAGCGCTTAGTACAGTGCTCTGCACATAGTAAGCGCTCAATAAATACTATTGAATGAATGAATGAATGACCCCCCCCCCCCACACACACACACACACGCCCCCCGCGAAATTGCCTTTTCGCCACTTTAGCTGGGCAAGTTGTGTCCCCCCGGGCCCGGCCAGTCCTGTCCCGTCCCGTCCGGTCCCGTCCCGTCCCGTCCCGTCCCGTCCTGTCCCGTCCCGTCCTGTCCGGTCCCGTCCGGTCCCGTCCCGTCCCGAACTGTCCGGTCCTGTCCTGTCCCGTCCCGTCCGGTCCTGTCCCGTCCCGAACTGTCCCGTCCCGCCCTGTCCCGTCCCGCCCTGTCCCGTCCCGTCCTGTCCCGTCCCGTCCCGTCCCGTCCCGTCCCGTCCCGTCCGGTCCGGTCCTGTTCGGTCCCGCCCGGTCCCGCCCGTCCTGTCCCGTCCCGTCCTGTCCCGTCCCGTCCCGTCCCGTCCCGTCCCGTCCCGTCCGGTCCGGTCCTGTCCCGTCCTGTTCGGTCCCGCCCGGTCCCGCCCGGTCCGGTCCCTACCTGGGCGGTGCGGGCGGGGCTGCGGGGGCGGCGGGCGGGGGCCCCACTTGGAGGGCGGTGCTCATCGCGGCAGGCCGGCCCCGGGGGGGGGGCGGGGGACCCGGGGGGGGGGGGGGTCCGGCGGCGGAGCACAGCGCACGGAGCAGTGCACGGAGCCCGGGGGGGGGGGGGCAGTGCACGGAGCTGGGGGGGCGGGGGATGGGGGAACAGTGCAAGGAGCTGGGGATGGAGGGGCGGGGAGCAGTGCACGGAGCTGGGAGGGATGGGGAAAGCAGTGCACGGAGCTGGGGGGAGCAGGGCACGGGGATGGGCGGGGGGAAGGGGCAGTGCACGGAGCTGGGGGGGATGGGGGAAGCAGTGCACGGAGCTGGGGGGATGGGGAAGAAGTGCACGGAGCGGGGGCGGGGGGGTGGGAGAGCAGTGCACCGGGCGGTGGGGGGGAGGGGGGGCGGGATGCGGGGCCGGAGCCGGGATGGGGGATGCCAGTGCGCGGGATGCGAGGCCGGGAGGGAGGGAGGGGGCAGGGATGACAGTGGGCGGGAGGGGGGAGGGGAGGGGGCACTGCTCGGCCCTGGGCGGGGGGGTGACGGACGGGGGGCGGTGTCCTCCAGGGGGGCAGGGAGATGGGGCGGAGCGGGGGCACGGGGGGGGGGGGGCAGGGCAGGGCTCCAGGACCGGACGGGGAAGGGGGGAGGGAGCCCGACCCCGACCGCCACCCCCCTCCCCGGGCATCCCCCCCGGCCACGGGGAGAACCGTGTGGGCCCCCGCCCCTGCCCCGCCCCTTCTTCATCAGCATCATCATCGTCGTGCTATTCGTTAAGCGCCTCCCCAGTGCCATCCACTGTCCTAAGCGCCGGGGTCGATACAAGGTAATAAGCCTCGTCGTGAGGGTGATCTGTTAAGCGCTTACCACGCGCCAGCCACTGCTCTAAGCGCCGGGGTCGACAGGGGATAGAATCACCATCATGGCATTTGTTGAGTGCTTACTATGTGCCAGTCGCCGTTTGAAGCGCCGGGGTCGACACCAGATCATCGCCGTCATCATCGTCGTCATCATCGTCGTGGGATTTGGTAAGCGCTTACCACGTGCCGGCCACCGTTCTAAGCGCCGGGGTCGATATGGGACGTGACCATCGTCATCGTCATCGTCACCGTGGCGTCCGTTAAGCGCCCACTATGTGCCGGGCCCTGTTTTAAGCGCCGGGGTCGATACGAGATCGTCGTCGTCGTCATCGTCATCGTCGTCGCGATGGTATTTGGTCAGCGCTTACCACGTGCCAGCCACTGTTCTGAGCGCTGGGATCGATACGGGATATAATGGTCATCGTCGTGATGGCATCCGTTAAGCGCTTACTGTGTGCCGGGCACCGTTCTGGGCGCTGGGGCCGATACGGGATACGATCGTCGTCGTCATCGTGGCGTTTGTTAAGCGCTTACTGCGCGCCAGGCACTGTTCTAAACGCCGGGGTGGATACGAGGTCATCAGGCTGTCCCACGTGGGGCTCACCGTCTTAATCCCCATTTTACAGATGAGGGAACTGAGGCCCAGAGAAGTGAAGTGACTTACCCGTGGTCTCACAGCAGACGAGTGGCAGAGTCGGCATTAGAACCCGTGGCCTTCCGACTCCCGGGCCCGTGTTCTGGCCGCCGGGCTCCGTTGAGCGCTTACTACGTGCCGGGCCCCGTGCTGAGCGCCGGGGTGCATACGGGTCGGTCGGGTCGGAGACGCTCCCCGTCCCGCGTGGCGCTCACGGTCTCGGTCCCCGTTTTACAGATGGGATAACGGAGGCGCAGAGAAGTGAAGTGACTCGGACAGGGTCACGCAGCAGACGAGAGGCAGGGCGGGGATCCCTTCGTCGACGGGGAGCCCGGCTGGACTCGCCATCCCCGGAGGCCGGTCCCGCCACTCCCTCGGGGCCCACCCGGAGAACAGAAAGGCGGCCTCTGCCATCTCTCGACCGGTCCCGCCCGACGAAGGCAGCCGAACCCCCTCGCCTCCGGTGGCGAGGACGCCGTCCTCGCTGGAGGAAAGGAAGAGACTCCCTCGCATTTCCCAGAAAAGGGCAGGGATTAGGCGAAATTCGCTGCCGGGTCTGTTCCCCGTCACAGCGTAGTGATTCAGGTGTGCCCCAGAACGGAGCCCTTGGCGTCGAGCGACATTAAGCCGATCCCTTCCAGCCCGACCTTTGTGCGGAATCTGTCTCTTAATCCAAACTGGACAAGTTTCGTTTTTTCCTTCCTACACACCCAGAAGCACATTAACGGTCTAATCTGTTGTAGACAGGTTATCAAACTCAAGTCTTCACTCTTACCTCCCCTGGCCCCGGCCAACTGCGGTGACTGGCACCTGCCGGGTAAAGAGCGTGCCCCATCACGGGATGAGTGAACGGAGCCAGGTTTACCTCCAGTCATTTTTCGAAGTTGCCTAGCCCATCTTGGAATGGGAGTTTAGGAGACACTATCAAGTAGTCAAGTGGGTCAGAAGCGGAGTGAAAAATGATAACTTAAGGAGAAATCTGCCCTGGAAAGACTAGTCTTGTTGGGACCCCGCTGAATCTTCTTTTTCTTTCACGAGGAGAAGCGGCATGGCCTAGTGGAAAGAGTATGGGCCTGGGAGTCAGAGGATCTGGGTTTTATTCCTAGCTCCACCGCTTACCTGCTGTGTGATCTTGAACGAGTCACTTGGCTTCTCTGTGTATCATCAGTTCCTTACCTGCGGATGGGGATTCGATACCTGTTCTCCCTCCTACTTAGGCTGTCAGCCCCATGTGGAACCTGATTATCTCGTATCCACCCCAGCACTTGGAACGGCGTACACAGTAAGTGCTTAATAAATACCATTATCATCATTATCACTAATATTATTTTTGCGCAGTCAATGCCATCTATTACTAGGATGATTTCCAAGAGGCAGGAAGAAGGAAACAGAACCTACCTCAAGTTTTCAGTAGAGTACAGGATCAAAAGAGAGGAATGGATGCAGGAGATGGAGAATAGAATTAGTCTGATTCAAGTGTGATAGCCCTCCATTCCCCTCGCCCCTTCTTTCCTCTGCCCCCTTTTTTTTTTTCTTCTCCTTCCTCCCCTCCTTCCCTCGTCCGCCCAAATCGATTTAGTTAGGTATGGTATTATTAAATGCTTACTATATACCAAGTGCCCTGCCAAGTGCTGAGGCGAATGCAAGACAAACAGTTCAGTCGCGGCTGACGATCTAGGTGTGGGAAGACATGTAAAAAAAAGAAATAAATTACAGACAATGGGAGCATTGGAGATACAAGATTAAAGACAAAGAGTAAAACTGTTAGACAGTTCCCGAGGGAGCAGGAGTTGGGGGAAGGGGACTGGATTAGTAAGGTGATGAAAGGGGAAGGCTGTTCTGAGCAAGAATTACCTCTGGAACTCGGGGTGGCATCATTGAAAAGCCATATTCAAGTCACTGTAAACTCGTCGTGGGCGGGGAATGTGTCTACCAACTCCGATGTGCTCTCCCGAGCACTTAGGACAGTGGTCTGCACAGAGTAACGGTCGATATGATTGATCGATGGATTGATATTGTCGGGAATGAAGGGGATGATGAAGGGGAAGGCCTTTGTTCCCTCTTGAAAAAATGAAGGACTTCCTTTTTCCATGCCACATAAAAATCCCAGCCTTGTCCCGCTCCCAGCAACCCTTTCAGAACGTGGTGTGGCTAAAAGCCAACTACACTTCATAGCGAGGGAGATCTCTAAGGTAACCAGAATCTAAATTACTTACGACCTTATAGAGCCACACCAAAAGATTGAATTGTCACCAGAAATCCCTTGATAACCTATAGAGGCAGCTCTAATATTGCGTGATCTGTATTGAAGAGACCCTTAAGCGAATGAACTGACGATCAGTACGAGTTTAAATTTCCATGTGGCCTGCAAGAACAGATTCCAAATAGAAAACCCTGCCGTAATAAACTCTGGAGCTGCAAACCTGATTTACAACAGCAAGAGAGAATGTCGAACATAAGGAAAAGAAGACATGATGATTTCACCCGAAAGGGAAGTGGAAAATGGCACTTTTAACTAGAGCAACTGGTTGGTTTTTGAAGCAAAAAATAATCAGGGCCTTTTATATCAAAGGGCTGTTGAATCCCTTTTGTTTGGAAGTATAAATTACTCTCCCTATTTCTCCTAGGTTGGTCTCCTATTTTGTGACACTTGCTTTGGAGCCCTAACGATTCGTTCTTCTGAGTTCAATTTCATGAAAATGTTCCCCCTGAAAGTAAGATGAGCTTAGGGAACATGAGGCATAAGCAAATTACTGATATCCTTCAGTATGATGTTCTCATAATCTATCCCCTGTCAAAATCCCCAGCAATTGATCTTTTAAAAATACTTTAATATAATCGAAAGGAAAAGTGATCTACATGACAACTGCTTGGGTGTACAGGCACTTAAGCATGGCCCCCAAAGAGTCACAATTAGGCTCGTTAACAAGATGGTAAAAGAAAATTTACATAGCTCTCGCCAATGCTGTACCCCGTCTGGATGTAAAAGAAAATTCATGCTTTGAGACTGTTAGTCTGACACTTTTATGAGCACTACAGTCAGTTCAATTTCATTTCTTTAAAAACGGAAAAGAAAAACAGCACATGACCCCAGGGACTGTGTGTTTTATTCTCTAGTCCTGGAAGCCCAGCTCAATCTCCGGCTCCTGGTAGTGTAACACCTTTATTAGATCAAAACCATACGCTCTACTCAGACCCCTGGGCTGTAGCTGGTCTACAGTGATTCTACCACCAATTATTGTTTTTTCAAAGTTTAAAGTCCCTAACGACTTTATGTTATTATTGTTATTATCGTTCTCGTTATGATTTTTATTATTTTTAGTTGGGCTGGGGATGTGGTTGATTTCTCATTAAAACGATTTGGATGTAGACCAAGTAGCATCTCTTTTTGAACAAATCCAAGCCATCGGTGTCAATCACTACTCAGTGGTATTTATCGAGCGCTTACTGGTGCAGAGCACTCTACTAAGCCCTGGGGAGGGTACAGTTCAACAGATTTGGTAGATATGTTCACTGCCCACGGTGAGCTAGAAGGAGGAGCTTTAGAGGGGCACTCAGTTTAGGGAGAAAAATGAATCCTTAGAAATCATGAGTTTTGGGTGAAAAGATTGAGGCAGAATACTGAAAGAGCCACAATATAGACAGTAATATTCTAATGAAAGTGAAGCTCGAATAATGGTTCTTCCCAGAAGGATGAAAATAAGTAAAAGTCGCAAACCCTAAAGCCAAACAGATTACGGCTAAAAGATACCAGGTAGCCGAGACCCATAGGTCAGTTTAAGAATGAAGCTATTCATGGAGAATCTCAACGAGGTTTGCGTTTTATTAGTGAGACCTACGGGAAATCGAGCATGCTTTGCTCTCTTTCCTATGCCCTTTTTTCAGAGAATTTCCTTGTGGTGGCGGTGGTTTGCTCTGTTCAGGTTCCTGTTGCCTCGGGGTAGTGGGCAAAAGAGCAAACAGTGACATTAGTGAATGCGGACGAGGCTAATGCAAAATTGGTGGCATATTCATTTATGAAACTATTTATAAAGGTGCTTTAAATCTTTTTCTATAACTATTATTCTGTCATTCTGTAACACGACTTAGGCAAGCTTGGGTTTGGGGGCCTCTCCAAGGTGATTAAGTTCATGGGTATTTCAAGAGGGGACTTACAGTCAAGGACTTTGGGATAAATAGGTTCATTTTACGTCACTCTCCAGACAATTGCAGATAAACTGTAAAACAGGAGCAGGTTACTAGTGGATCTCATAATTATGGTATTTGTTAAGTACTACGCCTTGTTTGAAACACTGGGTTAGATACAAGTTAGTCCGTTTGGACCCAGCCCCTGTCCTAAACGTGTTTAACAATCTAAGTGGAATTACTGAGATTACTTATTTTTCTAAGAGAATTTCCATCACTGTAGATTACTTATTTTGTTTAATAATCCAAGATAGCCTTTCGAATTCTGTTTATACATTATCTCTACCACTTATTGTGTTAACAACATCCCTCCTAAAAACTCTCAATTCCAGTCTACCCCCTTCCTTCCGAATTTTTCTTTTTGCTTCTCTTTTTTTTTTCTTGATGAGTAATACCGTTCCTGGAATTCCCATAGGCATTAGTTTAATGCAGAAAACCAAAAGTAAGTCCAAAATACGGTTTAAACTTTTACTGGAGTGCTGGCCAGTTGCACTAACTTTAGCCAGTATTATAAAATGAAGACCCATTAATTCACTTGACCAAAAGGATCAGTAATATTACTATATTAAAACCATAGTGCAGCACATCACCCATCTTCATGCTCATCTTCGAGAGATATGCTTTTCATTCATTGGTATTCATTGAGCGCTTACTATGTGCAGAGCATTATTTCTTTCCCCGCTACATCATCCCAAAGCCATGCCCCAACATCCATAGTTTAAAGTCACATCCTAACCACCATCCTCTGTCCATCACCTCCATAACGCTGTTCCTCCCTGTAGGGCAGCGGCAGGAAAACCCAGGTTCCTCTTACCACATGTCGCAGCGTGGCTCAGTGGAAAGAGAATTCCGGCTCTGCCGCTTGTCAGCTGTGTGACTGTGGGCGAGTCATTTAACTTCTCTGTGCCTCAGTTACCTCATCTGTAAAATGGGGATTAACCGTGAGCCTCACGTGGAACAACCTGATCACCCTGTATCTACCCCAGAGCTTAGAACAGTGCTCTGCACATAGTAAGCACTTAATAAACACCAACATTATTATTATTATGTCCCTATATTCTTGACTCCTCAAATGGAGGAGGAAGGTTGGGATCTGCTATAGGTTCGGTAGTCAGAGAGTGGTTGCTGGAGGAAAACTGAATGAGGGGAAGCATTCGATGTGGAGCAGGATGCCTCTGGAATGTCAAAAACGTGTTAGAGAGCATCCCTGACCATCAGGAGTGGCCAGTGACCCTTTGAGACATGCAGCTGATGCCTCTTACTTGGAATTGAAGGAATGTGAAAAAAACAAACAAAAACCAATTTCTACATTTGCGGATGTTAAACAAGGATGAAACTGTGCCTGTTTGACATTCATCTCTGTGTCCACGTTTGAAAAAATCAGTATTGAACACAACAAGGATCAAGGATCATTATTACCCCAAAGGGATACTTTTATTCTCGTCAAGTTTATTAAATCTGCCTCTTAGGTATTTTCAGCCATTTTGATATTGAATTCCCATCTCCCTGTCCTTAGGATCTAAGCCATGGTAATCAATTCCCTGGTTTTGGATGAAATGTTAATTTAAAAAGAAAAAAATAAAGGGTTGCCTTTAAGCTTGTTTTCTCTTTTGTGTTTCAGATGTCCACTGAAGTTACAGATGGGGAGGTTAATTGCAGATATTTTCTTTCTGCAATTAAAAAAGCAACTCCCCAAAGTCTTTGTGCTATTATTCAAAGGTCAGGAATAATAGAAAAAAAATCTTCACGGTGAGTAATCCGCACGTTCCATTTTAGAGTGGACAATTTAATCAATCAGTGGCTTAAAAGTAACTATCGTATTTATTAAGTGCTTACTTTGTGCAAAGCACTGGAATAAATGCAAAATAATAAGGTTGGTCACCTTCCCTGTCCCACAGGGTCAGCTCTCCAGTGGAAATCCTTGGCTGTGTTAGTAGTTTCGATCATGGTATAACCTCCCAGAGAAAGAATGATGCTCAGACCATTTTTAACGCTCGCCAACAATAATTAACAGGTATTTATTCCTCTTCTACAGAGTAGGAAGCATCCCCACAAAAATCTCTATAAAATTTATTCTGTGGTCGATGAAAAGCTATCATTTTGTTTTTGCAAGGGAAGACCTACTGACCACATCTTTAGTCATCAGAATATTATATTTTTTGGCTCTTTTTATGTCCCACTTGGCCTGTTAAGTACATTATCCAGGCTAGCCCTTTAAATTGGCCAGGAACTGCCAATTGTAGAAGTTGGTAAAATTGTAGTATTGAAGTGCCAAGCATTGGGTTAACTGCGCAAATAGAAGTTAATCAGATCCGTGGGTAGCCCCTGTCTTACATGGGGCACACAATTTAGTAAGGACTAGTAGTAATATCATGGTATTTATTGAGTGGTTCCGCTGTAGTATGGACTTGGTTAGTTCAGTAGAAGCTCAAGGCATGTTCCCTGCCCACTGGGAGACAACACAATTAAAGAGGTAGGGAGAGCAGAAACCTTTTCCACGTTACAACGGTCCCGAGGACACAATCTCTACTGGATGATCTATCCCATGCATTTCATCTAACTGGCCCCTACGTTCCAGCCGAGTAGAACGGCTAAGTAAATCTCTCCCCACACCCTCCCTACCTGGGCTGAAATTCAGCAATCTAAAGCAACAGACGTTGGAGGACGTTCTGCCAGGGACGTGTGTCAGGCTTTCAAGTTGTTGAAGAGACCCTTGAGCAGATAACCAAAGTCATTGGTAAACTGGGAAAGAAAGTTAATTTCAAAGTGAATGGTACAGGTGCCGATGAATTAACCGACCTTGTTTGCAATTTTTTGAAGGACAGAATTCTTCCTGAACACAGTCTCTGAAAATTACAAGGTATTCTTATATTTCAGCTGGGATCCTTCCAAAGAGCATTATACGAAAGGCCCTCTGATCTGCTCTGACCTCCAAGAAATGCAGATTAGCAGCACGCCCTAATGGCAAGAGCATGGGCTTGGGAGTCAGAGGATGTGAGTTCTAATCCTGATCCCCCACTTGTCTGCTGTGTGACCTTGAGCATTTCAGTTCACTTCTCTGTGCCTCAGGTACCTCATCCGTAAGATGGGGATTAAGGCCGAGATCTCCATGTGGGACGGGGACTGTGTCCGACCTGATCACCGCATATCTACCCCAGCGCTTAGAACAATGCTTGGCACATAGTAAGCGCTTAACAAATACCATAATCACTCTTCTTATTAGATAGGGTGGCAGTGACACACCTCATCATTAGGTGTTGTTTTGCAGCCAAACAGTTGGGCTTTTCTTGTAACAGATCTACTTATTCTTCAGAGGTGAAAGCATTGTTTGTTTGGAGTTTGTAGGCCAGGGTGCTACTGAGTTCTTAATTCCTGCACAGATTCATCAAACTCAAACAAAGTTTCATCACCTCAGCTCAGAATACCACTCCCAACCTCTGCGGCCCATAAAGCACACCCGTCCCCTGATCTGGCTGGGAGTGACCATGCCACACAGCTATTTCTGTCAATCTGAGTAGACAGTGAGCCGAAAAGGAATACGTAGACATAAGGACTTCATCGCCACAGGAAATTATACAAACCAAAATAATCAATTTGTCCATTAATTCATTCATGACTGAGTGGTCCATGTCTTGCTAGAAGGAAAGTTAGGACTGTGGAGAAGTGTCTGGAAGGAGGCATACTGTCTCCTTATCCACTAGGGAGGTTGTCAAGGAGAGTAAACATCATACTGGGAAGCAACATACCTAGTGGAAAGAGCACAGCCTTGGGAGTCAGAGGACCTGGGTTCTAATCTCAATTTTGCCACTTGCCTGCTGTGGGAAAGGGTACTTTCCAAGCTCTTAGTACAGTGCTCTGCACACAGTAAGTGCTCAATAAATGCGATTGAATGAATGAATTAAACCATGCTTCAGTTTCCTCATCTGCAAAACGGGGATTTATTACTCGTTTGCCCTCCCATTTACAGTGTGAACCCCATGCAGGACAACCTGCTTATTTTGTATCAACTCCAGTGCTTAGTGTGGTGCTTGGCAAATAGCAAGAGCTCAAGAAATACCGTAATTATTATTATTACTCTTCCTCCAACTGGCCTGTTGCCACAATCAGAGACAATATTAGTCTGGAAGGATCGTTGATCTGACCTAGTTTGGGCAGAGTCAGTTCAGAAATGAAAATGAAGAGACTGGGGAAACATTCCTTTTCCAGGGAGACTTGGAAATCTACAGCTGGAATTGGCCTAACTACATTTGGGAGGAGAATGAGAAAGAGCTTGCTTGAGGGCTTGGAAAGAGGACAGTCAGTCAATTGTATTTATTGAGCGCTTACTGTGTACTTTACTAAGCGCTTTGGAGAGTACAAGATCACAATATAACAGACACATTTCCTACCCACAACTTGCTTACAGTCTAGAGGGATGTTAATTTTATCCTGGGTGCTGCTTCTCCTGGTCCTGCGGCCACCTTCTAGAAAAGCCAAACCCAGATACTGGTTAACTTGATCTCCACCTCCAAAATGCTGCTCTGAGAAGTACTCCAATTGATCAAATCAATCAGTATGGTTTATTGAGCACCCACCAATAGCCTCTCCAACTCAGCCGCACTAGTAGTCATGAGGGCTGCAGTCGTCTCGACTGGTTCTTGGTGAGTCCGGGCGGAACTATGCTGAGCTAGTCCTGCTCCTGGAGCTGCTTCAATAACACAGCTCAGACACAAAGCATCTGAGGCATTCCCGGCGTCCCTAGGGTTGCCTTCAAATCTGAGGATCCTCACAGCCCCGTGACACTATCGGCCGATCAGCAAGTCATCCACTAGCCGTGCGTGACTTTCTGTTGATGGCTCAGAAGATTAGCAAGCCTTTTCTTCCCCCAATAAATGTACTTATTAGCACACATTCATGCAATCCTTTTTACTGTATGACAATTTAGAAACGAGCAGATGAAATCAGTTTGCCACTTGTCCATCCACTATTCTAGCTTCGGGTCTACTGATTTTTGTGAAGTAACTGGAGCTGAATATAGGAATAGAAAAGGCAGTTGAAGATTCTCCATAGTTGCCCACTGTGCAAAGATCCTTTTAAGTGAATGGTTTAAGAGAGCTGCCTCGCATGCATAATCTGAAATCAAATCCCTATGGTAACTCTCTTGTCTTAAAAAGGAGCTGAGATCAGTGACAGATGTTGGAAAGGCTGGAAGTGAAATCACTGTCACTTTCTCAGCGGACAAGAATCTCCCTACAGCAGTGAGTATGACTCGATGAAATGACACTGACTTTTGGAGAAAGGTTACCTTTCTAGGGTTGCATTGCAAACTAACATGCAATAGCGACTGAACCAATTCTTCTGGCCAAAGGCTATTTTCTGTTGATTAGATCACAGATGTTATTCTACACCCTGTTTTTAAGACTACAACTGGTTCCCTTGGTGAACTATTTTGGAAGTCACATGAAAATACATTATTGATTCATGGGGAAATCTTTTCCTAATATAAAAATTCCTACTAGGGGCAGTGAGAAGATGTAGAAGAGGAACACTCTTCTTAAACTTTTTCAAAGCTGACGGAGCTATTTGCAAACAAAACAATGGCTAGCAAAGGGTATTTTGCTCAGAATAATCTATCTTTCCACGAGGAATGATAAAGAGGCTTCTAGATGGGTGTTTGGCCTGGTTCCTGGAGCATCACAGAAATCAGGACATCCAGCTTGTGAGTCAAGTCAAAGCTAAAAGAAGGCTAGGACCATGACCCTCCCCCCCCAAGATAATTCTGGGAACATGACTCCACCCAGTACAGCACTTTTACTTTTGGGAAATTTAGTCCATCGGGCCCTTTGCCTCTTGGGACTGTAAGATCGTTGTGGGCTGGGAATGTGTCTACCAACTCTGTTGTATTTCGTCTGAGTTGTATTGCAAGTCAAACTGTACTGCATTATAGTCTCCCAAGCACTTGGTACATTGCTCTGTGCACAATAAACCCTCAATAAATACCATCGATTGACCGGAAAATGAAATTTCCCCCTCTCCTTGGGAATTTCTCTTCCCACCTCCAACACATTCTCTGAATGTTCGAAAAAGCACAGCTCTCACCATTAACTGTAATGCCACGCATCACAGACGAACAGAATTTCATGTGGTGCTGCAAAGGTGAAGGCAAACTGAGAGGCAACGTCCGGAACATCCCAGAAACCTTTGGAAGCACAGAAGACCGAATTATTATAAATTGGGAGTACAGAATTTGGAGAAATCTGGCATGGCAGACTGCTGTTGTCTGCAGGAGGCATCCGACAGTGGATTGGAAAATATTCAAGGACCCTGATGCTTGTCGATTGCTCTAATGAGACTATACTCATTAGCAAGCTAACAAACGAAGGTTTGGCACTTTTTATTGCAATTCAAACTGAAGAGAAGGTGGGAGCGCCACGGCCCGGCTTCCATATGTATCCTTCCTGATTGGCCTATGTGCCACACGGTTGGATTTCGGGAACGTTCCACTATATATGAACGAAACGGACTTGGAGGGAGAATCAGGTGGACAAGCTGATGCCAGGCTTGCAGGGGCGGACTCCGAGGTGGGAGAATGGGAACGTGACTCTGTTGATGTGATTGTGTCTGCACAGTTCAATCACCAAAACATGAGGCTGGTGTCTAGCACGAGGCACTCTCTGGGGGAGTCAGGACTAAACCAAATTTCCTTTCAAAAAATTACCTCTCCAAAGCACGCTTGCCAAATGTAGACTCGTCTACTGTGAAAGAGGAAAAGGATGTTAACAGATTCCATTTTTAGGTTTCTGTTTCCACCAAGATGTTGCCATAGATTTAGTAAATGAAACTGGTGTCCAAGACTCCATGGAGAATGGATTTCGAATCCTAGATACTTGAGAGGAGTCATTCATTTGCCACAGATCCTCCTTTCTACTGGGGAGGACTGACGTAGGGGAGGATCTGGTTCAGTATGGTATTATGATGTACATGACTTAAAGTACTGATACACAGAAAATGCCCATGTATATCATTTGAAATTTAAAGAAATAATAATGATGCTTTAAAATAATGATTTCATAAAGGCTAGCTCAATCCATGATGGAAAGTAAAATCCAACCAAAATCCAACAATACTCTACTAAGGAAATGTGGATTTCTTTATCCTTTGTGACCGTCCTTCAGAATTAATCGGTGTGTGGGTAAGGAAATTATTTTAGTGTTTACAGTGCAATTTGTCACAAAGAAAGAGGTTCAATTAAAACCCCCAAATGATTTACCGAAGACATTTTAAACATAATATCCAAGCATTTCTACATAAATTAAACATGATGTAATTGACTGTAACACTAAGCAACTCATCACTGTTGATTCATGTGGAAATCACAGAAGTTTCACTGATCATTATCCATTCACTTTGTATTAATGTGGATGTCATAGGTATTTTCATGGGGATTATGTTGGAACTCAGCATTAATTAACTCTAATGTACCATTAAAAAGATTTCAAATAGAACATGCTCAAAATATCACTCCAAAGTCTGTTCATTTTAGTAATGTCAAAATGAGTTCTATTTTTAAAGTTTTTTGGTTTTTTTAATGACCAGAAATAATTCAGGATAAAGCACAGTATTTTATCAAGCAAGGAAGCATTCCTACAAAAAGAGATTTCTTATTTTCTCCTGTTTTGTTCTTATGTAAATCATCATACAAGGCAGTTGGTTCTTATGCAATTAGGTTATTTCAGGGTCAGCCATTTTCTTTGTCATCTAAAAATATTAAGTCAGTAAAAGCCTTTTGTCATACTGGCTTATAAGCCTACTGGAAGTCAGGTACAGAATACATCCCTTAAATAACTTCGTATAGGGCATCCCGGATACCGGAGTGAAAGAGTGTGAGCAAGTTGCATAAGAGCAAGAAAATAGCAAAAATAGTTTCTGTAAGAAAAGGAGAGGAAAGTGAATTATTTCATTCAGGAGTGATGTGACCGTCTGAAGAGGGCAAAGTAAAAAAGGAATAAAAATGTCATGGTATATATGCTTTCATCTACATTTTCTAAGGGTTTTTTTGGCCCAGATGTAAAGAAGTTTTTCTTGCCTGTTAACTGCAGTGATCATGATTAGGATTTGTGGGTCATTATGAAAAATACAGTTTGTCCATTTCAAATTCAGGCATTCATTCTTATAATTCTTTATGAAAATGAGGTTAGGCAAAATATCTGGTCTTATAAGAAAATATCACACTAGGCTAAACCTCCAACTGCTGAACTGAAACCTGCTCGTAACTTCTTTTTTTTTTTAATGGTACTTGTTAAGCACTTACTAAGCACTGTACTGAGCGCTGGAGCAGCCACAAGATAATCAGGTTGGAAACAGTCCCTGGTCCATGTGGGGCTCACAGTCTAAAAAGGAGGGAGGAGAATTTAATCCCAATTTGATCGATGAGGCAACTGAGGCCCAGAGAAGTTAAATGATCTGTCCAAAGCCATCTGCAGGCAAGTGACGGAGCCAGGATTAGAACCCAGGTCCTCTGACTCCCAGGCCACTCTGCTTCTGAAAAAGAAACTTTCCTGTAGTTTGACAATACCCCCTGTCCCTCATCAAGGGGAGAAACCCCTCCTTTTGCCCTTGTTACAATCTCAGAGAACTGCTTAGCTGTCTCAAGTGTGCTTTTGGCTGCCTAAGGACTGAAACATCCTTTCTGTGTGTTGGAATTCAGTGTACAGATATAGGGACAGAAATCTATTAGGTGAGAGTCATGGGGCAGGCCAACACTTCTTTTACTGCTTCTGTGAGTTTCCCAGGTTCTGGGGTTTTCTCCCCAGTCCTTCCTAGGGTGTTGATTGAATGATGGCTGTATCCCCATGTTTTGGGGGTCTTGGGCCTCTCTAAACGTCTCCTCCCGGGGGAGGATCTGTCCTCAGCTCTCTTCTGTGTTATCTCTGGGCCGAGGCCACTTTTCTCACGGCCCCCAATCTTCCTTTCCCTCTCCCTTGTGGAGAGATTGGAGAGCTCCCAGAACTCTCACCCATCCTCTAGAATGCAAGCTCATTGTGGGCAGGGAATCTGTTTATTGTTATATTGTTCTCTCCCAAGCACTTAGTATTAGCTAAGCGCGTAGTTAAGTGCTCAATAAATAGGATTGAATGAATTAATAAATCCCTGCTCCTCCAAACATCCCCGCCCCATCTCCATTTGTAATGTTTTGATTCTTTTTTCAACCATAAAACCGTGAGAGCTCGGAAAGCTTGCTATGCATTTCTTCGGGAAATGCCTCGCTTCCATCCCTCCCAAACAATTTATTATGGCTAAAACTTTTTACTAGTACAATATGCCTTAAGGGGACTAAGCTCTGCACTGAAGCGGGCACGGGAAGAGAGAGAGAGAGCGAGAGAGAGAGTAAAAGGGGAAGGTGGTTTCAGAGGAAGTGAGGGATAGTGATGAGGTGGTAAGGGGATAGTGTTGAGTGCTTAGTCTGAGTTAAACGATGAATTATCTTAATTGTTCTATTTCTAATTGTTTTGTCTCCACCTTAGGATGTAAGCTCCTTGTGGTCAGGACGTTTCACTTCTTTATTTTGCACTCTCTAAACTTTATTGTATTCTCCGAGCAGTTAGCACAGTGCTCTGCACACAGTAAGTACTCAGTAAATATTAAATAGGTTCAGTGCAACAGTGTTCAGTTCGTACTAATACTATTTGGGCTTTCCCTTTTCTATTGTGGGACAGAGAAATACATGCTTGAGGCAGGTCAGAAGGTATTTCTCCATGCTGTTGGAAATGGAGTTCTCAATGTCCCTAATGGAGAGCTATATTATATTATGTAATTATAATATATTATCTATATTATATTAGAGTTATATTTTCTTATAAGGCCAGATATTTTGCCTAACCTCATGATGCCAACAGGCTGGACCAGGGCTGGGCTGAAGAGTGAAGGCAGCAGAAGTCTGGAGTGGAAACTCTTTTATAACCGCCACGCTGCTTTGCTATCGGAGTGACGCGGCGTTAACTCAGAGACAGGTGAGAGGGCAGTAGTGCTGTGGAAGAAAAGGAATTCACAGGAGCCATTGTGGTGCAGCACGGCCTACTAGATAGAGTACAGACCTGGGAGTCAGAAAGACCTGGGTTCTAATCCCAGCTCTGCCACTTGTCTGCTGTGTGACCTTGGGGAAGTCAAATAACTTCCGTGGGCCTCAGTTACCTAATCCACAAAACAGTGATTTGTTTTGCTTTAATCCGCAGAACAGTGTGAGCCCCATGTGTGATGTGGACTGTGTCCAACCTGATTAGTTTGTATAATAATAATAAAAATAATAATTATGGTATTTGTTAAGAGCTTACTATGTGTCAAGCACTGTTCTAAGCAGTGGGGTAGATACAGCTTGTCCCATGTAGGGGTCACAGTCTTAATCCCCATTTTGCAGAGGAGGTAAACGAGGCACAGAGAAGCTGAGTGACTTGCCCAAAGTCACCCAGCCGACAAGTGGCGGAGCCGGGATTGGAACCCACGACCTCTGACTCCCAAGCCGTGCTGTTTCCACTAAGCCATGCTGCTTCACTTATTATAGCTAACCCAGTGTTTAGTACAGTATCAGACACCATAAATGCTTAACAAATGCCATTTTAAAAAAGCACCTGCTCTGTGGCCACTTGCCTCCCCTTGGGCAAGTTGTTTCACTTCTTTGTGCCTTGGTTTCCTCACCTGTAAAATGGGGATTCAATATCTGTTCTCCCTACCACTTAGACTGTGAGCTCCATGTTCCCGTTTCTGACCTGATTATCTTGTATCTACCCCCTTATCTTGTATCTACCCTACTTACCTAATAAGTGCTTAACAAATTCGACAACTATTACAGCACCTATGATTCCATCAGCAAACCACCAAGTGAAATGCTAAAGTTTTATCTTGGGAAATCTAATGAATGGAAATGTGAACACCTTGAAGATATCCTTCAAACGTTGGAAGACAAAAGTCAAAGAACTGACTATCACAAAAAGGATGACAGTGTCTATGAATGTTGGAGTGCCACGATGATGTGCAAAGCAAAATTGATACTTCCATTTCATGATAGTGAAGAGTGCTTCAGAACACTGACACCCTTGAGAAAGGAGAAGACTCTCCCACGCTCACACCCACACAAAATAGAGTCACCGGAGTCAAATTTAATCAGTAGGATATAGTCGTTTTCAATTCTGCAGAGGAGCAGAAACATTTTCCCAGAAACTCAAATTAAGATCCGAAATTATAAGTAGTCAGTTTGTCCACAAGCGCACTATTTATCTTTAAACACTTTGAAACAATTACTCAGTTGGATGCTCTAAAGATATTCTATATTTTAATGATGATAGTGGTATTGGTTAAGCACTTAATATGTGCCAAGCACCGTATTAAGCACGGTGGTAGATATAAAATAATCAGGGGTCACACAGGGCTCACAGTCCAAGTAGGAGGGAGGACAAGTTTTGAACTCCCATTTTGCAGATGAAAAAATTGAGGCCCAGAGAAGTGAAGTGACTGGCCCAAGGTCACACAGCAGCTATGCGGCAGAACCGGGGTGAGAAACCTGGTCTGACTCCCAGTCCTGTGCTCCTTCCACTAGGTCACGCTACCTTCAGTGTGAATAAGAAAAGTTCAGAACAACAAAATTCAGTGATAATAATTCAGTGAAACTCTTCAGTGATAATAAATTAGTTCATGTGCTCAAGTACTGTTTAGAGTAGCATTTTCACCCACAGATAACACAGAATCTCTCAACTGTTTGAGGACAGAGGCAAGGAAGGAGTGAGTGCTCCCAGGGTCTAAGAAAATGGGCGAAGAAGAAACCGAATACACGGTTATAGAGAAGCACTAGGATCCAGAAGGGTACCATAAAAGAAAAGTTGATTTTTTCCTTAAGCAACCTCATTTGAAAGGAGTCATTTCATTTGAAATGCGAAAGTTGCCCTCTGGTACCTGAAGTTTGTTTTGTTAGATTTAAAATGCCACTGAAGTGAAAGCACATTTCAGATGCTCATCTTTCTCTCTCTGGTGCAGTATATGCCATTCTCATAAGATCCAGGAATGCCACCTGCAGTCCAGAAACTTTGTAATCGAACCTGGAAACAACTATAAGTTTAGATTTTCAAGAGTTCTCTATCTGGGATCCATCAAGTGACTGCAGGATAGTAATGTAGAGAAGCAGTGTGGCTCAGTGGAAAGAGCCCAGGCTTGGGAGTCAGAGGTCATGGGTTCGAATCCCAGCTGGGTGACTGTGGACAAGTCACTGCACTTCTCTGTGCCTCAGTTACCTCATCTGTCAAATGGGGATTAACTGTGAGCCTCACGTGGGACAACCTGATTACCCTGTATCTACCCCAGCGCTTAGAACAGTGCTCTGCACATAGTAAGCGCTTAACAACTACCAACATTTTTATTATTATTATGAATGTCTATAAGAAAAGTAGCATCAGATACCGTACCAGTTACTGCCACTCTCAGGATAATTCGTTCTAATCTTGCACTGCAGTCTGCAACCTTTACGTGCAGTAAAGCCAAACAAAATGAAAACTTTAAGCAGGTGGTGTGCAAAGAACGAGATCATCTGAACTAAATGGGGAGGGGGGAGAGGAGGAAAAGACAATTGGGGGTGGGGAAGAGGAGAGAAATGGGAAGAGAAAAAAGGAAGAAAAAGAAAGGAAGAGCAAGAGAGATAAAGGGAACGGAAAAGGGAATCGGAGAAAAAAAAAACTTATCCCTGGTTTTTTTCTTTTGGAAGTCGGGAAGGGAGAGGACCAGAGATAATAAGCTCACAGCTCTCCCTCCCTGAACGTCTCTGTCCCCTCCGCTCGCTGTGGCTCAAGTTAGACCCAGCAGACGGGGTTGCGCTGTTTCATCTGTCCGTGAGAGGGACTATTTTTCTGTGAATAAAGCCGATGAGACAGTTGGGTTCATTGATATCCACTTCATTCATTAGAAAGCTCTTGAGTCTTCCCTGGCCAGGAAGTTATGTAACTGGGACTTAGTTGAGAAGAGGAAGAAACTTCACAGAAAATATCCTTAGTCATCCTGCTGCAACTTCCACATGAGAGAAACTGGGTTGACGCTGTATTTCCAGGCCTCTGAGGCTACTGGAACAGCTGACCCCTTCCTTTTTCTGGCCTACTTCCTAGGATCCGGGAGCATTCTCCTGAGGGGAAAGACTTCTCTCGGCTGTAGACGTCAACTTATTCGAGATGCCGATTTTCCCGGCCAAGAGAGTTAAAAGAACCTTTTCACTGCTCTTTTCCTGCACTATCACCTGCATGAGTCTCTGCCTCCAGCTTCCACAACCCAATGAAAACACCTCTGGCCTCCAAGGCTACTGTGCCTTTTCTGGGAAAAGTCAAAACATTTGAAAATTATTTACGGGTCTTCTTCAGCTGTCGACCTTGGAGTAATTCACTCGATTTTTCTTTCTCTTCTCTTCTTCCTGGGAGGCAGGGTGGTCTAGTGGAAAGAATAGAACCCAGAGGGTTAAGCTGGGTTCAAGGACCAGCTCTGCCCCTGGGCCACGGTGTCACTTTGGGTAAATCACTTTACCGCTCTGGGCCTCAGTTTCCTCATTTGTAAAATAGGAATGGGATCCCTCTTCTCCTGTCTTATCATCCATGGTATTTATTGAGCACTTATCATGTGAAGAGCACCGAACTAAGGTCTTGGAAGAGTACAGAATAACAGAGTTGGCAGACACGTTCCCTGCCCACAGCGAGCTCAGCTTGTGATCCCCGCTTGGGTTGGAACAATGCTCTTTTCCAATTGTACTTATCCCAGTGTTGGGCACATAGTAAGCACTTCATAACATAAATGAAATCAGTAATAACCCTGACCTCTCAAATCCACAGAAGTGATGATGAGAGGGTGTCTAAGGCCCAGTCTTTTAGAGACTTCAAAGGTCCTGGGTCCCGTAACAGGCAAAAATTTCTCTGAGAGATGTGAAAAAGACCAACTGCCAGTGTTTGCTGAAGAAAATCCTCAGTTGTTCTTCACAGTGTACAACATATGGCGTTGACAGCCTGAAGAAGAAAAACTCCAGACTTTTCCTTCACTGAAATTCTTCAAGTCCCTATGTTTTCCCATGCTAATCCCTTTGCTCCCTCACTTATCCCACTTCCCACCCTGTTACACAATGTTAATCACCCATTCAACGTCTCTGTGAGGTGTCTTTAAGCGTCTTTAACTCTTTGGCCGCTATGCAGTTTTCTTGATATGAGGAAGCCCTGGAACAGCAAATCAAAGGCTGGGATGAAGGAGAAATACGTATTTAAAAATCCCAATCCACGAGACTGTCTATAGCACAGTCCTTATCTGACTTTGAGAGCACTAAGTCATTATTTGCCAGACTTTGAAGGGGAGTTTTTTTCTGATGACCACTGAGTCCAGAAAGCTGAGAAAAATCTAACTGGTCACCTGCTACAACACAAGAGGCCATCTGGAACTTTGATAGCTCGGCAGCATAGTGTTATATCATTTTCAGTTAGTACTTTTAGTACTTGAGTGAACTAAAAATAGGCAACCCTGAACTATACTGCCGTTGAAGGACAGATAAAAATAGGTAATAAACACAAAAAATAATTGTATAAAAATAGTGCAGAGATTAACAACTCAACCACTAACAGGGTTGCTATTTTCGTTGAATACAAGAAATAGAATATACATCCCCAAGGAAAATGTTGATCATCATAGTGAAATGATAAATTTGTTACTATCATTATTATTCTATTAAGTGCTTACTATGTGTCTAGCACTGCGGAAGATAGATACAAGTTCATCAGATAAGGGTCAGTCCCTGACCCACATGGGGTTCACGGTCTAAGCAGCGGGGAGACAGGCATTGAATCCTCATTTTACAGGTGAAGAACCTGAGTCAGAGAGAAGTTAAGTGAGCTGCTCGAGGTCCAACAGTAGGCAACTGGCAGAGCTGGGCTTAGACCCCAGGTCCTCTGGCTCTCAGGCCTGAGCTGTTTCCACTAGGCCATGACTGGCATCAATTCCCTATGTCAGATATCTCCTACAGGGTAGAACAGTTGTCTCAAATATACTCCATGACCACACGCAGTAACTATAAAGCGGCCCAAAACTCAGGGACAGATGGGCAGTTAGTCAGACAGGCAGACACACAGCACATATAGCAACCGAGAGCAAGTATATTTTAATGTACCATTAATTTTTAATGGATTTCGGTATTAGTCTAAATTTAAAGAGGTGCAGCCACTGCAAAATTTTCTTTAAGACCCCCCAGTTTAAAATAATCTCTGAGCAGAATAGTGCGGAAGAGGCTGTTAACACTTAATTACTTCATTTAAACAAGCCAATGGAAGAGCACTGTGGGACAGATAAAGCTGCTGGTTTTCCATGATCCTGAAATTGCAATGCAAAAAAAGTATGTCATCTTTCCGTAGTGGAATCGGACAACTGCTCGGCAAAATAGTTTACTTTGAGACGCTCCAGTGCTTTAAAAGGCACAACTGTTACTTCCTCCTCTCCTTCTACAGGAGTCTGGTTCCTCAGGAAATGGAGGATCCATATCGGGCAGTGGAAGGCGTTACTATTGGAGAGGAGAACAGAAAGTTTTCTCTCCCCTGACCTAGCTCCTTCCCTTCCTCCTCTCTTCCATGACTGAAGTCCCAGGAAGACATATGTGTATCCCTGCTTCCTGAAGGAAAGGAACATGGAAGCTACAGCAAATAATAATAATAATGGTATTTGTTAAGCGCTTACTTTATGCAAGGCACTGTATTAAGCGCTGGGGTAGAAGCAAATCGGGTCGGACACAGTCCCTGTCCCATGTGGGGCTCACGGTATTGATCCCTGTTTTACAGATGAGGTAACTGAGGCACGGAGAAGTTATGTGACTTCCCCGAGGTCACACAGCAAGTGGTGGAGCCGGGATTAGAACCCATGTCCTTCTGACTCCCAGGCCCGTGCTCTATCCACTGCAAGCCCCAAGGGAGTCTGAGAGGCAGCTGAGGATCCTAACAGCTGCGGTGGATTAAAGGAATAGGGTGAAACCACTTCTCTTCAACCCTTCTCCTGTCACCCCTCCACCCCTTTTCAGATCCGCTGCGGGGCCGGAGAACTCAGGAGAGACCCGAGAGCCCCCAGGAAGAGTCTCACTAATGTGTATGTGTGTTCCAGCGAAGCTGAGAGGTTCAAGATCTCCGCCTTCTTGCCCAAGTGCTCACTGACAGTCAAGAAGAGGGAAGAGAAGAAGAAACAAGGAGATTGGGAGGCTGGATAATCCCCAAACTGGATTATCAGTTCCTAAGTGATGATGCTAATGGAGTCTTCCGTAAAGAACAATGCATGGGCTTCAATTCTAGGACTTCAGGACCAAGAACCTTTACCAAAGAATTGACTTCAGTGACAGTGGTTCGCACAGTGCCATTCACACTCTTGTTCCTGTCCGTCATATTCCTGCTGGAGCCAGAATTCCATAAGTGAAAACAGGAGCGCAGGGATGAAGCACATTTGCAACATACAGGTAAGAGTTTTGGGTGAAGAACCCACCTGTAGCTGGAGAGCTTGCAGCAATCTGTCGCTAATGTGCCAGAGTGGCATAACCCAGCGATCAGTAGCTGTGGTAAGCACTGTGACCTTCACTGCCTGTCTCTTCCAAAAGAAAGTAAGCTCCTTGTGGTCAGGGAATGTGACACTTGTTTATTTTGTATTTCCCAAGAGCACAATAGAATGCACTTTACCAAATGGACACTCAACAGATACTACTTGATGGGTCAGCTATTTTTCTAGATTTTTTTTCCAGCTGGGCCTTGAACCATTCCTATACTTGCAGAGCCGGAAGTAGGACCCAGAACCGTGCTCTCTCCATTGGGCCAGCCTCAGGGCTACCCCACCCACCCCAGTAATGATGATTAGCCTTGCCCTTAATCTGAAGACACCGCCAGCTAAGACGAATGGGTCTGGAATAGAAGTGTACTTCACTTACTATCCTTTCCCCTCTAAGTACACAGTGGTGCGTGCCCTCCCAGTGGCAGAGGTGACTGTGTACATCATATTCATTGAAATCCAGTCACTTCATCACACATCAGACATCCCTCTCATATCAGCTGGGTTTCTAGTTTCCAGGGCAGTCAAAAGTAATGCCAAGCCAATGCACGATCTACAGACCAATAAAAACTTTTGTTTTAATATTTTAACTATTTACATGTGAACTATCTATTGGGGAAAGATATAAAGAGAAAATAGGAAACATTTATGAATAAAACCGGTTGGAACCAAAAGCAACAGGGTTGGAGAAGAGGACTTAAAAAGGGAATAAAGATATGCTACAGAGTGACAGAAAATCAGTAAGAACATATGGAAAAATGCCAATAGCAAGGATTAAGAAAACAGGGAAGGGCAAGATACTTTAGAAGGTCATCTAGGCTTAGAAGTCTGAAAGGCTAATTGAAACAACTTAAAGTCTTGAAATCATGCCAAGATCAATTATGTAATTGAAGGGTTATATTACATTTTTTAATCTGTATTATGAAATATTTATTATAATGGGGGATGTTAGTAACTATGGAATAGGAAAGTTCTAGCAGGAGGCAGAGAAAACTGCACGGAAAAATAGAGGACAGGAGTATTAGCAAGTAGGTCTAGACACAACAAGTAGGTTCACTTGTAAAAGTTAAATGATTTAGAGGTGATATTCGTTGTTTCAGAAGATAGGCAGTGAAAGGATTTTCCTTTCCAATCAAGACACATGACAGAATCCTCATCTCTTTTGTATCCACAGCCTTGTGTGTGATTGCCAGTCGGCGACTGTTAACTCAAGTTTCTGGATCTAGGCAAGGGAAATGGAATGCCAAAGTTTATGCATTTGAGAACAAGGAAGTGATCGCTTAAGAAAAAAATGCATTTATTGAGGATTTTGGGGTGAATAATATTTTAAATGTTATTGATGCAATGATATCCCAATCTCTCTTTGCTTCACTCTCCTCCCACCTCATCTTCACCCATCCTCCCTAACCCTGTTTATATTAATAAATAAATGTTATATAAATAAATGCCTTTCTTTTACAGTTAGGCCCGTGCTTCATGGACTCCCAACTTTTAATAATTCCACAGCACCTGACCATTGAAAGTATTCTTTATTTAAATAGAGGCCAGGAAACACAGGCAGGTAAACTGGGAAGTAGCATGACCCAGTGGAAATAGCATGGGCCTGGGAGTCAAAGGACTTGAGTTCTAATCCTGATTCCATTACTTGTCTATTGTGTGAACTTGGTCAAATCACCTAACTTCTCTGTGCCTCAGTTAACACTGGCCATAGGATTCTTAGAAAAATGATATAATGGATGCCACCTTCCACGATATGGATCCTAAAAGCCATTTAACAGCATTTCTATGAGAAGCAGCAGGGCCTAGTGGATAGAGCACAGACCTGGAAGTCAAAAAGGACCTGGGTTCTAATCCCGGCTCCACCCCTTGTCTGCTGGTAGCCTTGGGCAAATCGCTTCACTTTTCTGTGCCTCAGTTACTTCATCTGTAAGACAGAGATTAAGACCGTGAGCCCATTTGGGCTAGGGATCGTGTCCAATCCGATTTGTTTGTACTCACCCCAGAGCTTAATACAGTGCCTGACACAGAGTAAGTGCTTAACAAATACTATTATTATTATTCTAATTTTTCCTCTCTATTTTCCTATAAATTTTCTGTTAAAAAAACATTTGAACTCCATACAAATTCCATTTGAATCTACTGATATTTATAAATGCGATTCATGAAATTTACAGGGCACACTTTGTTTTCTGAAGCACTTTTGCATTATCACATTCCTATGTTGTACTATTACTCCCACTTTACAGATGAGAAATTGTCCAAACTTGTCCAAAATCATACTGGCTTCCTCATATTCTTTACAGTAATTTTGGTATACTCCAAACATCGCTGCCAAGTACCTGGCCAAATTAACTTTTAAAGAAAACATCAAACAATAAATAAGATTACGTTTATTGAACTGAAAAAAATCAACACATTTAAACATGGCCAATACCCTAGGAACTGCTGTTGAAATCCACCCGAATTCACAAATCAATTTTTTGTGACAAGTGAGCAATTCCTTAGTTGGTAAAAAGCAAGTAAAGAATTAGGTATCAACCTAAAAGTTAGGCATTTCCTTCCAATTTAATTTAATCTACAGCTATAGCATTTAATAGTCTTAAATAAGCTCCATAATTACACTACAACATCAGCATTTTACTCTAAAAGTAGGGTGACCGACACTTGCACATAATTTTATTATCTGAAGTGCTGTCGACTCTGGTGAGATTCTAAACCTTTTTTCTCCATTTCAAGTGGAATAATTCATACTCTACAAAAATTACTGACCATAAGATATTTTAAGGCTTCTGGCACGAGGAAAGTGAAAGGTGTGTCTGTGTCTGAACATTATAAGAAAATTATACTGAGAAAATATTTATATTCGAATTCTTATTCTTGAATTTCAAGGCTAAAATCATAAAATCCAAGTGTGTGTGTTTTAAAGTGGGTTAAAATGTTTTAGCAGTACAAATCTCTCATCAATGGGATCCTGACTTTGAATCCTATCTGCATGAGGGAGGAAAAAGACAAAATCTAGTATGAAAAGTGATCCAACATTGGCGTTAGGTGTTCAGTTGAAGACACTTGCTCGTGGTCACTAAAGTACTAAATTCTTCTCTTTAGAGAAAGAGGCCTCTTCATTTTTGCAGATTATGATTCTTTAATTGCTAAATGGCGGATGTATATTAATGCATACAATGTGTAAGAGAAGTATCACAGTCATAAACTTAAGGACCTGAAAAATATATCCTTCTGTGTGACTCACCACTATACAGCAGGTGCTAAAAGTACATAATTCAATGAAATCAACACAATTTGATTATTTCTCATTTCAAAAAGTGAAACTGTGCCCTGTCTTAAAGTTCTGAAGCAGCATATTCAGCTTTTAAGAAGAAAGGCAAAACATTACCATAAATTAATTCCAATAATTCCTCCCCGGGCATTAGGAACCCTAACACAAATCTTGATACTTTAATAGACAAATATATTAACATTCACCCAGATTTACATATGCAATAATCTGCCATTAGACTAAATTGTTCTAAGCAGTCGTGGTGGTGGTGATAGTGATAAAGTGCAAAATATCTGTAGAATATCTAGTGACTATATTGTGACTCTGTAGCAACTGGGTAGTTGAGCCCGGTTCTCCCATTTACGGATATGGTATTTGACGGAACAGTAACCTGCAACAAAGAAATAGGATCCATTATCACATCTTCAAATGCAAAAATGATTGCTGTCATTTCCCGTTTTCACTCACCAGAACATTTTATCGACTGCTCAATTACAAATGCCAACATTTCGTATTTATAACTCAGCGAAGCGTAAATGAGCATGAATAAATGATCCCTGTACCATGAAATTAAAAATTAGAGATTTGATATTTCCACAATAAAAGGGAAAAGAATCCATTAAAGCACCATGCATGGTTTTATAGAATTACCAAAGCAACACACCAGGCAGAATTATAAACACAGAATGCAGGCTCGCCTCTTAAGAGAGCATTTTCAGTCGCTTTAATCCAGGATCCTGAAAATTGATGTTGAGAAGGCAGAAGCAGTGAATTACACCTGCTAATACACTTTTTAAAAATAGGAACTGTGACACGGCTTCTCTACCTGCCTTTCGTCTCTTACATAAGCCTTCTCCTCTATTAAGGTAGACTAGCTTTCTCTGTAGCATTTGGGCAGGAAAAGCAGTCTCTCCCTACGTGTTATATGAGCCGTAACTGTGGTGGGAAATAGGAGTTTATGTTCCTATTTCTGGCTCTTGTTAACATTCAGGGTTTCTGTTTATATATAATCACCTATAAATGGGCAAGAAGCGGATTCGGCACTGATGGAGGAGGTCAAATAATCAGTTCTACCGAGATCAGTATCCCCCTACGTTTTCCGGGCGATATCGGTGGTAATCAGAAGAGCTGAATGAAAATCTGCTGGAGCCGAGGCAGCAATGGGATGTACGAGGGAATGAAAGGAAAGCAAAGCCCATCACAGACAAAATGTGTTGGAAATACTTTGAATAGGAAGTTTAAACCCAAGACATCATTTGACCCATTTCAGTAATTACTGAGAGCCCCATTCAACAGAAAAGATCTGCAACACAAAAGGCCACAGGTTTGGCTCTGTGCCCTGGCAAGTTATTAAAAGGGGGAAAAAAAAATGTTGGCTGAGCACACGAACAGTTTTTCCATGGTCTCCCTCCAAGCTTCTTGGGGATGACGAGCATCTCACCCACCACCTACACAGTTCGTTGGATCAAATATCTTGTGCCTGCAGTCTAAGCATCGAGATTCCTGAGAGCCGGAGCTCCACGCCCCACATCTCTGCATTTGTGAGAGACCCTCTGTTCCTCTGACCACTTCCCTTTCCTGTACGGGGAGTTACTCAGGAAGTAGAATGATAATGCTGTTCGTTAAGTCCTCACTATGGCCTAACCACTGTACTGCTCTGGGGTAGATACAAAATCATCAGGTCAAGCTCAGTTCCTGTCCCACATGGAGTATGCAGTCTAAGTAGAGGGAGAAACAGTTACTGAAAACCCATTTTAAAGAAGAGGAAACTGAGGCACAGAAAAGTTAAGTCCAATGGGGTCCCACAGCTGACAAGTGGTAAAGCTGGGATTAGAACCCAGGTCCTCGGACTCCCAGGCCTTGGCTCTTTCCCACTAGGCCCCACCACTGCCTGAAGAGCTTAAACTCTCGTGTTCAATAATCTTATCCTTAATAATAGGTAGACAAAAGCAGATTCATAGGTATTACACGAAGGAATCCCACATTTTGGCTACATAAGGGGATTCCAATTCTTTAAGGACCTCACTTCTCAAACTGGGATCAATGTAATACTACATCGGGTCTAAAATAATTTGTTGATTACATATTACATTCAACTGATGAGGGTTTTTGTAGGTAATCCAAACCTAGCATTTATGGAGGCTGGATTGGGGTAGAAACTCACCATTTGTAAATAGACCGTAAACTTCTTGTGGGTAGGGCTCACATCTACCAACTCTGTCGTATTGAACTTTCCCAAACTCTTAGCACAGTGCTCGGCACATAGTAAATACCACTGATTGATTGAAGAGTGGGTAAGAAGAGAATTTTTTAAAAAATCAGAAATGAAATCTAAGCATGTCAGTACTTTGTCAGTTATGGTTACGTTCACACTAGAGCAGTCAACCAGATAATTGCTCTAATTTCAACCTAACCATTGTAATTAAGGTTAATTGCTCTTGGGTGAACATCATCTCTATGGCAGGTTTGTACCCAAAGCCAATTAAATATTATTTCTGCCAAAATATGGGCATGCATGGAGCCAACCTTTCAATGAACTCAAGCACTTAGTTCTGTGCTTTACACACAATAAGCGTTCAATAAATACGATTGAATGATTCCAAGTCTACTTTCTGTCTGGAGATTTTATTGGTGACAGTGTTGTTGGTCTATAAAGGAAATGACAGTGGTCGACCCAAACTGGGAGAGGTCGCAGATGACACGCAGATCTACATCTCCGCCCCTGTCCTCTCCCCCTCCCTTCAGGCTCGCATCTCCTCCTGCCTCCGGGACGTCTCCACCTGGATGTCGGCCCGCCACCTAAAACTCAACACGAGCAAGACTGAGCTCCTCATCTTCCCTCCCAAGCCCGGTCCGCTCCCAGACTTCTCCATCACCGTGGATGGCACGACCATCCTTCCCGTCCCGCAGGCCCGCAATCTCGGTGTCATCCTTGACTCGTCCCTCTCGTTCACCCCACACATCCTATCCGTTACCAAGACCTGCCGGTTTCACCTCTACAATATCGCCAAGATCCGCCCTTTCCTCTCCACCCAAACGGCTACCTCACTATTACGGGCTCTCGTTATATCCCGGCTAGACTACTGTGTCAGCCTTCTCTCTGACCTCCCTTCCTCCTCTCTCGCCCCGCTCCGGTCTATTCTTCACTCCGCTGCCCGGCTCATCTTCCTGCAGAAACGATCTGGGCATGTCACTCCCCTTCTTAAACAACTCCAGTGGTTGCCTATCGACCTCCGCTCCAAACAAAAACTCCTCACTCTAGGCTTCAAGGCTCTCCATCACCTTGCCCCTTCCTACCTCTCCTCCCTTCTCTCTTTCTACCGCCCACCCCGCACGCTCCGCTCCTCTGCCGCCCACCTCCTCGCCGTCCCTCGGTCTCGCCTATCCCGCCGTCGACCCCCGGGTCACGTCCTCCCGCGGTCCTGGAACGCCCTCCCTCCTCACCTCCGCCAAACTGATTCTCTTTCCCTCTTCAAAACCTTACTTAAAAATCACCTCCTCCAAGAGGCCTTCCCAGACTGAGCTCCTCTTCCCCCTCTACTCCCTCTGCCATCCCCCCTTTACCTCTCCGCAGCTAAAGCCTCATTTTCCCCTTTTCCCTCTGCTCCTCCACCTCTCCCTTCCCATCCCCACAGCACTGTACCCGTCCGCTCAACTGTATATATTTTCGTTACCCTATTTATTTTGTTAATGAATTGTACATCGCCTTGATTCTATTTAGTTGCCATTGTTTTTACGAGATGTTCTTCCCCTTGACGCTGTTTAGTGCCATCGTTCTTGTCTGTCCGTCTCCCCCGATTAGACTGTAAGCCCGTCAAACGGCAGGGACTGTCTCTATCTGTTGCCGACTTGTTCATCCCAAGCGCTTAGTACAGTGCTCTGCACATAGTAAGCGCTCAATAAATACTATTGAATGAATGAATGAATGAATGTTCCGTGTATCAGTGGAAGATTTAAAGTTGAGGAAAGAACAAGTTTAATTAGGAGATCCAAAAAATCTTGCTTGTGATGACTTTAAATGGAATGATGCCAGTTATTAGAAGATCTTTTGAAACATCGGAGGGTCAGCTAGCACCCTAAGTAGTTAAGTATTAAGTCAGCTGGAAGCAAAAGATGCATGAATAAGAAAAAAGTGGAGCATAAAGTCTGCAGTAATTTTACACTAAAAGTGAGAGGTTTTCCTTTACTTCGATAACTTCAAAAGGTTTGAAAATAAACAGGATGGACCTCAGCATTTAGGGCCTGCTCTCGAAGTTCTGATTTGTGAGCAACTCAGAAAGCTTCTGGGGATTATAGGGTGTGCAGAAGGCTCAAAATCAGGCTCTTATATCTAGTGTTCGGCATCCGTCCTCTAGGTAGTTTCAGTTTTATTTTCAGTTTTTCAATTATTTCCCAGACCCTGATTAATGTTTACTCTGAATCCCTTATAAACGTTTCCCTAAAAGACAGGGAGGTCACCACAGTGAAGAGCAGCTTGTCCAAAGTTGGTGTACCTTCAGGATGAATCTGAACTAACACCAGAACCGTAAAAAGGGCTGTACTTTGAGGGGGATGCATGGTACAGGCAAGACATTCATTCATTCATTCACACAATCATATTTATTGAGCACTTACAGTGTGCAGAACACTGTATTAAGCATTTGGAAATTACAATTTAGCAACAGAGAGAGACCATCCCTGCCCACAACGGGCTCACAGTCTAGAAGGGGGGAGACAGACATCAAAACAAGTTAAACGGGCATCAATAGCATCAACATAAACAGTAAACATCTGGTGCAGGGCTGTCCATCTGGGAAGGAATAATAGTAACAGTAATAATCATGACTGTGGTGTTTGCTATGTGCTTACCCTGGGCCAAGCACTGTACTAAATGCTGGGATAGATAGAACGTTATTAGGTCAGATACTTTCATTCCCCATATTACATGGGGCTCACAATCTAAGTAGGAGGGAAAATAGGTATTTAGTTACAGATGAAGAAACTGAGGCTCAGAGAACTTAAATGACTTACCCAAGGTCATAGAGCGGGCAAGTGGGAAGGAAGCAGCAGCCTAGTGGAAAGAGGATGGGCCTTGGAGGCAGAGAACCTGGGTTCTGATCCCACCTCTCCCACTGGTCTACTGTTTGACCTTGGGCAAGTCATTTAACTTCTCTGTGCCTCAGTTACTGCATCTGTAAAATAGGAATGGAGACTGTGAGCCCTAGGTGGGCCAGGGACTGTTTCCAACCTGATGATCTTGTGCCTACCCCAATGCTTAATACATTCAATGTCTTGCCCATAGTAAACACTTAACAAATACTATTTAGTTAATAATAATAAAAACGTGGCAGAGCCAGGATTAGAACACATGTCTTCTGATTCCCAGACCCTTGCTTTCTCCACTACCTACCTATCTGCTTCTCAATAAGCCATGCAGCTTCTCAATATTAAGCACCTACTGAATTTGAAGCAGTCAGTAAATCCAAGATACCCGAGTACTTATTCAGTGCAGTTTCTGCACACAGCTACAAGTTTCTGGGCTACCAAAAAATCCCTTGGGTATGTGCCATAACCACTGCTGCAGAAACCAGAACCACCCTTGAGGCTTCTATGGCTTCTGTCTGGGCATCAGTGGAATGCCGGCCCTGGCTCTGACTCCAACTGGTCTCTACTGGGCTGGGCCAAAGGCTCCCGTGGCTCAGTGGAAAGAGCATGGGCTTTGGAGTCAGAGGTCATGGGTTCGAATCCCAGCTCTGCCACTTGTCAGCTGTGTGACTGGGCAAGTCACTTAACTTCTCTGTGCCTCAGTTACCTCATCTGTAAAATGGGGATTAAGACTGTGAGCCCCACGTGGGACAACCTGATTCCCCTGTGTCTACCCCAGAGCTTAGAACAGTGCTCTGCACCTAGTAAGCGCTTAACAAATACCAACATTATTATAACAACAACCAAGCACACTGTGCTCAACTCTGGAGACAATACAGATAATCAGATCCAACATAGGGTCCCTGTCCCACACGAGGCTCATGTTCTAGGAGGGAGAACAGGTATCTAATCCCCATTCTATAGATGAGGATACGAGGTACAAAAAGTGACTAGTCCAAGCTTTCACAGCAGGCAAGAGGTGGAGCCGGGATTTGAGCCCAGATCTCCCAAATCCCCACCTGTGCACCTTCCATTAGGTCACACTGCCTCTCTTAACATTAGCTAAGTGTTGAAAAGTTGCAAAGATTTTCCAGGTACAGTCATGATTTGGGCCACTAGCATGGAAAACATCTATTTCAGAAAGTAAACCGTCTCTCCTCAGCTTATTCAGAAACCCTATCCTCTTTCCATCTAAGCTCCCAAATGAACTTTGACATTAAGGGAACCACTGTGGCTTTCATCCTCATTCAGGTGTAACCCCAGGAAAGAATCCCCCTTGTTCATAACGTGGGAAATGTTGAGAGTAAGCCCCGTACATCCGGAGGAGGAAAACTTACCCTTTTCAATTTGGCAGCGGCCTCTCCGGAGCGGATTGCCGTCAGCAAACTCTGTCGAACCTGTTCTGGGTCAGAGCTTTGGGACGGTAGGGACGTTTGTCTCTTGAGGATGGAAGGTGGGAGGTCAGTTGAGGATGGCACCTGGCACCTCTGTTGACCGTGTGCACAGTTCACTTCCTGCCCAAGATGATTCAAAGTGTTTAGATGGATACTAGCAGTGGAACCCCAGGCGCATTTTTATAAGCAATCCCTACCATAATGATTTCTCATGTCATTCTTTGCCCCGGAAATGATTCATGGTTTCCAAGAACCATTTTGGACTTGCCAGTCTGATTTCTGACTAATTACCCCATGGAAGAGGCCCAAGTTTTTAACAAGTTCAGGAGTGATAATGAGAGCACGATGATTTAGATTTAGCTTGGAGTGGGGAAACCCAAAGTGGATTATTGAATGAAAATCTCAATATTTCGATTGGGTCATTCTCTAGCCACACACATAGCCAATCTACAAAATACCTTGGCCCATCCAACCACAGACACATTCTCTCCTTAGGTCCCCTTGGGAGAACATGCAAAGGAAAATCTTGACCCATGAGGCTCAGTACTCTACTCTGCACCTCTGAAAGCTAAAGATGGGTTTGGAGTTCAAGTGTCAGGGGCAAGAGGAAGCAAGAGGAAAGGAATAGGGGATGGGGAGGGAAGGAGAGAAGACAGGCAGGGTAGGAAAGAGGAAGCAACTCCAAGAGAAACCCAGACTTTAGATGATCTGCCTAGAGCCGCTGGCTGATAAAATGATAAACGCATCCCCAGTTGGAAGTGACATACCAGTCGATCCTTCCCAGCACCCTGCTTGACATTTTGCCAGGGTTCAGCTCCTACCTGGTATCAGGCTTCTCCTGTTTCTACTCCACTGTTTCCAGGTCCCGGCTCCTGTCTATAACCACAGGACCAAGTGGCACCGGGCGCAGATCCCTGGATTGACAGCTCAGCTCAGAGGGAACTCCAGAACTGAAACCCAGGAGGGAGATGGAGTGTGGCTCCCTGTGGGGGAGGGGGTGACAGAAGACTGGGTGCATTGGCTACGAGAAAAAATTCACCCCTTGCTGTAAATTTTGTCCCCTTTCACTTTGAGTGGGTCGTCTGACAGAGAAGATCACCAAAGTTGGCCTTTCCAAAGCCACATCCCAGATAACTTGTATTTAAATGTTCCCCTTGGGTGAGTTGCTCAAACTTAGCAGTGAGCAAGAGGACCAAAAAAAATATCATTCGAGAAGAGACGGGAGAAAAATGTTAAATCAAAGCCAAAGGGATAAGTGGATCCTTCCAAGTATGCATGTTCTAAAGGCAAGTTGCTGTCCTTGCTTGGATCATTTTTCCTGGACCATCCAAAAGAAATGACAGTGATGACGTTACCCGCACAGGAAAATGGTGACCTGAGTGACCCATATCTTCGAGGATCACAGCCTGAGTAAGGTCTCTATAAATGCATCTATGACTCTGGAGTCCACAGACTGACCAGCCGGTATTGGTGTCCTTTTGGTATTCTGGGGATATCCCTAGTGACCCGTATTCTGTTACCTTTGAGGAACTGGGGCATCAGCTTGTTCAGGGTATCCTGGAGAGTAAACAATGTCACATATGGTTCTGATAGCCTCCTGAATTCAGCCCAGCTCTGAGTCTAACCGAGTGACCCTCAATTGAGTTGTGCTTACATTCGGAGGTTTCTTTTTAAAGCTGACACCTCCAGCCTGCTATTTTTATTAATAAGGTAAAGTGATAGGGTAGTGAACAGAACCATGACTAAGATAAGGATGTGGAGTCATGCTTCTACAAAAGCAGAAGTGTTAAGCCTCGTAAAATATGTAAATAATTAGGGGCAGATTCTCAGCATTCTCTCAGGGCTATTTTTCTTTACGAACTCATTTTCGATGTAGATTTTTTCGCTACTCCTGAAAGACAGAGGAGAGGAAAATTGCCTTATGTGAAGTGCCGGCTGCCAAGATGATGGGAACTAGGTTTTCAATTTCAATTCACTGTTGGTGTGTGAAGACAAACTCAGCAAACACAGGCAGGAAAGGTAGACTAAATAAGGAAAGAAAAAGAGAGTAAGAACAGCCATCAAGTATTGCAGAAAAGGAGGAGAGATGAATGAAAGAGGGAAAAAAATAGAGCGAAAAGGATTACACCTTTCATATAGGACAGTACTCATTGTTCTAAATAAGCCTATGATGTGCTTGGACAAATGAACAACCATCTCACAATAAGCCGATTTCCCTAGAGGTAAAATGAAGCCATGCAGCAAAGGTTCCATTATTTCATGTAAAGACCTTGTCAGATCAATGGCAACTGCATTAATTCTGAGTCTACACAATCTAATAAAGTGAATTTTCAAATTTGTCCTTAGAGAGCTGTAATGAAGGGGAAGGAAATTCACATCTGATCGACTCCAACTTGACCATTTAGATGGCCGTTTATCAAAATACTCTTAAGCCAAGTTTTCCGCACAGTTCGCCATTTTAGGGACGGCAGAGGCAAGGAGGGGATTATTTACCTGGTCAGTCATACTGTGCTGCGAAATTCCCAGTAGTTTATCTACAGGACAGTTCTTCTCCTCTGTGACAGGCAATTCCTCTCCTGCTGATTGGCTAGTGATAGGGCAGGCTTTATTGAAAGACTGCGATCTTTTGACTACCGCGAGGGCAAAAGGTGAAGGAGCAGAACTGGAATATGGCTTTGGGGCACCGAAAGTTCTTAGAGTTTTTAGGTTCAAAGCCGTTGACTGAATGGTTGGAAAATACAGAGGTTTGGGAGGTTTGGGAGGAGGAGAGGCTAGGGTGAGTCTTTCACTGTCATGCTCCAACTTATTTTCACCTAATTCAGGAGGTGCATTCATCGTCTTGCTTAAAGGAGAAAGGGTCTGCGTCCGTGCAGGCGGCGTATTTCTTTCTACATCGTCTTTATTCTTTAGTTCACTTGGAGTCGGGCTGGTGGCAGGGTTGGTACTTTTAGCCACCGCCGATGTCACGTAATGGCCTGAAACCCTTTTCTGCATCTGTAAAAAAAAAGAACTAGGCTTTTCCTGGGGAGTTAAACTCTTGGTTTTTCCTCTGGACTCCCGCAGGGCATTGACCTTTTCAAGGTCCAGAATTAACTGTGTGGTACCCCTGTATCTGTTCATTTCAGAAGTTTGTGTTTTTAACCGCTCCTCTTCAGGAAGAAGCTTTGTAGGAGAGGAGAGGACGCCATCGGTAACGCTGCTTATTGCACCGAACCTCGGATTATCCACTGCCGCGTCCGTTTGACACTTGAGGCCAATCTCTGCCTGACTTGTACTTTCGGTGATAAAAAGCTCTTCGGTCTGCTTGGCCGGTTCTTTCCGATTTGCCCAGCGGGGCTGAGTATATTCCAAAGCGGTCGTCTCCAGATAATCTTTATCGTCCACCACAGTTCCCGATTCCACGTCTTTCAATATTTCCAGGGACTTTGGAGGCACTATCTTATAAGTCGTCATTCCGATCTTGGGGATGTAGTCTCTTGTAATTTCGTTTGAAGGCTTAGGCTTGGGTTTGGAATCTTGTCTGTAAAATGGATAATTTTTTACAGAAGAGCTGGTTGCAGTTTTGTCAGCTCCCTCTACTGGAAAAAAACCAGTATCATTCACGCAAACAAGACTCGGATTCTTTGCCTTGAGTATTTCTTCTGTGGTAGTTCCCTGACTCTTGAATTGCTTAGAGGCGTCCGAGGAAGCTGGCGGCTCAGAAGATGACTGCAAAGCTGGTCGGTTGATATTCGAAGAAACCTCCTGACCATCACCTCTGAAGGCTGACGAATGATGATCTTGGGGAGCAGTTGTTTCATTTAACTTCTTCCAGTCACAACCGTTCCCGGCTGGAGTTGTCTGAATGGCTGCATCCTGAGTTTTTACCTTCGCCGTTTGGGTTTCGTTCAGCTTTTGATCCCGCGTCCTCAAAGTCACTTGAGAATTTTCCTCGAAACTTTCAGGGATGTCATTTTTACATGCCCGGTAGCCTGATAGTCCATCTGCTTTAAACTTATTTTCAGTAGCATCGGTAACAATCGTCTCTACTGTTTTTACTCCATTTTGTGATTTTTCTTCTGTGTTCATTGGAAGGTTTCTTGTGTGTCTTTGATCTTTGGAGAGAAAAGAATTTGGAACTGAATAGTTCAGCAGGGTAAGGAAAAATCTAAAGTTCTTGACATCACCATAATCAGGATTAAGCACTTGGTATGAACTACACAAGTTCTCAAATGCCACTGATTGATTCTATACCCATTACTCATTATACAACATTCAGAACAAAGATACCCCAATGGACAGTGCATAACGGTGTATAAAATACGGAAAAAAAAACTAGTAACACATATATAGCAGTATGCATTAATGAACATTACCAAATGATCATCCGGTTAATGGTTTTCATACCTTACCAATTAGAAAACATTGAACTATTTGTACACAACAGCCTTTCCCAGGGATTTTAAGCTTTATTTCCTTTTACCAAAATTGCCAAGAATACAAAAATGTAAATCCACTGACTCCTGCTTTAATAAATCTAATGATAAATATCCAATCTCAAGTTTCAGAAATGAAAAATGAGTCTAACTAAATCAAGGACTCATTTCTTCTCTCTAAAGGCAAGAACCTTTTTAACCAATATCTGCCCCACCTTCCCCTCTCTCAGGAGCACTGTCTCCCCCATCCCATCTAGCATAAGGATTTCAGCTAATGAAATATATACTGGAATGGGAATTAAAAAAACACAATTACTACCTGAAAGTTGCTTGAAAATGGGCTATCGGGCGTATGTAATACACGTGAAATGATGACTGTTTTTTAATGCAACTTTTCTGTGTACACTTGTGGCCCTGCCAACCACAGTAAATCTCGTGCCTGGAAAATGCTACTGCAAGCTTCTGGCTCCACAAAGGCTGAACTAAACTGAAAAGTTCTAGATGTAAGGAAACAGTTTAGTTCTGGGGACTTTCTTAATTTCTTACCTATCCCATTTCTCAAATAGAAGGGTAAAGTGACTCCAGTGCTTAGAACAGTGCTTGGCCTATAGTAAGTGCTTACCAAATACCATCATCATCATTCTCATTACAGCAATAAATACCTCATACTACCTTTTCAATATTAGAACAACACAGAGAATTATTTGACTTTGAGGCACTAAACTTACCACATGAACTCTGCAAAAGATTGAGAGAGCTGTCATCTTAAATGGATGTTTTTCCTAGCTTCTGTCTGGCCCTATTACTGGGTGACTATATGACAATAGAATTAGCTGGAAAAGACTCACCATCGTTGCTGTTCTCTCTCGGTAGTCTCAAGTGTCTTCTGTTTTCAAGTACTGTCTCTTCACTGCCTGGGTCATCAACTTCCCTGCCAGGTCCTCTGAAAATACGATACTGAATATTAAATGCTTATAGCAGGAACCCACAGAAAAGGATGAGAAAGAATTGGCAATGTTTCCTAAAGAGCAGATGGGCTGAAATAATCAAAACCTTCTGCCAAATGGTGGAAGCAATGATAAAAACAACTGCGAGGAAGTGGTTCAGAGATACAAAAGATTGCATATGGCGATTCCATCAGGGAACCAAGTGGGGCTTTGTTGGGTTCCTTTAATCCCAATTTAGATTATTGGAAGGCTTCTTTTTTCTTTAATTTCTAGATTTCATTTTTTTTCAGATGGAAAACTGTACAGTCTTTGCACAACACCTCCTCCACACCCATGACATGAAAGTGCACATGAGGCTTAGGGTCCTGGCCAATTCTAAATCAGTGAAAAACAAAATGAAAAAATCCCCAGAGTGGGAACACATAAATAAAGATACAAACTGTGAATCTAGAGGGGGTCAGGATTATGTTAAGGAAAACAATGCTAATGAGTTCTCACCATCTCCTACCATTTCCTTCCTATCTTTATAACCTCACCCCCACCCAGTAATTGGGTTATACAATCCGCTGAGGATGTTTGGGCATACTTTTCCACTAGCTAATCATTGATTCCCTTTGACTCTATGGAAACCAAGGACAAACAAGAGACTTCATAGCTTAACATGCAAGTTTCCCCAAACTGCGTAGCCTCGGCACAGAGATTTGTATTTTTGCATCGTATATGAGGCCTTGATAATCTCATTCCTCAATATCACCCTTCCCTCTCCCACCTCGCTCAGGTGGCTTTCTTCATTATCCTTGGGAGTCTGCAGGTTGGCTAATATATTCTTCTACCACAGAGTTGGTTTTATATAGTCACCGCTTAAAGCAGGTGGGGTCAGACTTGGGCAAGCATGTCTGAAGTTAAAGAGCGGCTCACAGCCAATGCCCATTGACTACATACTCCGTGGCTCAATTCTCCAGTCAATGGGTCCCTGCTGGGTTTCACCAGCATCCACGACCACAAATGCCACCTTCCCAGCCTGGTTGGTTAGTTCCCGCCTCTGCTTCGAGTCCCATCCCTACGTCGTCCCTCTCCACCAGCACAAAGACTAAGCTGAGTAATGGAAAGCTTTGTGTTGTGACTTGACCCGGTGAAGGAATCACAACCCGGGGTGGGGAAAGAGAGGAGACTGAAGGAAACTACAAACTCCTTGAGGGCAGGGATTTTGTCTGCCAACTCCCTTGTACTGTAGTCTCCCAAGCGCTCAGTATTCACTAAGCATTTAATAAATGCCACTGATTGGGCAGGAGTAGCAGCTCCAAGAAGCAAACATACCCTTCCTTATTCCAGGAACGTGGGCTTTTTGGCTCTCACGCTCTTAGATGATCTCTTACAGCTCCTCATAGTTTTCACTGTGCACCTACTGTGTGCAGAGCACTGTTCTAAGCACTTGGGAGAGTACAATAGAGTTAATAGACATGATCCCTGTCCTCAAAGAGCAGAACGTCTACTGATCAATATTGGGCCCACTTCTGCTTTACAATGTCAAAAATTATATGACCTGACTCTAAAGCAAAACAATGGTTAAGCCTATTTTAGAGACCTATAGTATCTTTATTTGTGAATATAGCCCACATACTTTCCATCAGTGCTTCTATTTTCTTGTTTTTCTTCCTCAGGGGGTTCTGAATTCTCCTCAGAAGCACTGACAAGCGCTGAGGCAAGATCTTTCTTTTCAGTATTTAGTGGCCCACCGGTAGAAACACAAGGAGAAACCTCTTGACTCTTGGGAGCGGTGCTTCCGCAGTCTACTCTGTGCTGCTGGGCACACAGTTCTTCCTTTTCATCAATCTCTTCTAGACTGTATTCAGGATTTATTGCAGCTGCAATAAAGATGCAGCAGATTTTAAATAGGTATAGTTATGATGTGCAATGCTGTTGAGGGGTGCATTCAAAAATCAGAATGATTTTCACCAGATTCCTTCATTCCTTCATTCATTCAATAGTATTTATTGAGCGCTTACTATGTGCAGAGCACTGTACTAAGCACGTGGAATGTACAATTTGGCAACAGACAGAGACAATCCCTGCCCTCTGAGGGGCTTACAGTCTAATTGGGGGAGACAGACAGACAAAAACAACAGCAATAAATAGAATCAAGGGGATGTACATCTCATTAACAAAATGAATAGGGTAATAAAAATATATACAAATGAGCAGACTGAGCACAGTGCTGAGGGGAGGGGAGGGGAGGGGAGAGGGGGAGGAGCAGAGGGAAAGGGGGGAAATCTCTAGCGCCCAACGTGGGGCTCGAATCCCCGACCCTGAAATTAAGAGTCTCATGCTCTACCGACTGAGCTAGCCGGAGACGTATCTATTATGCACTTACTATGTATCAGGTACTGTGCTTCTAAACTCTAAAGTGTATGATGAAAATGTCTTACATAATGAACACAAAAAGTTCAGTCATCTTTATTTTTTGAACAATGCTTCTTTTTAAAAGGATAGTCAGTATATAAAGAGGTAAAATTACGAAGTAACAAACTGATGAGACGTCTAAACTTTCCAAAGATATCATTGTGGGCAGGGAATGTGTCTGCTTATTGTTGTATTCTCCAAAACACTTGGTACAGTGTTGTGCACATAGTAAGTGTTGAATAAATACGATTGAATGAATGAATATTACAGAAGACCTTATATATAACATGAAATATTATGTATACCTGTAAGCATAATGCACGAAGAGATTCATCTCTCAATTTATTAAAAGAATGCACGTAATTCACTCTAAAATGGTAGAATGCAAGTTTTAAATGTCATGCCAACAAACCTGCACAATTAGAACCACCCTGAAAAAGGACACCTAATAACTTTATAGGCTATAAAAATCTCAAGTCTAACAAATTTTTATCCCTCCAGTTGGCCTAAATTCAATCCCCAATTAAAATTACTGGGAAATTTGGGGGCAGGAATCTCTTAAGACATTTTTAAAACAAAGCAAAATAAGAATTTCTTTTTCCTAAAAGCATATTTACCAAGAGTGGAAAACACTGAAAAAGTGCTCCTTTTCATTTTTCAGCTGAAATCTCTTAAAGAGTTTAAGATGGCAATAATCATAAGTATCGCAAGCTCTACAAGGATCCCAGCTTATTACCCGGAGTGCTTTGATTTACTTTATTTACTGAATTTGACCCTGAGCAATATGGAGTGTGAAACTACCTGGGATGGAAGGAACTTCAGGTGTCCTGACATCCGTTGTTCCATCTACAGGAACAGATTCTACTGCTTGCAGGGCTGCAGCAAACAGAATAGAAGCATAAGCACATGATCAGCAACATCTCATGTCGGTACAGAATAGAAAATGAACACATTTTCTAACAATTCTTCTTAAAGACTCTGGCTAAACAGTAACCTGAATAAAGCATCCTACGCACCCACTACTTGCCAATAAAGAAAGTCAAGACAAGTTTGGATCCCAGTTAATTCTCCAACAGAACAGCATCACTGTTTCCAAAAAGAAACACGAACTTGTACTTTGGCCTCAAAAGGTACTTTATGATCATAATTCTCTTAATCCTCCCTCTTGACTTTGTTTCCTTGGCTTTATTTTAACCCTGCACCCTCCCGCTATTACTTCATCTCCTGTTCCCATTCTTGTCCAAACTTCCCCACCTCTTCTCTTCCAAATCTCTCCTTCACCCCACAAGATCCGATTTCCAGACTGTTCACTGCAGTGAAAATGCACCATCCTCTTTGCCAGATCCGATAGGTTTTACTCCATCCTAATCTTCCTAGACCTCTCAGAAGCCTTTGGCCCAGAGGGCCTCCCTTCCTCTTGGAAATAACATCTAACCTTGAATTCACTGATACTGTTCTTAGTTCTCCTCCTATCTCTCTGGCAGCTCCTTCGAGTCTCTCTCATCAGCCCTTCTTCTGACTCCCCCTTCTAACTGAAGGTGTTCCTTGGGTTCTGTTTTAGTTACCTTGTCTTCTGACTTACCCTCATTCCCTGAGGAAGTTCACAGGCAATCATGCCTTCAACGACCACCTCTATTCAAATTATTCTCAAATCCGTCTTGCTAGCCCTGAACTCTCTCCTCGGTAATCTCATATTTCTTCCTGCTTCCCGGACATCATTACTTGGATGTCCTGACCAGTGCCTCAAATTTTATGGCTTAAAATGAGCTCTTCATCATCCCTGCCACATCTGCTCCTCCGCATAATGTTCCCATCACAGTCGACACCACCACCATCCTCTCCACCTCTGTAGTCCACAGTTCGATATTAACCTTGTCACCTCCCTCCTTTTCATGCCCTCTAGTCGGTCCGTCTCCAAATCCTGTCTGGTTTTCTTCCACGATACTTCCTGAAGCCTCCCCTTCCTCTCAAGCCAAATGGTCACAATACTGGTCCAGAAACTTGTCATATTCTGGCTGGACTACTGCATCGGCTTCCTCATTGGTCTCCACAGCTGGAGGTTCTCTCCTCTCCAGTCCATACTTCATTTTTGTAAAATTTTTCTATATTTTTTGTAAAATCGTATACGCACCTTCCCACTCCACTCTGCATCAAGCGGAAATTTCTGACCATTGGCTTTAAGGCACTTAGTCAGCAACTTCCCTCCTACTTATCTACTGTCTTTATCCACCATACCCCAGTGTACACTTCTTTACTCTCAAGTCAACCTAATCACTGTGGCTCATTTTCAGCTTCTCCACTACTGACCTCTTGTTTGCACCCTGCCCCCTGCCTGGAACTCCCTCCCTCTTCAAATATGACACACCGAATAAAGCTCTCCCCCATCTCCATAGCCCTCTGAAATCAAATCTCCTCCAAGAGGCCTTCCCTGATTAACTTCTGATCTCCCCAAGTTATATCTTCCCAACTGCTACTTCAGCAATGTCCATGACACTTACGTACTCACATCCTATCCTATTACTTAAGCACTAATTCAAATACGTATACCTTTTCCTATTTCTCTATATGTAAACTGTTTTTGTATCTATCTCTCCCACTAGATAAGATCCTTGAAGATAGGGATCAAATCTACTAATTCTATTGTACTTTCCCAAGTGCTTAGAACAGTGCTCTGTACACAGAAAGCCACATCAAATACCACTGACTGAGAGAAAACCAGACGACATTGTGGAAGATTTTCATCGATGGTTATTACGAATAACCTGAGTCCCAGAGAAATATCTTTTCAATCTTGCCCAGGTCATCAAAACTACGCCCGGAAAAACAAGTTACCAGTAACGTTTCCGTTTTCATCATTGTCGTTCTGTGGGGTTTTAGAAGGTGGAGATGGTGCTTTACGTTTTGTCCTTCTCAAAGACGAGTTAGCCGAGGATGTGCTACTGAGATGCAGCGATCCTGTTCTCATTATGTCTACACTAGGTAGGTTCTAAGAAAAAGAAAACAAAGAGAGTTAGAAAAATGGCAATGAAGAAAAAAATAAAAATAAAAAATAGCTTTCAACCCTACTTAGGCTGGGAGCACATGTGGGAAGGGATTGTGTCTGACTTGATTATCTTGATAGAGCACTAGGTATATAGTATGTGATAACAAATACTGCAATTATTATGACCAATTAAGTTGATATCAATCAACACTATTCATCAGAGTGCCTACAGAGTGTAAGGTAGAAGCAGCGAGGCTTAGTGGAAAGAGCACAGGCTCGGGAGTTAGAGGACGTGGGTTCTAATCCCAGCTCCGCCACTTGCCTGCTATGTGACCTTGGGCAAGCCACTTAACTTCTCTGTGCCTTAGTTACCTCATCTGTAAAATGGGGATTAAGACCGTGAGCCCTGTGTGGGAAACCTGATCACTTTTTCCCCCCCCCCCCCAGCGCTTAGAACAGTGTTTGGCACATAGCAAGCGCTTAACAAATACTATTATTATTAAGTAGTGTTGCAAGAACTTGGGAAGAGTAAAGCACAAGGAATCCCTGCCCACACAAGTACTGAGGATGGGTATAAATATATATGTTTAGGCTAAGGCAATATAAAAATACTATATATTATCCTATAACCACTTTGAGGCTGAAGACTCATACAAAGCTATTTTTTTAATCAAAAATTTGTCTTCTAAATGAACCACATATGGGTATTTGAGTGCTTCACTCTTCTGGGTTTCAAATCAAAAAAACAACAGTGGCAAATAATTCTTGATTATTCATTGTACTTCTGTTGCAATTTTCTTAAAGAAAAAGTAATCGTGGAGCTAGAATGTAGACAAAATGTTAGAATGTATAAAAAGTCACAAATATATGAAGTTGAAACCATATATGCATACGCATTATGGGATTATAGGTGTATCAGTGATCAAATATTAAGTTGACTACTACTTTTTTTTCAAAGGCCTCAACAAAATGCTTACACCCTTCTCAACCATTATCTGGCGCAGTTTTATGTAGTTTCAGGCAGGAGGAAGATATGGGATTGGGAGGAGAAAATAAAATATCATTTATCCCGATTTGTAGATGGAAAACTGACTAATAGGTTAGATGACCTATCCAAGGGCAGTGGTAGAGATAGCACTAAAACCCATGTTCCAAGAAGCAGAGGAAGTGTAGTCAACTCTAGGCTCTATTAAACTTTCTTACCTCCTCTCAAAACCCACCAGCCAGACTCTCAAAAAATGGCACAGATTTTCCTGGCAGCTAAATGCGCAGTGCGAGTGGAGTTTGTTCTGCAGGTGGCTAACAAAGTGGGGAGGGAGGATGGGTGTATGTGGAATTTGTAAGGGTTTTATGGTGCTCTTCCCTGTGAGTCAGCTTACATGTAGAGAAGGAGAAAACAGCCCCGGAACAATCTCACCAAGAAAATTATTAACTTAGGAGTGTGGATAGTAGTGCTCGGAAAATGCCGTATCAGGATAAACTGGAGCAAAATAAGCAGGTACATAATTATCGTTATTATTGTCATTATTATTGTTATTATTATGTCATCTAAGTGCTTACAAGCACTGTTCTAAGCACCGAGTTAGTTACAAGACAATCAAGTCGGACCCACTCCCTGTCCCACCTGAGAAGCAAACCTAAGGGGAAGAGAGAATACGTAGTGAGTCTCCATTTAACTGGTGAGGAAACTGAGGCATAGAGAAGCTAAGTGACATCTCCAAGATCACAAAGCAGGCAAAAAGGCGGAGCCGGGAGTAGGACCCAAATCCTATGATGCCCAGGGCCATGCTCTTTTCAGTAGGTCACTCTGTTTTTTTCAGTGAAGGCTTAGGAAGTATGCTTTCCCTGAGCCCGGGGAAAAATGGAGAAGAGTATGTAATTAAAAACTGGAGGCTAATGAAAATTTTTCCAGGCAACATCTTAAAAATATTTCAGCGACATCAGATTAACTGACCCTCTAAAATCCAGGCAAAAACATGAAGTAATAGGGCGGGCTATGATGTCAGAGCTGCTTTAGTCAACCCGAGAATCCCTTCTTTTTCAGTTGGGATTGGGACTCGAGAGTTTAAGAGCTGGAATAGTAGAGAAGAAACCTTTTGTTCTATGCTGGAGAGAGTACAGGATCCAGCCAACATAGAAAAGGCCAATAATAGCCCAAAGGGGTGTAAAATGAGCTAGCTACACCTGAGCTGACCCTCAGGCTTACATAATTACAAAGGCCATGTGTTTTGGACTACAGTTTTGTCTGTCTGAAGACTCTTTATGTGCATGACTCTCTGCCTGTGAGGACATTTAATGATAACTAATACAGGATGGGGACAAAAGTGTTTGTGTAAATCAGCTATTTGACCCAAGTAAAAATAAAATAAGCCATGCTATTTTTTTCAAAGACAAGCTGAAATGCATTCAGATTCAAGTCCAGGTCTTAATGTTTTCCCAAGCATCATTTTAACCATGTTGCTCCCACTTTAAAATGCAACAACAATTCCCAATCGCTTCACAAAATGTAATTAAACTTACTATTATGGACTACCAAGCCCTTTCCTCCTCTTGACATCCCAACTCCTGGTAACCACACCCCTTAACTTCTCTCTGATTCTCCTGTACCCTTAATTAGCAACACCTGACTCCAGCTATGACCTAGATTGGTCTTCTCTTACCATCTTCAAATCCACTTACCTCCTTCTGTCTTTAAGCTATTGGACATGTCATCCTATCTGAAATATTGCCCCTCCCTTTCCCCTCAAGCCATTTCAACTTCCTACTTCCAAATTTTGCTCTCCTCTTCCACGAAGCAAATTCCCCACTCATTGCTCTGGCTCCAGATTTTTTATATTTTATTGTTTTGGGGGGGGGGGGGGGGTGGAGGGAAGGGAGAGATTTGTTAAGCAATTACCAGATGCCAGGCACTGTTGTGAGTGCTGGGATAGATACAAGGTAATCAGGCTGGACGCAGTCCATGTTCTACATGGGGATCACAGTCTAATCCCCATTTTACAGATGAGATAACTGAAGCACAGAGAGGTTAAGTGACTTGCTCAAGGTCACACAGCAGACAAGTGGTGGAGCTGGGATAAGAACCTGCATCCTTCAACCACACTGAAACTATTCGGCCACACTGCTTCTCCGTGCATTCCAGCAACCCTCAATAACAACTCTGCACAGCTGTAAATAGCTCTTTATATTTCTCTCTCCCACACATACATAAATACATGGAAACTTAAATACATATGTGCACTTAGATACATATACATGTTTGAGTTCACAGGTATTTATTTATATGTATTTGTCCCACTTCATAGAATTTTAAACACTGAACAAGGACTGCATTTCCAATTCTGTAAATCCCACAATACCTCAAAAAGTGCTCTAGACACTGAGAGCCTGAAATTAAATAACTTTTTTTAACAAATGCTCATGGACTAACAAGTTCTATGCACCCTTCAACCCCATCATTCTTGGCCAGAAAAAATAGGTTTGTCTATTTGTAAATCAGTTTCATTTCATTTCATCATTGAAGGACACCGTTGCAACTTTAAACAAAAAGTATAGAATGAGAGCAATTATACCTTAGGGCTGATGATTCAACAAGGTCATCGGGAAAGTATTCACCAGTTCAATTCTATGAGGACTTTATATGAAAATAAACACTAAAAAGAACACCAAAAAACCCGGAACTTATCACTGGCTGCTGTCATTCTTGAAATGATCTGCCCTAAGGTTTTTCTTTTACTTCATTATTATTGAAATTTACAAGAAAAGATAATGCAGGGGTAATGGTTTAAAGTTCAAGAGGTATATAAAGGTAAATATTTCAAGGGTTCTTTTTACCAGTGAAAAAGTTCAAGCTACTCCATTATCCTAATGCTGGTCAGTTTTGCCCTTAGGGGAGACTGTACCTCTTACAAGGACTAAAAACAATGAGATTTTATGATCTGTGACAGGGAAACAACCATGACTCTGAAAGTTGGAAGCAAAGGAATGTAAGGTCAGTGTGACCTCTTGAAGACACGGTGCCACTTGGCAAACGATCTTTTACAAATCAGATCCAGATTCTACAATTTAAAATTTAACCAAAAATTTCCCAACAGAATCAAATTTTTCTTCAAGGGGATTCAACACGGTGAGTTAATGGTCAAACTACATTTTGTTAGGAGAAATGGGCAAAAGAAAAAAAAAAAGGTTGAGAGAAAGAGGATGCATGGAAGCTGCCTATTAAGACTGGGAGAAAGGGTTTTGGAAATGGACTTGAGAAAGAGATTTGATTTGATCCATTCTAAATACGTATTTTGCTTTTCCTCTCATATATACATATATCTATAAGTGAAGAAACTATCCATAAATGATAAGCGACTCATAGCTACCCTTCAGATTCAAAGACGACAGTACAAGATAGTTTATTAGTGTGTGTATTTGGCTGAGCAGATTTAAAGTGTCACTGACAAATCATTTCTCAATCGGTGCACATTGCTCTTCATTTGTACCTGTTACCATTTGAAAATTGACACTGGGGTATCTTTTTAAAACAATGCTCTTCTCATTTCACACCATAAACTGCCTAATTGGCAGAAGAGCTAAGAGCAAGGTACAGTGAGTTGGTTGGTTTAAGAATACTGAAATGTGTGAGCTGGAGTGTAGTGAGAGAGGAGAGCATTTAAGATGGTGATGATTGATTGAGTGACTTAAAGCTGGTGGTCAGGATTTTCTACTTGGTGTGGAGAGGAATGGGCCAAGGTGGGAGAATTTCTGTGTGGGGGGGGGGGGGAAGGCGTGTGCAAAACAGCGGTTTGGAAAAATTGGTCTGGGCAACAGGCTGAAATATAGCCTGGGAGAGACTGGATGGCAGGGAACAGGGAAGTTAATGCAACGTTCAAGGTTGAATATGACATGTGCCTGTACCAGTGTAGTAGCTGTGTGGATCAAAGGTAATCTAACAATTTGGGGAAGTTATACTATTGGTTCATACATTAACAAAACTTACATTTCACTCTCTCAAGAGCTTAGTACAATGCTCTGCACAAAGTAAGCACTAAATAAATAAATACTGCTGAGTTCTCCATCGGAGTGTGAGGAGGGGGAAAGGAGAGGAGGTGGATATTTGTTCCTTCCCTTCTTGCATTTTGTGCCAGACAGTAGATGTTACTTAAGACTTGATTTAACCCAGTTTCTAAATTTTGATTATTAGAATTAAAGTACCTCAGCAAATGGCAGAGTCTAACCTATGATAGATTTTTGGATTTTAGTTTATTTCTGCCATAGTCTTCAGCTCCTCATTTTCAGCCTACTCTAAATGATTTTCAGTAACTATGAAAGAAACATCCCACCACTGCTTTAAAATACCATTTTCTGGTTCTAGAGCTCTTTCTCACAGAATACTTCCTAATTCACCAGAGTCATCTTCACATCAAAAACATTAAAGTTTTTACATCTACTCAATATTCCCATCTAGTAATTGATCTATGCTTCATTTAAATATTACTATATCCTAAAGTTTGTCCAAGTCAAGGTTTTCTAAGAAGCCACAAAGTTTTACAGTAGGTATATCAAGTGAATGAATGGAATCATATTTTTGGAAGTAGGACAGTTAGGCCCGGCATGCCAAGCTGCAAGTGCCATGGCAACCATAAGCCTACTTTTAACTGTTCCTAAGCAATTGCAGAATTGCATGTGAGTGTGTGATATTTTTTCACCGGGAAGGGAAGTGAAAAGGGGACACCCTACTGCATGTGCTGTTTGTCAAATGGCTTGGTAGAACACTGAATCCCCAAATAGGACTCAAAGTTGATTGGTGAATTATTTTTCTGCCATTCCCTTCACTGAATCTACATCACCAGAAAAATGATGTAGAAAAAGCATCTGAAAAGTTAACACACTCAATCATTTATCGAACACTTACTGTATTCAGGGCACTTGGGAGAGCACAACATGACAGTAAAACAGACACATTCCCTCCCCACAATGAGCTTAACAGACATGCCTAAAAGGGACAATCTTTCACTTTTACTGGCAAATTACAATCCTTTTCCCAGAATAAAGCTCATGTGGTGGTAGTAAGCAGTTCCCCCAGTACAAATTGGGATCTGTACATAAAATCAAATGATTACTGCAATGGGTACTGTGCCAGAATCATTTTATGGCACATGGCAAGGTATAGACCCCTATCATTAAGAAATGTTCTTTATTAAAATGTAAATTAGGTAATTGCCTTCAACCTCTTGCATCGTACAGAGCAAATCACATCCCTAATAAAGAGCTGTACTTTTTATACTTTTGGCAACGTTCTTTCAGTTAGTGGCCAAAGAAAACAATGTACCAATCTGAAACAGTAATCGACCATTAATCAATCAGTAGTATTTACTGAGCATCTACTCTCTGCAGTGCATGAACTAAGAGCTTGGGAAATCCCTGTCCTCAAGGAGTGCATTTCAGGATGAGAAAAACATCATTGAACATATGCAAGCAAATGAGATTCAGCTCCACTTTCGGACTAGGGCTGACACACACCCGTCATGCGTATGGCGTGTCCAAGCTTTTTCAATGCTCATTTCTTTTTCTAGGACCGGCAGTAGCTTGTTATTTCTGGTGTTGCTCTCCCATGTGGGTTTTGGCATTGCAGTGGGAAGCAGCCCCCAGGGAAAAAAATTGGGGATTAAAAATGTCTTTAACACTGGTAGCGGCATGTCCTAATATTGTCTACCTCATATTTACTCAAGGCAACAATCTCCTGAAAGAAAACTCACGTCCATCTCAATATTTGGGATGAGTCATATCTTAATTGCGATTCTTTACACTCAAATCCAGGAAATATTTTCCAGTGCACATTTCATTACGGCACACTCTCACCATTAGGCAACTTGCCTTGGCAAATAAGAAAAAACAAGGATGACCAGCCACCTAGCCTAAAGATACATGTTCTTCAATCCCTTTAATCAGTTTTGAATGAAAAACGAGGCCGAGTCCAATGTGCCAATGCCCGGCGGACACTCGGTTAAATGACAGGATCCAGTTCATTTTGTCATGATGGATTATGGGGTCATTCACATCCAACAATGAAGCTGAAATATTGCATGTTTAAGGATAAACAGTTATGAAATCCTCTACCTTACATTCAATAATGGTTGTCTGATTTCCTCATTTTGATCGCACAGAGGTCGTATTCCATTTATTCCAGAGCTCGTAATGGTAGGAGAAGCATATAGTAGGACACAGTAGTATAGTAGGTACGTGCTGGGTCTTTTTGCTGAGAGCTAGAGTAGGTTCCAGCTGGAACAAGGTCTGGAACCATCAAGGACTATGTGTCTGGCTAGACATGGGGATGCTCCTGGTTGTCGAGCCTTGTCTTCTCCAAAGTGTCCTGAATAAATAATTCCACTTGAAAGTGGAATAAATCCTGATTTATCTGTGTCCCAGAATCCCTTCAGTACAAATGAAAGCATCCAGTTTCAGCCCTGCCCGTTTACACCATGGTGTCTTGTAGAATCATTACAGAATCAGTTTCTAATCTGATGGTCGTACCAGGGGAATTATCCTAGGAAGCACTCACTGCCATTAAGTTACATTTTAAGAAGCCATATATTAATGACTTCACTTGGGGGCAGGGGAAAGAACGGGCCTAACCATGCAAACATACTCAAAGTATCTACATAGATACATGCAAAAATAGATCTCCCAGCTGTCTTACAGACTGGTTCTACTCGGGCCAATCAATCTCAGGGCCAAAAAAATAGGCTTTCTATATGGTGGGCAGTAAATTGGATGGGTCAGAATGATTGCTCACAGAGGAAAGAAAACCCAACGAATTCTTTGGAGGGGAATGAGTGGAGGAATCCCTTGACACTCCTCCCTTCTTTCCCTGTCATAACTCCAGCTGGGCTCCACTTAGGAACTTTAGCCAATTGCCTGGATTCACAGGGATGTACATCCTTTGGACACAGATCCAACAAGTGGTTTTCATCTCTGACATATTCAGGGGTATATTAGAGACATGTAAACTCATTGTGAAGCTTGGAATCAGGGACATGTTCCTAACCTTCAATTTCCAGAGGGACCATCGTCCCAAGTAGGTTACGGAACCCTCCGTGTTCCTGTTCTATAATTTAAGGAGAATCTGACCTGCTTCTTAAGGATTGAAATAGCTACTGTTCAAAGGCAGAGTAATGATCCTGTATAACTTCCACTGACTCATTTTACAGGTGATATAGAAAAGTCCGTAAGCAGCACTCAAAATCAGGAGTGATCAGAAGGCACACTTACAATGTACAAAAGAAACTCGGGTGAATGAAAGTCATCAGAAAAGAAGGTCGTGAAAAAAAATTCCCTCTGGATAAAACATCCTTACAGAACATTTCCCATTATTAAATGGGAAAGTGAGGACAGTGTTAAGATGGGGAATTGGGGATTCTGACTAACTTGTCAGAGCAAATACGTCAGAGTTTGGAGAAGTAGGAAAATAGTTCTTTTGGATTTGGAAATAGTGCTGCACTAGACCTAAAAAAAAATCAAAGGGCTAGAGAGCAAGGTCACAGTTGGGCAGTGTGTTTCAAAACCCTCACACTAAAAGTCTGACAAAAGAATTGCTGGGAAGGAATGAGAAGCGCAAAACTTGCATCCATACTACATCCTGAATTGAGAGGGGACTGGCTCTTCAGCCAGTAGTGGAAGAGTCTCAATTCTTTGGGGATGGGGCTGAGTACTTCTCAGGGAGAGCTTGAAGAGGAAATTCAGTTTAGCTTCCTGTGCTGTGGGCTTCTGATAAACTCTTGTTTGGGCTCTCACCAAAAGATGCGTTTCATTTAGTTATTTGTCTCTGCTTAAGTTATCAACTGAATCCTGGCTATAGTTTCTAATCCTGCATGCTCCTTAGATCACTCTGAATTTCACGTGGTCTGTAGTTTAGTCTTAATTGGTATTATATAGGTTAACACCCTAATCTCAAACTCCTGAAGCAAAAATGTTCCTGTCTAATGCAGAAGAATTGTGGAAGAGGTCTTGTTTCCATCGTATCTTCCCGAAGAAGTTGGGGGGGGGGGGGATTTACTTCAGAAAATGGGTTATTGTTCAGTTCTCATCAGTTTCATTAACATTTTAATAAGGCAAGAGCTCAGGAACCACCATTTGCCACCCCATCAGGCTAGAAACAACAAACCAACAACCTGGGTCATCTGTGAGGGCACTTGGGGAAATACCCAAGGAGAGAAAGCACAAACCCGAAACCAAGGATGCTTGGGAAAGACATCATTCTGTGAACTTGTGCAGTGCCTGCTATATATGATTTCTCACTTACGTTTATGATTCCTTAACCACAAGACAAAAGGAACAATTGAATGGGTGGGTCAAGCTAGTGAAGAAAAGTAGGAATATTAGTAAATGCCTGATATTTTAGCAGCCTATAGGTTTTTTTGCAGCTATTCACGGGGCTGAATTGTAATAGAATCTCGACTCTAAAGGGGCCTTGAAAAATTAACTAGATCAGAATTCTGACTCCAGGCAGGTGAATGACTAAACCATCTTCCTTACAGATGCCAAGAATTGAGATTCTCAATATCCCTTAGCAGCCCATGCCGGTGCTCAAGTTCTTCCTTTTGCCTCAGCAAAAATCCCTTCTGCATTTGATTTAGGACCATTTCCTCCAGTTCAGTCCTCTGTGACAGTACACCCCATTACCCCAGAGCCACTTTATAAGTCAGGGACGAGTTCTTCTGTACCCATACCCTAGAAAAAGATCTCCCATTTGGCCATCAAAAAGGGCCTCACCACTAGCAGAAAGGGTCCTCCTGGGGCCATGCTAACAGACAGCCTACTCTCCCTGCTGTAATAGTATTGGAGGATCAACACTTTCGCCTGTAATTAGAGGAAGAACACTACTAAGAGGATGAAAGTGGGACACTAGCGCACTCTAGATAGGACAGGATGGGACCAACTGGAGCCTGGTGGGGTTCTGCTGAGCTTCTGCTGCCTAGGCCTTCTGGAGACTTATTTCAACCCTGAAAAAAGTCTCCAGAAAAAGACTATGAAAAGAAGCCCAAGGAGTCAAGACACAGTCAAAGCATGGCCATGTTAGGAACACGCCACACCTTTTTCCTCACTCGTCTCTGCCTTCCAGAAAAGACAAATACATAATACATTTTTTTTTAAATGCAACTAAATCAAAATGCACCATTTTCCTTCAATATTGTCCAACTAGAGAACTTTTTTTTCTCCGTAACAGGAAAAGTCTGAAGAAAAATAGAATTGCTGAACCTCTGTTAAACAGCGCTCTCTTGTGGTCTATTTATATGCTGGAATGGAAAAATATTCTGGGAAGATGAGACTAATGGTGCAGCTAAAAAAATCTTTGCTTATGGACTTGGAATCAAATTATCCTGTCATGTGTGTTTGCCACTCTGTGTCACACTTCATCTTGTTCAGCATTCCAGTAGTTTAATTCATTAAAATGAAGCTTTTAATTCCAGAGGCAAAAGCAAGTATGAAATGCAGATATGCAGCATGCAGATTTAGGCTGACACCGTCTGCCTTGATCTTTAATTGGAATCAAGCTATGAAGTTGAAAAGCACTGAAAGAGTCACCAACGTATTTACTTTCTCTGCTGAATCTGCCGGATGCTTGCATTTGGCTACATAAACAATTTTAAGGCAAGAGTCAATTTCATTAAAATGCATTAGAAAATTTCCATGTAATTTTAGTTGAACACCCCTGTGATTTCCAAAATGCATCTGTGAAGATTCTTGCTTTTTTTTTCCTAACAACTTGACCACCTAAATGACAAGGCCGCTCAGAATATGTACACATCCCTTTATCTGTCAGTCGGTCAGTGGTATTTATTGAGCGTTTACTGTATGCAGAGGACTGAACTAAGTGCTTGGGAAAGTACAGTACTGTCCACAACAAGTTTATTATATGGGCCGAGCATTGAACTAAGCGATGGTGTAGAGAGAAGATAATCGGGTCTCACATGGGGTTCACAGTATGAGTAGGAGGGAGAATTGAATCACCATTTTACAGTTGAGGAAACAGACACAGAGAAGTCAAGTGACATGCCCGAGGTCACTCAACAGAAAATCGGCAGAGCTGCTTTCCATGTTAAAGACAAACCCACAGATTCCTGTGATGTCACATTTCACAAGCAGTTAAAAAAAACAGCTTTGTCAAATGGCTCATTTAGGAAAATTCTAAATTCATGCGCTATAAAACGTGTTGCCAGATCTGGTGAACATTAAAAAATGGTGCTTTGCCATGATTACCTGAATTAAAATTTACTTTGGGTCATTTTTCATGTGTCATCTCCACTTATGAAGGACAACCAACATAGGCACCACTAGGCTAAAGTTCTACGATCTATTTCAAATTCTTCGAGATTAACTTCTTCCAGGAAGTCTTATACAAACTTCCCAAGGTAAATGAAAGAGATCCCAAGCTTCTCAATGTTGGAAACCAGAGTAGCCCAAATCATCTGTAGATATCTGGATTAGAAAATCCATCTGCCCAATTCATATTTCAACTCCACTAGGTTATGTCTTATTCTTTGTTCTTTATAATACTAGTTCACTGTTGTGTCTCAATCTAAAGCACTGAAGATAGCATATATGTTTCAGCCCATTCATATTTTTCATCAGACTTTTAAAAATGTTATTTTATGACATAAAATTTTGAAAATGTAATATTCTCAAACTTGAGAACTGTCGGCATTTCAGTTACAAACGCCTAAGAGGAAGACAAAAATCTAGGATTTAGAATTAATTACAAGTCACTATTAAATCGAGGTGATTTCCTGTAATTGTTCCCACACAAAAAAATGTATTTTCCATTAAAATAATAAGCCCTCAGACTTCTTTAAATCTAATCAGTTTAGACATTCAATTTGATTTCATGCAAAAATACCACATGCATTCAAATGTGGCAGCCCAATGGCTTCTGTGAAAATTAATTCGTGACATCAGTGAATCAACCAGGTACGAAGAGCAATGATAAATGAATGAGACCTAATCTGCCAAGGAATATTCTGGCAAAGCAGCATGCCCAGGAAGGACATTCAGGAAAATCACAAGGCTACTTGGTAGACTTGTTGCAAAATTCTTCTTTAAAAATGACTGTGGGGAAGCAATCACACCTCGAGAAGAATAAAGAGAAAAGACGGCTCCACCATGTGCTTTAAGATACAAATACTATCTTAATCTTGGTACTAAAATGCTCATGAGCTTGGCCAAAAACAGTAGGTTACATCTCTGCTTCCACCCTCTTTTCATCAAAATCAATCACAACCAGTTCTCCTAAAATGTGGAAAATGCATTCTTGCATGTAAACTCCACATTAAGGAAAACTCACCTAGTATTACTCATAATGTATCTAAACAGTTGAGCATTTCCTAATTCCTTAAAAATTTAGCAGACAGAACGGGTTACGTTATGGCCAAACACATCCACGTTCATCTTTAGGACAATTTTTGATCAGCCCCATCATACTTATGTACATATCTGTAATTTAGTTGCATTAGAGTCTGTGTCACCCTCTATACTGTAAGCTCGGTATGGTCAGGGAATGTGTCTACCAGTTCTGATGTACTCTCCCAGGTGCTTGGGAAAGTTTTCTGCACACAGTAAGCACTTAGTACATACCACTGGCTGATTGACCAATTGATTTATCAGTGTCTAGGCGCATGTCAAGAACACAGTCGGACCTTAATATTCAATTAGATGAACGCTATTTACTTAGCCTTAACCAAAAAGATGAAGAAAATGTAGAATGGAAATAACAGAAATATTGCCAGCCAGAGAAAATAATTCCAATTTTAACAAGCCTCGAAATACTGAAAAGCAGCTTGGGCTTTCACAGTGTAGATACTGAATGCACCTTTGCTATCATCAATGAAAAGGAAAACTTCCCAGTTCTCTTCTTCAGCTCATTCCACTTTCACCCCATTGGCAGTGATACTAAGGAGAAGAGAAAAGTTACCGGGGGAAAAAAAACAACCCAAAACCACCACAATAACAACCACCCACTTACCATATTTGATTCATCAACGCTGACAGATTTCACTATGAAGGCTGCTGGTCTCTCTTGGGCAGGAGCAGAATGCTGAGGGCCACTTTCAGAGGCAGACATGGGAGGGAGAGGAGCCCGTCTCTTCTTAGGCATGTCAGACGGCAGCGTGTTTGAAACGAACGGTTTGGAAATGGTATTCGACCTCATAAAAGTCGGCCTAGGTTTAGTGATCAGCGGAGTTGCTGGGGCACTTGCAGTCTGGTGAAATGGAAAAAGAAGAAACTAGGATATTAATGAAATGCAAGAAAAATGCAATCCTGTTGTTACTGCATTTGTTAAACACTTACTATGAGGCCAGACACTGTATTAAGCACTGCCACAAATACAAGTCAATCAGGTTGGACACAGTTCCCGTACTACATGGGGCTCACAGTATTAATCCCCATTTTATAGATGAGGTAACTGAGGCACAGAGAACCCAAAGTCACACAGCTGACAAGTGGCGGAGGAGGGATTAGAACTCACGATTTCTGACTCCCAGGCCCGTGCTCTATCCACTCCGCCATGCTGCTTTTCTGTATGTTTGCCTTCCACCCCCTGAAACGTGAGCCCCTTTGGGACAGGGACCATGTCTAATTGTTATCTTGTATTCACCCCAGTGCTTTGCACATAGCAAGCACTTAATGAATACTATAACCAACAACAAATATACAATTACAATAAACAATGTAACGAATATACAATTATGAGAAATACTATAACTAATATACAATTACAATAAACACTATAACCAATACACAATTACATGGAAAAGGAAAAAAATCCATACCTGTTCCCGCTTTTTTTTACTGCGCTGGAAAAAGCTAAAAAACCGTTTGTTTTCTTTTTCCTTCAGAATATCTAGATTTGGGGATATCTGGCAGGACTCTAAATGAAAAAAAAAATACATGTTTACATTGACGAAAGTCTCCTGAGGATTCCTTTTTGACCACTGTCCCCTTAAAAACATACAGAGGCATGCATCCCATACTAATCACCAAACGCTCAAGGGTAAGGGGCAAAAGGTATTCTTAATTGCTAGCCACTTGTAAAATGTCATGAAACACTTCCTCTACATTACCGTACATTACTCTACATTACTTGCCCTCCATATACGCCAAACCGCCGCTCACCATATTAAAAGCCATATTAAAATCACATCTCCTCCAAGAGGCCTTCCCCGATCAAGTTCTCTTTTCCCTGACTCCGTCCACTTATTTTTTTTAAATCTAGTCATCTTTGTTCTTCCTCCAGTCTCTACTATTTGTCAACAATTTGTGTCTACTGGCTCCCCTTCAAGAGCAGGGATCATATCTTTAACTGCAGTTGTTCTCTCCCAAGAGATTAGTACACTGCTCTGGACACAGCATCCACTTAAAATGCTCTTGATCTACTGTGTCCTTAGAGAAGCAGCAATTAGGACATTTGAACAAACAATAAAAGTGAATTCTTCCAAAGGCCCCTTTCCAACTCAAGGATATCTCCTGTTTATTTCCCTAGTACCAAAACATCAGGGTGGAAGGCTAAGAGCAGCTTTCAGTCGAAGCAATAGAGAAACCTGAAGTGCGGAGTTGATGAGCTTCAGGGTTTCCGGCAGGTATCACACCATGCCATAAGAATAACAATAATAATGTTGGTATTTGTTAAGTGCTTACTATGTGCAAAGCGCTGTCCTAAGCGATGGGAAGGATACAAGGTGATCAGGTTGTCCCACGTGGGGCTCACAGTCTTAATCCCCATTTGACAGGTGAGGGAACTGAGGCCCAGAGAAGTCATGCCATCCCACTGGCCCAATTGGTCTTGGCTACCTGTCAGGCACTGAGGCCTGATTCAACCACCATGCTGTCACTTCTCCTCTTCCACAGCCACTTCCAGGTTTGGGGCACCTGCTTGGAACTGTACATGCCCCACCCAATAATAATAATAATAATGTTGGTATTTGTTAAGCGCTTACTACGTGCAGAGCACTAAGCGCTGGGGGAGATACAGGGTAATCAGGTTGTCCCATGTGAGGCTCACAGTTAATCCCCAATTTCCAGGTGAGGTAACTGAGGCACAGAGAAGTTAAGCGACTTGCCCACAGTCACACGGCTGACAAGTGGCAGAGGTGGGATTCGAACCGTGACCTCTGACTCCCAAGCCCGGGCTCTTTCCACTGAACCATGCTGCTTCTCTAATACTACCTTTAATCCTCTGGCTTGCTCACCACAGGACTCCTGATCAGGAAGCACAGGAGAGCAGAGAGGAAAAGGGCACGAGAGGCATCGGTTACAGCACTAATACGCGTCTCTCTGGGAGCCTGGCAGGTTCACTGCTCCTCCCTGCAGAGTCACTCCACAGATTATCCACCCTTGTCTTGTCTTATGCTCTCGAGTCATCCCCAACCCATAGCGACTGCCTATGAATCAGTCGTTAGTATTTATTGAACACCTTCCGTATGCAGAGCACTGTGCTAAGCATATAAGCCAGTTCAATACAAGTAGACAGTAGACAATATTTCTGTCCTTAAAGAATTTTCTAATCTGGCAGGAGAGGCAGACACGAAAATAAATCACAGATGAAAACAGCCCTCTCTGATAGGGACCGTGCTCAGCTGTATGGAGAATCAAGAGTGAAACAGCCACTGAGACAGAAGCCACATTAGTCTGGTGAATAAAATTGCAACGTTTCTGCTAACTGGTGCTCACTGGGGACCATTACTCCGTGCCAAGTGGCAGATGTTATTAACACTTCCTACTAAATGCACTTCAGTTGGGGAGAGGCTTTGAAGAGTAGAAACTCCTTTATTTCCACCAACGCTATCCTACCAGGCTCTGAGTGGCTATTTGGCTGAGAGCCAGTTAGAATGGCATGTCAAAAGTAATTTCCAAATTCCAAATTCCACAAGTCACTCGATCAATCAATGGATCACATTTACTGAGCGCTAGAGAAGCAGCGCGGTTCAGTGGAAAGAGCACGGGCTTGGGAGTCAGAGGGCATGAGTCCGATTCCCAGCTCTGCCACTTGTCAGCTGTGTGACTGTGGGCAAGTCACTTAACTTCTCTGGGCCTCAGTTAACTCATCTGTAAAATGGGGATGAAGACTGTGAGCTCCACGTGGGGCAACCTGATCACCCTGTATCTACCCCAGCGCTTAGAACAGTGCTCTGCACATAGTAAGTGCTTAACAAATATCAACATTATTATTATTACTGGGTGCAGAGCACCAAACTAAGCACCCGGAGAATATAACACAACAATATAACACATTCTCTACCCACAATGAGTTTTGTCAGGTCAAGAGGCTCCTGAGACTGATAGTCTCTCAATAATATGGTGTGGGAAGGATCAAACTCGCATTTTTTACAAATAAATATTACAGTCTAGAGGGACCCTGACATGATATGAAGACATAATTTTCTGATCTGGAGTCAGGCACGCTACCATCATGCCACGAGGTCCACTGGAAGTTTTCCAGCATCCCATCAGGACAATTTGGACATTTCAAACCACATCCTCCTGTAGCCAACACAGAGGTGACCAACAAGTGAATATGGCAACTTTGAATGCTTGTTGGTTGGCCAAGAAACCCTTCAAAAGGGTGGGATGTTACACAATATTCAGGACACGGAAGCAGAATGGCCTAGTGGATAGAACACGGGCCTGGGAGTCAGAAGAACCTGGGCTCTAATCTCAGCTCTGCCACTTGTCTGCTGTGTGACCTTGGGCAAGTCACTTCACATCTCTGTGCCTCAGTTCCCTAGTCTGTAAAATGGGAATTAAGAATGTGAACCCTATGTGGGACAGAGATTGGGTCCAACTTGATTAGCTTGTACCTACCCAAGCGCTTATTCAGTGCCTGGCACATAGTACGTGCTTAACCAATACCACAATAATCATTATTATTATTGTAACATCTCCATGTTAATTTCATGATGCGGGCCCGCAAGCAAATCCCATTAATTGGGAAGGTGTGTACGATCTGATTATCTTGTATCTACTACAGCACTTGGCATAGAATAAGCATTTTCATTTAGACGGCAAACTTGGATTATTAGATTGAAAACTCCTTTAGTGCAATACAACTTGATTGTCCTGGATTCTCCCATGGAGTCAGTGCAGCGCTCTGCACCCAGTAAGCGCTCAAGAAATATGACTGATCGATTGACTGATTCACAATTATAACAATCATTATTACACCTCCCGCTGAATGAAACAAAAGCAGAAATCTTACCTCCGCTGACATCCATTGCATAAAGTTCCCGTAGCCCAAGGTCATTAAGGGACTTTGTCAGGTCAAGAGGCTCCTGAGACTGATAGTCTCTCAATAATATGGTGTGGGAAGGATCAAACTCGCATTTATTACAAATAATTGGGGCAAGTTCTTGAAGTGATGCGTGTGGACTAACTCTCACTATCGTCTTCTGTGTCTTCTTGTAATTGATTACCACTCGTACAGTTTGCTGAAACACAACATAGCCGTTAAAAGCAAGAATTATTGGTCTTTAGAGATTATCATCAATTTTAACAGCGTGAAATTGAGTGTCCCCAGTGCTGTACACGGTTTTTGTTTTAAGGGACTAATACACTGTACTGCACCAAAGAGGCGCTCAATAAATGCTACTAGTTCTATTACAATTTGAGTAGACTCCAGTTCATGATAGAAAACACATTATTCACAATATTAAATTTTTCAGCATCTTGACAATAAGAACTGGGGTAGAATTCTTACCTCCGGGACTAAAGGTGTAGTTTTTTTCTTATCCAGATTTTTGGGCTTTAAAATCACCCTCTCTACTTCTAGCATTCCAATTGGTGTATTGGGTTTAAATTTAACTGGATTATTTTCAGAAGACATCAGGTCAATGGTATAGCTGGATGGGTTTAAATGATACTGTGCACATAGGAAAATTAACAAGTCCATCATCGGTTTCCTGAAAAATGAAAATAACAATGATTTCAGAAAGCCATCAGATATCATGAAACAAAATCTTTGAAAATCTCCAACTGAAGAACAAAATTTGTTGGTCCAAATATGTTGTTACTTTTCACATTCAAGCACCAGAAAAAGATAGAATTGTAAAGCATTAAAGCATCCAGAGTGGAAACATTTTCAAGTTCTCTTTTCTCCCTCAAAATTACCATTTCTTCATGTAATGCACTGAGCATTTACTGTCATTTAGATACTCAAAATAATCTTTTATGGTTCCTCTGAAGATGAAATTCAGGACTGTTCAGTTTCATTCGGAGGGATTGATCCGATGTAAGATGGATGAAACCTAGTTCTTTGGGTCGCAAAGCAAACCATGTCTCACTTAGATATACCATGTGAATCTTGGCTTTTAAGATGACACTTTTCCTATAGTTGATAACTGTAACAAAAAAAAGTGTTAGATGGAGTAAAATCTGAGCAGCCCATATTTAATAAATGAGGTACAGCTATAAAAGGATAGAGCATGATTCCATTTGGCAGCCAATTGGATAGGTGTCTATTGTTACTGGGAGCTTTTTAAAATTAGTTACACCTGTAGTCCCGTGACAGTCTCCTCCTCCTCTCTAGAAATGTGCCAAGTAATAACAATATGAAAACTCTAAATCTCATGTGGAAAAAAATCTCATTGCCTCTGTCTTCCCTCAAATGTATAGGCTTACATAATCTCTGCCAGAAAAGCACTATAAAATCCAGGAAGATAAACAAGAGTTATTACCTTTAAATGCTATGGGCTCCTTTTACTTCCATTTTTGTTTCTTCACACTCTCCCTACCATATTTCATCATCGTCTTAATTCTGTCAGTAGTCCCTACACAGACACATATACATACCGACTTGAATGAAAGAGAAGTTTTCCTTGTTTTTTGGGTTTTTTTTTAAAGCACGGTAATTTTTTTCCACTACTGATAATAACTTCTTTGTTTATGTACATCTCACCCTGTTCCAGTGTTCTTTACCAAATAAATCTATAGCACATTCCTTTCCTAAAGCTCTTCATAGTTGTAAAATCATAGACCAAGAGCAACGTGACCTATTTCTTCAGTCAGTCTATCTGCTTCCTTACTCTGCAAATACAGATATCAAATGTATAGCAGAGATGTGATCTCTTAATTTAACTACATTCTAATCCTAACACTCTAACTTGCTGTGCTGAATATTTTCTGTTACATATTCCTAAAGCGGGGTGCTAAATGAGTCGGTGGAACTCTGTGGGTGGTGTAATACATTTTGAATACTATTTATTACACCAACCACAGAGTTCCACCGACTCATTTAACACCCCACTAGTTAACCTTCACAATCCCTGACATAGAAAATCTCTCTAATGTAGGACACTCTCATTCTTAAGGGTTAGATTTCCCAAATAAAAAGACCATTGTTGACTGCGAGGGCCATTTTAGGACACTACCTTGAATGCTTGAAGGAATCTGGATTGCAGATTCAAGTAGAGTGCAAAAGGCCAACCAAAAAAAAAAAAAAATCTGATTTCCAGCACTGAATTCTTCCCACGCCTCACCAATTTAATAGTACTGATTTATAATGCAAATCATCAGAAGTAGATTTTTTAAAATTATGTACTTCGGTGAAGCTTTTGGATGCACCACCCTGTATAGGTATGGTGCACTGCTTTCCTCCACCATAGGTTTTCAGAATCCTCGGCGCTTAGAACAGGGCTTGGCACATCGGAAGCGCTTAACAAATACCATCATGTTTATAATACCACATTTTGTCCAATTCTTCCTAAGGACGTCCTCCAAATCTCCAGCTCACTGAACAACAGGTGGCACTACACTCATAGTGGAGACAGCAAGTCTGAACTGTATCTGCTAACTTCATTTAATTCATTCAATCCCATTTATTAGGCGCTTACTGTGTGCAGAACACTGTACTAACCACTTGAGAAAGTACAATACAACAATAAACAGTGACAATCCCTGGCCACAACGAGCTCACTGGCCAAGGTGAGAAAGGGCGACCTAGCCAGCCCTCTCCTTCCCCCAATCCACACTCACTGTGCTCGCCTCACACGCAAGTTCACATGCCAAGGTCCATCGTCTGCAGAGATGCCCAACCCATCTCAAAGCCATCTGTGGGGGCGGGGGACGGCAGTGTACGTCCCAAACTATCCAAAGGTTGGGTAGTTTGTACTGTTTGGATCTTAACCGGATGGCCTGAGCTACGAGGAGCCTGAAAACTCCTCCTCAGCTTGCAACATCCCGTAGCTCTTATTGCCTTTATTGTTGAGTTTATGCTATTTGGTTTTTTTTCATATTTTCGTCCAACATTCTCTCATGTGTTTGTTGCCCTATGCTGTTGTAGACTAAGACCCCTTGGGGCCCAAGGACATGTCTGAATTCTCCTCCTTGAACCTCTACCCAGTTCTTGGCACAGAGTAGATGTGCATTATCTGTTATTGAATTACTGTGGTAGAAAACTTAATAAAAAAACAGCAAAGGCTGTTATAGTGGCAGATACTGCCTGACAATACTGGCAGTGACAACACAACCTCTAATGCACTAGGGATAATCCAATCCCACACAAGGCATATATTACTGCAGTGTTTGACACATTAACAAATAACACAGTTATTCTTATTACTAATTTTCCAAAGGCATCTTCTTGTTTTGTCCTTAAATCTCACGCTACCATAGTTTCATGAGGTATGATAGCTCTGTGAAAATCCAAGTCAGATTAACCCCAGACAGAGATGAGGGGAAAGGACCAGAAGGTTCTAGACCAATCACTCTGCCCACTCTTCATTACTCGGTCCAAAGGAAAAGCTCATTTGGCTAGGATGTCAATCACTCACCAGTGACGTCAGCTGGAATCAGGCATTTACACGGGAGAATTTGGGGACTGAGGAGAGGACTAGAAAAGAGAATCAATTACAGGGTCAACTGAGAATCTTCTGAACAGTGAGGAAAGAGATGTCCATTTCAGCTGTTTGCTGGTAGTGAGCCTGGGATTTACCAGAAAAGTATGGATCACTAAGGGGAGCTACCAGAAAAGAGTCAGTGGTCCGAGAACAGCTGCTAATGTCATATAACAGTGAGTTTCAATGGGGCAGTTAGTCCTGGGGTTTGAGTTAGGAATAGGTTCCAAATCAGGGATAGGCCATTATCCTTGGATTCGATGCACAATTATTGCTTTCATTTGAATCCTTAAATAAGTAAATACTGGTTATCTGTTCATATGTGCTTGCATATTTTGTGTGGGAGGGAAACCACAAATTTGGAGTAATCGCAATCACAGTGGGCCTTTTGTCATTCCTTCCATCTTCAGCAGCCAGCTCTTCAAGAGCAAGATTGGGTAGCGGAATCACACGTGCTTTCTGGGCCTCCCGGGAAGTCAAAATGCAAGAGTCACAGGATGGTGATAGAAAACCAGGGACTATCTCGGGGAGCACCGGCATTTAGAACCACAAGAGTCCCTACTTCAACTGCTTTCCCTGCCTAAGCCTTCATTTCCTCTTCTCCCACTCCCTTTTGAGTTGCCCTTGAACTTGGATTTGCTTCCTTTTTTCACCTCTCCCTCAACCTCATAGCATTTAGGAACATATCCATACTTTATTCATACAAATGCCTGCCTTCCCCTCTAGACTGGAAGCACGTTGCGGATAGGGGACGAGTCTACCAACTTATACTGTACTCTTCCAAGAGCTCCGGAGGTATGCAGTAAGTGCTCAGTAAACGTGATTGACCCCTTAAATAGACAAGGACACTGCAACTCTGGACTTATTCCTTTAGAAAGTGACTAGAAAAGTCACAGGTATAATGGTCAACATTAGTATCCCATGTCACAAAGGCACCATACCATTTTCTCCCTACCAAGGTTTAGGAGGGAGATCAAAATAAGACAAATAGTAGATTCATTTTAGGTACTGGGTCTTGAAAGAAGATTGTTGGAGAGAAGGGATCTTGGAGAGGGGAGTTGGGAAGGGTTGAAGGAGAGGTAGTGGCTGGAAAAAATAGTATAAGTAGTAGGTTAGGCACTTTGTAATGGAGCATTCATTCTTTCAAGTCACATCAAGACTATTTTGTGCACTACTGTGAGGAATTCACAGTCTTAAGAAGTAAAAGCACAAGAGAAATAATTCTCCCTTTCTGAAAGCTGATTCAAAATCTCCTCCCAAAGGAGGATCTCAGAAAAATAAAATGTGTGATCATTAACAGGAATCATACGATAAAATGCTTCTCAATTCTCATCTCTGGCTGGTACTAGCTTCAGCACCAGATAAGTTCAGATAAACATTGATTCTGATAAAAAAAAACACACGACATAATCTTTAAGATAAAAGATCACACAGGGTAAAAAAGATAGTCTCATATTCCCATCGCTGTCAAAATTTTCTATCTACATTTAATTCCCATCCAAGTCTCTCAATTCAACTTTGATGAGGAGCAGTGTGTTTTATCTCCAATCAAAAAAGTCCCCAAAATGTGTGTCTGGGTTTTTTTTTCATAGTGTGATAGGGTAAAAGTCTTCATTATAACTGGGCTTGAATATGGTCAATATGACTTTAGTTAAATATTCTCCTCCCTCCCTTATCTTTTCCTAGTTCAGGTGTGTGCTCTCTTACAGTTGACTGCTGACATTTACTGGGCACCTACTGTGTTTTTCACCTCCTCTACTATGCAAAAGGTAACAGAATTCCATCCCTTGCATTCCTACATGGGGAAAAAAAAAGTCCTGATTAAGGTTGCTCAATTCTGCCTATCATTATCTTGTCACCTCTATAATGCCTGAAAAACCAAAAAAAAAAAAAAAAATCCCCTTCATACATGCTGTATCAAGTGTGGGCCAGTGAAAGAACATGGGCCTAGGAGTCAGAGAACCTAGATTCTAATCCCAGTTTTGCCAATTGCCTGCAGTGTGATCTTGGGCAAATCACTTTGCTTCTCTGCTCCTCAGTTACTTCACCTGTAAAATGGGGATTCAATGTCTGCCATCAATTTTACTTAGATTGTGACCCCCCATGTGCGTGGCTCAGTGGAAAGAGCACGGGCTTTGGAGTCAGAGGTCACGAGTTTGAATCCCAGCTCTGCCACTTGTCAGCTGTGTGACTGTGGGCAAGTCACTTAACTTCTCTGGGCCTCAGTTACCTCATCTGTAAAATGGGGATTAAGACTGAGCCCCATGTAGGACAAACCTGATTCCCCTATGTCTACCCCAGCGCTTAGAACAGTGCTCTGCACATAGTAAGCGCTTAACAAATACCAACATTATTATTATGTGGAACAGGGACTGTGTGTCCAAAGTGATGAATTTGTATCTATCCCAGTGCTTGGCACATAGCAAGCACTTAATATCACATTATTATTTTTATTATTATTGACCATTTCCCATAAACAAAATATACTTCTCTAAGGTTGGCCATGATCACTTCTCCAGGTTTGGAATAATGTCACTAATAGAACTATTCAAACTGCCAAAACTGAACAACTACTGCCAGACTAAACAACTACATTTACTGTTGTATCCAAGAGGGGTTATTAATTTGTTAACTGGCTCCATAAAAATACTTTTGGGCTAAAAAGAGTACTAAGCAAAAAAAAAAATTCCCATTGAAAATACTTATATGTTTTCAAGACTCTCAAATATTGACCCAAACAATAACATATTAAGAAATGCAACATAATGATAGGATCAAATAATCATTAAAAATACATACTAATAAGAAAAATTTCAATTGGAATTATTAAGATGTGTAAATATTTAATTTTCAAAGTCTTAGCTTTCACAGCTAACTCAGGAAAAAGACATCTTTGTTAAACTAGAGCTATGCAATCATCTATGTTAAATATTGTCATTATCAATTGCTAAATTATGATGAACTAAGTCAAAAAATATTTCAAAGGTTGAGATTGAAAGGAAGGGAGGTGTCTATGCCCTCATTAACTTAGCTTTATCTCAAAGTGAGAGAGTACTATGATTATACCTCCTATAAAATTCCAGGGTGCTCATTAACAAATGCTAAAAGGGAGCATGATAAGGTTGCAAACTATAAAACAATCAAAAAAGCAGCTGGCCTAATGGCTAGATCACGGGCCTGGGAGTCAGAAGGATTGGGCTCTAATCGCTGCTCTGCCTCTTGTCTACTGTGTGACCTTGGACAAGTCACTTCACTTCTCTGTGCCTCAGTTACCTCATCTGTAAAATGGGGATTAAGACTATGAGCCCCACGTGTCCAACTTGATTACCTTGTTTCTACCCCAGTGCTTAAAACATGCTTGGCACGTACTAAGCACTTAATATTATTATTAATAATAATAAATAAAAATAATGAGGAAAAAGAAGGTTGATAATGGATTACTATAAAGAAAGTTAGGGATGAGAGGGAAAAAATATGGCTGGAAAGTCCAAAGTCATTAGGATAGATGTCAAAGAGTGCAGCTGTTAAATGAATACACCGTTCATTCAAGATCCAAATTGACAAATGATTCTATTTGATAGATTCTGAGATAGATCAACTATTGGTCCAGCTCTGTATCATATTCTTCATGGGCTTAAGACCAAGGTTTTGGCCCTGAACGATATGTCCCAAGAAGTGCTCTAGGCCCTTTCTCACAATGCTGTCCAAAGATGATATTTTCTTGGCATTGACTTCTTCTTTTACATTTTCTCTACAAAGCCATTCCATTCATCTAAGGTTGTTTCTTCAACATTTGTTCAGGGCACTAGAGATTTACAAGACAAGTTCCTTTCTGGGGAAAAAAGAAGGTTGATTTTGTAGATCAAGTTATCCAGTACCTTTTAAGGAATAAAATCCTTTATTCTGATAATTGAGTTTGTTCCTTCAAATTTCTGACACTTTGAAATGTGGCTGCAAAACTGCCACCAATGAATTTTTTCATTACGCATGACTGTCTCAGTTATGCCAGTATAGGCAGTGATCTAGAAAATGTGTAAATTTTACTTGATTCAGTTAATGGTTCACTAAAATATGGACGAGTCAACTAAAACGATAAAAATCTAACTTATCGAGAAGCAAAGATGTGATTTAGGACACAGATACTCCTAATGCCTGCCCTAAAGTTGAAAAATGGGACAATGCCAAGAAAATAGTTGGTGTAATTTTCCATTCTCTCTTCAGGTGGAAAATTAAATGCACTATATAACTTGGCCTTTCAACTTGAACTGCACAAGTATTACCTGCGTTGGCCTTCAAGAGTTTAAGAAGTTACCTTCATCTTGGAATATTGAAAATTACAGTACTTAAATAGAAAAAGAAACATAGAAGCAAGACCGAGTAGGTTATTTCATTCTTGTACAGGCTAGCACCGTCTTCAAGAAATGCACATCTTGAGATGAAGTCGCAAGTTTTAATTTCAGGCTCTGCAGCCATAATTAAACACAGTGGTAGAATTCCCATGCAGTATATTAGAGGAAAAAATCAAAAGTAAACTAATAATTTGTAGTAACTAACCCAGATGAAATGATTTCGAGGAACAGGAGTTAGTGTTATTATAGAAAATAGCTATAAATATCCAGAACTGGACCAAATTCCCCCAATCACCCACTATTAACTCTAACCCACATCAAACGGAGCCTTAGACTTGGGCCTGCCTCTGAAGAGTCTTTACTTTCTGATGATTCCCAACTCTGAACGTACTGGTAATTGGGTATGTAGGGTGGTACACGTGAGCGACATAAAACCTGTGCCCCAAAAGCAGCAGCTACACCGAGCGGAGCCACCGTGGCTTCAGGCAATCCCTTGATTCTTCCTATGACTCAATTTCCTCAATTTAAAATGGGGATGGTAATAGCTGCCTCTCCCTACCTCACAGGGATGTTTTGAGGACACAGATGAGATAAGCAAAGTGAAAGTGCTTTGGAAAATAACTCAAACTGCTCTACAAAGTTAAGGTACATTTAGCCCTGCTGTTGATCCAGTAGAAAAAACACTGCTCTGGGGAATCAGGAGACCTGGGTTCAATTCCTGGTTCTGGCTGCTGGGGCTATGCCCATCAGTAGAAACAATAATCTTAAGAAGAAGAATTTCAGTATTTATTAAGTGCTTACTATGTGCCAAGCACTGTATTAAGTGCTGGGGCAGATATGGGATTACCTTCTCTTGGGGTCTTTTGCAGAAAATACTTCATCTGAGCACTTCTTGGAGTGTGAGAATCATGTTCTGTCTGCTTTTTTATGGGAGCTCACCTCCCATTTATGGCCAGCTTTAACTGGGGAGTTTTAAAATGCTACATTTCTAATTGAACCTGGGAGTGTGGAAATTTGGCGTTTCCATATTTGTCTAAATCACAGAAACTCGAGCTGTAAATTATAAGAACTGAATACGGCAGGAAACAATACTGAGAGGAAAAGAATGATTTCCCTCTTTGACATTCTTCCTCGTGTTTATAAATGTGCCCTTTAATACCCCTAACTTTTCCCTGCAATAAATCAATCACAGCTGATTATCCATGTATCTTTTTAACCTCCTGACATATCGAAACATTCACTCTAAATAACCCACTGTGGGCTGCTTGGCCATGGAGAAGCAGCGTGGCTCAGTGGAAAGAGCACGGGCTTTGGAGTCAGGGCTCATGAGTTCGAATCCCAGCTCTGCCACTTGTCGGCTGTGTGACTGTGGGCAAGTCACTTAACTTCTCTGTGCCTCAGTTCCCTCATCTGTAAAATGGGGATTAAGACTGTGAGCCCCACATGGGACAACCTGATTCCCCTATGTCTACCCCAGCGCTTAGAACAGTGCTCGGCACATAGTAAGCGCTTAACAAATACCAACATCATTATTATTATTATTATGAATATACCTAGACTCCTCTTGAACACACTGACATTTTGCTGCACAACTTCCAGGGCTAACAAAATCTCTTCGTTTCCCATACCCTAGGTGAAAAAGTACTTCCTTATTTTCAAACATTCTATTCTCAAGCTACGGTGGAGGTCTGTCAGACCTGATGCAATGGGCTTTGGAGACTAGCAATTCTCTGTGCCTCTAGTTATTTTGTAAACTTCAATCATATCATCTTCCAGGCTTCATCTTTCCCCACTGAAGAGTCCTCATCTTTTCAGACTATCCTCATTTGGATACTATTCAATCTCCTTGCTTATTTTATTCCCTCTATTGTCCACTTTCTCAAGCTTCCTAAAATGGGGGTGATCAAATACGGGTGCGGTACTTCATGTGAAAATGGAACAGGAGTTAAAGTTACGTTTTGTTTTATTTTCTGTATTCCCGAATGATCAGTGAAGTGTTTTAAATGCCATCATCACAGGTCATTGGCATACTTACTGCAAAGATAAATGATTTCAGTTTTAACATACCTGCCATGAACAACAGTCGATTTGATCACATCGCCTGGAAGAATAACGCAGAGTTCAATGTCTTTATCGATCATATTTTCTTTCTGTTCCATTGTGAAATTAGGGGATTCCATAGATTCAAGTGAAGAGCCTTCGGTGTATTTAACGTCTGGAGGAAGAGGAGCTTTGGCTTTGGTTTTTCTTCTAAAGAAAAACAGAGAATAATGAATATTTTAAAATGAAAAAGGCTAACAATCTACATTGTTAGACTGTTTCAAGAAATAAATCTTACTCGATCTTTACAAGGTTTGGACAGGATGTGATATAGGAAAGCAATAATATTTTGTGCATGTTTAAACAACTTTGGAGAGAGCCAGATGAGCAAGGAGTTAATACATCTTGGACACCCTTAAATCATTTGGGTTAAAAGGAATATGTTTTTCAAATCCCTTCCTCCTTCGTTGCTGAGAAGGATTCCTTCTGAAAATAGTCAGAGAGTAGCCTGAGACTTGAGTGAATTTAGTGACCTGATTAACAGAAAGCAAGAACTGAAAACATGTCTTTCACACCTACCATAACACTGGAAAATATAATTTTTAAGCACATTTTTCACTTTTTAGTTAAAAATCCTTCTACATTATAAGCATTTAAAAACACATATGTTTTTAAATTAGGGAAAAAAAAGCCCATTAGGAGTAGCTGAAGAACTCCAGGGCTTCTCCCTCTAGAAAACACAAAAATGGCAATCCTTTGAATCTTGCAAAAGTAATTTAAAGAAAATAATAGGGGACCTTAATCACTCATTCAATAGCATTTATTGAGTGCTTACTATGTGCAGAGCACTATACTAAGCAGTTGGAATGTACAATTTGGCAACAGATAGAGACGATCCCTGCCCAATAACTGGCTCACAGTCTATTTATTGAGTGCTTATTGTTTGCAGAGCACTGTAGTAAGTGTTTTGGGACAGTACAGTGTAACAGAGTTGGTAGATATGTTCCTTGAATCCTAACATAAAAAACAAGAATCCTTTTTATTTTTTATTCCAGTTTTTATTCCAGGGAAATAATGTTCACCTACATCTGGTTCTGGAAGACCAGGGAATGAATTTCCATCTTTCCGGCCACATCTATTTTACATGTGAATAAAATGATGAAAAGATGGTCCTTAATTCATCAAAATAATATTTTCTGATTTCAAACAAGTCAGGTGTTACAAGATTGAAGATGCTATTAAAAGGTAGCTATTCCTGGGTTTTTTTAATTGTACACTCAAATTACATTTTTCTACTGCAAAAAATTATATCATAGCAATTACAATACAAAGTGTAGCCATTTGTAGGATGCTTGCCACCAGCAAACTATGAAATGGATGTTGGATTTGGAAAGATAAAAGAGAACATAACAGAAAAGTAAATAAAATAAGATTCATCGGTATTTTTATTATTATAGTAATAATATTTTCAGCAAGGCCGAAACCTTGACATTATCCTTGATTCATCTCTATCCCTCAACCAGCATATTCAGTCACTAAATTTTGTTGATTCTAGCTTCAAATACCTTCCTCCTATGATGCTGAAAAGGATTCCTTCTGAAAACACACACTGTATTCAGTCAGTCACTTAATTTTATTGATTCTGTCTCCAGAATTTGCTCCCTCCAAGCTGCTACACACTGACTGGTTCAAACAGTTGTCCTATCCATCTTGACTACTGCATCAGCCTCTTTCCTGAGCTCCCTGCCTCCAGCCCTCCCCTCTCAAATCCATACTTACTACAGTGCCTGGATCATTTTCCTGTGCTTGTATTTCTGCTCCTCAAGCACTTCTAATTGCCCATCCATCTCCGCATCAAGCTACTCATCACTGGATTCAGGGCACTCAATCGGCCTCCCACTACAATGTGGCCTGTACATTTCACTCCTCCACTACCAATCTACTCACTGTACCTTACTCTAGCCTCGCCTAGCATCGACCCTTTTTCACGTCCTCCCTTCTGTCTAGAACTGCCTCCCACTCTGTAGCAATCAATCATATCTCCTGAACACTTATTGCGTGTAAAGCACTGTACTAAGCGTTTGGGATAGTACAATATAGCAGAGTTGGTAGACATGTTCCGTACCCACAGTGAGCTTACAGTCTAGAGGGGGAAACTGGTCACCACTCACCTCCTTTTCAATTCCCAAGTGAAGTCACGTCTTCTCCAGGAAGCCTTCCCAGGTTAATCTCTGATTCCCCCCCCCCTATTTATTATATAAATACAAATTCTGCTACCTCTATCCGGGGATATGCCTCGGGTTATCTGGTCCTCCCCAAACTCTTGTATCACAGACCTAGTGATGACCCTCGGTATCAGTGTTGGTGACGGCCCCTCCCGCCCAACAGAAGTCGCACTTCTTGTGGCAGAGGAGGAGAAGGGGCAGCCTCAGCTTCAGTCTCTCTCCTCCTGCTGCTACAACCAGTTGTGCTCCCTGAAGATCTTCTGGGCCAGTACGACCTGCTGGTGAGCACGTATAAGCCACCGAGCTAGAAGGATGAGTTTGCCACACCTGCCAAATCATTCCATTTATTGCCTACATCCCCGGGCTAGACTGAAAACGCCTTGAGGTCATGGATCACGTCTACAACTCCTACTGTACCCTCTCAAGCCCCACCACAGCGCTCAGCATGCTGTAGATGCTAAATACTAGTAATTGATTGATTCTAGAGACAACTGTCAGCTCTTATTTTTCTTTTGTTGGAGCTCAGAGCCCCAGTTATGAAATTTGCAAAGTGTTTCCCAAATTTATCGATAAGAGAAAGAGACTTCACTCTCTTAGGAGAGTTGTCTATTTAGAACATGTCACTTCTAGATTCGCAGTCCCGTGCTAGCATAATAGCTTAGACGGTTTAGGAAGAAACTATGATCTCTCAGATTACAGCTCTGAGAGGTCATTTTTACACTCTTGCATCGTAAAAGAAAACTCCTAATCCTTACGTTTTCTAAACTTCAATCAACCGAGAAGTCTTTAAATGTGCAGCTTGGCGTGCTTAAAAAAGTTTCTAATACCTGAAAATGCAAAATTTAGATGGAACAAAATATAGAAAGGGTTGAAACCTTAAGACACTTTGAAATATAAAAAAGGCAGTCTAGTTCTGTGGCAACATGTGTTTCCAATAAGCATTTTGGCTACCAGGCTCGCAGAGGGACCGTTCCTCCCACAGTGTGAGCCTGCTGGGCTCAGCGGGCTGCATTATGGAATCTTCCTCTGTGTGTGTGTGTGTGTATGTGCGCTCGTGTTGGCAGAGCTGGAACACAGACTTCTAAAGCCCAAGTTATCCTTAATATGAGATTTCAGGAGAGCATGCTTCTCGAGTAACAGGAAAATTGGGTGTCCCCCCGTAGCCGAGCATAATTTCTAAAAGATCAAGATAAACAGAAAATATTGCATTCCGCAACTATTAAAATGGAATACTGCACCAAAATACCAACTACAATTAGCTGACCAAACATCTCGATTTTGGGAGCCAAGTCTCAAATGGCAGAGTTACTTCCACCTCTTTCTTTAAGAAGTACTTGGACCTGCCCCACGTACATTCATATAGCTGTTCATTCTCCGATTCTTCCATAGTAATTTATTTTAATGCCAGTCTACTTCTAGACTGAGTTCCTCATAAGCAAGGAATGTGAATGCCATCTCATATTGAACTCTCCCAAGTACCTACTATAGTGTACATCACACAGTAAGCACTCAATAAATATCACCAATTGATTGATGGATAGTAATAGAATAGTAGCGGGAAGCCGGCGGAGGGTTTTGAGAAGAGAAGAGAGGTGGGCCGAACAATCTGGAATCTGTTCACAGCCCCCAAAATCTACGAAGACACATTGCTGCGTGGAAAGTGGCTGGAGCTATCTTACAAGCCAGGGGCTGTCGGTTTGGGACTTAGGTAGCTGTAGGATGGGGCTAGGGCTTCCACTCCCATAGCCCAGGTGAAGGGGCATCATTTTCCTGGTGAATTGGCCCGGCCCCGACTGGATTTCTGCCAGCCAGTAATAATACTAATGATAATGATGGTATTTGCTAAGCAGTTACTATGTGCCAAGCACTGTTCTAGGTGTTGATAGTGGAAGAAGCCATGGTGGAGGAGGCCATAGTGGAGGGAGACCCACAGTGAAGGGTACAGATGAATGCCTCCCTTCTCTCTTCTCTGCCTCCTTTTACACTTAACCGCCCGTGCCCCTCCCCTTTATATGGCATTTGTAAAGCACTTAGCAGAGGCTAAGTACTGTACTAAATGCTGAGATAGATAGAAGATAACCTGTTTGGACAAAGTTCCTGCCCCACATGGGGCTCACAGTCCAAATGATTAGTGATTTAACCTCCATTTTACAGATGAGGGAACTGAGGCCCAGCGAAGTCAATAATAATAATAATGATAATGTTGGTATTTGTTAAGCGCTTACTATGTGCAGAACACTGTTCTAAGCGCTGGGGTAGATACAGGGTAATCAGGTTGTCCCACGTTGGGCTCACAGTCTTCATCCCCATTTACAGATGAGGTAACTGAGGAGAAGTGAAGTGACCTGCCCACAGTCACACAGCTCACAAGTGGCAGAGTCGGGATTCGAATCCATAACTTCTGACACCCAAGTGCGTACTCTTTCCATTGAGCTATGCTGCTTCTCTAAGTTAAGCAATTTGCTCAAGATCACAGAACAGACCAGGATTAGAAGACAGGTTCTGTGACTCCCAGGCCTGTGTTTCTTTTACTAGGCCACAGTGCTTCAGCTTTTGTTCCCTTGCTGCCTTTCTCTTTCCTCCTCCTCACCCCAAGCTGCCCTCTGAAGCAGCAAAGCAAAATAATTCACTATTTTTTCAAACAGAAATGGAAATTTATGACCTAAAAAAAATTTTGCATCCCTAAGAGGTGGGTCAAAATTATTTTCTATTATGAAAAGAATACAAAATTAAGAACAAAAGCCACTGAAGTCTTGGAAGAGAAACTCCTCAAAGTCCTCCACAGAATGGATAGGCAGCAGAAAGTAAAACAAATAAATAAGCCAGACCAGAGGATAAGGATTTGAGAAAGGTCAGGATTAACATATGAAAACGTGATAGAAAGGAGAGGACAAAAAGGGGGAAGAACAGAGAAAGAGGCAAATAATGTCAGCAGATAGGACAGAGGAAAAACTAACCTCTACATTGTAAAGGCCAGGAGGAATAAGAGAAACAAATTGAAACAAAAGTATATTCTAAAAAATCCAAGGAAGCATAAAAAACTCACTGAAGAGCTTTTGATACTCTGCTGCCTGAAATAATTCTACAGCCAGATGGTACTGATCAATATTTGACCATCAAGCAAGTAAATCCGCAAAGTTTTTCTCTTTGTGAAACAAAGCAAGGGATTATTCAGGGCAGTTCAGGGAGAGGCAATCTCTCGGCCTTAAGGTCACTCTCGAGTCTTCTGGGTGACGTTAGTTGTGGGTCTCAGTTCAGGCCAGTACTGTTTGCACTGAGCATTGTCCATTTGAGAAATCAACACAGATATGTTTCTGGGTTAAATGCGCACGAACCAGGGTTTACTCACTGGAATCGAGTAACAGAAAGCAGGGAAAGGATCAAGGATGTGAAGTCAACCTCAGGGACGACCCGGCATTTATTAAGGTGGACGTGAAAGATCTTACGTTAGAGCTGAAAATGAATTGAGAAACCGAAGTCCTCACGATTACACTTGCAGATTTAGAATTGGCACGGTGCCACCTATCCAATCCTAATCTAGCCCACCCAGGTGATGCCAACTGGGCAGTGCCAGCCCCAAAACTGGGCACCACATGCACTGATGGAAACAGTAAGCGGCCTGGCACCGGAAAGGGAGGTTTGCTGCTTTTTGTCTGCCTGTCTCCCCCGATTAGACTGTAAGCCCGTCAGTGGGCAGGGACTGTCTCTATCTGTTGCCGATTTGTGCATTCCAAGCGCTTAGTACGGTGCTCTGCACATAGTAAGCACTTAATAAATACTATTGAATGAATGAATGAAAGCAGTGGCTCCTGAGGATAATTAAGAGTAAGATGTGAGCAAACATACACCGGGTAAGCTATAATTCACTGAGTACTGTGCTGACAGAAGAGAAATTTTCTTTTTTCCTCCCCTTTGCCTCACTAAAACTTGTACCAAATACCCCTGAAACAAACAAAACGAAACAAAAAAAACTAACCCTCACCTGATGTAATGAGCAGGAGGAAAAATTTACCAGTCCAGTAATATGACCAGAACAGTAGTGAAGAGCACCCTGGGAAATACAGTTCCCCGATTCGGGGTAAGATGGAGACAAGCAGCTTCTCTTCTTGTTTCCTTGCACTGCTTGACCCCGATCTTCAAACATAACAAGCTAAGCAATGAGAACTCAAGAACAAAGTAAAAGTTGTGAATTTCAGCTGCACTGCTGCCAGAATGTCACTGAAACTATCTCCCCCACACAAAGAGATGGAAAAATAATGACCTGAAAGAAGCCATTCAAGCATTTCTACCATCCAATATCCCTTTTAAAACAAAGCTACTGTTCTTATTCACTGGAGGACTTTATGCTGGACTTTGATTACTTGTTTAAAGCAGTTTTCATTCCGCTCTCAAATTCAGAAAACGAGAAATATTTCCTCACACTACAACACGGTGGCATCCTAAAAACTGTCATCTCTTTAGGAGGCTTTCCGGCCGTGCGGTGAGAGAACGTGGGACTTGGCGTCAGGAGACCGGGCTCGGTCACATGCCTGTTGTGGGACTTTGGGCCAATCATTTAACTTCTTCGTGCCTCAGTCTCCTCAGCTGTAAAATGGAGATAAAAGTTCACTCTTCCTCCTAGACTGTGAGGCCTATGAAGGACAGGGATTGTGTCCAAGTTAACTTGTTTCTACTTCAAAGTTTAGCACAGTGCTTGGCCCACAGTTAAGTGCTTAATACATACCATCATTATCATCACTATTATTACAAGAGGTTGCATATTTCCTACTGGAACTATGAAATCTATGAGCAGCCTCTAAGATTCTTAAAGGGAAAAGTCATACAGGGTTAAGATCATGACGGATTATTAAAAACAGGTGTATGGAAGGGCATAAGAATTATGTAGAAAACGTGCCCTGCATGCAAAAGGAAATGTGTTGATGATAACAGTCCCTACCAGCAAAATACATCCTGAAAGTGAAGGATCTCGACACAGAATTCCAACAGCTCGGAAAATGCTAAGCTTCCTCTGGAACACCAGGAGATGATCCTCCTGCCAGGTTCTCAGGAAGTGTGAAAAAAACTTTAACTCTACAAACCAAACTTTCAAATTTTCAATGAGGGCAGACTGGGAAGGTTGAAAATTCTCCCTCTTTCCAATCTTACTTCTTAAGTGACTTGAGATGCACCAAACAGCTTTAACTCAAAATACACCCTGTTCCGCTATAACGTGTTCATCTTACACCATTTGGGTAGATCACGACAGAAGAATTTGAGCATGTTATTGTACGCCGTGAGTCCTTTCTGGTATATCATGATGCGCAAGCTGGCACGAGTGTATAGGGACCGAAGAAATGGCTGATACGTGGATATGATGTCATCGAAGGCATGATGCTGCTATGCTTTCTGGCTTTTGCCTCCGTCTAATTATACTCTACAGTACCTTGGGTTTCTCAGTATGTTTGCAAATTTATTAGTGATATTATTAATTAAGCTGTGTGGAGAGCTCTCTACTAAGCAGTGGGAAAGAATGCAGAGTTAGGAATTAGATACGGCCCCTGTCCCTCAAGAGTCAGAGGGAGGACACTATTTAATACGGTAAAGTAACAATGAATAGCAAGGTTATTAGTGGCCTTCTGTAAGTAGCAATGATGTAGGAATTGGTATCAAAACGTGTTAACCTAGGTGGTATCTTCAAGCCATTAACCCCCCTAAATGTTATCAATTCCCACTGTACCAGTGGTTACCCTAATCAGATTGTCCCGGAACATGTGGATTTTCGCCCAACGCAACATATGACAACTCCCAGAATGGATTTTCCCTACTAGGATATTACTAGCTATAAGTATTCACTTGCTAATTATGGGAGTATTCTACAGGATCCTCCCAATAAATCATTTTTAAATATCATTCCCTCCCAACCACCACCCACCAATTCCCCTAAATTTCCCTAAATAGGCGAAGGCGAGGAACTGTTTCACAATTTTGCCTTTGATTGAAAAGTACAATAATCCCAATTAAAAACTCAAATCAAAGGATTACTTTTAATGGGCAGGCTTTCAAGAAGTCACTCAGGAGTGTCAGCATGAAAGAAAGAGCTGGTACCTTAAAAGCCTACCAACTTTCCCGACCTTCAGAACTTAAAAGGATCTTCTCATTCGGCTCATTCATCATCACTATCACTCCTTTTCATCAACCACCATTCATGGGGGGAATAGGGGGTGAGTGGCAAGCTACTAATTTAGAGAGCCATCTGAGGTCTACGAAGTCCAACTGTTATAGTCTTACCACACGATAACATGAGTTGGAATTTTTTTCCAGTATTTTTTCTAAAACTGTTCTTTTTGAGAAGGCAGCACTAGAAATAAGCACGCCCGATCATACTTTATTCCCTGGCTCTGGAGGCTGGAGACTCCCTTAAAAGGAGCCAAAGAGAACCATAGACAAGCTTTTGTTTCCAGTTTAAATCTGAAACTAACTTTCTTTCCCTGCCACCAAAGTTTTATGAAAAGTGAGATTTATTCGAGTTTAAAAATATGATCAAAACCCATTACCAATCTTCTAGCACAAACAACAGAAGGAAGTGACAAAGAAATATACAGTAGCTGAAGTGCATTGAAAATAGTTTCCCTGAGGAAATAGGTAGTCCCAGAAACAAAGGCCTATCGAGCATGCCAAATATCCCTACTTAGTCAATAAACTCTGTATAAAGATTCTGAATAAAGCACTGTTCCAAAATAGCCATGATTGCTGCTTCCTGCAATCAAATTAATTTTCTGATTTCTTTCCATAGCTATGTTTTCTGTTCTCATGAGACTAGAAAACCTATTATAGTACAACACAAATATTAAACTAGAGCTACATCAATATATGTACACACATATTTATATCACAAAGTAGTGTAATGAATGTACAACTGATGCATTTATTCATTAAATATTATGCATTAAACTAATCGCTTAGGATAGTGCTCTGCACCCAGTGAGTGTTCAATAAATACCATTTGTTGCTAGATTAAACATTAAGTTTTTTAAATCAGGTTTGCGATAAAAGCTTAGCAATATTTTCAAATATAGTTAGGCTGTCAAAAGTCCATTCCCCTAAAAAATTTCCATTCACCATCCATAAGTACCCTAGAGATTGTCCCTCCCCATTTCAGGTTCTCATCTCCTTTCGTATTTCTCATAACCATGGGTTAAGATAATTCAACCAAGTGATAGCGACGAATGTGTTGAGTTCCCTCACCAACATACCCAGATGAAATAAGAAGCAGAGTTGAGGTATATTGCAATTATTTATAAATCTTTCACTGCTTGAGCCTGGATAAATGGAGCGATTATTTGTCTCCAAGGCTGGGTTACAACACACTTATGGGATATATGTTTTAGTAATTAAGACTGTATTGGAAATGGTGAAATACTACAATGATACTTCCCATCAAACCCAGCCCGGTCACAAACATTTCAAGCCTGAGAATCTGTGGATTTGATTCATTCATTCATTCGGTTGGTACAATAGAGAAGCAGCGTGGCTCAGTGGAAAGAGCCCGGGTTTGGGAGTCAGAGGTCATGGGTTTGAATTCCCACTCTGCCACTTGGCAGCTGTGTGACTGTGGGCAGGTCACTTCACTTCTCAGTGCCTCAGTTACCTCATCTGTAAAATGGGGATTAAGACTGTGAGCCTTACGTGGGACAACCTGATGACCCTGTATCTCCCCCAGCGCTTAGAACAGTGCTCTGCACATAGTAAGCGCTTAACAAATACTAACATTATTATTATTATTATTATTACTTATTGAGGCTTACTGTGTGCAGAGCACTGTACTAAGCAAGGGAGAGTCCAATATAACAACACACAGACACATTCCTGCCCACGATGAGCTCACAGTCTAGATTATTTGCTTTGATTATTTTTAATTTGATTACTGATTATGTTGATAAAGGTTTGCACAACTCCACTCTCACTGTTCCCTGCCCATTACAATCCTGCTAGGCTACAGCATGAAACAAGCGAGTTAGATGGGCAAAGGGACACAGAAGAATGTTATATACAAAACCCTCAACAGCTGGTCCATAGAGACCCAGACCAAACGTTACCAGGCTGGGGCTGGCTGCTGCCATCGTCATTAGCCGGCTATTTTCAAGATTCCCGCTGAGCCGGCCCACTTCATGAGATGCCCACAGGAGATTCCTCAGACCTCTTCACCTCTTTTGGCGGAACCTCCAAAAGGCATTCCCCAATTTCTGGATGATAAAAACTGTGATCTTCGTTACGTGCTGTGGTAAGCGCTGGGCTAGATATAAGATAATCAGATCACACCCAGTCCCCATCCCACGTGGGCCTCGCATGACCCGCCCACCATTAATGATAAAAATAATAATAATGGTACTTGTTAAGTCTGTATTTTGTGCCAAGCACTGTACTGAGCGCTAAAATAATCAGGTTAGACATGATCTCTGTCCCACATGGGGCTCACGGCCTAAGTAGGAGGGAGTAGGATTTAATCCCCATTTTACAGATGAGGAAACTGCTATGAGGTGATAAAGTTATTTAAACCTTTAAAATCTGGTGATGGTCTCACACCTCTTTACAGACAACATTTTGGGGGCTTCAGTAGAGAAAAATAATCCAACACATGGAGTTTCTCTTTAAGGCTTATAACTTTTTACAAACTAAAAGTAGAAAATTTCAATTCTGCTGGCCTCCGACTGAGTCACTGTTTTATTTACTAGTGATGTGCTCACAATTGACATGGCTGAGATTAACATTCCAGGTTAATCTCTTTTGCCGATGATACCATTAAATCTCATTATTTATAATTCCGCCAAATGACCTCAATGGATTTGTATGGTCGCTGATCCCAACTCTTTTCTTGAAACAATTCACCAGTGCCCATTAACAGCTTCGCATTGTCTTTAAACCTAAAAATGCAAAAACCCAAGTTGTTCAACAGGGTGATATTAAGTGGATGTGAAGTTTTAGAACTGGCAATTAAACTGTGCTTTTCTACTACTATACCTCATTCCTGTTTCTGCTCCACCCTGTCCGGTTTTCATTGACTCCCATTTGAAAATAAACCTCTCTCTCCCCTAAGTACTTCTTAACGACACAGAAATGAACATTTCGGCCACAGTGAAAATCTAGGCTACTTACAGCTCTCTATTTTATGTGAAGAAACCGCTAATGGATAAAATTGAGGTTTTAGGTATAGCTGTCTTTCCACTCTCCACTATTTTAGAAGAAATCAAACTATCAAAAAAATCCCAGTCAATGAGTCAGACCATAATATTTATTGAGCACTTAGTGCAGAGCGCTGTATTAAGTGCTTGGGAGAGTACAATATAACAACAATAAAACAATACCTTTTCCATTTCAGATTTGGTTCACGCTATCATTACGGGTGTCCCAAAACAGACGACGGATTAACGTTATTCAGGATTCCCGCCTGACACCGGGAAAGCCTCAGGATCCCGTTTTCAAACAAGAGGGAGTCTGCTCAGCCTCCTCTATTCCTTAGGCAGCGGCAACTGTAGCCGCCATCCTCACCACTAATGAACCGACCGTAATCACTGAGCACTTACTATGCGCAGAGCACTGTACTAAGTGTTTGGGAGGGTACAATAGAACCGAATAGCAGACACATCGATAGAACAGTACGGCAGACACATTCCCTGCCCACAGTGAGCTTATAGTCTTATAAGCACCATTTTAGTGCTGTGGCCGATGGGATTCCCAGCATGGCCGCAACTGCAGACCTCCGGTGAGGCCATAAACTCCTTTTCATCATGTGTCGCATTTAGGATGGCCACAGCGGCTGCTGCAGAATCCAGAACCATTCTGGAGGCTTGTCCTTAGTAGCAAGGGCAACTGGAGTGCTGGCCCCAGCTTGGACTCAAACGGTTTACACTTGGTTAGGTCCCCGAAGCCGCTTTTGCCATCAGGATAATGAAAGTAATTGTGATATTTGTCATTTGTTAAGCACTTACTCTGTGCCAAGCACTTAGGTAGATAAAATGCAATCCAACTGGACACAATCCCTGTCCCACACAGAGCTAGAGTCAAAGAGGGAGGGAGAACAGGTATTTTAATGCTCTCCTCATAAAGCATCTAGTTTTCTGGCAGCAGGCTAAGGCAATGAAAGAATGTGAATCCAAAACCAGAACCGAAAATTCACTGCCATATAACAACTACAGAAACACATGTTCTGCCACGCATTTTACCGACACATCTTTACATTCGGTACCTGACATGATGAATGCTTCCGACATACGATTGAACAGATGTCAGTAATTAATCATTTTGTTGGATAAAATTCAGAGGCTAATTGGAAATTCTCAAACAGGTTTTTACCCTCCTCAACAATATACATCAAATAGACATCAGGACATGGTTTGTGTACTCAGAAAAAAATATACAGACAGTTTAGTCTGCAAAATACTGACTTAAAACACCATAAATTCTTCAGCTATCTTTCAAGAGCTTAAGGATTCCGACAGAGACTGAAGAAAACAACCCCAGCATGTTAAATGGTAAAGAGCAACATGAAAACAATACTGTATATCTTTCTAGACACCCTTAGGATTGCACCTATAATGCTAGCAGATACAAACATACACGGAAAGCAGATCTCACAAAAAAATATTCAGAATGAGATTTTAGAGTAGCATATTAGATGCCAAATTACTGGTTATACTTACAGCTCTTCAGATTACCAGGTCTGTATGATAAAGTCCACAGACTGTACTTTGTTTGAAGCTACCATTCTCTTGGATATTTCCTGTTTAACAATATGTTAAAACCTCCTGGATTGCTTCTGATGAATAGCAGTGCACGGAAGAGCCAGGCACACCATGTCACGAGCAAATACAGGAGAGGAATTTGCTGGTCTGGCAATGTGCATCTTGGGATCAGGTAGCATATTCCTATCTTCTAGAAGTTAGGGTGAGTGGCATCATAATTTAATTCCAAAACTTTAAAAGATCCACTGCAAGAAAGGCAGTCCCCTAAAATGTTGTCTGAAAAGAGGCATGAGACCATCACCAGATTTTAAAGGTTTAATAACTTTATCACCTCATAGTAGTTTCTTCATCTGTAAAATGGGGATTACTCCTACTCCTTCCTACTTCGGCTGTGCAAATTTCCCTTTCTTCTCTATTAAGGACAAACCGAGATGACATTTTTCTTTTCAATCTCTTTACGAAACAGCTCTCAGCTTTAACGATTGTTAAGGTACATATCTTGGCGCAGTGGAAAGAGCACGGGCTCATGAGTCAGGGCTCATGAGTTCGAATCCCAGCTCTGCTACTTGTCAGCTGTGTGACTGTGGGCAAGTCACTTAACTTCTCTGTGCCTCAGTTACCTCATCTGTAAAATGGAGATTAAGACTGTGAGCCCCACGTGGGACAACCTGATTCCCCTGTGTTTACCCCAGCGCTTAGAACAGTGCTCTGCACATAGTAAGCGCTTAACAAATACCAACATTATCATTATATCTTCCTACCCCTCTCCTTTTTCTTAATTCAAGGGTTGAACCCTCAGGCGATTAAAGTCAATAAAAGAGGCAGAGTATTTCCTTATAGCTCTTAATGAGCTGTTCAGTCCCACCTGCGCCCGTTCCCAGAGGCTCACAACTTGTTCCTGCTATTCCCAACCTCTTGCAGCCATGTTTAGGCGAGTCCATTTGGTTAAAGTGGGAAAAATCCCACCTGACCCTCCCCCTTCAATCAAGGTTCCCTTATGTCTTTGACAGTGTCACACTGGTCCAGACTTGTGATGCCCCTCAGATCTCAACTTTTCTGTTACAGGAGGAAGACAAAAAAAGAAAAAAAAAGCAAAATCAACTCAGGCACCTCAGAACCCAAAGGATCACGACAAGGAAGAGATGTGTAACTATAAATGGAGGACTGGTCGTGCCTTAATTGATCCCCGGGCACATTTTGCCATTTTATTTAGGATCCTCCCACGGTTGATGAAAGCTAGGTGAATCTGGTTTGGCATAAAAGAGAAAAAAAAAAGGATAGTTCTAAGTCTCCTTGTCATGTTGACTTTAGATTCACAAAGTGGTTTTTAAAGAAAACTAACCTATCCTCTCCAACCCATTTTGGAGCTACAAATATCTCCGTTGAATCCTCACTTAAGAGGAGACATCAGCTGCTTCATATCTAGTGAGATCAAAGGAAACTTTGTTACTCAACCTCTCTTTGGGCTGTTTTTGTTGGGAAAGTTCAACTCTTGGTCATTGCCCTCCACGGCCTTTCAATCAAGGTTTACAGTCAGACTTGTTTTCTGCTGTCCTATCCAGGTTCTGGGGAAGTTCTGATAGAGCTGTTGATATTACCATCATTAAAGACTCTTTGCTGCAGGATTTCTTACTAATTTGGTCAACATTTTCCTTGTGTACTCTCTCCTAATCGCGTTTCATGCTCTGTGGCATATTTAGAAGGCAAATGATATTTGCACTGGGTGGTTTCCCCAGTGATCTTGGGTATTAGTATAGGACTTAAAGGGAGCGGGAAGGAGGGAGTGAGCATCAGACAGCGACGACGTTGTGTCTGGAAGGAGACAAGTCGTCGCCTACCAAGCTTTCTGGGAAAGGTGTAAATACAGTTCTCAGTAATTTGCTCTCCCATTTATGAAACTAGAACAGAGCACCTTTTAAGAATTGCCCTAGCTTTGATGTGCACTTTTTCCTTGGGCATTTCTTCACTGTTGTGAGGATAAAGAGGAACAGGACACTGTCTTCCTTGCTCTGTAGGGTTTAAGATGTAGTGAATCCTCATCATTAAAGATGCTTGGTTTTGCAATCCAGATACTACATTAAGTGGGGGGAAAAGCACATTATTCATTATGGGGAGATCTTGAAGTTCTATACACACAAAAACAACACAATCCAAAAAGAGCGTAAATTCTCTTAAGGCCTTAAAGCTGACCAGGGTCCCATAACATACCTTGGGTCTACAGGGTCTCCTGAAGCCAGCACACACCTTTCTGCACCACCATCAGGTACACAGTGCTCCAAAGGTATACCACACTACTCCCCAAAATACTAAAAATATCAAAAGGCGAGCCAATGGTTAACCCAGTATCTCGATGCCAGTTCCCTGCCAAGCACCAATCTAGCGGTAATAGGAGATGATGGGAAAACTTAAGGGGCAAGCCCGAGCAGATCAGAGGAGCAGAGGAGCATTGAGTTGAAGGTAAAAGGTATGATACGATAGCAAAATAATTTAAAGCAGGAAATAATCTAGTTATAATAACTGGCTGTGAGGTTTAAGAAAAGATAATAAGGACTCGCTCCCCAACTGATAGCAGGGAAAATGTTTCTTGCTTTTGTTTTATTCCCTCAGGAATTTAGTGCAGCGCTAAGAACTTAGTATAGTGTTCTGCACACAAGAATGCTCAATAAATACCACTGACTATTGACTTATTACTGTGCCTTGCAAAATGGGCCCTCAATAAATACCACTGATAGATTAAAAGAGCAGAAGGAGTATAGTTGCAAGTAATTCTTATGATCATTCATTCATTCATTCAATAGTATTTATTGAGCGCTTACTATGTGCAGAGCACTGTACTAAGCACTTGTAATGTACAAGTCGGCAACAGATAGAGACAGTCCCTGCCGTTTGACGGGCTTACAGTCTAATCGGGGGAGACGGACAGACGAGAACGATGGCACTAAACAGCGTGGAGGGGAAGAACATCTCGTAAAAACAATGGCAACTAAATAGAATCAAGGCGATGTACAATTCATTAACAAAATAAATAGGGTAACGAAAATATATACAGTCGAGCGGACGAGTACAGTGCTGTGGGGATGGGAAGGGAGAGGTGGAGGAGCAGAGGGAAAAGGGGAAAATGAGGCTTTAGCTGCGGAGAGGTAAAGGGGGGATGGCAGAGGGAGTAGAGGGGGAAGAGGAGCTCAGTCTGGGAACGCCTCTTGGAGGAGGTGAGTTTTAAGTAAGGTTTTGAAGAGGGAAAGAGAATCGGTTTGGCGGAGGTGAGGAGGGAGGGCGTTCCGGGACCGCGGGAGGACGTGACCCAGGGGTCGACGGTGGGATAGGCGAGACCGAGGGACGGTGAGGAGGTGGGTGGCGGAGGAGCGGAGCGTGCGGGGTGGGCGGTAGAAAGAGAGAAGGGAGGAGAGGTAGGAAGGGGCAAGGTGATGGAGAGCCTCGAAGCCTAGAGTGAGGAGTTTTTGTTTGGAGCGGAGGTTGATAGGCAACCACTGGAGTTGTTTAAGAAGGGGAGTGACATGCCCAGATCGTTTCTGCAGGAAGATGAGCCGGGCAGCGGAGTGAAGAATAGACCAGAGCGGGGCAAGAGAGGAGGAAGGGACAAAGTGGCAAGATACACAAAATACAATATGATGAATATTGAGGAATAAATACTAACAGAGGAAAAATCATAAGGCTTTTATTTCATAGGTTAAAGCCTCACCAAGCTGTTATGAATCACTATCATTTTTAGAATCCCTGAGATGAATTTATTTGGTCGAATTCAGAGCAGAATCATTTAAAGTAGCAATCTGAACTTAGTTTTCTAAAGCACCACACATGTTACAATTCAGCAGCCTAAGTGAAAGAATCAACGCCTTTCTTTTATAAAAATTTTCTTTGGCAAACTTCTCTCATTCCTGTGTTCGACTGTCTTAATATGGAAAAAATTTTGAAGCTATTATTAAAATCTCCTCCTTCCATTGAAATGGTCTCCTCTAGGATTGCCCCGAGGGCACAGTCTGATTGATGGACAGAGTTTAGAGGGCCACCCAACTATTTCTGAATAATTTGCAATTCGGATATGTGTACATGGGCTGCGGCATACCTCTCTGCACCTGGCCTCTCATGGAACGTAAGAAATTCTACGACTGAGTGTGATCTGCTGTGAAGAGCTGTATCATGGGGCTTGTCTTCCCACAGAACTATGGGCAATTTCTTAGGTTCCATTCCCGAACCGGCCTCACCGGGATGAGGTGTTGAATATCCCTCCCTACCACCAACTCCCTCACCCATTCCCCTCCTTTATTCTTCGGAACTACCCAGCTCCCTTATATGCCAACATGGCTCCCTTCTTCCCTGTCTCGCCACCCCCATGCTCCAGTAGAGAACAGTAGTTGTGCATACACACCACTGTTACCTAAAGATGATGGAGTCTACCACCAGGAACAATGGATAAATCTCGGTTTAGAGAATTTGGAATCAAGAATCGGTATGACCTGCTAATGAATTGCACAATGCCAACTGCACTCTCCCATCCCTGCCAGTTACACTCCCACTGGGGCACCTGATGGAGTGAACGCTCTTCAACTTTCCAGCAATGGAGTCTACTACTTTACCATTCTTTTGAACACATGTTCAATCACTGATGAAAAGCAAAGCCTCTTTGGGATTCTGGGCCTAGGAAGAAGAGGATTTCTCAGAGGCACAACTCAACACTCCCAGGTAATGGTACCAAAAAGACAACCTTCTCTTTGACAAATAGATTATAATAAAATAAACCACTTTTTTTGCCATCTCTATTCCCATTTGGGTGATTAATAGATGTCTACAAACAAAGTGGTTAACTTTTAATTTTCAGTAACTGGATCTAGATTCGAGAATGGTATATATCTTAATGTATCCAGGAATAGCTATTTTTACGGTGCCTCACGGAAAATTAAGTGGTTGGAATAAATGATTATGCCAGATGTACTATGCAGTGATGTATTTCAATTGAATCATTCTTGTCTAAGAATATTTACTATACTTCATTTTATTCGATGAATGCCTAACATCCTGGCCTGATTACATCACTGGTAAGGTTTCCAGATCAGCCAGATGGTATTCTGCTATAAGTCAGTATTTAGGCAGATTCAGAATCTAAAAGGGCATAGGAAGGTAGCTGATGGGGGAATAGGCTGTAAAAATTAGGTTCTGAAAAGTGAAGGAGGAGCCTGCACTAAGGATAAAGAGCTATGTAAATGGCCATTGGAATATATTTTCCTCACTAATAAATAGTCTATCTTCCACTTGAGAAAAATATCACAGATGATATGTTGCTCTTTTTTGAGGAGCTGAATTGTTGAAGGAATAAAAAGTATTTACAAAATGGCAAGTGCTCAAGGTTGAGAGGTGAGAGAGTTCCCCTGGTAGGAACAGGTGAGAAAAGTTGGACGAGAAAAGGCGATGACAGAGGAATTGGAAATGATCCGGAGAAACAGCTGCCACTACCTGGCCCAAACACCACCTCACCAAAACAAACCCCTGAGAGAAAACTCTTCTTCCAAAACCCTGAAGCACACTTCTTCTCTTCTATCGATAGATACCCCACTTTGTCTTTGTCTTTAATTCAAATTTGTGGCCTAGTGGAAAGAGCACAGGGCTGAGAATCAGGAGGCCTGGGTTCCATCTTGGCTCTGCCGATTGTCAATTGTGGGACCTTAGGTAAGTCATTTAACATCTCTGTGCCATCTGTCTCCTCACTGTAAAATGGGGATTAAACATCTGTTCTCCCTCTCCCTTAGACTGTGAGCCGCATGTGGGATAGATACTATGGCTGATCCGACTATCTTCCTCAGGGTTTAGCACCATGCTTAACCGATAGTAAGCCCTTAAATATCACAGTTATTACTACTAGTATTTCCAGACCCACTACCTGATTGAAGGGCGTCATCCTCCATCACCTTGCGACTCCAGGAGGGTGAAGGGGGGCAGTGACCTCAGCAGATTTTTGATCTGGACTTCTCAACTTGCTCATTCCAGACCTGAAAGTTTCCAATCAGAACTGGAAAAATGCAAAATTGTAGCTTCCAGGTCTATTAGCTTTTCCTCCAAGTCCTCATCCCCACTAAAATCCTTACCCTGTTTTTGTGGCTGGGTTCCAAGTGAAAAGCTGCACCTCTGTTTGCCTTGCTGGACCCATCTGCTCATCTGAGGACACTTTCTTGGGCCAGTCCTCCCACCTGCTCTGGAAATCTGGGACTCATCCCTACTTGACACCCTTTGCACCTTCTGGGATGGCCTTTCCTATTGGATTGTAAGCTTCCCGAGAGTGTGGATCACATCTTTCACTCCTTTTGCCTGTCACCCAAGCACCCTGAACAGCGGTCTTCACAAAGCAGACCTCAATCGATAGCATCGATATTGATATTTCATCTTCCACAGTGACAAGACCACTTACCTCCAAGAAGCCTCTCTAATCATAAACAGGTTTCCTCTTTTTGAGATCTTTCGCTCTTTCCTCAGACTCTAATCTCCCTCATCCTTTTGTCCCTTTTGAAAATCACCACAAGATTAAAAACAAGTCACCGCTCATTTTCTTTATGGCATTCAATGGAAATGTCAAAAAGAATCGGTGCCTGATAGTGAATGCAGGTACGTTTTATAATTGTACTCGACTGCATGAGGGCAAAACCTTTAGTTTCCTTTATCTACATAAATGAAGGTGTTTAATATCCAGGATATCTGATACTGACAAGCACCTTGGCCTAATGGATATAGCACAGGCCTGAGAGTCACGGCCCTGCCACTCACCTACTGTGTGACGTTGGGTAAATCACTTCACTTCTCTGGGCCTCAGTTCCCTCATCTGTAAAATGGAGATAAAGACTGTGAACCCCATGTGGGACAGGGACTCTGTCCAACCCAATTTGCTTATATCCACCCCAGCACTTAGAACAGTGGTGCATAATAACCACTTAACAAATACCATAATGATTATAATTATTATTACTGAATAAAGAGCCTCTGTTCAGTAATATTTAAAAATCTGTCTGCATTGAGGAATTTATCCTCTAAACCCTCTTAAATCAAGTGTTTTTAGTCAAATGGGACATTTGATGCAATGTTTTTCCATTCATTTGAGAGAAAAATATTCCTTTGTGAAGGCGTGCATTTTGAAGTTCAAAACCTCACTAAGTATCTTTTTATAGCACAACTCCATAGGGCTGCATCATTTTGTATGCAACGCTAATGGAAGCTACAGTACATTCTTTAGTAAAATGTTCATGAGGTGAGAAAACCACTAAGTCCACTTGATGAAAAAGCAATTCTCGATTTACTCCCCACTCATTTTTTAAGTCATGTTTTTAACAAGTGATGACAGATGGCTACATACCAGTGAATACAAAGTTTAACACATGAAGTGATTAGGACTGCATTTGCTTGCAGCCATGAGCTTCGGTATTTGACAAGACTTGCATTCCTTTATAAAATGGGGAAGCTCATTGTTGACAATTATAGACACTGCAAAACAATTACCTGAAAAATAGCAGGGGAACATCTGCTTTTCATAAGTACGGGGGAAGGCTATGAAGACACACCCTCAGTGACAGAAAATCACCAGTCTTACATTAAACTTAATCACCGGCCATATTTAGAAGTCTGGCATAGCAGCACTCCCTGAGGCCATAACAGCCTAACAATTCCATTCGTCCCTGCCAGTGCTCTAGCGGCAAGGAGACGAGTCGAGCGGACCCCCCCGGAGCCCAGAAGGCTTCTAGGCCTGACCCAGGTTTGGACGATACAGCGCGGGAGCTCCTACAGTTTCAGCCCGCCCTGCGGTAGCGTAACACCAAAGGCCAGGTGGCGTCGTCGCCGCCTAGCATTTCATGGCAGTGCTTCCTGGGATGTATGTTCTGGACCCTGAAATCTCTGTAGTGTCTGGCAACTCTCTCTAAAATAATAATAATAGTAATAACAATACCGACAGGAATTACTGTAGTATTTGTTAAGTGTTTACTATGTGCCAAACACTGTACTGATCTCTGGAGTAGATACAAGATCATCAGGTCCCCCGTGGGGCTCACAATGTAAATAGGAGGGAGAATATTTGCAGATGAGGAAACTGAGATCCAGAGAAGTTAAGTAATTTGCCCAAGGTCACACAGCAGGCAAGTGGCAGAGTCGAGATTAGAACCCAGGTGCTCTGGGTTCTGAAAGAAACAAGTGTCTGCTCTCTCCCTTCCACGAATCACAGACATGTGATTACATCAGTGAATCCGAGATATTTATTGAGCATTTACTGTGTGTAGAGCACTGTACTGAGCTTTTGGGAGAGTGTGAATAGAATGGAGTTGGTGGACACGTTCCCTACCGACAAGGAGCTTACAGTCTAGAGGGGGAGTTGTACTACAGCCGTTGGAAACAGCTCATTTCCTGCCTCACAGACAACTGTCCTGCCTTTGAAGGTGACAGAAATGGTGAAAGTGGCAGAGAACTCTAGAAAGTCTGCACTGGTGTGAAAACATTCCTAAATTGCAGGAGGAGGTGAATTAGAGACACAGGTGACCGCAGAAATCCGGATCCCCCAGGATCCTGGAATCCATTTTCTGTCTCCGCCAATTCCAACCCCCAAAACGGCGGATCTACCTGTTCCACACCACCACTGACAGCTTAAAATCTCTTGAGAATCCAGGGGCAGCTGCTGCTCACCTCTCCCAGTGCTACTTTTTATCACGGCCGATAACACTTTTACTCAGTTCACGCTTCTGAATGTGGATCCGTCTGACTGTGCATATGTCCTGGTTGTGCCTCTGCAACTCTCCCTGTTCACCACTTCTGTTCACCTCTATCTCAATCAATCAGTGGTATTTATCAACTGCTTAGTGGTATGTGGAGCACTGACTAAGTGCTTGGGAGAGTACAGAACAACAGAGTTCCAGTCTCCTTTCTCGACCTTTTTCTTGTCCCCCACTTCCAGACTGGGCGTGGATCATCGGTCCTGAGCCCGGAAACTTTGCCCTCTGGTCTCAAAAAATATCTGGATTTGGGAGTTGGTATTGCTAAGGAAGAGGAAGAAGAATGGGAATTAAAAATCAGCTCCTAATTCTATGCCAACGATTAGGGCCAATACAAACAAAAGCGAATTGTGAAGGATACTTATCGCAGTTGCCAGCCCTCTCCAAGCCCACTTCCTGCTGAAACTGTCTCATCTTCCCATCTCTAGGGAAACCTGGTTCCCCATATCACAGAATCAAAGGTTTATTTTGAAAGGGAAACGACGCCAAATACTCCTTTAAAAACCCTCCAATTGTATTTACCACTGGACCACGGCTGCAAAGGGAACACTCTAAAAAGGGATTATCATGACTACGAAAGTTCAAAAAACAGAGCTGCGTCATCGTTTTTGATGTGATTTTTGGTCTCGGTGCTCCCAAGGCCACGGTGACGGGTTGTGGTCCGAAAGCCTCCGAACTAAAAAGGTGCAGCTACGGTCAAGAAGTCTGCCTGGCAGTAACAACTTGTCAGCCCGGATGGGGTCTAGGTTTTCTTTCTGCATTCACTTTTGGCGCAGCACCTAAGCGACTGGGCCCTTAATTAAAAAACTGCCTTTTAACAGGAAAGATAATGAGAATGGACGGCACTAAAAATTTTCCATTACGAATGCGTTCATTGTTTCTTGAGCCTTACCAGTTCTCACTTGCACTGACTGATGATGCACGACCAGCTTCTTAGAAAAGCGCTTTCTAAAGTGTTTTTCACTTCTGAGCACACTACCCAGCAACAAAGCTTTTTTCCAGAATGTTAGACACACTCATATTTATCACGCCCGGGTCATTAGCAGAGATGAATGCTTGTTGGGTTCCTCTGGAGTACAAGATGCCCGAGCAGTGCTATAATAATGATAATAGTGATGGGATTTTTTAAGTGCTTAATTATGTGCCAGGCACTGTACTAAGCACTGGGGTGGATATAAGCAAATCAAGTAGAACACAGTCCCTGACCCATGTGGGACTCACAGTCTCAATCCCCATTTTACAGATCAGGCAACTGAGGCCCAGAGAAGTGAAGTGACTTGTCCAAGGTTACAGAGCAGACAAGTGGCAGAGCCGGGACTAGAACCCATTACCTTCTGACTCCCAGGCATTCCCACCAGATATTCAAGGCTTAGAAGTCTTCAGTATCATCTTCAAACGTCTATTGATCTATGACACTAAACCTTACCTTGGCTCATTCTTTATTAAAATGTTCTTAGTAGGCAAAACCCCAATAAACATGGTTATGACATCAAACTATAATTATTACTATTATTTTATAAGGTTCTTTAAGCACTTACTGTGTGTCAAACACTCTTCTAGGAGCTAGGGTAAATACAAGTTAGATCAGACCCAATCTCTGTCCCACATGGGGCTCACAGTCTAAGTAGGAGGGAGAACAGGTATTGAATCCCCATTTTACAGTTGAGGAAACTAAGGCACAGAGAAGTTAAGTGACTGGCCCAAGATCACACAGCAGAGACTAGAGCATGGGTCCTCTAACTGCCAGGTCCATGCTCCTTCCATTAGGCCATGCTACTCCACAACGGCCTACCCCATTTGGTCTTGGAAAATAAAGCAGATATCATACTGTACTTAGATGTCATCAATCTTGCTGCTGACCCTTTGCCCAATGGCCTGGATTTTCCTTCCTCTTCATATATGGCAGACCACCACTCTCCCCATCTGCAAAGCCTTATTAAAATCACATCTTTTCCAAGAACCCTTCCCCAACTAACCCCTCAGTTTCCCTACTCTCTCTGCATCACCCATGTTTTTGGATCTGTACCCTTTAAGTACTTGACATTTCCCCCACACTCAGCCCCATGGTACTTATGCATATATTAATAATTTATTTTAATGTCTGTCTCTCTCTCTCTCTCTAGACCGTAAGCTCCCTGAGCAGGGAATGTGTCTACTAACTCCGCTTCACTGTACTCTTCCAAGTGCTTAAAACGGTGCTCTGCATGCCGTTAAGAACCCCAAAAATATTTTTGATAATTCGTAGATGGAGTAGCAAGGCTTTTTAACACCAGCAAATGATTTTTAATGAAGATTATTTCTCTGATTTCAGAGGTTGTGGGTGACCGATCTTCCATTATAGTTCAGGATAGAGAGTAGTTTGGCAGTCAGGGAACAGCTCTGGCATCAGTTCGTCGAAGGCTGCTTGCCCAGTCAGGCCATATGGAAGAAAGGCGCCCTCAAAATGACGACTCCTCCAAGATAGCGCCGCCAGCTTTCCAAGGAAAGTTGAAAGGCCTCTGAATTTATTTTTGACAACGTAAAAAAATTCAGAATAGTGCTCGCAAATCCAGGATTGTGAGCAACCCCGATCCCAGGGGATAGAAGTGGAAAATTGAGGATTACAATGCCATGCCTACGCCCGTATGATCTAGGTCCCTGGGCACGGAGCTCCAAACTTGGTCTTGTTTCTCTGTTGTTTCAAAGGGGTGCTGCTACATTGAACCTAGGACCTCTGACTCACAGGCCCGTGCTCTTTCCACTAGGTCACACTGCTTCTAGTTGTTAAGTGCTAACTAGGTGCCAAGCACTGTTTAAGCGCTGGGATAGATACAGGATCATCAGGTAAGGCAGTGTCAGTACCGTCTTTCGGTCCACTCGGAAACTGCAGCTGGAAACTGTCCTTTCCCCCTTTTAAAAAGACGTGCAGACTCCCACCCTGCTTTGCTGAGGGAGAGAGTGCCCATTCCTTTGACAGGGGGCCCCATATGGGACAGGGACTGTGTCTGCTTCATTATCTTAGGACAGTGCTTGGCACAAAGTAAGCATCAAACAAAAACCCCTCACCATCGGCTTTAAAGCACTCAATCACCTTGCCCCCTCTTACCTCACCTCGCTTCTCTCCTACAACCCAGCCTAAACACCTCGCTCCTCTAATGCCAACCTTCTCTCGATGCCATCTATCTCACTGCCGACCTGTCGCCCACGTCCTGCCTCTGGCCTGGAACGCCTTCCCTGCTCAAGCCCGACAGCCAATTACTCTCGGCGTGGCTCAGTGGAAAGAGCACGGGCTTCGGAGTCAGGGGTCATGGGTTCGACTACCGGCTCTGCCACTTGTCAGCTGTGTGACTGTGGGCAAGTCACTTCACTTCTCTGTGCCTCAGTTACCTCATCTGTAAAAGAGGGATTAACTGTGAGCCTCACGTGGGACAACCTGATTACCCTGTGTCTACCCCAGCGCTTAGAACAGCGCTCTGCACATAGTAAGCGCTTAACAAATACCAACATTATTATTATTACTCTCCCCCCTTTCAAAGCCTTATTGAAGGCCCATCTCCACCAAGAGACCTTCCCTGTCTCAACCCTCCTTTCCTCTTCTCCCACTCCCTTCTCTCCTTGACTTGCTCCCTTTAATAATAATAATAATAATAATAATTATAAGTGCTTAGTACAGTCCTCTGCACTCAATAGATACGTTTGAATGAATGAAACATTAAATAATTACCACAATTATTAGTATTATTATTATAATACCATTAAAGCTTCCCCAGTTTCCCCCAGCTCTTCCCTCCTTTACCCTGTTTGGCCATAAAACAGACCAGTGTTCCCATGTCCACCAGAATGAATCACATATGAAGGAGATAAGAACATGATGCCACGGGCCACAGTCAACAATTCTATTTATCTAGAAGAACAGCTGCAGGAAGGAAAATGTAAAGAGCAGCTTTCTAGTCCACATGCAGTATTCCAGGTCACCACCCTTCCGAGTTCCAAAACCTTCCCGTAAATCACTTAGAATGCCTCTGCTGGAATGAAACTAAGCAAACTTGTGCCAACCTGGATATCCGGCCCTGGATTGTACAGCTTGTAATCTTCTCTACCAATGGAGGGAGAGGAAGTCGGTGAGGTTTTTGATGGGACCACCCACGGCACTATTCAATAGATCACAGCAAGGGATAAGCCAACGTATAACACACACAAACACCCACATATCTGCCAAGGTGGTCTGAATTTTGAAATATCACCAGTGCTTCTTAGACTTTCTGAAACTTGGTTAAAAGTGAAGTGCCGTGACCTAGGGGAAAGAGCATGGAGTTAAAGGATTTGAGGCTTCACCCGGCTCCACCACTCGCCTGCTGGGTGACCTTGGACAAGTCACCTATCTTCTCTGTCCTTCAGTTTCTCCACCTGTAAAATGGGGATTCAATTTCTGTTCCCCCTTCAACTCAGACTGTGAGCCCCATGTGGGAAAGGAACTGTGTCTGACCTGCTTATCATGTATCAAAGCATAAAACAAGCACTTAAATATCACAATTATTTTATTCTATTTATATTGACATATATAATGAGTGGTAAACACTGCCAAAAATGAGAAAGCACACTGGGGAAATAAACTGAATCAATAGAACTACAGTGTCTTTGAGGATGGTTTTGTTAATCCCTTTCTCTAACTAAATTGATCTTAATTAGAGAGATATACAGAGAGCAGAGAACAGAGAGTACAGGAAAAAGAATTCAGAGAATGAAAAGATGAAGAGAGGAAGAAAGAAAGGGAAGATGGGACACGGCCTAGTGGCTAGAGCACTGGGCTGAGAGTCAGAAGGGCCTGGGTTCTAAATCCTGGCTCTGCCACGTCTTTGCTGTGTGACCTTGGACAAGTCACTTCACTTCTCTGTGCCTCAGTTACCTCATCCGTAAAAAGGGAATAACATTATGAGTCCCATGTGGCATATGGACTGTGTCCAACCTGATCAGCTTGAATCTACCCCAGTGCTTAGTAGAGTGGCTGGCACATAGTAAGTGCTTAACAAATACCTTTAAAAAAAAAAGGGAAGAGAAGGATAGAGAAAGCACTGGGGAGAATTTGCCGGAGCAGCATGAATCATCTTAGATGCCTATCAAAGTGGATAATGATGATAATGATTCTATTTGTTAAGGACTTACTAGGTTTAAGCACCGTTCTAATCGCAGGTATACATAGAAGCTAATCAGGTCGGACACAGTCCCAGTCCCACATGGGGCTCACAATCTTTATCCCCGTTTTATAGATGAGGTAACCGAAGCCCATAAAAGTTAGGTGACTTGCCCAAGGTCACACAGCAGATGAGTGGCAGAGGTGGGATTAGAATCCAGTTGCTCCTGACTTCCCGGCCCATTCTCTATTCACCAGGCCATGCTGCTTGCGCTTCCTCCTCTACTTTTCAAAACAAAAGATGAGGTTGGATGGTCCAACGGCCTGATCCAGTGAGACAATTCTTACATGTTTGTATACCGGAGTTGAACCACCCACCCAGAGCATAAAAACAAGCGATTTAAAAAAAGAAGGGCTTGGGTAGGATTGGGGCTTGAATCCCATCCAGCTCTATACAGACACACACACACATACACAGCTCATTTATAATGTTGGTATTTGTTAAGCGCTTACTATGTGCACAGCACCGTTCTAAGCGCTGGGGGAGATACAGGGTGATCAGGTTGTCCCATGTGAGGCTCACAGTCTTCATCCCCATTTTACAGATGAGGTAACTGAGGCACAGAGAAGTGAAGTGACTCGCCCACAGTCACACAGCTGCCAAGTGGCATAGCCAGGATTCGAACCTATGACCTGTGACTCCCAAGCCCGGGATCTTTCCGCTGAGCCATCCTGCTTCCCATGCCAGAGGTGGGATAAAACCTCCTAGCCATGCAGCCTATTACTGAGGAAGAATTTCCTCAGGTGTAAAACTTTTTCTTGCTATCTTTTGGTGAAAACCGACTGCTTAATTCCCCCACAGATAGTTTCAATTTTCTTCCAGCATAGCTTGAATAAAAGAAAAAACCAGTGATTTTTAGAAGAATAAAATCAGTTCTTAGAGCTAGAAAGATAATATTGCCACGGGGTGGCACTACAGACAGACCCTTGGTTTAGCCAAACATAATTTGGGGTTTTCTCCCTAAATTCAAATCAGTGTTTCTTTGTCTCCGGTTCCATCTGTATCTGCTAAAAGGAAATATTGTGTCCATTTACAATCAGTAGGCATCAAAATGCAGGTTTTAGAGATAGAACAAATGAATTCACTGAAATGAGACAGTTAAGGCAAGCTTCTAGAGAAATTTGTATTTACTGAGCTGATGCATCCTGTTTTCTTCCTAAAGAACGATGGGGAGGTTCAATTAAACAGACAGGTTTTTTTTTATTATTTTCAGTTTCAAAACTGGGAGTATAGAAGCCTTTCACTAACTTCTGAAAAATATGAATGAAATGCCACTCAACTTCAGAGAACTAGAAAGTGGTGCATCAAATTCTAAAATTTCAGTGTCCCGCTTCTACTTTCTTTAAATGCTGTTGATGCCCATCTACTTGTTTTGTTTTGTTGCCTGTCTCCCCTTTTTAGACTGTGAGCCCGTTGTTGAGTAGGGATTGTCTCTATTGCCGAACTGTATTTTCCAAGTGCTTAGTACAGTGCTCTGCACACAGTAAGCGCTCAATAAGTACGACTGAATGAATGAATGCACACCTAATTCAGTTACATTTATGGTAAATTAGGCATGGGACTAAGAATGCCACGTCTGAATCTCATATGGATTCTGAAGCTAAAATACTGCCTCGTCTAATCAGTTCTCCCGGCACTTAAGCCTAACGTTTCCTCCATGGTAACTGCTTAATGCTTTCACTACTATGTTCATTATGCTCTGCTCATCTCTCTAAAATTTATCAAACGTGTTTTTTCCTTTTGAAAAAAACTACAGAAGTAGATCATTATGGCATTTCTCCTATAAAATTTTGTACATCAACATTCATAAAATAATTACTTTAGGAATGGGGCTCCTAGTCATTTTTTGTATATGGATTTTTATCTTATAAACACCGTTGTCCAATATTCCTAGGCTAGTCAACCAATTACGTGGAAACTTTTTCATTTTGAGAAATCACTTTGCCTAGGGATTTCTCCCCATTATTTCTCAGCTTTATTTCTTAAGTGTCAGAGGACCTGGGTTCTAATCCACCACTTGCCTGCTTTGTGACCTTGGGCAAGTCACGTATCTTCTCTGTGCTTCCATTACCTCACTTGTAAAATGTGGATTAAAACAGTGAGCACTATATTGAACACAGACTGTTTCCAACCTGATTAACTTGTATCTGCTCCAGTGCTTAGTATGGCGCTTTGCACATGGTAAGCACTTAAATGGGATTAAAAAGTGAGTTAATTAGAAAATGTTCACTTTATGGAATAACATTCAGAGAATAGAACTGTGAAAACCAAAGCACAGGACAAAATTTATCTTTAACTGGATTTCCAGTAATTATATCATTCTGAATCAATCCATGAGCAATGTCTCAAAAATTGTCTCAATCTGATTGTGTGCCTTCCTTTTTTGAAGAGAGTGGTGGTAATGGTGAGATTCTGTTGAGGATGAGATTCTGTCTAAGCAGGGCGTTCCCTCCAACTTTGTAAATATATATATATATATATATATATATATATACACACACACACACACACACACACACACACATAAATGGTTATCATAGATGTAAATGTTTAGGTGTTAGGGTTGGCTTTGGAATTCAATCTTCCTAAGAGAAGTAATACAATTTTAATCAATACTATTTATTGAGTTCTTACTAGGTGGAAAACTCTACTAAGCACTTCAGAGCATACAATACAATAATAATAATAATGTTGGTATTTGTTAAGCGCTTACTATGTGCCGAGCACTGTTCTAAGCGCTGGGGGAGACACGGGGGAATCAAGTCGTCCCACGTGGGGCTCACAGTCTTAATCCCCATTTTACAGATGAGGTCACTGGGGCACAGAGAAGTTAAGTGACTCGCCCACAGTCACACAGCTGACAAGTGGCAGAGCTGGGATTTGAACTCATGACCTCTGACTCCAAAGCCCGTGCTCTTTCCACTGTGCCATACAACTGAGTTGGTAGACATGGTCCCTGCACTCAAGGAATTTACAATCTAGTGGAGAGCATGTACCAGAAGCCACATAGACAGAGAATATCAATAGGTCAAGGGGTTTGGATTATTGCTTCAAACGGCTGCTAAAAGGAAAGAAAGAAGTGATGTAGAGGGAAAAGTTAGGGCTGTCAGATGATTCATCAAGGAGGGCAATCATTTCTAAATTCCTCCAGAGCATAGCTTTGTCACAGCCAGAAATAAAGCACTATGTTGGAGACATCTGTGTTCTGACCCAGTAATTCCATTTCTTATATTCTTATCTTTACACACAATGAAATAGTGAATTTAGTTATACAAGTGAAGTTTGCTTGGAAGACCTTTACGATATTTTCAAAATCCACATGGTATTTCTTCTTTTCACAATAAAGGAGAAAAGCACCATGACACATTTTCATTTCGGCAGGGGGTCACACTGAATGACTTCAGAATCGGTGATAAATGTCCAGCCACATAGTTCTTCCAAAATATGGGACAAAAGTACAATTTATGATCTGTCACACACAAAAACAATACAAATGATCATGGAAACTAATGTCCTCTGGGTCAGTTGGTTGCAAAGCAATGCATCTGTTCACTGTTTATTGTTTTTAGGTCAGAAATGTCTTCCTTTAAAAGTACTGCCAATGTGTGGAAGATGAGAAAAAACACAGGCAAAAATCTGTGTTGCCAAGAAAGTGTAGTTAAAACTTTGGAACCATGTGACCTGAAGTTCAGTTTTTTCATTCAACTGCAGTGGTACATTTGCAGATGTAAGGCAAAATCTTTGTAAGGTCATCTTTAGCTAGTTCCAGTCCTAAACATGCTTTCGGAAAAGGCTCTGGGAAAAATTTTAAGCCAATTTAAAGATAAATAGGTATCCTCTTTGAATACAAAGTTAAATAACATTTCAACGTATAAAGCATTGATTTAGAGTTAGGTGGAGGAAATGTCTACAAAGAGTAATATATTTGGGGAGATTTAAAACTAACATTTGGGAACTTCATACCACCCATCCCATTTTACCCCAGAAACCCCAACATCACCCTCCCCCTGACGGACAGGCAGCGCTTGCGAGTTTTCCACCCTTCCATCTTGCTTCAGTTATCATCTGTGATAACGGCTTCCTCTGCAATCTCCCTGGAACCGCAGCCAGGTTGGAGAGCATGTGATCTACCGCAATGACCATCCAAGACCACACACTCAACACGCTCCATGCAGCTTGACTTCAAGTTACAATAGCAAGACGACTGATCATCTCTCTACTTTAAATGATCTTTGAGGATGAATGGACATTAGTCGTTTTTAAATGATTTAAACAGTGGGATTTATTGAGTGAGTGCCGTGTGCAGAACTCTGTACTAAGCGGTTAGGAAAGTACAACACAATAGTATTAGCAGACATGAATCCTTCCCACAGTAAATTTACAGTATTAATCACCGGCTTCTTGTGATATCAGTATTTATTTAGCGCTTACTGCGTGCAGAGCATTGTACTACGTCCTTGGGAGAGTACAGTATTACAGATTTGGTAGATATGTTCCCTGCCCATAAGGGCTTAGAGTCTAAAGGTCATGGAATTTGATTTTCATTCATATGCCCAGAGCCCTTTTTTTAAAAATGGGATTGTGCTACTATGAGTCAGGCACTCTACTAAGCACTGGGGTGGAAACAAGATCATCACCTTGGGCACAGCCCCTGTCCCACATGGGGCTCAAAGTCTTAGGCCCCATTACCGATGAGGGAACTGAGGCACAGAGGAGTTAATGACCTTGCCTAAGGTCAAACAGCAGATAAGTGGCAGGGCTGGGATTAGAACCCAGCTTCTTTCTACTACATGCTGCTTCTGGCCTGGTGGAAAGCACAGAACCTCTGTTTCTTTTCCTCAGGAAAACTCTGAGTAAGACAATTGGACGTCTGCGGATGCTCCCAGTTCCGTAAGTCAATGAGGGACTTGTGGCAGCAGAAGATTCAACCTCATCACCCCCACACTTCCTGAAAGCATTGACCACAGCTTTGAAAAACCCGGGAGAGGCAGGGCTGAAATAGACTTTGATTCTGACCTTATACCAACCCCCAGAAGAGATAAATCCTGATCGACAGTGAATCTGACTGCCAACCTCTGAAATCTGTGCCTCTGGAAATTAGAGAATCTAACCATTAGCACAACTTCTTAATTAACAGAGAGCGTAGAACTAGACCTCATGTCAGGAATCCCAATTTCTTCATCATTTCTTTTACTTTGGCAGCTGCCTCCACAATCTCTCCTCTCCTCAGGTCCCAACTCCGTCATCATTCTATTTAGCCTAATTTTCACAGTGCTTAGAGCACTTGGACTTGGGAATATCTGAAGTCAGACACTTTGGAAGGACCATTACCTCATCACTGCTGAAGTGTAATAGTCTGAAACAATTAATGCTGTTACCAAAGTGTCTGCCTTTCTCTCCATCCTGCCATGGATAAACGGGGGTCAATATTAATGGAGTCAGACTGTCTAGAGGAGTTTTGCCTGATTAGAGACATCTCCGAGACTCGCATAGAGGGAGGGAAAGGGAGAGGGAGAAAAATCTTCTACTTCACGCCCTCCACCTGACGCAGTCACGTTTCATGTGGCCTCGGGTGCACAGCGGAATTCAGTATCATACAACACGGCCTAGTGGAGAGAGCACGTGCCTGGGAGTCGGAGGACCTGACTTCTAATCCCACTTATTTGCTCCGGGACCTTAGTCACGTCACCTAACTTCTCTGTGCCGCAGTTCCCTCATCTGCAAAATGCGAATCGGTACGTCCTCCCTCCTACTTGGACAGTGGATAGAGCACAGGCCTGGGAGTCAAGAGGACCTAGGTTCTAATCCCGACTCTGCCACTTGTCTGCTGTGTGATCTTGGGTAAATCACTTAACTCTTCTGTGTTTCAGGTACCTCATCTGTAAAATGGGGATTAAGATTGTGAGCACTATGTGGGACATGGACTGTGTCCAACCTCGTTTTCTTGTATCTGTCACAGTACTTAGTCCAGTACTTGGCACATAGTAAGCACTTAACAAAATGGCATCAACAACTGTGAGCTCCATTGTATCTACACCAGTGCTTAGTACAATGCTTGGCACACAGTAAGCACTTAAATACTACTATTATTATTATTATCATCTAGACTTCCAAGGTCCCCGAGCAGCAACACCTTAATCTGACCTGCCTCTTGACAATTATTCCCTGTTTGAAGCATGTTCACGAGAAGGGTCACATGAGCTTGTTTCCCTCTCAGTTGCTGCGTCCTTGGAAGCCATGGACAAGACAGTTGGACTCAATAATAATAAAACAGTCTACATCCTTCCAGCTTTCAGGAGTGTCTGAATGGGAGAGGGTAGGCAAACAGCCAGTCAAGGAAATTTTTTTTTTGAACTGGCTGTGTTAAGCATTACACAGAACACACTATCTCTCTCGTCGTTTGTTTTCAAATCACTGAAGCACTGTCACAAGTGGGGAAAAAAATGAGATTCTAAGAGTTAGCAAAGGATTCCAAAGTCTCTTTAGTGGAAGGCCTTAACCATTTAAATCCCACTGAGCCAGCAAAATCCTGTCTCCTCAGAAAAACTCTATAATATACTATGGGCTATATGGATTAACCAAGACACTCCTGAAGGAAAGCAAATCGCTAGAGTAACTGCGTGTTCCGTCGTCATCTCTCTACAATTTGGATATTTTCAATTATGTCCGGCCTCTGGTCAGCCACAATTTTCAGTTGCAACATTACATCCTAATTTAACTGCCAAAGGTGCTGCCCCGAACCAGACTTTGACATTTGATTTTAAGAGGCACGGTATTTGGATCAAGGGCAGTTCTCTATGCACCCCACTCAGTTGCCTTCCAAGCCAGATGAAAGAGGGCAGGGGTGAACATGAGGGAGAGAGAGAGTGTAAACACACCAGGAACTGACAGGACTGGGGCTCAGAGGTTAATAAAGGCAGCACTGTTAAGGCTACACATTACAAGGAAAAAAAAAGCATCAGTCCAAATCAGCCCAGGCGACTTTGTTCAACCAGGTAAATTCCTCCCTCTGGAGTTCCAATCCACCAATTTCACTACTCAGAGGGACTCGTGGAAAACAGGGGAGGAGTAACTGGGATGGGCTAATTTAATCTTTAAGGCATTAGGGTCAATTGCTCTAACATGGGGAGAGAGGCTGAGACAGACACAAGTAGAATGAAGATTGGCTAAGAAGGAGAAGAAAAGTTGTCAAGGGTGGGGATGGGTTGAGGGAGACTAAGAAGATGTACCGACATGGATCACGCGTGGAATGACTCCTCTTATTTTCCCAACAACCAAGAAGCAGTCAAGCAGTAATTGCCAATCCTGATTGTGGCTGCACAAGTCACGCGGAGGACTGAGCAGATTGTCTCCTTTACTCATGTAGAATGTCCGACCTGATCATTCAGTCAAGAAAATTGGATTCTGAATCACCCAGCTAGCCTGTCTCTGTGGAGCAAATGAACTGGATAATTGCACGGTGCTCCACTTTGCCTGATCAATCAAGCAATCAGATTTACTGAGCGCTTACCGTACTAAGTGTTTAGGAAAGCACAATAAAATAGAGTTGGTAGCCATGTCTCCTGCCCACAAGGAGCTTTCTGCCTAGGGGTGGGGATGGCTAAATTTCAGCTATGTACTTAAGTGCTGTGGGGCTGATTAAAGGGTAAAAATCCAAGTGCAGGAGTGACACAGAAGGGAGTGGGAATAGGGAAAATGAGGGTTTAGTCAGGGAAGCCTGAGCTATAGAGACCGAATCTCAATGGGTGCTAGTCCCGATGAGCGTGAGCTGGATGCAGCAACTCAAGAAAGACAACACAGAGATTCTCATTGGCATATAATCACAAATTTCAAAATATCTTATCCTTCAAATATTCCTCTGCCAGAATTTTGTTCCTGAAAGAGATTGGGAGGCAGCAGAGTCTAGTGGAAAGAACATGATCCTGGGAGTCGAGGACCTGGGTTCTAATTTTGGCTTTGCTACTTGTCTGCTGTGTGACCTTGGGCAAAACACAACTTCTCTAGGCCTAAATTTCCTCAACTGTAAAATGGGGATTAAAACTGTGGGTCACGCACTGTGTCCTACCTTCATATACCCCAGTGCTTAAGACAGGGCATGGCAGATCCTCTAGACCGTAAGCTCATTGTGGACAGGGAATGTGACTGCTTATTGCTGCATTGTACTCTCCCAAGCACTTAGTACAGTACTCTGCACCCAGTAAGCACTCAATGAATATGACTGAATGAATCGATAGCACTTAAATACCACTAAAAAAGTGCTTTACAAATACTGTAAAAAAAAAAAAACGACTGTGCTAACATACTGCCAGTTGACGTTGCCACATTTATGCAAAGAATATTCAGATAGACGCTGGGACATAATTTTAAAAGAAACATAACACAATGTCTGTTGCAATTATGTCCATTCTAAACGCATCTATTTATGTTCCCATTCAAATCACTGAAAGAGACAACTAAAGGGCAGACAGAGAGATCTAGCTGAACTTTAATCCATAAACCTTATTTCATGTTTGCCTTTTTAAATTCCCACTACGGAAGATTGTTTGTCATAAAATATTCTGATCTTCAGATAGGACAAAATGTCCAAATTTCTAGCTGCTAAGGGATTTCATAATCTCTCTCTGAGTCCACTGAAGCAGCTGTTTGTATGCAGACGATACAAGCCATGGCTATTTTAAAAGAAACACCGTCCGTCAAGAGCGTCTGGCCAAAAAAATATGAAAAGACAACAGTTACCATTGGTCTAAACTAGGTACTCTAGGATGAACAGTTAAATACCAAATCAAAGCTACGGACTTCTCAGAAGGAAAAATGCACCAGTGCCCAAGTTCATGCAAGAGATCTAGATGTGGGCACACCACACTTAGTTGTAGGCAAAATCATGCTGATAAATAGCTCAATAATAATAATAATAATTATGGTATTTGTTAAGCACTTAGTATGTGCCAGGCACTGTACTAAGCGGTGGGGTGGATACAAGCAAATCAGGTTAGACACAGTCCTTGTACTTGGGGCTCACAGTTTTAATCCCCATTTTACAGATGAGGTAACAAGGAGAAGTGAAGGGACTTGCCCAAGGTCACACAGTGACAAGTGGCAAAGCCAAGATATTTTCTTTAAATTGCTTCAATTAAGTTCCAGGTGCCTCAATCTCTCTGTTCTGTGTAATGACCGTGATCTTTGTTCATAAAATCTGGGATTGGGTTAGCATCCATCGGATTACTATTCCTTTAGAGTTCATAAAACAGTGTGGTCTAGAAGAAAAAGCAGGGCAAGTAATTTAGAGGACCTGGGCTCTAATCCCTACTTTGCCTCTTGCCTGCAGTGTGACCTCAGGCAAGTCATTTAACAGTTTGTTGCCTCTGTTTCCTCATTTTTAAAATGGGAGTGAAACACCTGTTCTTTCTTTTCCTTTGACTGTGAGCCCCACATCGGTCAGGAACTGTATCTGACCTCATTATCTTCCTTCTGCCCTAGCGTGATATGGGAATGCTGTGGGATTTCAGTTTATAGGGTTACAGAAAGACAGTGGGGAGAAATAATGGGAATTTCAGAGAGCCCATCGAGAAGGGTCAACGGTAACAAAAGCAAGAGGAGGAGGTGGTGAGGGTGCTATGCTCTTGATTCTGTTACAAACTAGATGACGCCCTCATATGAGGAAGAAGAGCAGAGGACCTAAAGCAAAAAATGTTCTTTAATAAAGTTGTTCTTCCTAAAAAAAGTGTTGGGGGGAGGGGAGAAGCGGAAAGAAGGGAAGAACCAGAAAATTTACCATCAGCACTGCATGGTATTTTTTCAATGTTTAATAGGTAACAGGGCATTAATTCCTTTTGTCCATGTCAAAATGAATTTCCATTTCAACTGTATATACTGAGTGGATCAAATCATTCAAAATTTGGCCCAAATTTACCATTCAATTAGGCAATTACTGTGTTTCCTTGGATGATATTTCAAAGTAGGCCCTTTGAATATTTTCCTTTAGAGTTAACTAGGAATGATTTCAAAAGGCATTTATTTCTACAAAGAAATGATTTGAAAAAGGAAACACTACAAATATACTCTCCCGTAATATACGTCTAAAGTTGAAATAAATTCAAGGAAGGATATTTAATAGAGATTAATCCATATCTACAGCATTAGAAAAACTTCTAAGTAAAACTTTTAGCATTCATCAATATTAAGGATCAAGATCAGTGATGTAAATCCATTTAAATTCTTTTTTTAACAAGTGACTGTAGCTAATAACCTAATCCTAATTTCGTTGACCCACTCAAATATTCTTAAAAGGAATGAACAATGTTTCCTTTTATATTTAAACAATGTAGCACTTTCACTAAGCATTCTCAGTGCATATATTATAAAACAGGATTGAATTCAATGGTCTTAATGGTTATTCCACAGTCTGAAGTGCTGGAACACTACTGATCTAACATAATAGGACGATTTACAATATGGAAAAAAAACCCTCACAACACTTCTATTACCACAAAGCAGCATTCTTTGTGATGGCCATTATATTCTCACCCCAAATGCTGAATATAGATAGTCCAAAAATAGATACCATAACTTTCTAAGAGGACATTTTGAAAATTATCAGCCTTATTAAATGACATTATAAAATGTAGAGAAATTGTCCATATGAAGTTTTCATAAAAAACAGCACTGTGGCACTAATTACCAGAAGCAAATGTGGCACATTTAAAAAGGTCTGATATGTAATGCATTTGTAACCTGTATACAAATTATATTTTTCATTTTTTTGGGTAGATATTCCTATGCAACCTGTAGTGTCATTCTCCACTCCCCACCCTCCCAGATTTGCATTTATTATTCCACAACTAGATTGTTTTAGTTTAGGACTTACAAAAACCATCATGTTTTAAAACATCCTTAAAAAGGATATTATTGTGGTGTTTCCGAAAATGAGTATTGAGTGAATGGGTTTTTAGTTACACAAATACTGTTACAAGTAAATTCAAACCGGTCTTTTAAAAATACTTTCACAGGAAAAAAAACATGGTTATGAAAGAGATCGACACCGACTCATTTCAGTTTAAGAGCTAATATTTCCAGAAACACAAAAGGCTGGATTTCAGACCCAATTGTTCATTATAACATAACGGTGCATTTCTAAAGAAACAACCGGAAACGGAGGAAATGTGTGTTGTGGCCAGGGGGAAAACACCCCCATACCACACCCAGGTGAGTTTTGGGATTGTCCCTGGGGTGGATTTTCTCAGAGCTGGGGGAGGCAGTAATGGGAGTCCAGTCCTGTGAGGCTCTAGCTCTTATCCTTTACCAGGAACCACCACAGATGTGGGAAGGAGAAAAGTAATGGTCTTGTTTTTTATGGTAGTTGTTAAGTGCTTACTTTCAATCAATAGCATTTACTGAGCGTTTACTTTTTTCAGAGCACCATACTAAGCACTTGGGAGAGTGGGATATAATAATAATAACAGAGTACCCAAGCACTGTTCTAAGCATTGGGTAGACAAAAGTTTATCAGGTTGGACATAGCCTCTGCCCCACACGGGGCTCACAGTCTAAAGCAGAAGAGAGAACAGGTATTTTATTCCTATTTTACATTCAAGGAACTGAGGCTGAGAATTGACTTCCCCAAGGTCACACAGCAGGCAAATGGCGGAGGTGGGATTAGAACCCACATCCTTTTTTTAAAAAAAATGGTACCTGTTAAATGCTTACTGTATGCCCGGCACTGTACTAAAAACTGGAGTAGATACAAGATGATCAAGATGGACACAGTCTCTGTCCCATATAGGGTTCACTGTCTTAATCCCCCTTTTACAGATGGGGTAAGTGACTTGCCCAAGGTCACAAAGGAGACAAGCGGCGGAGTCAGGATTAGAACCCAGGCCCTCTGACCTCCAGGCCTATGCTCTTTCCACTAGGCCACACTGCTTCTTGGGGCCCGTAGCCTGCCTCATGCCCAGGGTTCAGGGAGATCCCTTAAAATAGGATATTGGCTACCCACTGCAACTAGTTTGGCTCCGGCCAGCAGCCCAGAAAACCTTTTGACCATCCAGTGGCCAGCAGAGCATAGCACAGGGCCAGGGCTGCCTGACGTCTGTGCCCTCCAAAAAAAAAAAAAAATTATGGAAGTTGTTAAGCACTTATTATGTGCCAATCACTATTCTAAGCACTAGGGTAGATACAAGTTAATCAAGTTGGACACATTCCCTGTCCCGCATGAGGCTCACATTCTTAATCCCTGTTTTACAGTTGAGGTAACTGAGGCACGGAGAAGTGAAGGGACTTGCCCAAAGTCACACATCAGACAAGTGGCAGAGCCGGAATTAGAACCCAGATCCTTCTGAGTCCCAGGCCTGTGTTCTATCCACCAAGCCACAAGGCTTTTCCACCTGCTGCTCCTCTGAGATATGTTCTAAGGCTCTTTTGACCCAGTGGGTGTGCAATACACCTAAATGAGGGATCTTTCCAAGATGCTCTAGGACCCGCTATTCTTTGTCCAAGGTCTGTATTCTGCGGCCGTTCTCCCCTTTAAACGGCACGCCAGACACATCGGCGGCAGCAGAAGCAGGACAGTGGCTCACTCAGTTCTACCGTAAAACGTGCTTTCACTATGTATTTGGGCTAGAACACCGCTGAAGAACTAGGGATCGTTTCTCCAACCACGCTATATCGGAAGAAATAATTCGTGCTCATAGGCGTGCTCGGCACGGTGAGTACTACAACGTTAGTTTCCTTCATGTGGAATTTTGCGAGAACTGGGTGTCACTGGGGAATGATTCACCACCATGCAAATGAATCAGATTTTCATTTTATCAACGTTCATTTCATAAATATCTAGTCAGTTACCTTTTGCCCCTGTTCTATATGAAACTAACAAAAATACATTTGAAATCAACTTCGAGTGTACACATCCTTTACCGACGTGAAAGAAAGGTGCTCTAAGGCATGTCTGAATGTATTTATACTTACAGGGCTAACACCACTTCCTCAGTATAATCACTTGATATAATAGCACATCCTTTGATTTACACTGCTTGGCTCAAGCCATACATATACCCCGTATCCTGTTTTCTCTTTTAAAGACACCTGTGTGTGAAGTATTTAGTTAGACCTGTCCGATTACAGTGGCCAATTTTTTTCTCGAGTGTACCACAGAGTCCCTGTTTCCTTTCGGATAGCCAAATTACAATGCATTTTCACCAATATTTGGCACATCGATCGCAATGCATGCTTTTTAAGAGTTGAGTTTTTCCTTGCGCTCAAGGTAAAAAAAACACGAAGATCCCTAATGTCCACCTGTGACCCTACACAGCTGTGAAATAAGCCAGGTTTTCCATTCCCAACTTGAATGTGATACACTATAAAAATTAAGAATTAAGGAACTTGTTAAGCCCTTACTACATGATAAGCACTATACTGAGTCCTAAGGTAGATAAAAGATAATTAGGCTGACACAGCGCCTATCTCAAAGGGGGCTCACAGTCTAAGTAGGAAAGAGCACAGCGTGGCTCAGTGGAAAGAGCACGGGCTTAATAATAATAATAATGTTGGTATTTGTTAAGCGCTTACTATGTGCCGAGCACTGTTCTAAGCGCTGGGGTAGACACAGGGGAATCAGGTTGTCCCACGTGGGGCTCACAATCTTAATCCCCATTTTACAGATGAGGTAACTGAGGCACCGAGAAGTTAAGTGACTTGCCCAAAGTCACACAGCTGACAAGTGGCCGAGCGGGGATTCGAACCCATGACCTCTGACTCCAAAGCCCGTGCTCTTTCCACTGAGCCACGCTGCTTCTCGTGTGACTTCTCGTGTGGCTTGAGAGTCAGAGGTCATGGGTTCAAATCCAGGCTCTGCCACCTGTCAGCTCTGTGACTGTGGGCAAGTCACTTCACTTCTCGGTGCCTCAGTTATCTCATTTGTAAAATGGGGATTAAGACTGTGAGCCTCACGTGGGACAACCTGATTACCCTGTAAATCTACCCCAACGCTTAGAACAGTACCTTGCATAGAGTAAGAGCTTAACAAATACCAACGTTATTATTATTATTCAATCCCCATTTTACAGCTAAGGAAACTGAGGCTCAGTGAAGTTAAGTGACTTGCCCAAACTCACATGGCAAGCAAGTGGTGGAGGCTGGATTAGAGTCCCCTGACTCCCAGGCCTGTCCCTCTCCCCCTAGGCAAGGTAGTTCATTAGAGCTAAAAGTTTTTCCAGGCCTCCAATGAGTTCAAGAGGGTCAGTTTTTATTTTCTTCTCAAGTCATCTTCATGGATGTCAGCCAGGGAAGGCTATGAATGTAGGACTGCTTAAATATTTTCAGAAGGTAGAAAGGGTCACTGTAACTGCAACAGTCCAGCCCTTCAAGAAGTTACAGTTGTGAACACAATCTTGTCTCATGCCCTTAAATGACCTTTAAAGGTACTTTTCCTTTCACCCACATACAGTCAGTAAGAAATATTGTTAAGCGATTAAGAATAATTTACTTTATCTTTTTACACATAAATGCTATACCATCTCTCATTGTTTAGGCACAATTTACTTGATCTTTTTACATATACATGCCATACTATCTTTAGTGTAGATGTGTTTTCCTCATTTTTCATAAAATAGGTATTTCTACTGATTAAAATTAACTTTCTCAGCTGTGACCATAATGATCTCTCTTTTGGGAAGTCCAAGAAACATCGTCCATCAGTAGAGGCCACAAGGAAAATAACAAACCCCAAGGAACTCCAAATTCGAAGTTGAATTTTTTAACACAAAGGAAGTCCTTAAATCAAATAGTTCAGTGAAAACTACCCATTTAAGCATTTCCATTGTCCTGGCATACCAAAGGGCACATACAAAATGTAGCTGAATTAACAGGAGGGAAGTCAAGATAGAAAAGGGACGTGGATTTTGATGCCGATAGCGTTTATCTATTCTGACCCTTTTGTGACTCCTCCCCAGGCTGGCACTTACTAAAAAATCATTTTTGCTCAGCTCTCTGTGGAGCAACAATAAAAATTACGGTACTCGTTAAACACTTACTCTATGCCAAGCACAGTTCTAAGCGCTGGAGTAGATACAAGTTAGGCTTGGACCCAGTCCCTGTCCCACATAGGGCTCACACTCTTCACCCCCATTTTACAGATGAGCTAACTGAGGCCCAGAAAAGTGAAGTGACTTGCCCAAGGTGACACAGGAGACATGTGGTGGAGTCGGGATTAGAATCCATGACCTTTTGTCTCCCAGGCTTGTGCTCTAACCACTAAGCCACGAGTAGGGAGGCAGGCAGACCCCGGATGGAAACCAGTTCAGTGCACTGGTCCATCTAAATGTTATGTGTTGGACCAGTTTAACCAGTTGAGCCAATGTTGCAGCCCTCTCTGGAAGCTGTTCCAATCTGACCAGAATAAAGAAAACAAAGACCAAATTCTATATTCCATCTCCTCAGGAGTTAAGCACAAGATAGGCCTCCTCACCGTGCCTCATTAGAGGTGGAGTTTCTGGAGATGGCGGCAACGGTCTTGGGTGGAAACTAGCAATTCACGACAGTTGTGGACGGAGGAGATAATCCATCAGCAAGTCATAGAATATGCCATCCGTTCCAGCGTCTGTATATGTGGCAAGGAAACGGTGTTCTTTTTTATTCCAGAATGGCTTAGAAGAAGAGATCTGTAATACCTCAAGATCTAAGGCAAATACCTATTTCCTTTGTGAACAGCATGAGGCTGGACACCTCTCACTGATACCTGGTATTTCAGTAAAAAATGTACAAGTTATTAAATGACCATAAGGTTTTTTAACTTCTGTTTTCTCTCTACAATACACCCGCGGAACTCTCCGGACAAAACTACTTGAAGGGGTAATAGTTTAACTACTTCATTAGTGGAGTACACCGAGTGAAAAACTGAACCTGCAAAATCCAAATCAAGACATGAGTTTTCCAAACCATAACAATAATAGTATGTGTTAAGCACTTTGTGCAAAGCACTGAACTAAGCACTACACGATAATCAGATTGAACACAGTCTTTGTCCCACGTGGGGCTCCCAGTTAATACCTGTTCTCCCTCCTATTTAGTCTGTGAGCCCATGTGGGAACTGATTATCTTATATCTACCCCAGCACTTGGTAGAAGGCTTGACACAAAAAGTACTTAAATACCACAATTATTATTCTTATTATTACTGTTATTAAGTAGGAGGGAAGTACGAATTAATCCCCATTTCACAGATGAGGAAACTAGAGGGTTAAGTGACCTGTCCAAGATCACACAGCAGAGCCGGGATTAGAACCCAGATTCTCAGACTCCCAAGACCGTGCTCTTTCCACTAGGCCATGCTGCTTCCCAACACTTTCAACACTGGCAAATGAGCCAATTACAGCCCTAGGGCAAAAATTTATTTTCTAATCAATGATGGCATAAGAGACATTTCTGCGATTCCAAGGGCCAAAGAGAACAATCCCTCCCAACTCTCTCCAGTTTCCACTGAGTCATTAAAGTGTTGAGAGTCAGAAGGACCTGAGTTCTGATCCCTACTCCTCTACTTGTCTGCTGTGACCTCGGGTAAGTCACGTAACTTCTCTGTGACTCGATTACCTCACTTGTAATTGTCCCACGTGGGCCAGAGACCGTGTCCAAACCTTGTTCATTGTTAGTTACGGGACTGATTAGCTTCCAAGTCAATTTTCTGCTCCTTGCAAATAACAGACTGAGACCCCTCCTCCTTTCTGCTCTCTGAACTCCATTACAGCAATGTTGTTCTCGAATAGGATACTTACACGGTTGACAGCCTTACTCGTAAGCCTGGTATGGAAATGGTCAAAAAAGCCTAAGCCAGGTAAAGATGTTTAAACTTTGAAAGAGTTCATTCATTCATTCAATAGTATTTATTGAACGCTTACTATGTGCAGACCACTGTACTGAGCTCTTGGAACATACAATTCGACAACAGATGGAGACAATCCCTGCCCAGTGACGGGCTCACAGTCTAATCGGGGGGAAACAGACGGACAAAAACAAGACAACATAATCACGATAAATAGAATCAAGGGGATGTACACCTCATTAACAAAATAAATAGGGTCATAAAACTATACACAAATGAGCACAGTGCTGAGGGGAGAGGAAGGGGGGAAGAGGGAGGAGCAGAGGGCAGAGTTAATCAAGTAGGACACAGCCCACGTCCCACAAGGGGCTCACAGTCAATCCCCATTTTACAGATGAGGGAACTGAGTCACAGAGAAGTTAAGCGATTTGCCAAAGTTGAACATTTCCACATTGTCTGAATATAACACGGCCAAAATTACCTCCTAAGAAATCTAAGATTTCACAGGCATGATTAACTAGGGTACTGTATTGCAATTGTTTTAAGATGGATTCCTGGAACCAACAGACTAGTTTACTAAGAATACTCGACTGTCAAATTGTTATTTGCTCTAGTATTCAAAAAAGAACTCATAATGAGAGTCAGTTACAGCAACAGTTGTACAATGAAGACCAGGATGACAAAATGTTCATAGAATACAATTTATTTAAAGCCATGAAGTAGGAACTATCTTTTAGAGTGGCTAATCTTAAGCACCATAAATTTAAAAGATAACTGGGCTTATCATATCGCTTTAAATGGGTCATTTAAAAAATAAAATGACTTTCATAGAAAAGCCACATAAACTTCGCGAATGAAATGAAAAAGAAGAGTAGTTATCAACATTCAAAGAATAACAGTGCTCACTCTGTGCAGAGCACTGTGTTCGGCACTTGGGAGAGTACCGTAGACAAGGCAGGTATGAAAATTAAGTATGGGAAGCAATTCTTTAATTCAGATTGCAAACCCATGCAAAAACCTGGTGACCAATCAATTTTTTTTTGCTTACTACAGTGTACAGAGCACTGAATTAGCATTTGGGAGAGTTACTGTACACTAGAGTTCATATACATGATCCCTGCCCCCAAGAAGTTGACAGTCAAGAAAGGATAGATCAGACACCCTCTGAAAAGGCCCCATGAAAGCTATCAGAAGGAGAATGAGAAATCTAGAATCCTAGAATTAGATACTTCCATATGCAGAACAGTTAATCCTCTCAGGCTATAGGTCTCTGCTGCTCACGGGGATCATATACACCGGTCAGTCTACCTAACCTAATTTGAAGTAGGTAATCTAGAGTGGAACGGTGCTTTTCCGGCCCTTGAGGTTCATTGCACCGTCAGCTCCATGGCATTTATTACATATCCTTAATTTCTTCCTTATATTAATAGCTATCTCTCGGTCTAGACTGGGAGATCCTGGTGGGCAGGGATCCTGTCTACTGACTTTGTCAACTGTTCTCTCCCTAATGCTTAGTACAGTCCTCAGAAGACAGTAAGGGCTCAATAAATACCACTGATTGACTGAGAGACGATTACTAGATCCATGGTCCAAATTGGATAGGAGGAGAGAGCAATTATCCATTGGATTTGTTCAGTGACGGCAGGCCAGTTCAATCACTGAGGTCCTAACTGATTTTTTTTTTTTGGCCTGAGAGATTAGCTTTGGACAAATGAACCAGCGGCAAATGTTTTCTCATGGAACATAAATGAACTCTTTTAGGACAACTAGACATCACTTGTGAAATTTATTTGCCAGAGCATGAGAGGTCTTTCTGATGTCCCTGAGATAATTAATCTACATTTTACAAGTGTGAAACTTTGCTCCTAGGGCATATTCATTTAAAATACTTCTTGTCACCATAATTATCAAATACATTTAATGAGAACATCAACCTATTTCTTCTTTTCTTCTGGGAACAGTGTGGCCAAAAGGAAAGAGCACAAGGTAGTTAAAGGACCTGAGTTCTAATCCCCCTCTTCCACTTTTTTTTCCCATGGTAGTTATTAAGTGCTTACTACCTACGTACGAGGCACTGAACTAAACACTGGGGTAGTTTAGTTCACAAATCAGATTGGACACAGTCCATGTCCAACACGGGGTTCCCAGTAACAATAATAATAATAAAAATGTTGGTTGGTATTTGTTAAGCGCTTACTATGTGCAGAGCACTGTTCTAAGCGCTGGGTTAGATACAGAGTAATCAGGTTGTCCCACGTGAGGCTCACAGTTAATCCCCATTTTACAGATGAGGTAACTGAGGCACAGAGAAGTGAAGTGACTTGTCCACAGTCACACAGCTGACAAGTGGCAGAGCCGGGATTCAAACCCATGACCTCTGACTCCCAAGCCCGGGCTCTTTCCACTGAGCCACGCTGCTTCTCCGTTTTACAGATGAGGTAACTGAGGCACAGAGAAGTTAAGTAACTTGTCCAAGGTCACACAGCAGACAAGTAGAGGAGCAGGGATCGGAACTCAGGTCCTTCTGACTTCCAAGCCCATACTCTATCCAGAGGCCACAGTGCTTCTAGTGCACACTTGCCTGCTGTATGCCTTTGACTGAGTCACTTCACTCCTTGTGCCTCAGTTTTCTCATCCGTAAAATGGGGTTCAATAAGGAAAAGGAATGATGTTGGTTTTAGAAGCCCAAACTCAAGGGCATAATTTTTTATTCACATCTGTAATGCCTACTTCCAAATCTATAAAACATTATCAACAAAAACATTATTGAGAGCTTCCTGCAAGCTGAGCCCTTAATAAGAACACAGGTCCTTTTTCCTAGAAGTTGACCATTTAAAGGATGACATTAAAAATTCTGATTTTCATCAACAAAAACCCCTTTTACCTTATCAAGTTTTGAAGATCCCTTTACAAAGCTGTTGCAGATGAAACTCTAAACTTTTCTTGACAAAAATAAAAAACTAATTCAGTTTAATGCTAATGCACTTTATTTGTCATTTAAAAACTAATCAGCCATTTAAATTAATGACCTTGGCAAAAGTGGAGCGTTTTGTTTTCCCCCTGCAGTGAAATCAAAATGATGTTAAGACTTTTTTCTAGTGTATTAGAGCTATCATGTTGCTTATAATGGAGAAAAAAGGTTACATACTTTCACATTAGACTGCTACCTAGTTTTCTAAACCAAACTTTTTAGAATAGCTAATAGGAAACAAAACAGTGAGGGGGAAAAAACACATGATCATATGACATCTTTGTTTAATCAACAACAAAGATTTCACAGACATGCATTACTTAAACCACTAAACAAATACACATGTACCTTTTAAAGACTTCATGGGGTAACCAAAATTTCGCAAAGTGACTAAGTGAAACTTAGCACTAAAGTACTACCATTCAAGATTTTAGACCTGTCAGTATTGCTTATCTTTTATCCTCAAAGAAAATTCACGGCACCACAATCAAGGTGACCAAACTAAGCTTTAAATATATTAATAGCTTCAGTTTGCATGGTTATTAATTTAGTAGCACAGTCAATCAATAAATTGGGGTCTTAAATCGACCATTCCTCTTGAAATTATAAAACATCTAAGTAAAGACGTGACCAGTGAACTTTGAAAGAGCAGAGTTAATTCTACAAAGCATTTGAAAACAAAAAAAAACTAGTTGCCGCTGGTTAAAGACTAAAGAACGTACAGACCAAAGGTTACAGAGAGGAATGCTAATTAAAAAGCCAAAAAAAAGTTGCTCCAACTTGGGTTAAATAATGACAACTGATCAATCTAAAGCAAGACAAGTAGTTAAAATGACAGTGGTCTTTGCTTAAAAGCCTCAGGATAAAAACATATCATCAACATACTTAAAATGATGGTTAGGAACATTAATAATATATCAAGAATGAAGATAATATTCCTATGTCCCTCCCTACTTTGCAGATGTTTTGAGAATAGTGGCAAAGGATATGAAATCACTTTGGAAAAACCAAGCGAAGCAGCGTGGCTCAGTGGAAAGAGCACGGGCTTTGGAGTCAGAGGTCATGAGTTCGAATCCCAGCTCTGCCACTTGTCAGCTGTGTGACTTTGGGCAAGTCACTTCACTTCTCAGTGCCTCGGTTCCCTCATCTGTAAAATGGGGATGAAGACTGTGAGCCCCACGTGGGACAACCTGATTCCCCTGTGTCTACCCCAGCGCTTAGCACAGTGCTCGGCACATAGTAAAAGCTTAACAAATGCCAACATCATTAATATACTTGCCGATACAGTTATACAGAGTGAGCAAGAGAGGACTCTAAACTAGAGCTAACCCATTCGTCCAAAGCTCCCTCTCCATTGGGGGTCTGCACCTGACCCCTCCCCACCCACCTCTGTTTCCTGGGTAAACTCCCTCCTTGTGGGAGCAAGGTGGGCAGAATGTCCCTTCTCAGCTTTTCACCCTTTGGAATGATCTTTCCCTCTCGTCGCTTACCTCTCTCCCACATCCTGTCTCCGGCCTGGAATGCCTTCCCTTTTCCTATCCGACAATTTCACTCCCCACCTTCAAAGCCTTAGTGACGGCACATCTCTTCCAAGAGGGCTTCCCTAAGCCCTCATTTCCTCTTTTCCCACTCCTTTCTGCATCACCCTATTTTGCTCCCTCCTTCATCCCCAACAGCACACATCCATAATTTAGCATGTGCTACGAACTCCACACATTCCACTCCCTTGTGGTGAAAACCCGATTTGCTTGTATGCACCCCAAGCACTTAGTACAGTGCCTGGCACGTAGTAAGTGCTTAACAAATACCATAATAATAATTACTATTATTATTAAATGGTGATCTCCAATATGGTGGCTAAAACAATTCACTATTTGAAAGTGATCCTGATTTTTAACACTAATAATTAAGCAAGCTAATTATTTCCTTAATAATGAGTAAATACTGAGAAATTAGCTCAAGTTTAATATACAATATGAACATTGGAGAGGGAAACAAGTGGTTAGAAACCAGAGGCGTCTCCATTGCTTATAGTAATGAGCCAGGTTTCCAGTGACTTTCATTAAAAGTGTGTCCTTGTCTGAAAAGCTGGCAGATTTGAAAAGGTATCTGTTTGGCTATTAAAAAAAACCAAAGCTCCTGCCAACTTTGCCAGCTGACTTTTTCCTTAACCAGTCAGATGCCCCAAAACTTGCTATTTTGACCAGGTTATCTAAAGCTATGGGAGAACACTTGAACTTTTAGAATCCCGCCCATATAGAATCAACAGCGCCAGCCTATCGATGGATGCTATCTAAAATTCTTGAAATTTTAGCTCAAAAAGATTTTTAATTTAAAAAACTTATAAGGACAAAACTAAAGGGGAGTTTCAGAAACCAGGCAACAGTTTCCAAGAATTCAACAAATGTGCCAAATTTCCCCTGGAGCACATCCTATTCTAGTACTTCACTTGCAGGACTGTTCTCTTGTTGGCCAAATTTCAATAGGTCCCAGTGAGTATTCGGATATAGAAGACCCAATTAAAACTATGTAATATGTCAAGCCAACACGATTCTGCCTTAGTTTGCCTGTCCTCCAGCATGTTTTCTAGCTAAGGAATGAGAACAAGCCTCCACGAACCCGAACTAGGAACGTGAAATTGAATACGATGTGAAGCTGTACAGATTAGTAATGGGTAACTAAGAGAGACGGGGATTTTGAGGGAGAAGAGGAGCTGCTAGCCGGGACTGTGAGCTCAACTGGTGCAGGGGACTGATCTAATAACTCTGTTGCTCTGCACTCTCCCAAACCCTAAGTACAGTGCTCTGCACACAGTAACAGCTCAATGAGAACAATTAATTAACTAGGATATTCCTACACAGAGGTTGAACGTTAAGGAGGACCTCAACCATCTGTTCCTTCAAGCACCTTGGGCCAAGATGGAGACAAAACAGCAGCACTTACAGTCTCTCAGTTGAATCAATCAATCGCATTTATTGAGCGTTTATCGTGGGCAGAGCACTGTACTAGGCTCTTGGGAGAGCATAATATAACAGAGTTCTCCCCCAAAATCAGTTTCCCTAAAAGTCAGTCCCGTAAGCTTCAGATTCAGATTCCAAGTGATCTGTGATCCACCAAAAAACTTACAAAAAGTGTTGTTGCGCCATTCAGACGCAGCTAACACCTGCTTTAATCACATATCAGGCTAGACCTCCACACAGTGGAAGCACGGGCTGTAAATCGAACAAAGTAAAACCTCATCCAATTTTTTTTAAAAAGGAGGCACTCTGAGATATTCCCACTTAGTCTGCTTTTCACAAAGAAGGTACTTGGTGACCAGCTTACTTCTGTCCTTTCGTAGGATATTGAAGCAAAGGTTTTTAACATATTCTAGACTTAAATCTGAATTAGCAGATTTCTCTGCATGAATAGTAATTTAAAAAGATACTACTATGAAAGGACTTGTTCATATACTTAGCTCTTGCTAAAGAAGCCTAATAACTGAATTAGCAAGCGAGCTGGAGAGTGTAGCACTTTATAAATTATATTTCATATATTCAATTGGATAAAATGCGTTTTTTAGATATAGCTCAATTATAATGATTCACCTAAAATGACAGTGATCCAAGCATAAATAAAATTTTGCCTTGGGCACCAAAGCACCCGTCCCAGCATTTTTACGGCTGGGTCTTTTTCAACACGGAACCCATTTGTAAAAAACTATCCAAAACTCAAACAGCCATAGTATTTTCGAGTACAGTTGGCCTGTACCTGTTCTGTGAGCCTGCCTCCGATTCTGCTTCCCCACGTTGGCTCCTACTGTGTGTTTGTGACACCAAGAAAACCCTCCAGCAATATCACAACAGCTGTCTCTGAAGAAACTCTGTTCTCCTGTACTGAAAACAAAGGACTGCGTACTGACGTAATGGCTTAGAACAAGAATTTCCTGGAACGTATATGACAGCACGTTCTGTGAATGTAAACAATTTCGGGACAATGTTAAATCATCCTTCCAATTTACTTTCATTTTAAAAATTGGTAACTGCTGCTACAAATTCAAGTCAAATATTTCCATTTGAGCGGTCTGATTCTTCAAATAATTGAACAAGTGAGTTTCTGCTCTATTTAGCATACGATTTACATACACGGTTATATGGTCACCAACTATCAGCGTTAATTATAATGCTTCAAGGGCATCAGTTACTGAACTGGGGGTCAGCACTATTTAAGTGGGAAGGGATGGGAGGGATGTGAAGAGATGGAGGAAAGGACACCAGGAACCAAGCAGCAAATAGCACTGATCGATCGGAGAGAAGGAGAATCTCTACTCCCAGTAGATACAGGTCCCTCGAGCCAGGCATCCTTGGAGGTCCTTAAGTGTATTCAGCAGCAAAGGAAGAGGAGGATGGTAGATTAGGGGAAAGAGGAGGATGAAGAAATTCCACCGCAAAGGAGTGGGAAAAGAGAAAGAGAGGATGAGAGAGCAAAATGGGCTGGTTGTCAGAGTGAGACGGATCTAAAGAGTGATAAAAAGCGCTTTTTCTGGTGATTGCATGGAAAGCCAGGGAAAGGGGCAGAGGAAGAGGTCCTGGTCCTGGGAGAATGGAAAGATAGCACCATCCTGGGGTCAAAGGTGAAAACCAAGTCCAAAGATTTCTGAGAATAAACCGGACGTTTCTGGCAGGAAAAAATACAGTGTGAAATGCTACTAGGGTGAGAAAGTGGATTTGACAAGTTTGCAATAACTGTTCATTTGGCACATTTTCCAAGAATGTTCATGTAAGATAATATCTGTCTGAAGCATGAGCTTAAATATTACCAAAGCAAAGTAGAGAGCAAGGATTAAAAAGTGTATAATCACTGGGATTTGAGAGATCTGAAAATCATGACTCCTTATTCTGTACAGAGTCAGTATTGTTTTTCCTCCTATACTGATGAGAGAAAGTTGTCTTTTTTAATACGACTGAACTACGTTTTCCACTCTAACACGAAATAAGAGAGGGAGTTAGAGTGGGTGGTAGGTAATCATTTTACGTATTAGAAAATATAATACAGAGGGATTTGCCAGGGGTTTTAAACATTTTACAGTATAGGTAATCCTTTGTGTCACCTTTTTTGGAAGGAAAACCCTGGGCCTCTGTCTGCTCTAGAGCTTCAACCCAACTCTTGGTTCACGCCCCCACAAGGAAACCTGGGATACAGCCAAGTGGAGAGTTTACTTCAATATAAGATAAGGATGGTATATTGTATTGTAGTAGATTTTAGTAGAACAACTAAGGCCCACACCCTAATTACGGAGAAACGCCATGGCCAAGTGGATAGAGCATGGGCCTGGGAGTCAGAAGGCCCTGTGTCTGCCACTTGTCTGCTATGTGTAACCTGTGGCAAGTCACTTCACTTCTCTGTCCTTCAGTTACATCACCTGTAATAAAATAGGGATGAAAACTGAGCCCCTGGTGGGACTTGGACTGTGTCCATCCTGATTAACTGGTATCTAATCCAGGGCTTAATACAGTGCTTGGCACATAATTAAAGCTTTAAAGATACCGTTAAAAAAATATAGCGACACCCTAAACAAAGTAGCAGAACACCAATTCCATTCAAGTTTCTGTTCTGAAGCAGAGTCACCTTGCAGATACTAATGGGCTTGGTCCATTGAACAATCACAGCAGTGCCAGGCTCTACAGCAGAGTCCATCTTTATCCTTCTTGTCTTTTTCCACCATGGCCTAATGGAAAGAGCACGGGCCTGGGAAGAGAGGACCTGGGTTCTAATCCCGGCTCCACCATCTACCTGCTGTGTGATCTCAGGCAAGTCACTTCACTTCTCTCCTCAGTTCCCTCATCTGCAAAATGGGCATTCAATACCTGTTCTCCCTCCTGCGGGACCTGATTATCTTCCACTAAACTGCAAGCTTGTTGTGGGCAAGGAATGTGCCTGTTACAGTATACTCTCCCAAGCACTTAGTATAGTGCTCTGCACACAGTAGGTACTAAATAAATTCAACTGACTGAGTTTAGTACAGTACTTGACACACAGTAAGCACTTAAATGTTACAATTACTATTATTTTTATTATTATTATGTCCACTGGCCCCAATTTTATTACCCAGAAGAGAATAAAGTGCAAACTAGTCATTATTTGCAATCTGGGTTCCTTAATAACTAGGTGAAGGCAACCCCCTGAGCAAAACTCTCCACTAGCTCCATCATCCGTTCCTTTGTACACAGTTTTGGCAGGATCAGGACCAAAGTCTCAGGGTCACGACTTTCCTATTGTTCTAGATTGTTGATTCCATCATACACACACCTAGTTGTTCTCTGGTCTGTAAATGTGGCTAGGCACGGTGGGATTTCATCAGCTTGACATGTGACTGATAATCCCTTCCCAATGAATACATTTAATTGGCTGTGGCATTAAGTGGGGTCACACCCTAAATTGTGAGCTGGCCAGCAGAAAACGTGCAAGCCAAGCTGCCTTCTCTCGCATCTGGCTCAATTTCCCTACACAGCGCGCTCTTTTGATCAGGTAATTTCGGTGAGAATGGGAAGCGAAGCATCGTCCCTCTTCCTGGAAAAGTACCACAGTTCCTGGCACTCTGGTTCCCAGGCTGGCCATGGGTAGGCTCGTAGGGTCGTCTCCCCAAATCTCAGGAGCAGGTGGATGAGGGCCGGAAGCAGCACACTGCTCTCCACTTCCCACTACAAAGGTGGGAATTTCCCAATTTTCCCTAACTAGGGCAAAATCAAGGATCCCAATCCCAGTAGAAAGGAGGAGGTGGACTACATGCAGCTTTCCATCACCTTCTTTGATTTTCTATCACCCCTCAGTATGGCGATGAAATCAAAACAAAGTCATCTAAATGCCCTTTCCCCTTCAGCTGTTACTTCTTCGGGGGGGAGGCAGCGAGGGCTAGGGGAAAGAGAGAGTCAGGAGACCAAGGTACTAGTCCGCGCTCTACCATTTCCACTGTGTGCAACCTTGGACAAGTCTCTCAATCTCCCTAGGCCCAGTTTCCTCTTCTGAAAATGGAGATAAGATACTGAGACCCATGGGACAGGAACTGTGTCCAAGCTAACTTTATATTTCCCCTGCATATAGCAGAGTAAGCACTTAGTAAACGCCGCCATTATTATTCAATAGTATTTATTGAGTGCTTACTATGTGCAGAGCACTGTACTAAGCGTTTGGAATGTACAATTCGGCAACAGATAGAGATAATCCCTGCCCTTTAACGGGTTTACAGTCTAATCTTACAGTCTAATTATTATTATCATTGTAGCTTCCAGCCATTGCACCAAGCATCCATTTAAAGATGATGTGTTCTTTTAAAGCGTTAACCCGACAGGCCTTTTTTTCCTCAATTTGGTCCTCAGAATTTGGAATTGGGGCCAGACTCCAAATTTTGCCAATACCTATTGGGCTTGGCTTTCCTTGGAAGTCTGGCTTGTCTAGAGATCTACCAACAGCTAAAAGGGAATTTCCTTTCCTTTTTTTCTGGAGGAGGGGATGGAGGAAAAAAAACATCACACAATCAGAGAATATGTGATCTTGTTTATGTTGTTTAATGGGGAGAATTACTGCATAACCTATTCTTTGCCTTTTTTTTAAAACGATATTTAGGTGCTTACTATGTGCTAGGCACTGTACTAAGAGCTGGCATAGATATAAACTAATCAGGTTGGGCACAGTCCATGTCCCATCCGGGGAATCACAGTCTTAATCCTCATTTTAGAGATGAAGTAACTGAGGCATAGAGAAGTTTAGTGATTTACCCTAGGTCACAGAGCAGAAGAATGGAGTCAGAATTAGAACCCGGGTCCTTCGGACACCCAGATCCATACTCTATCCATTAAGCCATGCAGCTTCTCAGTCCAAGAAGCATGTATGTTTTTTTAAGAAATCGGGAAACATGACATGGTTAGTTCATTTCAAAAAGAGAATAAAAGATAATATTTGCAAATACTTCAGTCTATTCAGAACTTTTCTCCTTGTTGAAGATTTTAGTCAACCACATAAAGCAGGGTCATTTCAGACTGCAAGATTATGTGTAAGGTGGGAACTAGCTGAAAATGTTGCAGCTTTCAAATCTCCAGGGGACAGCCTGAAGCAATGTTTTCCTTGAAGTCTTCATTGTTCCCCACATTCCAACCAGAGAACTTCCTTTTCATTGTACTAAGGCAAGATGTGGTCAGAGGACTCAGTGGGGATTCAAAAGGCAACATCTTGGCTCCTCCAGAGCCCCACTGGGTGGGTCAGCAGCAAATCAAGGCAGCAGGGTAGAACCAAGAGAAAAACCCACAGTCTGTCAGCATTACAAAACGGTCGGAATTCCAGGCCTGTAGTTAGAGATTTGGGAAATGCTCAAAAGAAATAGAACAGGGGAGGGAGAATGATCTGGATTTGATCTGTTTTAGCATCGCATCACAGCTCTCCGGTAAACTACTCAATGAAATGATGAGCATCAAGCTTTCTCTAACTCTTTCCAACTATGATCAATCAAGCCTATCGCTCGATTTTGTGTGCGAGACAAGGTGTGCCTTACTATATCGAAAGGTCTGGTCAGTCCCACATTGCATTTTTGGGGCACACCCACACACCTGGACAGACACCATCATCTGCAGCTAAGTATATATTTGCATGGGGTTTTATTGAATTAGGGGGTATTAGTCGTAGCAGAGTTATAACCTATTCACAAATGAGAAAATTATGACATAAAGAATTGAAGTGACTTGCCCAGTGTTACTCACAGACATGCTGAAAGAACCAGACTTGCAACTGGACCAACCCTTGTTTCATCTTCTGAATTCTTTGGGGCCATTTTTTTCCTGCACTTGATGTGTCATTTTCATAAATGCGAAGATTCAAGCACATCTGATGATGAGAACAATTAGCCCCAGCTGGCAGAGTTTGATTTCTAAATCAAACAGATTTAGAAACCTGCTCAACCCACATCCAACTAGACAATGAGAAGGGGAGGTCACTCCCACCTTTTTTGAACTTTAATAGTACTCTACGTGTCAGGATGCCTGTTTCTAATGTCTTCAATATATATAAAAAAAAGATTCCAAGCCTGAAAAATCCCTCCAGATTGCCTGGGTTTTTGTAATATTTTACTTCTTGAATACACTTTCGATATCCTATTCTTGACACCTTTGTTTTCATTCTGACCTCCATCACTTGGAAGAATATCATCCCCTTAGGACAATATATTTAAATGAATCATATCCATTCTCCCTTAGCCCCCACAGATTTTTTTTTTCACATTATCACTATCCCATCCACAATTCTAAATCTTCAAAATGGTTTTCTTGATTTTGCTCTCACTGTGCAACTTCATGTATAAGGGTGCTCTAATCACCCTCACAGACTTTCACCATAATGAAGTTCTGATTTCGGGCAGAACGCATTTTATTGGCACAGTCCCATGCTAGTGAATCCAGTCAAGTGCACTGTCCATGTGCCAGACAATTCCTTGATATTGTTTATATTTAAATTGATTCAATTTTAAAAAACAACACTAAAATGTCTTTGGGGACTCCTTCCACATAAATCGGTTCAAGCTTTCATTACACTGCAGGATTCTTGATATGATCTGGCTTGTAATCTCAACTTGTTTTTTAGCCAGTGGAAAACATTCTGAAATAAAAATTAATTTGAGGAATACTTCACAAAACTGTTTCCCATTATGTTTTCATCACTTAAAATTCAACGGGGGAAAATAGATAACTGACAGAAAACATGGAGAAAGTGGCGCACACATTGATTTCCACACTTATCGGCGACCATGTGCCTGACATCTTAATATCTTACAATTCTAACGCTTCCAAAGATGAGGTCAATTTGCTCTGTTAGCCAAAGGAAATAAGTTTTGCACTTTCAACTTATTCTCTGGGGGCATTTTGGTTCACAACCGAAGATAAACGTGCACCCCAGCTGAGGCCCAGAGCTGAAGGAGCAGGGTGCTGACATTCTAGATTTAAGTGAACTGACGGAACTCTCAAATATTCTCATTCAATACCTGCCCACACAATGCCCGATCTCAATGTCTAGATCCCAGCCCTCCTTCAAATCACATACTGTGCAGTAGCAGCCCACATGCCACCCTAACAAATTTTTTCATAAACATTCCAACTGTTAAATTACAATCGACAATAATTTCCCAGCCCAAAGAGAACACGGCCAAAGGGTTTTGCTTGCCATATGACCAAAATGAAGATCCAGCTTCCTAAAATGTTTTATCAGTCGTATTTATTTACTGTATGCAGAGCACCATACTGAGCACTTGGGAGAATACAATATTACAGAACTGTGAGCCCGTCACTGGGCAGGGATTGTCTCTATCTGTTGCCGAACTGTACATTCCAAGCACTTAGTACAGTTCTCTGCACATGGTAAGCACTCAATAAATACTAACGTCGGTGTTTGTTAAGGTTGGTATTTGTTAAGCTCTTACTATGTGCCGGGCACTGTTCTAAGCGCTGGGGTAGACACAGGGGAATCAGGTTGTCCCACGTGGGGCTCACAGTCTTAATCCCCATTTTACAGATGAGGTAACTGAGGCACCGAGAAGTTAAGTGACCGAGCCGAGCCGGGATTCGAACCCATGACCTCTGACTCCAGAGCCCAGGCTCTTTCCACTGAGCCACGCTGCTACTACTGAATGAATGAATTTGGTAGACATGTTCTCTGCTCCAAGGATTTCCACTACTAATGAACTTCACATTTCTTTCCTGAATACCGCTGCAGGGAACAAGGATGGTAAGAGGATCGCATACCAAGAATGGAATTTCATAATTGAGCATTCACACAGTAGTTATAACTCTTTAAAACTTCAGCAGAGGTGTCACTTGACTGTTTCCTGGCAACAACGCATCGGTAAACGGCTCCAAAGAGTAATCTAAATTGCCCGATTTGATACTGGGAACTGTTGAGCTTCTCTTATTTAGTGGCTTAGTTAGTCATCCGGAAATTATGTATCTTTTGAATTTACCAGAGAATACATCTGTATTCTAGATAATTTTTCCCAAATTCCTAAAATCAAATACTGTAATAATCCATGCTGTGAGGAGTTTCTTTAACAACATGGCATAGTGGATAGAGCACAGGCCTCGGAGTCAGGTCATGAGTTCTAATCCCAGCTCTACCACTTGTCTGTGTGACCCTGGGCAACTCACTTCACTGTGCCTCAATTGCCTCATCTGTAAAATAATAATGTTGGTATTTGTTAAGCGCTTACTAGGTGCCGAGCACTGTTCTAAGCGCTGGGGTAGACATAGGGGAATCAGGTTGTCCCACGTGGGGCTCACAGTCTTCATCCCCATTTTACAGATGAGGGAACTGAGGCCCAGAGAAGTTAAGTGACTTGCCCACAGTCACACAGCCGACAAGTGGCAGAGCCGGGATTCGAACTCATGAGCCCTGACTCCAAAGCCCGTGCTCTTTCCACTGAGCCACGCTGCTTCTCCAATAGAGATTCCAAAATAGAGATTGAGACTGTGAGCCCCATGCGGGACAGGCGCTGTGACCTAACAAAATTTGCTTGTATCCACCCCAGTGCTTAGTACTGTGCTTAACAAAAACCATTATTATTAAATACATAAACAGTGTGGCTCCCATTCAGCACTGGGGCCAAAAGATGCTTCAGAGAAGCAGCGTGGCTCAGTGGAAAGAGCCCGGGCTTGGAAGTCAGAGATCATGGGTTCGAATCCTGGCTCTGCCACTTGTCAACTGTGTGACCGTGGGCAGGTCACTTCACTTCTCGGTGCCTCAGTGACCTCATCTGTAAAATGGGGATTAACTGTGAGCCTCACATGGGACAACCTCATTACCCTGTATCTACCCCAGCGCTTAGAACAGTGCTCTGCACATAGTAAGGGCTTAACAAATGCCAACATTATTATTAATATGTGGCAGATAACTGAAGAAGTTAATTCTACAGTTAAATGCTCAAGGCAGCTGGAGCAATACCTGACGCTCTTGTTCCATCTAGGATGAGCCCCCTTTGTATGGAATTGACTCTCAAATTTTGTATTTCCTTACGTTGTTTAAGCAGTGTGCCCTATTGGCAAGAGCACGCACCTGGAAGTCACAGGATGTGGGTTCTAATCCCAACTCCACCACTTGACTATTGTGGGACCTTGGACAAGTCATTTAACTTCTGGGCCTCAGTTTCCTCATCTGTAAAATGGACTCTTTAGCAGAAGCAGCTTGACACAGTGGATGGAGCACAGGCCTGGGAGTCAGAAGGTCACGGGTTTTAGTCCCGGCTCTGCCGCCCGTCTGCTGCGCGACCGTGGGCAAGTCACTTCTCTGGGCCTCAGTCGCCTCATCTGTGGAATGGGGATTGAGAATGGGCCCCGCAGGGCAGGTGCGGTGTCCAACCCGGTTTGCTTGTGTCCGCCCCAGGGCTTGGTGCAGTGTCTCGCACATAGTAAACGCTTAACAGATACCATAATTATTATTAAAATCCTTCTCTCTTCTACTTAGACTGTGAGCCCCCATGTGGGACACGGGAATGTGTCCAACCAAGTAATCTTGTACCTACCCCAGCTCCTAAAACAGTGAGCATTTGGTGAATAATAAGCTATTAACAAGAACTGTAATTATTATTAGTACTAGTAATAGCACCCCAAGGATGCTTTCACACCAGAGGGGAAATATGCTCGGAACCAAGTGATCTTATCTCAAGTAAAACTGTACTTCTTTTAAGGGGCGGGCTATATTTTGCACAGCCTGAATCCACCACTTGTGGATAATGTTATGGTTTCAATAAAATGTAATAGGAAGAAATCCATCATCTACTACTACTAAGCTAAGTCATTTTGCTTCCCAAGTTCCACTGAGAGCTCCGGTGTGGCGTGCTAGATAACTCAGCCACTTTGGGCCATTTACCTTTTAAGCTAGATCTGCAATTCAGGCATAGAAAAAATCCGTGGGTTTTTATGTTGTTGTTGTTTGGGTTAGTGTAAAGTTGCTTACACTTGGTCATAATGCCTATTTGTCAATATCAATACTGCACTTTGGGTTTCGTTGGGGTCAGTGTCAAGTTGTGTACACAAATCATAATGACTGTGGATATTTGTCAATATCAATACTATATTTTATTGTTTTTGTTTGGGTTAGTGTAAAATTGCTTACTTTCACAATGCCTGGTATTTGTCAATGTCAATACCGCATTCTGTTTTTTGTTCGGTCAGTGGAAAGTTGTGTACACTAAGCATAATGACTGCTGATATTTTGTCAACATCAGTACTCCATTAGCTTCCAGACTACATGGCACTTTGGGGAGAAATTCTTTGGGTCAGGTTTACACTCCTTTCAACCCATACGTTGAGAGGTGAAGTAAAAAAACAGTTGGTATTTGTTAAGCGCTTACTATGTGCAGAGCACTGTCCTAAGCGCTGGGGTAGATACAGGGTAATCAGGTGGTCCCACGTGGGGCTCACAGTCTTAATCCCCATTTTACAGATGAGGTAACTGAGGCACAGACAGGTGAAGTGACTCGCCCACAGTCACACAGCTGACAAGTGGTGGAGCCGGAATTCAAACCCATGACCTCGGACTCCCAAGCCCGTGCTCTTTCCACTGAGCCTCGCTGCTTCTCTCGCCAACTCCCCAGGGTCTTCCCCAGGGACTGCGTCAGGGCACCAGCTCAGGTCACTCATTGAGTGACTGAGAACCAGCTCCAGACAATGGTTTCCCCCGTTCCATTGGAACTTGGGAAGAGGAGGTTCTGACTTGCCCACGGTCACACAGCTGACAAGTGGTGGAGCCGGGATTCGAACCCATGACCTCTGACTCCCAAGCCCGTGCTCTTTCCACTGAGCCACGTTGCGTCTCTCGCCCGGGGTCTTCCCCGGGGACTGTGTCAGGTCACCAGCTTGGGTCACTCATTGAGTGACCGAGAACCAGCTCCAGACAATGGTTTCCCCCGTTTCATTGGAACTTGGGAAGAGGAGGTTTCCAGGAGCCAACTCAGCTCTCCCCAGGTGTCCTCAAAATGCAGGAAGATGGGTCCGACACAAGTAGAAAGGTTGTCCAAGGGCTGATCTGCTCTCATCTGCCAGGGATCTATCCTGTCAAAACAGTCTATTCTATGCTTCTATTCTAAGCAAAACAGTCTATGCTATTTCGGCAGGTCATCGTGCTCCCCTTGGAAGGTTCTGGAATTTGCCCAGCCATGTTGGAAGGCCGGCTCTGGCAATATATAAAGCTCCCATCATCAAAGGCTGCATCTCGGTCCTTTAAAGCAAGAAGAAGCTTACTGCAGCGGACACCTGGAGTTTAGGTCACGTCTGAGGCTCCCTAATACTATCTGCACAAAAAGCTGCATGGCGGGCTTCAGAGATGGGAGAACTAGGTCTCCTCGTGAGAGTCCAATTTTCATTAGGTGGATGACTTGGATATTATTTTGAATATAAGGACTACTGCACTTGGGTTCATTCAAAACTTTTACTGATGAAGAGAAAACTGGGGATTCGTCGCCGAGAAATGACCCCTTTGGTGGAGAGAAAATTGGCTGTGGCTCTAAGTAATGCTACAGTGTTATCTAGATCACACTTGTTAGAGATTAGGGTCATAAGCAAAGTTCTAACCAGGCAGTTCCTTCTGGGTGCACGGATCTGTACTGAGTTTAACTTAGTCAAATCAGTCGATGATATTTTAGTCCTTACTGTTCTGGGAAGCACCACCATGCGCCAAAGCCACGATTCCTGCCGTGGGCCTCTACAGGGGAACAGGAGTCAATCACGTAGGTAACGCGGGAGCAAATACGAGGATGTAGGAGTTAGTAACATCGGTATATTGGGGTGAAGTGACCAGATGAATAATTGAATATGTGTATGCACCAATGCTGAGAGTGGATGGTAAGAGCACGGGCGTGGGAGTCAGAGGTCATGGGTTCTAATCCCGGCTCCGCACCTTGTCTGCTGTTTGACCTTGGACAAGACACTTCGCTTCTCTGTGCCTCGGTTACCTCACCTGTAAAATGGGAATTAGGACTGTGAGCCCCATGTGGGACAGAGACTGTGACCAACCTGACTACCTTGTATCTACCCCAGAGCTTAGAACAGTGCTTGGCACATAATAAACGCTTAACCAACACCATTATTATCATTATTCATTTGATCATATTTATTCAATATATTTATTAAGTGCTTACCACGTACAGAGTCAGCCCTAAGTCGTCAAGATAGCACCAAGACTAAAAACTCACATCACGCCAGCAACACCTTAACCTATTCTAAGTGGGCAAGTTGTAAAGAGGCTGCCCAGATCACATCTTCTTAGAGAAGCAGAGTGGCTCAGTGGAAAGAGCACGGGCTTTGGAGTCAGAGGTCATGAGTTCGAATCCCAGCTCTGCCACTTGTCAGCTCTGTGACTGTGGGCAAGTCACTTCGCTTCTCTGTGCCTCAGTTCCCTCATCTGTAAAATGGGGATTAAGACTGTGAGCCCCACATGGGACAACCTGATTCCCCTGTGTCTACCCCAGCGCTTAGAACAGTGCTCTGCACATAGTAAGCGCTTAACAAATACCATTATCTTCTGACCCTGAATCTCATCGCAACAGCAGAAAGTGCATCGGGCATTTGCCATTTTATTCCAGGACTAGGCTGCAATAGGAGATTGGGCAAAGTGAGCCCTTTGTCCCCCAAATCGACATTTTCACTGAGGTTTACAGTATTTTGAGGAGGACGACAAGCCATTTGCCTTTTTGGCATTTGGAATGAAAATAAAGATCGAAACGCTTAAATGCTTTATTCTTTTCCTGAACAAATGATTGTTATTAGTTAGAACTTCTTAATAACGGTATCGCCCATCAAAAACAATGGGCACATTTTGGTTCAGTCTTGGAGACTTTAGGGTGGAGAACCAGTGGGAAGAAATGGATAAAAATGCCAGCAGTTGTCAGCGTAGCCTCACTCGCCCTCTCTCTAAGCTCACTGTGGGCAGGGAATGTGTCTACCAACTGATGCTGTACTCTCGCAAGCGCTTAGAACGGTGCTCTGCACACAGCAAGTACTCAATACATATGACTGACTAATTGATCCTTCGCCTGTCATGTTCCCTCTGGGGTAGTGGGTAAAACAAGGACATAAATGGCACTATTGATTAGATGAGTTCTTGTGGCAGTCAGGTTGGAAAACAATAAAAGGTTCAACAGGGCTTTCCCTTTTTGAAAAAACACACGAGCATTCTTTGAATGCCAACCCAGAGTGAACGTCCATCCCTGAAACAAAAGATGGATTATTTTATATGAAAATAGAAAAAAGTGTGTCTAGTTATGGTATTACTGAATTGGATCACATTTTTTAAAAATTATCGTTTAAAGTGACTTGAACACCATTTTTTAAATCACAATGGTGATTTTTAGGAGACTATTGGCCTGGTTAATTTTCTCAATTCTAACGTAAGAGTTTGAATTCAAATGTGTGAATGTCTCTGAGGGAAAAATCTCTTGCTCGCTGGGCCCGTGAAACCAGAATAGCGTGCTTTTTCTGGACATTTTCCATAATGATAATAATAATAACAGTGTCAAGCACTGTTCTAAGTGCTGGGGTAGCTGCAAGCTAATGAGGCTGGATACAGTCCCTGTCCCACATGGGGCTCACAGCCTTAATCCCCTTTTAAAAATGAGGTAACTGAGGCATAAGTTCAGTGACTTACCCAAGGTCACCAAGCAGATAAGCGGCAGAGCTACAGTTATGGGGGTCTAGAGTTATGCTGGCCTGTGGTGTGGTCTGGGGCAAGTCACTCACCTATTCTGAGTCTCAGTTTCCTCATCTTTAAAAGGGGTACAAAATACCTCTCCATCGGCTTCCTAGATTGTAAGGCCCAGATGGGACAGGGACTGTATCTGGCACCTAAGAAGCGCTTCACACCATAATTATTATGCATCTGCTCCTCTACCCCAAGAATGCACAGTTATTTTGGCTTGAGGCACTTTTTTCTTTTCTAGGTCAACGAGCTAATGTGGCAGGGTGGGAGGGTGGTAACTTCCTCTGGAGAGAGCTGTGAAAGTGATGGACTGCTGAGAAAATCCCCAGCTGCCACTTAGGAGCCATTTAAGATTGGGCTCTAAACACCTTTTCCAAGCAGCAAATTTAACTACTTTATTTTACATCGTTATCTTGCTTGGATTGTTGGTTTTGTGATTGTCGTCGAGCTTTCCGGAGTTACTCGTCCGCCTTGTTTACCCCATTTAGCTTGTGGACCCATGTGGGAGGGGAACCCTGCCTGATCAATTTACCTTGTGTTTGTCCCAGGGCTTAAAACAGTGCTTCACACAGAGTAATGAATAAATATCATTAGTACTACTACAAATAAACTGGGAGGGCTTCCATTACAAAGACTTGCCAGTTGTGAGCCACAAGTTTCAATTTTTAACCAAAAAACCCTCCGGGATGTACAAAATGAAAGAAGGTTTTATTTCAGCGATTTTTTTTTCCCACATTCCCACACAAGCAGACGGGGTTTCCTTCCAAAAGTATGCCCCAATATGTGCCATAAAGCATTGTACATCCTGTGGGGTCCTGGTAGGGCAAGGACCATGTTTGATCTGTTTACCCTATACCTATTTGGCGCTCATTCAAACAACATACCTAAATCACTAAACTAATTGTACTGCATCACAGAGTTGATGAAACTACCATCCCTAGCTTATTATATGCAAATCACCAGTCTGAAGTAGGATTTAAGGTACCCCATGTCTTCTGTGGTTTTGGACAGGCTAGAAATGACAGGATCTGTCCTGTTTCCAGCAAAGCCTGGGACGGCAGAAGTAGTGATCTCTTTCACAGCCACTAAGTTCACTGTTTTCCAGCTCATCTGGGTCACCTACAGGGATGGCAGAAGCTCAAACTGAGGGTGTGTTTCGCCCTTTAAGTCGGTCAACAACATGTACTGAGAGCTCATAGCTTCCCTATTTTATTCTTTAAAAGGACCAAACCAACTCCTGAATCTGGACAAGGAACACACTGTCATTTTTAACACCCTTCCCATGTTTACTCCATGAAAATATAGAAAGAAACATTAAAAAAAAAAGAAAGGCAGAAAACTACATACAGTTAATCTTTCGACTATGTTGACGAAGTTTCTATAAAGTGCAGAGTGGAATCAATTCTCCAATAATTTGGGGGTAATGTTCTCAGGAATCCCATAGTTATTCAAAACCTGGTTATACCGCTCACATCTCGACTGACACCTTCATATAAAAAAAAATGGTGGTATTTGTTAAGCGCTTACTATGTGCAAAGCACTGTTCTAAGCGCTGGGGGATACAAGGTAATCGGGTTGTCCCACGTGGGGCTCACAGTTTTAATCCCCATTTTACAGATGAGGTAACTGAGGTACAGAGAAGTTAAGTGACTTGCCCAAAGTCACACAGCTGGCAAGGGGCGGAGCCGGGATTCGAACCCATGAACTCTGACGCCCAAGCCCGCGCTCTTTCCACTGTACCACGCTGCTTCTCTATGGGCACTACCATCGCGTTCATTCCTATCCAGACAAACTGGCACCATCGGAAACACAGTCTCTAATGCACCAAAACCCCACCTTCTCGACAAGTCTTCCTCAATTAATATCCCAGCACCCTACGTCTTAAAAACCCACCAGCCAATCCTAGCACTCATGAGGTGATTTATTTTACCCATCCTCAGCAGTCTTGAGTATTTGTCTATTCTACTGTACATTAAGTGGTTTATTTGGATGACTAGGTTTGCCTCTCCCATTAGCGTGTAAACTCCTTATGGGTACGGAATGGGTCGTTTCTTCTATACTTCCCAAATGCTTAAAACTGTGCATTGTACCAAGTGGGCGCTGATTAGATACTTAAACACTCAAAGCATCTATCCAAAATGTGTACTGAAAATAGGCACTATGGAAAAACTGACAGTTTTATACCGTGCTCTGAGGGAAGTCTAACGAAAAGAGCACAGACCTGGGATTCAGAAGGACCTGGGTTCCAATTCCGGTTCTGCCCCTTGTCCGCTGAGTGACCTTGGTCAAATCACTTCACTTCTCTATGCTTCAGTTACCTCCTCGTAAAATGGGGATTAAACCTGCAAGCCCCATACGGGACAGGGACTGTTACCAACATGATTAATTCATATCTACTCCAGCACTTGGTACGGTGCCTGACACATCGTAAGCACTTAACAAATACCATTTTTAGAAAGAATGAATATAGTCCCTGCTCCCGAGGAGCTTACAATAATATATAGCTGTCTGTCCTTCATTTTTGAGGTGGACATCACCGCAAACCAATGTGTGATTCACAAGCCCCACACCCAGCACTGTTTACAGAAAGGGAGGCAGCTTTGTGGAGCCGCTGATGCAGAGGAGACGGGCCTTCAGTCCCCTTCTCCACTAAGCCTTTACTGCAAGAGATTTCCGTCAGCCCACCTCCTCTGTCAGCTGCGGTCATCTCCCAAGGCTGTTGATTTGTTTGAGACTCTGCTGCGTTGTGACTTTCGGGAAGTTTTTGCTTTCCTCTGGACTCGTGTCTCGTTTTGGTTCCCCACTCAGTAGCTGCTTTCATCCACCAGTCTGCCCCTCTACACTGTAAACTCATTATGGGCAGGGAAAGTGTCTGCTGGTTCTGTTGAACCGTACTCCCCCAAGTGTTTAGTACAGTGCTCTGTGCATAGTAAGCACTCAATAAGTGTCATCCATCGATTAATTGGCATCTTCTTCTCTTGGATCGTATCCAGTAGAGCTGTGTTGCTGTGACGATTACCTAAATACTGAACAATTGTGTTTTAGGATGTCACGGTTGGTAATATGGTGCGGCCATTTGAAGTTGCGCGTGGTTTTTAGATGCTGGTGACGTGTCTTCTTTAGTAGAATCAGGTCTCACAGCCATTCAGGAGGTCGAAGGCTATTGCAGCCTTGTAGACAGTCAGCCTGGCATAGAGTTTACTCTCCAAAGTCTTTAGTGCCGTCTTCCAAAGGTCAGGCTGACCATTTTTATTCCCTTTTCTATCTTTACATGTATCTTTTCATCCCCCGAGTCTGCTGTAGTGTACTCTCCCAAGTGCTTAGAACAGAGCTCCGCACACAGTAAGCACTCCGTAAATACAGTTAATGGATCACCGGAAAAATACTGCCTAGATAGAAGAATTCAGGGACTACTTTAAATTCTGTGCTGCCGACAAAAACCTTCAGTTGCGCATAGGACTTTGCTGGTACGGGACTCCCACTTTCCTCTGACTTGTCGGCCCATTACGCTCTGCTGCATCTGCAAGGGGATTCATCAACATTTGCTTGCCTTCTTTTGTGTGTCCCTCTAGAGCCCAGGCATCTGCATACAGCCCTTCCTCAAGGGTTGTCGATGAAGCTCTTATCCTGTTATTTATTTTCCAGTGGATCCGAAACCTGTACCAATTCTAGCTCGTTGATCTCTCACTGTATTCTGCTTCACCCTGATTATGATGGGGAAAGGGAAGCAGCATGGCGGAGTGGATAGAGCATGTGCCTGGAAGTCAGAAGGACATGGGTTCTAATCCCAGCTCTGCCACTTGTCTGCTGTGTGACGTTGGGCAAGTCACTTAACTTCTCTGGACCTCGGTTATCTCATCTGCAAAATGGGAATTAAGACTGTGAGCCCTATGTGGGACAGGGATCGTGTCCAACCTAATTACCTTGTATCTACCCCAGAGCTTAGAACAGTGCTTGACACACAGTAAGCACTTAACAGATACCATCATCATCATCATCATCATCATAGTAAGTACTTAAATGCCGCAATTATTCTGATCCAGTGGAAAGAGCATGGGCCTGGGAGTCAGGAGACCTGGCTTCTAATCTCTGCTCTGCCAGTTGTTTGCTATGTTACTATGGGCAATTCACTTCTTTTGTGGCTCCGTTCTTCTGTGCTCCATCTTAAATTGTAAGCCCCAGGGTTTGACACACAGTAAGCGTTTAACAAGTACCATAGAAAAAGGTAGAAACTCAGATGGGGACTTTTTTCAGGACAGGTGAACTTGCTTAGCAATTTTCAGACGTGGCCCATTAAAAGCTTGTCAAATGCTTATGTAGGGGAAGTAACCAGAGTATAAAGGCAAACCCAAATGAATACGTATATAACTCAACCACAGAGGTGAACCACCTGGGCTTTTTTTCTACAGTATAGAAGATATTAAGGGATGAAAGCAGAAAGTTTAGGTAAGTGAGGATGACCCAAAAGAGAAGAGGACAGAGAATCTCTCTTTTATTTAACCCAGTGGCTATAGGTAGCAACCCTAAAGAGAATTGTATATAGTGATAAAAGTTAACTCTGCCCTGCTGCAACTCATGGAAAGATGCAGGCCCTGTTTACTTCCACTCTCACTAGAATGCCCTGATCTTCCCAAAACAATTCCAGAGTATCCACATCTCCAAATCCTAATAAGGCAGGGGTTCACTAGTATACGGCGGGCCAGGCTGTCCATCTTAACTGAGGGGCTAAGGAAAACTCAATTTAAGTTAGCATTATTAAAACTGTCTCTTTCAATTTATTCAAAGTAAAATATTTTTCTTGGGATGAGTTAAATGAATAGTTTCCCAGTGAATCCTAAATTCCACAAAATGAAAACCATCATTTCAGATGAAAGCACTTGTTCTGTTCAGAAAAATTAAACTCTTTTCTCCATTTTTGCTAGAGCAAAGGAAATGAAGTATTTTCAAAGAAAAATAACTCCTAACAAGATAATGGGCGTTAGTCTTTAAAATAAACTGTTGTTGCTTGTTGAACTTAAAATACGGCTTTGAATTGGATCAGTCAAACTCAGGCTCACCCTACATTTTTCTGATAGTAACCACATTCATCTGAGGTTCTCTTTATCAAAGGATTGATTTTCCTTGGATAAGCAGAGGCTTTTATCCCAAATGCAGACATTTGTCCCTGGGGAAATAATCATGGGAAACTTCTCTCTCCCATCCTTGAAAGTCTTTTTTTAGCCTAACAGATGGTAAAAATTCCACAAAAAAGCCATACTCAAGCCTCAACAGTAACTGTTATATTAGTTCTAAAGGATTTAAAAGGTCTTGGTCCATAATAAATTCCCTATTTTGTAACAATAATAGTAATAATACCATAATAAATGGTCCCTATTGAATCATTTTCTGGTGCATAATTACAAAACTAGACTCGATTCGATTTTTTAAAACATTTTCCACTCCAAAACCTTCTACATATATATCACAAAATCACAGGGCTAAAATGGAAATAGAGGTAATCAAGTATCTCACCCAATCACAAAAGATAACTGGCTTTATAAGGCTTTCTACATCTCTGTGTCCACTCCAAAACCTTCGGCATAAGTATCACAAAATCACGGGGCTAAAACAGGAATAGAGGTAATCAAGTGTCTTACCCAATTATAAAAGATATCTGGCTTTATATGGTTTTCTATATCTATCTCTCTATCTATATGTTAAAAAGGAGGATCCCAAGGCATCATTTAGCAACCTGCTCTAATGTAGTACTATCGTGGCCTAGATGAATGAACACAGGCCTGACAGTCAGGAGAGCTGGGCTCTAATCCCGACTCCTCTACTTGCCTGCTGTGTGACCATGAACAAGACACTTAATTTGCCTGAGCCTCACTTTCCTAGTTTGTACAATGGGGATTAAATTACCTGTTTTCCTTCCTTCTTAGACTGTGACTCCCATGTGGGACAGGGACTATGTCTGATCTACTTACACTGGATCTGTCCAAGCACTTACTACAGTGCTTGGCACATAGTAAGCACCTACCAAATACTCCAAATATTATCGTTGATATCACTATTTACTGAAATCCCACTGGTTTCTAAGTGCTTGGAACAATACAACAGAAGAATAAATGAAGAATGAAACACATTCCCTGCCAACAGTGAGTTTATACTTCATTTTGATTGGGAGGATCGTCTTAATGTCTAATCTAAATCCCTCCCATTGAAGCCCAATTCCATCGTGTCCCATCCTGTTCCTGAAGGACGTGATAAACAGGATCACCGACAACCACACAACCACCAACTACACAATATCTCTTCCCTCAAAACTCCCATCTTAAAACCCTCCTCAGTTTAAAACCCCTATTCCTTTAGCCTTTGCCATTAAGGCAAAATATAATCATCTTACATAAAGACAACAGGCTCAGTGCTTAGCTTCCATATTTTTTTTATCCTGGTAGGCATATTATAGACTCAAAAATAAATAGCAAATATCATTAATAAAGCTACTGAATCAGGAATCAGGAACCTTCTAATATTGGTTCCACCTCTCCTGATTTCCCCTGCAGTGGTTAAAAAATCAGAGTTCTAGGTAGGAAACAGCTTCCAACTCGGGGAGCGCTACTTAGCCCTACCCTGGAAAAACCTACTCTGAACTTCATGTTTGGGTAACTTCTATTTTTGGTGAAGTTCATCATCTTCCTTACTACCGAACTCTTAATTCAGTTTCCACTGAAACTCAATCAGAATTTTACATGGATCTGACAGCAGTAGGGTTCAGAGAATGACAGGGATTTTATGGGAGCCAAGTTACTGACCTACCAAGAAAGGTCAGAGATGGTTCTTCCAGTGAAAAGACCAGGAACTTCTGAGGTTCAAGTTTCTTAACTTCCTCAGGGAAGATTCAGAAAGGTCAAAAAAAAAAAAAAAAAGCCTACAGTAACTGGTTCAGCAAGTAGAAAGCAGAAGCAGCTGGCAAAGACAGACTAAGGAGTGAGGCTATTTTGGTGCAAGGGCTCTCTTTCTTTTTCTAAAGCAGCTACAGTGGCTATAATCAATAAGGAGCAATTCAGAATAAGATGAAAATTATCTGGGCAGCCAGAAAAGCTACTGAAAAAAAAACAACCCTACACTGCACAGGCATGTTTCAGTGCAACATTTTAGTCGGAAAGCACCTTTTAGGTGAGGACTATAAATTAAAGGGGTGGATTGATATAAACCAGTTGCATGGTATTAGACTCTCTCAGGCTACTGGTGGCCAGAAATCCAATGATTTTTCAGTTGCCCGTCACTTTTTTTAAAAAATGGTATTTGTTAAGCGCTTCCTATGTGCCAGGCACTGTGCTAAGTGCTGAGGTTGATACAAACTAATCAGGTTGAAGACAACCCGTGTCCCATATGGGGCTCATAGACTTAATTCCCATTTTACACCTGAGGTAACTGAGGCCCAGAGAAGTTGTGACTTGCCCAAGGTCACACAGTAGGCAAGTGGCAGAGCCCGGCATTAGAATCCAGGTTCTTCTGACTCCCAGGCCCACGCGCTATCCACTGGGCCCGCTAGTTCGTTCATTCAGTTGTGTTTATTGAGTGCTTTCTGTGTACAGAGCACTGTACTAAGTGTTTGGAAGAGTACGATACAACAATAAACAGGCACATTCCCTGCTCACAATGTGCTTACAGTCTGGAGTGGTAGGGGACGACAGACGTTAATATAAATAAATTACAGATATGTACATAAGTGCTGTGGGGCTGGGAGGATGATGAACAAAGGGAGCAAGTCAGGGCGATGCAGAAGGGAGAGGGAGAAGAGGAAAGGAGGACTCAGTCAGGGAAGGCCTCTCGGAGGAGATGTGCCTTCAATAAGGCTTTGAAGGGGGGGAGAATAATTGTCTAATATAAGGAGGGAGGGCTTTCCAGGCCAGAGGCAGGATGTGGGGCGAGAGGTCGGAGGGGTCTGGGGTGAGATAGTTGAGATGGAGGCACAGTGAGAAGGTTGGCATTAGAGAGCAAAGTGTGCGGGCTGGGTTGTTGTAGGAGAGCAGGGAGGTGAGCTGGCGGGGGCAAGGTGACTGAGTGTTTTAAAGCCAGTGGTGAGGAGTTCTGTTTCTTGTTTTTGTTAGTTTCGGATCAATTGCTAATAAAGAAGTTTTCATAGCGCAAAGCCATAACTGTCAAACAGAATTAAATGACCCATTTGCAAAGTGTCTCAAAGAGAGGTTGATCTTAGAACGGCACACCCAAAGGGTAGGTACCTCCTTAGCTCAGGGTGAAATAAAGAAATCAACCAAGTGTACTACAGTGAAGGCTTACTTAGACTGACCCTGATTTGAATATACTCCCTCCAAGAATTAGTTAATGTCAGCATTTTTCAGGTTTATCCAATCGATGATTCATAAATCGCCAATCAGAAATGTCCCAGAGCCAATCAGCAGCAATATTTGCCTATGACCTTACTAGACTCCTTTTCAATTTGAGGTTTAAAAAAGCAACCACATATCACATGCAATAAACAAGTAACATCTCGGGGTTTTTTTTACAACCATAAATGAAAGCTTTAAGAGGCCACTACTATAATGGGTTTGGGGAAAACTCTTAGCCAGAAAGTATTATTATGATTTCCTAGAATTCTCAACACTTTTCAAGGCTTCTGCCTTCTACAAAGTCTCCTACAGGGTCAAAAAAGATCAACCAGTGGAGTCACTTCAAAAATAATCTACCAGTACAGGAGCCAGGGAATAGGACCGTGGAATAATAGAATGGGGAAAGTTGTGAAACATTCAGAATGGATGTCCATTGACTTGGGACTTCTGTAATTGCTTTCGTAGTCTTTGAATGTTTTACCGATTTCCCTCAACACCGAAACAGCTTTTCTTCCATCGACACATTTTCTAGAAACTACCGCCGGGGTCGGGGGGGGATATAACACTTGCGATTCCTTAGGATGTGTGGATGTTCAGCAACACAGACCGCGCCCATCATTCGTGATTTAATATTAGGGCCACTATACGGTTTTCAAAAAGATCGGGTATCACTTCAGGGTCGATCTGGTAGCGAGATAATCTCACCCTCCTTTTTAATGGCATTTGTTACGTCCTTACGTTGTGCCGAGCGCCGTACCAAAATCAAGATAAGCAAGTTGGATGCAGCCCTGTCCCATACGGGACTCTCAGCCTAAGCAGGAGGGACAGGCCACCTCACTTCCTTCCTCAAAATGTAACAGTATTTATCCCTGTGCTCCGATCTCTTTCACTTCTAAAAGCTACCGAAATCCTTTCCATCCGGCCACCGACCGTCCAGTTCGACACCCTGAAAGAAAGCCACGAGGTTACCTGCTGCACGGTTGACAGCGTGTAAATACCGGAGAGGCGTTAACGGAAAACGAAAACACCGAAAGAGGTCGGCACGGCGGAGCAAGGAAAAAAACGGGAGTCAGATAGACCGAAAGGCAAGGATGAGTTCACATACTATACATTTCCTCGACGCAAGCACTATCCTAAAGGGCTTTCTGATTAGTCACGTTGTTTTGAGAATTTTCCATGTTTCCCCTAGTGAGCTGCCAACGTTCACATGGGCAGAGTGACGGATAAACATGTCGTGGCTCGCTCCTAAGGAAACTCCGGTCAAGTTCCAGGGGAAAAATGACTTCTACGCTCATGAAAATAGGGAAAGGGCTACGACGTTGCCGAACTGCGCATTCCAAGCGCTCAGTACGGTGCTCTGCACATAGTGAGCGCTCAATAAATACTACTGAATGAATGACTCCTCTCCTGCCAAACCATCCCTGCCAATCGATCCCTCCAGGACCTGTCTACCTCTCCGGTGCTCTGTCCTTCCAGCTCCAAACGACCTTTTCCCCTAAAAATACAGGATGGGCGAGAGATCTTCCATCTCAGGGGTTCCAACGACAGAATCATCTGTACCCGAGCGGTGTTTGCTCAAATGCCCAGATCGGTCATTATTAGCATTCGGGGCAGGGGAAAAACGTTCTTTTAATGTCAACTCACCGTACGCCACGGCCTCCCCTCGCCACCCCCGGCGTGATTTTAAGCTCGGCCGGGGTTTGGTGGAAGGGGTCCGCCCAAGGCTGGGTGGGGGTCCTTCAGGAGGGAGATCGGGCCAGGAGGGGGGGGTCTCTGGATGTCAGCTGTCACTCGGGACAGGGGGCCCGGACCCCCGGTGACCTCAGCTGGGCCCCTCGCCCCGCAGCTCGCCCGGCCGGTCCGGGATGGGCGCTCAGCACAGTGCCTCAGCGCTCAGTACAGCCCCTGGCACGTCGTCGGCGAGCCCGTTGCCGGGCAGGGGCAGACCGTCTCTATCTGTCGCCGAACTGTTGGTATCTGTTAAGCGCTTACTATGTGCCGAGCACTGTTCTAAGCGCTGGGGTAGACACAGGGGAAATCGGGTTGTCCCACGTGGGGCTCCCAGTCTTAATCCCCATTTTACAGATGAGGTCACTGAGGCACAGAGCAGTGAAGTGACTTGCCCAAAGTCACACGGCTGACAAGTGAACTGTCCGTTCCGAGCGTTTAGTACAGTGCTCTGCACACGGGTGAGCGTTCAAGAAGTACGACCGAATGGACAAACGACCTAATCCGGACGGGGATGGGCTACCCGTCGCCGAACCGTCCGTTCCCAGCGCTCAGTACAGTGCTCTGCACACGGTAGACACGACTGAATGCGCGGCTCCGGGGAAAGAGCCCGGGCTTTGGAGTCGGAGGTCAGGGGTTCGAATCCCGGCTCGGCCACTCGTCAGCTTGTGTGACCGCGGGCGAGTCACTCGACTTCTCTGGGCCTCAGCGACCTCATCTGTAAAATGGGGACGAAGCCCCACGGGGGGACCGCCTGATTCCCCCGTGACTACCCCAGCGCTTAGGACAGTGCTGTGCACACAGTCAGCGCTTACCCAATACCAACATCGTTAAGGACCCAGGGGCAAATGCCCTAATCCGGACGGCGGCTGGGCTCCACGTCTGGTGCCGAACTGTCCGTTCCGAGCGTCTAGTACAGCGCTCTGCACCTAGCGAGCGCTCGATGGAAGGAGTGAAGGGCGAGGATGACGACGACGAGCCCCAGCCGGGGGCGGGGAAGGGGGTGGAGGTCGGCGGGGGAATCTGCGAGCGTCGGGGGGGAGAGGGGGAAGCGCGGACGGGCGGGCGGGCGGACGGACGGGCGGACGGGCGGGCGAGGACTCACCCGGAGGGAGGACGGGACGGGCGGGACGGGCAGGACGGACAGGACGGGCTCCCCGGCCGCCGCCGCCCGGCTGGGCCGTCCATCCCCGCGGCCGGCGGGAGGCGGAGGAGGAGGAGGGAGGAGGAGGGCGGAGGAGGGCGGAGGGCACCGGGCGGAGGGCACCGGGCCGCTGGGCGGCTCGGCTGGCCTGGCAGGCTGGCGGCAGGCCGGCCGGCTGGCTGCCTCGCCCGCCCGCCCGCTCCGCCCCCTTCTCCTTTCACCTGTGGGGAATCCGCCTCTCGCCCCGCGTCCTCTGGCTCCTCCCCTCCTCCTTCTCTGCTGCTCCTCCTCCTCCTTTCCTTTCCCCCTTTCCTCCTTATCCTCGCCTCCCCCTCTTCTGCTCCTCCTTCTCCTCTCCTCCTCTCCTGCTCCTCCTTCTCCTGCTTTCCTCTCCCCCTCTCCTGCTCCTCCTTTCCTCCTCTTTCTCCTCTCCTGCTCCCCCTTTCCTCCTTCTCCTTTCCTCCTCTTTCTCCTCTCCTGCTCCCCCTTTCCTCCTTCTCCTTTCCTGCTCCCCCTTTCCTCCTTCTCCTTTCCTGCTCCTCCTTTCCTCCTCCTTCTCCTCTCCTTCTCCCTTCCTCTTCTCCTCCTCCTTTCCTCTCCCCCTTTCCTCCTTCTTCTCCTCTCCTGCTCCTCCTCTCCTCCTCCTCCTCCTTTCCTCCTTCTCCTCTTCTTCTCTTCCTTTCTCCTCCTCCTCTCTCCCTTCTTCTCCTCCTCCTTCTCCTCCTTTTCTCCTTCTCCTTCTTTCCTCCTTTTCCTCCTTTCGTCCCCCTTCCCCCCGCGCCTCCGCAGATTTCTTCCCCCGGGAGCCGGGGGCGGAGCGGGGCGGGCCGGGGCTGTACTGGACGCCTCCCCGGGAGCCGGGGCAGCCACGCACACACTCCCGCCCCTCCGTCCTAAACCGGGCCGCCCTTAAATTATAAGAATAATAATATTTAGTCAGCAGCATGGCCTAATGGCTAGAGCAGCGCCCTGGGAAACAGAAAGTCACGGGTTCTAATCCTGTCCCGCCGTTTGTCGGCCGTGTGACCTTGGGCAAGTCACTTCATGCATTCATTCAATCGTATCTATTGAGCGCTTACTGGGTGCAGAGCAGTCTACCAAGTGCTTGGAAGGTACAATTCGGCAGCAGATAGAGACCATCCCTGCCCGACAACGGGCTCACAGTCTGTTCCCTGGGCCTCGGTTCCCTCATCTGTAAAATGGGCATTAAGAACGTGAGCCCCGTGTGGGACAGGGACTGCGTCCAACCCAATTATTTTAGCCCAGCGCCTAACAGATACCAGAATTATAAGTACTATTATTATTATTATTATTAAGGGTTTACTACGTGCCGGACACTGCACTAGGCGCTGGAGTGGATACAGGCAAATGGGGTAGGACACAATCCCTTGTCCCTCGGAGAAGCGGCGAGGCTCAGTGGCAAGTCTGATCTGTGACCTTGGCAAAACCGCTTAATCTCTCCGTGCCTCAGTTACTTCCTCCGTAAAATGGGGATTAAGACTGTGAGCCCCACCTGGGACGGCTTGATTACCTCGTATCTATCGCAGCGCTTAGAACAGTGCTTGGCAAACAAATGCCATCATTATTATTATTCCCATTATTATCCCACGTGGGGCTCGCAGTCTCAATTCCCATTTTACAGAAAAGGTAACGGAGCCCCAGAGAAGTGAAGTGATTTGACCAAGGTCACACAGCAGATCAGTGGGGAGAGGGGGATGAGAACCCATGACCTTCTGACTATCCACTATCCACCACGCCATGCTGCTTCTCAAAACTGCGCCTGGGGAAAATTCCCAGCAAAGCAACTGTGGGCCGCAACCCACCCTCCCCGTGGGCGCCTCGAGCCACTCTCCGTCTGCCCGGGGCGAGCGGTTGCTGACCCATGGTAGCCACCCGGGGGGCTCCGTGTCCTCCTCTGACCCCCTGACCCCGCTTGCAGGGACTTCGTGAGGCGCGGCGGGGAGAGAAGGAGCGCAGGGTTGGGCGCACATGCCCAGGCTCCTTGCCCTTGGGCTGGTGAGAAAAGTCCACTCTGGGGTTCCTTGCCCTGAGACCGATGAGAAAAGTCCAATCCAGAGCTCCTCGCCTTGGGACTGGTGAGAAAAGTCCAGTCCGGAGCTCCTTGCCCTGGTGACTGATGAGGAAGGTCCAATCTGGGGCTTCTTGACCTGGGACTGGTGAGAAAAGTCAAGTCTGGGGCTACTCAAGGTCGAAGGTTCCCCCCATTCTCCCCGCTGGGGTGTCAGCGCTAGGGGAGGAGGGTCCCAATCCCAATCTTGGGAGTCTGGGGGAGAATCGGTCCGGAGGGGGCTCTGCTGGCTGCCGGGGATTTTCTGGAACGACTGGACTTCCGGCCCAGCTGGCTGACCGCTCCCCCCCCACCGCACCTTCTTACTGCCAGCTCTCCCTCTGCAAGAAGAAATCTCTGTTGATTTCCACCTCCGGGTTTAAAATGGATGCAGACAGGGTATGCCCAGTGGGCGATGGGGAGAATCCTTGGAAAACGGATATCAATCAGTCAATCAAGCAGTGACATCTATTGAGCGCTTACTGCATACACATTAAGGCCGTGACAGGGGTTGTGTCCCAACCCATTACCTTGTATCTACCCCACCGCTTAGAACAGTGCCTGGCACATAGTAAACACTTAATAAATGTCATCATTGTTATTATTATTACTGTACTAAGCACTTGGGAGAGTCAGTATAACACACTTGGTAGATGGGTTCCCCGCCACAAGGTGCTTACAGCCTAGAGAGAAAGTGTACTTTCCCATGGGAAAGCATGAGGCTAATTCACCTTAATGCACTGACTTTTTCTTAGAAAACAGACCTTTTTCTCTAGGGGAAAGGAACGTGTCTACCAACTCTGTAGTTGCCAAGTGCTTAGTACAGTGTTCAGCACTCAGTACACACTCGATAAATACCACTGATTCATTCTACTCTGTGTCTTGAGTATCGGGAACCTTAATCATTTAACGTTAAAGTACATTTGGTAGGCTCGAAGCTGAAGGGCATTCAATCTGAAAAAATAAACCATTTAAGATAGAAAAGTCCTTTGGAAGATACGGATATATTTGAGACCATAAATGTGAGGTTGGGGGTGAAACGGAATAAATCTCTAACAGTAGCTTTAGCATTTACAACATTACATACCGCGATTTATGTCACGGAACAGAAATAGTCACTAGATGTTGTTGAAAGTGAGACACACCTATGTAACACGTTTATAATCACGACCCTGTAGACTGTAAGCTTGTTGTGGACGGGGAATGTGTTTGCCAACTCTGTTATATTGTATCCTTCCAACTCTTAGCACAGTGCTGTGCATAGAGTAAGCACTGAATAAATACGATTAATTGATTTCCGTGAGTCAGAGGGGATGCTTCGTGGCGCTTCTGGAAGACTCTGTATGAAGAATCACATCTTGATGGAGCAGCCTCCTTGAATTTCTGGAATATTCTTCGAAAAGGAGTTTTAAAATAACTGTCAATTTATTTTTAATTAAAATCTTACACGTTTCTGGATTTTAGTGAGTAAATGATGTAGTCTAGCTGAGAGATCTCTTGAATGGCTGGTCATGCATTTAAGGTGTCTGTAAAATTGCATGAACGGACCATGATAGAAGTATTGAGCAACAGTGAAACTCCCTAATTAATGTAAGTACTACATCATTTATATCACAAGGTTGAGATTGCATTTTTTATTGGTTTCTACCTTTAATTTGTTGGATAGAAACCCTTAAATGACCGCAAGAGGTAAGGTGGACCGGCGTTTCGTGACACGTTAATCAGAATAGAGCCTTTGTTGCCGTAGGTCCTGGGAATTTTTTCACCGTATGATATTTAGTTTATTAAATATGACTGTACCGTGTCACCTGCCTCCCTAGTTAGCTTTGTTTTTCATATTTCATGCAAATATTTTTGCAAAATCAGAGAAATTATACACACCATGAAAGTACCTCCCCACTTACCTGTCCTTACTCTGTGCAAACGCTTTGCATAGGGTGAAATTAAACACATACACACACACTCAGGAGGGGGAAATTAAATGCACACACCACTGACACACATCCTAGGGCCTAAAACAAAATCAAGCAGTAAACTTAATTAAAAATGGAATTTATCCTGCACCAAGTACGGGCTCTGAATTTGTAGGGTGTCCCTCACCTAGCAACTCCACCCACCCAGCTGGCCAAACTGCCACATCACTACAGGCTGTAATTTACAGTTTTGACGGAGCTCATCGTTCAGTTAGTTCATAAATTTTGGGAATTATTTAGGGTCTGGTGTTTCTCATGGCTTTGTCCAGGGAGGGGGGTAGCAGTAGGAGACGACTACGTCTATGAGGGAGGAGAAGATGGTTTGGTTTGGTACAAATGACCTTAAACCCAAATCAGTGTTTATTTTTTTTAATGGCAAAGACTATTTTATTTGTGTGGATGCCTTGATAAATTGATTTCTATGACATCTTCGATGATCATATTCCCAAAACGTGTTACAGGCCCAAAAGACTGATAGTGGCCTAAAACCCTTTTTTGCTTTAAAGTATGGGAGAAAAGGTAAAACAAAACAAGAAAAACTGAAGAGGCTGAAAAAGAAGGCATAGATGTCATTGCAGATATTCCAAATGACTAAAATGACAAGTGTATAACACGATTAAAATATTTTAGAAACAAGCTTCAAGGATGAAATTCTTCCACTTTTGAGAGTGCAAGAGGAGGTTTTTGAGGAATTATAAAACCCCAATACACTACACATCTTCAGTTAAGAACAAAGCTTTTTCTTTTATTTTTCATATTTTCACCTTTTTAAAACTTTTTATGATTTGTCAGAATCAGTTCAGGGGTCACAGCATGAGGTTAGGGAGTTATAAAGTGATTTATAACCATCCTTTCTTTATAATAAAGTCATCATTTTATGGAAAAAACATTTTCCTAACTTTTGCTTTATAGGGAAGCTCTCATTGTACCCTTTGGAGGAGTAGTCATGAATGTGCCACTTATTGTCTATTAATCATTTACCCTTGTGAAACTTCCAGCCTGTTTACATTTAAAACCTCACATGGGCACATAGCAGCAAAAGCCCTGATGGGTTATCCAGTTCTGCCCACTGATAGCATAGCAAAGGAGCAAAAGCAAATTAATTTATTTTGGAGCAGCGGATAGTAAAATGATGCATATGCTGTTTGTGACATGGTTTTGAAAGTTTCTGCTGAGTGTTTTAAATAAAGATATCATTTATGAGGCAGGGCTGCAGTTCCAACTATCTACTGTTCGTCACGGTTCTCTGATGGAGAGTCACCAAATTGCAAAGTTTAAATGGATTTTCAACTTTAAATTGCAAAGTTCTACAGCGTTTCACTTGGATTTTTCTGCAAGTTAGGGAGAGTGGAATAACACGTTTTGAAAGGAAACTTGCTACTTTTAGAGAGGGGGAAAAGCCTTAGAACCACGCGAACAAGCCCGAAATCCACCCAAATGGTGCTCTGCCCTTACACCACCACCGACCGCCCCCCTTTACCCACACAACCCAGTGACCCCAGATGTCGCTTGATAAAGATAGACCTGGAAATACGAGCATGGGGCTCCCAGAAGTTGGTGAGAATTTCAGTTACTTTAGGTTAGGTTGGGGATGGGGTCTCCCAGAGGCAGAGTCTAAAGGGGGTGGCCAGAAAGACGGGAGGGGTAGCGGAAAGGATTTCCTCTGACAGGCTGTAATGTGCGGAAAGGTATTCTGATTATAGGATTCTTGTGCAGCTTCAGACGGTGCTTCTAGCCAACCATTCAAGGACTGTCTTTGAACCTGCCCACATTCCAGAGAGAAGGTGAGGCTTGGGGGAGCATGCACGTGCTTGTAGACAGCTACAAAATTAACTACTGTGGGCAGAGTTCTTTGTGTCCATCTAAATTCAGTGGAGTTTTCAATGGATCTCCCTACCTTCTTTCATCCCAGATTCATCTAAGGCAGGGCAGAGAAATTCACCATGCTGAATCCCTCTCTCAAAGCACTTACAAAGTAAGCTCAAGATTCCGGATAGTGATAATTCTTCATTTGCTTGACACTACTGTATTCTTGATTTAGATATCAAGACACCCGCCCCACCCCCCACTTCAGCCCTGACGTTAATTACTGAAGCTCCAAGAGTGGAGCTGGGGTTTTCCTCTCCTCTGTTTGGATAACCAGGGCCTAGTATTTCCCTGACAGCTAACTGTCTCCAGGAGGTGTTGACAGGGGATGGAGAGGGAGTGAAACAGAGAAGGATTTTTAAAAGCCAGGTCCCCGAGGCTGTGGCGATCCCAGGGGATTTAAGCTGGGAAGGGACCAGCTGGGCAAACGTATTTTTTTTTAAAGCCACACAGAGAAGGGGATGAGTTGGGAGGAGGCTTTTCAGGGATTGGAGGCTCGATCTGGGGACATAGGAAGTGAAGAAGTTGCATTCGTCTAGTGGAAAGAGGCCTGGAAGTTAAGGGGACCTGGATTCTAATCCCAGTTCTGTCCCTTGCCTACTGGGTGAGCCCGGGTAAATCACGTCACTTCTCAGTTTCCTTATCTGTAAAACGGTAATTACGTACCTGGCCTAACTCTCCCTTAGACTGTGTGCCTCATGTGGGACAGGGACTTTGTCCGACCTGATTATTTTGTACCTACTTAGTACAATGGAGGCACATAGTAAACAATCATAATTATTGTTGTGGGCAGAGAACATGTGACTTCATTGTTCTGTACTTCACCAGAGCTTAGTACTGTACCCTGCTCCAAGAGGGCACTCAGTAAATGCTGCTCTCAAGGCTACTGTTACTATTACTATTTCTACTATTAGTATTTCATGGGAGTCATGAAATGAAGGCCCGATTTAGAAAGCTCTGGTGTGGGTGGGCAAAGGGAAGGAAAGTTTATAGAGGAGTTTGGGAGGCTGAGTGGGAGAGGCTGGGAAAAGGGGAGGAAGAGGTGAATTTGGCCTCCAGCCAGACACTCAGGAAGGGATGACATAATTATTTTACTTCCGCTAAAGTCAAAGATCAGTGATGCCATCAGAGAACCTGATAAAAACTTGAGACTAGAAACTGATATCTCTTCTAGCTGCCATTGAAGACCATCTGCTGTTGATGTGTCCAGTCAAGGTGCTATCAACTCCAGGAAGCTGGGGGTAGGCAGCAATTTCTGATCTTGCCCACTCTGTGAAGAGCAGTGGAAGTTTGGCTCAGATATTGGGAGTATTCCTCTGGGTGTGTGTGTGTGTGTTTGTGTGTTTGTGCGTGTGTGAGAGAGAGACAGAGACAGAGACAAAGACAGAAAGTTGGACACTTTAGCGGCAGGGAGATCAAGGGGATCCCTTTGAGGGCTTTTTTTTTTTTAAAGACTGAAGTCATTTGGAGTAAATTATTTAAAAGGATGGATTTGGTAAGACCTGAGTTTCTACGAGAAATTTTTGCTATACCCCAAACTCACTTTGAGCATAAATGGGATGCATACTAACTTTTCAAACTCACCACCCTCAATCAATCAATCAATCAGTCAATTCTATTTATTGAGCACTTACTGTGTGCAGAGTTCTTGGGGGAGTATAGTAAAAAGAGTGGGTAGACATATTCCCTTTCCACAAGGAGCGTACAATCTAGAGGGGGAGACAGGTATTGAAATAAATTACAGATACGTACAAAAGGGCCATGGGGTGAATGAAGGGGACATGTCATAGTGCAAGGGTAATGAAGAAGGGAGACAGAGAAAGGGGAATGAGAGCTTAGGGAAGCCACTTGGAGGAGATGTGCTTCTGATAAGGCTTTGAAGATGGCGAGAGTGATCCTCTATCAGATACGAAGGGGTTGGGAGTTCCAGACTAGAGGCAGGATGTGGGCGAGGAGAAAGTGGCAATGTAGAGGAGATTGAGATACAGTGAGTAGGTTAGAGTAGCAAAGCGTGCGAGGTGGGGTTGTAGATGGAAGCAGAATTTATTGCTGAATTGTATTTTCCAAGCACTTAGCTCAGTGCTCTGCTCACAGGAAGCACTCAATAAATACGATTAAATGAATGAAAAGCAGTGAGGTAAAATAGGAGGAGGCAAGGTGATTAAGTGCGTTAAAGCTAATGGGAAGGAGTTTCTGTTAGAGAAGGAGGTGGATGAGCAACCACTGGAGAAGGTTCTTGAAGTGTGGGGAAACATGGGCTGAACCAATTTTTAGAAAAATGGTCCAGGCAGCAGAGTGAAGTATGGACTGGAGTGGGGAGAGACAGGAGGCAGGGAGGTCAGCGAGGAGGCTAAGCCAGGAGGTAAGGTAGGCTAGGCGTAAGTATTTGGATCAACATGGTAACATCCTCTTGGCTGGAGAGGAAAGGGTGGATTTTAGCGATATTGTGAAAGTAGAACTGACAGGACTTGGTGACAGACTGAATACGTGGATTAAAGCACTCAACTGGAATCCTGAGTTATCTTGAAGGAATCAAGAGGCCCTTTTGGCATTCCAAAATGTATTCTATCAACGATGTAAACTCCATCAGAGCCACCCGAGGATTAGGGCAGAGGTGCTATATACCATTTATCAAGCACTGTTTATGCAACAGCATAGGACCATTGACATACAGTAATTGATTAGATTCAGTTTGATTCTGATGATGCATCTTTACCTCTCTCCTTAGTATAGCCTGATAGATCAGCAGTGTTTTGGGATTTGATTAACTGAAAGGATTTGGACAGAAGCAAATTAGGCAAGACTACCTAATTTACTTTTCTAAATTAGCCTATGTAAAATTAATATCCCCGTGATGCAGTTTTCCTAAAAAAAACTAGTCATTTCCTTTTTAAACAAAATGAATATTAAAAACAAATAAAAATAGTAAATTTGTCATAAAGGAGCATGTGTGAGCACAGACTTGAAGGAGAAATGGTTTATAAAAAGAGTTCATTTTCTGATTTCAAAAGATTGTTTTGAATCAAGGAAATTATTAGTTTAAGAAGTGTTAATTTCCTTTAATGCTGGGGGATTGGGGAACTAAAGGTCTAGATGAAATGGACTTTAAAGTGTGGGGGGATAAATTTTAGGTTATAGGGCGAGAGTAATTTCCCTGTAGGCTCGGAGTTATAAAACTGTATAGGATAATAATAAAATTTAAATGGTACTTGTTAAGCGCTTACTATGTGCCAAGCACTGTTCTATGCACTGGGTAGAGCCAAGTTAATCAAGTTTGACACAGTCCAGGTCCCGCTGGGGCTAATGATTTTAACCCCCAGTTTACAGATGAGGGAACCGAGGCCCAGAGAAGTTATGTGATTTGCCCAAGGTCACACAGCAGACAAGTGGTGGAGGCGAGATGAGAACCCAGGTCCTTCTGACTCCCAAGCACATAGTATGTGATAAGTACTGGGGCAGACATAAGGCTATGAGATCAAAGGTCTGACCCACATGGGGTTCACAATCTCATCTGTTTTGCTGATGAGGAAACTGAGGCTCAAAGAGGTGGAGTAATTTGGCTAAGGTCACCCAGCAGGCCAGTGAAAGAACTGGGACAAGAACTAGAGAGTCCTCACTCTCAATCCAGCCCTTTTTTCACTAGGGTACTGCCAATAGTCATTGCTTAACACTAGAATAGATATCCAAATGGGATAAAAGCATCTTCTTTCATGGAAATAGTTTATGTAGACTGGAAGCTTCTTGTGGACTGTGAACATGTTTACTGTCTCTGCTATATTGTACTCTCCCAGGCACTTAGACAGTAAAGCCTCTATAAACACAAATGATTGGATGACCAATGTGACTTTTTATTGAATTTACCCTGGCTTTTTTTTTTCCCTTGTGAACTATTCTCCTTCTACTCCAAGAACCTCCATACGGCCCCAAAACAGTTCTTTTATTTCTTCTCAGAGCTTAGAACAGCATCCTGCTCCCTGTAAGCGCCTAATAAGTAGCAAAACAAAATCATTTAGGTGTAGTTCTGCATGAAGATTGGCAAGTGGAATAGGAGGCCCTCAAAGATTTCTCCAAGCCCCAAGAGTCTTCTCTTCTCCCTTTTCCCCTCAGTTGATGCCAGTTAAAGCAGCAACTGTGCTTTTGAAAATACATTTTAAAGAACACCTGTATTTTGATGATTTACTACCTAGTTGTGACACACCGATTCAGTAGTCAAAAGTGAATTATGTGAAAATTAGTACAAGGATTATTAACTAAGTGGAAACGCCTCTAAGCTACATAAGTAGGTACTGTAAAGATGTTAAATGGAGTAAAATTATATAGGAAACATTTAGGATCTAACTGTGCCAGTAGGTTGGGACTCTAGAGAGAGGAAAAATTCTGCCCAATCAGTGCAAGTCTCTTCACTGTTTTTACTCTTCCGCTAAGTCCCTTCTATCCTCCACACATCCCTATTTTCCCTATTTTGTAGTGTACATAAAACAGATTTATTTGTGTGCACATTGCTACAAGAGCATAAGTATATAAGGAGGTGGAAGATTGGAGGAAGAGAAGACATCAGGAAATAAACAAGGTTACCGGTATATGTGACTTTTAGTAAATGTAAACTGTAAAACGCTGATTGAAAATAGCGCTATCTCTCCCCCCGCCCCCCCCCCACCAACACATATGAAGTAACTGGGGCTCAGAGAGGTTAAGTGGATTGTCCAAGGTCACACAGCAAGCCAGTGGCATTACTGGAGCTAGAACCCAGGTTTCCCAACTCCTAGCCTCATGCTGTTTTCACTAGCTCATAATAGGTGCAGGTAGGAAGATGAAATTTCTCAGTTACATCATCTTTTTTTAATCGTATTCATTAAACACTGTACTAAGTGCTGAGGTAGATATGAGATAATAAGGTCGGACACTGTCCCCGTCCCAAAGTCTTAATCCTCATTTTACAGATGAAGTAACTGAGGCACAGAGAAAAAAAGTGACTTGCCCAAGGTCGCACAGCAGACAAGTGGAGGAGCCAGAATTAGACATCATCTTTTCTGTTCCTCATATGCGGTTATTTCCTGTGAAAAGTCAGAATATTTATAGTTTCTGAAATAGATTAAACAAACAATGGGTGGCTAAAAATCACCTAAAAATTTAGGTAATTTCTTGAGCCTAAAAGAAAAAAAACTGGGAGCGAGCTATAGTACTTCTCTTCTGGGGCATTATTTTAAATAGAGAAGACTCACAATAGATAAACTAGGGCTGAAAATTTTAAAAAGTGAAAAAACTGGGAAAGGTCTTCTCCAGAAGGGCCCGAGGTACTAAGCAGAGTAACCTAGTGAGAAACAATGCGGCCTAGTGAAAATAGCACGGACCTGAGAGTCAGAGGTCCAGGATTTCTGATCCCGGCTCCACCACTGCTCTTCTGGGTGACCTTGGGCAAGTCATTTAACTTCTCCACGCCTCGGTTACTTCAAGTTACTTCATCTGTAAAATGAGGATTACGACTTTGAGTGCTTTTTTATGGTATTTGTTAAGGCTTACTATGTGTTAAGCGCTTAACAAATACCACTAAAACAGAAATCCTGACTCAGTTGCTAGGGAAAAGGTCACAGAATTTGAATAATACCTGAAGTCCCCTACTACATAAGGCTATTACAAATGGTGGTGCGTGTGTGTGTGTGTTGGGGGCTGCAGGTGATGGGAGAACGGGGGCATTCTGCTTTTAACTCTACCAGCTGGGATTAGTATGTCGGGGGCGGCACCGCTCTTTAACTCTACCCGATAGAATTAGAAATTGCCACATAATGCCATGAGTGACTTTTATGCGTGTTCTACATGCTGCAATCCACTGGTTTAATTTAGTAAGTAAATCCATGGACACATATTTCATCATGTTCTTTCCAAGGCTTTAGGAAACATTATGTGCTCCAGCTGCAGAATGTTGGGGAAAGTTGAGGAATTCAGGAAGCAAGTTGGTAAAAAAAAAAAAAAATGTAGGAAGACAGCGTGGTGTAGTGAAAAGCATATGGGATTGAGAGTCAGGAGACCTGGGTTCTAGTCCCGGCTCAGCTCCTGATCTGCTGTTGACCTTAGGCAAGTCGCGTAACCTGTTGGGCCTCAGTTTCTTCATCTGCAAAATGGGATTAAAATGCCTGTTCTACGTCTCTCTTAGACTGCAAGCCCGGTGTGGGACAGGGGGACTGTATCCGACCTGATTGTTTTGTATATACCTCAGTATTAAGCACAACGTTTGGAACATAGTAAGCACTTGCTAATCATGACTATTATTAAAATGGGGATTAAATAGCTGTTCTCCCTCCTATTTAAACTGTGAGCCCCAGGATTATCTTGTATTTTACCCTCGTGTTTATAACGGAGAAGCAGTGTGGCTCAGTGAAAAGAGCCCGGGCTTGGGAGTCAGAGGTCATGGGTTCCAATCCCGGCTCTGCCACTTGTGAGCCGTGTGACTTTGCGCAAGTCACTTAACTTCCCTGGGCCTCAGTTACCACATCTGTAAAATGGGGATTAAGACTGTGAGCCACATGTGGGACAACCTGATCACCTTGTATCCCCCCAGAGCTTAGAACAGTGCTTTGCAAATAGTAAGCGCTTAACAAATACCAACATTATTATTATTATTATTATTATTATTAACAGGGCTTGGCACATAGTAAGTGCTTAACAGATACCACAGTTATGATTATGATGATGATGGTAGGGGTGGTGATTTCATCATTATTTTTAGTAACCTTATAGGCTACTACAAAGAGTGTCCATTTGATTTTAGATTTTAGCTTCCTTGAGAAAAAGTCTTCAACTCCAAACCGCGTTCAAAAGATTCTGGGTCCCATTCTCAATCTCTTGAGTTTCTTAGGCCTCCATGAGATTGAAACTATTAGTAATTCTCAGACTGCGGGTCCCGTTGGTGCCAAAGTGCTTATTGCTCAATGAGCGTACTGGGCTGGATTAGCAGTCATTTCCCGAGGCTCTTCAACTAGACAAGAGTCAAAATCATTTGTCATGATCCTGGAAGTTTGAGGCAAACGTTAGTGGGTGAAAACCAGAAAGAGAATTATTCGTGTTTATTTTTTAGCTTTTGCTCTCGTCTGAACTCGCAGTCTTACTTGGCTGTATATTATATGGCTTGTAATCCATTCTATCTGTGTACCAGCACAAGATAACTAAGCTCGTTTCCAGTCGTAACCTAAATCTTATTTGGATTGCAAATATTTGAAGGTAAAATGTCTGTGCGTCAAACTTGTCACAGGTAAAGTAAACATGAGTTAAATATTTCACCATTTATTTCATTCAAATTGTATCTGTTCATAAGCAGTATAGAGTTTGGGATTATTTGGAAGAAAGTTCTTAATGCAGCCAATGAGTTGTTGATATATCTATTTTTATTGAATCCATTACTCCCTGGGCCTAAAATTATTTCCTGATAGCCTAGCCTATTATCAGGAAGTACTTTAGGAACTGGAAGAGCTAGGCTCAATAGTATTACTTCATATTCATAACAGTGAAAAATTGCACAATAGAATGAAGTTAAGTACAGAGCACTTTGCAAATGTAAAGGGCCACAAAGAGAGGTATTCTTTTGGTTAAGATTAAAACTTTTATAATAGTGAACCATTTCTACTGTGAAACATTTTCTATCACGAAACAGTCCGCAATAAAACATTTGTAAGCAAAAAGTTATCATTTACATTAGATAGAGAAATTGCAGTCAGACTTTGCCAAAAGGTATCCTTCTTTTAGAAAATATTCACCACAAAATGTTAGAGAGTAATGATGCCTGGAGTGTATAGTGGATCTGTTGCTAAAGAGCTAAGGTGCTTTATGGGTTTTTAAGAGCTAATTAATCCTTGCAACATTCTTGCAAGGTAAGGAGAAGGTATTATTATCCCAACTTTACAGATGAGGAACTGAAGCCCGAGAATTTGAATCATTCGCCCAAGGTTACATGATAGGTTAGTGAAGGAGCCAAGAACAGAATCTAGAACTCCGAACTGGTAGTCTGCAAATGAATTTGAGATTACCAGATTCATCAGGCAATGCTTAATTTGAAACAGGCTAAAGAGCATTTCTGAATTTGTTATTTAATGCTTACATATCTTTAAGGCATGTAAATTCATGCAGAGAGGGACACTGGGCACAAAATGGCCAAATACCAGAACTTCAGCATCAATAATGTAATTAGAGTAATGATGATGATATTTGTTAAGTGCTTAAAATTTGCCAGCCACCATCCTAAGTGCCAGGTTGGAGACAAGCCAATAAGAGTTTGACACAGATGAGGTATCTGAGGCACCGAGAAGTCAAGTGACTTGTCCGAGGTCACACAGCAGGCAAGTGACGGAGCCAGAATTAGAACCCATGACTTTCTGACCCGCAGGCCCGTGCACTATCCACTACGCCATGCTGATATTGACATTGCAGAATAACACATATATGAAGAGAGGGAAGGAGGGAAGGTTAGCAGAGAGAGAGAGGAAGAAAAAGAGTGGGGGAAGATAGAGAGTTGTCCTTTTGGGCTCAATGATGCGCTTGGGATGTGATTTTTTTTGTTGGCGAGTGGACATGTGGCTGATAAAAACGAATCAATCGGTAACGGTATTTATTGAGAGCTCACTCTCTGCAGAGCTCTGTATTAAGCACTTGAGAGGGTACAATACAACAGAGTTAGCAGACAGGTTTCCTGCTTATAAAGAGCTTAGAGTCTAGAGGGAGAGCAGACATTAATATAAAGTAATTATAATATGTAATTTAAAGATATGTACGTAAGTAATATGGAGTTGTCGGTGGAGCAAATATCAAATGCCCGAAGGTCACTGATCCGAATGCATAGACAATGCAGAATGTATTAAGCCTTAATGAAGGAAGGCCTCTTGGAGGAGATGTGACCTTAATAATGCTTTGAAGGTGGAAAGAGTGGCGGTCTGGAGTTTACGGAGGAAGAGGAAGTTCCAGGCCATGGGGAGGATGTGGGAAAGGGGTTGGCGGTGAGATAGACGAGTTCAGAGCACGGTGAGTAAGCTGGCGTTAGAGGAGCAGAGTGTGCGGGCTGGGCTGTAGTAGATCGGTGAGGTGAGGTAGGATAGGTGAGATGATCGAGCGCTTTCAAGCTGACGACAAGGAATTTCTGTTTCAAATGGAGGTGGATGAACAAGCCAGTGGAGGTTCTTGAGAAGTGGAGGGACATGGTTGAAAACCTATCCGTGCACCAAGGAGACAGAAGGCTGGGAGTTCAGCAAGGAGGCAACCATCAGTGTTTTCCATATTGGGTGAAGGTAAAGGTTTCCTTCTTGCTGCACTGTTGCATTTTGAGCCACAGTGCCTGCCGCTGTTTTGGATTTCATGATTTTTGGAAGTACCTCCTCCTCTAAGACGATCACCCAAATTCTAGGTATTTCAAATCAGGCTGTTCGGCCTTCTGCTGCTGTCTTCCGACTTGCTACTGATGCTGTATTGGGTGCTTTGGGAGATACAAAAGAACAAAATGATGCAATTCTCATGAGTGATAGGGACCTTAGTGTCTAGTTTGTCCAGTACCTATTCCATATACAATTTGCCCCTTAACAATAAATAGATTGAAATGCCTCATATCTTTGGTGAGTTTTGCCTGTGAGTTGCAGCCTCTAGACTTTAAACTTGTCGAGGGCAGGGCATGTGTCCACCGACTCTGTTATATTGTACCCTCCAAGTACTTAGTGCAGTGCTCTGTACACAGTCAGTGCTCAATAAAAACGATTGATTGATTGATTGATTGATCCTGATGTCCCAGGGTGCTCCCAGTGCACGTGAGAGAAGCATCCTTATTCTACGAACCGTATACCTTGTCATGGAAACAACCTATGAAAAGAGACCAAGATGACTGACTGCTTCCACAGGAGAGCATGTGAAAACCCAAACACACCTCAACCATTAGGCGTTATCAAACTGAATGTGGACTGATGACATTATTTTTTACTATGCCTCATTGCAATTCCCCTAAGATGCCATGGTCTTCTCTCACTCCCTTCTGCATCACTCTGACTTTCTCCCTCTGCTCTTCCCCCTGACTCCCAGCCCCACAGGGCTTACATATATATCTGTGATTTTATTTCTTTTTATTGATATCTGTCTCCCCTCACCCCCTCAGACTGAGAGCTCGCGGTGGGCAGGGAATGTCACTGCTTACTGTATTGAATAATAATAATAATACTAATAATGGTATTTTTAAGTGTTTACCATGTGCCAAGCACTTCCAAAGAGCTGGGATAGATATAAGGTAATCAGGTTGTCCCACGTGGGGCTCACAGTCTTAATCCCCCTTTTACTGATGAGGTAACTGAGGCACAGAGAAACAAAGTGACTTGCCCAAGGTCATACAGCAGACAAGTGGCGGAGCCGGGATTAGAACCTATGATCTCTGACTCCCGAGCTCGGGCTCTTTCCACTAAGCCATGGCGCTTACTTTCCCAAACGCTTAGGAAAGTGCTCTGAACATAGTAAGCACTTAATAAATAAAATGGAATGAATATAGGAATACATTTTTCTTCAATGTGTATGAGTTTCCCGGACTGCTCAGGCTGTGTGTGTGTGTAGATGAGAAGCAGCATGGCCTAATGGATAGAGCACTGGCCTGGAAGTCAGAGGGACCTGGGTTCTAATCCCAACTCTGACACTTGTCTGCCTTGTGACCTTGGGAAAGTCACTTCACTTCTCTGTGCCTCAGTTACCTCATCTGTAAAGTGGAGATTAAGACTGTGAGCCCCATGTGACCCAGGGACTGTGTCCAACCTGATTTGTTTGTATCTCCCCCCAGTGCTTAGTACAGTGCTTGGCACATAGTAAATGCTTAACAAATACCATAATCATTATTATTATTTATAATTATATATATATATATATATATATATATTTGGTGGAGAAAAAAATCTCAAAATACTCGAGATCTCAGAGCTATCATAGTCTTCCCATCTACTTGATTTAAGGAAGTTTTTTTAAAAAATCTATAGCCCTGCAGGTTTTTCTGGATTGAAAATTAATTGAGGTCTAGGCTACGACAGGCAATAGCATGAATGTATTACTTGTTTACGCAACTCATTTAAGTAGTCTCAGGGAGAAGATTTAGGGCAATAAACGTAAGTCGAATTTTGGGGGGAAGTCATCCACCCTTGATGTCCCCCTTAGAACCCGCAATCTGGTGCTAACCATGGACATTTCCTAGGTGCAATTTCTAAAGCTCAGTGATTCTGCAAGCTGTGGCTTCTTTAAGAAATCCAGTAATGTCAGGTCCAGCCTCCTCTGGTGATTATGAGCTGTGGGACCGCCAGCCAGTCAGAGAGAGCGAGTTAGCAAGCGAGGGAGGAACTCTGGCCTGGAAGGAACATGCAACAGCTAAAGGTTACATGGAAGAACTGACAGGCCTGATGCAATAGAGAACAGTGAGCGTTGGTAATGCAGTTAGAGTAGACCTATTATTGTAGAATATCACTGGGGAAAACAAAATACAAGAAATTCTTTAAAATTTTGAGGTACCTGCAAGAGAGGTACTATCCTAAACTAGTTTCTTTGCAGCTTACAGAGAAAACAAGCTTTAAGGGGCCGCGACCTCTGCAGTCCCCGAAGCGTTCGGTACAGTGCTCCGCACACGAGTGCTCAGTAAATACCATTGATTGTATGATCTTTTGCAGTTTCAGGGTCCCATTATCCAGTGGACATACTGTTTGGCTCCATGCTCCTTCCCCACTCACCCCCTTTATCCTGCCTGTCAGTCAGTTAGTCAATCATAATTATTGACCACTTACTGTCTGCACAGCGCTGTACTAAATACTAAGTGCTTAGGAGAGTATTACTGTAATATACGACAGTTTACAGTCTACAGTCTGCCTGTCTTTCAGAGAAGGTCTACCATAATCATCAATCAATCACTTTATTTATTGAGTACTTACTGCGTGCAGGGTACTGTACTAAGTGTTTGGGAGATTGCAACACAACAATAAAACAGATACGTTCCCCCGTCCATATCCACAACTAGTGCCGTCTCAACAGTAACTCCTCTTCCTCCAAGGTGGCCACTGACAACGGTGTAGAATCGCCTCATTGCTTTCTCAGAAGCAAGGCATTCGTTACTTGCAATATGCGTCTACTACAGTGCTTTGCACTCAGGAAGTGCTCAGCAATGAATGCTATTGAATGAATGAATGCAAAGACCCACCAAAAGGCTGCAGCTGTGACTTGTGGCTGCAGCAGAAACTGTCGTGAATGTTAGACTTTGAGCCATGAGGAGCCTGGAACTCCTTCCAAAAGCCACAGGACCCTCTTATTGTATTCATCGTTGCGGTTGTCTTTTCTGTTCCAACGTATGTTGCTAGTCCTTTCTCCACCCTGACCTTACTCTAAGATTATAAACTCAAAAGAGCCAGGGATGGTGTCTAATTCTGAGCCCAGGGTTCAGTACAGGGTTTGCAAAGCATAGGCGTTGAAAAAATATGATTAATACTCTGTCACCCGGGCTATCACTGGCTTAGCTCCAGAGCCCTCACATTCCCTGGAACATTCCAGGTCCCTGGAAAAAACAGCTGCTGCCTCTGAGCTATAGGATTCGGCAGCAGAAACTGAGAGAAAAGGAGGATGAAAATATAAAATGAAAATCCTCGGCATAAAGACATCTGGTGCCATATCAGTACCAGACAGGGGATAGCTCTGCACCCAGTAAACACTCAATAAATACCAGTGATTGAGACCTGATGAAAATCGGATTTTACGGTCCACATCTGGACTAAGGGCCGCCCTATCTCTCTCCCTACTGTACTTCTCCACAGCACAGAAAGGATTGTGGAACCCTGAAAGGGAGAGGAGGGGGATAAACTTTGGCCTGGGACTGGGATTTCCATGGTCTAGGCCCCCCGCTTCTCTTCTCCCACCACCTCGAGCAGAACCTTTCAATTTGCCTTTTCTGGTTTGGGTTTTAAAAATCCCACAAGCCTCCTCTGGCTCTTCCAGGGTCCTGAATATTGGGTTTGACTCCAATACTATAGGTGTACTTTTTAAAAATTTATTTACATTCAAAGAAGAAAGACCTACAAACATATCATGCCCATGTAAATCCACCCACACATTACTTGCAAAGCAGTATGCAAGGAGGTTCTCTGATTTATTGGGGGAAAAATCCGATAGCCTCGTTTTTTTTGTATGTATTGTTATTTCTCTTCATTCACTCAACACCTGTTTTTCTTTGCAAAACAATAGAGCAGTAGTAGCTTTTCTTCCATTTCCCACTGAAGGAGCTGGGCTATTCACTAGCTCAGGGAAATACCCACACCGGACTGTGTTCAGTGGAGAAGATTAAGAAGTTGACAGGAAAATTTATCCAGATCTAAATAAAAGAAGCCACTGGTTCCAGTTTCATTGCTCTACAGTGGGTTGTTTTTAATTGATCAGGGTTTTTCGTAGAAATTTCTAACCCAAAAGTCTAGATGCTTTGGATTTGGGTTTGTTTTTTGGGTTTTTTTGGGGGGGGTCAAAATTGGCCTTTCTTTCCAGCATTGGCTGGCTGTGGAGCATGTATACGACTGAAACCATCCATCCTTGAGTAAAGAAATATGTCATTCCATCAATGGTATTTATTGAGCCCTTCCTCTGTGAGGAGCATATGGTAAGTGTTTGAAAGAGTGCAATAGAGAGTAGATAGGATGATCCTTGTCCTGGAGGAGTTTGCATTCTAATGGGTGAGGACAGACACTAAAAATAAATTACCAGGTAAGGGGAAAGCAAGAGAGTTTAGAGATGTGTTCATAATTGGTAATGGGGAGGGGATGAGGTGAGCACTCAAGTAGTTAGTACAGTATATGTACAGTATAGCATACAATAGAGTACAGTATGCTCTGCACACAGTAAGCACTCAATAAATCCCACTGATGTAGGGGAGTGAGAACCCACTTGCCTAGGTGATGTCAAAAGACATATGATGTTCATAAGTGATGCAACTGTTGATTTACTGCCTGGCTGCCGAAGAGTGTTTAACGTAATTAGGAATAATCATGATTCGTAAATACAAAAGAGGCAGAAAGGAAAACAAGTTTGGGGTGGTTCATGGTATAGGTAACCAAGACAACCAGTCATTTGTTTGCATATCAGTCATGTCAATATTTGCTTAGTGAAAGGCTGCAATATCCAAAATCTATCCCTGATATAACTTTAGCCCTAGTACAGGTGATGATAACTACTTGAATTGTCTAGTTATTAACTCACTTCCTGCAAGGGAAATTGCATTTTCATCTTCCAGAACACATGTAGAGATTTGAAATGAGACAGATGGTTTAAGGATGTCTCAGAACTGACCCCGCTGAGGAGACAAGGTCCTTCCGTTGGCTGCTGAGGAAGAAGTAAAGGGTGCCCAACCGGCTGGAGTCTTGTCTTACGTATTTTAAGTGGGTTTAAGGGATGTAGATTTTAAATCCCTTCGGCTCAATTCACATTGCCTCATTCAATCACCTTGACCCCTCCTACCTTTACTCTCTGATTTCTTACAACAACCCAGCCTCACACTTGGCTCCTCTAATGCCCACCTACTCACCGTACCTCAATCTCGTCTATCTTGCCGCCGACCCTTGTCCCTGTCCTGCCTCTGGCCTGGAACTCCCTCCCCCTTCATACCTGACAGACAATCACTCTCTCCACCTACAGAGTCTTATTAAAAGCAGACCTCCTCCAAGAAACCTTTTCCAAATAAGCCCTCATTTGCTTTTCTCCCACTCCATGCTGCATCACCCTTTATTCAACCCACCCTCAGCCCCACAGCACTTGTGGACATATCTCTAATTTGTTTATATTTATGTCTGTCTCCCCCTCTTGACTGTTGGGAAGCAGCATGGGCTAGTGGGTAGAGCATGGACCTGGGAGTCAGAAGGACATGGATCCACCACTTGTCTCCTGTGTGACCTTGGGCAAGTCACTTAACTTCTCTAAGCTTCAATTACCTCATCTGTAAATTGGGAATCAAGTCTGTGAACCCCAAGTGGGACAGGGACTATAATAACAATAATGTTGGTATTTGTTACGCGCTTACTATGTGCAGAGCACTGTTCTAAGCGCTGGGGTAGATACAGGGTAATCAGATTGTCCAACGTGAGGCTCACAGTTAATCCCCATTTACAGATGAGGTAACTGAGGCACAGAAAAGTTAAGTGACCTGCCCACAGTCACACAGCTGACAAGTGGCAGAGCCGGAAGTCGAACCCATGACCTCTGACTCCGAAGCCCAGGCTCTTTCCACTGAGCCACGCTGCTTCCCCAGCATATGTCCAACCTGAATAGCTTGTCTCTACCCAGTGCTTAACACAAAGTTTAATGCACAGTAAGCACTTAACAAATATCATTATTATAAAGTTCGTTGTGGGCAAGGAACGTGTCTACCAATTCTGTTGTTTTATAGTCTCCCAGATGATGCACCCAGTAAGCACTCAGTAAATATGACTGATTGATTAAGTCTCCATGGACAGGTATATTTTTAATAGTAATAGAAAATTTCATTTTTGACTCAAATCTGAATTAGCACACCTAACATTAAGCACCAACATAATGTAAGTAGGAATTATGCGAGTTGCGGGGCGGGGGGGGGGGTGTGGGGGAGGGCAGAGAAAAAGAGAACTAGAGCAAAAGAGAGAGGAGAGAGAGAGAGAACAGCAGTAAGCTGCAAGGAGTGAGAAGAAAAATGTTTTTTTCTGAATTAGCATTTTTATCACCTCAACGGGGAGCCCAGCAAGAAGCAGATCAGCAGTGGTAGGAGCTACTGCTATTCCAGCAACCATGGCCCCGCAGGAGAACCTCTAGTAGAAAACCTCCACCTTCTGAAAAAGTCTGGAACTGGGTCATGTTCAGTAATTACCGCAAATATTAAACACCGCCCCCCCGCCGACACACTGTACTTAAAAACATTTCTTGAGCCCTCAAAAATCTGGCATAATCTTACTGTATATTGTCAATCTGGTGTAGGGGATGTGTTTCCTTAAGAAGGTGAAAAAGGATTATACGTTGGAAAGGTAATGATAAATCAAAATAGGAAGACAGAACAAGAATAAGGAAAGACAAAGAGCAACAAAACAGGAGAGGAAGTGGATTCCGAGGAGCGGCACCTGGCCCTTTCAATAGGAGAGCATTTCAGGACAGAAATTGCTGCAACCCGTGTGGCTTTTCAAATGCGAACAATAGTTGTGCCTGTAACAGCAAGAGCACCAAGTTGAAATGAATTGACTAAGAAATAGCTAAAGCTTTAACTGCCTTTTCTTCCCTAATTATTTTTGCTGTGAATCGGGCAGAGGTCTTGCGGTTAAGGTTGTGCAGGGGATGGGCAAACAGAATGGGCCTGGCCAGGCAGAACATGAGCAAAACCCCAGTGCACCAGTGCTCATGGAGACTGGAGGGAGGCAATGTGGGTTGTGTCGGGCCAAGTGGGGCATGGAAGTTTCCGTGCTGTTCCTGTCACACACAGTTTTAACTGGCTCTGTAGCCACAAGCCGCCTGGAGTCATGTAGAAGAGTGGGTTGACAGAAAGACAAGAGGTCTTGTTCCTCAGACAAAGGCCCTGGCTAAGATCTTATCAGCCACGAGACAAGGGAGCTGCCATGATGATTGTCACAGCTAACTCTCACCTTTCCTGAGGTTGGTGGTGAGGGTGCCATAATTGAAAATCTGGGGACATTTTCTCAGTTTTCTATATGAATGCCATATTTCCTCTCCATTTCTAAATTTTGGCAGGTACAGCCTTAGATCTGGAGGGATTTACTGTTCTTTATGTGGTGATCTACAGCGTTGGTGTCTTCGCATACTACGGCAAAGAATATGTCTTCTCAGATTGAAATGTTTTCAATGTGATAACTAAGAAGGCTTTGACTCAATGATAGGATATTTCCTCACCTGCAGCAATAAATGCTGAGCAAATGAGATCTATACACAATACTCTAGTAAAAGACTTAACCCAGCACAAGTGAAACTTTTTTTATGTTTTAAACTTGTAAAAGACCCAACAAGATGAATGTGGCCCTTAACTTTCTCAGCAAAATGTAGTGGACCGAATTCTAGAATTCATCTCCACATTTTACGTGGGAACAACCAATTAACCCCTCAGTCCCCCAGAGTACCCATTTGTGAAATGGGAATGGGAATCTCAAAGCTCCACCTATTCCAGTAGACTGCTGAAAGAATAAATGCATTTAGGTCATGCACGTGTTGGAGTTCATAAGAGTAGACTTGTCTTATGCTGTCGAGTTGTCTCCGACCCATCGCGATACCATGGACACATCTCCCTCAGAGTGCCCCATCACCATCTGCAATCATTCTGGTAGCATTTCCATAGAGTTTTCTTGGTAAAAATACAGAAGTCGTTTACCACCGCCTCCTTCCGCGCAGTAGACTTGAGTCTCCACCCTCGACTCTCTCCCGTGCCGCTGCTGCCCAGCACAAGTGAGCTGGGTGAATAATTGAATGAACAGTTGGCAACTATACTGAAGCTGGAACGACACCCCAGAAAAGTTTTTTGGAGTACAAATGTGAGCATGAAATGAGAAGCTGTTCAAGGGGACGGTTCTGTCTATTATACCTCTGGTACGTTATTTTAAACACTGGAATTCAGTTCAGAGGGATGACCGAAATCTGGGGTAGGTAATTAGTGGAATTCCCAACCCAAAGGGAATATGAAGAAGATAAAAATAACTAGGTGCAGGCCATCTGTGAGTCAAATTAAGGCTATTCTACTGTAGGTTTGCTCCTTTCCTGAAACTAATACAAAATTTCGTTGCATTTTCGTGTAGTTGGACTGGTAGTTAGGTTGTCATTACATTCTTCCTGCCACCTTGTGGATTTTCACTTCACTGCAGCAGCACTCTGGCAAACTTGGGGGTTCGTTGTGAGGGGAAAATTAGGAATAAACTTCAGCAAGGCCGTCATCTGATAGATTTCTGATGGGGGTCCAGAACTCCTAGGCCTGTGGATTAGGACCAGGTTGGTACTGGAGTTGTCCACTCTTGTTAGGCTCAGTTTTGTGTGGCCAAACCCATAACCACGGGGAGACCATCAAAAACTGCACGTTGCTCCTCCGTACTTCTGGAGGAACAGTCATTCAATTCTGTTCTGAGTTAGACCCCACAAACTGAAGTTTGTCAGTGAGATGATATCTGGATTAGACTGCCTAGACCACTGTGAAAATCATATTCGTGGCAAAGTTTGCAAGGGTTTACATAACGTGAAATCAAATGCATCCTCACAATTCAGGGCTCTGGATTGTCACAGACCTGAGCTCAAGATCTTTGGGCTATGCGAGGTCATAATGCAGATGATCACAGAAAATCTCCAAAAAGAAATAAAAATGTTTCCAATGTTTCCCCTACCATAAAGGTTTGCTCTCAAGTGTACATCTGAGTGTTTATTCCTGCCCGGTTTTAAATAGCTAAAGTTAGAGAAAATAGTTGCCGCCAGCCGGATTTTGTAATATCCTTCCAAGCAAAGTAGTGGAAACTTAATGATGGAATTTCCACTACTGTTCTTGGAAGGATGTTTCATCACTTCAAAAACAGGCACCTCCTAAAGGAAGTTTTCCCTACTATCTCATTTCTATTTCTTATTCTTCACTCTGTCATTATTCTTTGCAGCACGGTAAATCATTCTGGCTTGGTGCTAGCCCTTTCCAGTGCAATTACTATGTCATTCCTGCTTAGCCACTGTTGTGGTTGCATGCCCGGTATGTATTCAGGTATAAAGGGTTATCTTGATTTTTTTTAAAAAGGCCCTAATACTACTGGCTTTCCAAGAGTCTGAGAGTGGTTTACTTTCAGAGAGTTGGAAGGAGCAGTGTTCTGTCCCTTGAGTAGAACCTTAACTCTTATTCTCTTTTGATTAGATTATATGCTCATTGTCATATAATAATGGCATTTATTAAGCATTTACTGTATGCTTAAGATCTGAGGTCTTTGTGAGGAGAGAAAATGACTACCAACTCTGGCATATTGAACTCTTCCCAAGTGCTTCGTACAGTGGTTAGGACAAAGTAAATGTTCAGTAAATACCATTAATAGATCAATAATTTGATTGTACACATTGTGCTCCACATGGGGCCTACGATATAGGAGAGAGGAAGAACAGATGAGGGAACTGAGACACAGAGAGGATAATTGACTTGCCCAAGATTACATAGCAGACCAGTGGCAGAACTGGGATTAGAATTCAGTTGTCCTCTCTTCCAGACCCATGAGCTTTCCCCTAAATCATAGCTATCTTTCTTCCTGTATTTAAATTATAAATCCTTCATGGAACAGGGAATGTGCCTTAATGTAGTTTTCTTGGAATGTGCCTTAATGTAGTTTTCTTGAAGCAACTCCAGCAATTATTTAGGAATGAATGGTTTTAACAATAATACAACAATCTCCCTTAGCCAAGAATAAATACTTCTTGAGAGTGCAATAAACTATCTAAAAGTGATTTCTGAACCCACGTTTTCCTTTAAGATGAAAGGAAATGACCACTCTTTCTATGAATTTAGGCAATCTTTTAGATTCTGGAATCTGGCAATTTATTGAATGAATGAATGAAGGATTATGTCCTTGTCTATCACCTGTCCATGTGCCTGGCAGAGTGGCCCATTTAAACTTAACTCTCTGCACTGTTAATTTGAAAATTTAACATTATATTTCTGTGGACTCTCATTGGCAACATTATGATACCATTGCCTCATTAAATTAATTGTGAAAGCAGATAGCATGATTAAGGAATCTATTATGCTTTTTAATTCTGTCAGTAACCCAGCTGTAAAGCATCATTACCTTGATAGCTCTAAAATATGGGATGAGGAATCTGCATATCAAGCTTGAGGATGATACACTTTGAAATAACTAAATTATCAGGCCTCGGAATTCAGGATTTATGAGTTAATTGCTATTTATCCCGTAACTCAAAGAGTTTTTGGAAATTTGCCACTTTTTTTATTTGACTCAGTTCCTGAAGATAAGGCTAATTTCAACTGCATCATCATCTGTTTCTCTTTGGCCTAAATTTCCCCTAAATTTTCCATTACACTCGCCAACACCACCATTCTCCCCATCTCTCATGCCCACAACCACGCCACTGTCTTTGACTCCTCCCTCTCTCTCTCAGGGGCTGCTACATCCAACAGTTTTTCTTTCACATTTCCTCCCTTTGCTCTCTATCCCATTGGCCACCAGAGCTCTTCCAGGCACTTGTCATATCCCAGTTTGGCTACTGGTACCAGCCTCCTCACTGGTCCCCTGTCTGTAGAAGTATTTAGTAGGAATCTCACCGCTCCTACTGCTGCTAAAGTTTGTTATTGTTGTAACCGTTTTCTGTTCTGCTGTGTACTTCTGTGCATGTGATGTGGGGACTTCCATGGCAGAAGGCTTGGTATAGGTGATGGTGAAGAACATGATTGGAGTGGGGTGTCTCATTTGGAGGGCTACAGTCTCTATAAAAAGGTTGCTAAACCCCGCATTACCTCATATTACATTTCTTTGAGGAAGGGATTTTAGGATGAGTCCTGGATTTCATTTATCCATGCTAGCCCTGACTCTTTACTGTGAACAACAGAGTTGGCTGTCCATGAAAAATGCTTTAGTTTCTCAATCAGACTTCCTGGTTAGGTAGCTGGCCAAGGCCTTGTAACAAATGATTCTTATTAAGAAAATCGTCCTGATTTGCATCCAAGCTTTTGTCCGCCTTATTAACCAAAAGCACAAATGACTGGTTTGTGTTTACACTCCTTTGATCCTCTCCCCCCCAGAGAAAGTACTAATGAACAGTGAAATACACAAAAGTCAAACAGCAGAATGAGAAGATGGAGAGCCAAGAGCTTGGATAATCAATTCCAGAATGAGCGGGACTGAACTATCATGAGGTGGAGCATTTTACAGCTAGGATCACCAAAGACAATAGGAGTCACCCAAGATCAAACCCAAATTTTGGAGGACCTGAGTCTTCTCTCTCCTTTTATCTATTTCCAATCTCTCCAATGACAAGTAAGGTTACACTGTAGTGGTTTTTTTTAATCCTTTTTCCCTTGTTTCCCCTCTCCTGAAACACACTGCCTATCCCAAGAGCGGAAAGCAGAGGATCCTGGGACTAGAGACTTATTTGTGATATGAGACTAGTACAGTTTATATTTTTGTGTGTGTTTGTGTGCTTCTGTTTGATCATTTGGTGAGTGGTTTGTTTTACTTCTCCTTATATGTTTACTTGTCTGACCATTTGGACAGTTGAGTCCTGTGTAAAATGGCACTTCACACACCATAGAGACTATAAATGATAGTGATGTTGACTGGTGGCATAAGGTATTATTTAGGAGGGAACTATTCCAAACGAAAAATATTTTATTCATCTACCCAAAGGCAGCTGTGGTGCAAACTTCTGTTGATCTTTAGGAGCCATGGTTTTTTGTTTGATTTCTCCCTGGACTCCCTGTTGCTACTCTTCACATGCATGGCTACCTTGCCTCCATCCTGCTGCCTTCCGATTGGGCCCTTCACGGGAGAAGGCCCAGGTTGGAGTGGTTGATCACGGGACCCACAGAGCTATACAGGACTCCAGGTGGAGTTCACAGCAGCGTGGAAGTTCCTCTAACGGGTCTTCCCTCTCCTGGTCATTCTCCACTCTGCTGCTTAGTCCTTTTTCCTAAAATAGTGTTCTGCAAACACCTTCCCACTCCTCACAAACCTCCAATAGCTGCCTAGCCTTCTCTGCACCAGGTAGAAATTCTTAACCATGGGCTTCACTATGGGGAGGGACTATATCTACCAACTCTGTTTTATTGTACTTTCTCAAGCACGTAGTACCGCGATCTGCATACAGTAAGCACGTAGTACCGTGATCTGCATACAGTAAGTGTTCGAAAAATATGATTGGTTGATTTAAAGCTTTTAATCAGTTTTCTCTCCTGTACCACTGATAGCATGCTTTGTTCCTCTCAAACAAACCTACTCATGGTGCCTCTTTGGGCTCTCCCACATCCAGCCATTTGCCCACGTCCTTCCTTCTGCCTGGAACTTCGTCCATACCGCTCCCTTGGCCACATCGCTCTCCATCTTCAAAGCCTGTTTGAAATCTCATCTCCTCCAGGGCCCCCTCCCTAATTAATTTCAACCCTCCCACACATCAATTTTATACCCTCAACTACTCCCCCAACACTGAGACAACTACACACTTACATATAACAACCACCCTTTGGAATTTTGGCACAAACATATAGAAATCCATTTTGTTTCTTCCTCCTGTCTGGAAATTATTCTAGTGTCTGCCTCTCCTACTATAGGGTAAGCTCCTTGTGGGCAGGGATCATGTCTACCAACTCTATGGTATTGTACTTTACCAAGAGCTTAGCATATTGCTCTGCATACAGGAAGTGCTCAATAAATACCACTGATGGATAGGTTGTGCTTTAAGTATTCTCCCAAGTGATTAGTAGAGTAATCTAAGTACTTAGTAAATACTATTGATTGAGTCCATGGCTACTCAGAACCACCCTTAGCTGTCTCCTGTTTATCCCTAATGGCAACTACAACTCTGCTAACGTTCTACATTCCCGAGTGCCACATCATTTCTAGAACTGACATACCACTAGACTTGAGGGCCTGGACTGTGATTTCGGTCATTTCTTATTTAAGAGTGTGAATGAGAGGTCTCTCAATCTGCAAGCACTTCCCCTGGTGCAAGGAGCAGGGTATTAGTTCTCCTTCTGTGTCCATGAAATAACGGTCCCTAAATCACACTGGTCCGACGGTTGACATTGATCCTTACACGTCGGGGAGCTGAAGGAAGCCTGGAAGCATTAGGCCCGGCCCTCTGTCTGAATGCTAAACTTGACTCACCCCTTGAGACCCCAGCAGGGCTTGTGAGCCTGCTGGACTCCTGGCAAAGTTACAGCCATTTTGTAACGTCTGTCAGTCTCACTGTTTATCTTGGCCCTCCCTGGATAAAGTTGGTGGGCAGCCAGGTCAACGAAGGGCACTACTCAGACGGGAGCTGGGAGAGGCGACTGGGGCGGATCTCCAAAGTACCAGAGGCAGAACAGACTGGCGGGCAAGCTCACATAGGCCTCACAGACTGATTTGGCTTTGAACGACCATGAAAAACAGAGCCTTGTGGGAGATAGTCAAACAGGACTGGCCTCATGCTGATGAGTGTGATGCTCAGACCTATCCAGGGTTTTCATAGCACTTAGTTTTGCCAGTTAGACAAATAAGAGAAACACAGAGACATGTTTGCTTCTGTACTTTTGTTACACAGAAAACACACCTTAAACAAGTTGCTGTTTCATTGGGTGGATCAAAGGTAGCATCGGGTCTCTCATCCTGTCTCTTCCTCTGACCTTTGGAATCTATCAATCAATCAAAGGTGCTTATTGAGTGCTTACTGTACAAGGAGCACTATTCTAAAAGCTTAGCACTGGAAGACACGTAGGTCAGGTTAAGAGACAGGATGTGAAGCTGGTGTGGCTTTGACCCGCACAATGAAACGCTTAAGCCTGTCATAATTAAGAAAGGAATGCAAAGAACTGTTATGGAAGTAGATTGCTTATTTAAAAAGTCAGCTACCGAGAGCCAGGCAGAGCAAAAGGTGAAACAATCTGGATAAATCGAGGAAAAGTGGGTTCGTTGTTTGAATTGTTCAGATTTCTGTGCTTAGAGCTACTCCCAGGGATTTTCAGATTAGGTATGGTAAAAGAAAGACTATGACACCAAAATCACTTCTCTTCCAGGAGATTTTTCCCCAACGAATCATGAACCTCTCACCTCCTCATCCTCCAGCCCCCCAAATGGCTACTTCAGCATCACCTAGGCACTTGGGTACGCACACCTCAACTGCAGCGTTTATCATCGTGCTCTCTAGCTCTCTCCTACTTGTAATTTATTTTAGTGTCTGTCTCTCCCGCTAGGTTGAGTAAGCACTTAATAAATTCCATTATTATTATCATTATTATTATTTTCCCAAGCACTTACTACAGTGCTCTACACACAGCAAGCACTCAAAAAGTACCACTAATTGATTGATTAACAGATAGGAAAAAGAAGGAAAAAGGATATGTATAAGAGTTGGTGTTTAGGCAATAGGGTGAGATATGCTTCAATTTACACATCCTAATCTGAACCGTTAGAAAAAGATTCTTTAATGGTTGGAGATTTCACAACTGAACGGCAAAAATTAAGAAAGTAATTGTGAAATATATTATGTGAAATTTAGCACTAAGATGGTTTCATCTATATTTAATTCGAGTATCGTTCTAGAAAATTTCATTTGCAGCAACTGAAAGAAGAAGGAGTAGGCTGGTCCAAGAATGAATGATATATTAAATGGCATTATATTCTGTTAGAGACTATAACAACAACAACATCATGGGAGGCAAGGATTATATTAGAAGATCTGAAAACATATAAGATTTCAGGGTGTGTTAAAAGTATATATGTTTTGGCCATACTGGGCAAAAAGTGATTTAATGGAAAGTTTTTTCATATCTATTCCACTAGCCATAAACTAATAATTCCATTTCTAGGATCCATGCCAATTAAGAAAAGACAATCTCAGACTTTCCAGGCTGAAGACCAACTTCTAATTTTTCACAGGTTCAAAGGCAGGAAAATATTTGAAATAGTCCATTTTCATCATCAAGAAATGGCTTGAATTTGTTGCTTGCTGGAGGACAGGGTGGCTGAGCCACTCTCTAATCTTACATCATGCTTGGAAAAAGACAGCATTGTTGCCCGGAGAATATCTTGTGTTTAGCCAAGGTGTATATTTTCCCTCATATATCCACTGTTTATTTAGCCCATCTTGTTCTTATTCACAATCCCTTCGATTAAAGGTTTTTACTGAATAATTCAATATTAGTATGATAGGCTATATCGATCAGTGATATTTAACGAGCGCTTACTATGTGCCGAACACTATACTAAGCACTCGAGAGAGTACAACAAAATTAGCAGACACATTCCCTGCCATCATGAGTTTACAGTTTTTACATTCAGTTAGCTCACCAGCAGTACAGTTCCACTGGGCAGGACATATGAGAAAAATGAACAGCGGTAGGACACCAAAGTAGCTTCAACCTGGTGAACTGAAAAGGTGCACATACAAGCCACAAAGGCAGAATCAACCATTTTATAAAACAGCCTGAAGCATAATATCAAACAGTGCAATGTAGCAGGAGATTATTGGGAGACCACTGGTTTGCACATATCACCCTGCAGGCAGCGATAGGCAGAAAGGTTACTTTCCTTGAGCAAAGGCTTTGTGAAGACTGGTAGACCAAAAAAACTGGGGTGAAAATTGAGATAAGCCCCATATGAGACAAACCCATGAGCAAAGGGTATGTCAGTCTTGTATTGGTCTTTTCACCTTGCTATCCCATATGGACAGGATTTTATTGTGACTGGTGTCATCTTCAAAAACAAGGAATTCTCTCTCTCTTCTATATATATATAATATATATACACACATATAAAACCAGTAACAAGAAAGCACAATTCTATTACTTTTGTTGTTTATTACTTCTATAAGATGTAAAGTTTTCAGAAAGAGTGGATACATTTTCAATCACAAAATGAATTATATTTGGATGTGTGTATAAATATGTGTATATTTATATACATATATTATCAATCAATGTAACAAAAGCAATAGGACTGTGCTTTCTTGCAGATGGATGATAATGTAGTTTTACAATAGGCTGTTGAATAAAGTTCACGTCCCAAGTCTCTGTGGAAACAATACACAGAAGCAAATACAGTTTTTATGGTTGTTTAAACTAAATAATGGAAAACAATCAAGCACCTATTAACTTGCCTGGGACAAATATTAGGTCAAATCTTAATTAATACTTTATTTCTAGTTTCTTTTGTTGGTGACCGACATGACAGTTCATTAAGCATGCTTTCCAACGCTAGAAACATCTTTTCATCTCATTATCCATAAGGGTTTCTTACATACAAATTTAGACTTTAATGGGTTGGCAGTTTAAAATAATGGTTCCTGTCTTTGTTCGGTTTCCCCTCTAGAAGACAGGAAGAATGACTATCAGCCTCACATGCAGAAAGATGAGAGGCTCTGCTTTTCATACTCCAGACACGAGTCTGTGAATAGCCACTGAATTTTGTCAGGCAAAATGATGGAATAGAAAGCTTATATTTGGTCTGGGTTTGTATTTCTTGATTACTAGTAGCAAAAACAATGATGAGTCTAAATACTTCAGTCTATAATTTGGAAGTTCTATGCTTGTGAACATCTTTACTTTAGTTGTGCTTTGCTTTTATCTGTTCATTTTCTTTAGTCTTGTCTGCATTTGAGTACTATTCTGGCTATTTTGAAAACAGTTTGCCATTCACTCCAGCAGAGAGGAAGGAGGGCAGAGAGTACACTTAGATGCCCGGCTAATCCACATATTAAACATTTTAAGGTGTTTTCTTTATGAGAGATGCTATTCTTTTAACCAAATATCAAGAAGGGGAGTGGCAGCATGAAATGATATCTTCACACCCATGCTGCTTCTGTAATGTAACAAAGTAGGCCCGAGTGAGATGGTCTAGTGGATCACTTTGGGATCCGGGGTCCTGGGTTCTCTTCCGACTCTAATGGGGCTTTGCTATCCGTGGTGAAGATTTCGGACCAAAGAACCATCTAAGGTGTTTCACACTACGGACAGGGCCCAGCAAGAACCCTGAAAAATAGCTGGTAACTGTGGTCAGCAAAGACTACAGCAATAAAAAAGTCATTTCTTCCTGCAAGTACTTCCTGATTAAACCCCTCTCTTCATATTGGACAAGTCAACCCTCATCCACCATGGTACCCGAGTATTACCTATAGAGAAGCCACTTGTCTGCTGTGTGACTTTGGGTGAGTCATTTCATTTCTCTGTGCCTCAGTTGCCTCATCTGTAAAATGGGGAATTTAAAAGGGGGAGCCCCACATGGGACAGGGCTGTGTCCGACTCCATTTGCTTGTTCCAGTGCTTACAGTACAGTGTCTAGCAAAGTAAGCACTTAAACAACATCATCATTTACTTTTTATTAAAAAAATTACTCTTGAGCTTATTTTTAACTGCGACCTTCTATTGCACGTTCAGCATCATTTTTTGGTGGTTCTTAACTGGTGAGTTCCTGCAGAGCGGAGCCTCTGCCTAATATTCTTCCCCCATCTTCCTTAAATGCTTAACACAGGATTTGCTCACAGTAAGAACTGTCATTGAAAAGTGATGATGCACACGACTATGGTACTTTGTAAGAGCTTTAGGGAGAAGGAGTCATCTACCCATTCCAAAGTCTGACCCCGTATTCTGGCCCCGCGGCTAGTTAAGTTGCAGTTAGCTCTGACTCAGCAGCCCCTGGCCTGATCTAAAACAGTGCCAGAGGCATGAACTGGGTCCCTTGGGTGGCCAAATGCATTAACTAGCAGAAAGTTAGTCAAGTCCAAACTGTCCCGCATGAAAAATATTGCTGAAGGGTCAAATTAAGGCAGTCCTATTTTTTAAAGCTTTAGTGAAGTTCTGCATTAACTGCTCAGTAGGACCCGTGATCTAGTGCGGAAGAATTTCTGAGAACAAATCCCTCACAATTTTTCTATTCACCCCCAAAACTTAAAGAGTTAAGGGTTTTATTGCTATGAGCTGGCACTAGGAATTATAGGAAAATTGTCTTGAATTTGTTTTCTGGAACTGACTTTATTTTGTCTGAAGATAGTAATGATAAATGCATTTGTGCCCCCACAAGTTGATAGTTAAAAGTCTCCAAAGATGTTTGAAATTCAAAATTGTTTTCTGCTACTTTGCCAGAGGGATCTTTCTGAAGTTTTAATGTAATTTTTATTTCATCATCTACCTCTTTAGAAATATCAGATTACCAAGCAGCCTTCTTCTATTTTGCATGATAATAATTGTTTCTAATGGTCTTCAAAACTTTCTTTGGATTTTTTTTTCCTTTTGTGGGAAATCAGGGATGTCGAGGGGAAAAAAGGGATATGCGGGCATTTGGAGGGTCCATCTGCTGGGGGTAGGAAATCCAGAAAAATGGGGTCATCAGTCTCAAGCCACATCACTGAAGTCTGGCATGGACTGTAGCATCTTGAAAATGAATTTCTTATTAGGGAGGGGAGATTGGAAAGCGTTATGGCCTAGGGGTGAGAACTCAGGTGTGGGGATCGGACTTGGGTTCTAATTTCTGCTCCACCACTTTTCTGCTGCGTAAACTTGGACAAGTCACTTAACTTCTCTATGCCTCAGTTTTCTCATCTATAAAATAGGAATTTGACACCTTGTGGGACAGAGACTGTATCTGATCTAATTTTCTTGTATCTCCCCCAACTTAGTACACTGCTTGACTCAGAGTAAATGCTTAACAAATACCACAATTATTATTAAAATACTCCCAATTGCTCTCTTGCCAATATAGGTCTAAGCCATGCTGATGGACTGGGGCATATCAATATAAGGAAAACCAAAAATATGTGCCCTGATGGGTTTTTTTTTTAAAGCATACCTCGTATCTTAGTTAAAATAAAACCTCAAGAATGCTACTTCCTACTGGTGAACTATTTTTGAAAGAAAAGGTCACAGTGATCATATTCATATTCATATACTATGATCATATTCATGCTTCATGATACCGTAAGATTGTAAAGAAATCAAAATTTTAATTGTAGCTATGAAGCCTTTATAAAAAAACAAAAACTTCCAAACACTAAGAGAATAAAACAAGTATGAGTATAACTTGAGAGTTTAAAAGTTTGGGCTACTTGAAAACAAGACTCTCTAACATTTATATCAGCAGTCAACTCATTGGAAGGCACTCATGTTTAAGACTGAAGGCTTTGTTGGCTGAAAATGAGAAAATGATATATTAGGAAAAGAGGAGTTTTCTGATGAGCAATAAAACATTTCTTTCCCATGGCTGCAGTCCTGAGGATGCATGACAACCATAATGAATCCAACTCCCATCATTATGGCACCAACAATGAGCATCAGATAGGACATAATCTTATCAAAGTGGTTCCATCGCTCTTCAGAGAGCTTGAGATAACAGGCTGATGGGATGATAAAAATAAGTGGAGCAGCACAGAGGACACCCTGTTAGATAAAGATGAGAAATTAGGTGATTTGAAAGATACTGCTACAAAGTACAGGATAATTTATTATAAATTATTTCAGTAGTCCTATAATGCAGGCATTGCATTCTTGCTGGTCCTCCACAATATGGATTATCCAGAATTTTTAACTATATCGAGTAATATAGCTACATTAGTGTATTTACGTGTCAGAAGCATTACTTTCAATTGGAAGCATAAATGATCAGGTATATTCTCCCCTCCCTGTACCCATCCTCTTCCACTCCACACGCTATCCTCTTTAAACCTGCTCCCTCATTTCTCCCCTCATCTCTCTCCTACAAAACGATCACGGCTTTAAGAATGATTTCTTCACTTATTCCCATGCAAAACCTCCATTGCCCTCATACACAGAACTGTTGCCATAAAAGAGCCAAGCAAAATCAGAAGGTAAAAATGGAAATGTTGTATCATTCATCCATCCGGTGGTTTGTCCACATAGAGATGTCTTTGGAGTCAGGAGGCAGTGTAACTTTGCAGAGGTAGAGGGAGGTTGACTAGCAAGGTAGACTTTGGAGTTATTCCTGGAGAGGTGGTAGTTCAAGGCAGGGGAGCAGATGAATTCCCCAAGGGAGCACATGTAGATTGAGCAGAGACGGGAACCTTGAGGGAATGGAGGAAGAAGAAAGAGCTGGCAAAGGATCCTGAGAAGGATCACCCCGAGAGAGAACTGGGAAAGGGCTGGCTTAGAAAAAGGACAGTGTTTCCAGGGAAGAGAGTGGTCTGCAGTTTCAAATAATAAAATTAATAATAATGGTATTTGTTAAGCACTTCCTAATGTGCCGGGCACTAAGCACTGGGGTGGAAACGAACAAATCGAGCTGGACACAGTCCCTGTCCCATGTGGGGCTCACAGTCTCAAACTCCATTTTACAGATGAGGTATCTGAGGCACAGAGAAGCGAAGTGACTTGCCCAAGGTCATACAGCAGACAAGTGGCAGAGCCGGGATTAGAACCCAGTTCCTCAGTCTCCTCGGCCTGTGGTCTATCCACTCTGCCATGCTGCTTAGGCAGCTGAGAGGGTGAGAGGATTAAGTACCCAAAAGAGTCCATTAGATTTGGCAAGATGGAGATCACTTCCTTCAACCCTCTCCTAGAGACAAGAGAATATCTGAGGTAAGTGAAAAGACTTTAAAGCAATCGTCCCCTTGAGTGCAAGGGGACGATCTGTGCTCAAAATGTACTAATAAGATGCAAAACGTGGCACATTTATTCTCTTGGAAGAGGCAGAAGAGATGAAACAGAATGACTCATTTCCGAATCCCAACTAGCTTCAGGTAAATCATACGGGAGAGGGAAAAAAATTAAGATGTTAAATAATGCCATTTAGGAATATGATATATTCAAGACTCAATGAGCTCGATGCATGCTAATAATCAGCTATTGAAACTAATGACTCAGAATGAAATGAATTTAGCTTAAGGCAAGATTAGAAAAAAGTACAATCTATTTTTTTTTTGAAAAACAGAAATATGTGCACCCATGAGGTGTATATGAAATCAGATCACCCGTAACAAAGAGCTTTCTGAGGGGTGGATGGTGGTGACAGCATCTGCCCCAGGGGGCAAAGGGGATTTGAAGCGGGGGAAAAGAGGGTGAGGCCTGCCACCCTGGAATAGCTGTGCCAGAATTTTTTTCTTATCCTGGAGCTGGGTTCTAGCCAGTCTGGCTTACTTCCAGCATTGACATGAAACTATCTAAGGCAAAGGTTTGTAATTAAACGACTATTTATTACCACAGATCTTCTGGGGGATATAGCATACATTCATTTCAGGAAATATGCTCCTGGAAAAATGAATGCAAGTAATGGCTTATCAAGTTTGGTAAAGAAAAATGAAAAGATAAATCAGATCTTAACACGTGGGGCAGAAACCGATACTAATCGGATTGCCTCAGCTCTTGGTACATATTAAGTGCTTAAATATCACATTTGTTATTATTATTATGGTTTTAATGTCAAAAGTGGGAGTCTATTTTTCCCGCTCACTAAGAGGTATCTGGTTAATTGCCCGGACAGTCTGCACTGACAACTCTACATGGTAGAAATGATATGCACTTCTAGTCACTTGGTGGAAAAGGGGAACTATCCAGGTGTCAGAGAGAACTCAGGAATTCAGGAACATGCATTTTGAAGGATTAGCCAAGCAGCTGCTGAGGCATAAGGGTGGAGTCAGATCTGATCCAGATCACTTCAACTGAGTCATGCTGGATTGGTGACCTGGAATGTTTTGGCAGGCTGGGGTTAGAGTAGGTGCTTGAGGTATTGAGAAGCAGCGTGGCTTAGTGGAAAGAGCACGGGATTGGGAGTCAGAGGTCATGGGTTTGAATGCTGACTCTCCCACTTGTCAGTTGTGTGACCTTGAGCAAGTCATTTAACTTCTCTGTGACTCATTGATCTCATCTGTAAAATGGGGATGAAGACTGTGAGCCCAACGTGGGACAACCTGATTACCTTGTATCTACCCCAGCGCTTAGAACAGTGCTTGGCACATAGTAGGCGCTTAACAAATACCAACATTATTATTATTACTTAAGCACTTCTGCAAGTCTTCTGATTTTCATTCATTCATTTGTATTTATTAAGCACTTACTGTGTGCAGAGCACTGTACTAAGTGCTCAGGAGAGTACAATTCAACACTGTAACAGACACATTCCCTGCCCACAACAAGCTTACAGTCTAGGCAGGGAGACAGACATTATTATAAATAAATTATAGAATTGTACGGAAGTACTGTGGGGTTGAGGGGGGGATGAATAAAGGGAGCAAGATTCAGATGAGCAGCTTGAGAGCAGATACACAAGATGCGAAAGGCTAGTGTTGTGGTTCCTAAGGACAAAATGGGGTCAATAAGGTGTGACTGACTGAAGCTCACCTCCACCCAGCTGACAGGAGAAAGGACTGAGGATAGAACCGGCGACTTTTGCCGGGGTGAAGCTGACTGTGTACGTGGCAAAGGGAGAGTGCATAAGAGGTGGAAGGTCAGGGTACTGGCTCCCTTGTTTCCTCCCTGCCTTCCTCTGCTTGGATGCCTGCTCCAGGGCATGCGCTACACGATAAGTCTGCGTGTCCCTAACCACGAGGCGCTCTAGCCGGCAAATAAGGCTCACCGAAACTCAGCTGTGACAACCGCCTCTCCAATCTGAGTGTTGGGAATCGTGGCCGGTCAGAATCCTGCAGGTACTAGCGATAGTCTTAACACCATTTCGAGAGCCTTTTGGAATCTGCAGTACTTTTTACTCATTGAGGTGATGGAAATTCTATACCAGGCCATAGCTGGACAAAGTGATATTTATTCCCTCTGTTGTAACTTTCAAGGAAACTTTCAACTTTCTACCAAGTCCATTTTCTGTCCATAGGCATAAGCCCTCGACACTTTTCCTCTCTCTTCACTGCACAAGTCCATAGGGGCCAATTACTGCAGTTACTTCTCTTTGTGATGTTTGGGCTAAACTGAGCAGAGATGCTTCACGATTCTTCCTGGGGGTGGGGGGGGGGGGGGAGGCGGGCGGGGAACCTACCTCAATTCACCATTTTGCTTTATGCATCTTTTTAGTTGAGCGAATTAGATTTTGCGGTCAAAATACTATATTGTAGAGAGGAGAAAGAGAGAGCAAAGTCTAACAGAGCATTCTCCTGTGCAGAATTAATCCAACCCCTAATGCATTAACCTGGTTTTGAAACAGATTTCTCCCCAGTTCCTGGGGGAGAACAATGCCTAACCCAACACATTTCTGCTAGGCACTTTTTTCCTGCTGTTTCTTCTCACATTCACTTTCTCAAACGTCATTCAGTCATTCGTCTATTTATAATTCTCGGTTCTGTTCTAAAAAGTGAGTCTCTTGATGTTGACATATTCTTATCATTAGGTGGTAAAGTGATTTAAATTGATTTAAGGCTTTTAATCCTTCTTAGTAAGGCTCCTTGATTTCCTAAATCATATTGGTTGCTCAATTCTCAATTTAGCTACATATTTAAGTTACTAAAATATTAAACTGGATGGACAATCTGGAGCTCCAGAAAATTGTGGTATGTAAATGCTTACTATGTGGCAAGCACTGTAATATGCGCTGGGGTAGATGCAAGATAATTGCCGAATAATTATAATGATAATAAGTACAATGCCAAACTGTCCTTTCCAAGTGCTTAGTACAGTGCTCTGCTCACAGTAAGTGCTCAATAAATACAAGTGAATGAATGAATGAAGATAATCAGTTCCCACATGGAGCTCACAGTTTAAGTAGGAGGGAGAACAGGTTCTGAATCTCCATTTTGCAGATGAGGGAACTGAGGGACAGAGAAGGGAAGTGACTTGGCCCAGGTCACAGAGCAGGCAAATGGCAGATCCGGATTGGAATTACCGGCTGTGATAGACCTGTAGCAGTGTTTTTTATAGAAAACGGTGTTTTTTAAGTCTACGGTTTCTATAGTCTTTAGCACTAGTTATTAATCATTTCATTCATTTTTTAGTCAGTCTCTCTGGGTAGGCTTCTGCTTGGGAAAGGTAGCTTAATGTCCACAAAACCTATCTTGGAAGTCTCTATGCCACCCAGGTTTTAGCTTTTCCCAGTCCTGTTCATGATTTACATAAGAGCCGATCCAAAATCCATTTTCACTGCTTATTGGAAATAGCTTCCTTTATTAATAAGAACTCATCTTCGCTAAATGTAAATTTTAACCACACTGTGGTTGGGAAGGATAGAGGAGATAATCCAAAGACACTTACACTGAGCTCTAATACTATTCCCAGGCAATCGATCGCCAAAGATATGATGGTGGCCCCGGCAACAATAGCCACCGTCACTGCAATATGGAAAACTGTTGTCAGGTTCCCACCAAAACACACAGTGGAAATTACCTGCCAAAGAAAAGGTATTTTGTTTCGTTTTTTAAAGAGACAGCAGGCATGTTTTTCACACAGCATGTAAAATACACCTGTCCAACAATCCACTCTTGTTTTAATCCAGGGCTGGAAAATTTTATGATCAGACACCACATCCGGCCCTTAATTTGATTCTGTCATCACTCTATATAGAAAAGCCAAAATCTATATAAAATTTCTGCATATGAGAATACCTCAAATTTGTCAGTACATTTATAGGAGTTGTAAGTTGGTATACAAAATGAAGGGTTCTTTCCACAATAAGTGTCATAACTTGTGATTGGTATTGTGAATGCTTAATATTTCGGGCTACCCTCATATTCCAATTCATTAAATGGTCTTCCAGTCCAAACTACTGCCCATCCCTCCTTTGAAAACACCATAATCAACTTTATTTTTATGAACATTCTTCAAAGTGAGGCCGTCTGTGCATTCCTAAATTAAGGAGAGCCAATTTTAACAAATGCGAAACTAGATTTCTCTAAGACTTAAGTGAGTTTACCGTATTGCACAATATAGAGAATAACCCTACAGCTATTTATAAAAAAAAAATCTATCCCAAGAATGCTTAGCACTCTCTCCAAGAGACTCATTTAGTATTTATAAAAGTTTTAAAGTATCAAAACTAAATCCATTTGATTGTACTTTATGGAATTTAAATGGCTCATATGAGAGGTCCATACAGACATTTAGATACTAGTGTTTGATTATCTATGTCAAGAGAGACCCCAGAAGATTATCTAGTCCACCCATAATACATATATTAGGGTGTCACTGCTATTTTGGAAGACATGGAGACTTCTCAAGTCCCTTTAGTTGTTCAACCTGGCATGATTGTGATTGACATAAGTTCTTCCTGGTATCTAAACTATAATGCTTAGAGCTATTCAATTCTTTTTTTAATCATTTATTCTTTCTCAATGGGGATAGAAAACCTTTGATGCCTTCTGTGCACAGCCACTGTTCATTTAGTTAGTCACGTTGCATCTTTCTTTTCCCATTTCTTTTATCTTTTTGAAGAAATTCTCTTTTTACCTATAGTAATCTGTGAGGTTCTCCTCCCTAATTTACCATCTTCCTCTGTGGTTCTAGTACCCTATTATTAAAGGGCTCACCAATGTTTAATATAACGGGGAGATTACCTCATGGTTCCTGCTTGCTAAACTCCTATTTAACCCAGGATTTTATAAGATACACATTTAAGTAATTTTGGCTCATGCTCAGTCTATTATCCAAAACCTTTTGTGTTATAAATCATACATAGACAATCATTCCCTATTTTAGAATAAGGAATCAGGGAACTGTAGATGTTCAAGAGATTGAGTCTGTATCCCCTGCTTCAACTGATGGTACACTGAATTATCAACCCTTCCTTTATAAAGAATTCTCTAGGTCAAGCAAGGGTCAGCTATTTCGGAAGGAGGAGAACCAGAGAAAACACTCAATCACCGAAGTTTGGCTAATTATGGCTAATGGTGACAGCTCTCTAGTGGTTCCAGAGACTAAATAGGTGCTCCATAAGCTGCAATTTTAGGAGTATGAGATAAACAGAGACCCAGATATAAATAAGGGAGTTTCTTCTATCTTGTCTCTACCCTTGCAGTCAGCTCTGCAGCACTTATGTACATATCCTTACACTCCATTTTCCCTATCTGTAACCTATTTTCACTTATTGGGGAAGCAGCATCACCTAGTGGATGGAGCACGGACCCGGGAGTCAGAAGGACGCGGGTTCTAGTCCCAGCTCTACCACTTGTCTCCTGTGTGACCTTGGGCAAGTCACTTAACTTCTCTGGACCTCAATTAACTCATCTGTAAAACGAGGATTAAGACTGTGAGCTCCTTATGGGACAGGAACTGTGTCCAACCTGATTAGCTTGTATCTACCCCAGAGCTTATAACAGTGCTTGACACATAGTCAGCGCTTAACAGAGTTTCTTATTTATTATTATTATTTAATGTCTCCTCCTGTCAACTGTAAGCTCCTTTGGGGCAGGGATTCTATCTACCGCCTCTGATGCACTGTACTTTCCTATGTTCTTAGTGCTCTGCGCAATAAGTGCCATTTACTGATTGATGGATTGATTTTTGACCATCATGTCAAGTATGGGTCTGGCTTAGGGAACGGTGTTCAACTTGACTTCCATCAGGGAGGGCCTAGGGCAAATTGAAAGGCTAGACTGACTCAGTTGTCATCCAGCTGGGGGTCAGACATGAAATTCTTTGCTCAGAAATGTGGGTCAGGCTTGTGAAGTGGCAGCTGGTGGATGTGTCTATTATTGGAGGTCACCAGTGATCTAAACTACAGCTGAGACGTTGAAAGGTCGCCAAACCCCTCAAGCATTTACTGAATAGTGAATGCACACACCTATCTATGCATGGGATCTCTCCAGCCACCTAAATACTACCTGCTGGGATATCTCTGGAAGCAGGTGGTGTAATACTAAAAAAGTATTATTAGTATTCTTCATTTACGTATTCAGTATGATCTCCTCTGGCATCTCCTTGCCTCTTGCTTAGGTAGCAATTATGTATCCATTTGACTAGGGGGCATGTATGTAACTTTGCAAGCCTAAGTTATGCAGGCTGTTTGCTTGGGCATATTAGATTTATTCAACCAGAGCCCTGTACAAATAGCCTCTGGAAACAGACCCCAACTCTGAGCCTTTCCCAGCTGGATTTCTGAAAGACTTTCTGTAAAACAGAGTCCTTTTTTCCACACAGGGACACAAGGGGATTTTTAGCTGACTGCATAATGGAACGTTGGCAAGCCATGTTTCTCAACTTTACTGGGAAAGAATTAAGTCTTTTTTTCCACCTTAGAATCAAATCTTCTCTCATTCTAAAAAGCCCCACCCATTGTTGTTGAGGACTACAGTGGCAGTAACCTGAGCTGTAGTTCATTTCACAAATGACTTTCAGATAAGAGTTTGACAAAACAGGCATGTGACGGAACCTTTCGGCTCGGATGTATCTGCTTCTTCGATGGGCAGAGTCCACAGGGATGGGTAAAGCGTTTGCAGTTATTTAATTCTGCAGTGCTGAAAAAATTCTGTTTTATGCTGATCTTATCCCCAAAATTATGCAACTGGTAAAACATCTAATTAGAAAAACCATTTCAAAAATACATCTACACACTTCTTACCTTTTGGATTTTGTTTTTAGGAAGCATTGAGTTCCAGACTAGTAATTACCTCGGAATGCATCTGAATAAATATTTGCATTTAATGTCTCCACAAACCCAAGACTCAAAAATGTTCCATTAAAAACCCTGGTTATTCATCTACATTATTAAAATGATGAGCTGTGAAGGTAAATTTCTTTTGAAGTTACTGGAGCTTTACAGATTTTTTAAAAAAATCTTATTAGATGGGAGTATGACCTGCTACATTGGGGTATTTATGCCACCGACTGAATTAGGCAAATACTTCTCAAATTAATTTCTCAGGGATACTGCATGTTCAAAGTAGGCTTGGAGAAACTTCTGTAAATGCTCACCTCTCTGGTCACAAAACATTCAATTGGATAAGTCAAAATGACAGTGATTCCATAACAAAACCTTCCAAACGTAACAAGGTCATCATTTCTGCAATAGTTTTCAAGTAAATCTCCTGGAGAATAATATGAAAGGGAATTTATTTTAATGCATTAATGTGACAAAAGAGCATTAGCTGAAATCCAAAGCTTCCATTATGTTAAAGACAATAATAAAAAATAAACCTAGAATATTTTCTGTCTCAACTATTTTCAGTTGGCCCCAGTCAAAACACTAGCACACATTATTCATTGGATTTGAAACCAGAGGGAAGAGTCTACTATTTTCTTATCCTTAACTAATTCCCCATACTGTTTTTCAGTAGGTGTAGTAAAAATACATTTCAGTCTTTGTTTTAATTCAGTACATAAATTAGATGTAGCAAGAAAAATTAAGGACAAGCTTCCTTTCACAATACTATTCTTAGAATCAGAACAGTCCCAAAAGGAAGAGTAGATCTGTACATCTGGAAAATTGCATTTCCTGTATATCACATTACAGGATCTGATCACAAGCCGAAATCCACAGTGAGGAATTTCAAATATGCACTAGCCTTGGCAAGCATGTGCCAGACACTTCTGGCAATTCTTTTATTAATTAGTTGGCAAAATGTACACAGGCTTCCACCAAGGACAGTACTAGTTTTGTAATGCTGGGATTAGCCCCAAGGGAAATGACAGGCCCCTGATACCCCGAGTAAATTGCTATTTTCAATGCATGTTTAATGTCAACGATTTCAAAAAAATCTAGAGAAGCAGTGTGGTCGATTGGAAAGATCCCAGGCCTAGGAGTCTGAGTGCTACCACATACCTGCTGTGTAACTTCAGACAAGTCACTTAATTTCTCTGTGCCTCAGTTCCCTCATCTGTAAAATGGAGATTCCATAACTGTTCACCCTCCTACTTAGACCAAGAGTCTCATGTGGGGCCTGATTAACTTGTATCTAACCAAGTGCTTGGCACCCGGTAAGCACTCAAGTACCACATTTATTATTATTATTATTTCTACTACTACTAATAATAGAGGCAACATGACTTTATGGTATTTGCTAGGCGTTTACTATGTGCCAGGCACTGTACTAAGCACTGGAGTAGATATATGCTAATCAGATTGGACACAGTCCCTGTCCCACTTGGGACTCAGTCTTAATCCCCATTTTACAGATAAGGTAACTGAGGCACAGAGATGTAAAGTGACTTGTCCAAGCTCACACAGCAGCCAAGTGGAAGAGTCGGAATTAGAACCCAGGTCCTTCTGACTCCCAGGCCCACGCTCCATTAACTAGGCCACACTGCTTCTCTAAAGGACTTGCCCTAGAGTTTTAAAAAGAGATAAAAATCACAGAAGAAGAACTAATAAAGGACAATTAAATAATATTAAGGGGATTGGTTTGGGGGCCCTTTAGTCTTTTTCCAGTTTATAAAATACAATGTATTTTCTAACTCCAGAGACATTGTCACCTGTTTTTACTCAACACAGATGGAGAACTACATAAAATCATACCCTATCTAGTTTATTAAAAAAAAGTCTTTACATTTCTCTTTGAAGCACCAAATACATTAACTGATTAAAGCCAAGGTCATTTTTGACCGACAAACAAGAAAGTTCCACTGCAACCCCTTAAACCCAGTTCTATAGCTCTCTTTGGGAGAAGAAAGATACTAAAGTCAACATGTTGGTTTGGCTTCTGCCCTGTGTCACGGCAGATCATTATTCAGAGGTCACGGAAGTTACGAAGACGTTAAAAATTCCAGCCCCGAGAATTGGTTTCCAAATGATAAGGGAGAAAGGACTGACATAGAAAAATACAAACGAAAGACATATATTATACATGTCTGTTCAACTGAAATAAATGAGTGTGAAGGTGGTTTGCCAAAATTAGAGGGACTAAAATGGAACTGTTGGTTCCCTGAAAATGGGTATGGGACCTTTCCTCTAATCTATGGCAATAGGGAACATGAATGAAAATCCTAGAATTTCCATTGGAAGACATAAATGCCCCTGCGGCGGCCTCTTTCAGAGTATTACTTCGCTGAAGGAAATTATAAAATTCCTCAAAGCCCTTATGAAATCACACCTCCCCCAAGAGATTTTGATCACCTCTGTAAAATAGGGATTAAAACTGTAAATCCCCTGTGCCACATGGACTGTGTCCAACCGGATTAGCTTGTATCTACCCCAGCACTTAGTACAGTACCTAGCACAAATACCATAATGGTATTACGACGTGCCAGGCACTGTATAAAGTGCTGGGATAGAGTCAAGATAATCAGGTTGGACACGGTCCATGTCCCACATGGGGCTCACAGTTGTAATGCCCAATTTAGAGATAAGGTCACTGAGGCACAGAGAAGTGAAGTGACTTGCTCAAGTTCACCTAGCAGACAAGTGGCTGAGCGGGGATTAGAACCCAGGTCCTGTGACTCCCAGGCCTGTGCTGTTTCCAATAGGCTACATTACTTCTTTAACCATCATTTCCCACAAAAAGAAAAAAAATTCTGAACTTTTGGCCAGCCACCAGCTGATTAAAATAACTTCAGGGCTCAACACATTACAATCTCCTGTTGTTCAAAAAGAACTCTATTTTGGGCAAAAGCAGCTCGTGGTCTTACTCTTCAACCTACAAATTTCTCATTAGGCAGAGTGAGTTCACTAGGTAGATAAATATTGGGTGACACAAGGGATTGTCTCTCTAACCATAATACAGAAACACCAATCTAGACTCAGAAGAACAAAGACAAACTGTTCTAGACCTTTTCTACCTAAGGACTCATCTAGCTTCTCTGCAAGAAACATTTTCTTTCACATTTTGATCATTTTCTTACTGAGCACGTTGTGTTTATTTGCAAATTTACTTTCCTAATACTAACTGCATGCCAAAATATCTTACAAACCCTTTATATTTAAAGGTTTGTCCTCCACACGACTAGACAGACCAAATGCGGGGGAAAAAAGCAAGAGCATCAGAGTGAGACCCACACAAGCAAGGACGGTTATTTCAAGACTCAGTGAAGTATCAGTACCTCTGGACAGACCTGGAAGGCCAGATCATAGCTATTGTCTGATTGGGAAACCCCCTCTATTTTTTTGAAAAATGTCTTTAATTCTGCATCCTTTACAAATCATGCCCTAACCGATTTTACTCAAAATTCCAGATAATTGCATATTCTATGATGATGAATCAATTTGCAATTCTTGAAATAAACACTTCCTAAAACATACTTTTGTTTGTTGTTGTTTTTTTAAATGTCCACTCTGGGTGAGACTGGACAGCATGATGAAGGATAGCTTACAGGGAAGGATGGATTACAGACCACACTCTCTCCACCTACAGAGCCTTTCATGGATGCATCATGTTTTGGAGAGGTCTTATTATCGGTCACCGATGGCAAGATGGAGGCCAGAAGAGGTTTCACAATCAGACAATATAGGTAGACCTCAAATCTGGCCTTCGTATCTCCCTCAGTAAAGGATGGAAGGATTCCAAATTTCCTTCCATTTCCTGGATGTTTCCTTGCCTTCCTTCTTTATGTAACCTCTCCTCTTGCTCAATCCTGACTTAGGGGAAAATGAAGGTACATACGCCACCCCCATCGTAACCCTTTTCAAGCAAAAAGGGGCAGAAATCTGATCATTTTTGCCATGTAATTGGAACTAAAAGAAGAAAATGTTAACCTTCCTCAGTTAAACAGTGAAATAGGATAAATATACTTTTACTGTACCTTGGGTATAACCGGTAAATGTCAGGTACCCACAGGTAGCAAACAGCATACTGATAAATGCAGATACCAAGACTGACACGTGAATGACCTGGGTCCACTTAGCTATTGTTGGTTCTTCTAGAGATCCATAAACTAAAAAGCTATTATGATGACAGATGAAAGCTGCAACACACAATAAAAAAAATAGAATGAGTGTAATGAGATATTTATTGCTGGGTAGTCACTAAACCACAGATTAAATCTATTTTTATCAGCTAGGTACCGGACCTGTATTTCTCAGACCTTAAGGGATGGTCAAGATTGGGTCTGGAAGCTAAGAGTCTTATCTGTGGAATCCATTAAGTCTCTAAATAATTCCCATCAGATATGCAGTGAGGGCTTGGAGCCAGCCAATTACAAGATGCCCACAAGACTCTGGAAGAACTTCCACACCACCTTATAGATGTAAGGAATGAAGGAACTGGAGTTTAAGGAAAGGATTTATTTCATGATAAGTAGCACGATCACTAAGTCTTAGAAACAGCATGGCCTATTTGAAAGAATTCAGGCCTGGGAATCAGAGATCTGGGTTCTGATCTCAGCTCCCCCACTTGCTTCCTGCTTGGCCTATGGCAAGTCACTTAATTTCTCTGTGCCTCAGTTTGTTCATCTGTAGGATGGAGATTCAGTATCTGTTCTCCCTCCTATTTAGTCAGTACATTCACAGTAAGGCTGAAAAACTGGACGTCTGCTATAAAGACCTGTAGATATATACCCCAAAACACCTATGGTACTTAAGTGCTTACTAGATGTCAAGCACCGTACTAAGCATTGAGGTAGATACAAGATAATCAGGTCAGACACAGTCCCTGATCCGCACGGGACTCGCAGTCTAAGAGGAGGGGAGACAGGTATTTAATCCCAATTTTACAGAGGAGGAAACTGAGGCCCAGAGAAGTTAAGGGACTTGCCCAAGACCACAGAGCAGGCAAGTGGTAGGACGGGGACTAGAACTGGTCTTCTGAATTTCAAGCCTTTGCTCTTCCCACTAGGCAATACCACTTCTCAGAGTAGCTCTTAATTGTGCAGAAGGTTGCAAAATGAACAGAGATCTCTTGGACGGCTAACTCACCGAAAGATATGACTCCGGCCGCTTGGACCGCATTTGACTTTGCAAATACCCAGGTGTCTTCTGTTTGGGGGCTAGAACAAATATTCGTTTTAGTAGAACAAACTCTTTTTGCTGCTAAAAGATTAGAACTGATTGAGTAATATAAGCACTCCAGCATCACTAACACACTCCTGGCCCGGGATAGCGAAACAGACAAAAACAGCCCTGTTTTCCCTCTCTAATATCTCCTGGCTGCCTTTTCCACAAAGCTTGCAGCATCTAGGGGGCCTATGTCAAACCACTTACCTTTCTGACAACTTAAATCCGGGGGCTAAATTATCCGGCTCTTTGAAAACAAGCGACAGCACGGAGACCAAACGTCCTTTCGGAGTCTGGCGCTGCTTAATCGACTTATTGCAATTCCCACCTTTTGGAGTGGGAACTGCTGCCACCTGCTGATTCCTTTTCTCTGGAAGCATTGAAAGTCTCCCACAATAGCATCCACGTCAGCTTCCTTCGGTTAATAAGGAAAACACATGTTTCTCCTGGTGATTCACCTCCGCCAGGTGCCCAGGGCCACTTGGCGGTTGCGATCGTTTGAGTTGTCAAACTTTTGAAACCTCAAAAACCATATTACCTTCCCATATTCAAAAAGGCCTTTCCGGATGAGTTGATAATCCACTTGTTCAAGGCTTTATGGACAAAATCTGGGAAGCGATTTTTCCTTTTTTACCCACCCCCCCACTAAGTTTCAGATGTGGCAGGTAATAGAGTCCACCTTTCCCATCCCGGTGTTTTCATTAATGAGCCAAGAGGGGAGTAGGAAGATAATCCACTTGTTCAAGCCTTTATGGGCAAAATCTGGGAAGTGATTTTCCCCTTTTAACCCCTCAAGTTTCAGATTTTGCAGGTAATGGAGCCCACCTTTCCCAACCCAGTGTTTTCATTACTGGGCCAAGAGAAAAGTGCAGTAGGAAGAAGCTGTAAAAAGAAAAAGGGAGAACTATAAAGGCGCAACGTGATAGAAGTTGAAAAGAGCCAGCGAAATCAAACAGAGGACAAAAGTGCTTGGATAAAAGGCTCTCTAGGACAATTAAGAAAAATGACCAGTGTGGGAGCCGAAAAGGAACAAAAGCAAGGAGAAATATTACTTTGACGCTTCTTAAAAAGAGGTGAAAGGTAACGGACAAATTGTCATTTAAAAGCTACAGAAACTTTACTTGATATTTTAGAATATTTCCATCAATAGCAAGTGTACACAACGTTAATCACAGATGAATCCATGTTTTTAATAAAGGTTTGCAATCTGGGATTTATTTTCAAACTCTGCCTGAAATAGGTAGATTGGTCATGGTTAGAACTGCCCATCCCATGACCGCTGCGCTGCTTCCCTCCCTTCTCCCTGCTAGGCCACTGAGGTAGTCTGAGGGTGGAGTAATAACTCCATCCCAGCAGCTCCTGAAAGGTTGGGAGAAGAGAGACGAGGCATCCAACTGAAGCTGCTAAGAACTCTTCAGCTGAAACAGATGCAGGAAGGAACAGCTCACCATGCCCTGAGGTCTATTGGAAATTAAGCTACTTCAAACTCCATATTGTAATCACTGGATTAAATCTGGCTCCAAACTTTTATGCCATTTAGCCAATTATCTGTTTTAGCACATATCCTTTAGCCCCAGGAGGAAACAAAACACTAATTTATGGGACATCAAGTTTTGGTACCCCTCATTTAACAAAACTCTTCTCCAACATAAGGATGGTTTCAGTATAGCTGGCAATAAGGCATCACGATGGAGCAGCAGCGTGGCCCTTGCGGAAAGAGCTCGGGGCTGGGAGTCAGAGGACCTGGGTTCTAATCCAGGCTCCACCCCTGCATCGTTTACAGTTAAAGGTAGCTGAAAGCTAAATAAATTTTCTGGCATTTTCTAGAGGCTATTAGGAATTATTTAGGTCTATCGCCCACTCTAGACTTTAAGCTCCTTCTGGGCAGGGAATTTTTCTATTAACTATTGATCCATTATTGACATGTATTTTCCCAAGTGCTTAGTATAGTGCTCTGCACTCAGTAAGTACTCAGTCCATACCATTGATTGATTCACCTGGTGTACTCAACACAAACTTACTGTGGAAATACACACTTGTGACAAGCCCTGAGTCAGAGCCCTGTGAGTTTGAGTAATGGTCACAATCCTAACCAAACAGACTTCTTTGTCCAAAACAAAAATAAAGCAATGATGGTGGGTTCTATAGGAGGGAGAGTGAGAGAGAGAGAGAGAGAGAAAGAGAGTGTGTGCACCTATGGATTTTCGGGAAAAAACGTACAGATATGAAAAACAGATCCCCATGAACCAATGTATCTCTTTTCCATGAAAAGAATGGAATATCTCTGTTTTATGGCCTCTCGGCCTAGAGAAGACCTCACCCCTAAAGGTTTTGCTGCAGCCATTTATTTCAAATCCATTTGTTTTCTGCTTTGGAGCCTTCTTTCCTTTTTTGGGGTGAACGGAAAATCAACAAAACTCCAGGCACTACTAACATTTCCCTCATGAGCTTGGCACCAACACAAGTTAAATCACATTTTAGTCATTAGCTTCAATTTCATCATCATCCACCCCTTAAAAAAGACACAATAATAAATAATACCTGTTTCCTTTATCTCATCGAAGCTAGAACAGAGTGCTAGCCAGCCCCAAAGCGACCAGGCATAAAGCCACAGAAGAGTGGAAAATGAGGAATAAGAAGGCTGGTTTACTCAGTATTAGATAATCAATCCCTGGATGTTTGACCTGACAGTCTAAATGAATCTTGTAGCTCCTTTCATTCATTCACCTGTATTTATTGAGCACTTACTGTGTGCAGAGCACTGTACTAAGCACTAGAGAAGTATAATACAATAATAAACAGACACATTCCCTGTCCACAATGAGCTTTCCTTTTCCACCCCACCACTTGTTGCAGGAAATGCTCAGACCAGCGCACTGCTATGGCTGTTGCCAGAAAAAGTAGGCTCTTCTTCAAATCCCCGTAATATCAGTCAGTAGTACTTATTCAACATTATGTGCAGAACGCTGTACTAAGCGTTTATCCACCAACAGCATCAGTTTCCTGCCTTCATTGCAGAGGTAGGAGAAAGGGGAGGGAATCATCTCCACTGACAAAGCATTCATTCTTTCAGTCGTACTTATTGAACGTTTACTGTGTGCAGAGCACGGTATTAAACGCTTGGGAGGCTACAGTACAACAATAAACAGACACATTCCCTACCCGCAGTCTTATGGTCTAGGGGACAAAGAAGCATAAAATGCTTTACCTTCTTCATCTGTATCCAGCTGTGAAGGCCTATGCATCCACAATTTTGTACATATATCGTTTTGAAAAGAGAGATACTCTATGTTCTGTACGGTGTCAGGATGAGCAGACATTATGGAGTCGCTGTGTTTACAATTGGGTGAGTCTCCTGAGGGGACCTCGGAGGTGGTCGTTGCTCCTGCCCCAAGATCCTCCTGGATTTCCCAGATATTTCAACTGCCTCCACCCCCTTCATGAGTGAAGCAGTAACCCAAAAACGCTGTTTGGCACAAAACTATTCCTAGTGTCTTAAGTGTAAGTTAAATAGCTAAATCTATTTAAGCCAACAATCTAGTTTAAAGGGCTCAAAGTACACTGGCTACAGATTTGCTAATGAGGGCGATGCCAGATCTTGTCCATAAAACTAAAGCCCTAAGCGGCTTAACTTGGCTAATTTAGAGCTGCTTCCTCTTAATGCACAGTTTTCTTAGTTCCATCATGGCAGACAGAAAGGTGATATGTTTTTGCTGATGGCTTCCAATTTCACACTTCGCAGGATGATTTTGTTGATCGTCCGGACATGGTGCAGGAGACTTTTCTTTCCTGCTCCACCCCAACCCTGACTGGTTTTCCATGCATTATTTGAAGATGGATGCCTTGTACATGCTGGTTCAACTCCAGCTGTTTTGTTTGAGGGAGTCGGGTATTTGCTATGGTTAAATAAACCCAATGCACCATAAATTCTCACCCAACACAACACTGTCCTTACCCAAAAAGGACACACACATATCCAGAAGAGATCTTAAAATTCAGACTGAAGCATCTTAAAATCTCATAAATTTTCCTTAAGATTTTCTACTCCAAGATAACATTCCTTGCTGCTTTTTATTACAATGACCACAGGTTTTAGGGAACTGGGCCCAGTGTTGAAGTAAAAGCAACTCCTCTTTGCCCCAACTCAGCAGTAATAAAGGGAAATAGTAGGAGGCATTTCCTTCCCCAAATTTCTTAAGTCTTAAAGGGCTTATGAAAACAGGCTTCAGGGTGATTACTTCAACCTCCCAGAACATCAGACATTAAAATCAAACATTAGACATTAACATTACATTTCTTCAAGGGATCTGTCCAACCTCTTTCTTTGAAACTCAGGCACTCTCCAGATAATACAACACTAACCTTCTCACCCAAACACACCCCTGGAGTTGCCTAATTTGGCTGGGATGTAAAGCCAGACATCCAGTTCCCTGACACACCATAAGCTGACAATGACACAGACAGACCTGCCCACCTTCATAAATCTTCCTTTACATGTCCTTGCAACTTCCATCTAAACTATTGGCCGCTTCTCCCAGTTTCCCCATTGTTCTTGATACTTTGGGTGACTTTTCTACCCCATGCAACCAGAGACAACTTGTTGAGCTTTCTAAACTGGCAGGAGTTGGCACAAATTTTGTTTGGATATCTATACTTCTACATAAGATCCATTATTTAAAATTAGGATTGTAAAAACTGAAAGATTTACCAAACAAGGAGAGGGCATACTTAACTTCTTTTGCGGAAGAAATATACTTAACCCAGTCTATTCACCCAGGCTCAAAGAAATAAGCAATTCTCTGGACTGTCAGCTCTTTGTGAGTAGGGAATATGACGAACTCTGTTGTCTTGTACTCTTCCAAGGACTAACACCAAACCGAGTATCAATATCAGTAATAGAGTTAATGTTGCAATTAAATTATGTTGCCTGGATAGCACGTAAATAAGGAGTGCAAAACTGAGTTCAAGATAGGACACATTGGGAGTTTTATACAGCATATTGACACTAAGAGCTCGATTCAGTCCGAATTGAAGATATGTGGGGAAACTGTGAATCTGCCTTTATGGCTTTAAGATCTAGACATAGCAAAGATGCCATATTGATTTCTAGAGCAGTTCCATCAGTGCCTCTTAAGCATGATAATTCTGGAGAAAGACAGGATCACCGATGGTGAGATCCTGGAATTCGATCAAACCATCAGCACTGAAGCAGTGTTCAACCCAGCTGGCCCTCACTGCTGGGACATGTGAGGAGGCAGATGGCAGCACGAAACCCAAACAAATGCTCGATGGAGAGCTGCAATGCTGTAATTGTAGAAAAGAAGTACAGAATAAACATTTAAAAGACACAATGAAGCAAAATCTCTAATGAGGTGGCATAGCTGGTAGTGGACAAATGGAAAGGCATTAGCAACATATCCTGACATATCAACTCAGGATGTAACAGTCAAAATTGGAGTATCTCTCTTAGAATGAAGGCTTTGGGAGGATTTTGATATGAGAGAGAAGCAAGACTCTTCGAGGGTTTCAGTGGGGGCCTACGTAACCTCAATCTGCTCCCAGTAGGCAGGAGAAGGCACCTGGTGAGACTGAAATTTTAACAAAATTAAGGAGCAACTAGGGATGGACTGTCTGGAACAGAGGAGAATAAATGATGAGGAGATGCAGGGAAAAAAAAGAGATTTAGGGTATAATTTTTACATATATAATTAATCTCTCTGCTTATTAATAATAAAAATATTTTTTAAGTGATTACTTTGTGTCGAGCACTGTACTAAGCTCTGGGGTAGATACACAGTTATCAGGTCCCTCATGGAGTTCACAGTCTAAGCAGGAGGGAGAACAAGTATTGACTCACCGCTTTACAGATGAAGAAACTGAGACACAGAAATTAAGTGACTTGTACAAGGTCACAAATTGGACAGTGTCGGAGCCAGGATTAAAACCCAGGTCCTCAAACTCTCAGGTCCCTTCTCTTTCTACTAGACCATGCTGCTTCTCAAGAGTCTCCATTGACTTTTGTCCCTTTGCATCAAGCAAAGCCCCCTATCACCAGTGTTCCCCCACAACCTTCACCCGTTACTGTCCGACTCGCTCTCATCATTCCTCGTAAATTAACCTAACTGAATCTCACTTTTCACTTCCCGGCCCCCGTCCCGTCCCTCACACCGCTCTAACATCTTGGGATACCCTCCTTCTTCAAATCCAACAGGTCACAGCTCTCCTGAAATCCCACCTCCTCTAGAAAACCTTCCCTGATGAGCTTCCAGCAGCCCAAGTTGTATAAACCCTGCCAGTAATTTCTGCAATTTAGGTATTTATACCAACTTTCGGCACCTGTGCACGTATGCTTTATTCATTATTTGTAAACACCTGTATGCCTGTCTCTGCCATTAGCAGGTAAACAACTTGTGGACAGAGAATGGCTCACTCCTTTGTTTCTACTTCCTAATAACTTCATGCAATGCACTTCACCCAGGAGATGCTTGAAAACTGCTTGAAATGTAACTCACAATGCAGTCAGTTTCAGGGCTCCTAGCCTAGGTTTAATAAATAATACCTGTAGTATACACAGATCACCTTGCTAACAATTCCACGGGGGATTTTTAAAAGGGGACAAATAAAGGAAAAGGATCATTGAAAATATCATTATTGCCTATTTCCCCTACAGCTTACATTGAGGCCTCTGCTACCACATCCCTTAAATTTTCCGACAAGCAAAAGAAGCCTACAGAGGGCCGCCAGTTCCCCAGAATGCTTGAAAAGATGATTTTACTTAAAATGTGTTCCTAAATTGACTAGTGGCTAGTTTCAAGATTCTGTGGAGACATTCACCTTGAACCTCTATGAAAGAGCCTGGGCTTCGGAGACAGAGGTCATGGGTTCGACTCCCGGCTCTGCCGCTTGTCAGCTGTGTGACTGTGGGCAAGTCACTTAACTTCTCTGGGCCTCAGTTACCTCATCTGTAAAATGGGGATTAACTGTGAGCCTCATGTGGGGCAACCTGATTACCCTGTATCTACCCCAGCGCTTATAACAGTGCTCTGCACATAGTAAGCGCTTAATAAATACTAACATTATTATTACCTTCAATGATAATCAAACCAGTCATTGTATTTGTTTAAACAAGAGCTTTTTGATCTATAAGATAAAACTCTACAATTGTCACATGGTCTTCTTCAGCAGGTTCTTCCTGCCTCTGGAAGCACTTCCTGCTCTTTCTAAAGATACTCTGCTCTAATATCACCTAACCAGGATTCTTTGAAAAAATTTACTCTTGATGGGAATGAGGCTCCCTAAAGATCAAAAGCCTATATGAGGGGAGAAGGTCAGGGAGGAGCAAGAAAGAGGGTGATACAGCCTTGAGTTAATCAATGCTTTTCTTTTTTAAGGTATTTGTTACGCGCTATGTGCCCAGTGCTGTACTAAGTGCTGGGGTAGATACAAGCTGATCATGTTGGACACAGTCCATGTCCCCTATGGGGCTCAGTCTTAATCCTCATTTTACAAATGAGCTGAGCCACAGAGAAGTGAAATGATTTACCCAAGCCCACATAGCAGACAAGTGGAGGAGCTGGGATTAGAACCCCAGTCCTTCTGACTTCCAGTTCCATGTTCTACCCCTAGATCATGCTGCTCAAAACAAATTTGTTTAAAATGGTATTAATATGGAAGGTGAGTCATCTTTTGGGTGAGGCCTCCGATACAGGCAACTACAGCTATATTCTGGTTCCAGATCAACTTGCCGATCACTGAGTCGGGTCTTGCCAGGACACAGCCCGAGAGAAAATCACCACAACCCAGGGAAATGGATTAAGTGGCAATATGTACACTATAAGCCTAAAATTTTAATTCCAACATTTTGGCCCATTCTTCCTGCTGTGGAAAAAGTCGAAGCCACGAAAATCTAAAAGTGTTATCGTAGAGAAGGCCAGTAGAGCTTGGATCATTAAAACTGCCATACTTTCGAATGCCACATCACCTGAAGTTGGGTAACTTGAAAGAGAAGTGGGAGTGTGAGAAGAGCACTTCGGTAGCAATACAATCAGTCTGGCCAGGATGGAGAGGAGAGGTTGGAGAAAAGACATAATGAAGGTTTTTTGGCAATAAAAATGCTTCTGACTCGAGTTAGCACAACACTGAAATAGGGATTCTGAAATAGCTGTGCTATTGCTTTATTATGCCAACTCAGTTTCTGGAAGACAATTATAGTGTCTTACAATTTTGGATTTTGGGAAGCAAAAGGTTAAAAAGATACAATAAAAGCAAACATCAGGTCTGAGAGGGAGCCCCAAGAGTCGGTGTACTGTGATGTATTTGAAATCATATCAAAAGCAGAAATTTGTAGCAATTTGAGTTGTGGAAAAGGAAATTGAACTGTGGGCTGTATTTTTAAAACACTAAGCTAAAAAGGTGTTTCCATAGCAACAAGGTCAACAGCAGTAGCCATTACTGATTATTCTTTAGAATAGATTTCAAATACCCATTTTAAAAGGTGTAGGAGACAGCACAGCTTTCCCGCTCATCCACCTGAACCAAAATGTGGAAGAACATACACACATACATGCAGAGTACTGAATGTCTTGTGTTTTATGGATAATGATCACTCAGGTTCATCACATTTTCAGGGAAGAGACTGCTATATCGGCCACTACGCCAACCCACAAATGTGCCCCGTGACCATCTCGATAATCAGTCAAGTCAAACAGAAGGTTATTTGCAGTACTATTCAAACAGGAATGAGAGGCACCTACTTTTGACATATCAACATTGAAAACATGAAAGTACACCATCCCGTTTATTAATAAACTCTGATCATCAGTCTACTGGATCTAGTTCTTGTAGTGAAGAGATACAGAAATATATTTCATTTATAGAGGCCCACACTAGCTATCCTGGTCATAGGGTAAAAGCATTTTAATTCATAACCATCATACTCTGGCTGAACAAAAACAATAAGTATAATCAGCATATGAGTGAACACAGGGAGCAGTGTGGCCTAATGGATCAAGTATGGGTTTTAAACCTGGCTTTAGCACTTGTCTGCTCTGTGACTTTGAGCAAGTCACTGAACTCCTTTGGGCCTCAGTTCCCTCAACTGCCAAATGGGGATTCAATATCTGTTTCTCCCTCCTACTTAGACTGCGAGCCCCATGTTTGGAAAGAGATGTCTCTGAACTGATTAAGTTGTATCTACCCCAGTGCTTAGAATGATGCTTGACATACAGTAAGTGCACAACAAATACCATTGAAAGCCAAAACAACCAAACAAAAGCCCCCTCTCAAACCAAAATGCTCAAATGGAAAAATGAAAAAAGTAGTCAAGACTGTGCTACGTACTATGATTTTATAATCGTTATGCAAATCTTTTGAGTGTCACTGCTTAATGGGATTATTTACTCCCTAATTTGTTCTGCCTGATTTTTCATTTTAGTTCAGCACATATTTGCCAAGTAAATTAATCCTTTCATTGCAACTTACTTTAATGAGTCCCTTACTACCACATAACATATTCTATCCAAACCAAGTCTTTTAAAATGAAAAGCTTAAACAGTTCACACTATTTCAGTGGTTTTAGACACCAGTCATTTGACCATCTGAGACATTTCAAGGAAAAATGTGAACCAAATTTATATTCTCTGGTAGAAAGAAAAATGGAAAAAAAATCCTCTAAGATACACCTTAAGGTTTTCTAATGCGTTAACCTATTTTTTATAATCATAAAGATTCAGTAAAATGTTATATTACCCCATAGCAGGGTTCTCTAAAAATATTTAAAATCAAAGAGAAATGTAAGACTAAGTTTCTGAGGTTTCAAATTTTCCTAATTAAAAAAAAAATAGGGGTATGACAGAATAGTACATACCTAAATTTGATATTACCACTTAAAAGTATCCCTGTGTCTGTGAAATGCTTGGTTAAAATTATCCAGATATTTCATGGTCATGGCTTGTGAACTGAGATAACTGTTCCCTATTTAATTGTATGGTGTACATGAGGTATTAAGTTAGCACTGCTATATCCACTTTCAGTATATAAGTGATTTCACTTATGTTTATGCAATAGTCAAAAACTGAAGAAATAAAAGAAAACAACTTACATGTAAAGATCCAATGTAACCATTCTTACAATTACAATGATCAAAATTAGCGTTGTTAAAATTGAGGAAATGAGGGATACCTGAAAAAAAAAATCCCCAAATATTTACAGGTTTATCAGTCCAAATTCTTCATTTTATTTTCGGATATTTGTAATAATTTTTTAAAAAGTAAATGTACATGAGGCTTTGAGACCAATCTTGTGATAATCCAGTAATCTTTAGCAAATTCCAAATCTTCCTTCTTTCCTTATATTTGCTGTTTATCTTTCCTTCATTTTATATGTCACATTTTTTATTTTAAACCACTTAAATTTCAGGAGGAAAACATGGGAATGTCAACACAAATATAAAGAAAAGTTGGCAACATTCTCTTTATGAATTGGTCATAATTCTAATGTAAATGAAGATAATAATGAAAGTTACCATTCATAAATTCAAGGCCTTCGTCAAACCGGTCATGTAGCTAATTTGCAGGTGAAACCAAAGCCCACAGGACATAGTAAATTATTTTCAATATAGTTCAAGAAGGCATTAATTTTCTCCAAACAATTATGCCAAGTATCTGAGTATTGTAGACACTTTGCCACTTTTGATATTTTAGTCTTAGCAATCATTTAGACTTCCCAGTTTACTTAAAACGTACGATGTTTTTTCATCAGATTCATTTTACGAAGACATAAAAGCTGAAGTTTTACCTTCTTCTGAGAATATTTTAAATTGAATCAATGTGTCCAAAATACAGTAACTTTTCATTCCTAACTTAAAAACATATTGCCTTTGGTCTTTATTTGCTTTAACAAAAGGCAGGAGAAAAGATCAATTTAGTTCACACTGAATCTCAGCTGATTGAACCGTAATTTACAGCAGTTTAATCATAAATCATTTGGCACTGAAGATGAATGCCATAATTAAGAACTGTGCACTAAAGATGATAATGTGGCATAATTAATGTGGAGGGAGAGAGAGAGAGAGCAAGAGAAAGAGAAGAGAGAAAGGAGGAACATTTCTACTTCTATTCTAATTGTGAAGATTACCTTTCCCAGCTTTGCTATATCACGGTACAGGGATAAAGGAAGGGCAAAGACAACTGTGGCAAGCACAATAATGCAGTGACGACCAATAAAAAAGTTACCAGGATCAACTAAAACACATAAAAAATTATAACATGTTTACTTGTCATGTTAACTCACATTCATAGAAACAAATGACTACTACACTACATCGTGACACGAACTGAAGAAAGCAGGTTGATTATACGAAGAGAATACAAATATAACTGCCAAAGAATATGGAGTAAATAATTTAAAAAATCACATTGTTAAATTCATATAGCAATTCCCTTGAAACCTTATCAGAGGAATTAAAAACAAGGTAAATTTAGTTATCTACATTAAAAGGAAAATTTTTTTCAGTACTGGGGGCAGACTAAAGCTTTGTAATAACTAACTTTTCTCATACTAAGCTCTTCCCATTTGTTGAAATGCAATGCTAGCTTTGGGTTAGACAGCTTTCTCCATGGAAGCATGATGTTTTTCAGGCAAAAGAAGCCATTAAGAATCTCAGGAAAAGAAGGAACACTTAAAGAGCTGCTTTAAAGAGCATCAGATCCACTCCTTGCCTTCAGGCACATGGGCGCTGATTATGCGTTCAAAGACCTTCAGTTAAATTAAGCCAGTACTTCCTTCAGAAAGTTATTCTCTAATTTAAATCCCCCTAGTTGCAATTTAAATCTCCCCACATTTTAATAACCCTTCCTATAGTTGGAAAGGATGACTGTTAACCCGTTATTCTGTCTCTGCTGGTGATCACAGACTGCTCTTAAAAACAGACTCCACCACACTCGGCAGCATCTCCAAAAATTACTTATTGGGCTTTGCTCTGTCCTTTTGACCTTGAACAGTGGCAAGACTGCATCAGGTCAGTCGTCCGTTCTGTTTCTGACAATGGCAATGAAGGAATCTTGGAAGAACAATGTAATAGTTTCCCTATTGCAACCAACCGTATGGTTAGGGGAAATTATCATTTTACAGACTTAACCTGTTCCTCTAATAACCTATCATGGACTCAGGGCCCATTAATTTAACCTTGTTCGAACCTACTGCTATTTTCTTAGCATTTCTCAATTTGGAGACGGGGTGCGGGCACCAGAACAGGACATAGTTCTCAAAATTCTTCAAGAATCTGAAAGGAGGCAGTGTTAAGTGTAAATACCACAGTCACTCTGACCCCCATTTTTAATATTATCATGTGATATCTGCAAGTTCATGCAATCTCTCTAAATGGTCCATCTCACTATTTGGATCGAACTCAATCATCATTACGGGATGGGGTCACCTCTGGATCATTGATAGGGAAATTCTATGTAGCCAAAAGCCTGGTTGAGACCGGGAGAACGTAAAACGACTGCAGAAAGCATCTTTGGGAGAGTGTCTGATAAAGCTGCAACCTCAAACAACGTTCTTTATATATATAATAATGGCACTGCTTTGTTCATTTCTAGAGAAGCTTTCCGCGGTTCAATCAAAATCACGAATGTACCGATGTTGGTCTGCTTTAAGAACCTTAATTTGTGTGGCAAATCCTAAACTATCCTCATCAGTGAAATTCACAGTAAACTTGACAGTCTGAAGACAAAATAAAGAGGTTTCAATCTGGCTTGTAAAACCCAAATGGGTACTTAAGTCACTCTATCATTTTACTCCTTTATAGATCATTATCAACAATGGAGAAGAATCGGCTCTCCGGGCAGTGTTTCTGATTGTGCACAGGGCAGAACAGAACAGCTCTGACGATTTATGGGAATTAATCATATGTACTTTATTTCAATAGAAGCTACTTTCTAACTAGACAAGGAACAACTTCTAACGTGTCAAATTGTCTTTCAATAAAAAGGCTGCAATTTGGGGAACAGAACCTGCGTTATTTTCTGATGTTTCAATGCAGTGGTCAGAAAAGGAAAAAGGGAGGGAGGGAGAGAGTGGGGAGAGAGAGAGAGAAGGTGAGAGACAAGGTGGCTAAGGGGTTAGGGGTACAAAAGGGGTCTAGAGTGACACCCTTTCTGCATCCCAGTTTGGTCTCCTTCCCCACATTTGGAGACATCCCTGGGGGCTTCTTGGCCCACACTGGACCCCCTCCTGCCCAGCTACCACAACCCCTGCTGGGATGAGGCAACTTCATTCAGTCAGTCGTATTTATTTGAGCGCTTACTGTGTGCAGAGCACTGTATTAAGTGCAACTTGACTTCTCCCACTGTAGCAACAGGTCAACCGGAGATTCAGAACACAGGTAGGGGGGAGCCAGTGGTAAGCCGGGGAATTTCTGCCGGCTCCGTGTCCACTAGGAAAAGTGCCCATTCTGAGAATGGAGTACGCCTGCCTGCGTCTTGGAATTGTTGTTCTTTTCTTTTGAACTTCTGAACCTGCCTATTTTAAGTGGCAGTGAGGGTCTCTGTTCATCCCTGGGCATGAACACCTAGGTCAGCCCGTTGACATGGCCATCTGGGTCAGCGTGTGCGGACCTGGATCCGCACTCGCACGTCTGTGTCAGCGGGATTGTGTCCATCCACATGAGTCTGTTTTATTACTAGTCTAAGCTGGGAGAGAGCAGGGGCCGGGCAGAGTCCACTCTCTGATGCTGAGAGAAGCGGCGTGGCTCAGTGGAAAGAGCCCGGGCTTGGGAGTCAGAGATCGTGGGTTCTAATCTCGCCTCCGCCACTTGTCTGCTGTGTGACCTTGGGCAAGTCACTTCACTTCTCTATGCCTCATTTCCCTCATCTGCAAAAATGGGGATTTAAAAATGTGAGCCCCACGTGGGACAATCTGATTATCCTGTATCTACCCCAGCACTTAGAACAGTACTCTGCGCATAGTAAGAGCTTAACAAATATCAACCTTATTATTATGCTGCTCAGGGCTTGTAGCTATCTGGCTCAGGTCTTGGCAGCCCCTCTACAGCCCAGGGTGGCTCTCAGCCTCCTCTAGTGCTCACCTTAGAGCTACTGGGCTCGGGCCGCCTCGGGTAGGCAGCTCTCCCCAGCCGTCCCGTTCTCCCCGTGGGTCATCGGCTCCTAAATCCTCGGAGCCACTCTCATCATTCCTACCATTGGTACCTGACTTTGAGACAGGCTTAGTTCCAGAACAGTCTCTCCACTCCTTACCTTTCTCTACTCGCCCACCTCTTGAGTCTACCTCTGTCCCACTTTCTCCCTCTGAATGCACCAAGGGCTACCACTGAGGCATTTGGGCAGGAAGTTCGCAGGCTCCCACCCAAGTTGCCCAGTGTCATCATGGGCCTCTCAGTCTTTTTGGATTTAGCAGAAAGAGCCCGTATAGTCACCACCAGTGTTTCCAAACTCAGAGTCTGAGGACAATTATAGAGAATACGTCCTGGCCTTTAATTTTATTTTCTTAACTGAAAGTTAACTGAAACATCTGTGACCTCAAGGATGTAGTGTGCTTTCCTCAACAATTTCAGATTTGATTTCCCATTAACATTACCTTTGTCATCATAAAAGCGACCGTGTCGCGGAATCCCAAAAGCAATATTGTATCCAACAGTTTTAGAAATTCATTCTAAGTATTCTGCCCTCCTCACTCTATCCCTTTACTTCAAAATAGTGTTGTCGGTATTGTAATGTGGGACAGCTCACAAATGCCCAAACCAAGCTTACACTGGATGTTCCAGTCTTACTTCCTTGAACTTTAAACCACAATAATTTGGTCATCTGTGAGATGTCCCGAGTTACATTTCTGAGGTTGTTGGAATGACATACAAGGAACAGAGCAAAAGAAAAATTACAGATACAAAATAATCCATTGCATATAGATGTAATATTAACAATTTAGTATTCATTCAAGATGATTGCTAATACAAGACAATCACAACTTTAATCAGTTACCCTAAACTCCTGGCTCTAAATGCTAACTCTCCAGAAGAAAGGAATCTCATTTACAGCAGAAACTAAGACCATTTACTTCATTTCTCGGAAGTATCTTATTATGACTTACCTCCAGGGAGTCTTTGAAAAACTTTGCTTAGTGTATCTCCTGTTATGATGTTGTAACTGATCATAGCTGCGAAGAAATAAGAATAGTCATCAGCTGCTGATTTCCAAATGTGTGTGGGTTCTGTTTGCCCACAAAACACAGATAACAGGGAGATAAGAAGTTCTAAAATGTCATCTTAATTGCAGGACAATGAGTAAAGTCAAATGCGGGAGAGCATAATACCACCGCGCCCATCCTTATCTCTCTGTTCTCTTCAAACAGAGATGCAAGGACCGGTTCTCCATTGTTTGAGGCTACTGCAATTTGGATAGAGGCAGCTTTCTACCCTTTTTGTGGGGAGGGGAATATAACTTCTTTCTCAGGCTGTCCCCTGCTGGGTAATCCTTTAAGCAAATCCAGTAATAAAACAGTTTATCAAAATCTTTGAAAAATCCATGCCTCACCATTCTTCCCTCTTCCTTTCCCCTCCTCTGCCTCCACCCCCCTGGAAGAACTCAGTCCAATTCATCATTCTCCACACAAAAAAACTTTTGCCGCCCAGTTGTGAAGCACAAAGACTTGAAGAGAAGGAGGAGAACTTGAAATCTGTCCTAATTTAGACAAGCATCCAGGAACTATCAGCTTCTAATTTGTTAGAAAAGCCAACAGAACTAAACTGTCTCTCAAAGGGTCACTCAATCATCTTGTCTCATACTTAAGAACTTAAGTATGTGCCCACTTGCTCCAGAATAACAGCTGCTTTTAAACTCTCTTCTCAATGTTTATTGCATTGGAGTGAGGGTCAGTGAAAAAGAAGGCTCTCCAACCTTCAGAAATGTTTATGCATCATTGCCCTGTGATGACTGGAAGGGGTGAATATAAAGTTTCTGTTAGCATTCTGCAATAAATGCAAACCAAATGGACAAAGGGGGAAAAAATATAGCATCAAACCAAAGCCAAAGGTTTTCTTCTTTACCTTTGAGACTAACTCTGGGTGTGCGTTACCTGACAGAAGAATAAAAGACCAGGATCTTTCTCTAATCTTTTGACAACGTAGACAGTGAAAGTGAATATCTCTTAAAAGTGGAAAAAGGATCACTGAAGTTTCAAAAAGATAAGACAATTCTACTTTAGAAATGATGTCTTGATGAGGATTTCCGGTAGGTAGGACAGTCGCTGTACTGTTCTCTACACGCTCAAGGACTGGTTTCCTCTAAAGTGTGGATATTTGTTTTCAAGGACGAGGAGTAATTCGTCCCTCCAGACTGTCAGCTCATTGAGGACAGGGACCATGTCTATCAACTCTGATATACTGTACTCTCTCAGAACAGTGCTCTGAACATAATAAGCCCTTAATATCTACCATTGATGATGATACTTCCCTTTATGCAAGATCCCATTCTTTATTCCAATGGCCATGCTAGCTCTGGGTCCCTGGTCTGTGGTGGCAACAGATGGTCACCCTAGGGAGGGGCTCCAAGGGGGATTCAGGGCTCACTAGAGAATAATGCTGTCCCTTTCAGCTGCTAAAGCAAGGCCAGGTAAAACTAGCAGCACTAGGATAGAGTCCCATCCCTTCAGAACACAGCTACGAGTTAATAATAATAATGTCGGTATTTGTTAAGCGCTTACTATGTGCTGAGCACTGTTCTAAGCGCTGGGGTAGACACAGGGGAATCAGGTTGTCCCACGTGGGGCTCACAGTCTTCATCCCCATTTTACAGATGAGGTAACTGAGGCACCGAGAAGTGAAGTGACTCGCCCACAGTCACACAGCTGGCAAGTGGCCGAGCTGGGATTCAAACTCATGACCTCTGACTCCAAAGCCCGTGCTCTTTCCACTGAGCCACACTGCTTCACCATACGAGTTCTATGAGTCCCTGGGGACTGGAAATTCCAGCATCCCCTACAGACAACCCCATTGTGGAGGGAAAGTGAAGCCCAAGGGGGACTTCAGGCCAGGTGTAACTTTGAGGTCCTGGAGCTAGGACTAGGGCAGTTGAGTTCAAGCCCTGGGATTGATTCCAAAGCAGGAATCTGGGAGATCCAGCTTCACAGTTCTGTGAGCAGCAACCAGATCTTCTACTAGGACATGGACAGGCTCATCAGTCCCTGTCCGGGGGGAGAAGAGATCTAGGGATTATCTCCCGGTGGGCTAGGCTAGGGCCTACGTCTCGAGTAGAATCTGTGATCCAGATTGGTAGCAGGAAGGACTCAATGGAAAGAGACAGTATCGGAGACAGAGAAACAACGATGGGGCAAAAAGAGAGGTCTTAGACTTCACGTTAAAAGTAACCTCACAAAATGTTCTCGTATAAATATCGCTAATTATATTCACCTGGGGATAAAGTTTTAATGTTACATTTCAAATTTCCTAATCATAGCCCATTTCAAATACCATTTAATAGCCTAGAAAAACTCAGGAAAATAAATGATCTCGATATTTAAATATATAATTTTCTTACCAATAAAGGGATAGAGAAATTGCAGAGCTGATAGGACTAGATATCCTGCAAAACCAAATGTCTTATTGACCAAAGACTGATAACTGTGTGCACCAGACAGAATTCCTCCTTTTATCAATAAAATAAGGGAAAAGTCTGTAGAGAGGGGAAAAAAAGGCAATGTGAGATGATATTTAATGCAGAATTGGTTTCCTTTGTTCAGTATAAAGGGTATTCAATAGTAGACCATTTTCTGGATGAGATGAAAGCAAAAGTCCTACTTAAACAAATTACTGTGGCTGTTTTAGTGAGGGAAGATTTTGTATGGTTTTCTCTTCCTGAGAGGATACAGTATTATTTGGGCTTTTTAGTTATCCATTTCATGCTGAAGGCAAATACACTTAAAGAATGAATTCATTGGCCTGGATCGAGGACAGGAATTAGAGCACTGAACTGAGAACCAAGGACGTCAGTTCCTTCTCTCGGTGGGTGGCTTTGCCTGAGAAACCCGATGGTCATAACTGACCCTCGAACTCATGTCTTCTGACCATGCTCACCTTGTTATTTGGCTCCAGGCTGCACTCAGTGGTATCAAAAACAAGAAGTTATTTTTAAAAGGGCAAAGAAGGAAGTGCCATTCTAAATGGAGCAAAGGTCATCCTACATGCTAGATTTTTGAAAGAGAAATAAAGTTTCTGCTGCATCTCAATCCTCCTATTCTAATTTCTGAAGTTAGACTTATTTTTCCTTCAGGAATACAATGGGGGAAAGGGAAATAAAAGCGAGCTATTTGTCTGGGGAAGTACTTCTATTGACAACCTTTTTGGGACTGCCCGTGACACATAATGGTGTCTCACTATTTTGACAGACTGTAACCACATTGTGGTCTGAGAATGTGTCTACCAACTCTGTTATATTGTGCTCTCCCAAGCGCTTGGTACAGTGTTCTGCACACAGCAAGCGCTCAGTGAATTTCAACCAATTAACTGATTTACAGTGACAAATGCTCTACGATTCTTCTTGCAAACGGGTCCTTCGTGACAGAGGCAGGTAAATGTTCCTTGCAGGGCTCTTATTTTCTTCCTTTGGAATGTGTACATTATATAATTTATTATTATTATAATTATACACTATGCATTACAGAGCTTCATCAATCATATTCATTGAGTGCTTAATGTGTGCTAAGCATTGTGTTAAGCACTTGAGAGAGTACACCATAATAGAGTTGGCAGGCTTACAGTCTTGAGAGGGAGGCAGATATGAAAATGCATTACAGATATGTGCACAGGTGCTTTGTGGCTGAGAGTAGAGTGAATATCAAGTGCTTAAAAGTACTGATTCATATGCAAAGGTGACACAGATGGAAGAAGGGGAAATGAGGGTTTAGTCAGGGAAGGCCTCTTGTAGGAAATGTGATTTTAATAAGGTTTTGAAAAGAAGTGGGGAGAGTGATGGTTTGTGGGATATGAAGAGGAAGAGAGTTCCAGGCCAGAGGCGGGACATGGGCGAGGGGTTACTGGCGAGATAGGAAAAACCGAGGTACAGCGAGTAGGTTGGCATTAGAGAAACCAAATGAACATGTTTGGCTGTAGTATGAAATCATGGAGGGAAATGTGCTTTTAAAAGTATATTCCGAGATTTTCAACTTTTCTCCTATGATTACATGAAATTCTCAGAAGAATACAAAATTTCCCTTTTATCGTGGATTGGAGGCAGCAACTGTATGCATTAGTTATTTCGACAGAGAGCTTTTTAATTATTTGTAGATACACTTGCTGAAATGCTATATTTCAAGAAAATTTTAATTTTCAAGGATTGTCTTGTTTCTATTTCCAAATTATTTTTAAACATTCTTTCTATGATTAAGTCATTTTTCAAACTAATCTGAATGTTTTCCAATAGTCGCATCAATATACAACGTAACAAAAAACAAAAGAGTAAATATACTTAAATGAAAGCAAGTACTCTGTCATATTTACATAATGAAATATATAGTAGATACACCCACTTGAAAGTATAGGACATTTAAAACATTCTTCCTACACTAATTAAAATTTGTTTTATGTGTACAGCTAGTCATACACGCAGCACCCATAGATAAATTATAACATGGTAAAATGGTTTAATGAAAAGCAGAAACCCTTGTACAAATATATGCACTATGTCTGTTTACACATCCAACGATTCACCTCATTTTGTGTATTTTTGCCCAGTTCACATCCTACCAGCCATAATGGCCGTGCCTCCCCGTGTTTCAAAATAAAGTCTGGCGACAAACTACCAGGTTAGAGCTATGGAATATAAATGATATTTAATTTCTCCTTGTAGATTTTGTTCTTTTAACCCATGCCAACAGCTGAAATTCTAGTGGGCAAAACACTGTCTTCTAAAGCGATTCCATTTTATTCCTAATCTTTCTGTAGTATGTGGTAGGATCTGCCAGTCGCACATCCACATCTGCAACCATGGGAGGAAGCCCACCATCAGCCCTGCCATTTTGGACAACTGTTCCTGAAGGGATAACGCTCTTATGGGTGAAGAACAGAGACAAGTAAGATTCAAAAGGACAAATTCCTGTCAGGATCACCCCAGAAAATTTTCTCAGGAAAAATTTGGAAGGATTCCCTCTCTAAACCGGAAGCTCACTGTGGGCAGGGAATGTGTCTACCAACTCTGTTATTCTGTACTCTTCCAAGCACTTAGTACAGTGTTCTGCACACAGTAAGTGCTCAATATATATGACTGATTGATTCACCCAATTCTCGGGTAAGCTGATTACTTCCCTATTGGTTGCCACTGGTCATTCTAATGATGTTGACAATACACGTAAATGATCTGTGGTAAATGAGCCTGTGGAATCGAGTTACTTGGCAATGCTGGGAAACAGGAAATTAAAGGGCAGGTTGGGATGGGTTGGGGGTTAATCTAAGGAAATTAAATAGAAAGATTACCAGACAATACATGAATTGAGTTTTAGATTAAGCTTTTAGACACCCAAAACTCAAGAAATACAATGCTGGATGTCACAAAATTTGGGGCAGAAGTGATAAGGTCCACTGTCAAATTCGACTTTCATACGTACCAACCATTATCCCCCTCTCCAGTTAGAGGAATGAAGTCCCTCCTACTTACACTGAGACCACCAGAGGAGAGAGACTGTGTCTGCCCTGATTATCTTGTATCTACCCCAGTGCTTGGCATAGTAAGTGCTTAACAAATGCCACAATCATTATTTTTATTATTATTTCTGCCCTCACCCTCATCCCCCGTTTGAAATTTCAGGGTGTTTTTTGGGAGGCGAAGGGCCATTTAGTCAGTAAGCATTTCTGACCAAAATACCTACTCTATTCCATGTTTGTGACTGATTTTGTCTATTCATAAACTCAACTCCAATTTCATTCTTCTTTAGAAGACACACAAGAACTAAAGAAGCTGGTCAAAATCAAGTTGTCTGTTTCCTGAAGTGTCATGTATTGGAATGCCAGAAAGAGACAGCTCTAGAAAATGGAGCCCAACCTGACTGTATCTCTTTCCCTTTCCCCATAACCAGATCTCCTAAACCACCCTATTTTCCAGACACACACACAACTCCTTAATCCTTTAATTTGTATATTCCGTTAACTTTACATACTTTCAAATCAAATATCTCATTTTTACCCTCAATGTCACTATGAGGTTGACTTCATCCTACTCTTTTCCTTAATGACAAGAGTGGTTCAAGATGGTGACAAGATGGTGGTTCAACCCCTCAATTTTTTTAATCAAAACTCTAAACCTCTAGGGCTTCACTTTGCTAACCTCCACATAAAGAAGTGAAATTAAAGGCTTTAAATGTGGAACTGTGCAATGATCACTTTGACTAATCAGCTCAAAGGATTAGGGAGAGAAAGTTAAAATTCTTCCTAGACAGTGATTCTTAATTCCAAAAGGGTACTTCTCAACATTCAACCACAGTTATTCTCTGGAATACTTGCATCAATAGGAGAACAGTCTAGTACACTATACCTGTAACATATGAAACCCACAATAAAAGCAGGATCCCTAGAGGAAAGCCAGCTTGCTTCATTGAGTAGGGCAGGCCTGGAAAAATACAAAACAAATCAACCATCAAAGAATTGAAGGGGGCTGCGGGGAGGATCCTTTTGGATTCATGTTGCCTGGGTAATGTCATCAGACTTTCGGTATGGAGAAGACACCGATGCAGCATAAACATGATAAAACCAGATCATAATTTATATGTGGCGTTTCATTGTTATAACAAACTATGGAAGACTATGTTGAGACCCATTGGGAACCAGCCTGGATTGTGGCTGCACGACGTACTACAAAACTCAAAAGCAAACAAAAGGGATACTTTAAACACCCCAAATCGTGGCCATTTGTGGAGGAGAGGAATTCTCTCTACAATTAGATGAATCCTATTTGCAGACATGATCCCGGGCTTAGGTAGCTGGGGGCTTCCATGACAACCTGGTGAATTTCACTCCTTGATGAAGTGACTTTTGCACAGTGCTTGATTTTGCAGGACTCACCCCCGATCCGGAATGGAAACCCAGCCCTAACCCCTCCCCAACTTCTGACCTCTCTCTCCCCACTGGGTCCCTCTAGAATGTGGGCTCCCTCTAGACTGTGAACTTGTTGTGGGCAGAAATGTGTCTGTTGTTGTACTGTACTCTCCCAAGCATTTAGGACAGTGCTTTGCACACAGTAAGTGCTCAGTAAATACGATTGATTGCCCCAGCTCCTATATCTCAAACTCCTCCCCACAGATTCTCTGCAGTCCTTCCACTGCTTTCCTTTGGATTTAACAAAAGGAATTTAGCTGCGGTGCTTGCGGCCCCTGAAACCACAAAAGCAGGCAGACAGGAATGGAAATGTGTGGAAAGGGATGAGGGCAGACTGTAGCGAAGGACCCTGGAAGAGCCCACCGTTGCTCTCTCCCACTCCATTCTGGTCCATCTCCTCCCAGGGGATTGCCTGTCCTTGAACAAGGGCTCCAAGCAGTAGAAGGGCCCAGCAGAATTGCTATTCATTTTAAGAAAAAAAGTGTCCATAAGGAGGAGTGGGAGACAAGATAGAAAAACCACCCGTCAGGAACTCCAGGGGTGAGCGAGGAATATATCTATTGGGACAGGAGGGAAGTTGTGCGCAGAAGTGTTTCACTAACTATGAACTGAGTGCTGTGTGCAGAGCACTGTACTAAGCACTTGGGAGACAGCTCCTTTCTGCTATATTGTCCGCTCCCAAATGCTTAATACGATGCTCTGCACCTACTAAGCACTCAATAAATACAAATACAAATATGCCACAGAGCTTTTAGATACATTCTTTCCCCACGGGAGCTTGAAACTTTGAAAGCACGTCAAGAAGAAGACCTCAGTATTCCTCAAATCCACCAGAACCTTAATCTGGTCCTGGTACCGCTCTCTGATAAAGGGCTGAGAGATCTGCAGAAGAGGAAATAAATAATAAAAAACAAAAAGCAAATAAAAAACAAAAAACGAATAACAAAAAAACAAACAACAAAAAACAAATAAAAATCCTGCAGATTTTACTAGAATGGCAGACTCAGAAGAACCCCGTTTTCTAACATTTTAAGATTTTTCTTTACTCGGAGAGGAAACTCAAATTAAAGATGCACTTACCCACGCACTTACCTATTATGCCTGACCCAATGATAGAGTTGACCACGTTAAAAATAGCAGAAGACTGACGCTTAGTTCGCTCTGCTTTATCCTTCAGTTCAGAAACCAGGACCACTCTGTCATCCACCTCACCCTAGACCAGTGACATGGTATGACTGTTCAGCAAATATTTCACTGGACCAGGAAAACAAGTGTCAGACTAAACATCTTTGTTCAAGTCTACATTTCCCCTAGAACCTCCCTTTCACTGGCCATGCGTGACCCGGTGGTTTTGAACTAAACCATATTAAGTCCAGATGGTGGGTGGCAAGTTTGCGCGTTTCTTCAATCCGAAGGTGCAGTGATGGTTAGAAAGTCTCCAGAGCAACAGCATGGTCTAGTGGATAGATCGCGGTCTTGGGAGTCAGGTGGTCACGGGCTCTAATTCCGACCCTGCCACTTGTCTGCTGTGACCTTGAGTGGGTCACTTAACTTCTCAGTGCCTCAGTTCCCTCATCTGTAAAATGGGGATTGAACCCGGGATCCCCATGTGGGACAAGGGCCTTGTCCGACCCGATTTGCCTGCATCCATCCCAGTGCTTAGTACGGTGCCTGGCACATAGTAGGCGCTTAACAGCATGAAGCAGCGGCGGCTCAGTGGAAAGAGCCCAGACTTGGGAGTCAGGGGTTCGAATCCCGGCTCTGCCACTTGTCAGCTGGGTGACTGTGGGCAAGTCACTTCACTTCTCTGTGCCTCAGTGATCTCATCTATAAAATGGGGATGAAGACTGTGAGCCTCACATGGGGCAACCTGATTACCCTGTATCTACCTCAGCACTTAGAAAAGTGCTCTGCACATAGTAAGCACTTAACAAATACCAACATTATTAACAAAAACTGCAATTATTATTATTCATTCATTCATTCAATCGTATTTATTGAGAGCTTACTGGGTGCAGAGCACTGTACTAAGTGCTTGGAAGGTACAGTTCGGCACCAGATAGAGCCCATTCCTGCCCAACAACAGGCTCCCAGTCTAAGGTGGGGGGGGGGGGGGTCAGCCAAACGAAACAAGTGCACAGAGCACTGTACTGAGCGCTTGGAAAGTACAGTTCAGCAACAAAGACAACCCCCGTCCTCATCGGACTCCCAATCTAGTAATTATTCTACTTATCATCCTTTTGGAAGATGCATTGATCGTTAGAAAGTCTCCAGTGGTACCCGCCCTAAACTGGGAGCCCTTCGCTGGGGAGATATTGCCTCTATCAGTTGCCTTTCCAAGCGTTTAGTACAGTGCTCTGCACACAGTCAGTGCTCAGTAAATACAATTGAATGAACAATAGTAATAATGGCATTTGTTAAGTGCTTACTATGTGCAAAGCGATGTTCTAAGCGCTGGGGAGGGGATAAAAGGCCATCAGGTCGTCCCACGGTGGGGGGGCTCCCAGTCTTCATCCCCATTTTACAGATGAGGGAACTGAGGCCCAGAGAAGTGAAGTGACTTGAGGTCATCAGGTTGTCCCACGTGGGGCTCACAGTCTTCATCCCCATTTTCCAGATGAAGTCACTGAGGAAGTGAAACGACTTGCCCAAGGTCACCCAGCTGACAAGTGGCGGAGCCGGGATTCGAACCCATGACCTCTGACTCCCAAGCCCGGGCTCTTTCCACTGAGCCACGCTGCTTCTCTAATGAATGGGAGCCCCACGGCCCGGGGGACCTGGAGAAGGGGGAGGAGGACGACGAGAAGGACCCGTTATTGGGCAGGGATTGTCTCTATCTGTGGCCGAACTGCCCATTCCAAGCGCTTAGTATAGTGCTCTGCGCATAGTAAGGGCTCAATAAATACTATTGAATGAACGAATGAGAAGGAGGAGGAGGAGGAGGAGAAGGAGGACCAGTTATTGGGCAGGGATGGTCTCTTTCTGCTGCCGAATTGTCCATCCCAAACGCTTAGTACAGAGCTCTGCACCTAGTAAGTGCTCAATAAATATTACTGAATGACTGAATGAGAAAGAGGAGGGGAAGGAGGAGAAGGAGGAGGAGAAGGAGGACCCGTCATTGGGCAGGGATGGTCTCTACCTGTTGCCGAACCGTACATTCCAAGCGCTCAGTACAGTGCTCTGCACATAGTAAGGGCTCAATAAATACTATTGAATGAATGAATGAATGAATGAATGAATGAATGAATGAATGAGAAGAAAAAGGAGGAGGAGGAGGAGGAGGACCCGTTACTGGGCGGAGACTGTCTCTATCTGATACCGATTTGACATTCCAAGCGCTTAGTACAGTGCTCACTACTGAACGAGAAGAAAAAGGAGGAGGAGGAGGAGGAGGAGGAGGAGGAGGACCCGTTCCTGGGCAGAGATTGTCTCTATCTGATGCCGAACTGCACAATCCAAGCGCTTAAGTGCAGTGCTCCGCACAGAGTAAGCGCTCAATAAATACGATTGAATGACTGAAGGAGGGGGAGGAGGGATGCTCTGCAGCTCTGCAGGGAGGAGCAGGTCCCCGTCCCCAGTCCCCTCGCCCCCCTTAATTACCTGCTTTGGGCCGGCGAGCGGCTGGTCCTGGTAGCCCATCGCTGGGGGCCGGTGGAGCTCGGGGGCAGCCCAGGAGGGAGGGAAGGGAAGGAGGGAAAGAGGGAAAGAGGGAAGGAAGGAAGGAAGGAAGGAGGGAGGGGAGGAGGTGCGATAGCCCGGGCCGGGGCTTCCCCAGCCCCCCCGAGGCCCCTCCTCCCTCCCTCCCCATTGGTCGAGCCCGGGTGGGCCGGACCGCCCCCGGATAATAATAATAATTATAATAATGATGCTACTTGTTAAGCGCTTACTATGTGCCAAGTACCGTTCTGAGCGCTGGGGGGGGGGGGGGATACGAGGTCATCAGGTTGTCCCGTGTGGGGCTCCCGGTCTTCATCCCCATTTGACAGATGAGGGAACTGAGGCCCAGAGAAGTGAAGTGACTTGTCCGAAGTCACCCAGCTGACTAGTGGCCGAGGCGGGATTAGAACCCATGACCTCCGACTCCCAAGCCCAGGCTCTTGCCACCGAGCCACGCTGCTTCTGTCCTGCCGGTGCTTCTCTCCGCCCTTCTCCCCCTCCTGTCCCTTATACTATCGATATTAATCCATGCTTATAAATACTATTTATTATTACGCCTTCTCTTGCCCCACCACCCCTTCCCCGTTGCCCCCTGCCCCGGCAAGTCCATTCCACCGGAGACGGGGAACCGAACTCTGCTGGGGGGGAAGAGGCGCGATGAACTCTCCTCAACGAGGCCGCGCCCTGGAAGGGAGGCAGTGATAATTATTAATGATAATAATTAGGGTATTTGCTAAGCACTTTGTGCCGGGTGCTGTGATAGTAACAATAGGGGGATCTGTTGAGCACTTACTATGTTCTGAACTCCGGGGCAGATACAAGATAATCGGGTGGTCCCACGGGGCTGACGGTCTTAATCCGCATTTTACAGATGAGGTAACTGAGGCGCACAGAAGTTAAGTGACTTGCCCAAGGTCACACAGTGGACAAGTGGCAGAGCTGATTTTAGAACCCAGATCCTCTGACACCCAAACCCGTTCTCTTTCTACTAAGCCACGCCGCTTCTCCACTGTAAAAGATGATGCACAGAGAAGTGAAGTGACTCTCCCAAGGTCACGCATCAGGGCCGGGATTAGAACCCATGACCTTCTGACTCCCATGCCCGTGCTCTATCTATGCTGCTTCCCAATAGGGAGCACCCTCATCTTTCTGCTGCTCAGATACCCCCACCAATTTACTTTAAAGGCACCTCCCGCCACGCAGACACAATTTCTAAACTCCCCCAGGCCCCCTCGCTGTACCTCTTGACTATTTTAAACACACCCACTCCATTCCCATCCACACACTTAACTCCGCCAAACCCGCTCCACTAGACTACTTTACACACCCCCTTCTCTCCACTTGCCTGAATTCCATCAGCTTCCCTCCCTCCCACAGACTTCCACCAACCTAATTTACACATACTCCTCCAAACTAAACTACCAGGCATCCTCCCCACACCGCCACCCGCTTAATTCCACCAGTTAACCTTACCCACACACTAAACGTCACCAGTCACCTCCTGATATCTCCACCAGAACACCTTACACACAAGTCTCCTCAATCCCTAAATTCCACCAGCTTCTTCCCTCCCCCAGACTCCACCAGCCTACCCGACACACCCACCGCCGCATACCTCCACCAGCTTTCCTTAAACCCCTTTTCCTTCATCACACCCAAATAACTCCACCAGTTCCCCTCCTACCCCAATTCATCCCTCTTCCCCAGTGACAAATAGCTCACTTGAAGGAAATGCCAGCTAGGAGTGGGGTGGGGTTTTTTAAGACGTTTAGGGTATTTACAACCGGCCCATTCTTCGGCAATGCCCAGTTGGGCCCTATAAAAGTTGAAAAGCGGGTGAGGTTGAGAGCAAAGAAGATTACCGGAATCACTTTCTGGCATCGAGCCGGATCGGGTGGAGAGATCTGAGGAAGAGACCAAGGAAAAAGTGTCCCGCGGTGATCCGGCTGTATCCGAAATGTTAGTTATGGCAAGAGTCAAGATCTGAGGTCTAACTATACATGGTTTGGGAGGAGGGACAAAGGAAAACTTTGAGTTGCACTTGGTATTTTCTCTAGTTTTTTTGTTGGATAAATGGCTTTGCAAATGCTTAAGATTTGGGTGTCTGTTTATGAGCTTGGAGAAATTTTCCTGGGCTGAAGCTAGACCTAAGGTTAAGATATATTAGTAGTAGTAATTCCGGGTTTCTGACTCCCAGTCTCCTCCTTTTTCCATTAGTATCAGAGATCTATCAAGAGAAAGTAACTAGCAATTTCAGGGACTCCAAATGAGGGGTCTATAATAATAATAATACTGTTGGTATTTGTTACGCGCTTACTGTGTGCAGAGCACTGTTCTAAGCGCTGGGGTAGATACAGGGTAAATCAAAGATAGGGCCACCAGGAACAGTCACATGGAGGCCCACCGGTGACTTCACCACCTGGAGGACACTGCGGGAGGCTGGACTAAGACAAGATCAGGAATGGAGCTGAGATGAGAGAAAGGGTTAAAAGGAAAGGGGAAAGAAATCTGCATTTTGGTTGACCGAGGCTTACTAAGGCAGGAGAAAACTATAGCGGAGTTGCCCGAGACCGAAGCATATGCTGGCCGAGAGGAAGGTCTTAATTTAATTCGTGTGGCTAAGACAACTTTTCTGGAATCCTGGAACTGTTGAAACTCCAGTTTAGTGTTAAAGTTAAGGACTGGGATTTTGTCTTTGCTTTCCACCTATTAATGATGCTGTTTAGACTTTTAAGGTCTACGTTTGCTACGTGCATATAGCCTGTTGGTTTTAACCTAGTTTTGGTAAAATGCGCCTTATATCTTTTTCATGAAGAAATGTCTGCATGTATTCTGGTGGTATTCCTGTCCTTATTTCTATCCAGAGAGATAATTAATACGGTAGTTTTTTCAGACAGACCTCTCCCCCCTCCATCCACCACCAAGATCTTTCTAATGCCAGTAATGGGATAACTGCAAATTGCTGGTTGATTTCAATGAACGTCTTATACACGTGGGGTGCCCCAGCTGGGAAATGCTACGTAAAGCTGAGGGCCAACTCTGTTGTACTCTCCCAAGCATTTAGTACAGTGCTCTGCACACGATGAGTGCCCAATAGATGCCATTGTTTGACTGGATGAGGAAGCAGGAAACCCTGTAAGGGTCGGGGACTGCGGCTGACCCGATTGTCTTGCACTTCCTATAGCCCCCGGCACATAGTAAGCGTTTAACAAATACCACGGTTATTATTAGCTGGTTGAGAAAATCTTGTGAAGGACGCAGTTTGAGGAAAGGCCTCCGTGTGTGGGCCTGGGTCAGTCCGAGTGGACCGACTCAGAGAACATTAGGGGGAGGTTTCTTGGCTAAGGTCCTGCTGAACAACCATAGGATTTGCTTACTTAATAATGCACGGATGGCCTGAAGAAATTCCCCTGAGTGTTCACAAGAATGCTGGACTCCTCCAGTGGGAAGGAAAAAAGGTTTTGAGACTTTTTTTTTCCTCCAAGGCAATCCAGTTTAATTGGATTTTATATATCACATGTGCTAGCTCTCACTCTTTTTCTAGTATCCTTTCATTTTAATTTTGCTCCCATTGTTCCTGTTTTTACTGCGATCGGGGGAAAGATAAAACGCGGCCCTTGCCTTAGAAGAGCTTTGACTTAAATGGAGGTACCTGTACAGTTTGCTGACTGCCTACTAACCTGACTTCTTTTCTGTTTAGAAATGGTTCCAGTTTATGTGGATCATTGCAAGAAACTGGGCTATTGCTGTCCATCTTTGCTACTCGCCCCCTGATTCACCTCTACCCCTCAGGAATTCTACTTAAAAAAAGCAGAGCCTAGTGGAAAGAGTACAAGCCTGGGAATCAGAAGGAACTGGGTTCTAATTATTAATTCTGGCTCTGCCACTTGTTTGGTCGTGACCTTAGGCAAGTCACTTCACTTCTGTGTGCTTCAGTTACCTCATCTGTAAAATGGGGATGAAGAATAGGAGCTCAATGTGAGACACGGACCATGTCCAACCTAATTAGCTTGTATCTTCCCAAGTGCTTAATATAGTACCTGGCACATAGTAAGTGCCTTAAGTATACCATTAAAAAAAAAACCCTTTAAATAGCATTATCCTGAACTGTGTGTGTGTGTTGTAAGTCCTGCTACCTAGTAGAATAAGGCAAGGTCTCTTCAGAAGGAACCACATTCCTTCTAGAACTAGCCAAGGACCCAATTCAACAGCAGTAACATTCCCATGACCTTGCCATCTGTAGCCTGGCCTAGTTGGGGTGGGAAGCACAGGGATGCAATCCTTATTGAATCTCTTCCTGGCATGATGTTCCTTTGGCCCCAAATGTCCCCACAAGTAAAACAAAGCAATCCAGGATGGTGACTGAATAATGAAACGTATTGTAAATCAAATGCATCTGGAGAGAAAAATCAAAGAGCTCGTAGACAGAAATTCAAGTGTTAGCTGAAGAAATGACTTAAACCCCATGTCTCTCATTAAAGTCTGTTTGGTTTGTTTATACTCAGACCAAGTCTCTTTTAGGATAAGGGTTGCATAAATATTGCAGATACAGAAATATGTCTTTAAGATGTGGAGAATGCAAGAAGGATTTATTGTCCTAAAAAATTAAAATAATTGAACACAACGTGTTCTGCAAAGAAAAGGCTGGCAGCTACTAGTGCCATGAACCTTCACTGAACCAGCAAGAAAGACATTTATTCTCCCATCTCAAAATCCACCTAAAACTTAGCTCAGTTCTCTGCTCACAACAAGTGCTCAATAAATACCATTGATTATTTAATTTCTAAACTTGTTTTCTGAACTAAGTCGATTAAATTTTTAATATGTAGGGACATGATTTAATATGACCAACCGAATAACAATCTACTTTTTATTGGAAAGTGTAAATGGCATGAGGTGCGCTTGCTTGCTTGAAAAACTTCTAATCGCCTCTTGATAAACTACAAACTGACATGTATCCTGTATGACTAGTCAGCTGATAAGACTCAGAAGGGGAGGAGAGGGGTGGGGGAAGAAACCTTCATTCCAAATAACACCGACTGATTGCAAAGACTGTGGAAAACTCACATTTTCTCTGAAAGATAAATTTTATACATGAGCATTACACCACAAAATGTCAAAAGATCAAAAGAATTTTAATTCAAGTCTGTCGACACCAGTACTAAAACAATTCATGAATAGAATTTGAATATATTGCTACAAGCTATAAGAAACTTAAATTTTGCATAATGAATATTTTAGGTGAGAATCCAGTAAGTGGATAAAGCTTTAAAAAAAAAATCTTCCTACTTTATAGTTTCAGAAATAACTTCATCTGTGATCTTTGGGCACTTGATATTCTCCCCACTCCCAAGCCCACAGCACTTAGGACTTAGGTACATATTTTAAAATTATATATTATAAAGTACTTATTAGTGTCTGCCTCTCTAGGCTTTGAGCTCATTATGGGCAGGGAACCTATGTTATACTGTACTCTCCCAAGTGCCTAGTACAGTGCTCTGGGCATATAAGCGCTCAACAAATATGATTGATTTTACTTGCCATCACTGTTCCAGGTTGTTTTGGGGACTAAGCTGAGGATATTGGAACAATTTTTAATTTTCCTTAAGTTCCCCCTCTTTTAGATAATGTTTAAGGGCCTTTCCTTCCTACAGTTCCATCATGAGTAATGTGACTTCTTGCTGCTTTCTGGCTCCCCAAGCCTTCCCTCGCAAGGAAGCACTAGGCCACTCCAGTTTCCGTTGAGAGACAGAATAACACGAACAGAATTCAAGGACAACTCTACAGCTTTTTTCTCCATGCACTTCACTTTATTCCCAGGCTCTTTACCATTTTATTATTAGTTTCATTATTACTATTATCATACCTGTTAGGTATTTACCATGTGCCAAGCTACTGAGGTAGGTACAAGTTAATCAGGTTGAAAACAGCACCTGGCTCACATGGGACTCGCAGTCCAAGTATGAGGGAGTAGGATTTAATCACCGTTTTACAGATGGGGTAACTGAGGCACAGAGAAGTTAAATGACTTGCCCAAGGTCACACAACAGAGTCATGGCAGACCTGGGATTAGAACCTTGGTCCTCAGAGTCATCAACACGTAAAATAAAGAGCAGCGACTGCCCATCCAGCCAATAGGAAAGTCTCAGACAAATTAGCAACATCTCCGTGTCCATTTATTTGGCAGGGGTTGGTGGTGTCTGTCTTTAGGCCTGAGGATAGCACAAGTTTATACTGCCACGTAAGAAACAAATTTGGCTTCTATGCCACAGCTACTAAAAACAGTCTGCCTCTATTCACTCAGGAAAGCAGGGTGGCCTAGTGGAAAGATCCTGCGTCTGGGAGACGGAAGACTTGGGCTCTAATTCCACCTACCCACCTATTTGACCTCGGATAAGTCACTCTTCTTGTGTTGTGTCGTATTTCTACGAACCTCTACTGGCTCAAGATCAAATGGCAAATAGAGTTGGAATTAGAAGGAACTGCTCAATTCTGCAGTCATCTCAGATTAGATGCTAAATTTACTACGGGAATATTTCGTTAAGTAAATACATAGAAGAAAACATCCTTACATAGGTCACATGTAACAAGGAATGAATATTCATGAAAACATCTCTGATTTGACAATTTTGATGCAGACATATGTAAATCAAAACACAGATCTCTATTTTAGGAGGAGCTATTATTGCTATTATTGACCCATTTTAATCCTAAAGCACTTGTAACATGGCAAAAAATTAAACCATCATGTTTGCGGGGTTGATTTTTTTCTTCTTAGGAAGTGTTATGAACAAAAAGCATATTTTTAGTGGAAAACTATGGTTTTCAAAAAGATGCTTCTCAGTATTATCAGTCCATATGACAATTTTAGTTTGACATTGATGTTCATGATTTCCCCAGATATTTTTATTTTGGTTCTTTAATCACAGCTTTTGACAGTTGCCTGCCAATTCAAAGATAAAAGCAAAGTCTAATTTTGGCATTGAAAAATTATATTCTGCATTGGTTTTGAAAATAGAGCCCTAGGCTAGGAGGATGATATATATATTTTATAGACATATATTTTTCCTTATGAACTTACTCCTCTGTGATCCTGGAAGCATTAATTTACATTTTCTGACTTGGTTTCTTCATCCATTAAAGGAGATCATAATACTTGACATCACCATATTACCCAAAAAATTCTTGAGGATGGACCGACCTATGAAGTCCAGCAAGGCAGAAAGAGTTTAGGGCCTAATTAAAAATGCTCTCTGAGCATGAATTTATCAAGAGATCATTTTCCTATCTATAATTGATAGTGTTTTAAGATTTTATGTTAAAATTAGTACCTGCTTTTAACATGCCTACCATGCCTTCCACATGTTACGGTGCTTTTCTGGAATATCTTCACCACTCTTTGCAAATTTCAAGATAAAACTGATTGATTCAAAATTATCATGTGGTAGATGGGAAGTTAACTACTGAGCCAGTTTTATCCGGGCCACTCTCTCCTTTCTGCGGAACTGCATGGCAGCAGCACCTTACGTCGACTGATTTCTCATTTAAACATCTAGAGTCCCTCCTTCTAGGTCCCATGGCTCGGTAGGGGTACCCCTCTTTACAAGGACCGGGGAGGAGAATAGAGTGGCCCTGGCGTAATGAAGGGGACTGAGATCCAAAGGCCACTTGCTCAACAATTGTCCAGATGGTGTGAACTTCCATAAATAGAGAAGCAGCACGGGCCTGGGACTCAGAAGGACCTGGTTTCTAATCCCGGCTCTGCAGCTTGTCTGCTGTGTAATCTTAGGCAAGTCACTTAACTTGTCTGGGCCTCAGTTACCTCATCTGTAAAATGGGATAAAGACTATGATCCCTATGTGGACAGGGACTGTGCCCGTATAGTAAGCATTTAACAACAACAAAAATTTAAAAATGATTTTTTTCCTTATGTATCCTTAGGGGGCCTTGCTTTGTTCTCTCAGTAAAAATGGGGAACCACTTCACAGGAAAGTAGACCATAGGGGAAAAAGCCTCCCACGCACAGTAGAAGAAAGCTTAGGAGTAATACTGCACCCTCCCCCCAACTCCCCTAAGGCTTCGGAGCTAACTAATGATTTATAACATAAGGGTCGATCTTCTGTAAATGGAAGTTTATCACAGGACAAATAATCAGGATTTACCGAATTTTGAATCTTTGTTTCAAGAGTGACTGCAGATTGGGTCAAGGCTGTTTTTTGCTCTCCGCCTCCCTTACCTCTTCTCAAAAAAACATTTTAAGTCAAGGTTAGGATTATATTCAACAGGGTTTGTGTATACGTGTGTGGAGAGGGTCGGGGCGTGCTTTAAAGGCAGCTACTCCATATGGTGTCTGCAGGTAGTTTGCAGAGCAATCACCTCCAACTAGAAAATTACCTTTTGAAAAAGAAAATTATGATAATAGGAGGCATAACGTCAATCTAAGGACTCTGGAGGTCTATAGTGAATTTTTCAAAAGAATTAAACTGGTTTAAGGAAAGCACGATGCAGAAAGTCACGCCTCAGATAAACCTGCTCAGAGCCATTGGAAGAATTAAAGGGAAGAAGGGGATACGGTTTTGTCCCATCTGCATTTTTAGTGAATGTGTAAAAGTGATTATTCCTATGAGTTCTAATTTTCGGTATTTGAAGTCACATTTTCAGTCTCTGTCATCAGTCAGTCATATTTATTGAATGCCTACTGTGTGCCGAGCACTGTACTTAATTCTCGGGAGAATTGGGAGACACGTTCCCTGCCCACAGCGAGCTGACAGTCCAAAAGGAGAGAAAGACATTAAATAAAATATGGATATGTCCACTGTGGGGCTGAGGGAGGGGTGAATAAAGGGTGCAAATCCAAGTACAAGGGCAAGGCAGAAGGGAGTGGGAGAAGAGGAAATGTGGGCCTAGTTGGGGAAGGCCTCTTGGAGAAGATGTGCTTTCAGTAAGGCTTTGAAGGTGGAGAGAGTGATTATCTGTCACATAGGAAGAGGGAGGATGTTCCAGGCCAGAGGCAGGACACGGGGGTGAGAGGTTGGTGGTGAGCCAAATGAGATCGAGGTACAGTGAGTAGATTGGCGTGAGCGGAGCGAAACGTGCGGACCGTGTTGTAGTAGGAAATCAGAGAGGTAAGGTAAGAGCAGGCAAATCACGTCATGAGTTAACCCTGAGGAAAGAGTTGCTTAGTAAGGTACAGACTGGTCTGTTTTGCAGCTCTAGAGTGAAGGATGCATTAAATCCTTGATTATCATGTACTTGCCATGATGTTTACCTCAGCTGCAAGGTTAAACCTCTGATGAGATAGGATGCAGTTAATTAATTGTGACACATGTTAAGTGCTTTACGCCAAGCACTGTACTAAGTAGTAGGGAGATGCAAGATCATCAGGTCCCACTTGAGACTCATATTCTAATCGGGAGGGAGAACAGGCATTAAATCCCCATTTTGCAGATAAGGGAACTGAGGCACAGAGAAGTGAAGTGACTTATCCAAGGTCACTCAGCAGGTCTGAGGCAGAACCAAGATTAGAACCCAGGTCCTGTGTCTCCCAGAACCATTCTCTTTCCCAATTAAATCTAGCTCCTGAACTGCCAGGAGCCCTTCAAAAAGCTACCAGGGTGGCTGGTGTTTTCAGCAACTTGAAGCCTTCATTGTACGAATTTTGCCTGTGAAACCTAACTGACGCTTCAGAGAGTAATTTCGATGCATCTAATAAGCAGCAAGCACCTGTTCCCTCAGGAAAGGATTAATAGCTAGGAAAGGAAACGTCCAGAATAGACATTTAAACATCACCTCCTTTTTGGCTTGTAGAAAGCCAGTTTTTTTTTTCCTTTTGGGTCTCTCACTCCCCCACCCTAAGTAATTTAATCTGTGATGACTAAAAGGTTATTGGGAAATAGCTTCAGTGCATTAGCGGCTCTGTAAATTTCCCCTTCCGAGGCATGAAATAACATGCGTGTATTTTGTAGAGCTTTCATGTTTTTAGACTCCGCCATGTAAGTTGCTTTATGTTGAGCTGCTTTGACTGATATTTCATTTGGGTTTCACCCTACATCTTCAGGATGCATTATTTAGTGGGCTGGGCAGACGCTGTCCTGAAGTTGTTCGGCAAGGAAGCAGGACTGGAAGTTGACATTGCAGAACTGAATAGTAAATAGTTATCATTAAACAACGATAAAACAATCAATGGAGAAAGGAGAAAAAAAGAACTATTAAATAATTCCCAAATCCTCATTTTAGCCATTTGTCCACCAAGCCTCTACCAGAACTCGTGGAGAGAGACTGAGTTGCACTCTCTCTCTTCTCATCTTTCTGGCATCCTGTGGAAACTCTAATAAGTGGAGAAATGACCCAAAGGTGAAGAGAATGAAGCAGACTTCTGTCATAGCAGCTCATGTCATCAATAACTGGAGCTTTCCTGTTCTGATTCTAACCCTTATTTTCTCTGTGTCCTACAGGGCCGGGGGACTGGGGAGTGTGTTTTGAAGTCTCCAGAAAAACAAGTTGGGGTGGAGGCTTGCTCTCGGAGCTCAAGCTGTCTACGAGACTTTGAGTGAGTCCTTCCAGATTCAGGAGATGCACAAACTTTCAGGATGGACGCCACCACCAAAGGTTCCTCTATATCCGACTGGACAACAAGCCGAAAGCTGGCGAGGAAGGTCTGGCTGCATGCTCATTCTGTTGGTCTGTGTGTGAAGTAGAAAGTAAGACTTAAACTAGTTTAGGACTGAATTTCAAGGGATAAAGAAAGAGTCACTTTCAGGAATATGGTTCGAGAAGGCCCTTTTTTTGGAGTGGATTGGGGATGCCCGCTCTCCCACAGACACCGAGTTGAAATATGCTCATTTCATAGGCACTAGGTAGCTGCAGTTTTCTCTCTGGAGCCAACATGTGGTTATCTCTTCTTTCTTATTTGTTCTTTACGCACTCCTTCTCACTCTCACATCCTTCCATCCACTCTCGCAGGCCCTCCTCTACACCCTTAGTGAACAGTACCACAGAACATGCCATTTCAGAGCGAGAGTTGTACATTTTCTCCATTTTAGGCAAATGGTGATAATTTGCATGGTTTCAACAGAAAATGACACTTTTCCAAAGGGTGTATTTGGACCCGATTTGAGCGACGGTCTTTTTTTGGTTTGTTTTTAAAGAATTAGATTTCCTCAAGGTGGGGTTCTTCAAGGGCGGCCTCTCCCTCTCTTCCAGAACCGGATGTAGTTGAGAGCATGACCAGCTGTGATCGACACAAGTGGGGGAATACATCAATAATCGAAAGTAGATATGTGCATGAAATTGAGGTAGCTGCAAAGGAAAGTCTGGCTAAGAAGGGAAGTTAATTGGGGAATTAATCAGGGAATGTCTCATGAAACAGTAATAGCATTTACTAATAGTATTAAGCACATACTGCGTGCAAAGCATTATACAGTCTTTAGACTGTATGTTCCTTTTGGGCAGTGAACAGGTCCACTAACTCTCCTGTACTGGGCTCTCCCAAGTGTTTAGTGCAGTCCTGTGCACTCAGTAAATGCCACTGATTGCTACAGATGCTGGAAGGAGGTGGTGATTTTAAAAGGGCTTTAGAGGAGCAAAGTAGTTGGAAACTGAAGAGGGATAGCATTCTTCTCACAGCCCACTGCTGCTTCCTTTTCACTTAATCTTCAACGCTAGCCCCTTGCCCCTCTCTCCTTACCCCCCAAAATGAGGGGCACCCAGATACCAGTTTGTTTAGGAGGACTGAAAGAAATGCTTGACTTACTGATCCGATGGCAAGTGCGTCTCTGCCTCCTCAGAGAAGCAGTGTGAAGATTGTAGCTCATCAAGTAAAATTTTGACAATCGCCAGGATCGTCTCCAGAGGAAGAGCACTCTGCAATAAAAAACAGTAACAATCATTACAGAATCAGAGAGCTTCCCATTCTCTCCAATTTCAGCTTACCAGTGGACCCTCGTATCAAGGGAGACATTCTGTTCCAGATAATCAGGTGTTCAGGCGGGCTTACCGCTTGCAGAGCATTCTACTAAGGTCTTGGGAGAACACAATATAGAGGTGGTATATAAAGCTTGAGTATTGTACTCTCCCCCCACCCCCGCCCACACACCCAGGCAAATCCCACTGAAGGCCTGACCGGCTCTGGCCCTGCGATTGCAGATTTGGAATTTTAGAGGAGGTGCCATTGCTGAGTTCAGTATTTTAGCCACTGGAGGGAGTCATCTGTTATCTTTTAAATTAGGCATTCCAAATCCTGAACCTGTGACGGGCTCAGCGAGGATGGAAAAATGATCCCCACTTCCCCATATACGTGACTGATCTGCAAGGACCCGAGCGAGGGATTCCATCTCTCTGTGGCAAACAGTTGCCGTTGATGTCCTTCGACTCATAGCAGCGTTGTCGATGCAAATGGCCGAGGTGGTACTGGATGATCAAGAGTCTCAATTCGTAACCTACATCTCAGGATCTAGATGCATGAAAATCTGTTCTCCAAATTCATTTTGGGGAGCCTTTTAAGCAAGATTTGGTCCATGTCGTTAGCAACCATCATCTTTAGAGACCTTGACCCCTGGTGAAAGAAAGGCTCCATGTACAATGCTAGCTTGTTTTCCTAATTATAAGAGCCACGGGCAGCATCCTAAAATCCAATTTGTTAAATGTACAACGACCAATCTTCCCTTTCCCACTAACCCTACATTTGCTTTATTCCCTCTGGACAATCTGAAACTCCTCTGTTTTCATGCATACTGTAAGCACTCAATCAAAAACACTGATTGTATCTGCCCCAGAGTTTAGCACAGAGTCTTGGCAGATAGTAAGCACATACCTTAAAATATCACTTTTATTCATTCATTCAATATTCATTCAATAGTATTTATTGAGCGCTTACTATGTGCAGAGCACTGTACTAAGCGCTTGGGATGAACAAGTCGGCAACAGATAGAGACAGTCCCTGCCGTTTGACGGGCTTACGGTCTAATCGGGGGAGACGGACAGACGAGAACGATGGCACTAAACAGCGTCAAGGGGAAGAACATCTCATAAAAACAATGGCAACTAAATAGAATCAAGGCGATGTACAATTCATTAACAAAATAAATAGGGTAACGAAAATATATACAGTTGAGCGGACGGGTACAGTGCCGTGGGGATGGGAAGGGAGAGGTGGAGGAGCAGAGGGAAAAGGGGAAAATGAGGCTTTAGCTGCGGAGAGGTAAAGGGGGGATGGCAGAGGGAGTAGAGGGGGAAGAGGAGCTCAGTCTGGGAAGGCCTCTTGGAGGAGGTGATTTTTAAGTAAGGTTTTGAAGAGGGAAAGAGAATCGGTTTGGCGGAGGTGAGGAGGGAGGGCGTTCCAGGACCGCGGGAGGACGTGACCCAGGGGTCGACGGCGGGATAGGCGAGACCGAGGGACGGCGAGGAGGTGGGCGGCAGAGGAGCGGAGCGTGCGGGGTGGGCGGTAGAAAGAGAGAAGGGAGGAGAGGTAGGAAGGGGCAAGGTGATGGAGAGCCTCGAAGCCTAGAGTGAGGAGTTTTTGTTTGGAGCGGAGGTCGATAGGCAACCACTGGAGTTGTTTAAGAAGGGGAGTGACATGCCCAGATCGTTTCTGCAGGAAGATGAGCCGGGCAGCGGAGTGAAGAATAGACCGGAGCGGGGCGAGAGAGGAGGAAGGGAGGTCAGAGAGAAGGCTGACACAGTAGTCTAGCCGGGATATAACGAGAGCCCGTAATAGTAAGGTAGCCGTTTGGGTGGAGAGGAAAGGGCGGATCTTGGCGATATTGTAGAGGTGAAACCGGCAGGTCTTGGTAACGGATAGGATGTGTGGGGTGAACGAGAGGGACGAGTCAAGGATGACACCGAGATTGCGGGCCTGCGGGACGGGAAGGATGGTCGTGCCATCCACGGTGATGGAGAAGTCTGGGAGCGGACCGGGCTTGGGAGGGAAGATGAGGAGCTCAGTCTTGCTCATGTTGAGTTTTAGGTGGCGGGCCGACATCCAGGTGGAGACGTCCCGGAGGCAGGAGGAGATGCGAGCCTGAAGGGAGGGGGAGAGGACAGGGGCGGAGACTTTTATCATAAGTAACGATTAGCAGATGGTAAAATATTTTCTTCCCATCCACCAATTAACAAAGTTATTCTCCGTTTCGCCCCTAGAAACGAGAAAATTGTGTGTGTGTGTGAGAGAGAGAGAGCGAACATGGGAAAGCAGCCTAGCAAAGAGGGCATGGGCCTGGGAGTCAGAAGACCTGAGTTCTAATCCCAGATCCACCACTTGCCTGCTGAGTGACTTTGAGCAAGTCACTGAAAATCTCCGTGTGTTTCCTTCTCTGTAAAATGGGTATTAAATACCTGTTCTTCTCCTACTTAGACTGTGAGCCCCATGTGGGACAGAGACTGGATCAGAATAGATTACATCCTTTCTACTCCAGTGTTTAATATAGTCCTTGGCATATAGTAAGCACTTAAAAAGTATTTTTAATTATTATTTTTAATTATTATTATTATTTCACTGTCTCCAGAAGTAGAGTCTAAGCTGCTAAGCCAAGGAGTAGAGGGACCCCAAGTACAATTTACTGTGTTTATTAACTAGCTTCATCCACAAACTCTCAAATTACCCTTTCTTTCTGGTTTCTAGGAGAAAAAGAACCTATTGGGTTTTTTAATGGTATTTGTTAAGCACTTACCATTTGCCAGGTACTGTTCTTTTTCTAAGCACTGGAGTAGATACAAGCTAATCAGGTTGGACACAGTCCATATCCCACAAGGGTTTCACAGTCTTAACCCCCATTTTACAGATGAGGTAACTGAGGCACAGAGAGTTAAGTGACTTGCTCGAGGGAACACAGCAGACAAGTGACAGGGTTGGGATTAGAACCCAGTTCTTTCTGACTCCCAGGCCCATGCTTTATCCACTAGGCCATGCTGTTTCTCTATGATCTGATCAGTTCCCAGAAAACACAAACCCACCTCTCAACTATAGAGTTCCTGGCCCATAATAAATGCTTAACGAATGCGATTTAAAAAAAAAACTGTTTTTTGAATAAAACATCTCATCTCTTGTGCTTTTGATATAAATAGAAACAATGGCTCTGAAGGAAAATCTCACGGACATCTTTTTCCCTGGTAAAACTGCCTCATCCATTCCCCCTCATCTCTCAGCCCAACCAATTAAAAGTTCTGGGACCCATTGGGCTGCATTTTGATGAAGTCAATTGTTTGAGATGGTCTGGAAGCCAGGTGTATTCCAGTAATAATTGTTGCTGCAATCTCAAACATGTTTGCTCAACAGACACTTGTTGTCTTTAAATGAGCTGCTGCTCTGAAGGCAAATGCTTGGGTAAATACAGGCCACCTCTTGAACACAGTATGATAATAAGACAGCTATGACTTAGAGGCCATTGGCCCAGACTGGGAAAACAAGCTGGAGGACTATGGAATAAAGAAGGGAAAAATGAAATGCTCTGAATTTGATGAGTGAACGATTGAAGAATTTGTATTATTTTGCCAGTTGGCATCAGAGAAACTAAATATCATTGTCTCACCGAGGGACATGTATTTCCCATTGTTTTTTCAGAAGGGCATAGAAAAGGGATTTTAAGCAGCACTTCAGCCAGGATGGGTGGCAGCTGGTCGGGAAAGGCTGCATATTATGTTTCATTTGATTATTTTGGTATTTAAGCACTTACTACGCATCAAGGGCTGTTCTAAGCGCTGGGATAGGTACGCATTTAATCAGGTTGGACACGGTCCCTCTCCCGCATGGGGCTCGCAGACTGTGGTACAGCGATAATTACCCAGCATATTTACTTTTGCATGTAGACTAAGCAAATGAGAGAGAGTCCGAAAGTGCCTTGTCTACTCCTTTCTCTGTCCCCTCTGGACTAATGCAAAGCTAAATGATATGTTCAGTTTCATCCCTTGTCTTGTTTGAGAATTCAGTGAAAGATCTGCAAGTTGGGATTGGAATATACTTTTGATATGGTGGTAACCTCTTCTAAGTCGATGAACATTATTGAAAGTTTTGGGAAAGTCATCCAGGAGCTGTTGATTGTTTAGTCCCGTGACCTTAAGGCACGTGTATAACAAGACGTGCGGATGATTCTAGTAGTGATGATGATATTTCATTAAGGATTTGCTAGGTGTCAAGCTCTGTTCTAATCACTGGAGCCGATAAAAGATAATCAGACTGGACAAGTCCCCGTCCCTCACGTGGCTTTCTGTCTAACAAGGAGGGAGCCCAGGTGTTTTTTATCCCTGTTTTACAGATGAGAAAGCTGAGGCACAGAGAAGTGACCTGACTCTTACCGACAGTCACACAACAGGCAAATGGCAGAGCCAGGAGAGGAACCTGGTTCTCCTCACTCCTAGTCTTGTTCTCTTTTCACTAGGCCACGCTACTATGAGCAAGTTGTCCACCCCCGCTATCTCCACAGTCTCACCTTGACTCTCTCTAATCTGGTTTCTGCCCCCTTCACTTCACTGAAACTGCCCTCTCAGAGGTCACCGGTGACCTTCTTCCTGCCAGATCCAATAGCCTTTACTCCATCCTAATCCTCCTAGACCTCTCAGCTGCTTGGACCACCCCTTTCGCCTGAAAACATTATCCAACCCTGGCTTCACTGACGCTATCTTCTCCGGGTTCTCCTCCTGTCTCTCTGACCGGTCCTCGACAGATGTGTGGTGCAGCCGGGATTAGAACCCTTGTCCTCTTATTTATAGGCCCATGCTCTTTCCCCTAGGCCACACTGCTTCCCATGCTGCTGTCACAGATGATGACTTTTAACAAAATTGGCAGTAGGCTATGAGTCCAAACGCAAAAATGCCCAAAGTACGACTTTGCATTTGGAAACCCAAGTGATTTTCAAAGTTTTAAGCGAGATGGTGAATATTTTAAAAAACCACAAATATGTAAGAATAATGTAATGAGCTGGTTCTTTTTGTAGTCTCTTTTGTTTTGATTGGGTTGGAGAGATCTTTCTGCAGGAAAAAGAGCTACAAATCTGAGGAAAGGCTAAGGCTTGCGAACATGGAATCCAGATTGACTGGCTAAAAAAAGAAAACTATGTAGGAAGAGCCTATAATTTTCACTACTATCTTTGGGCTTGGAGAAATGCCCAGGTTAGTGACAAATAGAATGTTGGGTGTTGGGGAAGACACACAAAAAACCATGGGCTGGAGCAGGTTGCTACACAAATTGAGGGGGATTATTGCAAACAAGGGGAGCTATGAGGAATCTCAGGAAACTGATGGCTTCTGCTATTTTTTTTAAATGGTATTAAGAGTTTACTATTTTCCAGGACCATACTAAGGTAGATATAAGCTAATCAGGTTGGACACAGTCCCCACCCCACACAGGCTCACAGTCTTAATCCTCATTTTACAGATGAGCTAACTGAGGCACAGAGCATTTAGAGGACTTGCCCAAGGTTATATAGCAGACAAGTGGTGGAGTAGCATTAGAACCTTGGTCCTCTGACTCCCAGGCCCGTGATTTTACCACTAGACCACCCTGCTTCCCGATTCCTTATTCTTTCTTTTCCAGCAATTGAAAAAATCACTGAAATTGAGACACTAAAGCAAATTAGGCGAAGATAGGACACTAATAATCTTAGTTCCTTTAGAGGTAATGTGTGCCTGTCTGAGAGTCTGCTCCTACCATTTATTTTAGTGTCTCTGTCTCCTGCTAGATTGTAAACTCGCTGAGGAAAGGGATTGTTGTTACTAACTCTATTGTACTCTCCCAGACTCTTAGCACAGTGATCTGCACATAATAGCCTGTTAACTTCTAGAGCTCAGGGATCTTATTTACCAATTCCATTGAATTCTTTGCTCCGCAATCTTGAGCAAATCACTTAACTTCTCTGTGCCTGTTATTTCCCCTGTTAAATGGGATTAAGCCTGTGAGCTCCATGTGGGACAGGGACCTTGTCCAACCTGATTACCTTGTACCTACCCCAGCGCCGAGAACAATGCTGAGACATGGTAAGTACTTCAGTTCAATCGTATTTATTGAGTGCTTACTGTGTGCAGAGCACTGTACTGAGCGCTTGGAGTACAGCATTATAATGGACACGTGCTTCACCCACAGTCTAGAGGAGGGCGGGAAAGGAAACTAGAGAGTGTTGAGTTTGAGGCCGCATCTGGGAGTTTAGGAAAGGACATTCCCACTTGTCTCCAAATCGCTCCACAATCTCTCCTTCTGCCTGCTCCTTTCCTCCCTCATAACTGGATTCACAGAGGGTGGTGACCCCGATAAGATAAAGGACTGGAGGAGAGAATTCGGTTTCGTTTCGCAGCTCCTAAGTGCGGCAAACTGCACCCCAAGTCTCCCAGCCAACATACAGTTGTAAGGTCACTGCAGTTGTTCCTGAGGTGTTTTTCCAGACTGGAAGCCCACAGCTGGATTCCACAGTGGACAGGGATAAAGGAATGCAACAGAAAATCTGTTTCCATTCTGCAACTCCCAACCCTAACTGCACTCCTGACCCCTGCAGGCAGGGATTCTGTCTCTTCTCTTGTATCTCCTAATCACTTCGTACGGTGCTCTCGGCAGAGAGTAAGTGCTCAATAAATGCCATGGATTGACTCAGCCCAGTGACTCCAATCGGCATTTCTACACAGATCGTGTGACTGGGGACCTTTGTCAATCAGTCGTATTTACTGAATACTTACTGTGTGCAGAGCACTCTGCTACGTGCTTGGGAGAGTATGGTGCAGCAGAGTTGGTGCCCACATTCCCTTCCGTCAGTCCCTGAAAGACCACTCACCTACACCTGAGTCAGCTATGTGAATGGGGAGATTTCTTCACTGCCAAGAAGAGTAAAGTCATATGGCTTCTTTCCACGACCTGAAATTCGGGGTGAGAGGAAACCGAGCCCTATATTTTTACTCAAAATGAATAGCGCTCCTCACTGTAGAGCTTATTTTGAGGTGGCTGGTGGCAGGAGACATCCATTATACGTCCCTGCCTGGGAATACCACCTAGTTTAAACAATTCCAACAAGAGGAGATCTGTTAGCAGAGCATGAAACGGCAATCCATACAACGTAACCCAATCAACGATTCAGTAGTCTGTTGCTAGGGTTATAAGCCTAGTCGTGATATCTCCCATTAAAGTGTACGAGGACAGATAATGGACTCCAGGCTAATTATTACTGATAGAGAACTTACACTGTTCTGGGTGACAGAATGTAGAAAGTAGCAGCAACATTGAACATTACTTTGCCCAAATATACAAGAGCCTCCTTGAAGTTGTATTAAACCCTTTAGAACGCATCCTGTTTTGAAACAATTAAGAACATGACTTTATTTGCCTGTTTCCCCCTTCCTTGGCAATGAAATTCCCACATGTGGGATCTTCAGAATTGATTTCCTAACTTTTTCTTTATTTTAAGTCCTTACTTCAAATAACTAAAATGCTTGCAGAGAAGCAGTACTGCACTGTGGAAAGAGAACAGCACCGGGAGTGAAGAGATATGAATTCTAATCCTGGCTCTGCCACTCTCCTGTTGAGTAACCTTGGGCGAGTCAATTATCTTCTCTGTGCCTCGATTTCCTCATCTGTAAATGGGAGTCTCTGAACCTCCTCAATAAAAGGGAATAACTCCATTCTGGTTTTGCTCATTTGTTTCTATTATATACTAGGAAGATTCTGCTAGCTGCATCTTCGTTCCTATTTCAAAATCACAGCTGATACCAGACCCAGTGATATTAAAGCAAAAATAGATGTAATAATAATAACAATGATGGTATTCGTTAAGCGCTTACTATGTGCAGAGCACTGTTCTAAGCACTGGGGGAGATACAGGGTAATCAGGTGGTCCCACGTGAGGCTCACAGTCTTCATCTCCATTTGACAGATGAGGGAACTGAGGCCCAGAGAAGTGAAGAGACTTGTCCACAGTCACACAGCTGACAAGTGGCAGAGCCGGGATTTGAACCCATGACCTCTGGCTCCCAAGCCCGAGCTCTTTCCACTGAGCCATGAGATGTAGAGGTTGAAAGACCCATCTTCAGGAGATGTCAGTCTTCCTATCATTCCTGGATGCTGCCAACAAGATATTAATGAAATATTCTTTATGTTTTGCTGGTAGTCTGTTGAATATTTCATCCTCAAAACTGACTTCCCTTCCCTAATCCTTCTTCATACCCCTCATTTGTTTCTCCTCTTCTGCTCACCTTTGCTCTTCCTCTCCCTTTCCTACCTCCTCAGCAACATTCTTACCGTGCAGTCAGTGATGAGATCATACTGTGCCATGTCCAGGACACGTATCACTTGGAGACCAATTTCATTGTTGCACACCAACCGATTAGATGCTTTAAATTGTTTGGTTTGCCTATAAAAAAAAAAGGTTACTCACCTCCGAGTTGACACCTTCCCATCATTATATTTATGGAGTACATTTCAAAATCAAAGGAACACAAGCTATGCTTAAAGGAAAATCTGAGCTGGGAAAACCAGAAATGAACTTCCCTGCTAAACTCTGTATGGAACAGAGAAGGAGCATGGCCTAGTGGCAAGAACGCACGTTTGGGAGTGAGAGGACCTGGGTTCTAATCCCCATCTGCCACTTGCCTGCTCTGTGACCTTGGGCAAGTCACTTAACTTCTCTGTGCCTCAGTTACCTCATCTGTAAAATGGGGATTGAGACTGTGAGTCCCAGGTGGGACAACCTGATTACCTTGTATCTACCCTAGTGCTTAGAACAGTGCTTGGCACATAGTAAGTACTTTACAAATACTATAATAATAACAATCTGCTGAGGCACTAGTGGATTTTTTAAAGGGAGGGGGAGAATCCTCCATCCCCAAGAATTAGAAGCAGCAGCTGCTTTAGACAACCACATTCCCTGAAGGGCATCATTCCATTTGGAAAAACGGTGTCACTGACTCACTGGGTGGAAAAAACAATGAGGTGTAGTTCCTGGCCAAAGAAGAAATGTTCCATAATCGTGCAGGCTGGAACCTTGATTAGCCAATTAAACTTGCCCCCGCAGGCTGTCCCGTTATCTGAATATATCGTCCATATATTTGAAGCACCCATCCGATGGTGCCTAAGTCCTCATCACTCCAAAATGAGAGTTGTGAGGTTACTCTGGACAATTTTATCTACTCAGCGATTCGGTCACAGTAAACCCTGGCTCCTGGTGTTGATCAGAGCGACCGTCACATCACTCCTCCATCGTTCCTTAGGATTCTGCCCTTATGGGCCCTCAGCACTTGAAAACATGAAATCCTGCACTTGGGCTGAAAGGCACTTGATTCACAAGAGTGCAGCGGATGGGAAAATAGCCCAATCAATAAATAAAACCAGCAGCTTTCATTTCAGGCGTGGCCATCTCGTGAGAAACCCTTTAGATCTCTATTGATAAAACTACTCCCAGATGGATTTGTGTTCATAGTTTACCAAGTTGTTGTTGTTGTTTTTGTTTGAGATTTGTGTCAAAGAAGAGCTTAAGTAATTTTGTTAATATCTGAATGGAATTTGGAGGTTCTCTTTAAGGATGTATAAGGCAGGGAAATTACTCTAGTGAACCTTCACTCTATCCATAAACATTTTGGATGCAAATAAGGTCTCAAATGCTTTTAACCTCTAAACTATCTTTTAGACATTAAATAAGAAAAATACCCAATGCAGTTGAGTTAATAAGTGTCAGGTGTCCCACTGGAATCTGAGCTGTCTGGGGGAAGAGATCATGTCTATCAATTCTGTCGCACTGTACTCTCCTAAGTGCCCGGTACGGTGTGTAGCACACCGGCTCAATAAATACAACTGAGTGATTGATTACGCCTTCCTTCCTTGCTTAACACTGTTTCAAGGACCATGCGTTGCAAAGCTTTATGGTTACAAAGTGCTCAATCTTGTACTCCACCATGTGAAAGAAATAGACTGAGAATCCGTAAAATGATGCAAATGGTTCTAGCAACAGGTCCAAATAGTGGAACCCTGTTCATTCAGTGAACGTGTGGCAAACTGTGTTCTCTGAGGCAGTGCCTAGTCATACGGTGCCTTGTAACCTTTTGGAATCCATCACTATAGGAAGAGGTGCCCAGTAGCAACTACTGATTAAACTCTTCCTACGGGCCAAGCCCTATTTTAAGCGCTGAGGTAGATGAAACTTTATCAGAGCGGATGTAGTTGCTGTCCTTGCTGGGGCTCCCGTCTGATTTTCTTCCCATGTTAGAGATGAGGAAATTGAGGCCCAGAGAAGTTAAGTGACTTGCCTAAGGTCTCACGATAAACCAGTGACAGAGCTGGGACTAGACCCCAACTTCCTACGCCCCAGTTCTGTACTCTTTCCACTAGGCCATTCCTTGCCATGCTGTGTGTTTTCATTTCATGTTCTGGCAAGAAAACAGTGGCAGAATTAGCAAATATTTTTCAGCAGTGCATGGCTGCCCGCATACCACGGCTCTGGTGTTGCAACAATGAGTTGTATGCATGTCTGCAGAGTTGAATGTGGGTGAGAATATCATCCAAGCTTTTCAGAATGTGGGGTTCTGCAAGAATGCAGCCCTCCTTTTGGGAGAACTGGTTTGTGCTAGTAGAATCAAGGGGGGGGATTGAATAAAATTGAGTGGCCCAAACTGGTTCACTAGAGGACAGTTAGAGAGAAATATGAGGACTGCTTAGTGATCTAAAGACCATCACGCTGCCTATCCGCTCTGGCTTTACCCTTGAGGGGGCTGACTGGGAGTGAGTCATTTCTTTTCTGTCAGTCACCTGCTTTTCCTCTGTCCCAGTCAATTAATTAGTGGTGTTTACTGGTTGCTGTATTAAACGCTTGGAGGACTTTGATACAATGGAATTGAAAGACACAGTCCCTACAGTCAAAGAGTTTATGATCTGGTAGTTCCCCTGATTCGTTATCCAGCCACCAGGCTCAGCTGTTCGAGGAATTAAAATATTTTCTTTTATAAATTAGGTCTAACATGCTGTGTGTGTGTGTGTGTGTGTGTGCATAGTTCATCAAGCATATTAAATCCAAGGTTTATTCCAATATAGCTTGATTGACAAATTATGGAATTATAACAATCTTCAGCTATTCAACTACATAGGGTCTTTTTTTAAGAGGGTAATCTTCCATTAAGATAGATTTAATATGCCACTGAAAAGTTGTACCTATTAATCAGATGGTAAGAGGATAAATAGTCCGGATTCTTAGCGTCCTGTTGCTAGGTATTGAGTTTTCTGGAGAACCAGTAGTGTGCCATGTTTAAGGAAATGCAGTTTACATCAAATGGACCAAATGGCCACTATACTTTTTCCCCCCTCAGGCAAAAATGAAGAAATCATTTTACTGCTCTGTGCAGGAATCAGTCACCTAGCAACTCTCAAAACTATAAAAATTTATCTTTCTAACTTTTCCCCCTTTCTCATTCAAACACCTTTACAAATGTATTTAATGTTCAGCAGCAAGATTCTGGATATTTCTGTTGTTGTCTTACAGTGGTTGCTCTATTCTTGGCCCCACTGAAAGTGTGTGGCTGTTTAAATTTCCCGGCTATGTTCTTGAGGAGGAAGATACCTCTTTTTTATGCTAATTGTCATTCTGTATTGCTTTGCTGATTCTGAAAATAGGCTCCCGTTCTCCTAGAAGGAAATTCAAAGAAAGCAAGGTCTCCTCTTTTGCACTAAAAATGGATTGTTTTGGTAAATGAATAAAATCGTTTCATTAGTAAATTTTTTAAACACCTAAGTTTAGTTATGTCGTGTCTTGAAAATGCTTTGATGTCCTAAGCTTCGAATGGGAATGTGTCTCTTGCTTCTGTTGGGCTTTTCCAAGCTCCAAATACAATACCGTGTATTTCTCCAATTGGGCACTCGATAAATACCGTTTCTACTTCTGCCATCCCATAAGATAGGATTACATTCTCGATGGCCCCTATCTTGGGGAAAATTCAAGCCCGCCTTAGTCAATGCCACAGACATGCCCAAAGCCGCTGTTTCTAACAATCTCGCATCCTATTATATCCTGAGGTATGTTGTCAGAAAAAGATTCTATCCACGACGTATAGTGAAAATCCATATTCTGGGAGAACTGACTGTATTTCTGATTTCCCTTTGCTCCTCCTGGAGGAGCTTAAAGCAGTCCCAAGAACATCCGGAAGGACTGTAGACTGGCAGCTCCTTGTGAACAGGGACTGCATCTACCAAATTTATTGTACAGATCTGTCTCACCTCTGCCCTTGTTCTACTAGTTAATATAATGCTGATAAATAGAGATGCCTCGCATCATTCGGAGATAGTCAAAGCAATTTCCCGAAAGAATAAAACTTTGTAGAGAAATCTAAACATGTGCATTGAATATGTTAATTAAAATGCATTTATGCAGTCCGCTGGGCTGTTCAGTCTAGTGTTAAGCATGGATAATGTGTCAGTTTTCTGCAGCGGTAGATAGAAAATTCATGTGTTCACAATCAAATGCCAGTGGTGCTGCTCCGGGCGGCAGATAATACTTGAAGCATTTGGGAACACATTTTCATACACTCTGAATTTTCATTCCTCAGAGAGGCCGTTAAAAACTTGATTACAGCTGAAATGTATGCCACTCTAAAGTGCTTTTGTTTGAATGCATACCGAGGTGTAAGGAAACCCAAGTGGGACAGAAGGCTGGCTTTCGGGGGTCCAAGTATAGGAGGACACGGGAAAGAGAAGGGAAAGGAAACAAGGGAGAATAACATCAGTCAGTCAGTGGTATTCTTTGATCACTCGCAGTGTGCAGAGCACTGTACCGAGCACTTGGGAGAGCACAACAGAGTCACAAGATGTGATCTCTGTCCAAAAGGAGCCTACAGTCTAGAGGACCTAAAGACACACAGAAAGAAAGACAAAAACAGAAAGACAGAGGCAGGCAGGAGCGACTGATGTGATTCTGAAGTGTAGAGGCCTTTGGTAATTTTTCTCTGGTGAAAAGCCTTATTGGAATTGTATTATGATAAGAATCAATTAATAGTATTTATTGAGCGTTTAGTGTGTACAGAGCACCGTACTAAGTCCTTGGGAGAATACAGTACACCAGAACTGGTAGTCACAGTCCCTGCCCACAGTGAGCTGGCATTCTCTCACAACAGTGATATTTACGTACCTAGTCGGTGCCGAGCACTGAGATACAGTACTGTCAGATCAGACACAGTCCCTGTCCAAAATGGGCTCCACAGTCTAATGAAGAGGGAGAAGAACCATCTGATCCTCATTTTACAGATGAGGAAACTACGACAGAGCAGTAAAGTGCATCCCACAGGCAAATGGCAGAGGAGGGATTAGAACTCAGGTTTCCTGATTTCCAGGCTTGTGCTACTTCCTCTACCCTCTGACCTATAGAGCAAACCAAGTGTCCAAATTCCTCCTTTGTGGGTGGCACAGATAGGACTGAAACATCCCACTCTGTTCTCTCCAATGTTTGCAATACTTGCCCCTCCTGCCTCTTCCTCTCCAAATCTCCTTGTCCTCACTCTCCCTTCCCTGCTTAGGGCTGGGAAAAATATGGTGGGACCTTTTTGATGTTGAAAGCACACTTATGAACATGTACTGAGGGGAGAGAATCTTCCCACCGAGGAGCGTGGCCTAGTGGAAAGAGCATGGGCTTGGGAGTTAGAGGGACCTGGGTTCTAATTCTGACTCCGCTCCATGCCTGCCGTGTGACCTCGGGCACGTCCCTTAATCTCTCTGTGCCTCAGTTACCTCATCTGTAAAATGGGGATCAATACTGTGTAGTATGTGTAGAAATTTGAGACAGGTGATTTTGGTGGCAGCATTAGACATAATGGGACTAAAGGGAAACTGAAGTTTGGCAAGGGGACTCTTGCGGAATGAATCTTCACAATCCTTGGGTCATGATGACCCTTTGCAAAGAGTTTAGTTTGACTTCGCGTACTCAGAGGCGCTGATGCAAATATTGCGTTGAGAATGACAGAGTTGGAAAGTAGTGGTGCAAAAGCCTCTTGTTCACCCAGAGTTGACTTTTAAAGCATTTTTATAAAGTGAATTTTATGAAGGCAAAATCTTAACAATTTAGTATAACATGCAGACAGAGTGGCAAAATCATTCTATCCACACTCTGAAAGTTGTTACGGTGTTCGGCATCAATGTGGTAAAAGGCATAAATAGACCCTATGCAATTACTTTTAGACTTTCTATTGTCCCAGATTCTGCATTTGGGTGACTCATTATTGATGTTTAAAGCCAGTAAATCTGCTAGGTGACCCTACTGCACTAAGAGCCCTCAAAAATGCTTCAATTAGTCTTTGATGTTGAATGTGGTGACATGTAAATGTCCTGGTCCAGCGTGTTCAAAGAGCCATATTATGGCAACTCCAGAGATCAAAAGCAACATTAGCTGTTCCTGAAAGTGGTGCCCATTCAAAACTTCCCATAACCTTCAAAGAAGTCTGAAGGAAGTGAAACAAATGAGCTTTCACCGTTCATCTTGAAATTCCCCAAAGAAAAATAAAAGCTGAACCTGATTGCGAATGTTAAAGGCGACCCAAGTAATACTTAATAATTGTGGTATTTGTTACATGCTTATTCTGTGCCAAGCACTGAACGGAGTCTGAGGGTAGATACAAGATAATCAGCTTGGACACAAACTGTGAGCCCCTTGTGGGCCAGGGATTAAGTAGAAAGGAGAATAAATATTGCATTTCCATTTTGCTGGTGAAGAAACTGAGGAACAGAGAATTTAAGTGACTTCCCAGAGTCACTTTATTCCAGCTTATTACAGTGCTCTGCAAACAGCACTCAATATATTTGATAACTACCTGTATCCTACATCCAGGAAAGAAAATTTCATAGTCTCCTTGACTAGCCTGTTTAGTTAACAACCCTTACTGTAGAAAGTTAATTTCCTTGGGAAGCAGCGTGGCTCAGTGGAAAGAGCCTGGGTTTCAGAGTCAGAAATAATGGGTTCGAATCTAGGCTCTGCCATTTGTCAGCTGTGAGATGGTGGGCAAGTCACTTAAGTTCGCTGTGCCTCAGTTACCTCATCTGTAAAATGGGGATTAACTGTGAGCCTCACGTGGGACCACCTGATTACCCTTTATCTCCCCCAGTGCTTAGAACAGTGCTCTGCACATAGTAAGCACTTAACAAATACCAACAAATACCAACATTATTATTTTATCCCACCTATATCCTTCCCTTTGCAATTGAAACTCTTTTTTTTCTGGCTTTCTGTGATTCTAATATCAGTTTAAAAAAAAGAGCCAACATTTCTAGCATTATCCTTGACTCATGCTCTTTCAATCCAACATACACTCTGTTACCAAATCATGTTAGTTATTAATAATAATAATAATGATGATAAATGTGATTTCTCCAACACCTACTATGTTCCAAGCACTGTACTAAGTGCTCGAGTAGATGCAAGATAATCAGGTTCCACATGGGGCTCACAGTCTAAGTAGGAGGGAGATCAGCTATTGAATCTCCATTTTGCAGATGAGGGAACTGAGGGACAGAGAAGAGAAATGACTTGCCCGAGGTCACACAGCAGACAAGTGGCAGAACTGGGATTAGAAGCCCAGGTCTTCTGACTGTCAGTCCCGTGCCTTTTCTACTAGGCCATGTTAGTTTTTCCTCCATAGCATTTTCTGGATCTGCCCTTTCCTCTCCATCCAAACCACCACCTTCTTGGTCTAGGCGCTTGTCATACCCTGACTCTTCTACTGCATCAACTTCACTGACACAGACCTACCTCCAGTCTCATCCCACTCCAGGCCATACTTCACCCTGATGCCTGTGTCATTTTTCTAAAACATCATTCTGCATCGCTCCTCAAAAATCTCCAACTGTTACCCTTTCCTCATCAAGCAGAAATTCCTGCTGACTGTCAGATTTAAAGCACTCAATCAGCTCCCTTCTCTCCACCTGCCACTTGCCTTCTCCTGCTACATTCCAGTTTGCATGTTTCATTCCTCTCAAGCCACCCTTCTCCCTGTGTCTTGTCCTTGGATCTCCCACCGCTCACCTTCTGCTCACCCCTCCCCTTCTCTCTTGGACTCCTTCCCCCTGCTCTTATGGCACGTCTCAAATCCCACCTCCTCCAGGAAGCCTTCTCAGATGCCAGTTCACACTTTTGCATCAACTAAGCATTGGGCACTCACACCTTGCATATCACATATGTGCCCATCTTTATCTGTAACTTCTTTTAACGTCTGTCTCTGCTGCATAACACAAGCTCCTTGAAGGATCATGGCTACCAAATTCTATTGTGTTCTCCCAAGGACTTGTTACTGCATATAAATTGCTCAATAAGTTGTTTGGTGATGATACATTCTGTCCTATATACATGGATGAAGAGCACACATACATCTTGAAATATGCTGCATCCCTTCCGGCCTAGCTGCTCATTCACTGATAAAAATTGTGGTATTTGTTAAGTGCTGATTCTGCGCCAGGCACTGTACTAAGCGCTGGGGTAGATACAAGTAAATTGGGATGGACACAATCCCTTTCCACATTGGGTTCACAGTCTCAATCACCATTTTACAGATGAGGTAGCTGAGGCACAGAGAAGTCTAGTAACTTGTCCAAAGTCACACACAGCAGACAAGTGGCAATGCCGGGATTACGCTCTGCTTCCCGGCAGGAACGTACCTGGCAGGGATGAGATGGTGCTAATGCTAGAGCCGCTAGTACTAGAATCAAATCCTCTGGGCAGGTTGTCAGTCGTGGAATCTCTGGATGGAAGGTCATCTGTCATTCCCAACAGGACCCTCCATTCTCCCTTACTGTCACGATCATCATCGTCATCTGTACAGTCGTTGCGGATGAATAGTTTTCGAGAGGAAGACGCCTGTCCAGTCAGCTATTTCTAACCTCTAATATTTTCCTAAAAGCAACTCACTTGAAAACGCAACTATGAGGTGACTCAGCAGGTAATAGCATTAATCAGAGTTTCGTATAAAGAAGGTTAATGGAAGCAGGGCTCTTGGTTGCCTTGAAAATCTGTTGTTTGCTTCCAAAGATAGTGGGATATTTTAGCACAAAAGATCATTATTAGATCTGACTTCAGGTTTCTATCAAGTACAAGCTGCCTTCGGAATAAAGGTTTCGTAGATAATACTTTTCACGTGATTAAAATCATCAGTCACGCTTTGTCTGAGTTGGCCGATCAGTTGGGTCTCATGAGCATAACAGGATCTGGTTGAATCATTTAGTTCTTCTGAAAGAGTTTTTGAAAAATGAGCATTTTTTCTCCGTAACAGTAACTGCAAGTTTCTATAAGATCAATACCTGAGAATCGGTGCATTTTGAAATGAATGTAGTCCACACGAAATAATATCTTACAAGGCTATTTTTGGTTTTGGTTCAATACAGATCTCATTTCCGTAGCAAATTGTAAAAACCAAACGTGAGGCTAGGATGAACTTTCTATTCTACATGTAGTTAGTTTGGCCAGAGTATTTTGAGGGGCACCTCTTGAATATACGTGAAGCCAAAATTTAATGGCAGTAGGCGGATAGGTTTGGCATTTTGCCGTGCATTCTACATGGAATAATGTACACACATTTAAAATGCTTCTGCTTTAAAAGAACGTATTTGCTTGGAACTGTCAGTTCTCAGAACCCGTTCAAAAACGGAAGCAATGGAAGGTGGAGCAGTAGTTTAACCCCTAGTTGATTTTCCAATATCCCTATCACCTGCTTGTGTTCAGGACTAGGTTAGGGTGGGCGGAGGGGAGAGCAAGCCCCAAACTGGCTCAGGTTGAGCCCCTGACTGCCCCCTTCCAGCCAGCACCTTCAGCCCTCCGGTATCTGGTGGCAGCCCAGTATATTCATCAGACCCTTCAAGGCTCTCCTTGGACTCCTCACCTGGGCTCTTTTTTGCTGAAGGATTCCAGGACAGGTTTAGGCTGAGCCCGGAGATGACAGATATGCCCCCGCACACACATCTTCCTCCTCCTCATCATCCGTGATATTTTTTGAGAGCTATTTATTTATTTATTGAGAGAGAGATATTTATTGAGAGCAAACGTGCAGAGCAGTGTGCTAAACTCTTGGGAGAATACAGTTCAACAGAGCTGACAGATACATTCCCTGCCCACAACAAGCTTAGTTACGATGATGATAGTATTTGTTACGCACCTTAAGCGCTGGATTCTCTTCATCCTTCTCCTCCCCAGCTTCCTCTTCTCCCCCTTTAAGATTTAAGATTTAAGTGGTTTGGAATAGTGAAGCCTATTTGCAGCACACCAGTACATTTGCCACTTCCCATCCGAATGGCTGATTATGTTCAAATCTTGAATAAAGGTGGGGTTCTGTGGATACCTTGTAACTCTGGGCCTCGCAATTTGAGGTTGAAGACTTTGGAAGCTTTCTAACAAAGGAGCCCCTTATTCTTTCCTCACTGAGGAATTCAACACTCATTCTCTCTGAGCCAAATCACTGTCACAAAATGTCTGCCCTTTTTATGTACGTAGGCATTATTTGTATACAGTGAACTGAATATAGAGTCCCCAGTACACCATTTTGCATCCACTCAGTACACAGTGCATCTTAATAGATTTTATTTCTTATTTTTCATGGTACTTGTTAAGCACTTACTATGTGTCAAGCACCGTTCTGAGTGCTGAGCTAGATACGAGTGAATTAGATTGGAAACAGTCTCTGTCCCGCACGGGGCTCACAGTCTAAATAGGAAGGATAACTAAGACAAAGAGAAGTTAAGTGATTTGCCCGAGGTCACACAGCAAGCATTGGCTAAGCCAGGAGTAGAACCCAGGTCTGTGATCTTTCCACTAGGCTATACTTCTTTTCTATTTCATGGTGAAATATATCTTGCACTTTATCACTCTCATTCTCCTCCCCGGGCATCCTCACAGTGCAGTGAAGTTCTTGTGCCGTGGCAACTGCCAACTCAGTTGGCAGTATGTCATCTGCCCTGTTTGGCAAATTCACAGGGAATTGTCAGATCCGTAGGATGGCGTAATGGTTAGAGCACGGTCTGGGAGTCAGAAGGTCATGGGCTATAATCCTGGCTTTGCCACTTGTTTGCTGCGTGACCTTGGACAGGTCACTTAACTTCTCTGTGCCTCGGTTACCTCATCTGTAAAATGGGGATTGAGACTATAACCTCCAGATGGGACAGGGACTGTGCCTACCCCTATTTGCTTGTATCACCCTAGAGCTTAGCACAATGTCTGCCGCATAGTAAGTGCTCCACAAGTACCATAATAATAATAATCATTATTAGCCGCTAACCCTCGCTAGCCCTTCAAGGGGGACAAGATGGAGGGATTTAATGTGGGCTGCCTAGAGCACTTTGAAAAGTGACAGCAGGCCCTTTCATCAATAATGGAAAATTAACAAATATCAAATCTCTGGGATCAGGGTTGCAAGTGATGTTGAAAGTAGAGATTCATCTTTGACCTATATCCTGGGCCCTTCCCCCTCCAACCTGGGAAGAGAGAGAGAGAGGGAGGGAGGGAAGGAAGGAAGGAGAGAGAGACAGACGCATCCACTGCATAAAGAATTTCTGCGGAGGAACATTTAGTTGTAACTGAGATCGCTTCCTACATCTCCTTTCCTTTCCTAATCTTATTTTGGTGCATGACATGCAGTCCCTTTTCTCATCCTGTCATTTTGTCATTTTCCCAGTACGAGTGAGAAACTGCTGTTAGCCCTAGGAATCAGAGGCCCAGATTTGACTGGGTGGTTTCCTTGTGAACACGTGAAGCTTCACAGCAGCCGCAAAACCTTTTTACTCTATTCGAGGGGTGAAAGGGAAATTCTGGCACTGCCGATGGTTGCGGGCTGGCCATATGGGGAGAAGCAATCGATCATATTTATGGAGCACTTACCGTGTGCAGAGCACTGTATGAAACGATTAGGAGAGTACAGCATAACAGAGTTGGTGGACATATTCCCTGACCACAGTGAGCTTACAGTCTAGAGGAGAAACAGCAGCAGACAGGTGTATCAGGCTGTGGAGGGAAGTACTTCCTTTAGGGTTTTTGGTTTGGAAAATATTCTTCTTTAGAGCTTTTTTAGCTTGGGAAATATTACTGTCGGTGTGAAGAGTTGTCGTGTGCTTGAAGTAGATATTTTTTGGACAAAGCATTCAGAAGCAGTATGCTCTAGTGTCAAGAGCACAGTCCTGGGAGTCAGAGGACTTGGGTTCTAATCCTGGCTCTGCCACTTACCTGCTAGATGACCCTGGGCAAGTCACTTAACATCTCTGCCTCAGTTTCCTCATCTAAGAAATGGGAATTCAATACCTGTGACTGTGAGCCCCATGTGGGTTCTGATGATCTTATATCGACCCCAACGCTTAGTACACGCTTGACACATAGTAAGCACTTAAGTACCATAATTATTATTATTTTTTTTAAGGTGAAGAATTATGGTTTAGGCACAAGAACAACTATAAATATCTAGTGGTTGTATTAGACTTCAAGCTGAAAATGACTCAAATGAATTCTCTCTTTTTAAAGAGCTACTATTTTGGTGGGTAATATTCAAGAGGGATATGATGAAGTCAAGAGATTCTAGCTCGATTTTAGTGCAATAAATCTAGATTCCATTCTCAAACTTTAACAGGGAAGAAGAGAAAATGGAGTCAGGTCAGAGATTCATTCAGTAGTATTTATTGAGCACTTACTACGTGCAGAGCACTGTACTAAGCGCTTGGAATGTACAATTTGGCAACAGATAGGGACAATCCTTGCCCCATGTCTAAACGGGGGAGACAGACAGCAAAGCAAAACAGAACAAAACGAGATAACATCATCAAGATAAATAGAATCAAGGAGATATATACCTCATTAACAAAATAAATAGGGTAATAAGTAATATATACAAATGAGCACAGTGCTGAGAGGAGGGGAAGGGAGAAGAGCAGAGTGGGGGAGGGGGAGCAGAGGGAAAGGGGCGCTCAGTCTGGGAAGGCCTCCTGGAGAGGAGAAGGCTGTGCGATGACTTAACTGTCTTCAAATTTGGATCCAAATGAGAGGTCTAATGTCTCCACAAGGGAACAAGATGAAATGGGGTTAAAGAATCATAGCTAACAGTGAATAATCATATTAAGCACCCATATGTGCGTGGCATTGCTCAAAGGAAAATAAACAGTCTCAGACCTTGCCCTCCAGCCAGAAATCCAAGACGGACAACAGCGATGCAGGCAAACCGCACAGGACCTTCAAACATCCAAGGAACTGTAGAGTGAACCAAAATATGTTGCTACTGTGCAAGAGCCAAACCGTAAATAATTACGAATTTAAATTACGTAGCATGGAGTATTTTTGTTTTGGGGGCTCAATGAGTATGGCTATTTTGATTGGAAAGGGAAGAATTTTCTTCTCCCAGTTAGGGAAGATGTCATGGAGGGGCAATCTTGCAAGAGCCGCTGAAGGGAAGGAGTGAAATAAACACGGCGCGACTTCTTGACGGTAGAGGTGGTTAAGATGTTGGACCAGATTAGTGAGGCAGGTTGAGTTTTTTGAAGAGCTTCCCTGAAGAATCAGATAGGAAAGTATCTGCGTGACATTGTTTTCAGCTCTGGACTAGTTTGAGGTTGCTTCCAACTTTGGATTCCAGATTGCACAGTCTTGCAGTTTATATTCAGTTCTACATATTCCATTCTGTGACGAATCACTGCCCTGGGGGTAGCTCTCTGCACATCACGGAAGAACCACAGCTTTCCATGGTTATTTCTTCCAAATTTAAAGTTTCCCTTTGGGAAATTTCTCTGCAGAAACCCAATCCCAGAGGAAGAATAACGGAGAGGAAATTTAAATATACCGAAGGCACCACTCATTTCCTTATTCTCCCTCCCTTCCCCTCTTCCTTTGGAATTCCTTGACACCTGTGGCCACTGAAATACAGGTTATGTCTTTAGTCTATAGCTGCATGTGCACTGAAATTAAAAGAACACAGCAGAATTAATTTGCTTAATTTGGATCTAAAAATGAATTCAGGCTGAATATTAGACTGTATAATCACCTCTGCAGAGGGGGGGCGGGAATGAAGAGATTATTTCCCCCCCACCCATCCTACACACCCTTGTTTAAATTTTAATTGCTTTTTGAAGTAACAAACAAGCTTAGAGCTCAGATTGGCAGATGCTGAAAACTAGGTCACCTTGTTTATGCACCACGTCTGTTTCTGGGACTGCAGAACGGCGTTTATGTGTTTGAAAGAAATGTGTTAGGTTGATTTTTCAAGGATTTAACAGGTTGATGAAGATGTTTTATGAAATCCTCATGTCTCACATGTAGTTGCAGGTTTAATTTTAGTCAGTCGTAAAAGATTCTAGCCACATAGGCTCAAGCCATCTTACTAGCAGCTCTGAGTAAACAGCCACTAAGACTTGTATCTAAGACTTAGAATTCATAAGGAGCAAAACCAAGGGTAGTCCTATTTCATTGACAACGATCCTTCCCGTGGCATAAGACCACAGAGTGTTGCTGATTTTCACCTTCACACCCGATCAATTTAGATTTGACTAAATGCTTGGAATTCTCGCCTCATTATGGGAGAGTGTGGTGAAATAGAATTATGTAAATTGTCCCGAACCATTTTTTTCACTGAGCTGGGGGAGAGAGAATTACCTCATTCATTAATTCAATCATATTTATTGAGCGCATACTGTGTGCAGAGCACTGTACTAAGCTCTTGAGAGCGTACAATATAATAATAAACGGACACATTCCCTGCCTACAATGAGCTTACAGTCTAAAGGGGGAGACAGATATTAATATAAAACACAGGTACTGGCACTAGGTATACAATCATGCTCTGCTGCAGCCTGAAAAGGGGAATGTATAAGGTGGCCACTGATGGCACCCAAATATACTTGAGCCCTTTTGTGGCTGGGAAGTAATAGAGATAGGTCACATTATTCAGTGTCAAGTCTTAATGTCTTACAGAACAGTTGCTGCAAGTCCACAGATTCGAGGGTGTAGCCCCTGGACCTCAACTGCGTCCAACATGTTTATCTTGTATTTACCCCAGTGCTTAGTACGGTGCCTGGCACATAGTGAGCCATTAAATACCTTAAAAGAATGCCCTGAATATTGAGCTCCTCTGCATAGCTGGAAGTGAGAGAGGAACACAACATCTCTCATGCAAAAGGAGAATGAATTTTTTTTAAGTATCTGTGAAGGCCTAATAAGATAGAGGATTCTCTCAATTGATACTCACCAGATCACTCCTTTTTCAGATATATGAAAATCTATTTCTCAACACCACCACTCACTTGCTTTACCTTAAGATCAAATTTAGGTTTCAGGCTTTTCACAGAAAGCCAAATAAAGGATGCTAACTAGTTAAACTTGTCTGTATCCTGAAAGGAGCAATCCACTCTCAATGTATTGTGAATCTAAATGCTCCCAATTGTGAATCTAAATGTTCCCAGCATCAGTAAAAGGTTCAGAGGTAAAACTGGGCTTACAGCTGTAGCCAAACCCCATTAACTCTCAATATTAACTAATCTGATCTTCCTGAATCTAGAAATTGGACCAGGAACTTAGAAAGTGTCTTTGAAATTTTCCAGTGTTTCTAGACTCGGGTCCAAAAGAATTACTATGAGGAGGATTTTTTCGACCATTCCTGAGTTCTGGAATATGTAAGTGGAAAGCAGCATGAACTAGTGGAAAGAACATGGGCCTGGGAGTCAGAGGCTCTGCATTCTCATCCTGGATCTGCCACTTGTCTGTTGTGTGACCTTGGTCAAGTCGCTTCTCTACATCTCAGTTACCGCATCGGTAAAATGGAGATTCAACACCTGTTCTCCCTCCTACTTAGATCGCAGCTCCATGTGGACTTCATCATCTTGTATCTATCCTGCTGCTTAGAACAGTGCTTGACACACAGTAGACACGTAACAAATATCACAGTTGTTGTTGTTATTATTATCGTTATTATTAATAATAATAATTTAAAGAGGAAAGGAGTAGGGGTGAGGAAAGGAGTGCACCTGAATTGCTATTGTCCTTCTCTTGGTTGTCTAAAATAATTTTCTTGCTTGTTTCCAAACTAAAACTATCATCGTTTCCTCCTGATCATCTGAATCATGTTTTAGGGAGAGTTACTAAACACTCACAATATACTAAGCTTTGTATTTCAACACCAACTGTTCAGAGACCTGGTTCTCGCCTTAGGAGAGATAAGGCAGATGAACGTACCTGATGCTCTTAAATTATGATACTCTGGGTGGAAGGACGAAATACTGCATTTGATCTAAAGTTTGGTTGGTTTTCCCCCCGAGGGAGATGTGTTTTGTTTTCCTTTGTTCCGAGATTAATTGGAAATTCCCTTCCCACTTCAACCAGGGGCATGTCGTGGAGACAGGGGGATTGGAGAGGGGCTTTCAAAGACACGAAGGAGGTAACTTGAAAGATCTGGAAAGGGGGATTGTTAGAGACCCAGGAGATGAAACAGAACAAGGCAAGGGCTGCAACCTTGGAACAGAGCCAGGAATTGCATAAAGCCTCATCCAGACTCAATGGGGAGAAACAGTGTTCGCCTGGCTTTCTCCCGGGATCATTTTTCTTGCAGCGGGATTACCAGAGACTACATGGCTAATAGAAGGTGGTAGCATCGTGAATGGGAGAATTCTGCTGGAGCAGAACGTACAGAGACTGTCAGTTAGGGACAGTTGTTTTCAGGCTTCTTTTTTAGCAAGAAGGTCAGATACTTGATTCATAAATGTCTGTTGGTTGGAAATACCCTGTGAAATTAGGTAATCATATGGGACAAAAATAAGATCCTGTGGAAATTACGGAACCACCTCCTCAACTTTCATGTGAGGGCTAGAGAACTTTCATCATCTGTTAATTTTTCCCTTCTAATGCAAGAATGAACTCCGTTGTACCTCAAAATTGGCCTTGAGTAAGTGTGAGGGGAAACTGAGGTACAGTGCTCACCGTTGCTATATGTCACTCCTTAGATCGAAACCCAAAGTTGTTTATCTTTAGCTCGTTATGGGCAGGGAAAGCATCTGCTAATTGTAGTATATTGTACTCTCCAAAGCGCTTAGAACAGTGCTCTGCACATAGTAAGCACTCAATATTCCTTTGATTGATTTAAAAGTTTAATTTTCAGAATGAGTATGTGGGGCTCTGCCTGGGGAGCTCTTTTTACCAGTTTGTCAGGTATGAAGTTGCTAATAAAGTTGGGTATCAGTTCATATAATTTAGTGTATTTATTTACAAAACTTAATTCACTGATTTATAAAAAGGTGAAACCGTAAGGTTTAGTTTCAGTGGGTTTCTAATAGTAGCATCTGCAGCGTTTCCTGAGGGCCCGCTTAGAGACATGCACTGTACTAGGTGCTCCTACAGTACAGAATAAGGAGGTGACACAGTTACTGCTCCAAAGGAGCATACAAACTAACGGGAAAAGCAAACATAAAAACAAGAAGATATGAGTGGTCAAAAATAGAGTGGACGCATATACATATGGCTCAGGGTGCCGGGAAATTCTTCCGCAAAGCCTGTTGGAGCAAGTGGGAATCAAGGATGGATTTGAATGTGGAGAGAATGGTGATTCGTCAGATTTGGGGAGGGAGGGAGGGAAGGAGGTCTACGATGGGGAAGCAGCTTGAGCGAGGTGACAGAGGACAGAGCGTTTAGGGCAAGGTTCAGCGAGCAGGTTGGCTTGGGAGAAACGAAGATAGTGAATTAGGGTATAGCGGGTTAAGAGAGCAGATGGGTAAGATGAGACTAGATGGCAGAGAGCCTTGAAGCTGATTGTGAGGTTATTTTCTTTGCTGTGGAGAGACCTAGAGGCCTAGTGGAAAGTTGAGAGGAGAAGAGAGTTAGGGTCAAGAACCTATGTTCACCTTGTATTTTACCAGATTTCAGTTAATCAATGTTATTTTTTGAAAGTGCTTACTTTGTGCACAGCACTGTACTAAGCACTTGGAAGAGTGTAACAGAGTTGCTGGACACAAGCCCTGCCCTCCAAGAGCTTACCATCTAGTGAACTGTGAGTTGCTGCTTGCGATTTAAACGGTAGCACTGAATAAATGTAAAGTTGGGAATGATTGGGTACAACTAAATCCCCATCCCCCACCCTCAACACTTTATTGGACTTTATTAGATCCAGACTATCGGCTCTAGGAATGAGGTTATATTGCAGAGTTGGGTGTGTTTGCCTCAAAATGGAAGCCAATTAAAAAAAAGCAAGCCACCAGGACAGAATATGGCTTCCCTGCAGCACTCAAAAAAACATCAGGAGCAGAGATTACGTCCCATCCTCCCCGAAAAGGACTGTGTAGAGAAGATACTCTCTGTCATTGTTCTTTTAACTCTGTGCAAGACAAACGATGCCCACGGTATAGATAGGCGCAAAGCAGAGTGACTGGACGGCACTTGCTAAACAAACCTATAAAATAAAGAAAAACATTACTAAGGCAGTTGCTGCGTAGCTCCGTATACATTTTTAAGTGTTAATTCTATTCTTCTGCTTCTCACAGAACGAGATACTGTACCTTTGCCATGGCAACTCTGTCTTGTTGAAAGTCGGCCTTTTTATCCGAATGAGTCATGTTTTTGGCAGAGACAATATGATTCTCTCTTTAGAGAGCCCTGCGCAAACCAGATTCTTGTCGAAGGAAAAAAGGGGGATTGCTCATGAATGTGTGGGTGTTAATCCAAACAAAAGGATCATCTGTGATTCAGGCAAAACAAGACCCAAAGTTAGCAACTTGGTTTTGACCAAAGGGTCCTTTCAGGGAAATCTTCAGAGAGAACTACTCTTATACTGTCCATTAGGATAGATCTTGTCTTAAACTTCAGTCTGAAGCGCCCAGTGCTCAATAAATGGTTTTGGTGATGACAACGATGACTATCTTTTGATTTTTCCTGAAGAACTGACTCAAGATACTATACGAGCATTGTTTTCCATTTCCCCCCATTATTTCAGGTTCTAAGGATTTAGCCACCTGGGAGTCTGTTGTGAGACTCCCGTGTGACAATATAATTGCCCCCAGGGTGGGATATACAGGAAGTTTTCCCATAACATGGGGACCGTGTTCTTGAAGAATCTTGTATTATGGGGAAATTGCGTTAGCATAGCCACGAAGATGCAATCACAGCCACGTATTTCATGGCAATTGCCCCTATTAGTGTTATATCCACCACCAACTGAATGCTGTATCCCTTTGCCATCTACTGCAGTTCTAATGTATTCCTACTGGGGAGTTGCAGAAACACAAAGTACTTTCAGGTACAGTTAGGGAGACAGAGCACCATTACTCTTTGCTTTCTCCCACATTTTGTGCACAACCATTTCCTCCCACACCGTATCTACTTGTGCCAATACCCCCTTTGTGGACTGTGTTATACAAGTGCTAACTCATGCTATGGAAAGAACGTTCCCATATTTTTCCATCATATTGTATTCAAATTGTGTAAGGAAAACACAATTTTGTTGGCTGACAGGTTGTTGGCTGACATTTATGGTGTCTGAAGATAGGTAAGCAATAGGTCCATCAGTCGTTCTGAAAGATAATGGTAATGCTGATGGTCACTAAATATCAATTAATCATATTATTGAGTACTTTGAATGTGTAGTGTACTTAGTGCTTGGGGAGAGTAAAAAATAAGAGAATTTGTACACAAGCTCCTTCCATCAAGCACTTTACAGTCTAGAGAAGACATAGTAAATCCTAAATTGGTGTAAAGTCTTTGACAGTTGCTTCTATAGTAGCAAATAAAAAAAACCCCAGAAACACAATCTCAAGCCCCTTCTTCCCGGTTTCGAAAATGTCAGGATTTGGCTAGCCAGGAATTCCCACAGATAGGCCCATTTCACTAAGGACTCAGAGGTAGCGTCCTCTAAACTGGAAGCTTGTTGTGGGCAGGGCATGTGTCTTTTTATTGTTGTATTGTTCTCTCCCAAGCCCACAGTACAGTGCTCTGCACACAGTAAGTGCTCAATAAATACAGCTGAATGAGTGGTTGGTGGAAATGCACGTGCCACAGGTGTGTTCTGTGATTTAAAGCATCTATAAACTAATCATAATTGTGGTATTTGTTAAATACTATACTATATGCTATATAAATACTATACTATAAATACTCTATGCCACAGACTGTACTAAGTGCTGGGGTAGATACAGAATTATCAAGTGACATTTTAAAGATGAGAAAATTGAGGTGCGGAAAAGTGAAATGACTTGCCCAACGTCACACAGCAGGGGAGTGGCGGAGTCAGGATTAGAACCCAGGTCCTCTGACTCCAAGGCCTTTGCTCTTTTCTCTTATCTCTATCTTTATCCTTTGGTTCCCTCATGACTGTGCGGCTAACAGTGTGCGAGTTGGGTTGGTAAAGGCCGTGCATGACCAGCATTCACGTACTCTTCGTGTGAACGTGCACTAATTTGTACTCAGCCACAGCTGAAGGGGCCTCTAGCTCTTTGGGCTTCAGCCTCTTCACTTCAAGGGCAGATGTTTTAGTCCAAACAGACGCACTCTATCCTGATTGTGACATGTCAGGCTGGTCTGTCTTTAGCACTATCAACAACCTTTATTTTGTTGCTGAGCAGTTTAGCTCCAGAGTGTCAGCTTCCGGCTGTGATCCTGGACTTCTGTAGTATTTATGTCCCTCCTGGGCCCCAGGTCTGAAGCGCCATGTCCCTCAACCTCTCACCCTAGAACAGAGAAGGGGACTCGGAATCAATAGGAGAGAAAGCATCGGGAACCACTACCAACTGGGGCTGTAGAATCGGCCCCAGTGACGATCCGTGACTTTCCGATGCATAAGCCGAGGGCTGTTGATATCCCGTCCATCCACTGTTGCTTCTTTACGTGCTAAATAAATACCATTTATTGATCGATTCCCTCAGCCCATGGTTAGGCAGCATTGCTTCCAGGCACTTCAGTAATTGAAAGCGCAGACTGGGAGTCTAGAGACCCGAGTTCTAATTCTGACTCCAAGACTTGTCTGCTGTATGAACTTGAGCAAGATACTTGACCTTTTGGCGCTTTACAGTTTCATCATCTGTAAAGTGGGGATAAGACACTTGTTCTCCTTTCCTCCTTGACTATGAGCCCCTTGTGGGACAGGGACTGAGTGTGATCTCATTCATTCATTCATTCATTCATTCATTCTTATTTATTAAGCACTTACTGTGTACAGAGCACTGTACTAAGCACTTGAGAGAGTACAATACAGTAATAAACAGACACATTCCCTTTCTTTAGTGAGTTTACAGTCTATCTAGAGGGGGGATAGACAGACATTAATATAAATAAATAAATTGCAGATATGTACGTGAGTGCTGTGGGGCCGGGAGGTGGGATGAACAGAGGGAGCAAGTCAGATGGACACAGAGGGAGTGGGAGAAGAGGAATCTTGCGTCCACCCCAGCAAGCTGCAGAACGGAAGTAGAATTGTGTACCGGTGTGTGTTTTTCTTGCCCTATCTGAGAAGGCTGACCTTAATTTTTGATTGTTATTTCTACATATTTGTAATACTCATCTGCATCATTTGAACGGATGAATGAACCTTAAAGCTTGTGTTAATGTAATGTGAATTTTGCTGTAGAAGCCAGTCAAGTGGGTTCATCATGCCACTGGGGCTATTATCAAATAATGCCCCAAATTCCCACATGGGAGCAGGCAGTTTGTAGGATAAAGACAATGTGACCTTGGTATTCTTTTTTATTCAGAGTAACATAGAATCCTCTATTCACTTGGACTGTTGCCTAGAAAATTAAGAGCAGGGCTTCAGAAGGATTATACATAAACATCTGAGCGTGTAGAAGATAATAGAGATAAATAAAGGCCCGCTAAGCCTTTTAAGAAATAAATAAATCAATTTAATTGTTCTATCCTGTTACCATACTTTTCATCAATAATAACCTTCTCTCCTTTCAAAGAAGTCAGTAGGTATCATCTGTGGGTGGCATATTGTTCTCGATTATCCCTTCCCCACTGTATCATATTTGAGGCTTTCTTTGAGTCCCAAAGTCACCAGAATCCCCCCACCTGTCAATTCCTCTTGGTGGACACCTCATGGTGTAATTGGGAAAGGGCTGGTGAGAACTCAGTATTATCTTAAATTTCTACTGCCATGATTGTCTTGGGGATAAAAGACCTTTAAAAAATATCAAAGGGGAACAAGGGACCAGATTAAACACTGTTCTCAACTGGGCTGCCTTTTCAAATAGAACCTCCTCCAACTCCCCTTAACTTAAGAGCATGTTTGTGTACTTGTTTGTACACAGACACGCACATACTCACATATCATGGCCTATGGGAAAGAGTTCGGGCCTGGGAGTCAGAGGACCTGGGTTCTAATCCTTGCTCTACCACCTGTCTGCTGTGTGACCTTGGACAAGTCACTAAACTTCTCTGTGCCTCGGTTACTTCATCTGTAAAAATGGGGATTAAGCCCTTTGAGAACCTATGTTGGCCATGGACTGTGTCCAGTCTGGTTAGCTAGTATCTACCCCAGAACACAGTACAGTGCCTGGTACATAGTAAGCACTTAACATATAAGAGTCAAAAAAGGTTATAGGTTTTTTGGGGGGGTTTGTTAAGCAGAAACCCAGAAGTACAATGGAGAAAATACTTACATTTTGTGGCCAATAATCTCCCATATTGCCACTATAGTCTTCTTGCTTCAGGAACAAACCTCTCCCTCGGGCAACCGAAAGGCACAGTTCACAGTACCGTCTCTCCAGGGCCAACCAAAAGCAATACCATTTGAGACCCGTGATGTCAGAAGTACCCTGTGATGGCCAAATGCTTTTTTTTAATGAGCCCCCACTTTTGATCCTTTTGTTAGCGACTTGATAGAGGTTCATCTGGACCTAGTGATACCAGCTCCAGAGTAAAACATAACTGCACAAATAAGCTGGGTCATTTCTAAAAGATATTGTCCCTGTTGGAAGTACCTACACCATCCTCTCTCTCTCTGCCAAATTCATATGTGGTTGTCATGGACACTCTACTAAAGCTAATCTTTGGCTTCTTCCTCCTTCCACTTCTTTCCAGGTGCCAAAATGGGTGTAGAAAGTGTGGCTTTCAACACTTCAGCAGCCAAAAGAGGCTTATTTACCCAATTTTCCAAATGAACAGGAGAATGATTTTCTGCCAGATTAAGATGAGGGAACAGCAGGAGTTCTAGGGCGGGAAAGCAAAGGATAAACGACCCTGACTGACAGCATGCTAACGAAGCCCAGATAGGCAATACTTAACAGAGGCTTAATAGGACCTGTGCGAAGAGCTAGAGATCTCAGAGCCAGGGGCAAACCTCCACCTCTAAGGTGTTCCTTTCCCCGGCAACCCACAGCTTTCCGGCTTCACACAGTGCAGCTTTACTGGGATGAGAAGGAAGGGTGCTAGGTCTGGGGGTTGGAGCTCTTGGTCCCAGAAGTAGAGGACCGTCTACTGTTCATTCATTCATTCATTCATTCAATAGTATTTATAATAATAATGTTGGTATTTGTTAAGCGCTTACTATGTGCCGAGCACTGTTCTAAGCGCTGGGGTAGACATAGGGGAATCAGGTTGTCCCACGTGGGGCTCACAGTCTTAATCCCCATTTTACAGATGAGGGAACTGAGGCACGGAGAAGTTAAGTGACTTGCCCACAGTCACACAGCCGACAAGTGGCAGAGCTGGGATTCGAACTCATGAGCCCTGACTCCAAAGCCCGTGCTCTTTCCACTGAGCCACGCTGAGCGCTCACTATGAGTAGAGCACTGTACTAAGCGCTTGGAATGTACAATTCGGCAACAGATAGAGACAATCTCAACTCAGTACTCCTTCCTCCTGTTAATCGCCCCAGTCCTACACCACTTACACTTATATTGCTGCCCTCTGCTGCTTCAGCAAGCTGTTATTTATTTTAATGGTTGTCTCCCTTCTCACTGTGCCTTGTGGGCAGGGAGCGTGTCTACCAACTCTCCTATTAAAATTTCCCAAGTGCTCAGTGTAGTGTTCAATAAATACCTTTGATTGATTAATTGGTTCCTTTTTTCCTCAACCCCCCTCTTTAAGCGGGGCATGGAGAGATGTACTTTTTTATTCCACGGTAACAAGGATGGCAAAGGAGGAGGCAGACATACTGCCTTTAAGCTACGCCTGGCCATGAAAGGTGTGCGTGTGTGTGTGTGTGCGTGCTCATTCATTCAATAGTATTTATTGAGCACTTCCTATGTGCAGAGGACTGTACTAAGCGCTTGGAATGTACAATTCGGCAACAGATAGAGACAATCCCCGCCCAGTGAGGGGCTCACAGTCTAAACGCATGCTCGTGCGTAGATGCACTTATGCTGAGGCAAGCAGGTATCTGGGCACATGATTATACACAAATAATTCCATCCAGTACATATAGTTCTCAGTGGAAAATACTGGAGGTGAAGAATGATGGAGGCTAGGCTCTTTTGAAGCTATCTTCGTTTTGCAGTCAATCAGTAGTATTTTATGAGCACTTTGTGCAGAACATTGTACTTAGCACTTGGGAGAGTACAGTAGAGTTGGTCAACATGATTTCTGACCTCAAGAAGCTTGCAGTCTAGCAGAGTGCTTGGTCATTGCTCAAACAGCAGGGAAAAATTACAGGGCCACCTGGCAGAAAGCAGCACGCAGCCTGAAATTACCTTGGAAAAAAGAATTCCTAAAGTGAAAAGAACTTTTCTTTCTTGATTTTGAATGCATGAGAGTACTCGTCTCACAAATAGGAAATGACTGTTGCAATCAGGCTGATCTTCTGGAGCAGAAAGTTATCTTAAATTATTGAGCGTGTATGGCTTGTTCGGTTTTTTTGGTTTTTTTAACTGCTGCTCACTGATCCAGAATGCTGCCTGTTCTGTTGTCTGAAGCGAGGAGAAGTTGGTATAGTCAAGTGGTAACTCTTACAGGATGAGCGAGGGTTTGTGCGAGCGTGTGGATGCATCTGCTATCCAAAGCGTTTGCATTTCTGGAAGCCATAATACACAGAATCTTATTCAATCGCCCTTCTTGTACGGCATGCATCACAATACATTTCAGACTCAGACAGTGGCCTATCTGAATCCACAAGTCCTTGGGAAGAGGAAATGACACTTTAAACCTGTTTAAATAATTACAGAAGAGCTGATTAAATCCTGCTGTTCCATTTTGTTATATCACAGGAAATGAAAGATCATTTTAGTCCCAGAAGCTGGGTTACCCTCTCTTAACTGAGAGTGCACTTGTTCTAACATTTTTGCTTTGTATTTGTGCATGTATGTTTTAAAGGATCCTTCCTAACTCTTTTAAGTTCCTAGCTGAGATAAATTAGAATTGTGTAGTCTCTTCTTTTCCTAGTCTGTCTTCTGAAAGTCAGTGCACATGGAGCTGTTGGTCCAGTGGGAAGAACATGGGCCTAGGAGTCAGAGGACCTGGGTTCCAATGCCGGCTCTGCCACTTGTCTACTGTGCGACTTTTGGCAAGTCAGTTAACCTCTCTGTGCCTCAGTTTCCTCACATGTAAAATGGGTATTAATCGTATTTATTGAGCATTTACTGTGTGCAGACCACCCAACTAAGCACTTGTGAGAGTACGACATAACAGAGTCAGTAGACATGTTCCCCTGCCCCCTTCGAGCTTATAGGCTAGAGAAGGATGTAGGGGTTAATATAAATAAATTATGTATATTTGCATAAATGCTGTGGATCTGTGGGAGGGGTGAATAAAGACTACAAATTCAAATGGTAGAGAAGGGAGCAGAAAAATAGGAACAAAGGCTTAGTTGGGGAAGGCCTCTTAGAAGATTAAATGCCCGTTCCCCTCCTACTTAAACAGTGAGCCAATCAATCATTAGGACTTTTAAAGTCGTTTTGAGCAAGGAACATGTCTGCTGATTCTGTTATTGTTACTCTTCCAAGCGCTTAGTACAGCGCTCTGCACATAGTAAATGCTCAATAAATAAGATTGATTTTTAATTGTTTACTGTGTGCCAAGTGCTGTACTAAGTGTTTGGGAAAAGTACAGTAGAAGACAGTTGGTAGACGTGATAACTGTCCACAAAGAGCTTATAGTCTACGCAGGCAGAGAAGTGAAATCCACAGGGCTCTGCACTCAGTAGGTGCTCAATAAATACCATTGGCAGATTGATGATGATGTTGACCTTTAGGAATGTTTCCAATCAGTCAGTGGTTTTTATTGGGTGCTTATGGAGACAGGGGCTACATCCACCCTGATTATCTTCTACGGAACTAGTCCTTAGCATGTTGCTTGGCACATAGTAAGTGCATAAATACCAAGAACATTTATTTTGATTACAGCATGGCAAGCCAATTGGGGAAACATGGAAGCATGATCTGCACTCATTGCTTTTCCCTTCTTTCCTTTATTCTGCTATTACACTTGTGAGTGATCTGTCATTTGACAGTCCTGAAGCCCTTTGCAAACACTGATTTATGTCACACACGATCACTTCATTAAGGGTTCCCAGCAACCGGAGGAATAGAGATCGCAACACTTACATATTGGTATTTTTCTTTATTCTGGCAACAGCACCATCAGTTTTGTCAACATCATTATCCATCATCTCGGTTTTCATTTGAAACCTACGGCGGTGGATCTGTGGCTGTGTCTAATATCCAGCTCGAGTGGGAGGTCCACACAATCTTCAGAGGTCGGGGGATTTCTAGCTTAGTTTTGGCATATCTGGCTTATCTACAGCTTCTTGTTTCAATTCTGAGAAGAGAATTCTTTTTTATGCACCTTTAAAGTTAATAATGCAGGAAAGCGTACTTTGCATTTTTCTGGAGGAGGGTCACTTCTTAGAAATGAGAACAATGAATCAAGCAGAAGAGATTTATTTACTTGGGGGGTCGAGGAGCTAGCAGAGTTCATTCAATTGTATTTATTGGGCATTTACTCCGTGCAGAGCACTGTACTAATCGCTTGGGAGAGTACAGTACAACAATAAACGGACACATTCTCTGCCCACAGCGAGCTTGCAGTCTTGGGGAGGTTGGGAAGGGGAGGCAAGGCATAGGTCCTTTTTTTATGCGAGATAGTATTTTGTATGGACAGTAGGCTTTCTGAGAACACAGTATCACATATAAAGTAAATTCATATTTAAATTATAGAAGTCCCTCACTTCTCATTAAGTCTTGATTACCCACAGTCTCTCCGGTTTGTTTTTTTTTTTAGGTCATTTATCTGACAACTGTAGTTTCCTGTTTAAAAAAGGATAGAAAATTTCATGTAGGGCCTAATATACCTTCATCTTATTTGAAATATTTTTGGGGGTGGGACAGATTGTTCATCCTCGGTTAAAAAGGCTTTAACATATTACAGAAATATCCTATCTTTAAATAACTCCTTAGTTTTATATGCAACATTTTCTCTGGCCTCAAGAAAATCTAGAAAAACTAACTTGATATGATGTAAGAATTGATAGAGTTAGAGTGCTTTGAAAGTGTAGTTGTAAAGAAGCCTGATCGAAAATTTTGAGCTCTTGGTGGGGGCAGGGGAGAAACAAGTGAACAATAAAGGAAATCGATATCCCTCCTCAAAAGCACCCCCTCATCCACTCTGCTGTATTTTTCAACTTGCTTTTTAAGAATAGTCGTCTGAGTGGGTAGTCTTCATTTTTCCACCAAAATGAAACCGGTTATTTTTTTCCCCTGCTACAAAACGGAGTAACATTTTATTTGGGTATGAACTGCAGGCAATTAGAGAGAACACACCACTGCTTCTGACTAAGCTTCCTAGCCAATCTTACTGCCTCTGGGATGAGGGCAGTGGCAGGTGGCCATATCCTGTCACCATGACTACCATGAGTCCTGAGGGAAGCATCTCCTAGGATGATATTGAGCTCTGGGAGTTGGGGAGGGGAGCGGAGGGGGGAGGGCACGCTGCTCAAGTCTGTCTCATATAGGAGGAGATTCACTGGATTACGCCTGGGTTTTTAGATGAGCAACTTCCTTAAGCTTTCACACATGTCATAGGGCTTCTGATCGAGGACACAATTTTAATTTAATGTTGGTATTTGTTAAGCGTTTACTATGTGCCGAGCACTGTTCTAAGCGCTGGGGTAGACACAGGGGAATCAGGTTGTCCCACGTGGGGCTCACAGTCTTAATCCTCATTTTACAGATGAGGTAAGTGAGGCACAGAGAAGTTAAGTGACTTGCCCACAGTCACACAGCTGACAAGTGGCAGAGCCGGCATTCGAGCTCATGACCTCTGACTCCAAAGCCCGTGCTCTTTCCACTGAGCCACGCTGCTTCTCAACTAGCCACATCGTGTGACTATTATATCACTTGGCTCTTGGTAGCTCCGTCTCTCTCCTTTTTCCCCTGCCCCCGGCCTCCTCGTCCCTCCTTCTCGGAAGGCAGAATGACCTAGTGGAGAAAGAACACAGACCTGGGAGTCGGGGGATCTGGGTTCTAGTTCCACCTTCTTCACTTGCCTGTTGCGTGATCTTGGGCGAGTCTTTTGACTTCTGTGTACTTCATTTTTTCCATCTGTAAAATGAGGACAAAGCACCTGTTCTTTTTCCTCTTTAGAATGTGACCCCCTGCGGATTAGAGAGTGTGATCGAGCTGATCATCTCGTATCCGCCCCAATGCTTAGCACACAGAAAACTCTTCAGTAGATATCATTATTATTGTTATTGATTTGCAAATTGTCCAGGTTCCTTTCCCGCACATGGAATTCACATCTGGGAGGTGCTAGGGAGAAGTGGAATAGGACAGTCTGAGACAGAAATATTCCTCTTTTTTGCTTCAGGTGAGAAAAAGGCAGTGATCTTGTCTCTGTTCTAATTAACAAAATACAGGGTGAAAGGCTGGTGTTGATGTCACAAAGTAATCTGTGGACCGGTAGATCCGACTACCTCTAAATTGTCACCTAGAAGACATTTGCAAGTATCCAGATGGGGGAGGTGGTGGTGATTTCTTCTTATCTCATTCTTCCACCTGTCCAGAGTGCACTCGGCCCAGTGAAGCGAATCTAATCAGAAATGGGTGATCCTCTTACCCCTCTCACCGTCTCGAAGTGATGCTGGCATTTCTGTGTATCACAGTATGCTGCTGAGTGTGATCTTCAGGGCTTTAAGAAGGTCAGACAAGTTTAGAAAGGGGGGGGAGGGAGAATGGATTGTGTCTGGGTCCCACCCAGGTTAAAGGCACTATGTGTCAAACATTGTTCTAAGCACTGGGGTAGATACAAGGGAAATACTCTAGGCACGGTCCCTGTCCCCCATGGGGCTCACAGGCTAGGTAAGAGGGAGAACAGGGGACTGGGACACAGAGAAATTAAGTGAAAGATCAAGGTTACACAGTAAGCATTTAGCAGAGCTTGGATTAGAACCCAGGTCTTCAGACTCCCAGACCCATGTTCTTTCCGTTAGGCCACGCTGTTACCCTTGACATGGACAAGGCACTTCAGTACGCTTGAGCGATCGAACAACAAACCCGAGATAGGGTGCAGAATTTGACCGGTCACCTATTAAGTTTTTAAGGGACTAATCTTAGGAGTATCACACCATACCTAGATGGAAAGGATCCTTGGAACTTTTCTGCCAACTCTATTCTATTGCACTCACCTCTGTGCATAGTACAGGGTCCTAAACGCTCAAATACCATTGATTCATTTATTCTCACGATTGGGGATTTAATACTTAGGGACTATTGGGAATGCCACCTTGTAGCTCTTTAGATGGATACAATGCATTGCAATAATGTGACTTATTAAGCGCCAGAGTAATCTCTGTCCCCAAACAATCCTGTTCATGTGGGAGGGTACCTCAAAATCAAATTACACATCAAAATTATGGGGAACTAAGTCATCTGAAGGAGTTCTGTCTGTGGGATAAGAGAGGCTGATGAATACAATTCTTTATAGCAACATTTTAAATAAAATAGGTATATAGATTAAAATGTGTATTTGTTCCATAATGCCTTAAGGAAAAGTTTTATAATGCAATTTCGGTTGAGTGAACAGTGCATTATAAAATGCCCTTCATGCTTTAAAATAATAATAATAATAATGCTGGTATTTGTTAAGCACGTACTATGTGCCTAAGCGCTGGGGTAAACACAGGGGAATCAGGTTGTCCCACGTGGGGCTCACAGTCTTAATCCCCATTTTACAGATGAGGTAACTGAGGCACCGAGAAGTTGAGTGACTTGCCCAAAGTCACACAGCTGACAAGTGGCTGAGCCGGGATCCCATATTTCTTTTTCATGAACAGTACCTTCTCTTTTCCTACTTTTTTCTGTCTAGAGGAGGTAGGAGTGCTATGTATTTGTCCTGTATGTATTAGCTGTATTTCGTTTATTGCGGTACTTGTTAATTTCCTACTATGTGCCAAGGACCCTATTAAGCACTGGAGTAGATACAAGATCATCGGGTTGGGCATAGTCTCTCCCACATGGGGCTCACAGTTTTAAGGAGGAAAGAGTAGAATTTACACCCCATTTACAGATGAAGAAACTGAGGCGTCGAAAAGTTAAGTGACTTGCCCAAGGATACAGAATAGACAAGTGGCAGAGCCAGGACTAAAGCCAAGGTCCTCTGACCCCAGACTTGTGTTCTTTCTACCGGGCCCCGTTGCTTCCCCAGTCCTTTGCTAGTTCTTCAAGTACAGAGTTTACCTTTTCAATTTTGATCTGTCATTTTGTTCACATGTAAATACACCTCAGGTTGAAAAGCTGACCTGTTGGATTAGAGAGGATTAACCCAGACATAAGTCAAAGGGGAGGACTTGGGATAGATCCAGGAAATGTCACCTTCCTAGTAGTGCCTGGTACAGGCCACAAACTGTCTTTTCAGTCTGTGCCTGACATGTGTAGGAAGGCAGCGTTTCTCAGATGGGCCCTACACAGCCGTTGACTTTTGACTTGGGCCTGGCCTCAGGTTTACCTCAGCCCTTGACGGGAAAGGACGGAAATCTAATTTTCAGTGGGCAGAGTCGAGTTACCAGAAAATGAGTCTCCTGCCATTTCTGGTGCAGCATCCCCAAGACCCCTGGGCTCACACATACTGCCCAGAGCTGTCTGAGCTCAGCTGGCCCTGTCGGGTTCTTCAAACCAGAGGCAGGTTAAGTAGTTGATCATAAACTCTTTGTTATGCCTTTCCAGCTCCTATAAATCAGGATGAGCAGAGTGAATAGTTAGAACCCTGACAAAGATGTAGCAGAAAGGAATTTTTTCAAGGTATTTTTGCAACAGAAGATATAGACGTAAGTCATGTCAAACCTAGCACAGTAAGAGGAAAAATAAAAAGCTTCTCTTGGAACGTTGTCAGTCTCTGTCTTTGCAACTATGAGGTCCTTTCCCAAAATTACGACACTTTTCAATTATTTGAAGAGAGGATTTCCAAACAAAATTTTAAAAACCTATATTTTTCCCCCATCTATTTAAATACCTACATTCGACTGTAGAAGAATATAAATGAAAATGTAAAGCCCGATCATGACAATGGCATTTACTTAAAATGTTAAGATGAAGAGGTATGTAGTCAAAATAAAATACTCAAATTTTAAATTTTTCTATCTTTTCCATCTATTGAGAGTAAAAAATACAGTTGCTTTTCACCATTCAAAAGCTTCAGTTTCATAGAAATACATTTATACTATGTGGCTACCAGAAGTTCCCTAATATCTTCTAGAGGCCCACTCTCTTTCTTGTCCTGCTTACACTCACTTTCACGATTCTTAAGATAAACGAAGCTTCATTGTTCAGATCCAATCCCCTTTTTCCCATGGGCCTCTCTCACCCACCCTCCAATGTCGCCTTCAGGCTGCTAAATTGGGACTGGAAAGTATGTTTTCCCCACTCCTGTGACCCCTTAGTGGTGTGATGCGGGGTGGCGTTTTTTGCTTTTGCCCTTTTTCCATCTTAGTCATCCATTAGCTCCATGTACCACTGACTGGGCCACTGTGAGATGATAAAAATTCATTATCTAGAAATTTTGGCATCACTTGGAGTGCCCTGGTCAGATAGACAAGGGTGTGGAGTCAATATTACAGCACTGAGTAAAACTGTACGGCCTGAAGAAGGGAAGTTCATGGAGTCAGAATCTGAAAGCCCCTGACAAGGGGATGGATAGTTGTGGAGTCAAGTGTAATACTGTGTGAGACAGTTGGGGAGAGGACAAGAAAGCTTGAATTGAAGCCAAAGTCTGCCCATGAGGATCTTACAGTCTAGAGGGGAAAGTAAAAAAAAAAAAAAAAATTAAAAGTTAACATGAAAGGTAGAGCTACCAATCAAACAAGGCTAGTAAACACTAAGACCAGTAATAATAATAATAATTATGGTATTTGCTAAGCGCTTACTATGTGCAGAGCACTGTACTAAGCGCTGGGGTAGATTCAGGGTAATCAGATTGTTCCACGTGGAGCTCACGTTTTTTAATCCCCATTTTTTACAGATGAGGTAACTGAGGGACAGAGAAGTTAAGTGACTTGCCCAAGGTCACACGGCAGACAGTGGCGGAGCCGGGATTAGAACCCACGACCTCTGACTCCCAAGCCCGGGCTCTTTCCACTAAGCCACGATGCTTCTCGAGCCACGCTGCAGTAGAAATGGCCTCCACTGAAAGCCTGCACCCATTGTCTTCCTCGGGTATCAGGATGGTGGGTGGCACTTTATCGCTACTCCCCTGACATCTATGTGAACCTCGGGAGTCAGGGGTCAAATAGAAACTTGTTCACCTTCAGAATTCTGAACCCTCTAAGCACAAGTTTAGCCACTGTCTTCCCAGTTTTGATCTTCAATATCCTTATGACATTTAAGAAAGCAACCTAATGGGGAGCTAAAAGAAAAAAGATCAGACCTCTCTTCCCTGACAAACATCCTCAAGAAGCAGGTGATTGCAGGCCGAGAGATAGCCGCGGTCCAGGGGGCCGTGGGCCAGCTGGACATTGGAGACTTCTTTGAGATTCCCAGGGCAACCAAAGGCTAAGGGGTTGGGAAAACTTGAAATGCTGTCAGCCAGGGAGTGGTGTTAGCACGCTCAAGGAGCCCCAGCCCCACTGATGTTTATGAAGTTCAGGGCCAGGCTACCCTAGTGAAGTTCGAAACAAGAAGAAATTTTTCATCAGCAATATATTAACAGATATTGATACAGCAATATCAATATATATATATATATACATACTCACACAGTTAATAAGAGGACAATTAATTTAACACAATAAAAATACGTATTCCTTTGGCTTAATAATAATGCAGCTCAGCATCCTCTGGACTGTAAACTGTCTGTGGACAGGGAATATATCTAATTCTACTGCACTGTACTCTCCCAAGTGCTCAGTAAGAGTAGTCGGCTCGTTATAAGTGCTTAATATAGACCACTGGATCATTGATTCAAGGGAGTAGAATTTCCCTTCTTGCATTTCCCCAAAACACTACAAGTCAATAGCTTTAGTAAAAGGAGTTTACATTTAACTTTTGATTTGTGAAACCAAATATCCTGATAATTCTACACCTTTGCTACTTGGACGAGACTGTGGATTCCCTATCCTATTTGGAACAGTTCCAGTACAGGGAGGGGAAAAAAAATATTCTGGATAAACAAGCACTGGAAAAGAACTATGACTCACTGAACCAAAAGACTAGATTGAAATTACCCATAGAGGCAGGATTACCAATTCAAACTAATCTTCTCCACCCCCCTTTTCACCTACAAGATATAACTTGGTTGGAAATAAGAGAATGGGGGGATCCAAATGGTCTGAATTTTCCTTCCTGGCAAGATGACTGAAAACCTCTGTTTAAACAAAGAAACCCACAAATGCCCATTCTCTTACTTTTATTTTGAGAAGTTTTCCAGTGAAAAGTCATATGGATTCAAAAGTTTTTAAAAAAAGCAACAGCAGAAAGTAAAACAATTGGCCATGACATCAACCTGAAAATAATTTTCTTATGTACAAAATGTTGCCAAATAAATGGAATTTTTTTTTACAGTATTTATACCTTTAAAACACATTTCAAAACAGATTTTTCTTTAGCAAAATATGAAGTACGGGTCCCTTCCACCCCCCTCCCGCCCACCAACAGAATAGGCAGTTTGCAGTACTTTCTCTTATAGCCTGGCTAGAGGGCCATATGGCATTCAGTGAAAGTTTTCAATGCAAAACTAAAGGCGCTCTTAACTGCAAAGTATTTCTAATGACATGAAGGACAGAAGTCTGATTGAATAATTTCTCACTTTATCACCAACATATGGCTTCCTATAGTAACGATCTCTGAAGACTGAAAGAAACAGCAGCATAGGCAATATTAACATGCATCAGTCTCCGAACGATTTACGTATAATGAATGGTACGGGATACGTCATATTACCTGTTGCCCAAACGGTTCACGTACAATGAATGGTACAGGTTACGTCATATTACCTGTGGAAAGCTTGCAAAACGACACAGACTGTGGTACATATTTGATTTAATAGCTGTTGTTTAACCGGCCATATACGTTTGCTCAAACTTGCACCACAGGATAAAATAACTATTTACATAACAGAGGGCGTTTCATTGACACAAAATGTCAGCTTGGCGGAGGCATCGGATGGCTAAGCGATACCGCAGGAGAAAGTGGAACGACTATTCAAAAATGATTTGTTTTCTTGTCACTTTTCCTGGAGCTGATCATTAGTCTGCTTTCTCAGCAACAACATTTAACTGAAATAGAATCCAGGACTCAAATTTAGGGTGAAATTTGCACTTGCTGAAATAGAGTAATTTGCATAACAGCAATCCATTTGGTTTTTTTATTGAAAACTGAAGGAGACTTTACAGGTGCTCTGAAATTTGTCCGTTGGGAACACGGTGAGGACACCAAATTTAGTCACCTGAAACAAGGAAAATTGCTGACACATTCTGATGTGGTTTTAGTTGTTGTTTGAATGGGACGTGAATTAGATGGCACCTGACACGAAAATCACACCTGTCTGCATGCTGGAGAGAATCAGGGGTTAAAAACTCGATCTCCTTACCTGTTCATGAACTCAAAATCCATTTAGAAAAGGAATCGCAAAGAAGAGCCTGTAAATCAATGATAAATCCACCGACCTACACAATAGATAAAAACATGGCAGAAATGGTAGATGAAATACAAACGTAGGAAACAGTTGTGGTACTAAAGGTGTTTTGTTTTTATTTTGCACACAGTTATCACTTTGTACAACTAAGCTGGTCCCTAGAGTCCGAGCAGCCATTTTCTCTCTTCCTCAGCAGCGTCGGCTGGTAGTGAAAACAGTACTCTTCCTGTCAAAATGCTACCCTGTTTTACAGAGTCATTTTGCTGACGAAGGGGTCACTGTCTCATTATAGGCACTGACCTTAAGAATATGTTTGTAAAAACAGTCAGTTTGGCATAGTCCTCCGCAAGGAGTTCTGTTGACACAAATACATCACCTTCGCAGGCTTGTAAACAATGATCACAAAGAGAATTCTTTGTTTCTTTTCACTTTTTATGGTCCCTGGCATCCTTCCCTTTACTTCCTTTCTCGGGCTTGTCCTTTTCGAACTTTTCTTTGTCAGGCTTTGTCACGCTATCATAGGAGGGTGGAGAGGTGGTAGAAGAACTCTCATCCGTCTTTTCGGGAGTGGAATTCCCATTAAGTTCATTGATAATTAGATCATCTTTGATGGGCAAGTCAATCCTGCCTTGATTTTTCTCCCGGTTGTATGCACTTGACAATTTTTTGACCTTTTGCCTTAAAAGATAACATTTGAAATTACGCTGGATGATAGTAGCAGACACCTCCTCCTGTTTTCGTTTCAGAGTAGTTGTGATGGGCTCATAGGACACTTTAGAGGGATTGGACGCCATGAACCGATCTTCCATCTGTATGCGGAGGGCGTCCATCTCCCCACTCTCCCCCAGAACGCGCTTGGTGAAAGCGAATAAGATGTCGAGGCAGTGGATCCGGTCCCCGCTGACCATGGGCAGGTCCATGGCGATGAGCTGGACCTTGTTCGGTTTGGCTATGAGAAGTGGGGGATCCAGAGCCGCGGCAAAGTCAGAGAGCTTACTGTACTCTATGAACTGGGTTGCGTCGGGGTCAAACTTCTCCCACACCTCATAGAACATCTCAAAGTCATCCTCGCTCAGGGGCTCGGCGCTTTCTTCGGTGGCCACGCTGAAGTTCTCCAGGATGACAGCGATGTACATGTTCACCACCACCAGAAACGATATGATGATGTAACTGACGAAAAAGAAAATCCCAACAGAGGGGTTGCCACAGTCTCCTCGGACTGAGCTCCCGGGGTGAACTGCTTCAGGGTCACAGTCTGGGGGTCCGCTGTTCAGGATTGGCGCCAGCAAACCGTCCCACCCGGCGGAGGTGGTGATTTGGAACAGGCAGATCATGCTGTTGCCGAAGGTTTCGAAGTTGAACATGTCGTCGATCCCAGCTTCCCTCTTGACGTAGGCGAAGTTGGACATGCCGAAGATGGCGTAGATGAACATGACCAGGAAGAGCAGGAGGCCGATGTTGAACAAGGCAGGAAGAGACATCATCAGGGCAAAGAGCAGCGTGCGGATCCCCTTGGCTCCTTTGATGAGCCGCAGGATCCGGCCGATCCTGGCCAGGCGGATCACTCGGAACAGGGTCGGGGACACAAAGTATTTTTCTATCAGCTCGGCTAGAAACATGCCTGTGGAAAACAAAACAGAAGGAGGATTAAGTAAGTAGAGCCACTTTTAAATGTTCTCTTTTTTAGAAATCCATTCCAAAGTAGAGTACAGTACCAACTGTGAGAGATCGTTTTCAGAAGAAATGAACTTCTTCTGGACATCTCAAAACTAAAGAGCGCGTCACAGCATCCCACAAATGATGGGACTGTTTAATGGCCATCGAGGCCTTACTTACGGAGATCCTGGTAAGCCCAGGTGATAATTACAGTGTCTCCGGTTCTCCTTGCCATCTCATTCAGTCAAGAGCTCATAAGAACGAAAGAAATGCCATTATTGGGTCAGATTGATGGGACATGCAGCCCACAATGCTGTCTCTGGCAGGGAAACAGAATGCTGCATGATGGTGGCCTACCTAGAATTTCATCTTGATTGTTACAGAGGTCCCATTTAGAGCTTTAATGTTGCCCCCTACTTTGCTCACATTTTCTTCTAGCATCCTGTTATGAAGCTCTTAGGCATGAATTTAACCAAATCTCATATCCAGTCATGTTTTCTACAAACTCAGAAACATTATCTCATAGCCACACTGGAGAAGCAGCGTGGCTTAGTGGAAAGAGCCCGGACTTGGGAGTCAGAGGTCGTGGGTTCTAATCCCGGCTCTGTCGCTTGTCAGCTGTGTGACTTGGGGCAAGTCACTTCGCTTCTCTGGGCCTCAGTTACCTCATCTGTAAAATGGGGATGAAGACCGTGAGCTCCACGTGGACAACCTGATAACCCTGCGTCTCTCCCAGGGATTGGAACAGTGCTTAGCACATAGTAAGCGCTTAACAAATACCATCATTATTACTATTATGGAAGTCACGGACTACAGCATGGGTACTTTGTACTCCTGTGAACCAAATGGTATTTTTTATGGCCTATAGCTTAAGAGAGATAATCAGATCTGAAGATAAAAATATCATAAAATTGTCAGACCTAACGCCCCCTTCCCTTAGCTCCTGTCCATGAGTAAACTGTTCTCACCTACGATGGAGAGAATGACAACCACAAAGTCAAAGATATTCCAGCCAATGGTGAAGTAATAATGGCGGAGGGAGATCAGCTTCAGAACACATTCTCCCGTGAATAGCACGATGAACACCAAGTTAATCCGGTACAAAGTATCAGTCATGTCTTTACTCTGGTCATCTGTTTCTACCATCATGGTTACCATGTTGAGGCATATGAGGATCATGATGCTGATATCAAAGACTTGTCTGGTTACAAAATCAAAGATCATCCCTTGGAATTTGTTCTGCATAAAGTAAAAAATTAAAAGCAGCGATTTACTTGCTGAAAATGAAAAAACTAGGATATAAATGACAAAATGTAATTTCTTTTTAACTCCTAATTGATGATTTATGATATTTGGGCATTGTATTAACCTCTTCCTCATCTACACCTTTCAGGGAAAGTGCTGTTTCTCTTCACAAGACACTTTGTATCTGGCTTTTATAGCTCTTCCTGCCTCTCCTCCCCTCTGCTGGTGCCAAAAGGAGGCAGATTTCAAACTACAGGGAAAATACCTTTTTTCAGATAAATTGCAAGCCCTTTGAGTGCCAGGAGAATATGCCAAGAGTTGGACAGGGAGAACTAAACACAGACTATACTGCCTGTCTTCCACAAAATCCCATTCAACCTAACGTCAGATCGATTTTGAAAGAGACACCTGGAGAAAGAGACAGAAGAATAGACACCCTAGGAAGGTAAGGTGAAAAAACACAGATACATCTACCCACAAAGGTCCTCAGGGAGACAGTTGCAATCCTGTAATTAAAATGTATTTGTTTCACTGTTTCACAGGTATGGAGTAGAGAGTAATATTCCTGTTGTATTCAACTTGTAGTCAGCTTTGAATTTCCACGTTATTGAAGGGGATATGGGACCCAGGTCTGACAAACTTTAGATGATTAAAAATAGGAGAGGCACGCTGGCTAGTTGGGAGAGACCCAGTGTATAAATCTTCCCTTCATCTATAGTGCTCCGTGATGTTGGAGCTAGATTAAAAGGCACGACTCCTGATCTCAAGTTCCATTACTGCATAATAATTAAGGCTCTGCTTCCATTTTATGCCACTGAGGGTATTTAGGTTGAATTATCTAAAACATACCTTTGGGAGCAGACTGGCTGCTCTATTGAGAGGGCAGAGATAGGGTTTACTAAGACAAAAAGTAAGTGAAACTTCCATTTTTTTTTAATGAGTGAAGCCTAAACTCTAGAATGGATTCAGGAATTCTAATGAATGACAGAAGGGATAATATTTGGCTATTTGACATGCCAGGAAATAAACCTAGAGACTTTGGGCAATAAGCAGAAAAAATGAAATCTAAGGTGGAACTGCAGTTAAGATATTAAAATAACAGAGACACTGGGCAGAGCACTTAGAATTGGAGCGTTGGATTAGAAGGGTAGTAATTATTGTATTTTTATTGCATTTTGAAAAAGACTAATGAATGAAACCATATAACAATAAAACTGTTTTGGGTAGGGTGATTTTATGAAAAATGCAGTTCTAAAGTTTCAGGAGAAAAATGAGACTGTTTTCCCAAGAGAATCAAATTGCTCTCCAAATGTGAAACATACAATTTCCTCTAACAAGGCATCTTGGCAAAAGGTAAGACGATTACATTGAAACTCTAAAAAACAAAAATAGCATGTTCCTATGCCATGTCTAGCTGTACGAAGTGTAGTTTACCCATATACAGGATTTCTGACCTAAAATGTCTTCAGAAGGGCAGGTACACCTGAGCTTCTTTAACTAAAAGAGTAGTTTCCCTTCCACTCCCTGTTTCGAGATCCAATCCTTTGGCTTCCAGGTAGAAATGGCGAACATTGTGCAGTATTAAACATCTTGCATAAAGATGTCGCACACCTCAAGATTTTTGCAAGATCCATAATACTGCACAAACTTCACACTATGGAGACAGAGACCTGGGTAAGCAGGGAAAAAAATGAAGTTTCCTTACCGCAGGCCGAGGTATCGGTTTCTGAGGCTTCTTGGATCCCAGTTTTTTCATTGCGTTATAGTATTTCTTCTGTTCTTCTGTCATAAAGATGTCTTGGCCTCCAAAGTAAAGACATGTGATCAAAACTGGTTACAATCAGGGTATAAAGCGTATTAGCAGAATTACTCTGGGATTTCTGAGGTGATCTAGGCAGCTCCTACAGTTCTCAGCCTTTCCCCTCTATTGACTGACTACACAGTCAAACATATTAACACAATTACACTTGACTAGTAAGGGCTTTAAATTTTCAGCTAGTGATGTCAAAAGGGATTTCTTATACTGGGGAAGTCTTCCACTCTTACCACAAGCACATAAAAATTTCTGGTGTTGGACTCCATAATTTTTTTTCAACTGACTGGAAAGGGCCTTTGTGGCCCCACTTCGCCCCTTCATTTATCCTAGGAATGAAAGGGTCCATGTCTCTCCCTGGCCCAGCTGGGGTTTGTATTGTAAATGGTGGTGACTAGATGTGGCCTGTGGGGAGAGGAAACAGGAGAGGCTAAGGGGGCAGAGTCAGGAAGTGCATAAAACTATTACATATTTACACTGATATATTTCTATCAATTCCTACTGTATCCTTATTCTTCCTTGAAGGAAGGGTCGTAGTAATGTCTTACCTTATTTCTATGGCACTAGGTAGATGTTCAAATCTCAGTAATTGCACTGATTGAGCACTTACTACACATAGAGAGGGCACTCTCAGGTGTGGTGTTCCCTGCCTCATATGACTGAATAGAACCAGAACTTCAGCCCACAGAAAAGGATTTTCTGGGCTATCAAGAGGGAGGGTGACTGATAGCCTAGGAGGTGGGTTTTCTCTTCCCCAGCCTCTCCCCCCTTTCTAGATGGAAATAGGACTTGCAAGGTCAGGAAAGCTGGGGAGAGGCCATAAACTGGTGGGAAGGGCCTGCACTTCGTGGCCATTCCATTTGCACCCTGACCCTGTCTCCCAGGAATGGGACACAACTCTTCTCCTGCCATGATAATAATAATAATGGCATTTATTGTTTCCTATGTGTCAAGCACTGTTCTAAGTGCTGGGGTAGATACAAACTAACCAGGTTGGACACAATCCCTGTCCCGTATAGGGCTAGCGGGTTCAATCCCCATTTTACAGATGAAGGACCTGAGGCCCAGAAAGGTTGAATGACTTGCCCAAGGTCATCCAGCAGACAAGTGTCGGGATTATAACCCAGGTCCTTCTGAGGCCCAGGCCCATGCTCTACCCACTAGACCACGCTGCTTCCCCTTCTAGCAGTTTAGTCAGCAGCCGGTCTCCAGAAGGGCCAGGAAAATGAGTCCTATAATGACAGTGTGTCGTGGGCAGTGCCGGTGCTAGGGCTCACCCTCATGCCCTTCCTGAGTTGAGGATTGGTCAGCGAGCCCGCAAGGTGACCGTTTCCCCATCAGGCTAAGGAATGCCATTAAGGGAAGTGCAAAGCGGGGCTCCCCAGATGCCAGCCAGACAGACAGCCCTGGGGGCAAGCCTTTCAGAATGGGAACCATTTGGAATACTCATCTTCTTCTTCTGCTGGTTGAAGTTATCTATGATGACACCAATGAACAGGTTCAATGTGAAGAATGACCCAAAGATGATAAAGATAACGAAGTAAAGATACATATATAGATTGTCTTCATACACAGGTTGCTGTTTGACCTAAATAATACGCAGAATTGCAAAGAGTGAATATTTGGTAGAAGCCCATAAACAGAAGAGCAAATATATCAGACAAAAGGCAGCCTGTCAAGAGGCATTGGACCTTTTGGGTCACTCGGGACTGGCCGCCCATAAACAAGGAATAAAGGGATGGGCTATAAACCATGACCCCTCTACTTCAGTTCAAGCAAGGCAGCATGTTAATCTCCCAACCCAGCTTGGTATTAACCCTCCACAACAGGCTGTCATCCTAATTTGCATTCAACATGCCTTGACTCACACTCAGCTGTGTACATGTGGGTCACAGAGTTATAACATTTCACAGCTCAGAACCCACTGAACAGAAACTCATGTCTTATTGCCCGGGCATGATTAAGCTAAAAGGTTCCCCCAATATTTTCATTCTCCAGGAGCTCCTGTCCTTCTTTGCCTTTTCCTGGATCTCTCCTAGTCTTTCATCTTACGACGTGTCAGTACTCTATTTTGCCAGGACGGGGTGTTCTTCTTAAAGAACATGGTAATTGTGCTCCTGTAAACCCCTGCGTTATCAATACATCTGTTGTGTCGGCAATTGTTTCAGTGGGAAATAAAGGTTTAGGAGGAAGAAGGTTGAAAAACAATAGAAAGAGTAAACCTTTTGACTGTAAGATCATTGCGGGCAGGAAATTTCTGTTTTATTATATTGTACTGTCCCAAGTGCTTAGTACAGTGCTCTGCACACAGTAAGGGCTCAATAAATACAACTGATTAGCACCTTTAACAGGGAAATAATTAGCAAATGCTTAATCCAGTTTCTAGTAAACAATTTGAAAATTATTTAAAATTATTTCCCTTTGAGGGCTAGTGACCTACAGATAGCTGAAATCCCGAATGATCTGGTCATTCTGCTCCAAATATTCCTGGCAGAACAGCATCATATTAAACCCATTCCCAGCAGGCTCATGGTAACTATGTCTAGCTATTCTTTCATCACATTCTATCCAAGTCATGTGTTAAAAACTTATGTTCTAGGAGGAACGCCTGATCAACCACTTTAACCCTCTGGTTGCCTGATGGGACACCTCCCTTGTAGGTTAGTGTAGGCATGGGGGAGTGGAAGGTGGCAGAGGAGAGAAATTTTAAGTCAATTCATACTATATGAGTAGTGAAGCTTGGGTGACTTATTGGCAACCTTAAAGTTAAAACCTACATGGAAGGTAGATCTTTTTTAGGGAACCAAGTCTATCCTCCAAATCTAGTTGACTGATTTGTTTTCATGGAAAAGTACGGAAACCAAATTGCTAGCTTATCCCTCGTATCATCGAACCGTACCTAGAAGGGTCCTCAAATGATCTAATTCATTTCAAACAGATAGTGCCTGAACCATTCTTAACAATCCTCCCTGATAGCTCATTACAATGTTTCAAAAGGATTTCCTTTCAAGTGGTGTTTCTTTCTACTTTGTTTTCCCCCAAAACAGCAACCATGTGAAAAGACTGTGCTAGATGGACTACTCTCTGATAATCTACGAACTCACCCTGACAATTAAAAAGTGGCTTCCAAATTACCAAGTCAGCTAAACATTAGTGTCTGGAGAGTAAAGACAACCATGGGGAACACTAATAGTACAATGTGCTGTTGCAACAGGAAACTCCAACTATGATCTCCAATATAAACAATGACTGGATAGTCCTTTGCGAGCCTATCAAGCTGCCATCAAAACACTGAACCCAGCCAGGCAAAGTCACCAAGATTGATTTAGTGCAAATGATTTGGAGATCAAGAGTCTATTTTCACTAATACCATCTTGTAGCACTTACTGACTCGGGCAGAAGTGAGGCTCTTACAAGCCCATGCTGTGAATGCAAATCAAATTACGTACAGAATTTTATTACCTAATCAACAAATTGATCGATGTTTGTCAGTGGCATTCACTGAGCATTTACTGTGTGCAGAGCACTTACTAACCACTTGGGATAATACAATAGGACTCATTGTGGGCAGGGAATATGTCTGTTCATTGTTGTACTGTACCCTCCCAAGTCCTTAGTACAGTGCTCTGCACACAGTAAGCACTCAATAAATATGAGTGAATGAATGCGTGAGCAGAGTTGGTAGATGCAAGGAGCTGACAGTCTGGAGGCGGAGACAGACATCAAAATATATGAATTATGGATATGTACAGAAGGGCTGTGGGCGGGGTGAATATCAAGTGTTTAAAGCGTACAGAGCCAAGTGAATAGACAAACAGAAAATAGAGGGAGTAGGGGAAAAGCAGGATTAATCAGGGGAGGACTCCTCAAGATGTGATTTTGATATGGCACGGAAGGTGGGGAGACTGGTGGTCTGCTGTTTATGCAGGGAGATGGAGTTCCAGGCTAAAGGGAAGACATGGGCAAGGGGTTGGCGGCGAGATAGATGAGATTAAGATACAGTAAACTGACATTAGAGGAGCGAAGTGTGCAGACTGGGGTGTAGGAGGGAATCAGCCAGGTAAGGTAGGATGGGGCAACCTGAATGAGTGCTTTAAAGCTGATGGTAAGGAGTTTCTGTCTGATAAGGAGGTGAATGGGCAACCACCAGAGGTGCTTGAGGAGTGCGGAAGACGTGGACTGAACGTTTTCAAGAAATATGATCCAGGTAGCAGAGTGAAGTATGGACTGGAATTAGAGGAGACAGGAGGCAGGAGACATATTGATTCCTAAGTAGAAAAATCAATTCAAGGAGGCCGGCATGGCCTTTCGGTGACTCAATCTCTGGGTGCCTGGCAGCATGGTAGCAGGCTGCAGGCCAAACTTGAGGTTGGAGAGAGCTGGAGTGCTGTCCAACTTGCTCAATGGCTGTGAAATCGGGTCTCCCTCCAATTGTCATATTCAACTTTTTGAGCAGTTCCATCAGCATCACCTACAAGTTATACTCAACATGAAATGACTAGTAGATTCATAAACACCAAAGTCTTGGAATGAAGTCCATCTTCAAGCACTGAAGCTATGCTCACCTCAACACAGCTACACATGGGAGAACAGTGACAGTACGATACCCAAATAGCTGCTTGATAGTAAGTTAAAGTTGGTAAATCTATACCAAGGAGGACAGAGAAAACGTATTTAAGACTGAGTAAAAGTCAGCCTCAGATAAAGTGAGAATCAACTGTTAGGGATGGATTGACGTGCAGCACTGCAGTCAAGAAATGAATGACTCTTCGAACGGCAACTTCCCAAAGGATAGAAGGGAAGAAAAGGGGAAAACAGCCTCAGGCGCCGCCCACACTCAACACCACAAAGTACACTTTGTGTGCCCAGTATGGATAAAATAAGAGTCCCATTTGGCTTTTCAGCTCCCTTCGTTCTCCCCCACCCCACCACACACACACCCCCATTCTGAGATGGATGTCACTCTCAGTGGGTCCTCCTTTTGAGCCCAAGGAATGACTATAATTTTTTTTCAAAAATCCACACTATGTAAAATTATTATTTTGCTTTCTAATAGGTAATTCCAAACCAACTGTGATATTAGTATTTACTTGTTCTGGGTTGTTCAATTTAGAAACTGAAATTCTATCACGTGATCATTTTAGGAAACCAGATACGAATAGCATTAGAATTTCACTTACATCACGGGAATCAACAGCTGCATACATAATATCCATCCATCCTTTAAATGTGGCCTACAAATGAGAGATATATTTATGAATGTAAATATATATCTATTGAATAAAAAATCTTCCAAGGAAGTAGAATTTTCCCAGACATTTCCAGCCCTATTTTAAACACCTATTTTCATACAACATTTTAAAACCTCATTATAAAGCAAGATTTGTATTTATAGTGAAGCGTCTCAGAGCCCAAGTAAATCACTGAAAGCGTTCGATAAGAATCGTAAAATGGGAAGAAACATCCAGCGTCATTGCAAAAATGGGTTTCAAACATTAATGTTGACAAGCATTTTAGAGCTGACCCTACAGAGTGCTCCTTCCCCAAAAAGGCCTACTTTAAGAGCAGCTTTTTAAAAAAGGTATTTGTTAAGCATTTAGTGTGTGGCAGGCACTCTACTAAGCGTCCGGATAGATACGAGCAAATTCATTCATTCAATCGCATTTACTGAGCTCTTCCTGGGTGCAGAGGACTGTATTAAGTGCTGGGAATGTACAATTCGGCAACAGATAGAGACAATCCCTGCTCAACAACGGGCTCACAGTCTAAAAATCAGGTTGGACATAGTCCACGTCTCACATGGGGCTCACAGTCTTAATCTCCATTTTACAGATGAGATAACCGAGGCAGAGAAGAGTTAAATAACTTGCCAAAGGTCACAGAGCAGATAAGTGGAAGAGTCAGGATTAGAACCCAGGTCCTTTCACAACCAAACCTGTACTCTTTCCATTAGGCCACACTGCTTCTAGCCTGGTGTCCTGAAAGTCATAAATCTAAGTTATTCAGTTAAGATACGTATTTTCATATTGACTATCAAGTTCAAGAGCAACAGAAATAATCATCCTTGCTAAGAGAGGTAGGACCCCTGAATACCGGTGTTGGAAATAAAAGGGATACCTAGAGTCACTCACCACTTGAAGCAAAGCCAGGTAGCCGGCTCCGACGTTATCAAAATTTACTTTCACGTTTTTCCACCGTGACTGGTTTCCCAGATCCTGACAGTCGGAAAAATTGTTGACCACACTGACTTCAAACATCGCCCCGGTTGTGACGTTAACACAGTGGTAGAATTTGCCGGCAAACAGATTTACCCCCATGATGCTGAAGATTAGCCAGAATATAAGGCACACCAGAAGCACGTTCATGATGGAAGGAATAGCTCCCACCAGTGCATTCACCACCACCTGGCACACAAAGGAAAAGAATCTATTTCAGAAACTGTGTCAAGTGAGATGAAAAATAGGCATCTTTTGATCGTGGAAAATATTTTATTTAACAAAGTGTAGGTAAAAGAATGATTTGGTCTTTTCCCAACATTTAAAGAATCTATACATTTATTGAAAGAGAAAGAAAAATGAGCAAACTAAAAGTCTATAGTATATGATAAGCAAAAATGGGCCAAAAGTGTGAAAATAAATAAAGGAAAACCTGATAGGTGGAGTCAGAAAATTTTTGTATGCTAGAAAAGAAGAGAGAGAGACATTAAGTACCAACTAAATAAAATCAATAAGCAATACAACTGAATGTGGAGTTGAGGGGGAGGAAACAGTGAATGCCTGATGAGATGAAAAAGGAGTTTTGTGAATTAATAAAATGAGTAGGATGCCCATCTTCTAAGTTCTCAGATCAAATAAAACTGCAGGAATCTGCTGAGAAGTACAAACAAGAGGTAACAAGACCTTCTGTAATCCATTTATTAACGAGACCTTTAAATTTTGGAAAACTGAGCCTAATGAAAAATTAAGACAATTGTTTGGATCATTCAGATTATTACTGATTTCTCCTGAAACACGGAGATATCTTGAGACAATTTTTTTCTTGAATTATTTTGAGATAATCATTTTAATTTGTCTTTTGGTTTACAATTATAATTTTCCTACCAACAAGTCATTGAAATTCAAATGCCAAAACAGCCAAGCACTGGCACGGGCATAGAACACGAAGAATCAAACACCAAATGTTGTCAGCATGGTTAATCAACTTTAGTGTTGGGATCCAGGGTTAATAATAATTGAGGTATTTTTTATGCATTTACTATATGCCAAGCACTGTGCTAAGTTCTGGGGTAGATTCAAATTCTCCATATTGGACACAGTTGCTGCCTCCTTACAGGGCTCACGGTCTAGGGAGAGGTAGAACAGATAGGGAAGCTGCACGGCAAAGCCAACAGAGGAGAGGCCTGGGAGTCAGAAGGTCATGGGTTCTAATCCTGTCTCTGCCACTTGTCTGCTGTGTGACCTTGGCAAGTCATTTCACTTCTGTGGGCCTCAGCTGCCTCACCTGTAAAATGAGTCAGGGACTACTTCCCACCCAATTTGCTTGTATCCACCCCAGCTCTTAGTACAGTGCCTAGCACATAGTAAGTGCTTAACAAACATCACAATTATTATATTTAATTTCCATTTTGCAGATGAGAAATGAAGAGGGAAGACTAGTCACTTGCCCAAGGTTACAAAGCAGGCAATGACTTCCAGTCCTGTACTCGATTTACTAGGCCCCACTCAGAGGACTAAAACTTAGAGTTTCAAATGGTTTTTTGAAACTAAGGATTAACGATTAATTTCTGATATTCAAATTTCACAAACTGATCATACCACCCTAAAACTGAATGAGGTTCCTGGGATAATTCAGATCGAAACGAGAACCGTCATTAGGACCATTATTTTTAAACAATGAACCAAGAATTCTAGACAACAGGTAACAAGTCTAGAGCAGACAATCCAGTTTTCTTAATTTTTCAGTAGATATTTCCTTTTTGGTGGGGCGCCTCTGAAGCTTAATGACAAATATTCACAGTGTGGGGGGCACACAGATCCCATGAAGCTGTAACAAGTCATATCCCCCTGACTCACATTGAGAATCACACTGACCCAATGCACACAGACTCTCACCTTTACCCTCCCTCAACCCAATCCCAGGCCCCGAACACTGTTGCCAGCCTGGTGGCCTGGAAAAGGAGGATGGCTTCATCAGGCCTACGTGCATCAGTTGTCAAAGATCATACTCAGGGGCCAATCAGGATGTACAGGAAGAGGGACCGCTCCTCCAACCATTGATGCCTTGTTTCCATGAAGCTAGTGATCCCAAGGCACACCAGATTCAATGGAAACAAGAATACTAGTTACCAATCACCATTCTGTGGCTTGAAAAGGAAGCTGGAAACCCTTCAGGATTTAGGAGAGAAGGGAAATTCACCCAGGTGTTGAATCTGTGTGACTTTCTCTGTGTAGCTCAGCCTATTGTAGACAATATCAAAATGTACCACATTTTAAATTTTTAGTTATTTAGAAATTGAACTCTGCCTCATTCCTTCACCAGTTCTCTACCTCGGTAAAGTAACATGATTGGTCTCTGCTGCCCAAAGCAATAGCACATTATTTACTGAATAACAAATATAGCTAATAAATTATCAGAAGAACACTCTTCTTTCAACTGGAAAGTCTTTTGGCTTTTTTTAAATGGCATTTGTTAAGTGTTTACAATGTGCCAAGCACATAACCATTGGGGCAGATACAAGTTAGTCAGGCAGGACAAAGTCCATGTCTCACAAGGGGCTCACAGTCTTCATCCCCATTTTACAGCTGAGGGAACTGAGGCCAAAAGAAATGAAATGACTGCCAAGGTCACACAGCAGACAAGTGGTGAAGCCAGGATTACAACCTAGATCCTTCTGACGCCCAGACCCATGCTCTATCCACTAGGCCGCGCTGCTTCAGTGAGCTAAATGGGTAGCAGACTTAAAGGAATTCCAACAATCAGTGGATGAGTTAATATGGTGTGAAAAACGAACAGGTTGTTTCATGTTATAACTCTGAGCCTGCAAAGATGTTCATCCCTCAGAGAAGGTAAAATATTAAAACTTGTGTTATCATTTAGTGACAAGAACAAAATGGAAGTGCAGGACTACATTTGTCCATCTTCCACCCTGTCCTAGACAAGGAAAATTTGTCATTTTAGCCCATCTGGGACAGGAGGTGGAAAGAATGATAACAGTAGGCAAGTGGCACGTCTCTGTCACCTCCACTTCTGAAAACCCAGCCCCAAGTGGGACATTTTCCTACCCGTCCTATCAGCTTCTTAGCACGTGGTGGGATTAACCAGTGAAATCATGGAACTTCTACCCTCTTAGGTATGCATATTATATTCACTTAGGCTTCAAACTGAAAGGTAAAACTGATGCTTGTCTGGGATAGGGACTGCCAGCCCTCTTCTGTGATGAGTAATGGAAATATTGACACTTAAGTTTCATTAGTGCCCTTCCTCTGATCAAAACAATTGGTCCCTGGGCCTTTGTGTGTGGAACTAGTTCAAACAGCCCAAAGCCTAAGGAAAATCTCAGATGACTTAATTAATTGGTCCAGGCTTAGGCTTTGAGCCAGAGGCTAAATTATTCAGGGACTGCACGCATGTGAACCAATGTGTATATGCGTGTGCCTCAAGGAAAAGGTTTGTTAGTAAAAAGCAAGGGCTGTCAAAGATTGGATTCATGTTGCAGAGGTCCAGCATTTATAGGCTGGTTCATTCAAATGCAGGAACCCAAGAAATCCAAGCATTTTCCTAAATGTCCCGATTATTGAATCACCTTTTACTTGCCTTTGGAAGTTTAATCTTGGCCAGATAAGTCAATTTAAGGATTTTCTTGATACAACCAGCTCTCTTTTTTATGAAAACCATTACTATAAGATGAGTTATACAAAGATAATTTACCTTTAGCATATAAGCTTTCAATACATACAATTCACTGATTTCAAATAAGGAGGAATGGAGGAAGCAATACAGATGCTTAAGTTGGTAATCTTGTGTTTTTGACACACAACTGTACATAAATGAATTTTGTTCTTACCCTCATTCCTTCAAACCGGGATAAAGCCCTTAGAGGTCTCAAAGCTCTTAGTGTCCGCAGAGATTTGATGGCACCGAGTTCTGAGTAGCCCAGAGCATTGGCTACTAAGCTAACCAAGGAGACCTGCACACATCAAAAGGGAAAAGCAATAATTCTCAGTCATCAGTTGGACTCTAAATGCCTCCATTTTTACCCTATATGCTTTAGGTGTCCTCAAATATAGGCTTGGTAAGCTCCTTTTTGGAAGGGATCATGTTATACTTTATTATACTTTACTCTCCCAGCACTTAGTTCAGAATCACTCAATAAATATCATATTGAGAGTTTCATGAAGCATGAGATAAACAAAATACCTTAATTAGGAAAGTGAAACTCAGACACTAGACTATAATTTTCGTAAGATCGCTATACAGGATGAAGAAGCCCTTCTTCTTCGTCAAATGGGTCGGTCATTTCCGACCCATAGCGACTCCACGGACCCACCCTCTTCAGAACATCCCATCTTCTGTCATAAAGTCATTCCGATATATATCCATAGAGTTTTCTTGGTAAAGATACAGAAGTGGTTTACCGCTGCCTTCTTCTGTGCGTAAAAAGTTGAGTCTTCCATTGTCTTTAATCAACGTTTTGATCACTTGATCATTGATTTTTCCCATGTCGCTACTGCCCAGCACAGATGAATCAAATTCGATGCTTCGGCTTAGACCTTTCCATTACGGGCAGCCCTATATGTCATAGCTGTAAGCTTCACCAGCATAGGCAGACTCTCCTGCCACGATAATGTACAGATTCATAGGAGAGCTAAAGCCCTTAGCTAACTGCTAAAAGCAGCTCCAAGATGAGTGGCCCAAACAGTGGTTACAAGACATCTTTTCTCCTTCAGTCTGTACTTCAATCTGCTGCCCAGATCATCTTCTTAAAATGTCAATTAGCACACATAGCTCCACTCCACAGAAATGTCCACTCCACAGAAATCTCCAATGGCTGCACATCTCACTCTGCTTCAGGCACAACCTCCTACCATTGGATTTCAAGACTTTCTACCAGTTTTTCCCCTTTTATATACTGTCTACCTCCAACTGCTATTTTTCATCTTGTCCCTTTTGCTCCTTCCAAGTTCAGTTTCTAACTCACAACTCTCCTGGATTTGGGTCCTTGCTCTCATGGTCCCTGCTGCCTGGAATTTCCTTACCTTACAAATCCACCAGATTTCACATCTCCCCATCTTCACCTGCCTCTTCTAAAAGTTCATTTTCTACAAAAGGTCTTCTCTGTTAATCCCCACCACTCCAATTAATACTTAACCAAAACTTTGGATGCCAAAGAGGAAAGCCATTTGCTCTGTAATGATCATCGTCTTTTCTTGTCACTATTGCAGACAGAATATGGGATGGATGGGTCTGACAGGATGCAGTTTCTTATTTTCTAAAGGGGTATGCAAAGCCCAATTCATGCTGAGTGTGTTTGGGTCTGTCCTGTGGATTGATATTTTACACATTTTAGATTACCAAAGATTCTTAAAAACTTTCACTTAAATATTGTCTTAAAATTTCTCATTTATGCTATTTTTAAGGTTAGAATTAATGGATTTGATTTAGTATTTCACTCCCAAAGGAGTATTTAAACCTTTCCCAACATCCATTTTGTGTTTTTTTGAAACCCAAATTATTATTATGTACTCTAAACACACCATAGGGATATTTTTTCAGTGACCTTGGATAAATTAAAATCACATCTAAGCTTTATTAAAATCAGAGCTCCTCGAAAAGACCTCCCCCAACTAAGATCTCATTTTCTCTACTTCCTCTCCTTTCTGTCCCACAGCACTTACATACATATTCATAATTTACTTATTTATATTACTGTTTATCTCCACCTTCAGATTGTAAGCTCCTTTTGGGCAGGGAACATGTCTACCAACTCTGTAATATTACACCTAGTACAGTGCTCTCCACACGGGAAGCGCTCAATAAGCAAGATTGATCGACATCCTCCATTCCTAGTAACAACAAAAAAACCCCCAGTCATTTCCATTCCACTGGAAATTCACTCTGCCCAAAAGTCTCTTCCCCTAATTGAAACATTTCATTCCCCCATAGCTCATAAAGCAAGTTGCAGTCATTTCAGTTTTTTGCAGAAGAAGCCACATAAATCCAAGGTGAAAAATTACAATAGTAGGAAAGATGTGCCAAACATGAACACCAAATGCATGCTGAAAAGAAATTCACAGATTCCAACAGTCCAATGATGCTAATGATATGGTAAGGGGATTTGTTTGTAAGGGATCTTGTTTACTGGTGCTTATTCACCATGGCCAAATCAGTATGTCGAATTAGGTAACACTGACTACCGCATGACCTCATACGTGCCCATGCCTGACTGACAACTCTACGTGGAGTCACTGATCCCTGAGCTCCTACTGGAGGAACCAGCAGTCTTCCTGGACTCTGGGAAAGCAGCATGGCCTAGTGGGTAGATACTGGAAGGTCTAATTTTGGCTCCACCATTTGTCTTCTGAGTGACCTTGGGCAAGCCAATTAACTTCTCTGTGCTGCAGTTCCCTCATCTGCAAAATGGGGATTCAATACCTGTTCTCCCTCCTACTTAGACTTCGAGCCCCACGTTGAACCTAATTACCTTGTATTTTATCCCAGTGCTCAGTGAGCACTTAACAAACACCACGATTATTACCACTCCACGGCCACTCGGGGTGACAACGGGTTGAAGACTGGAAGATGGGAAGGCCTGAAATGCTGACTGTCAATCTGACAGAAATGATGACATTTGGAATTCTGAGTTGAGTTTGACAGGGGCCCAATGAAGCCTAACTCCAAAACCACCACTCCCATATGGGTGACACTAGAACCGGTTAATTGTAAGTTGGTGCTTTCATGCTTACCACATAGATTCAAACCCATAACAATTTTTTCCTGGAAAAGAAAACCTTCAATAATTATTTTCTCATGCAGATGAACCCAGTTCCCAGGCCAAGAGGAACTTCCTAAAATGCCTATATTGGCAGTCCAGGTAAAACATTCTAAGTACACAGCATCCAGATGATTTATATTCAACTGAACAAAAAGGCCAACAAAGCTCCTGAATTTACTGAAATTAAGTATTCCAGGTAGTTATCATCAACTTCCAGTTCTCTAGTTCATACCCTAATTAAACTTCTCCACAGAATTACTTAAGTCATCACATGGGGAGAAAACTATTTTCCAAACATGACTGCATCATTAAATTTGAAAAGTGGAAAGGTTTAACGTACTTTTTTCACAACTCTGCACATCACTAAAGGAGCAGCTGTTACTAATGGTTATTTTCCCCAATCCCTCCTTAAAATATCATAATCAGTGTTTTTATGTTTCTTTTCTCTGAGAGGAGAATTTTATCTTGGAACTCACAGCTAAGGAAAACAATTTAATAGTTAGCCTCACCAACTCCACATGAGATTTTAAAACTGAGGTTTCCATTCCCACCTCCTCTAGGTAGAAATGAAAAAAAATCTGGCCTCACAACTGAGCTGATCAGCTGGTTGATCAAAAGCAGAAGACATCCAGCTTTCATGGCCAAACTGGGTCAAAAGTACAAAGTGTGTTAAACAGATTTAATCATTAAGTAAACATAATCCTCTAAGAATTGATTTAGATGGCAGCCTTTTTAATCCTTTTAGTAACTCCACTTCATTTTAGATAGGGGAAATATCCTTGCCGCTAAGAATTTAAAAGGACAAAAACGTTGTAGGACAGAGCTATTAGTATCCTGACATTTCTTGACCATTCTAACATCTTTGTATAGAACATAGTTTGAGGTAGGGTGTATTTTTTTTTATATGGAAAAAATAAAAAATGGTAAATAAACTTGATAACCATTTTCTTCAGAAATGTACAAGTAGCAGGCGTGAATGATTACCCCATTAATGTGGCTGATTTGAATCCATAGTGCTGTTTCTGTTGTGGCTGTTCCTTCTGCCTTTCCAAAAATATTTCATTACACAAATGAGTTATTTTTTTTTTACTAAAAGGAGAAGCATTATGGGGAGCCTCGTGTATATCATTTGAGCCCAGGCTATAAAGCCCTTTGGTTAAAATACAACCCATTTTGATTGACAGTCTCACTTTTGTGACTGAAATAGAGAAGGAAGCATAAAACCTAATACAGGGAAAAAGCAAATTCAACTTTTTCTGGGTATTTAGGTTTCTCTAAAATTAATGCTACACCTCTCCCATGAGACAAGTAAAAAATGTTACTGAAAGATCTATCTTGGAGTATTGAGTGTAAATATTTTCCAACTATTATGAACTTTTAATTTTTATGAGGTAGGTCGGCTCTCACAATTCTTGAAAATTTAGACAGATATTAAAAGCTAAGGAAATTTGAAATCTTTTTTTTTAAATGACAGAGACCTGGAGAAATACATTTCATTCATTCATTCATTCAATAGTATTTATTGAGCGCTTACTATGTGCAGAGCACTGTACTAAGCGCTTGGGATGAACAAGTCGGCAACAGATAGAGACAGTCCCTGCCGTTTGACGGGCTTACAGTCTAATTTCAAACTATCATTCTTCAGCACATATGCAAATTTCTTTCAACTTTATCACAAAGAAGAAGAGGCTAACACCTAAGTTTCTAGGCACTGCAGAGAGCCAAAAACACAGTTTGAATTTTCTCATGATAACTCATTCATTCAATTGTATTCACTGAGTGCTTACTGTGTGCATAGCACTGTACTAAGCACTTGGGAGAGTATAATACAATAAACAGACACATTCCTTGCCCACAATTCCCGGTGCCAAGCAGCTAGAATACCAGCACATTGCATTAAAGGAATTTCTCTCTGGAACCGCCCCCCACACCCAATTTGGCCTTGAAAGAAAAGATGCGATTCTACGCCTAGTTCTCCTGAATTGCCAGAGTTGTGTTCTTGCAGAATTCCGCATTAAGGAAAGCTTGGGTTGCAGATGCCTAATGTGTCATGCTGTAGCCAGAGAGGCTCACGTTACCTGCAAGGACACTCCTGAATTCCACTTTCAGGTGTAAGCCAAAATGAATAGCAAAAGCCTGCATTTACGACAGAGCTGAGTTACTCTCACTCTCTGAAGGTACAATTTTCTCCAACTGAAATGTAGCAGCTTTCTCTTCCCGGACAACCATTGAAATGCTGACAGTTTAATGTATTGTGGCTGATAAGGGAAATGGAAAGTGGCTCAAGGTCAGAAGAAGGTGGTCTCTATTCCAAAGTCCTTCCACCAGTAGGACAATGCCTATGGGAAGCAAGTGCGTGCAGTGGAGGATGACAAGATGACACCGGCCATCTTCTAATTGGAACAATGGGGAAACTATTTCTAGTGCAGGTGCGGATTGCTCCATGATGGTGTTTAGTGTTTGCCGTGTACTTTTTTAATGAATTGCTTCGAAAAAGAGAAGGAACATTTATTAAGCCCTGTATAAAATCAGGGCTTATTAAATATTTGCACCTGGATTCTCCCTTTCACTATAAGCCCCCAAATGTAAATAATAATTTCATTTCAAGCCCAAATCACATGCCTTTTTGGTATCCCTAAAATCACTGTCTCCTGTCACCAGATGGAGCTCTGGAAGGCTCCTTTATCCCTGTTCAGTCTTCCTGCTTTTACTAATTGTAATTTTTGTCTTTCTGCCCTGCCCCCCATTATCTAGTAAGTCTCTTGAAGATTGGGAACACGTGGTTTGCTACTGTTGTATTTCCCAAGTACAGTGTACGTGTACTTAGAACAAGACGTAGAACTGAATAATTGAGCAAATGTACCTAACACAATCCTTCCCTTCCCCTTGGGTGGAGGAAACACTAGCAAGTAGGGTAGTGTGACCCAAATTAAACCTAGCACCCTTGAAACTTTAGAAAAGGAGAGGGAGGGACAAATTATAAACCTGCAAAATAAAAGGTTTTGGCTAGTCACCTATTAATTGGACTTTTTCACCCTCTCCAGGGCCCTTCGAGGTTAAAATTAATTAGGCCAATTCTGAACTGGCCTTGTGATGAAGAAGCCAGTTTCAATATTCTAATTTTTACCTAGGACATCATCGATTAATATTTGGGCAGCTATTATGCACCAGAAAATGTATTTCAGTTTGTCTCTTTGCTCCTGGCTCAGTCCTACTTGGCACTCAACGAATGTCTTGAAAGTTGGTCAAATAACATCGCAGTGCTGTGCTTTTTTATATTGTTCCATTTGTAAATGAAAAATAGGCCAAGATTGCCTTTAACACGGTGGTTTCATTAAGATGAAACTGCTAAGTGACTTCATTAGAATTGGAAATTTATTTTCTAGCAAGTACAGTTTAGAATAATTTGTGAATTTTGGACATATAAGGAATAATGACTGTCCTCTGAGATGTATACAAATGGCTTGTACTTCTCCTGGAGCAAACTAATTCAATGTTGAGCATTTCCCTGAATGTCTTTACATTTATACAGTTTGGTATAAAACAGAGGTAACAGATAGTAGTCACGTTCAGTCGTATTCGCCACTTTTCGATGCCGTAAAAATAGAATGAAATTTGGTTATTTACAATAATGACATGTAAGGTAGCAAAAAGTCTGCCAAACAAATCACTCCAATTAAGCATCATTGATTTCTACGGGAAAAGCCCAACCTCAAACAAATAGTGTTTACCCAGGGGTGTTCTCTACGAAGAAATGAGAGATGGGAACAGAATAATAATCCCTCACATCCATACAGCACCTCTTACCCCAGAGACCTCTCAAAACATTGGCCAAGCTCAGCAGAAATCCATGGTTTATATGTACAAATGACTGCAGGGACAATTTCAGTGCATCCACCTCTGTTGATATACCAGTCCCAGTGGGCCTTAAGGGAGCTATTATATAAATTTATATATGCATATGTACACATAAATGTATATTTATATATATATATATAGCATATGTACTTTTGTAAACAGTACGTACAGCAACACTTTCAAATGAGTCTGTGGCTTCCCAAGGCCTAGCCTGGGTAGCCAATGTGGCTGGAGTACTTCTTGGTACTTTGTGGTACTTAGTACCTGTTAAGCACTATTACTATTAGCCAAGCACTGTACTAAGCGCTGGGGTAGATATAAGATATTCAGGTTTGACATAGTCACTGTCCCACACGGGGCTCACAATCTAAGCAGGAGGAAGGATGATCTAGTCCCCAATTTATAGTTGAGGAAATTGAGGCACAGAGAAATCGTGATTTGCCCAAGGTCACACAGAAAAGTGGCAGAGCTGGAATTCGAACCCGGGTCCTCTGACTCCCCTGCTCCTGTTCATTTCCATTAGGCCATGCTGCTTCCCAGGGGCATGAGGGACCTTCAGGAGCAGAAAAGTACTGTCTGCCATTGATGTACTTGGGCTGCTTGGTGGTGCAGCGGATAGGGATCTTGGGGACACCCAGCAGTTGCAGAAGGAGCTCAGACAGCGGGATGAACTTGGCCCTGGTCCCCGCCCATCATGCAAATTGACCCTTGGGGATTCCAGAGGCTAAGGGCGACCTGTCAACTGCAATACGCTACGGTGTCTATGCCAGACCCGCTTCAGTCCATTCTTCCCTTGGCTGCCCAGATCATCCTTCTAAAAGGTCATTCTGGGCATTTCCCTCTATGCTGCCAAAGCCTCCATAGGTTTACCTATTTCTCTCCTCACTAAGCCAAACCTCAAATTGGCTTTAAGGCACTCCCTCAGTTCTGCCCCTCTTCCTTATCATCCCTCTTCTCCCATTGCTCCCTGGCTCGTGCTCTTCACTCTTCAAGTTCACCATCTCACTGTGTCCTTCATCTCGCCTCTCCAATCTCCTACCTCTCGCTCATGTAACCGTCCCTCTTCCGTGCAATTCCTCTCTCTCCAAACCCATAGCTCTCCCAATTTCGAAGGCCTCCCGAAATCCCACCACCTCAGTAGGCATCTCCTAGCTTTATTCCGCTCTGGTCACCGTCTCTCAACTAGCTACTACTTCAGTACTTGGGCAGTCATGTTTACGTGTGGCCCTTTTGTACATATCAATTTACCAATTCTACTATTGAAACACATTCACCTATTCATCTCCCCATGCTGTTTTTTTTTTTCCTTTTATCTGTAATCAGTGTTGAGTGCTTGCCCTTCTAGATCGTAAACTTCTCATAGGAGGGGCTGTGTATTTTACCTGTTTTGTACTCAACTGAGCACTTAGTGTAGGTCTGGGCACACAATAGGCATTTAATTCCTTTAATTGGGTGTTTTGGGATTGTGTTTGCTTAAATCATCTATTCAGCTGTAAAAAGGAGGGCAGATGCTGGGGCCTTTAGCTACAAATAGATGTTCCCTACTGCCTAGCACAGTGCTCTGCTCACAAGAGGCACTCAATAAATGCTGCTGATGAAGGTGACCTTGCTGCAATTCATTTGCAATTTATATAAGAGGTAGCTGAGCCTGTATTGGAACAAAAAGCAGGGCTGCTGTTTTTGTTTGCTGGGGAAATTTCTTTCTTGTGATGAGACAATTTACCTGATAATGGGTTGGTCAACAGTTGGCAAGCACTCCTTTTAATAAGATTGTCATCTCTCTCTGTAATTCTGCTTCCCTGTCTTCCCTCAATGTAATGTTTTTAATTTGAACGGGTCTTTGTTTTCCAGAAGTTCCCAGAGTAAGAGTGAGGCAAGCCGCTAGGACTGAGGTTGAATGGAAAAAATCAAATCTTTTCACCTGGCAGGGTCACTGACTTCTGGGTTCCTTAGCTTGGTTTACAGATGGACTAGGGATACATCATATGCCCCACTTCTAACCCCACAATACTTATCTGTATATCTCTAAATTATATATTATACATTATTTACATTAATGCCCCTACCCACCTCTAGATTGTAAACTCATTACGGGCAGGGAACATGTCCCCTATTTCTGCTGTATCGTACCTGCCCAAGCGCTCACGACAGTGCTCTGCACAAAACAAACAATAAATACGATTGACTGATCACACATTCTACAAGCAATGTCTTATCTGTGCAGGGGCATGCCTACTAGCTAGAGGTTGATCTCAAGATTATATTTTCTCTAGTGCACTACTGGATTAAAAATAGATATTTCCATTATAAAATGTATTTTAAAAATATGCTTGTCCCATGCAAACTTAATTTAGAATGAGCCTTCTCCCCACAAGCCATTTAATATATTATACATTAATTTACCATCACATTATAAGCAGATTATCATTATAAGCAAATTTCCAAAAGAGTAATCTTAGAACACTTACATCTACAATTAGGAAGTCCAACCAGCACCAGGCATTAGTGAAATATGTTTGAAAACCATATGCTACCCATTTAAGAAGCATTTCCAGAATGAAGATGTAAGTGAACACCTTGTCAGCATATTCCAGCATGGTCTTAATTGTTTTTCTCTGCTCAATGTATATGTCTTCAAAAGCCTATAAACAAGAAACGTATATTTTTCATTTAGACAATTTAAGTCTTACACTGAGTAGATTCCTGAAGAGATGCAAGTCAGTGAGGTAATCTCTCATTAAATGAGGAGTGTGGGATACTGAGTTGAATTTTGATGATGGGTCTCTTTTGTCCAGGTGACAGAGAGAGACGTCATAAACCAGGAAGTGAGTTCAGAGCTGTGAAGAGTTACTGCGCTAATTTTTTCTAGTTATATGAGGGGCACAGGGTGATTTGATGGACACCCTTATTTTGGAAGGTGTCATATTTGAGTCCGGCTTAATCACGCTCGGATACGTGAAGCTGCACCAGCTTCCATCTAAGGCCGTTCAGGTTTTCTGGGTGGTGTGTCATAATTCTTCATGAAGTGGGGGACAGTGCGGAATGTAAGACCTCGTCACCCTTGTACTTGGATTTGAACCCTGCATTCAGCCCTACCCTCAGCCCCACAGAACTCACGTTCATAACTGTAATCGATTTATTTTCACGTCCGTCTTCCCCACTAGACTGTAAGCTCCTTGTGGACAGGGAATGTGTCTACCAACTCTGCTGTTGCATATACTCTCCCATACGCTTAGTACAGGGCTCTGTAGAGCGCTTAGAAAGTGCTCAATAACTATGCTCAATGCCAAAACAGAGTCTCTCAGAGAAAATAGCCTTGTAGTGTTGTTACTGAAGGCTGGTTTGATTATTCAGTTATTAATGATCCGCATATACTGCAACTACCCCAGTGCTTAGCACAGTGCTTGACGTGGAGTAAACGCTTAAATACCACAATTACCACATTATCACTGAACATAAAGCCTGTGATCAAAAATGTGGGCTGCAGGAGAACCTAGACTTCTTAAGGGGGAAATGCATTCCAGTAGAAAGCTTGGAGACTTGAACCCTTCTGCTTAGGAAATGCAATATTGGTAATAATAATAATAATGTCGGTATTTGTTAAGCGTTTAATATGTGCATCAAGCAACGGAGATCATCAAGGTATGGGTAAGAGCTCTTTAAGATACTGTAGAACACTCTTACATTTTTGTTCCTCTTATTCTCTTTCTCTTCAACAGGGCAAACAAGTTGTAAGAAACCTGCTGAGATTGATATACTGCCTGAAAGCATCTGCTTAAGATAGTGTATCCTTGGTAATCAGTCAGTCATTGAGCACTTACTGTGTGCAGATCACTGTACTAAGCGCTTGGGACAGTACACTATAACCATAAAGAGACACGCAATCAATGGTATTTTAGTGCTTTCTCTGTGTAGAACACTGTACTATAAGCTTAGGAGGACAATGTACTAGTTTAATTTAGCTGGGTTGTCCTTATACTCAAAATAGAGCTGAAATTAGCATTTGAATGCCAAGATGCATTCAATATAAGTGTGTCATATAGATAGGCTCTCCTCTTGGTCTTGGGTATATGAACTATCTTTACAATTCCCTGCTTTGCTTCTAATGAACAGTTCTGATGTAGGAGGGAATAATAAACTGCATTTAAAAAAAACCCAGACTTTCTTTATCAACCATATGCTGGCTAATTTTATCCATATCATGTTTCTGTATCCTGCTTTTCCTTAACTTAGCCTAAAAGAGGTGTTAATACCGCCTTAACATCTGCTTGATGAACACAAGATGAGAAATTCTGTCTGACTTTTGTATCCATCTGATTTGTTTCCTGCTAAATGCCACTATTTTACCCCTTATACGCTCAATTTTTCAGGGTGTGTGGTGGATCCTCCATCCTGATTTTGAAGTGTTGACTATATTTACTAGGTTTTTAAACTATTTTCTTCGAACTCTTTCTCCAAAATACTTTTGTGTCACTCACCAGAGCACCGCTGCTGAGAAGGATCATGAAGACGATGAAAGTCTCAAACCAGTTATGTTCAACAATGCCATAGCAGGTTTTTCTCAGATTCCACCAGATTTTTCCTTTGCCTTCTTCTATACTTACTTGACAAAATGGGAATTTTTTAATGCAACCTGTAAACATAGTAAAGTGTGATACATTAGAATAAGCTCTTCTGAAGTAGGAAACTAGGCCCTGAGTTTCCACTGACTTTTGGTAAGCGATTCTGAAGTAGAAAACTAGGCCCAGAGTAATTATTCTGCCACTGACTTTTGGTACATGAAGCAGGTATTACATGGAACTGAAAATTACAAGGAACTGAAAAATTTTAAAAAGTGAAATTTCAGGGTGACAAAGGCCTGAGAATAGTGAGAAATGAAATAATTAAAATATTTCTCCTCATCGGCGGGGATCATGTCCATTAACTGTACGGCACTCTCTCAGCACTTGGTACAGTATTCTATACTGAGAAGATGCTCAACCAATACTATTGATTACTGAAGTACTCATTTGTTATTGCTGCTGGAATTTTGAAAGGCAAATGGTCTCCTTTTTTTTTGTTTGAACTATCCAGTCATTAAGAGCCTCCTGTAATTCCTATTCATATACTTGAGTTTATAATGTTTATTGGACATTCAGCCTTCACAAAGTACTGAAACTATCACTGAAAATGTCTGCAGGATGGGTTACGGATCCAGAGGCTGACTGTCTTATTGAGAAGAACAAAAGGCTCTAGGCAGCCAAAAGTGTCTGAGGAAAGTACACAGTGCCTCCACTGAGGATATCAATATTTCTGGGTATTTATGGAGCTGCACGAAGGATCCAAAACGGGAAAAGCCAATTTTCTAGGCAGGGCACCACTTGCTGCTCAGAACAAATGTCAGCTCTGTCAGCCATTCCTCAGTTGCTGGAACTCGATGTAAATTCAGAGGCAGGAAGGAGAAGTGCTTCAACATGAATATTTTCATTAGCTGCTGATGGCTAGCTAGGGACTAGGAGACACAATTTCCTACAAAATCCTTGACATTTACTAAGAACTGGGAATAAGTAAGAATAAAAAAACGCCCTGACAGTTTGTTGGCCAGCCATCATTATATACTTAACACAATACTTTCCTCCCCTATCTCAGAAACTTTTCTGAGGTGGCAGGCAATTTTAGAGAATGTGAAGTGGATTCTCTAATTAAACTCTCTCATTCATTTGCTAAATCTGCCTATCTGCTTGGTGAGGCCCCCATCACAGCAACTTCAGTTTAGTTGGTTTTTCTCACTTTGGTCCAGGCCAAAAAGGGATTGGCTTGAGCTCCGATAATCACCACCTTTGATTTTTGTTAGATCAGGAAAAGAACTAAAATCCAGATCTGTATGTAAATTTTGAGTCTTTGTCCCATCCCACACCTATCTGGAAAAATTATCTGCCATCAATCTTCAAAAAACTAGAAGTCATTAGAAGGATCGCACCAATGATATAATATGGTGATAATCAATCAATCACATTTATTGAGAATTTTCTGTGTGCAGAGCACTGAACTAAGCCCTTGGGCGACTAATATATAACAGGGAGACTATAATATAACAGAGTTGGTGAACAATTCCTTGCTGACAAAGAATTTAGACTAGAGGGGGAGAAAGACAACAGTATAAATTACAGATAATAATAATAATAACAATAATGATGGCATTTGTTACGTGCTTACTATGTGCCAAGCGCTGTTCTAAGCACTGGGGTAGTTACAAGATAATTAGCTTCTCCCACGTGGGGCTCACAGACTTAATCCCCATTTTACAGATGAGGTACCTAAGGCACAGAGAAGTTAAGTGACTTGTCCAAAGTCACACAGCTGACTTGTGGCGGAGCTGGGATTAGAACCCACGACCTCTGGCTCTCAAGCCCGGGCTTTTTCCACTAAGCGACAATATAGGGCTAACAGTAGGGTGAATAAAGGGTGTAAATCAAAGGGCAAAGGTGATGCAGAAGGGAGTGGGAGAAGAGGGAATTAGGGCTTAGTCAGGGAAGGCTTCTTGTTTGAAGATGTATCTTAATAAGTCTTTGAAGGTGGAGAGAGTGACGGTCTGTTGGGTCTGAAGGAGGAAGGAGTTTGTACAGGCTCTATAATAAGGTTTATAGGGATAACCCTATCAGCTAATTGATCAGCATCCACAGCTGCCTATCCCCTCTCAGTCGTGAATGGTATCTCCGAGGAAAAACATAATGATGGCACAGGAAAACATGGGTTTTATTGAATAAGTCAAATCTCAACAAGGTTCTAAGCGGAGTTATGGTCAAAGACAGTCCCAGATGTTTTCCATGAATCACGATGAGTTTGACTTCACTGAGAAAGAATGTCATTTCTGGACTGCGAAGGGAAAGTATGAACAGCTCAAAGAGACCACGCAGCAAGTCCCATGTGCCCACGCACAGCACGCTGTCTTAAATCTGGGGTCTGCCAGGCCACCTCTTTCTCGAGCATCCCCCGAACAGTCCTCAAAGAGCATTTGAGCACCTGATATGTGCAGAGCACTGTACTAAGCAACGTAGAGACTACAATAGGATTACTAGACAGGATTCCTGCCTGCACTGAGCTTACCACCTAGCTGGAGACCCAGACCCTAAAAAAAACTACTGATGGGATAAATGAGAGTATAAAGATATGCATAAGTACTATAGAGGTGCGTACCCAAGGGCTCAGGTAGCACCCAAGCAGCACTTGAGGGGTGGGTCGAAGGCAGAAAGGCTTTGAAGTTTCAGAGTGCAGTGTTTTGGCAAGTGTAAAGGGAGAGAGAATTACGGGTAGGAAGGAGGGCGTTCGCAAGAAGTTGGTAGCGGCGGGAAGAAGAAAGAAGCACAGGTTATAAATTGGTTTGAGCGTAATGATATGTGAGTTAGGATATACTAGGAGAAGAAAGTGGATAATAATAATAATAATAATAATGGTGGTATTTGTTAAGTGCTTACTATGTGCAAAGCACTGTTCTAAGCGCTGGGGGGATACAAGGTGATCAGATTGGCCCACATGGGGCTCACAGTTTAAATCCCCATTTTACAGATGAGGTGACTGAGGCACAGAGAAGTGAAGTGACTTGGCCAAAGTCACACAGCTGGCAAGCGGCAGAGCCAGGATTAGAACCCATGACCTCTGACTCCCAAGCCCGGGCTCCTTCCATTGAGCCACGCTGCTTCTCTAATAATAATGTTGGTATTTGTTAAGCACTTATTATGTGCAGAACACTGTTCTAAGCACCGGGGTAGATACAGGGTAATCAGGTTGTCCCACGTGAGGCTCACAGTCTTAATCCCCATTTTATAGATGAGGTAACTGAGGCACAGAGAAGTGAAGTGACTTGCCCATAGTCACACAGCTGACAAGTGGCAGAGCCGGGAATCGAACCCATGACCCCTGACTCCCAAGCCCGGGCTCTTTCCACTGAGCCACGCTGCTTCTCTCATAAGATAAATAGGATAAATAAGAGGGGGAGAGCCTCCCCATTCAATCAATTCATTAATAGTATTTGATCATTGAGCATGTGCAGAGCGCTGTACTTAGCACTTGGGAGAGCATAATTGAGACAGTAACCATAATCACGATCCCTGCCCTCAAGGAACTTGCAATCTAGAGCAACAGACGTCCTTCCCGAGTGTTAGAATGCCGCTCTGCCGTGGCAGGTGGAAAGCGAAGACTGTTTGGAGTGGGACGAATAACAGAGTCACCACACATCCTATCCGTTACCAAGACCTGCCGGTTTCACCTCTACAATATCGCCAAGATCCGCCCTTTCCTCTCCACCCAAAAGGCTACCTTACTGTTACGGGCTCTCGTTATATCCCGGCTAGACTACTGTGTCAGCCTTCTCTCTGACCTCCCTTCCTCCTCTCTCGCCCCGCTCCGGTCTATTCTTCACTCCGCTGCCCGGCTCATCTTCCCGCAGAAACCATCTGGGCCTGTCACTCCCCTTCTTAAACAACTCCAGTGGTTGCCTATCGACCTCCGCTCCAAACAAAAACTCCTCACTCTTGGCTTCGAGGCTCTCCGTCACCTTGCCCCTTCCTACCTCTCCTCCCTTCTCTCTTTCTACCGCCCACCCCGCACACTCCGCTCCTCCGCCGCCCACCTCCTCACCGTCCCTCGGTCTCGCCTATCCCGCCGTCGACCCCCGGGTCACGTCCTCCCGCGGTCCCGGAACGCCCTCCCTCCTCACCTCCGCCAAACCGATTCTCTTTCCCTCTTCAAAACCCTACTTAAAACTCACCTCCTCCAAGAGGCCTGCCCAGACTGAGCTCCTCTTCTCCCTCTACTCCCTCTGCCATCCCCCCTTTACCTCTCCGCAGCTAAACCCTCTTTTTCCCCTTTTCCCTCTGCTCCTCCACCTCTCCCTTACCATCCCCACAGCACCGTACTCGTCCGCTCAACTGTATATATTTCCGTTACTCTATTTATTTTGTTAATGAATTGTACATCGCCTCGATTCTATTTAGTTGCCATCGGTTTTTACGAGATGTTCTTCCCCTTGACGCTGTTTAGTGCCATTGTTCTCGTCTGTCCGTCTCCCCCGATTAGACCGTAAGCCCGTCAAACGGCAGGGACTGTCTCTATCTGTTGCCGACTTGTTCATCCCAAGCGCTTAGTACAGTGCTCTGCACATAGTAAGCGCTCAATAAATACTATTGAATGAATGAATGAAAGAGTTGACCCCTCACAGTTCATCATATATTCTGTCTTCTATTTTGGATAATTACATTTTTTAAAATCCTCCCACTGTCTGTAATTAGTTGTCCAAAATCTGTCCCTCTTTATGAGCCTTTTTTGACTGTGTAGAACAGGGGCTGTGTCTGAACCCTTCCTCTTGCAGTCACCCTCAGCGCTTTACACAATTTTTGGCAAAGAGTAAGCATTCAGATTCCAGAATGAAATCAATAATGGCACTGTTCTCCTGCTGAAGGGTCTTTTTTCTTATGGCCTCAAACATACTACATACAGGTTTACTCACAGGATGGTGTTTTTCCTCTTACCTTCTGTAAAGCAGGCTTCCGGTTCAAGGTTTTCTTCAGGCTCAATCTCAGCTTGTTCTCCTTCTCGCGGGGGAGCGATATCAACGGTGCTGCCTTCGGAGGAGCTGGTGGCATTAAGTTTCTGAAAACAAACACCGCACAAGTAAAAGTTTTTTCCCCTTTCCAGCACACTTGTGCTCACTGATTATCTGGCGGAATTAACGAGGGCTGTGTTTAACATCGCTCTGATTTCACTAACCCAGATACGGCACAGTTACACCCCAGTGTGAATTAAGGGCCTACTGTCGAAAACCATGAGAAAACATAGGAATCCCCAAGAACAATGTAGCTACTGACCTGATCCATAGATAAGATTTCTGAAAGGAAGGTTGAATAATACTTAATGTGGGTGACTTAAATAGCTCTATCGAGAAATATTATTTCAATCTTTATATCTGGTTATAGTACATGGGTCACATCAAGTTTTTCTAGAAGTAAAGCCAAACCAAGAGAAGTTTGAACAAGGTTTAATCGAGATCACATCTGCTACTGATTATTCTGATTACATCAATTTACGCAGTCTCTTTATTTTCATATCTTTGGGGGAGAAAAATATTACCAGTTTTTTCTAAGCACTGTCCATGATTCTGTAATTTTGGAAAGGAAGAGCATCACATTAGAGCATCTCATCACAAGAGAATCATAGTCATTACTGTTTAGCCCTGACCTATTTCTTCTAGTTTGCATATTTTCCCATTATTCTATCAGTAGAAATGTAAATGCAGATTTTTTGTGTGCTTGATTGAAAAGGTGAAATTTGGTGCATTTTCATGAGGTACAGATTCTGAGACAAATATGTTTTTTTAATTAGATTTCCAAACCTGATTCCTTCAAGGGAACCACTGGAAAAAGTATACGGATAGAAAAAAAAATCCTTTCATACTCCAATATTTACTAAGTGCTTTTTGGTCTTCCAGTAGAAATGCAAATATTGTCTAAATGTGATGTTGGGTAAATGAACGGAAAAGTGCCCGACTACAATAGCTCAGTCTGAACAGGGCAAAGCCAATTCATTTTTTTAAAAAAGCCAAACCCACAAAAGATCTGAACACACATTTTTTAATGGCACCGACAGAAGCAACCTTGTTTTTAATCAAACAATGGAGGATTTGAAATGAGATTAGCTTTAATCATTCTTATAGCCTGACTAGAAGTCATTTGTTCGAAGCCAGGGGTGGCAGGGGGAGGGGTGTGTACGTGTGTGTGTGCACGTGCGCACGCACACGCCTTGGGTCAGACTCCAGAATGGTTCTGCTTAATTGATTGACATCTCTTGATCAACTCTTCCAGTCTTCCCTCGGGAATAAATGAAATGTTGCCCGTTTGTTCTTCCTACATTTAGAATATAATTTATTTTGCTGCACTCTATATTAGTAGCCACAGAGCAGCGTGGCCTAGTGAAAAGGGCACTGGCCTGGAAGTCCAAGGACCTGGGTTCTAATCCCGGCTCTGCCAATTACTTGCTCTATGACCTTGGGCAAGACACAACTTCTCTGTGCCTCTATTCCTCAATTGTAAAATGGGGATTCGATACCTGTTCTCCCTCCTACTTAAGACTGTGAGCCCCCACGTGGGATAGGGACTATGTCCGACCTAATTAACTTGTACCTACCCTAGTGCTTAGAACAGTGTTTGACACATAGTAAGTGCTTATCAAGTACTATAAAACAAACACAAGATAAGCAAGGCATTGAGTATCAAGCTAAGTCCTGCAGTAAAATTTAAATTGGAAAAATGGAACAGTCTCTAATCTTCTTTTCAGATAACTTTTCCCCGTGATGTTCACACTCCTCTGCTAAATAAGAAAAACATCACATTTCCTCTCAAAAATCCAACTCCACTGTATTGTACTTTCGCAAGTACCAAGCACTTAGTACAGTGCTCTGCACATAGTAAGCACTCAATAAATACTATTGAATGGTACAGAGCTCTGCATGCAGCACTCCATAAATGTAATTAATTGATTAGACACCCTACTAGGGAAATTGATATAGACTAAGGGATTGGAATTGACCATGGATAAAAAGGACTATTCAGTCAATCAATCAATGGCATTTATAGAGCACTTTCTAAGTCTAGAGCGCTGTACTAGACAATTGGGAGAGTACAATACAACAGAATTAGCAGACAGGTTCCCTGCCCACATTGGGCTTACATTCTAGGGAGACCTTTTTGAGGAAATGGATCATATCTACTAGCTCCATCAGTGGTATTTATTGAGTACTGTGTGCAGAGCACTGAACTAAGCACTTGGGAGAGTACAGTACAAAAGTGTAGTGATGGATGATCTCTGCCCACAAGGTGCTTATCAATTATTGTATTCTTCTAAGCATTTAGTATGGCATTCTGCACAAAGTAAGCACTCAATAAATACTAATGAGAGAGAATAATTAGGCCAACTGCTGCGGGTTTTTCACAATTTTCTCAGAATTACACAGACTACTCATGAAGAAAACTAAACAGCATATGTATTAAGCATCCAACTTACGTAGACACAATGTCTCTTTCCATTATGAAAAACTTTGGAAGTGGACGTTCAAAGTACTGTTAATATTAAACATTTTTGTTTTTCTGGTTATGTAAAACCCTACAGTCTATGCTACAATTTGCTGTATTTATTTTGTCGAACGCTTAGCACAGGGTTCAATAAACGGATATCATTGATTGATCTGTCTGTAATTTGAAGGTTTTAAAACTTTGAAAGAATGCCTATCATGCCAAAACCATAAAAATATTATTCAACAAAATGCGTTTCTAGAAGTTGATTTTCCAGTTTTCCATAAATGGAAAAGAAACTCCTGGATGTCATTCCTTTCAAACAAGGAGCTATTTATATAATTATCTAATAAAAATGAATCAGTCCTATCCTCTAACTTAAGAGTTCCTCTCCCCATCCCCCCCACCAGCACACACACACGGGGTGTCTGGGTTAGAAGATCAAAAGGAAAGCTGAAAAACTTTTCAAATCCTCAAATATTCAATGTTTGCCCCAAATTTGTCTCAAGGATGGGTAAGTGGAAGATGAACAAACACTGCTGGCTCCACTAGATCTTGAGAGTCATCAAGAGTCATCTCTAAACTACTGTTGTCCTAACTATTCTGCAACCCTCACTCTTTATTCTAATCAGAAATTTCCTGGGCAACTATCAAATTTCTCAGCACTAATTATGGATATAAGTATTGGTACACACAGAAGAATGAGCACAATTTTCATATTCATATATATATATATATATATATATATATATACATACAGCTACTTCTCCATGTGGATGAATTAGCAGAAAAACAGTTAGTGGAGCTACAGAAAAATTCTATTAGCATAGGTTGTCAACCAGAAATTACAATTAAAATTAACATCAATGGCAAGAAATATACTTCCTGGATGGTGAGATGACCAAACCTTAAATAGACCTCGAGATAACCAGGAATAAATGATCAAATCAAGACAATTAACCTCAATAATGGGAATGATTTTCAACCCTTATATGTTCGAAAATGTCTATTTTTCTTGCCTGAAAAAATATTTATTAAATAAAAACTTTCTGTCAGTCATTACACTAAATATTTTAAAGTCCCATTATTCTGGTAAATTACTATGAAGTTCATCCAAAAACTCAATGGGGAAAAATCATTTGGCTACATAAACACAGCTCAGCATTTGAAGGACATTATAAAAACACTCAGCCTTCACTCCCATGGTTACCATGATGTCATTAAAGATGCCTGATATTTAGCTTTTCAATCAACAATACTGTCATATATTCAATCTGAGAATCTCACTTATCTGCAAGTACATGAGTCAACCTTTTTTACACAAATTGTAGAATGAAAATAATGAGAAATTCATTGATTTCTAAATTGGACTCTCTAACATTGAAATGCATGATTATGAACAAAATTGTTTCTAATTTTACATTTTAATTTCAAATAGATGTCACTATTCAGACCCATAAAGAGAAAGAATTGAAGGCATTACCTACAAAATTCAGAGGAAAATTTTTCATTTGAACAAGGGATAAATACATGTATATCTAATTGAAGTCAATGTTTATTTTTACCCTGAAATACCTGGATAATTTATGGTACATATCAGGTTTAGAGTTTCTGGAGTGCCGTGGTCATGGCCATTCTAGGCCAATGTATTCCATTTTTTGACCAAAATACTTTTTCCTCCCATTGCCGTAGTATTTACTCTCCCTCAGGGAGAGTAGAGGGTAAGATTCCTGACTCAGTTTGCTGGTAAGATTCAGTCGAGAGACATGAATCTAAAAATGCCTCTTTAATAATCAATGGTATTTTTTGAGTACTTACTCTGTGTAGATGCTGTACTAAGCACTTGGGAGAATATAAAGGAGTTAACAGACACCATCCCTGATCTCAAGGTGCTTCTAAATGTATCGGGGGAAACTGGCGCTAAAGGTAGTGGGAAGCAAAAGTTTTTTAAATATGTAAGTGCTACTGGGGGAAGGGAGTTCTAAAGTGACCCAAAAGTGGTAATTGAGGGACAGAGAGGGAGTGGAATAGGTTGGTAAAGATGAGAGATTATTCAGGGCAGCCTCCTTGGAGGAGTTGTGATTTCACTTTTGAAGATAGGGAGAGCAGCTGGCAGTCAGATGTGAAAGGGGAGGAAGTTCCAGGCAAAGGGATCAATCAATCAGTAGTATTTATTGAGCACTTACTATGTGCAGAGCACTGTACTAAACCCTTGGCAGAGTACAATATAACAGAATTAGCAGATACTTTCCCTGCCCATAATGAGTTTACAGCCTAGAGCACAATTTTACCATCTAGAGGATGGTATTAGCAAGAGGTCAATAGCAAGAAAAATGACAGTGCGGTACAGTGAGTAGAGAGAATATATATGTTGAAACCTACGGACGGAAATTAGTGCCCTCTTCTCAAAATGCTTTTTTTTTTTTGTTTTGTTGTTGCTGGCTAACAACCTTAAAGTAACAAGTAAGTGCCATGGATTATAAAAATCATGAGAGCAATCTGTCGTTTCCCTTCATTGTAGTCTTCCAAATGCTTAGTTCAGAGCTACGCCACAGCAGTATACTAGAGTAGTAAGTGATTATTTATAGTAAGTGAGGATCGTGGAAGCTGTAAATCCAACTTGGTTGTAAGACCATACTTGTGATCCTGTGTTCAAAAAACTATGTGCAAAAAACCATGGATTCAATGAGAATTAATGTAAGTAAATGGCTTGACTACACCACCACAACTGATATTTTGGATTCAATTTTCTATATTATATATTATGGGTTATCCTTTTCCATGCTTGAAATAAAACACTACTGAGGAAATAGGGAATGTTCTTCCAACCATTCACAGCTGTCAGGACGCCATACAAAATGGTATTGGAAGAAACTGCCTATGCATGAGGTGTCAGTCATGGCCTGTAAACTCCTTGTAGGCAGGGAACATGTCTATCACCTCTACTACATTGTACTCTCCCAAGTGCTTATTTTGGTGCTCTGCATAAAGTAAGCACTCCATAAATACCATCGACTCATTGGTTACCTTATGATTTTCTTAAACACAAGCACCTTCAGGAACGTAACACTTTCAGAGAACTGACATTGATCGTCACCACCAATTTCTTCAGAAACATGGGAGGATATCCAATTTGATAGTTATTGGAAGTTTCCATTTTAAATTTGCAAATATACCCCGCTAATTTATAAAAGCTGTTCAAGCACCAAATTGTGTTCTTTTGTTAGATGGAATAAATTTATGCAAGAATGAATATTTTCCCTGTCACTGGGAATACGAGGAGCACACCCGCTACTTTTAAACGGAGCAGTGAAGTTAACCCAGAAAATACTCTAAAATGAGTTAAAGTCAGTAAATCAGAATCCACTTAGTATATTTTCCAAAATTAAAAACAGTATTTTCCAAGTTCCTGCTGTTAGGGAGGACAACTTCTCCAGAGTTGATGTTGTTATAATAATCCCATCAGCATCCTCGTCGACATGTTCAAAGGGAAATCAGCACAGTAACTCATCCCAGGAAGTGTAACAAGCGACTTAGTACATTAATATGCTGTTGCGGTGTTTTTAAAAATAAGCTTAAAACAGAATTGCATTGAAGTACTCCACTCATTATGGGAAAAGGTTTTTAACGAAGAAACATAAAATATCCTGAAGTATTTGAAAAGAAGATAGTAGTAGGTATTATTTTAACTGAAAATAACTGAAACGATGAATTCAAAACCGCTTGGGTTACATGGACTTTTGTCTACAATGTTTAAGAAAATCAGTTCTATTCATTAGACTGCACATTTTTCACTCCTCATAGGTTACTCTCCCACCGAGAGAGATGGCCGTTCGCACCGTATTAGCTACGCACTGGAAAGCAGTTCTGGGGTTGCAGCATTCTCAAGGCTTGATTCAGCCAAAGAAAACATGCCCGCCTAGAGCAGAAGCCCAGCGCAATGCTGTGGAAGCCACTCAGAGAATAAAGAACCGTGTTTTCAAAGTCAAGCGATTGGACTAAAACATGATCAAGAAAGCATAGGAATAAACACCACAGTGTCTGAATGGGTTCGTTTAATGAAAATCAGAAGACCAAAATCAGCACCGAAGTACATGGTACATAATAGTGCTGCGAATAGTGTCGGAGTCTAAAGGAACCCTCTCAAAGGACGGATGCCTCGGGTTTTTTTTCCGATTAGATTTTGTAATGAACAGATTCAGAGATCAAAGAGAAGATTGATAACTAGCCTACTTCCACTGAAATGCGCTCGCAGTTCATTTATTTTTCCAGCTACTAAATGTTTGAGTTTCACAGACTGCTTCATGATTCAGGTGACAAAATAAAACAGATTCAGCCATTACAGATTGCCCTGACGAGCCAGTCTTTACTGTCAAGCCTCGTTCGATCAACTAGCGGACGGAATCGAAATACCTTTTCTAAACATTATATTTCCTGATGGGCCTTAGTCTGATCTTTTGGATTTGCTTATTCATATCTTGACTTTTAACATTTGTGTTAGTAACCATAACCTTGCAGATAGCTACATGTCCACGGGCCACACATAACCTACCCAGGAAGGGGCAAGCACCTTCATCTGCTCTATAATGTCATCGCCAAGCTAAGAGGCCTCAAATCTGCTCTTATCCCTGATGATGCACAGCCTAGATTTAAGATAGGAAGAGGCAGATCTTTTTTAAAAAAAGTGCTTCGCTGAAAACATTTGAAAGTGAAGAGGGTTTTTTTTATTAGTGCTATGTGTCGGGCACTAGGCTAAGTGCTGAGGTAGATATAAGCTAATGAGGCTGGACACGGTCCCTGTCCCACCTGGGGCTCAGAATGCTAATCTCCATTTTACAGATGAGGGAACTGAAGCCCAGAGAGGTTATGACTGCCCCAAAGTCACACAGCAGGCAATGGCAGAGCCGGGATTAGAACCCAGGTTCTTCTGACTCCCAGGCACATGTTCTACCCACTAGGCCATGCTGCTTCTCTTTGCCCAGAACACAGAAGAGTATGCATGCCCAGAGGCAAGAAGAGACATTTGAGTTGGAACTATTTTGAATACTCTCCAGATGTGTGAGTTTCCGCCCCCAGTAATCTTAGGTGCTTCGGGTCAGGATGCCACAAAGAATGCTCATGTGCCTACTCAACCTTGTAAATAACGACCCTGCTTCTTCTCTTCAGTGCTTCAAGCCTAGCCTCCCACTCACAAGAACAACCGAGCAGGTTGGAGCTGCTTGCACTGATTATTTGATGCAGTAGGAGATAATAATGTAATAATAATGTTGGCATTTGTTAAGCGCTTACTATGTGCCGAGCACTGTTCTAAGCGCTGGGGTAGACATAGGGGAGTCAGGCTGTCCCACGTGGGGCTCACAGTCTTAATCCCCATTTTACCGATGAGGTAACTGAGGCACCGAGAAGTTAAGTGACTTGCCCAAGTCACACAGCTGACAAGTGGCCGAGCCGGCATTCGAACCCATGACCTCTGACTCCAAAGCCCGTGCTCTTTCCAATGAGCCACGCTGCTTCTCAGCTTCTATCATTCCCGCCAACCCCTGGGAGCCACTTGCTTCTTAGACCCAGAACTGTTCAGCAGCATATTTATACAGCAGCGCCCAGCTGCAACTCTAAAACCACTGGTGACTTGGGGTACCCCAAGCCTGTCATACGTTTTCAGCTAAGAGAACTCAGTTCCCATAAGGTGATCTGGACCCAACTGATATGGTATCTGATTCCACAAAGATGCCCTCCATCTGACCTGAGTTATCAATCCATCAATCACTCAATCAATCAAGAAGCAGTATGACCTAATCGACAGGGAGTCTGGACATGGGTTCTAATGCCAGCTCTGCCACTTTTCTGCTACTTTTCTACTGTGTGACCTTAGACAAGCCACTTAACTTCTCTGTGCCTAGCCTTGCAGATAGTTACCTCGGTTACCTCACCTGTACAATGGGGATGAATACCGTGAGTCTCGTGTGGGAGTTGGACTGCGTCCAACCTGACTCGCTTATATCTACACCAGCGATTAGTACAGTGTCTGACACACAGTAAGGGCTTAACGGATATCCCGCTCCCTCCCCTCTCCCTCCACAAAAGGGTATTTATTCAGGATTTTACTCTGTGCAAAGCACAGAGCACTTGGCTTCCCACAGAAGGTCAATTCAAGCCTCGAAGTCCTTTCCAAATCCTTGGCCAAACTGGGGACTTGAGGCGCCCCAGCCTTTCAGGGAGTAAGAGGGATGTGCTACTAGAATACATAGTCGTTTGCCCATCAGTACTAGCGACAGATCATACCAACGCGCAGCAACTTCCCCCATCCCAAAAACAGTAGTGCCCATCCTCTGCGGTCTCTGTGCTTTGTACAGTCCCTAATTTCCTTAAGTAGGTGAAAAATAGGCCTCAACAAAAGAGAATCTCTCTCAATTATATTTCCTGGTGCTTCCCTGGGGAAGGAAGTGGGACAGGGCAACGAGCAAGCACAGGATGCAGCATTTGGTTGGCACCAAATTGGGAACTGCACGGAGGTTGGGTCGGGCTCCTGTGGTTCTTCAGAGAAGGACAGAACCAGCAGAGGGGACTCTGCTTTAGTATCAGCCTGGGGTCTGCAAGTAAGAGGCTCCCACAGAATAATTTCTATTACCTGGTGCAAGGGGAAAACCTAATATTGAGCCTGTTGTAAATTTCAAAAATGTTTGATCTGTGTCATCACTTGAGCTTTTCCTAGATATGAGTTTGCTGTGTAAAGAAGTGGGCTCTGGAGGCCTGAATACAGGCTCCCGAGTGCGAGAAGCAAGAGTGCATCAGACATGGGCCGGCTTGCTCTTTGGCAGCAGCTGGAGAATCTGGGAGGAGGCTGGAGACAAGCAGCCAGAAAGCTGAATTCCTAGCTCCCCCCCAGTTGAAAAGAGAAAAATTCAGCCAATTCCTTCCCGGTTTACATCGCACATTCGGATGTTACACTACGGAACCGGACATTATTTCGAGAGCTGCGAGAAAAAGAGGGTTAGAGGGAATGAGGAAGAACGGGACAGAGGAAGAAGAGAGCAGGCATCAATTAAATGAGCCGTTAGCCCTCAAATCAACCATTTTGGCATTAAATTTCCACCTTTAAGACTCCAAGAGAACTGAAAACCATTACTAACAGTTTTTAGGTTTATAAAATTTCACCACCTCTCTGGCCTGATCCCTCCAGTCCCATGGCATTTTGGGGCAGTAAAGCTGGGGAGCCCAAAGGGATTACCAGGAGCCAAGCTCCTCAGACATTACACAACCAGACTAACTGACCTGACCATCCCTCCCAAAAGAATTAAGCTTAGTCACAAAAAGCATCAGGGCCTCCTCTGTTCGTTGGACCTGATCCATCATGGTTAGAGGCCTTAGTAATTAAAGTAATACAATCAACATGGATCAGGAGGCTTTCAGCTGAGATAGAGTGCCAAGCCAATGCCACGGTTTCAAAACCATTAACGTCTGTCGACCCTGCCTTCACCTTCCCATTCTGGGACGTTCTGTCCTCTAGGGCTCATCTGTTGTCTCTAGATGATCCGACATTTCCTGCCTGGGCGTTCTAGGGCTTTTCAGAAGTATCTGCGAGAACGTGTTCTCTGTTAAAATCACTCTCTGAAAAACCAAGATATGTCACCTCCAAACGAATACAGACTATGGCCCTTCACAGCTCAAAAAGGCAGATCATGCTAAACAGCAGAGTAGACGTAAAAGCAAACAACTTGGATTGAATTAGGATTGTAAATTACATTCAATAAAGAACTGAATGCAACTGAAAACAACATTAGATTTCTTTGAAAACACAATTCACATATAAGGGCTGAATCAAACAAGAGAAGTGTTTTATTTTTGTAAAATAAAAAGAATTAAGTGCATGCGCCTTTAAATTCCCTTGACTTCCCATAACGGTCCTATACCTTCAAAAGACCTCATTACAAATCCTATAATACATGCAGTTCTTGTTTTGAAAAGCCCATATCAAATGTATGTAGAAAACTCAATAGCAATGTAATAGTGGAATTGCCAATCTCGCCTGACCATGCTATGATGTAGAGAGCGGAGAGCAGCTGTGCGGGTATATACCGTCTTGCAACGGAAAAGAAAGGTAGCATGCAGCCAGTCAATATTCACTGAAAAAGTTATTGCATATGGATAACTTGCTTGGGTAACCTGTACAAAGTGGTGGCACCAGGCTCCGTCTGGTTAAAAAGCACCAGAGCGGCTTTCTCGATTGCTTCAGCTTGATTTTACCCCTGTGAGAAGTAAGAACGGTAAGCAATGAAGTTAAGATATGGTACTGCTAGACCTTGATTGGAAAGTCTAGCTCAAACAGGGATCCTAAAACACTGACTCTAGAATCTTCCTCATTGGCTTACATGCAGAGATGGCTATTATTTAATTAGGGAATGAAATCAAAGATCAAATGTAAGAACCGACGGCAGCAAATTCAGTCACATGATAGGGCACAGGAACTCAAGAGGTAGCCAATTCTGGCATCCTAACTGAAAATATGTCAATCAACTACCTTCCAAAGCCATTACGCCATAGTCGAAATAGACCTGATTCTTTTTGAAACATTACTTTATCAAAAAGTGACTCCGGTCCTCCTAACTTAATTACTGGCTTGTTTTACGTAAAAAGGCCATGTGCTTCCTTCAGTTTGTCTTCATAACGCCTCACAACTCCAGCTGGCCCCACTTCCCCTACCTCACAGGGATGTTGTGAGGATAAAATTAGATAATTGATGTGAAAGTGCTTTGGAAAAAAACAAACCAAAAAAAAAAAAAAACCTACACAGATTCGGGATATTATTCTTCTTCCATTGTATAACTGCCTGATGAATAGCTTCAAGAAATAAATCCGATTAGATCACAATTTAAGCGTATTAGTATTTCTGTTTCCAAATGGTATTCAAATTCACCAGATGTATACATTAATCTGGGAGGTAGAGTGAAATAATTTGATGGAAAAAAAATCAACACTTCAGTGACCAACACATTTTGCTTCAGCTTTTTGTCATTTAAGAATCAGAGAAAGAGAATGGGCTTGGGAGTCAGAGGACCTGAGTTCTAAACCTGGCTCCACTACTTATCTGCTGTGGGACCACAGGCAAGTCACTTCTCTGTGCCTCAGTGAACTCATCTGTAAAATGGGGTTAAGACCTTGAGCCCTATGTGGAACAGAGACTGTGTCCACCCTGATGATCTTGTGTCTACCTCAGGCCTTAGTACGGTACCTAGCGCAATGTGAGCACTTTAACAAATATCAGAAAAAAAAATTCAAGTCCCAGCCGCAGGTATCAAGGGTTGCTCTGAAATGTCCTTTAAAAGTATATAGCCTTTGCTTTCTAATAACAAGCGTTAGCCTTGAGAGGGTAGATTAGAGAGTATTCACAGCTTAGTCTATTTACATCCACTGAACTGAATCCAGTAGTTGAATGGAATCCAGTTCTCCATCACCAAGAAAAAAAATTCAGCTTTCAGAGACTGTCTCCTTTGATTCATTAATTCCAGTCCAATGCTACTTACTCTGCCCAGTTGATTATTATAAGCATACCAGCCCCAATTCTACTGATTAAGAGATTCTGAACACAAAACATGCATTCTGATTGTTTCCCAGGAGCGTGTGACCGTCATTTTAATCCAGTTGCCTGGCTAATCAGTTAATCGTTTATTAATAATAAAGAGTATAGATTTCAGAATGGTTTTTGAACCTCGAGAATGGCTTCTAGGATACACTCAGAGGTGAGACTATGATTTACTACAATTTCATTGATCCAAGTTTTCGAGATTCGAGAAGGTTTACCATCCTTGTCACCCGCAGAGATTCATTAGGTGTCTTTTACTACGAAATGATCTCTCTGAGTGATTTGTCTGATCCCAACCACGTGATTAACACAATGCTTCAGCATGAGTCAAAATAAAAAATGATTTCTGGAATCATATCCAAAGGCTTTGATGTTCTCCTGCTTCGAGACTTAGGAAACCCAAGTAGATTCCCGGTTTTAGAACCAAGTTATATTTCTAATTTACTAGTGAGCATATGAGACTCTTTACGGTACAAAAGTAGAATGGGGGAAAAGATATAGCCCTAACCTTGCAAACCTGAGTAAAAAGTCATGAAGGAATTCTATTTCAAATCAATTTTGCATTTAACCAAGATCCACATAACATGATCTATAGTCTTGGGGTAGGTTCTGTAAAACCTATTATTAGGACTATTACTAGTCCCCCTTTAGACTGTGAGCTCGTTGTGAGAGAAATGTGTCTGTTGTTACATTTTATTCTGAGTGCTTAATACGGTGCTTTGCACACAGTAAGTGCTCAATAAATATTATTGAATGAATGAATTAGGGTGCCCAAAGCTGGTCATCTTTCATTCAAGTGAACCCTAAACACTATTCTCTGATTTTCACTGAGTATTTATTTTATTTTACTGAAGTTAGGCAATTTGAGGCTGGAATACTGTGGCTCTTAATGTGATCTGGCACATTCAGTACTATAAAGAGTTTAGTTTGTTTTTCATACTTTCAAAATCTATTTTCCCACTAATGTCCCTATAGAATTTGAACAAGGACTCCTAGGTTCTTTTACTAGATGTTGTCATGAAACATAAAGGGTAATTAAAAGAAAATTTCTAAATTAGTTTGGTGTGTATGGCAGGTCAGGGGTTACAATGGTACATTGTAGTTCAAACCATAAAAAAAATTTGAAAATGGAACAGAAAGCTTTGCCTTGACTTATCTGTTCATTTTCAGCCACCTGAGAAATATTCAGGTTACTGGGCTTTGTTATCTTCGAAAACATGACAAAATTTGTCATGACAAATGACAAAAAACATTTTGGAACTCCTCACATCCATAAGACCACTGTTTGATACCAGAAACAAACACTAATGAATTATTAATAATATTAACTGTAAGAGCCTGGGCTTCGGAGTCAGAGGTCATGGGTTCGATTCCCGGCTCTGCCACTTGTCAGCTGTGTGACTGTGGGCAAGTCACTTAACTTCTCTGTGCCTCAGTTACCTCATCTGTAAAATGGGGATGAAGACTGTGAGCCCCACGTGGAACAATCTGATCACCCTGTATCCCCCCAGCACTTAGAACAGTGCTTTGCACATAGTAAACGCTTAACAAATACCACTATTATTATTATTTGCTAAGCACTTTCTACATGCCAGGCACTGCACTAAACTCTGGGGTAGATATAAGATCATCAGGTCCAAACAGGGCTCATAGTCTTAGTAAGAGGGAGAACGTGTATTGAATCCCCATTTTGCTATAAGGAAACTGAGGCACAGAGAATTTAAGTGACTTTCCCAAGGTCACACAGCAGACAAGTGAGGGAGCTGAGATTAGAGCTCAAGTGACTCCCAGGCCCATACGCTTTCCACTAAGCCATGCTACTTTCCTGAGTTCTTACTGGCATTTTAGTTGATCTTGATCTATTAGACGACCAGGTCTCATAACCGGCAGGAGGCCAGCTTTCTCCCTCCAGGCATGCCCCACTCTAGGTCCTCTGACAAAAGAGGAAGGCTACACACTCTTGGAACCTGAGGGCAGAACGACGGGAAGACAGACAACTAGGAGCTTCCAGTTGGTCACGAAGCGTGCTGCCTGCCTGCTCCTTTGAGACCCAGCCAGGAGAGATCTACATACAGTCAATTTATTTTTCCCTACCAAAGCTAAGTCGGGGATAAAAAGGAAGCTAGAGTGGTTTAATTTGGGCCAGTATCTTAATCTGGGATCTATCTGAGACTGAATCCTATTTCTCAGTCTTCTCCCTAAGTGAGACCATTCAGGCTGGCACTCGGGTGTCTGCCACCTGATAATCAAAGTCTTACCTTGACTCTGACAATCTTGAATAAGTGGCTTTAAATATTACCCTGCAAAGTTCAACTTTAGCATTTTTTGTGGTACCACTTAAATGCTGATGTGGACTTTTTTGGGGGATGGCAGACATGGCAATTTGCTTCTGACTGGAGTCCTAATTCCTATTCTCTTTTACTAGCACTATAGGTTGAACCTAGTTATAGTTCCACAGCAAAATGGTCCCGATTTCAATATCTCGAGGAAAAAGCCTAGGTGGAAACAAATATGGCCACAAAGAAAGATTTTTTTTAATCCACTTCTAGTCCTACCCTTTTCAATAAAAATTAAACTGTAGAGATAAAGGCCTACCCCATGCTATGCTCAATTTTTGTATAAACTTTTGGGGCTATAACGTAAACGTCTAAGAAAATAATTCTTGCTAGGTAACCATGCTTTGTGAATAAAACACTTCAGACCCGTTTGGTTTTTTTCCCCTGCTTACTGGAAAGCTATTGATTATTACTGGCGCAGTGTTCACTACAGTATCCTTTCTATTTTTCACATTAATGTAAATAACAGTTATTGACCTGTTTTCCATAATTACTCTGATACTTTTGCAAGCCCCAGTGTTTGGGATCAGAACTACTGAAATGGGGTCGTATAAAATTTGCAGTACGGTCCAAATGTTGCCAAGTAAAGTGTATGGGGCAAGACATGTGGTTGATGATGATCAAACATACCCCTTCAGGAAAACAGAAAGTAGAGGGAACTGGTTTTTCTAAAGTTCATCCATAACAAACAATACAGCAATGCTGACACTATTCTATATTACAAAGTCATAGTATCCTACCTAATTCAGAGAATTATATTTCAGTAACAGATAGAAACACCAAATTAAGAAATCCAGAACACTGACACATTGCTGGGATAAAGACAGTAATAGCTACAACCTGGCTATTTTAAAAACAAAATCCTACCTCTTTACTTTCTTCCAATTCTGACTCACTGCTGAACTCTTCGGTATTTACGTTTTCAAAGTCAGATTCTCCAACAGCAATTGGTACAGTCACCGTGAGGCTGGGGTTGTTTATGAATGATAGGTAATCATTTTCATCAATTACATACTTTTCCACACTACTGCCTGTACCTACGCCGCTTGTAGTTCCATTCCCATCTTTCAGATAATTAAGATCTTTGCTCATTTCTAATGCAATATTATTGGAAATGCAGCTGTCTTTCTTGTTGTTTAACTCGTCGAGTGCTTTGATTTCTGGTATAGCTTTCTGCTTTCTAACAAAGGCTTTCTGGACAAATTCCCGTATTTTTTTTTTCACATAATCTATTCCCTTCTGCATCCTTCCCACTGCAATCTGGAGATTGTTCATTTCATTATCATCGTCGGTAGCAGCAAGGTTGTCTGAACTGAATGAGCTCAGAAGCAAGGCCAGAAATAGATTCAGTACCTAAAAGAGAAGAAACTGATCAATTTAGCAGTAAATTAAAATATTTCAATCCAAGAACATTTCCCAAAACTGAACGTATTTTAAAATAAGATATATTTTTTTCTATTTGCATAGGGAGGGAAAAGACGGGATATCATCGTTTTTCCTAACCAAACGATGGAAGCACAAGCACAGCTAACAAATGCTAATGCACGATAATAGTGTATGCACAAATATACATACATATGCACTTAGATCGAGTTTCAAGATAGCATGAGGTGAAGGGCATTCCTAACTTGAAAACTCCTCTAAGCGCATCTCTACTGCCTATACTGTGACAAATGTCAGAAAGCTTTATAAGAATACGTACCACCAGATTTCCAATCACCATGACCAGCATGAAGACAATAAGGCACATGGTCTGGCCCGCGACTTCCATACAGTCCCACATGGTCTCTATCCACTCTCCACACAGAACGCGGAACACAATCAGGAAAGAGTGGAAGAAGTCATACATGTGCCAGCGAGGGAGCTCGCAGTCGCTGGAGATCTTGCAGACACATTCTTTGTAGCTCTTCCCAAAGAGCTGCATCCCGACCACGGCGAAGATGAAGACAATGATGGCCAGCACCAAGGTCAAGTTTCCCAGAGCCCCCACTGAGTTGCCGATGATCTTTATCAGCATGTTCAACGTGGGCCAGGACTTTGCCAGCTTGAAAACTCGAAGCTATAAAGAAAAGGCAAGGAGACAACACAGATCAAAATGAAGCCAAAGACAACTGCAATACCTTTGTTTTCGGTATTTGTTAAGCGCTGTGGGCCAGGCAGTGTTTTAAGCGCTGGAGTAGATGCAAGCTAACACGGTCCCTGTCCCACAATAATAATAATAATAGTGATGGCATTTGTGAAGCACTTACTATGTGCAAAGCACTGTTCTATGTGCTGGGGGGATACGAGGTGATCAGGTTGTCCCACGTGGGGCTCACAGTCTTGATCCCCATTTTACAGATGAAGTGCCTGAGGCACAGAGAAGTTAAGTGACTTGCCCAAAGTCACACAGCTGACAAGTGGTGGAGCTGGGATTAGAACCCATGACCTCTGACTCCCAAGTCCGAGCTCTTTCCACTGAGCCACGCTGCTTCTCTCACATTCTTAATCTCCATTTTACAGTTGAGATAACTGAGGTACATTGAAGTGACTTGCCCAAGGTCACTCAGCAGACAAGTGGCGGGGCCGAGATTAGAACCCAAGTCCATCTAACTTGCAGGCCCATGTTTCACCTAATAGGCCACGCTGCTTCAGTGCATCACCTTGTTCATTTGAAATTATTGTAGGTTCAGTGATTGAATGTTACACATCTAAATTGTTTTTAATTCAGTTACAAGAAACTCCAAACCTCAAAATACATTCAATCCAATTTCATCCTAAGTCCCCCAAAAGTGTCAATAATATTGAAACTGCCATTTGAATTCGTTACGCATGTAGTGTTAAGGAGAGGGGATTAAGCAGTAATAAGCAAACTCAAAATTTTCTAGGCACTTTTCAAAAAAAGGTACTTAAAACAAGTTTTGGGAATTAGTGGTATAATTACCATTAAAATTGAGAAAAAAATCCTGTGGTCAAGGGAAAAGATCATAAAAGTAATTTGAAAAATGTGAATTAATCTAGATTAATGATTGAAAACAAAGAAAATTGGGAAAATGTTAATAAAGGGGTATGCTTCATTTTTATTTTTCCATTGTTTTTGCTAATGAAATGAAATATTTTTTAGCAAATGTGAGATTTATTGCCTGATCATAAAACTTTGGTAAATCATGATTACTTAAATTCAGTTGCAATTATATTCCAACTGTGAAATGGGAGAAAAAAATAACTCATAACTCTTCAAGAAGAATAAAATGCATTGGTACAGGAGAGATTTTAGCACCAAAATATAATTATCTTACCTTAAAAGATTTCCAAATTAAAACAACAGGTACTGCTGATTTTTGGAAGTTTATATCAAATGAGTGATTATAAAACTAAGCCTAGGACTGCAGGGGGCAATGCTAGCAGGCTAAACGTCACAGAGACAATTTTTGTTTCAAAAGCTAATGACATCTGACTCATCAGACAGTTGAAAGTAAGAGGATTTGCTACTTGAATTGTTTGTCGCAGTTTAGTACGGAAGGGCTGAGAAGTAATGGGTTGGGCTCCCGCACCCGCTGTTTTTTTCGGTGACTGCATCCCCCTGATTGGCCTGGGCAGTTTGACAGCTGGGGCCTGGATGAGAACTGCAAAGGCTGCTCTGGTACCCTGGTCAAAATCACTTCAGTACTTAGAGAATCCAAAATGTTTCTCTCATCAGACAGATTGCTGATATCATGGTTTCTAGGATACACTCAGAGGTGGGACTATGATTTACAACAATTTCGCTGATCCAAGTGCTCAGCGTCATCACCGACGGTATTTATTGAAGGCTTTCTATGCCATTCATATCCTGCCTCGACTACTGCCTCAGGCTCCCTGCTGGCTGCCCTGCCTCATCCCCACTCCAGTCCTTCCTTCACTCTGCTGTCCGGATCGTTTTTCTAAAATAAAAACCATTCAGTCCATGTTTTCCCACTCCTCAAGAATCTCCACTTGTTGCCTGTCCACTTCCACAAAAGACAGAAACTTTGTACCATTGGCTTTAAAGCACTCAATCACCCTGCCTCCCCCTATCTTACCCCACTGATTTTCTATTACACCCAACTCCGCACAATGAACTCCTCTTCCACCAACCTACTCACTGAACCTCCATCTTGTCTATCTCACCAACTACCTCACCATGTCTCGCCTCTGGACCGAAACCTGCTCCCCCTTCACATCTGACAGACCACCACTCTCTCTCTCCACCTTCGAAACCTTGTTAAAAAGTCACATCTCCACTGAGAAGCTTTCCCTAATTAAGCTCTAATTTCCCCTACTCATCCCTCTCCCGTCTGTGTAGCCATTGTAGTTGAATTTGTACCTTTTAGGAACTTGATTGGCGGGGGGGGGGGATACTAGCACTTATGTACATATCTGTAAGTCTGTCTCTCCTTCTCAGATGTAAGTTCCTTGTTGACAGGAAGAATGTCTACAAAAAGTCTCCCAAGAGCTCAATACAATGCTCTGCACAAAATACACGCTCAATACGATCAATTGATTGATCATTGAGAACATTCTTCCTGTGAATTCTGCTAAATCCGGGATCCTATTTGTTTATTGAACGTCCCTTGATATTTGAGCCCCAAAATATTCTTTTTAAAAAAACACCACCACCACTCGTCATTTCAAGACTCAGTCATCCGTTTTCTTGGTTCTGGGAAAAAATATTCACACACAGCCTTAAATTAAACATTCAGCCACTTAAGATGGCGGAGGACGTATTTCAAGGACACGGTAAAACAAAGCCTCAGACAAAGCTGCATCTCAGCTGAAAAGTGGAGTCAGATTCTGAAGACAAACTTGTATGGCCATCAAGAAGGGAGTGCCTCTCTTCAAACTAAAGCTTCATATGAAAAAGAGACAAGGAGGCAAGATAGAGACCACCACCCGAGACTAAAAACACTGGTAGTCACAACGAAGCAGTAAAGGATGACCTTTTTGTCTGCCCAGTGTGGTCAGGACTGTGGATCCCACATTGGACTTTTTGGCCACGTGACTCATAAGTGAACTCCATGGGTAGTATCTTCTCAGAATAATGAAGAATAACATATAGTATCACACAAACACACACACTTCACTCTGTTACACCCAGAATGTAGAAATGATTTTATGCAGATACCAGTCTAAACGATCGGAGAACTGATAATCCTTCCACATTTGCCAGACCAAGCTCCATTAAGCTAAGGCTGACTATAATGCCATCGAAGATATTCCAGCCCTCTTGGAAATAATAATACGGATCCATGGCAATTATCTTCAGAACCATTTCTGCTGTGAAGATCCCCGTGAAAACCTAATGCAAAATATAAACGGTCATTCCAAAATCAATAGCACTGAGAAACCTGTTGATGAAAACAATTATTTAATACAAAGATCTAAAAAACAGATGACTCTAGACACACTGAATGAGATGATGGACTAGATAGATCAAAGTTCATAATAATAATTATGGTATTTGTTAAGTGTTTACTATGTACCAAGAACTGTTCTTAGCGCTGAGCACTGTTCCAAGCACTGTGATACAAGATAGGCAGTCCAACTCAAACTGAGGATAGGTTTTTGGAAAAGTGTAGTCTGTTAAATTGAACCTTTACCCCTAACTTTGAGAAAATAAACAGGTTGGATCACTAAACCAGGAAAAAAAAATTGACTGCAGTGTTTCTAATTTATAGTTCAGATATTATCTAGCTCGTGCACTCTATGAAATTTCACTTTCCAAAGCTCTGTCTTTCCTTCCTTGTCATATTTAAAACATCTCACCCCGGTATTTTTCCCAACGACAGAAAAGGCAACAATATTTTTATAACTGCAGGTAGTTCTTTATTAAAAATGATGGCTGAATTATATGGGACACTTTTTAATCTTGATTTTTTTCTTCTAAAGACACAAATGCGATTTCTGTCAAATATACCATTCTTTAAATAAGAACATGTCATCACAAACTTGGTAAATTAATGATCTTTGGATGCAAATTAAGTTTAGTACATTATCAGAGCAATGAATTGAGGATTTAATTGGAACCAGCGGGGAGAAAATTCTTAGTATGCACACACCCCTAATTAATCGTTAATGGATTATCTGATTGGATAGCTGTGGGTCTAATTGGAGCTAGCAAGAAAAAAGGAAAACAAATTTAAATTTGATGATTTGCTAGAAAACAGTGTCTTCGATTAGAATGCCACGACGGTACAATTTTTTTTGAGAATCTTTATATCTTATTTTAAGAATCATGACAATCACCCTACTTTGGAATAGTCGAGTACCATATTTTACAAAAGAGCAGTTTAGATCCACCCATTTACTCTTTATTGTTCTTAAAAAGAACCTTGACAAGGTATCAGACTTGTGTCATCTCCCTTTAACATCATGGCGTTAGCAAGAAACTATTAGACTCTTCTAAATTTGTGAAGAAATACTGATCCCATCCCAACTTCCCCACAGGAGCAAGGACTGCCAAAGGAATGTGTTTAGAAAAGGAAGAAAACTGAACTTTTGGTGACTCACTGCAGTGTTAAAGTCAATTCAACTAAATATGCTAGTGGTAGAAAGATACTTCAAGCAAAGTAATAAATCTCTACTGAATCCCAATTGCTATCTATAAACAAACCTGCCACCTCTCCCTGTGACTGAAGGAAAAATAAACTGAGCTTATTCAGAGTATCTGTAATCATCACTCGGATAGGGTCTATAATACACACGAGTATCTAAAAACATTCTTGAGTGTAATACAAAAGAATACTCATTAAAAAACTTTACATTTTGCTCTAATAGTGTACCACTTTAAATCACAACTATTCATCGCTGCTATTCATTTTCATATATAAGATGCTTTGGGAAAAAGAGGAAAGAATAGAGTGGGAGGAAATATTGTTTTCATCCAAGTTAAAATCCCTTTTCAATTCAGGTTCTGAAGACCTCCATTTAATTTAGTTGATGTTAAAATATACAATTTGTCATTTCAACCAAGGTCTCCATCAGAAGACTAATAATGGCCACTGTCTTCAAATTACTTCAACCTCTCTTTTTGGTTCAAAACTTTCACTAGAGAGTATTTTAAACATTCTCATTCCAGCATATGTGTGTTCTATATAAATGAAGAGATTAAAATATATCTATTACCAACTGGGTGAACCTAAAAATGAGTGTTACAAATTGGTCTTGCTCCCCCCAGATGTCCAGGTTTTAGAGTTGTTATATTTAACATATGCAAGTTGTTAAAAATAGTTAAATGCCTTGGGGTTGCATTCATTAATATATGAAATCGATCCAGTATATCTATCGTATCCAAATGGATTTAAAGAGCTTTTGAATAATACATTATTCATTAGGCAAATATTATTTTTCCCTCACTGAAAATACTGAAAAATACTCTTGAAATAATTTATAAAGCACCCAGCATTTCAGCTGAATGTATTTAGCATAAAACAATCAGTGAAATAATCTCATGAAATTTGTTCTTGGAAAAAGACAAAAGACACACTCTATACAGAAACACTTTAGGTTGAATTGTATATTCTAACCAGCCATACTGAATATCTCTGAAGCTATGAAACAATTTCTTGTTGTTTTTAATAAAAATAAAAGGAAAACTGAAAATGTATGGACAAAAACAACACAGATTGGTTATATGCACATTTTATCAGAATAATTCTGGTTTTTATTTTTTTTTTTAAAAAAAAGGCACTCTTTTGCCCTCATTTCTCCAAGTATATCATATTTGAGAGGTTTCTTGGTATTGGAAATGAAAAACATTTATTTTGGTTCTACACATGCAAATTCTGTGGATGACAGAGACCAAAATCTTCACTGGTCCTGCATGCATATTTCAGGTGGGTGGATTTTCCAAGACTTGAATGTCTGAATAATTCAGGCATACATTTATTTTTAGGTCTCAATTATTCAGAGAATTTTCACACTAAGATATTGCATTACGCTGAACAGAGCAACCTAAAACAGCCCTTCACATGCTGCTTTTAGAATTTTCCCTCCAATTTGTGTGCGCTAACATCACAATTACGACAAATTAGCGATTCTCCAAAACTCAGTGGGATGTCTATACACTCCACACGGAGGTTTCAATCCCTTCCATTCATTCATTCATTCATTAGTGTTTATTGAGTCCTTACTATGTGCAGAGCATTGTACTAAGCACTTGGAAGGTACAATTAGGCAACAGATAGAGACAATCCCTGCCCACTGACGGGCTTACAGTCTAGTCACTGCAATGGTCCTTTGCTATCTCTCCAGAAAGCCCCTTCTAAACCCTTTTTTAATTCCAGTTTATTGACACTCTAGCACTCACGCAAGGCAGTACCCATTAAGTATAGTTACACTATAAGCTCGTTGTGGGCAGGGAATGTGTCCGATTATTGTATTGTATTCTCCCAAGTGCTTACTACACGGTAAGCGCTCAATAAATGTGACTAGGATTGAATGAATAAATTGAACTGAAGAACTACTCCCTCCATTTCTATCCCTAGAGATGTTGGAGACAATTTGTATGCAGGCAGGTCCTCAAACCACCTTTGATTTGTAGGAGCAGAGTCTGTTTCAAAGTTGGGTTAGGTTTCAGATGGGCTCAGAGAGCACCAGGCTAACGGTGAGGCCCTGGCCTAGAAACAGGCCCTTCGAAAGACCTGGTCTCCTCGAGAGCCTTTGGCACAGCCAAACCCTCTAGCAGTTTAAGGAAGGGATTGAGATGCCCATGATCCACATAGATCATTTATACAAGACTCATTCATTCATTCATTCAATAGTATTTATTGAGCGCTTACTATGTGCAGAGCACTGTACTAAGCGTTTGGAATGTACAAATCGGTAACAGATAGAGACAGTCCCTGCCCTTTGACCGGCTTACAGTCTAATCCGGGGAGACGGACAGACAAGAACAATAGCAATAAATAGAATCAAGGGGATGAACATCTCATTAAAACAATAGCAAATAAATAGAATTAAGGCAATGTGCATATGGTAGGGAATTTATTGCCACTAGCATATCACTCTTTTCAGCTATACCCCCAAGCATAGATAAAATTCCACCATCAATAAAAACAACAATACTCATTCTCCCACCTATTCAATCTGGCAATTATCAAGGCCACGCATTCAAATAAGAACCACAAACTGGCAACGGGACATCATTTCACCCACCATTTACCAGGGAACGTTTTTTAAATTCAAAGAATAACCCACCGGACCTTTTTTAACGGTATTTGTTAAATGCTTATAATGTGCCAGGCACTGTACTAAGCACTGAGGTAGATACAAACCCATCAGGTCGAATATAGTCAAGTCCTTGGGACTCGAGGCCTAAATTCCTATTTTACAGATGAGGTAGCAGGCACAGAGAAGGTAAGTAACTTACCCAAAGTCACACAGCAGACAAGGGACTTACCAGATTTCCCGCAGAAAGCACATTACTGAATTGAGGAGTCATGGGATAATGCTCCATGGCCATGAACAAGGTGTTTAAGACGATGCAGATGGTGATGGCGAGGTCAACGAATGGATCCATCACAATCAGATTGACGATGTGCTTCACTTTCAACCAGGGTTCCCAGCAGTCCCAGATCAAGAAAGTGTTAGCGAATCGGTACCAGCAAGGTGGACATTTCTGCCTGGATTCCTCGAGTTCTGGAGGGAAGAGAGAATTATAGAGCCGTTATTTTGGCTATTGCTGGGAACAGATTTCACTGAAAATCAAGTCTTAATTTTTTCAGCTCGAAACCTCAAGACACTGAGCTTCGCCTCAGGAAAAAATACTAAATATGTATCAACGAGCATTTCATTCTGGTCTCCTTGCCTCCTTGCTTCAAACCAGTATAGAAAAGCATTGACGTATTGAGTGTTAAATTTTCGGGAGGCACTGCAGCAGAAGTGCTGGAAAAATAACATAACGAAATGTCTATCAAATACACATTGTTTGCCTAACTTAGCTACCTGACTAAACCTTGGGAATATGATGTCTACAACAACATCTCTCTGACTTTTTGGAGAAGAAATGCATTTTAGAGCACTCTAAATTCTGATTTTTGTAGGTTTTCAGGACAATTTTATGAAAAATTTACAAACACCCTGGAATTGGACAGTTTGGTTATATCAGTCAACTTACCCTAGTTACTCTGCCTCACTTTAAATGTTTGGACTTCTATGTCTGAAAAATGCCCTGCATGTCCAATGTAAGTCCCAAAACATTCTGATATTTATAATAGGTATATCCCAGAATGTTAGATGAGTTTTATCTCCGTTTTGTCTTCTTTCCTAGTCCCCCAGCCATCCAAAAAGGGAAAGGTGTGTAAACCAGACATGATATGTCAGATCCTTTTTACCAAACAAACTGGTCAGCCGATTAATAGGTCAGCTGTGTTTCCCTCTCTCCTCTGATCGACACGTCAGTTCCTCTTACAATCACAATAGACACATGTGCCGCAGGATTTTGTGCAAGAGACCCAGAGCCTGATTCTCACTCTCATATTCCACCTCCCCACTTGGGAACAGCGCACACAAATTTGAAGTTAGGGAGGACAGTGTGCAGGTTGAATTGAGGCATGAGATGGCAGAAGAGGCAAAAAAAAAATTGCTTTTGAAGTCAACGAGGAAAAGGATCTGAAGAGCACGAAGCTAGCGGCAGCCTAAATAAAACGGCTCTGACCTCAGAGGTGCCAGAGTGAGTCTCGGGCTTCCTTCTTAGCTGCCTGCATAAGGCCATGTGCCACACATCTGCATTTCTAAGATTAAATTTTGACTGCAAAGAATAGAGATAGAGACTAATTTTAAGTGAAAGCACCTGTTGATAGTGGTCTCTCTATAATTCAGTTGAAGTCCTTTCTTGGAAAATTGATCTAATTGGCTATCTTTCTTTAGAGAATAGGAGGAAAGATGCCTGCAGGGGAAATGAAGAGGAAACTACCTTACAAACAGTAATAGTTCTACAGAACAGAAACACTGCCATTGAAGTCCCCAACTTTCTTCACATATTTTGGCTTATACACACAGTTTTATTGATCTACGTAGTAATTCAGTGACTCAGTAATCTTTTTTATATAATTATAAAATATTTAATAAGTATTTATTAAATACTTACTATGTATCAAGCACAGTGCTGAGCACTAAGGTAGATATAACATAATCAGATCAAAGTCCCTTTCCCAACCAGAAGAGGAAGGGAGAACAATATTTTTTCCCCATTTTACTGATGATAAAACTGAGGCACAGAGACTTGCCCAAGGCCACACAAACAGGCAAGTGGCGAAGTCAGGACTAGAATCACAGTCCCATGTTCTTTCTACTATGCTATTCTACCTCCACAGTAGCCTTTTATTTTGGGGATGGATTTTTATTATATAGTCTCTATTTTCTTGACCTAAAAAGGTCTTCCAAACATACCTTCCATCGTGTTGGTTAATATGCTGGCTATACTCATTGCTCTTTGCCTTCCAGATGGGTCCTCTAGCAATTCCATGGAAATCTGATAGGAACTTAACCTTCTCTTCCTCACTTCAGTTTCAGTAGTTGTGCCCTGCAAAGAAAATACTGATGGCTCAAACCATCATCTTCGGTGGCATAGCAAAACAACACCCAGCAAGAACTGTGAATAAGAGAACCATGCTTCATGCAGTTTTATATGTAGTGTATGTCTTTAAATTGATAATTTTATTATAAACTTGAGCAAACTTTTGACAGGGATTCACCTATCTATTGAATAACCTCTGGGTACGAGCATCGTTTTACAATAAGTTTTCTATCCACCTATCAGTTGCAAGAATAAAGAGAAGTCTATTAATCTGCGGTCATTAGGCAGTGTCTTATTTGCATTCAGATTTATAATTATTGACCCCTTAACCAAAATAATCTGTTCAGTTCAAATGAGCTTTAATTTCCTTGAAAGAGGAAAAAAAAAAGCTTGAATTAAGTGTCCTTAAAACTGATCTTTTTTCTTTTGGGGGAAATATTGACTTAAATACCTCAGGATACCAACAGGCCTTGCTATTTATATAGTCTCCTCATCCCGTCATTTTTTCTTTCCTCTTTTCCCCTCAGGCTCTTCATAGTTTTCCTATATTTTCCTTTTCTAGTTCCCCTTGTTCCACTTTTTTTAGTAATATTACCCCTATTACTACTAATAACTGTGGTATTTAAGTGCTAACTATGCACCAAAATTGTACTAAGTGCTGGGATAGATATAGTACCATCAGCTCAGGCTCAGTCCCCATTCCACATGGTGCTCACGATGAAAGGGGAAGGAAGATGAGGAGTCCTAGTCCCATTTTACATGGAAGGTAACTAAAGCTCAAATTAAACACAGCATATCAGTGGCATGAGGGATTAGAATCCAAGTTTCCTGACCCCCAGTCTTGTGCTCTTTCCACTGCGCAATGCTGCTTTAAATAGTCCCCTTCCTGGGAATTATTTTAGCTGTCCCTTCTTGGTCTCCTTGTCTGTGTGTCCCTTTCCCTTTTTCTGTTTTATGTGGCGATAGCACCTTCTCGTCCCTATCATTCTCTTTCTCACCGACTGCTTCTTTCATCTCACGCTACCCCACGCCGCAGCTGAAGACTTAAAGCTTGACTGCATTTGGGAAAGGCTCCGGAGATGGAGGGAAAAAAACGCTCTTCTCAATCCTTGCCTTAGCCTTGGGGTCCCTGCCAAACCACCTGGCTCAGAGCTGGGTCCAGCCTATCATTCAGGAGCTTATATTAAGTAGGACTTTTTTAATACATCAAATTTGTACAACAGGATGTGGATAGGCTTCCTGAGCTGTTCTCTAGATGTGAATTTCTGCCCTTTGCTACTGATTAAATATTTACTTTACTGGGTTTCAAAGCACTGTGTGGTGTGCTGGTGTGATAATTACGGTAGTTAAGTGCTTACTATATGTCAAGCACTGTTCTAAGCACTGGGGTAGATACAGGTTAGTCGGATACCGTCCCTGTCCCACATGGGGCTCAGAGTCCAAGTAGGAGGAAGAGCAAGAATTGGTATAGATGGACGATAATCAGAATCTCTTTATTGGGCTTTCAATAGACTGGGGGGAAGAAGCAGTGAAATGGCTAACTAGCCATTTTACTACTGCACTGTAATAAGATATACATTCTGAACAACGACAGTGCTATAAAAAAATTTAAAACTAAAGTAATAACCACAGAATGCAATTTAATGGTTATTCATGTATGCGCTGTACCAAGATTGGAAATCCCAGAGTACACGGAAGGGCGTAACTTCACAACTCCTATTGCTAATAGGAGGATAGTGAAGGCTCGGGAACTAACTGGTCATTTGACCCTCATAATTTTAAGTGATTTTGCAGGCAAGTATCAATTTCAGGCTGTGAAAGAAGGGCTTTCGTCTTAGTGTTTTAAAGGGATAAGATCTGGGCAGGGCCTGTGATTGGTCATTTGACTAGCAGTTTCCATCTTTCGGGCTTCCATTTACCCAGGCACAGGAAGAGGAAGAGAACTGGGATCGACTGACTGACTGAGTAGGGCGGGACTGGTGTGGCACTGCAGAGCATCCCCTGATGTGCCCGGTACTAATTTGCCTATAATGTCAGTAGTAGCTGGTTTATCTATTATCACCTCTGGCGGAAGCTGTCCAGTAGGTGACGTAAGGGTTGATGGTCCACCCACCAAGGACACCACACCATTGCAATCCACAGTGCTGTGCATCTTCCCGTTTGCTGGAAGCACCGGCACCATCCTGGATGACATACTGGCCTGACTAACGTTACTGTTGCGCCGTTCTCCGTGTCTGTGCGGCACGAAGAGGGAGTCTCTCCTGCTCTCGTTGTCTTCAAAAGTGCTGTGCTCGTCATCGGCAAAGTCATTTTCTGAGCCGACATCCTTTGCTCGACCTCTGAAGCTGAAAAGGCTCGTTTTGCTATTTCGCCTTGGGGAAAACAGGGAGCCGCGGATGCTCAACAAGGACTGCGAAGGGAAGAGAACAGAACAGAAAAGACGAGGAGAATAATCACGGTCTGGAATCCTGAAATTGGAAATATCAGTTCACCTGAGTGTACTCCTGTATTTTGGTCCAGGAGGATGAGGGGGTTACAAGTGTAGGGGACTGTAAATTTGAAGAAGGCTTTTCTAAAATTAATGCGATGTTGATTTGAATTTAAAATATTAATCAAAGACTTGTCCTCCAATTGATCTTGTCAGGAAGAGGCTCTCCTACTCCCCTTGAAGAAAAAGATTCAACAACCTTATACTCCAGTTCACCTCCCACCTAGCAGGGAATGAGCAAACAGGCTTTTTCGGAAGACAGGGGAGAACCTCCTCCTGCTAGCCCTGCCCCAGATTCTCAGCTGCTGGTCTCTGAGGTTGCAGAAACTCAGGTTCCCTGCAGCCCTTGTGTGACAAAACACGGCCACACCTGCCTGCTTAGAGGCTAGGCTTGGGAGAAGGAAATTCTTTCTCTACTCCCTTATGGCGATGAAAGAGAGCTCTTTCTTTTGCATTTCCAGAGTTCTCATTAGGTTTTTAACCTCCTCACGTACAGAACACTCACTCCCCATTCCCAAAGGTCATTGGCATGCGCTCCCAGGGATGACAAAGAATTAAATCAGTTTGCAACAGCGTCAAAGTCACAGTCTCTGGGGTTGGACTGGCTCCCGGGTTGCTGGAAGGATCCTGGTGGTCTGGGACCCATGGGAAGTTTTGGCCCAGTCTAGGTGGTGCCTGGCTCCTAATGGGCCTTATTAGCTTGGAGCAAGCAAGGAGCCTCTTGGAGCCAGCCAGTAAGGAGGATGATGGATGGAAGTTGAGGAGCTTCTGCTCTGCAAATCATCCCCCCACAGCTCCCTTCCCACAGGATTTCATGCCCAATTTGTCTGGAAATAATTTCAGAGCCCTGGCACCCACCAAAAAGAAAAAGAGAGCTGATGGAAAAGGCCAGCCTTATTGGCCAGCCAGAACCTGTTTATGCATCTGAGGGTCATTAGTTGTCCCTCTAATCCGCCACACACTTATACCTGCAGCAGTCACCGGATAAATTCATTTTTTTTTAATTAAGATTTGGAATCACAGTATAAATCACAAGTGGGATGGCCTAAAATGTTATGTACTAAGATACTGATAGCAATTACGAGAAAAAGACAACCAGGCTCTGCTGGTATCTCTTTAATTACAGTTCAATAAGCAGGCTAATATAATGAAGCTCCTCTTTTTCTCCTCCTACTCTCGGTTTCTCTCTTTCATCCTCCTATGTTTTATTAAGCACTCAAAAACAATGAAGTATTCTTGAAAAGAATATTTAAGAGTAGCCCACTTTTGTGAACAAATTAAATAAGCCCTGAAATGAAAACTCAGAAAAAAAGCACTAGATTGGCCTAAATGATTGTGTCTGTCAATTCCAGATTTGTAAATGCTTTTCAAGACCCCTGGGCTGGAAATATTTTAATCAGGTCGCAAAATATCAACATTGGCCGGATCCACAGGTATTTAAGGCCTTGCCTCTCCCTACTAACTGTGCTACTAACTGAAGCTCTGTTTACTGCATCCCATGTTCAACAATCCAAGCGCCTGCCTAACATCAACTGACTCAAGAAATACACTCTTCATAAAAAGCAATAAATCCTAAGTCCACTATCTCTCTTCCATTAGGCTCTTCCCATCTGCTTTTTTTAAAGTCTTTCCCCAAGTGGACTAGAGATTATTTTCATCCTACTCCTTGCCTGCACAACAGACTACAGTTCGGCAATGTTCCTAAAATAGATGCCCAGAAAATAATGCTGGAAAGATCTTCCTTCAGAGACAGAATCATTCCTTCTGCTGGAATGCTATGGACTTTCTGAGGAGAGATCACTGCCCACTCAAACACGACCTAAATCACCAAAAATTAAATCTGTTAATGTTTTCATTCCATCCCATAATTCCCATGTTCCCAACAGGAGTGTGCCTGCTTTCTGGCAATGCCGTAGCTTCTGGCTGATCTTGACAGTATGGTCATTAAGGATTATGCGATTCAAACTATACTCCAAACACTTCCTATCTTTCTCACATACACACACACACACACTTTAATATATGTCTGCCTTTTAAAAGTTCAACTCAATCCTGGGATTGATATGAAATTTCTATTCATTCTCAGAAAGTAATAATGAGGTCTGTTAACCCAACCTTGAATTCAGGGGAAGCTAAGGGAAGAAAACAAAACCTAGCAAAAATAAAGCACTAAGAGATGCATTAGAGGTAAGGGACCATCCTCAGCTATGTCATCCCTAATCGCATGAAAAACAGGATGTTTATGCTTTGAGGTTTAGAAAACAATGTACTATGAATTTCTATAACTTAGACAAATCAATCCATCAACATCTGATATTTCTTTCAAGCCCCTTTACTCACTGTGACGTGAAATTCAATGGGCATGCCTCTTTGCCATATTGTATGTCTTAGTGATTAGCTCTAGTTTGAGCGAACATATTTATAGTGATTAATTATTCATGGTTATGTTATAATTTATTCCTACATAATTATTCTATTGTTATATACCAGTTACATGAATAGTCTCACACTTCCTCTCAAATGAATTACTGTAATGTTCCTTTATGACATTCAACCTCATCTCATTAGGGATGTAATAAAAGACATCATCACTAATTGGTTAAGGACACCTATTGTTTGTTTTTGGAGTAGATCTCAGTAGAGATCTTAGAATTCAGATTATTTTTCAGTTTCTCAAAATCTCTTGAATTCACTTGGAATAGTTTTCTGTGATTTGTCACACTAAGCAGAGAAAGGTTTTTTGCACATAGCAGAGCTGAATTTCTGCTGACCTTGAGCTATTCATAGGGTTAAGCACACTACAAAGTACAGTCTATAGGCTGGAATAACATGGCCAGTCTTGTACGTTTCAAACACCAATGGCGACCACTTTCAAGATTTCTATCAGAGCACTGAGGTTTCTTTTGAGGGCCTCACACCCTTCAGTTTAGTATTGAATAAAGCCAGAGGGTTAGGTCTCCGTTACTCCCTACCACTGAACTGTGTGATCTATGTGGCTGTTCATGGTCATGTAAACCCCCTGCCAAAATTCTCAACACACCTGTCTTATGCCAAGATGTTGTCCACCATACCACATTTTTTTTTTCAGGATCCGCAGTCTCTTTAGGGTCCAACAGTCACCATTTATTAGGAGACCCCACTGCACAGTCTTTCCCTGTTCCCTTGTCTATGACATTGTTCCCTTCAGATTGATTTTTACTGACCCATTTTACCAATTTACCTTTCAGTTGCCCTTTCTAAAATTTCCCCTAAGAAGAACCTGGCTTTGGAAAGTGGTACCCCTAAGGTGCTGAAGAGCAGACACAAAAAATAGATGCTGCTAAAGGTTCAGGCCAAAACACATGAAAAGCAGAGGAAGGAAGGAGGAAAGGTGAAGGGACAAACCAGAAATTTAAGGAAAGGGTAGTAGATGGTAGTTTCCTGAAATCGAGCAATCTGCTAGATGACACCCAGGTTCCAACCTCATAACAGCTTTGGGGTGTCTTTAGACTGCCACAGATAACCATACGGGGCTTGGGACAACCTAGACGGTTTAGGGAGAGAGAGGTGAAGAGTCGTGAACTTCCCTGCTGGATCCAGGAGGGTAGAGATGGATCTGGGGTGAGATCTGGACTTCTGGAGATCTGTTTTGGTTCTTCTGAATCCCCAGGTAAATCTCAAACCACACCAAAGTCATCCTAAGATCTCAAGGGACCCAATCCATATCCCAAAGATACAAGGATTGTAAGCTCCTTGAGAGCAGGGATCATGTCTACCTACTTTATTGTAGCCTCCCAAGTCCTTAGTATGGTGCTCGGCACACAGTAAACACCAAATAAATACCACCGATTGATTGATTGGCTAACCAACGGCTACCTTTCGGACTGATGGCCAAAAGCAATGAAAGTGCCATGGCAACCACACATGGCACCCACAGCTAACCCCCGTGCCACTGTGGTAACACATTCAATTAATTCATACTTTGCCCTAAAATTGACCACAAAGAAAACCCCCTGTGGATTCAGGACAGAGCTACTAAGAATTGATGCTACGATAAAATGGCCACTTTGGGGTTCTGTTTTGCACTACAGTAGCACCTTCCATCCTGAGAGGATGAGGAAAGACCAGACCTTTTAATTATCTAACTATATTTGAATACTAAAAATATTACCACAGAATTTTCTTTTGGCCATATGATAAAAGTATAATGATTCTAAAGAACATTCCTGTGTCTTGGAATGATCTGCTCCAAGTTGCCATCATACTATAATTAATAATAATAATTGTGGCATTTGTTAAGCCGTTACTATATGCAAAACACTGTACTAAATTCTGGGGTAGTCACAATATCAGCCAGTCAGACACAGTCCCTGTCTCCTGGAATTTACAGTCTAAGTAAAAGGAGAACAGATTCTGAATTCCCATTTTACAGGTAAGGAAACTGAGGTAGAGAGAAGTTAAGTGACTTATCCAAGGTCACACCGCAAGTCAGTGGCGAAGTCAGAATTAGAAACCAGGTCTTCGGACTCCCAGGCCCGTGATCGTTCTACTAGGCCATGCTAGTATCCACGGTTACGTGTGTGATGCACTATTTTGAAAATTCAGTTGCCAAAGCAACTGGTAAAATGTGGTACCTTGAAATAGGAACTCAAAATCAGAAGTGGTTACTCTAAATGTGAACAGTTTATTTGCTATCAATCCCAATTCCAAAGAAGTCTCGTCTCTCAACTGACAGTTTCTATCCTGTTTCCAGAGTTTTCAGGAATCAGGAGTCCTGTAACATCCAAATAGTCCTAAGTCTTTTTCTGGTTAAGACTCCAGTGGTGTGAAAAGAGAGACCTAGTCATTTGAACATGTGATGGCTTTTTTGTCCCCCCCCACCAAACACACTTTTACTTCTTCAAACTGACCCTTTAATGCAGGATGCTCTATATCTGAAAACTTCCATTTCTGACATTGATCTAAGTAAATTTTATCACTTCGAGTCAATCCAATGGTTCAACTGATCCTATCAATCAATTAAGCATTTTCTGTGTGCAAAGCACTGTACTAAGTGCTTGGGAGAGTGCAATATAACAGAATTGGTAGACACCAATGAGCTTGCAGTCTAGAGGCCAAACTTAGTGAGGCAAAATGGAATTGTGCCGTGTATATTAGGAAGACTCATCTAGGAATGAATGATGGCCTTCAGAATTTAGGACCTAAATGTTTTCCTATGAAGGTTTTTGAGAGCACATGAAATAAGATGGAAACTGTTTGTCCCACATCATACAAAACAAAAAATAACCAAATTATCTCTGTGCACTCTAGACAAGTCAGGAGCATGAAGAGATGTTTACTATTCACATTTACAAAGAATGATGACATAGCATGTTTTACTTGGAGTTGGTTTGTTGGAGGAAAGCGAAAGATGGTACAACCACAAAGAAAATTGCCATTTGTGAATGGAAAAAGTATACAAGAATTCTAAGTCAATATTTTCTATTTTCACATTGGTTTTGCTATTTCTTTTAGGACAGTTCCCTCCTTTCTAAGTGTGAAGACACAAGAATTGGTTGGTTATTAATTACAAGCATGCTAATCTGATTTTTTAGGCTGTGTGAAAGTGTGACAAAATCTTATTTCCAATCCCTTGCATTTGGCAAAATTCCCAAGTGTTTGCTGACAGAGAGCAAGAATCATCTTCTAAGCTAAAGTATATCACCTGGAATACATGTTCAGAAAAATATAATGATTAATCATTCAGGTGGCAATCTTTTTTTTTAACTTGAGTTTTGGTGGCTGTCCATTATCTCTAAAAACATTTACAACTCTTTTTGGAATTACTGTACTGCCATCTTTGATTTCAGTGGACAGGCCTGGGCATGCTCCTCCTTGGACCGTGAGCCCATTGTTGGGCAGGGATTGTCTCTATCTGTTGCCGAACGGTACCTTCCAAGCACTTAGTACAGAGCTCTGCACACAGTAAGCGCTCAATAAATACGACTGAATGAATGGGCATTTGACCAAGATACAACTTGTCAATCAGGCTTCATGGTTTCGTGAGACCTGTCGGTGACTAGTCTACCTCTAGATGAAAACCTACGACCTAGCCAACTCACCCAGGACAGCCTAAAGAGAATATGCTGCATAACATAGCAATCTGGAAAACTAGCAATGCCACATACGTTCACATAATAGAGTCCCCATTAAAATACACTTAGCTGAAGGCAAAGACACTTCTTTTTCAAAACCTGTAAATCGTAACAGTCTACAAGTCATAATTCCTGATTGTGAGGGTGTAATTTCCATGACAACTCAGAACAGATTATAACTACAGGACTTGAAAATACCAACAACAGCATCAGGAGATCAGATGTGAAATCATCTCTTACAGCAGAAATTTCTGAAATAGATTTGAGTTTGTAGACCATTTTCTCCTCAAATGGAAACATCTGTGGCAGGCTAACTGAAAATACAATGATGCCCATTATAAAAAATTCTTTTTGAAGACCATGATTTCCTTAAAAGAATTAAATTACAATAGTGCGTGTTCTTTCCCCTCCCTTTTCCATGCAGTGAAATCTCAATTGCGTTGCCACAGCTTCCTCACAAATTAGATTATGAGCCTACAGTAGCATATTTCAAGCAGTAAAGGTCTGTACCTGGTGAGGAGAAGAGAATCTCTTTTCATAGGTCAGTCGGTTTCCATCCGTGGAGAATCGGAAACTTCTTCTTCTGATACTGTCTTCGGATTCGGATTTGGGGAAGTTTTCGCCCTCTCCTTCGTCCTCTCCTGCACACTGCTCTTTCTGTTTTCTCTTCTTCCTTCTGTTCCTCCTTTCTTTAGCACTCTTTGAACTCAACTTCGATGCTTCCGAAGAGCTTTCCAAGAGCTCCCCTAGCCCACCTATTCCACTGAAATCTCTTGACGCAGCTGCTGCTGCTGCTACTGCCTATTGTACCACAAAGTCATACACTTTAGCATGCAGAACTTTGAAAACATCACAAAAAAATCAAACGACATTCCATTCTACTTATCTAAAATTCGAGATAAGGGGGGAATTAAATTAGTTCTATTCGTTCAATTCAGTTTTGACATCAGTTTCCCTTCAATGAAAATGGGATGGAAAGTGAGCCCAAGCCTCCCAACACAGAAGACAACAATCAGCAAACAGAACAGGCAGGCTGTGCGTTAAAGCAGAGATTTCCTAAATGGATCTCCACTAGCCTGAAAGAGTTATTGCTGCTTCTCAGATTTTTAAGGTATTTCCACTGAGTATCTTTATGACTAGCAGAATATGGCCAAATGGATATAATTAGGTCACCCAGATGTCATATGGGTTCCAAATTACACTGAATTTCCAAGACCATCCACAAAAAAATAAAACGGCAATACACTCAGAAGGAAAATGCATACTGTTACAATAATGTGATCACTTTTGTCCCCCAACCTTCCAACTTCAAACATCCTGAATTGTTTTCAAGCTCTATCAAGCACGCCTGAAAGGCAGCCAGTTCTCAGGGGCAATTTAGCAAGCGCTGTGTGAGGAAGAATGGCTTGGTGTCGGGCCAGTGAGAGTTGTGCAGCTAAATCTGCAAAGGGCAATCCACCTAAAGAGCCCCAGCTTTAAGGACGCATTTCACTGGTCCCTGTCTTGGAGTCTGCCTGGGAGAGAGCATTTTGGGCCACCTGGCTCTCTGACCTGGCCCTTCATTCTTCTGCCTCCCCACAGAACCTCAGGGCAATGCCCACCATCTCTACAGGCTGTACAGGCATTAAGGGACCAGCACAGAACACAAGTGGTAGCTGAACATCAGGAATCACACGAGAGAATATAAACTTACCACCATCAGTGCCCCAAAAAACACTGCCTACGTGACTTAATTTTAATGCCTTTCAGTCCTTGTTTGTTAAATGGGTTAATGAAAACTAGATGCCAACCAGAAAACTCTACATGGCACTTATGTGTGTGGGCCTATTTGGCCAATGGATTCCTTGAGGAAAGTATATAACGCCTGAGTCAACCCCATGGGTATGTAGCTCTCTTTTTAAAACTGTATTTATTAAGAGATTACTATGTTTTAAGAACTGGGGTAGACACAAGTTCTTCAGGCCAGATATAGTTCCTGTCCCACATGGGGCTCGCATTCTAAGTTGAGGAAACTGACGCGCAGAGAAGTTGACTGACTTGCTCAACATCACACAGCAGGCAAGTTCAGGAGCTGGAATTTGAACCCAAGTCCCTCCTTTATCCATTAGATCGTGCTGTTTCCCTAAACAGCTCTTCTGGGGTATTTTCAAAGACTTTCTCTATTTTGATCGGCAAACATTTTCAACTCAATGTTCACAGTGAGCTCCCTTGCTCTAATGCCCAAACATAATCAGACACATATGTCACTATGATGAAAGTTCCCCCAAAATTTTCTGGTATGTGAATGAAGATCTGCATGTGATGATGTAAAGTCCCTCACTGCTAGCCCCGATTATTCCATGTTGGGTCCACAAGAGTTATCTAGCCAGCATTTTGAACTCACTGGCACATCTTACTACAGAGACCCAAAAGTAATCTTTTAGGCTCTACCAAATCCTCCTAATAGCTGGCTAGTGGGGCTGATTTGATTTTGAAAGTGATGAAATGTGAATTCTGCAAATTCTTCAAACTGAAACCCAGTGTCAGTGTCAGTATGGCTTAACCAGGCAAAATAAAGACAAAATTTAAATAAGCAAAATGAGAATGAAGGGGCTGGGCCTGTTTAAAGCCATGATGTTTATGTAAATATCCAAGAAAAAACTCAAGAGATCAGAGCCCCCTATTGGTCTTATTAATTGAACACGGAATGAGGTGATTAAGCTTTCCAACCCTAATCTCGTTATTCACATTATACTTCTTTTAATCACCTCCAGAGTTAATTCAGGCTAAGTCATGTGTCTCTTTTCCTATTTGAGGAGCTAATGCTCAGTGCTTCAAATTTCAAGCTAATTTCTAGGGCAAGAGAAAAATACTTCAGACAACGTCCGTTGGCTTTCCTTCTCTAATTCAGAGTTCTTTGTTCCACTCTGTGAAATTGGGTGAACCTTTTGAAACCAGTCACTCCTTTCATTCAGTATGTGTAAATATTGGACTATCTCCAGATGTGCCCCACAGTTAATGTACAACTGCCACTGCCTCCAACTATATTATGAACCGGCATTCACCCAAACCTCCGCTTCCTTTGGCTGTGAAGAACGTAACTGCTGTTCCTTTCCCAGTTGACACCTTAAATCCCAGATTTTTTTAATGCTGGTATGAAAGGATTAACTATTGCATACCTATGAAGATAGCTTTATATGAACTCAATGCTCATATATTTTCTCAGTGTTGCCAATCAGTGGTCGCTTAAAATAGGCGGGCTGATGTCCGCATTTGCGAGACAGATCTATTCAGTCGTACTTTCTGACTGCTTACTGTGTGCAGAGCACTGTAATAAGCACTTGGGAGAGAACAATGTAACAGAGTTGGTAGATGCATTTCTTGCCCACAAGAGCTTATCTACTCACTCGTTTGTCACTACAGAATCCTATTAAAAAACTCCCTTCATTGGTATTCATTAGTTTGTTGATTCTCGATTTTTCCTATCCATTTTTGAGCGACATCCATATCATTTTGTTTTCTCCCTTCTTCCTCAAATCCTTTTAGTCAAGTTTGTCTGATTTAGTTTGGTAGTCCATTGGGCTTAGACAATGCCACCCTGACTGCAGAGGTAACACGTGGTTAACTATCAAGAGACATTAAATGAAAATTGTAACACTGAGTTGAGTTAATATAGAAAGAATGGCATAGTGATATTCAGTTCAGTGAAACATTTTCTCAAATTATGTATTCCCCGGGATCTCAGATTTGGCGATTCTGGTTGGCATCATGTAACTCTTGGGAAAATATACTTTAGAATAGAGGTTATGAACTTCATTACTCAGTCCCAAAAAGTGTTAACTCATTCCTTGGAGTGAGACTGCTGCTCTATCTTTTGCCAATATACTGTAAAACCAAATTCCTGGACATCTGACGATTAGATCCGGAGACACTGTCTTGTTAAAGTGTAGGAAATTTGAACGTCTTTAAATGATGGCATGCCCCACCTTTATAGGGCTGCATTTCAGAAGAGGGTGAAGTGTCAATCTAAAATTGCAAATGGTCTTTTCTTTTTCGTTACACCTTTGAAGGCTTTAAAATTTTATTTGCAGACAAAAATACCAAAATTACTTAATGCCAAAATAGCAAAGCATCGATTTCAACAGACATCCAGGAAATATATGGATAAAAAGACTTCATTCCCTTACCTGCATTCACTTCCATTTCCTTTTATAATGATGATGAAATCTGTTAAATGCTTACTATTTGCCAAGCACTAAGTACTGGGACTAGGCACAGTACAATCAGATTAACCTTTCTAATGGATCGATCCTATTTTGACCATTGAACAAACTGAAATACTCAAAGTATATCAAGTCATTGGCCGGCCCCACCCATCAGAAAACTTGAAATAATTCTAGGGCAGATTTTCAATCGTAGATGGAGACATCGAGGTTAGAGATGCTAAACAATCCTCAGGTGATCTTTATAAATGGATACCACCTAACAGAGGAGCCCAGACCAGAGCATTGAGTCATGAGTGGCACTTTTTTAAGCAGCGGAATGGAACTATCCTATGCTATTTTAGGCACCCACACTGCTGGAACCACTCTGGTCCTCCCGGGTGGGGTTTCAAGAAGATTCATAATGTATACTAAAAGCATAAGGAGAGACCTGCCAAGGTTTCTGATCGGCCATAAAAAGGCTGCCTCCGGCCTGGCGCGATGGTCCGACTCAGGTAGCCGGTTTCTACCGGAAAGGCAGGCAAAGTGTAGGGTGGGAATACAAAAAGAGACAGTCCAAGAAGCACAAAAGTATTTCTGAGGAAAGTCACGTAGGCAAAAATTACACGGGTTCTTGGTTGCTGGGATTTGGAGGTTTAAGCCTTATGCAGAAGAGGATGCTTATGGATCCTTTCCTGTTTCATTTTCCTCACTCTTCCCTCTCCCACCCATAGTCTTTCTGCCCGACCTTAGACCCAGGATCCTACAGCTGCCTGTCACCAGGGCTGTTCCACTGCAGGTCAGAATCAACACTTCTTAATCCAGTGACTCAAACCCATCCAGGCTAGCTCCCTCCCTTTTTGAGAGGGACGGTACACTTGTCATAAACAGAGGGAATAAAAGAAGTGTTGGGGAGGGTACCAGGATATAATTGGCTATAACTCTCTTGTATACACATGGGCTATGAGGTCATCCAAGCCCCTGGACCATGTTCCCCACTCATTTCAGGACAAGCTTGCTGTCTTTTGTTTCTACTTTAAAATGTAGAAATTTTACCACGGCACAGTAAACACTGACTTGAGTTTGCCAGAAAAAGGGGTCCAGCGTCTAGTTAAATAGGTTTCATACATGAATATTTTTAGATATTCCCGATTTAAAAAGAATCTTGTTAAATTTCCAATATCTCAAATAGTTGCTCATCTGCTTTTTTGGATTTCACAATAAGATACGAACCCCATAATAGTAGCATTTGTCTACTATCACTCTACCTGAGCTTCCTCCTGTTGCTTTTTGAGCTGCTCCAGCATCTGCTGAAATTCAGCCTCTTTCTGCTCTGCTTCTTCCATGGTGGCCTGATTCTGTTCTTCGTAGGCCATGGCGACCACAGCCAGGATTAAGTTCACCAAGTAGAACGATCCCAAGAAAATCACCAGAACAAAAAATATCATGTATGTCTTCCCTGCAGCACGGAGTGTCTGGAAAATACAAATAGGTTCCTCAGTTTTGAAATCTGAGGGCACAATTAAGTGCATTAAATCGATGAGGTAAGCTTTGCCTAGCGCTCACCAGCTGGTAAAGGTTTTCCCAAAAGTCCTGAGTCATCAGCCGAAATAGAGACAAGAAGGCCCAGCTGAAGGTGTCAAAACTAGTGTAGCCGTAGTTGGGGTTTCGACCAGCTTTCATACATACGTATCCTTCTGGGCACTGGCTGAAAGTCAAATGAGAAAACAAGGTCTAATTTGACAAGGCATTCCAGTCTATTCTGAATTTCTGAGTTCCATTTCAGGACAGATTTTCTCATTTTTCCTTGAACTGCAGCGAAAGTTTCCCCTATCGCCCCCACAGTTGAAATTTAATTGAAAAACCATAGGAAAAAAAATTCTGAAACGTTAACTACTGAGCAAGGGAGGATTAAAATGAGCAACCAGCTCAAGTGCTTCTTTTACGGTGGGACATCTTTATTTTGGGCCACATTCACGAGGGCCAGTGTAAACGTTGAGCGATCAGAACAACTGAACATGACTCACAGCCGATCTGGATAAGCTGTTCAATTGGCTGCCTCCAGTCAGTCAATCGTATTTACTCAGCGCTGACTGTGTGCAGAGCACTACGCTAAGCGTTTGGGAGAGTCCAATATAACAGACACATTCCCTGTCTACACGATGAATAAAGGGAGCAAGTCAGGGTGACGCAGAAGGGAGTTGAAGACAAGGAAAAGAGGGCTTAGTCAGGGAAGCCTTCTTGCAGGAGATGTGCTTTCAATAAGGCTTTGAAAGCGGGAAAGTAATTGTCTGTCGCTTATGAGGAGGCCAGAGGTCACAGGAGCGAGGTAGGTTAGATAGACGGACAGTGAAAAGGTTAGCGTTAGAGGAGCAGAGTGTACGGGCTGGGCTGTAGTAGGAGAGTAATGAAGTGAGATAGAAAGGGGGAAAGTGACTGAGTGACTGGGCGACTTCTTGGCTGGATGCTCAGGGCTGCAACATCTAGTTCCAGCCTCGGGCGGGGAGCGGGCACTAGCCCTCCACCAATTGTACTAGTTCATAGCACTTGCCTTCCTCCAACTTTCAGAAACATTCTGGATTAGTTCTGGCTCCCTTTCTACTCTTGAGCTACACACCTCCACCTGGAGAACTCATTCAATCCCATGGCTTCGACTCCCCCACCTCCACACTGATGATTGCCAAATTTATACCTCCTACCTGGCCCTCTCTCCTCTGCAGTCTCGCATTTCCTCATGCCTGCGGGGATCTCTATTTGGGTGTTCCATTGACACCTCAAACTTAACACATCCACAACAGAGCTCCTCATCTTCCTGCCCAACCTCTGTCCTCCCCACCACTGTAAACACCACCACTATCCTCCCTCTCACAAGCCCGTAACCTTGGCATTACCCTCAACTCGTCTCTTTCATTCACCCCCACATATTCAATTTCAACCCAATATTCAACATTCAATCCAATTTCTACCTTCACGACATCACTAAAATCCATCCTTTCCTCTCCGTTCTAACTGCTACTATCTTAATCCAAGTACTGTACGCTCACCGTAGGCAGGGAACGGGTCAACCAACTCTGTTATATTGTACTCTCTCAAATGTTTAATACAGTGCTCTGCACACGGTAAGCGCTCGATAATACAATTGACTGATTGATTCCTGGTCTTGTTAACAGATGGCCCACCCAGTGTTTGCCCCCAGTTGGTATTTCCACTTTCCAACTTCCATCCCTCCCCTCTCCAAGTGGAAGAAGCGTGGCAATGGAGCTCTGTCTTCCCTCCCCGCCGCCCCCACACAGTGGGATTTAGTTTTTAACATTCCTTACCCTGCATCTGAGCTATTACCACACAGCAGAGCATCTCTTTGTCCTTCCAAAACATAAAAATGACCTGTTATAAAGAGAACAAATATTTTATGTCAATTCTCTGCATATCCAGTCTAAACCCTAAAGTGTTGACCGTTAGTAGTGATATGTTTTTAGGCCAAACAAGACTTAGTTGAACCACTCTCTGGTTTCCACAAGAATACTTACTGCATGTGAAATTGTCCTACAGCATTCCTGAGATCAGAACAGATACCAATAAAAAGCTAATCAGAAAAAAAAATAAACTTCGGTCCACAAACAAATTAATATTTTGCAGTACTAAGCCTTACTTTCATCTTCAATATACTCCTTCCAGTTAAATGTGCTCATTGTTGTATTAGCAAATGTCCCATTTGTATCCATTGTGCTATTAAAGTAGGAAGTAATGTTTATTTCGAAAGTAAAATTGCCTGGAGGCCACTGCAAACATTTGTTCCTCAGGTTGCCCATGAATAGCTGCAGGCCTATTAGAGCAAATACACTCAGACAAAACACAGTCAGGATCATTACATCGGAGAGCTTCTTCACTGACTGGATCAGGGCCCCCACAATAGTCTTCAAACCTGCACAGAGAGAAGAGTTGGAACAGTAACTCAGTCTTCCCCAGACCACACGGTCTTCCAACAGTCATGCAGAAGCCCCTCAAAATGAATGTTTGATTGGTGACACACAGAGAAGCTTCGCAAACAGCACGATGTCTTGTACAATAACCAGGAGCGGAAGATTTCGGTTTATGAACAGTGCATTTTCCAGATTCTCTATGTGCCAATTTTGATTCCAAAGCAGGACATTTTCTAAGTTTTGGTGTACATGCACTCAAGATCGGATAAAGAAAAATCTTCCCATTCTTTGTGGTTTTTCTTTTCTATTTTGTGCAACGCATTCTGTCCTCCAAACCATCGTAACACACTATTCTTCAGTAATTTAAAAACTAACAATGATTTGGAGAAGAAAAGAATTTCAAGATCGTAAAATTCCCCATGCAATGCCCATGCTATTTTTTCCTTCTACTTTCCCTTTCAGCCAAAAGAATCCATTTTTAAAAAAGCTTTCAATTTTCAGTCCTATGCATCTGCAATAAATGCTTAAAATCATATCAGTAAGAAAGCCAACAGCATTAAAAGCTTTTTGCTGAATGTGGAAGAGAAAACTTCACTTCTTAAATACCGAAAATATAGGTTAGTTTTGTTTTTTTTTTTACACGTCTCATGCAATAATCTGTTAAACTCAAAGGCTGATTTTGCACAAATGCATCATTACTCAAATGCAAGGAATTGCACTGAAATGATATTGCTGTACTGGAATTCCTGCATTTTTGTAATATGAATGGAAAGCAACAAGGCTTGCTTATGTGGAAAAGCTTTGCTTTTAACTTCCGTGGAACTAGAGTCAGCCTCAGTGTTTAACCTAGCTCTCACCTGGAATGACCGAAATAGTTTTCAACGCTCGGAGAACTCTGAACGTTCTCAACGCTGAGACATTGCCCAGGTCCACAAACTCTGTCACATATCTGTAATAGGGGAGTTCACACACAGACACAATGACAGCACACAAGAAACAGTTGGAGATACAAAGGACCTGTTGCTTTACACTGATCACTTCTTACCTGGAATTACAGAAATAGTTTTCAAAGCTCTCAAGACTCTGAAAGTTCGAAGAGCTGAAACATTGCCTAGGTTTACAAATTCTGTTACATACCTGTAGAATTAAATCAGAGTTATTCAGAATTTAGGCAGGGTTTAAACGACATCAAGAATCCATGCTGCGCTCTGCTTACAGACCATTTTGATTTTAGAAGATCAATTCATTGGAATTGCTACCAGTTGAAGTTTACCTTCCACTGAAGTCTGGATTGGAGGAATATCATTTTGTGGCTATTAATATCAGATAAAGTTATTTGAAGTGAGCCATGCTGGTCATTTATTTCAAAGGCTAATTAGTCCAAGCCTGGTGGGTGTGATATATTAGCAGGAAGTCAGAGAAATGGTTTCCAATCAGGTGAGCAAAGAGAATTTTGGACATGAAATTAGTGAACCATATCAGGCAAATCAATCGATAATATTTACTGAGCATTTACTCCATTCAAGCACCTTTAGTGTTTGGGAAAATAATGGCAGATTTAGTAGAAACAATCCCTACACTCAAGGAGTTAACAATCTAACATTATTTCTAGTGGCTGACAGTGCTAACTTCCCTAGGACATTTTAACATTTTAAAAAAAAGCACATTAGTCAGGTTTTAGGATGCTGTGGTGAAGTATAGAATCAGATCAACTAATTTTTACCAATCCTCAGAAATCAAATCTACAGAAAGTACATGCTTAGTAACAGCATGGCCTACGCTGCCACTAATTTCAGGCCCCTGAGCTTAGAGATTATTTAAATCACTTACGCCATCAAAATGACACTGAAATCAAGCCAGTTCCACGGATCTCTTAGGAAAGTAAATTCTTCTAAGCAGAAGCCCCTTGCCAGAATTTTTATAAGTGATTCAAAGGTATAAATTCCGGTGAACGTATACCTGCGGGGAATCATTCAAAATGAATTAACATTGCATAATTGTTCTGAGGTAGCTATATTTCTTCACTAAATGCTCCTTTCAAACATTTTCACAATGGGCATTAAATTCAGGACTTCGATTGGTCTAAGAAAGCCACACTTCTTACCCAGGAGTTTTTATATTTCCATACCAATCTTGTCAGTTTGTTTCTTTCCTGTCCGCTACTATAGAATAGACCAATAAATTGTTATTGAGAGACAAAAAGCAAGACTGACACAGAGACCGTGTACATTTGTCCTTTGCATTAAAAGATGATGTTGCTAAGATTTCAACCTGATTTTTAAATGTGACTCAGATGGACAATGCGGGACTGACAGTCCACCAATCCAGTCCCCACAAGATGCATGAAAAGATGGGCTTTTTGATGATATTTGTTAAAGCACTCACTATGTGTCAAACACTGTTCTACACGCTAGGATAGATACAGGTTAATCGGGACAGAGTCCCTGTCCCATGTAGGGTTCACAGTTTAAGTAGAAGGGAGAAGACACTGAATGTCCATTTTTCACTTAAGGAGGCACGAAGAAGTTAAGTGAGTTGTACAGGGCCATGACAGGCAACTGGCAGTGCCGAGATTAGAACCCAGGGCCTCTGGTTCCCAGGTCCCAGCTTTTTCCACCAAACCATGCTGCTTCTCTCTGCTGCGTTTTTGCATTTATTATCCACACAGTCCAAACTATCATTTTCAGTTGTGCTTCTTGGTCTCATGATCCTCTATATGCCTCTGCTCTTAAAGAGTCACCCCATTCCTAATTGCTGCATACCTTACTATCTGATTGTTGCTGAAGTTTTCAAGATTGTTTTATTGTGTCTACAACTTTTTTTGGCCTCCTTGCTTATGGGATCACACTTCAACTCAGCATACTACAGTTTCTTAGGGATTCTACTGGTCTAGTGGGAAAAGCAAGGGCCGGGGAGTCAGAGGAACTAAATTCTAATCCTGGCTTTGCCACTGGCCTGCTGGGTGACTTTCGACATGCCACAACTTCTCTTTGCCTCAGATTCTTCCTCTGTAAACTGTAGATTAATACCTGTTCTCCCTCCCTGATTATCTTTTATCTACTCCAGTGCATAGTACAGTGCTTGGAACACAGTAATTAACAAATACCACCATTAGTATGATGATTATTATTGTTATTACTATTATATTCACATGTCACATCCAGAAGAATTATGATGCAATAAGCATTATTTTGATGCTGGTGATTTGACTGGGTTCCAGTACTGCCTATGACCTTGTTTGCCACAGTGTTCAGTATACTACTGGAGATATGATATCCAGGGTACATCCAGATGTTGGAGGCGAACAGAAGGTGGGATGCTAGAACTCTTCTTTGGACCTTCAGTCAAGTATGAAGCTTGCTCCTACATTAATACCATATTTTGACTGTCAGTCACTCAGAGGACCAGTTGGCCTTACCCATACAGATACATATATATATATATATATATATGGATAAAGACATATATATGTATATATAAGTCTGTCATTGCTTTATTCGACAACATGGCCTGGTGGAAACAGTACAGGCCCGGAAATCAGAGGAACTGGGTTCTAATCCCAGCTCTGCCACTTGTCTTCTGTGTGACCTTGGGCAAGTCACTTAATTTCTCTGTGCCTCAGTTACCTCATCTGGAAAATGGGGATTAAGACTATGAACCCTATGTGGGACAGGGACTGTGTCCAACTTGATTATCTTGTAGCTACCCCAACGCTTAGTACAGTGCTAAGCACATTATATACATTTAAGAAAGTGTCATTAAAATATGTACTACCAAACTACAGGTTTCAGCTTTTCATTACTGAAGGATATTCTTGACCGTTTAATAGAGAATACTGAGAGCAGGCTTTAGGCTAATTGTTAATACTCTGCTTTTATGATTCTGAAAAGGTATCTAGAATGATCAGCAAATCTTCTAGTGGGCATGAGTCTACATCACAGTCATCACTGCTTAGTAATCCCTATATTACAAATTCAAGAACTTTCTGCAAGACTTCCACAAAGATGGTATAAATGAAACTAAACTTACCCCTGGTTCTTAAAACCAAGAACACTGAAATGCTCAATTATTTCAGTGGAAAGCCACTTATTCTACCATTATGCGATCTACCACTTCCAAAGTCTACTTAATTGAACAAATTTAAATACATACCTACCCATGATATCTGAATAAGAATGGATCGGCTTTCTGACAGTTGCTTATCTGAACTAGCCTCAGTCTTAGAATGGGCAATTGGCTTCCCATTGTTACTAGTAGGCGAGATTAACTCAGAGAACCTGGACCTAAATTACCCACCTCTCCCCTGGCACTCTTACACCTGAATGGAAGGAAGGGTTTAGGCAGTTTTAGCTCCCTTCACTCCCTCAGAGCCCCTGAGCGGGCTAGAGAAGAGTTATAATCACTTCTTTTCTCTTTTATATGGGGTTAGAGAAAGTCTGCCCTGATGATGTCTGAGCAAGTCAGGCCCTTTATTTCAAAGACAAAGAAACTTGCCAGAACCTAGCTGTACTTCCTGGAAAGCTAATATACAGGCTCAAAACAGAGGGCAGTTGGCTGTCGAAGGGGGCATGTTCTGTGGAGAGCAAATTGCTCTCCAAGGAAACGGGGCAGGGGGGGAGGGGGCAGATCACCAAGAGAGATTTCTACATATGCTGGATTCATAGACAGTCCTATGCACCAAGGATTACTCCATGAGGAATCATTCTAGTTCTTGGCACAGAAGTCTCATGGTTTAAAACAAAACAAAGCAAAATAAAACCCAAAAAACATTACTCAGTCTTTGATCCACGAGATCCAAATGTGGTGATTCCTACTGAGCCCAGGAAGTATGAGGGCTAAGCTTTTTCTGAGAAGACCTCTGTGAGTCTTCATAAGCAAGAAGCCATAATAAAAGGTCTGGCCTATAAATCTGGGCTTCTTAATCTAAACTCTTATGTGAGTAGAGCATTGGTCAGTTTGGTTTTGTGGTACAAGCTGGACAAGCCCAGCCTGTAGCTCTCAAGGTCCTTTGGGTCACTACCAAATCAAACCAGCGGGATTCAGGAGCACTGCTGATTCAACCTACTCCCTCACCAGACCCCATTTCTATTTCAAGAACTTCACTCAAGATGGGAACCTGTGGACCAGGTTTTGGGGCTGAACCTACAAGTCCTATAACACCACTGGGTCAGCCAGTCATGTATGAAAACATCCTATATATTCATTGACCCCACACAGAAGAGAGGCCCAGCAACACTTCCCATCTCATTCGCAGCCTCTTCTGGTTTATTACGTTGCAGTCCCTCTTAGGCAGGCCGAATAAAACCAGCCTTCCATTTCCAACCCAGGTAGGATTCGGGAACAAAATCACTCTCCTCTTAAAGGCATCACTCACTATTGACCTTTCCAAGAAACAAGCAGAGACTCATGTGAAAACAATGCGATGTTCTATCTTCTGAATCCCTGAACTCTTTTTCCCTCAACAAAGTCAAACTATTTGACCTAAACCCATGGTTTTCTACAGTTAATTTCTTTGCCTACCACTGATATTCACTGAGAGCTTCCCGTGTGCAGTGCACTGTACTAGGCACATTTCAACCCTTTCTTATCCCTCATTCTTACAAGTCTCTCGATCATTTTTTTTGGTATTGTTTGAGTGCATTTAATTTATCCCACTACCGTCCCCAGGCATTCTGCCATGTTTTCTAGATAAAATCTTTATCACAGTTTCTCTCAGGTAATAGGTCTGGTCCATTGTTTGTCGTTGTTGGCCATGAAACCAGTCAGCTGGAATTGTTCTGTTTCATTTCCTAAGAAAACCAGAAACCTTAGGTTTCTGAAACTTCAAGATACTGAGGTAGACACAAAAATGACAGAACTAAACATCTCAAATGATCCATTTCCATACCCTTGCAAGGAAGAACTATGCACATATCAGAAGTGAAAATCACCTCTTTCCTTTAAGATTAAATAGACTGAGATATATTAAATTGATCTAATGAATCGATCCACTCAGCACCTTGTCCAATACAGGAGAAGCATCTTGGAAAGGAATGTTGAGTAGCTGTGTGGTATATGAGAAGCAGGGTGGTCTATGAGAAGCAGCGTGGCCTACCGGATAGAGCAGAGGCCTGGGATTCAGAAGGACCTGGGTTCTACTCCCAGCTCTGCCACTGTCTGCTGTGGGACCTGGGGCAAGTCACTTAACTTTTCTGTGCCTCAGTTACCTCATATGTAAAATGGGGATTAAGCCCATGACCCTCCTGTGAGACAGGGAATGTGTCCAACCTGATTCCCTTGTTTTGCTCTCTACCCCCTCCACCCAGCACTTAGTACAGTGCCTGGCACATAGTAAGCGCTTAACAAATACCACAGTTGTTCAATTATGATGATGATTACTTGTTTTTGTTTCATTGTCTAATCAAATAATAAGGTACCTCCCCTTAGGAAAGGTCCTGAGAAGAACTTGGGAAATTCTGAAGGGGCTAGAGAGGCCAGACACTGAAAAGTTGTGGCAGCCAGGCAGCTAAATGAACAGAATGACCTGAATGGCCCACCCTTAGAATCTATAAACCAGGAGACAGAGACAACAAATGAGCTTTGATTTTTCTTCACAAGAGGGACAAGGGCCTTGGGAGTCTGGTTTATGTGGGTCTGGAGATGAAAATGTTTGTGAAGGACAACAAAGACAAATCTGTGCTTAGGCACTAGCAAACAAGAGTTAAATACCTGGGGAGGGGGGAGGAGAGAAGAGAACTTAACCAGGGGAGAGGAATGAACGAACCGTTTTTGGGAGCTAAATGTCCATCAATTATCTCTCGCAAGTCACCCATCAAGAAAGTACTTCTTGGAAAAGAAAGTTCTTTTCGACCCCTAAAGCAATCATAAAGTATATTCTGGCTCAAAGTATGAACAGATTTTCTATAATACAGGGAATCTAGAGGCTTAATTTTGTAAATAAAGGCTGCCCAAGTTCCAAAATTGTGACACCTTAGTGAAAGTAGAGGAAAGGAGCCCCATCTACAAGGAATAGTTTTTTTAAAGCCAATATCATATTTCAATGTGATGATTCCACTTACTCTACATTCTTGGTCCACTCCGGAGGGTTACTCATGGTCATAAACACACAGTTGGTCAGGATAGTGCACATAATGAGCATGCTGAATAAGGTAGAGTACAGTCAAGGAATACATTAGACCCTTCATAAAACATTACCCCTAAATCCTGTAGCAACAGTAACTGCAGTTGTTTACAAAAATCCAATCTGCACATTTCCACTGAAAAATAGGTCAAACATTACGTGCCACTATGTTCAAGCTTTAATTTTTAATATAATATCTAGAACAATGAGGAGCCCTGAGCACAACACATTTTCTTGAAAGGCCCATTTCTTATGCTGCCCCTGACTTTCAGAAAACTGCCCTAAATATAGAGTCAAGACTGAGGTTAATGGGAACTCTTCTTTCGACTCAGTTCTCCAAGAAGGAACTACCTTAGGAAACTGGCCCTTCAGCTTAATTTGATACTTGATGTCCTCATGCCTTTAGGAAGGTAGGGTATACAACATAAAGAATTTATCTTACTGCTTATTTTTCTTTTAAAGATCATGTCCCGAGAGACAGAGACCGATGCATAACATTCGCTGCACTGCAATCACCCAATGGCATTTACTGGGATCTTTCCGTGGGCATAGCACTGTATTAAACGCTTGGGAAGATACAATACAGTAGAGTTGGTAGACACCTTTGTCCTCAGGAGCTTACAATTTAATGGACTGAAAGCTCTTTAAAGGCAGAAATTACATCTTCCAGCTTAACTGTATTTTCCCAAACGTTTAGTACAGTACTCTCCATGCCGGAGGTACTCAACAGTATTGATCGTCACTCCTTTCCACCAGACTACATTTGTAAGTGGAAACGTAGCGTGCCACTTGTCAGCTGTGTGACTGTGGGCAAGTCACTTAACTTCTCTGTGCCTCAGTTACCTCATCTGTAAAATGGGCATTTAGAGTGTGAGCCTCACGTGGGACAACCTGATGACCCTGTATCTACCCCTGTATCAACCTGATGACCCCGTATCAGCGCTTAGAACAGTTCTCTGCACATAGTAAGTGCTTAACAAATACCAACACTGCGATGGGAGATGTCTAGATCTCACACAACTGTTCAAATACAAATAGAGAAAATAAGGAACGGCTATTGATCGTTTTCTATTTCAGAAATAAAGTTACCCTTCATTTACCCTTCAATTTAATAGGAATATAAGGCTATGAACTTCAAACACCATCTAGGGCAAGCCCCCTTTATCCGAGAGACTCATCTTGAAATTTGCCAGTGCCGGCGAGGCCTGTTATAGAAATATGCAAGCTTCTATTCATTGCAGGTGGAATTGAGGTCAGTGGGGGTAAAGGGAAACATTCTTGCAGCACTTGCTAGCTGAAAATATTTCCCACAATCTTTTGTAAAGACGACACAATCAGAAAGCTTTGAAATTCAGGAGGTGCTGGGCTTAAGGTCTGGTCCCCCCAAGCTGAGGCACTTCTGATGGCCATGTCAATGGCCTGCTCCACATGGCGAATTGTATTAATACCTGCTTAGGTCCCAGAGAGCCTATGTGCCTATAGATCTTTGTCTATTTGTGGACACTGGTTTACACGTACACATTAGTCTGTGTACGTTTCGATGCCTTGCAATTAATGGAACAAAAGCATTTAGTTTTCCCTTCTAACCCTCCCTGTGCCATTAAACTGAACTTCTGCATCTGAGACACCAGTGTTTTAATGATGTCTAGAGATACTATGACCTAATCTAGCCAATAACCCTAATAGAGCAGCTTTTACTGAATGTCATCAACTAGCGATAGGATTCTTGACACTATTTTTAAAACTCAGAGTCCCATACCAGCTTTTAACATCTTTATAAATCTAGTTTGAATCCTCCCCCCAGCTCTCTGTTCCACCTGCGTTATGAAGCTCAGAACTAAATACCATTCTTTAATAAAGGTCTAATAAATTTTGAATAAAAGGGGGTCCTACTTGTAGAATTTCTATCCTTAAAATAATAATGTATCTTGCTGATTTTGTGACTAAATGTCCAGAGGTTGGGCCGATGTCAGCCACGCTTGGCTGCCTTGACGTGGGGGGAAAAAGTTGCCACCTTATCACAGATAAAATTTCCAGAGCTCTACCTTTTCAAATTTTCAACCGTCACTTTCCCGACACACCTGAGGCTTACCATCTGAATTCAGTCCTATTGGAACTGTACCTCACTTTAACCCCTGCATCTTAGAGCAGTCAATTAATGGCTCTAATGAAATTGACAAAACAAAACATTGGCTTTAAGGCAATTATCTACATATTAAAGTGGAATGTCATCATTCCCTGAACAGTTTAGAAATCCCACTTTGGGGAGCGACTCTTTTAAAAGGATATGAATGTACCAAAATCTTAATAGCAATTTTTCTAACAGGGTTGAGAGGAGTTAATATATACAAGGCAGATGTGGCACTGAAACGGAAGATTGCCTTTCCTCTATTCAATACTATAAAAGTCTGGAAAAAAAAAAGAAGAAAAAGAATATTAGATCCCATTTAAAATATATTAAAAGTTGAAGTATCTTTCTTGGGCAAATATTTGAGGAAATCTTTCGGCCTGATTTACATGTTTTCAACTTAGCCTTCTTTTAAACCTTTAAAAAAAATCTTCTTGGGATCCCAGTCCTAAATGAAAATACAGCTACTGGTAAAATTTGGCAAAATACACATAAGGGTCTCATATAGCCTGGACAAAACCTGGATACAGTTCCTCTAAATGGAGAGTTAAACTAGCTAAAATCTCTCTATTAAAAACATACTTGAAATCAAAACCTCTAAGAAAACAAAGCTCCCCTTTGGACTTACTAACTCACTGTCGATTTACAGGCCACTGAACAATGTACTCTGATAGCACCACGTTTCCCAGTTGGCCCTTTCAATTTCATTCTAAGGAGTATTAGCGATTCTAGCCTCTCGCTTCACTTGAAAATTCTCCAAATTCTGCCATATGTAGTTCTTCCCCTAGCATCTCATCAGAATATAAAATGAGAGTAAATAATGTACCCTTCGAATAATTTTTGGAACGCTCCATATTCTGGCCTCAGACTTGGGCAAACAGTTTGCAAGCATTCTGTCACGTGTCCCTGTCTCTGGTTGCCCGGAAAGGAGTGAGTGCTCCCTGGTGAAGCCGTGGAAAGCGCAACCACAGTTTCTATTCTAGGGCATGGCTCTGCTGCTGCTCTCTTACTTGCTGGGTCTTGGAGGAGGCAAAACTGCAGGGAGCCCAGAAAGAAGCCCAGCCACAGTGGCAAGAGACGGTAAGAAGGAGAGCTGAAGTCACTGCTGACGCAGCAAACGGCTCCTCAGTTTTTGCACTTTTAAGAGCCCACCATGAAGGAGATGAAGAGCAGTGGCTGAGCAAATGAGAATAGAAACTGCTACTGCTTTAACTATCAGGGCCAGAAAATTGGTCACCTAGGGTAGGACGGGAACTAGTTCGGAAGTAACCAGTGAGGGAAACGTTGGGGTTGGAGAGGGAAAAAAAAAGAATGGAAAATAAGGAGGGAGAGAGGCAGTTTCTGCCCGATGGCACCATCTGGGCCGGCTCAGATCAAGAAGGATATTATACCTGGGCTCTCTATTGATCAGGTGATATGTCCTTCTATACTGGACATCCTTGGGGTTTTATCCAATATTGGAGGAGCGAGGAGGAGAGGTTAAAATAGAGGTTAAACAGGCCAATTTGGGGGAAAGAGACCGCCAATCCCACTTTGAGGCAGATCTTCCTGTTTCTCATCTTCCCCAGCACTACCAGAGTGGCTTATGGTCCCAAGAGAAGATTCAGGAAAAAGAGATGACATCCTAATATGTAGGCAGGCATGACTCACACTGCTGAAATACTCAAGGAACTATGCCTGGACAATTACCTCCTAATTTCTGGTCTGTGGGTTCCCCTACTACATAGTACAGCACATGCTGTGAAGAGAGCAATCCAATGTTTCTATATAGCGACTGAAAAAACAAAACACAAAAAAACCCTTTCAAGTAAAAACAAATAGAGTCATTGTTCTGAATGAAGGGTATGCTGAAGAGGGGTGTTTTCCTATTTTCCGGCTGTCTTCCTTATAGTAGTAATGGTATTTATTAAGTGCTTTCTTTGGAAGTTAGAATTTCAGTACTAAACATTGGGGAAAAAAATATTATAGAAAAGATAGGCAAAAATGAAACACGGTTTCTGGCCCTCAAGCGGTTTACCATCTAGGAATTTGAGAGGGGAGAGAGGACAGCCAATAGACACACATGGAAGGTTTAAACAATAAAAGCAAAATAATATAAAAGGCACGAAAATAGTGGGGCCGAGGGGAGACGCTCAGGCAGCGGAATAACTAAACCACGGGGGTTTGTCGTTTTCTTAAAAATCTCTGAGGATGAGCCTCACATCCTCCCTGGGTTGCCTAAAATTAAAATCTACAGTACAAAGAAATGTAGATGCTTTAGAGTCTACTCCGTCGCTTTGACATTGCAGATAGCAAGCCTAAGCATATCTATCACGGCCTGAAAAGACATTTTTGAGAAACAAATTTCTCGACTCAACTTTTTAGCAAGGATAAATAATTGTGGGCTAACTGTCCTAACTGTCACTGGAGTAAAACATGAGTTCCGATCGGGAAAGGGACTGCACCTGAAATGCTGATCTTATAGACACCCCTCCACTTAGTACATACAGAAAGCCCTAATAAATACCAGAACTAACACAGCGCAAAAGAAATGTCTGAAACCCAAACAACTCTAAGAGGCGGAATCTGATTTGTACAACTAACAAGTTGGTTTAGAACATGAGCCATCACTTTGTCAACTCGTTTTTTCCTTCCTTTAAACCAAACATATAACCACAAAAATAAATTGCATGTTAACCCTTTCCTTAATGACCAACTTTGTCTTAACCAATTATCCAATTCCTGTGAATATTTTTCAGTCAGGATATTGTGCCCCATAAGGCCTGCTTGTAGCCCAATTTTGTAAATGAATCTTCCACCCTGGAACACTGCTATTTATGTGGAAGTTTATACTGTCCCAAACTATAATGAGCCTTTCAAACTTTCCAAGAAACAGAATTACTAAGTCAGTATGAGATAGGCACTTGTTGCATTCATAAACCTATAGGCACTAAGCTAAAATGACAGCATTTCAATGAGAAAGAAATCTCTCAAACCTTTTTGTTAATATAGTACGGGTCCAGGTCCTCCAGGGGCTCGGACACCATTCCCGGAGGGATGTCTCCATAAATAAATGGAAGGGATTTTCCCGCTTCCAAGTCACTGTTTGGCTTTGGCTTGTCCTCCTCATCATCCTCTTTATGTTCTTGTTTGGGCTTCTTAGCTTTTTCTTCTGCAGAACGGTTTTCGATAGCAGCAAGAGATTCTCTAGTAAAGTGGCGGAAGCTTTCGGGTCCTGGTGGTACCAACAATGCCTGTGCCATCTTCTCATCCTGCAAATTTAATTACGTTTAGCCTCTTGCATAAGAATCTCCTGCAGGGATAAAAGCAAAAAACGGCAAGTCAGTCAGAGAATCAGTGGACGGCGTAGAAAGACAACTGAGCATTATTTAATCTCTCATTTGGTTTTGCCAGTAGAGAAAAACTGGAACTGTTCACGTTAAATATTGCAGAGTCCTGGATTACAAATTTAACTTGTAAACATATCGCTCTTCCATCGGATTCTCGAATACACCAAATTTACAAAGGCTATAAAACATCTGTTCTAGTGGTTCGGAGCCAAGAAAAGCAGAAACACGGTTATTTTCTGTTGGTGATTCTAAGAAAGCACTAGCAAAAACACAACTAACTCTCGATTTGTTTGAGACTGACTGTCTCCTCTTTTGAGGCTGTTTCAGCCACTTTAACATAAGCAGAAGGTGAGTTCTGAAAGGAAATAAGGAGAACCTAAACTAGGTAACTTAACTTCTTTTAAGTGGACCGATAGAAAGGTTGGATGGGGGGTGGGGAGAGTGGCTGATTCAGCTTGTCTATGTATTCTGTCAGCTGAGTCCTATGAGCATGGATAATAGAGACTTGGGAGTATATAGTTCCTTCTGGTGCTAACTGCAATTAAATTTAACTTTTCATTAAGATGGAAATACTTCCATTTAACTCTCTACCATCCGTCATTTAATCGTTTAGACAAGACTGCTATAGCTTCGGCTTTAGGGAGCTGCAGGAAAGGAGGCAGGAAAAGTCTGTCTTGGTATAGCCAGGGATTCTAGGCCCAATTACTTGGAGAAAGCTGGCGGTGATCAGTATGGTAGAGGGCGGAGTGTCAAGTGTCTCCAGATCATTATTCCCTTCCTTCAAAGCATTATTGTGGGCACATCTCCTCCAAGAAGCCTTACCCGATTAAGCCATCTTATCCCTAGCTCCCTCTCCCTTCTATGTCATCTCTGCATTTGATATGTGCCCTACCCTCGACTCCATAGCACTTATGTACATATCTTTAAATTCTATATAAATTATTTAATGTCTGTTTCCCCAGAAGACTGTAAACTCACTGTGCGAAGGGAACGTGACTGCCAATTCTGTTGTTCTCCCAAGGGCTTAGGACAGTGTTCTGCACATAGGAAATGCTCAATAAATACCATTGATCGATTGTTGGTGATTATTTGTAAAACGTTTGTGATGAAAAACCACTAAAACACTTTTCTTTAAAAAAAGACACTTCTGACAAAATCTGTGAAAATTTAGGAAAGACAGATTAGAAATTATTACAATATACAGTATACCATTTCACTCATACAACAATCCATTGCTAAAAGGTAAAGATTTACTCTAAGATCTGCCTGGAGGGCGGCACAATTTAAGGGGCCGCAAAAGTCAAACAACTAACATCTTTCGCTAGCATCGTGAATGGTAATTTGTCCATCTCTAGATAATAAGAAAGAGGGAAAAGTGCTAATTTATGTATAAACTGGTAAAAATCAGCCTTAGAAAACTTCCCCAACTTTTAGGTACATCAGCACGTAACTGTCCAGTAGCAGACCGAAAGAACGTTTGGAAGAAAGGTGTGCCTGTCTGGTTTTAACAATCATCCAATGGTATTTATTGAGTGTTAACTGTGTGCAGGACGCTGTACTAAGGGCTAGGGATAGAGCCGGTATACACGATCCCTGTCTACAGGGAGCTTACAGCCTAGACAGGGAGACAACCTTACACATCTGGAAACCACTGCTTTGGAAGAATTATGCTCAGCTGCATTTTAACTACTGTAGCTTTCAAGCCTTTGAAAATGGGTCACAGTCTGCCAGAGATTCCTAAACCAAAAATGAATCTCTTAAAGTCTGGGCAACTGAATACCATTTAGGCACTGAACTGTGGCAAAGTCATCAAAAGAGTTCAGACATGGGACGCTTCTGAAAGGGCCACATGCCATCACAGCTCCTCACCCCCAATTGAGCTCTTTTTACAAAGAGCCTAAGGTGTTGGTGTTGGGGCCAGAGCATCACTCTACGAATTAGCCCTGCTTCTGCCTGGGGGAAAGTAACGTGAGCAAAGTTCGAACATGCACTTGGCAATGCGCTCCGCCCCTGTCCACCTACTGGCTCGCTAGACTCGGTGCCTCAGTGAGAACGTGTCCAGCAAGGACCCGAAACCGGGTCCTGAAGCATTTCAGGACCAAGCCTCCATCATTCCCCAAAGGAGACTCCATCCAAAATTCATGCGGCACTCTAATCACTTCCAATTTTTTGCAAGTTCTTTTGATCTATTACCGTGTCCTGGAAATGACACTGCCTTTTGAAGCAGGCATTTTCCAGCACACAACCTTCAATTTGGGGCTTTTACCTTGTCATTTATGACACTATAGCTATGCACAGCTATAGCATTTTATTCAAAATTTCTGATTTCTAAAACACCTTCCCTTGGTTGGCAGTCGATAAAGCGTAAACTCTCCGAACGGTGCCCATCAGTAAAGATCAGTTGAAGTTGATGAATAAATAAAGCAGCATTCTGAAGCCAATCAAATGCAGAATCTTTGGCATTCTATGAAACACTCACAAAGATGAGGAAATTTTCCTTTGCCACCACATATCATCTACCAAAGCTCCACCACCTGAACTTCCCAGAATTATTGACAGTCTGCTATATTCAGTGTGCCTATAGTTCTTTGGTCAATAGTCTCTCTTTGTGGGTATTTTTATGATTATCTTACAGACAAAAATCGATTATTTCTGGCATGAACTGGTGGTTTCCATGGCAACAGGACCAAGTCAGGAGGCTGTAAATTTGTCATCTCTGTGAATAGAAATTTGGCCAGCTCTACTCACATCTCAGGGATGAAACATGAGCAGTTGACAATCAGTCAGAGTGTAACTTGATCCCTTCAGTGGCCAGCACCTTGGAGAAACTAGTTGGAAGGATGGTATTTACAGTTCTCTCTTGAGGCGCCAAGCCCTACCTGTGAATGAAAAAGCAGGGATTAGACCTGGATTCAAGCAACCCTCAAGTAACAGTGATTAATAACAATACTGATAGTAGTCATATTTAAAAGTACTAACTATGTATCAAACCTGGCGCTAAGCAGAAGGCATGATAAAATACAATCGGATCAGGCGCAATCCCTGTCCCACCCTGGGTGGCTAATAGTTGAATGGGGAGGGAAAACCGGTATTTCATCTCCATTTTACACAGACTGGGGGGAGAGAGAAACAGACACAGAGAAGTCACTTGCCCAAGGTCCACAGCAGGCAAGAGGAAGGGCCAGCAGTAGAACTCACATCTCCTGACTCCCAGCCTTATGCTCTTTCTACTAGCCCACCCTGTTTTTTCCCCACCTGCCACATCCACGCATAGAACGACAACAGGGGGAGAAGAGGGAGCACTTTCAAGTACTGTCTCCTTACACCTCTGGCCAGACACACCCAAACGCCATACTAACAGTTTCCACTTCACCTGGAAGTTTGGAGAAAACAGCCAGAAATGTCTCCGGGTTGGTTGGTGAGGGAGGGAACGGCTACAGTCACTAGAGTTATTTCCTCAGCCATATCTGACTTTCTAGACAGGCTGACACTACTTACAGTCCCACATTTTCTGAGCTCTCCAGATTCATCCCAACAGAACCTCACATTCTGATCTGATCTGGGTACATATCAAATGGGTGGTGCCCTTCGTCATCGTGTCTTTCTCCTAGAGACTTCTCTGACATTAGTCAATTAGACCTCGCTACTGGTCCCTCATTTTAAACTGCGGGAGACCGAATGAAGAAAATTTAAAGGAGGAAGGAGTTGTCCGGAATGTGTCTACAGTCTGGCAGGCCCTACCCTGTTTGCAGGGGGTTGAAAATGATTTGGAAATGGCACAATAAAGCTGTTAATACAAATAACAAGGGGTGGAATAGATTCCAATTCTACATTTAGGAATTGCTATAGTTTCCTTCAACAGTTCACTGTGTGTTTTCCGGCCTGTGTTTCATTTGAAAAGTCAATCAATTCTTGGTGATTCAGGGATTGGCTATCCGGCGTGGGAATTACCAAAGCCTTTTCTCTGCTTCTTTCTCCCTCCTTCAGTAGTTCAGCACCCACCAAAGAGTAATGAGAATCGAGGAAAGAAGACGATTCTCAAGTCCGCCACATAATATCGCTTATCGTCTGCAGTTCTTGTACAAGCTGATTGGGGAAAGAATGTTAACTTCAAAGCTCATTAAGATGTTTTCCATTCGGGTTCCACACTGGGTGATGTTTTGTTGATGCTGCTTAACTAGGGTTAATGGGAAAGAATCAAGGTATAATCATGACTGTCCAAATCACTTTCAAACCACCAAAGAAGTCTTAGACAAAGGAATTAAATTTCAACACTGAGGGAGAGGAAAGTGAAAAAGACAGATGGGGTCCAAATGCTTAACTCTTCCCTAATTATACAAGCCACAATACATAGACAAACTTCCATCAACACATAAAGTTCTATGAACACACAAGCGTTCTTGGGCCCAAGATGGAGTATTCACCACGTGAAGGAAGCAGATTACATGTTTAGAGCTTTAGGAGAGTGAAGAAGGGAGAACGGGGCTGAAGTCCGGTAACACTTTCTTTTAAAAGGTACTGTGCTGTTTCCCAAGTGACTAGTACCTCCTCTTCCTAAGCTAATATCCCATAGGACTCTGGGAAATGTAGGTCTTCCGGATCTTTGAAAAAGGAATCTCAGGAAGAGAATGGCTGGAAATTCCAAATAAAAGGCATTAAAATGAATTAGCCCAAGACCCCGCGATAGAACTTCTTTTTTTATCGTAGTTGCTAAGGGCTTACTTACGTGCCACGCACTGTACTAAGCACTGAGGTAGATACAAGCGAATCATCTAGGACATAGTTCATGTCCCACCTGGGGCTCACGGTCTTAATCCCCATTTCACAGATGAGGTAACTGAGCCACAGAGAAGTGACTTGCCCAAGGCAACAGAGCAGACAGTGGCAGAGTTGGGATTAAAACCCAGGTCCTTCTGAATCCCAGGCCTGTGTTCAATCCACTAACCATGTATATAGACTTATTCTTGTTTTCTCCTATCTGACATTTTTGGTTTTATCCATTGTACCTCTTTTTCCCCTCTTGTTTCCACTGCATTTTTACAATATTTTTCTGCCTGTCTTCATCCATTCTATTGTGAACTCCTGGATGCCGGAAACTCTTTCTTCAACTTTTATTGTAACCTATCGAGTGCCTAGTTCAGAGCTCTGCCCACAATAGACACTGAGTATATACTGATGATGATGAGGATGGTGATCACTACTACCGAAATTCAGGTAAACGGAGGGGAAAAGTTAGCATGCTGAGAAATTATCACACCACCACCTATCGTGGTAGCCCTCTCTGCTGAGAAAGACTCCCGACTGAAAAGGCTATCAGCGTCATCAAGAGTCTCTGAGAAAGTCATTCAAAGCACACCTCCTGATATACTACGTTCTGGAAGTCCTTCACAGCAAGACATTCAGAGGACTGTAAACCATCATCCTACAGACTGACAATAGGCCAGAAAAATATTGCAGTTTTCTGGGAAAATCCAACTCACAACCACTGAGAGCATAACGCCATCATCCAATTCTGCTCCCTATCCAGCAACGCACGGATAGACAAAGAAATAAAATCCGAATCGAGCAAGAGTTGACATCAAATGCAAGACAAACCGAAACAATAATGAAGCCCTTCATGCAGTCAGTTCGCTCGCTCTGAGCTAATGCTCACTGCCACACAGTCTCACCGGGTCGGACACATGAGGGGCGTGGATGATTAGACGCCTAAGACCTTTCCGTATGCTGAGCTGCAGTGGGTCAGACACAACCACAAAGGGTGCAATAAACATTTTAAAGACAGAGTCGGTCAACTGTATTTATTGAGGGCAGAGCGCTGTACTAAGCACTTGGGAGAATACAATAAAACAATATAACAGACACCTTCTCTGCCCTTACCGAGCTTACAGTCTAGAGGGGGAGACAGACATTAATATAACTAAAACTACATAAACGTACATAAGTGTTGTGGTACTGGGAAAGAAGATGAACAAGGAGATCCCGTCTAAGTGATGCATTCATTCTTTCAATCGTATTTATTGAGTGCTTATTGTGTGCGGAGCACTGTACTAAGCGTTCGGAATGTACAATTCGGCAACGGATAGAGACAGTCCCTGCCCAACAACGGGCTCACAGTCTGAAAGGGGGAGACAGACAACAAAACAAGTAGTCAGGCATCAATACAATCAAGATAAATAGAATCATAGATCTATACACATCATTAATAAAATGAAGAGCGTAATAAATTACACAAAGTTGCACAAGTGCTGTGGGGAGGGGAAGGAGGAAGAGCAGAGGAAGGGAGTAGGGGTAAAGGTGGGGAGGAGGGGCAGAGGGAAAGGGAGGGCTCAGTCTGGGAAGGCCTCCTGGAGGAAGGGAGCTCTCAGTACGCAGAAAGCAACGGGAGAAGAGGAAAGGAGGGTTTAGTCAGGGAAGGCTTAGAAAGTGGGGAGAGTCACTGTCTTTCGGATATGAGGAGGGAGGACGTACCAGCCCGGAGGCAGGATGTGGGTGAGAAGTAAGTGGCAAGATCATTGAGACTGAGCTACAGTGAGAAGGTGGGCATTAGAGAAGCTCAGCGGGCAGGAGGGGAGCGAGGTGAGATAGAAGGGACAAGGTGATTGAATGCCTTAAAGTGCTTTTAAGTGCTTGATAGTAAAGCAGAGCGACAAATCACACAGTAGAGAAATGAACTGCTAGGGAGGGACTTCATCCACACATAAGTTAGGGGTGCAACAATCAGGAGAGAGGTTGGGTACCTCAAGAGAGGCTTTGAGAAGAAGGACAGATCAAGAGGCGAAAATGAAAACCAGTGGCAGGGACCGCATGGTAAAATAGCACCGTAAAGGGTAACACGGACTACCGCGTTAACTGCACATCGCCCTCTCCTGCCACAACCCTGACTACGATAATCACAGAAACAGTGGTATTTGTTAAGCATTTACTAAATGCCAAACGCTGTAATGAGCATTAGGGAAGAGACAGATAGGTCGTACACGGTCACTGTACCACATAGGGCTCCCCGTCTAAGTAGGAGGAGAACGGGTCACAGAGGTCACAAAGCATGGAAGGGGCAAAACTGAGATTAGAACCTATGCCATCTGACTCCCAGGTCCACGCTTTTCCCACTAGGCCATCTCACTGCTGGTAGGTTCAGCTTTTAAGATGAAGGAGAGATTTAAATAAAACGCAAGCCAAAATGGGCATTAACTTAGTGTCACTGATCTATTCTCTCTTTTGTTATTGCACCTAAAGAAAATCCAGCATATTTCCTCCTTATCATCATTTTTCCATAGTGTATCTAAATGACACATCCATTGTCCATCCATTCCTTCATTCAAGCCCTTACTGTGTGCAGAACACTGTACTAAGTGTTTGGAAAGTACAATACAGCTCTACTGCATATATTATTGATATGTTATATGCTATGATATATTTTAGCAAAATCCTGTGGCAAGAATCACTGAAATTATTCAAAACTGCAAATTTATAATTAAAAAGATTAATATAGGAGACAGCTCTGGCATTGATTTTTTTTCAATCTAACGATGACTGCAGTCTCCAGCATTCTTACATGGCATTTTTATTTTTGAAACCATGGCACTGAGGCAAGTAATAATATGTATCAGAGACAAAAGCAGGATGAAAAATTCAACAAAAATATTTTGCTCATAACATGGATGCTTTTAGTATCAAATAATTTCCCCTTATAATCAGATCTTTTCAGGTCAGTTAAATAATGATACAACCAAAGCATAATTTATGTAATTTTTTTTATCAGCATCTGAAAAAATATTTGTTTTGATTCATTTCTGCAGTGTTCATAACAGCTTTGGAGCCCATATATGCTCCCTCAATAGTCATGAAATCTCTCCAATAAATCTCTCTTGGTTTTTATTAGGTTACATACGCATGTCTCCTGAACAATTTCTTCTCTAAATCCCATCTCTTACACATAGGAGAGAGATTCCTTTTTCAAAAATGACTATTTTTCCAATGACTTTCTCAGCAAAATGAGCAAAAATAAAGAAAAACATGGTTCACCAATGTTATTTGATGATTCCCAATGGACAATTTCTAGATCTTCCCCTTTACTTCAGTAACTTCTAAAGCCCTTATAAACACTGCGATTACCAGTTAGGAGGAGGAGGAAAAAGCCAGGTCATGGTACTTTATTTTACCCCTCCTCCCATAGTATTTATAGAGCCCCTATTGGGTTAAGCAGCATGATCTAGTGGCATGAGTACAGGCTTGGGAGTCAGAGGTCGCGGGTTCCAATCCCCGATCCGCCTCTTGCCTGCTGTGTGCCCTTGGGCAAGTCACTTCACTTCTCTGTGCCTCAGAGACCTCCTCTGTAAAAAGGGGATTAAGACCGTGAGCCCCACATGGGACAACCTGATTACCTGGTATCTACCCCAGCGCTTAGAACAGTGCATGGCCCATAATAAGTGCTTAACCAATACCATCATTATTATTATTATTATTCTTAAAAGCATTATGAAATTACCAAAGACATAACTCTACCCTCAAGGGGTTTACAATCTATTGGAGGGAAGAGTAAGGAAAAGAGAACTGAGGGTGAATAAATCAGTCAATAGTATTTGAATGTTTACTTGGTGCAGAACACTGTATTAAGTGCTTGGGGAGTACAATCCAATTAGCAGAACCCAAATCGTGCTCCCGAGAAGTTTATAATCTAGACAAAAATAATATAACAGATAATACATGATTAATCATAGTACTCTCGGCTATTTCAGAACACGCTTTCTCATTGTTTTGTATGATAATAATAATAATGGTATTTGTTAAGCGCTTACTATGTGCCAAGCACTGCTCTGAGCACTGGGGGGGCGGTGATCAGGTTGTCCCACGAGGGGCTCACAGTCTTAATCCCCATTTTCCAGATGAGGTCACTGAGGCACAGAGAAGAGAAGTGACTTGCCCACAGTCACACAGCTGACAAGTGGCAGAGCCGGGAATCGACCCGTGACCTCTGACTCCCAAGCCCGGGCTCTTTCCACTGAGCCACGCTGTAGATAAGCAGACAAGTGCCGTAAGGTGGCTGCCGGGACACCGACTCACAAGCAGCGTCATTAAAGACCAAGGACGACCTGCAGTTCACCCAAATTACTGCCCTCAATTGAAGGGGATGGTACCGGCGCACCAAGGCTTCAGATTGGAAGGACGGAGCCCGCATAAGGGATTACACCACATCGGCGTCAAGGGAACGTCGTTCAATTCTTTGACTCATCCGGTAGCTATCCGACAAGGTGGCACTCAGTCAGAGAGCTGCTCTGCGTCATGAGCTTCCGGAAAGCTCTTTGGAAAAACGTAAAGTCGAGTATTCCGTTGAAATCGAAATCTCCTAGAGAGCGGAGGACACTGCAAATCATCATCATCGTCGACAGCACTTACAGAGAGCCACAGCGGCTGGGATTGGCCGTACAGGACGAAGGCACACGGGTACACGACAAGAGAAGAAGTTAGAGACAAAATTGCTGTCACTGAGACTCTTCAACTGTAATCTCTCTAGTCTGTGGCTTGGCAGCTCACATACACACACCACCACATACAAAAACCCTTCCCCTACCCCCCCAGCCCCGACGACCACGACCCCAGACCGCTCTTCTTCCGTACCCCTCTTGGCCCGGGCCATTCCGTACTTGCGTTGAGAGCATTCTGTCCCTACGCGTATGGTGAATCACCGACTGATTACATTACAGAGTCGGGACATTTCCGCAGACCTCTCTCGATCCAAATTGCCAGCACGTGGGGACATCACTGCTTGATCTACAGCAGTGCCACTGCAAGACCAATTGAAAAACGTTTCTTCGTCAGAAGAGCGGCCACTCTTTAACCACCGGGAAGAGCAATATTATATGATTTTAAAATACACTTCGCCGGTGGTGCGGTCACTGTGCCCATTCAGTTCTCCTATAACCCAGGGGTTCGATTCTTGAAGAATCCCCCTGGAAGGGAAAAAAAAACCCCTCACAATACAGCATGCTGTCTTGGCTTTTGCCACTGTCAGTATGCACACAGCTGTTTCTCGTACCCAGACAGGTGCACACTGTCATATGAACCTTTCCTAATGCCTCGATGTTCTATCCAAAATGTGTAGTGAAAGCACGTGTTATAGAAGAACTGAGCCTATTTTCATTCTTGCCCTCTGGCTCGGCAGAGGCGAGCCAAAAAGGAGACGGGTCTGCCCTCTCCAACTGGGTAATTAGGTCCCGAAAAGCACCTACAGTTGGCAAAGCCATGGTGAGAAAGTCCAGGGGAAATCAGGACAGAAAACATTAGATGATCCGCAGCTTTGATCACACCAGGTGAAACTCTGAAAGGCTTGTGATCATCGGAAAAAAATATTCTAAGTCTTCTCTAAACCCGACAAATACTAAAAGGACACAGAGCATGTGGGAATCGTTTTTACATAACGCTGTTGGTTGTAATGTTCAAGTTATGAGAAGAAAGCACTGGAAAGACATGGTATAATGTCACTGTTAGAGACCCCACAGTGGCTACTTCAGCTCCCGGTTCTCATAACCTCAGGTGCTACGCCATGAAAGAGTTGCAGCATGTTTCCTATGTAACTCTACGTAACCTGAGTGCTTGGCTTAGGAGTGAGAACCCAGCTGGTCTGAAGTGACGGGTGTAGCGTGAAGCACAGCCGTGAAAGATCAGTGCTTCCAGAATAGTCTGGGAGCCAAAATGGTTCTAAAGCAAGCAATCGATTGACCGATCGTATTTATTAAGCACTGTCCTGAGCTCTTGGGAGAGTACAATACAAGAGTTGACAGACATTCTGCCCGACCTCAAGGAGCTTACTGTCGATATATAAAGGGACAGAATGATAACCACCGAGTCTACTGGGAACCGGATTTGGGCAAGGGACCCAAAGGATCCCCGGGCCGTCAAACCACAGATACCCGGTGCACGTGTGTGAGAGAAGCGCGTCCCCATGGCGTTGGAGCAGTCCAAGAAGGGCCACGGCAAGCCCATCCCTACACAACCTCCCAGCCGTCCTCACTGGGGCCTGCCCAAGCCTAAACGGAAAGCTGTGGGAGGCCTGGGGATGAATGAATCCAGTCCTAACCCGGCCGGACTTGTAAGATGCCTATCGCTGCTAGGCCTCAGCGCCACCGACATTACATCTGCTCAAGCAGCAAGAGAATCACAACATGCTCCATCCCACAGATGTCCGTTATAAAGATCTATTTCTTTGTTCTTCTTTTTAAAAAAGTGGTATTTTGTTAAACGCTTACTACGTGCCAGGCAGTGTTGGGGTAGATACAAGCCGATCAGGTTGGACGCGGTCCGTGTCCTTCGTGGGACTCCGAGTCAATCACCGTTTTACAGATGAGGAAACTTAGGCAGAGAAAGGTTAAATGACTGGCCCACGGTCACACAACAGACAAGTGGCTGAGCGGCATTAGAACCCAAGTCTTTCCGACGCCCAGGCCCGTGATCTTTCCAGTAGGCCACACTTCTTCTCATTTGAATGGTGAGATGGCATTATCAAACACACAACACACACACACACACACAACCACTCTGTCTTGTGCTTTTCCTTTCCCCATTGTTGGGCAGGGATTGTCTCTATCTGTTACCCAATTATATGTTCCAAGCGCTTAGTACACTGCTCTGCACACGGTAAATAAATACGACTGAATGACTGAATCTTCATTGACCACCTCCAGCAAAATGGTGTTTCTTTAAGGGTTTTTGTAACTACATACGAAGCCATCATTGTAAGAGGAAACACCCTAGAACCGGCCAACTTTAGAGCACGAGTCCGCCTCAGCCACTGCTTTGTATCCAACAGAGTTGCTAGATGAATAGGATGCTGGCTACGCTTTGGATGTTAAGCAATTTCTTTCCCAATGCAGTTTGTTTACTAAATGGAAACAGAACAGGAAAGCACTTTATTATCACCTTAGTGGTGAGTGTGGACTGCACTTAACGGTCGCTTATGCTTTAAACCACTTTATCTGCACACTCGTTGGTAAGGCCCGCATGAGACAGTTTACGCGGGGTCAACAGAGGGCCCAGAATGCGGGATTCCACACTAACGTCCAATCTGTTGAAGAAAAACAATATTACTGCAGAAGCTATTTGTTTTGGTGTGGTTACTAGGCAAACAGGATGAAATTGTTATTACAAACATCACGTGCCATTTAAACTTTAAGGAATTCCAAGAAGTCTTTGGGAGAGAATTCAGTACCACCACAAGAAAATTGAGAAAACTGGGAGGTCACGGTCGCTGGGAATACAGCAAATCAAGGGGAGCAAATTCTCGTTGCCTCCACGCAGGATTACTAGAACCGCCTCCGTCTCGTCACTCTGCCTCCAGCCCACCTTATATAGGGCGAAAGAGAGGAGCGCCTTCTTTTGAGCAGAGTTTTGGATGCATAATGAGACAAGAAGGAAAAGCCAAAATAACCAGGTGCTGTGGACAACAAACGTCAGCATAAACGAGAGTCTTTGGGTGAGCACGATGCGGCTGGGGCCGTGGATCCCACGTCAGCTCCTTCTAGACTGTGTGCTCCTCGCGGGCAGGGAACGTGTCTGCCAACTCTGTTGTTTTTTTACTCTCCTAAGTGTTTAGAACAGTGCTCTACCCACAGTGAGAGCTCAATAAACCCCACTGATTGATCAGCATTTTCAGTCACAAGCACAACCGCGAGGTGAATTTCACCAATAGTGGCATCTTCAAGAACAAAGGATGATCGCTATAGAGATTTATAGCTACTTAATAATCTTTCTAAATAGCTTGTCGATCACATTACACCCCTTCCTTAAAAACCTTCCTATTGTTCCTACCGTTTTCACATAAAACAAAAGCTCCTGGCCACGGGCTTCAAAGCAGTTGATTTTCTCTTTAGCTAACTGCTCTCTTCTCCCCCTACACTCCAACTCCTGATAGATGAAAATTCCTTAACTGTTTTTCACACTCAACTTTCCTTCCATGGATCTACTGCTCACACTGTTGTCCCTCCCTAGAACTCCTTCCCTCCTCTGCTTTGCCAGATCACACCCCTCCAGGTGCTATTCCCTGATGACCCCAATTATCTACTGGTTCCGCAGCCCTTCAGACACCTGAGGATTCTTTACACACTGAGCTGTTTTGGTTTTTTTTAATTTTTTTATGGTACTCAAGTGCTTAGTATGTGCCAGGCACTGTACTGAGCACTGGGATACATACAAGGTTGTCAGGTTGGCCACAGACCCCGTCCCTCGTGGGACTCAAAATCTAATCCCCGTTTTACAGGTGAGGTAACTGAAGCACACAGAGGTTAAGTGACTTGTAAAAGGTCACACGGCACACAAGTGGCAGAGCGGAGATTAGAACCCAGATCTCTCTGACTCCCAGGCCTAGGCTCTATCCACTAGGCCAGGCTGATTCGCGTGGCTCAGTGGAAAGAGCCTGGGCTTCGGAGTCAGAGGTCATGAGTTCGACTCCGGGCTCTGCCACTCGTCAGCTGGGTGACTGTGGCCAAGTCACTTCGCTTCTCGGTGCCTCAGTTACCTCATCTGTAAAATGGGGATTAACCGTGAGCCTCACGTGAGACAACCTGATGACCCTGTATCTCCCCCAGCGCTTAGAACAGTGCTCTGCACATAGTAAGCGCTTAACAAATACCAACATTATCATTTTGTTGTTGATTTATATGTCCACTTTTCTCATCCCTATTCTTGTATATTCATCATTATTCATGCTTCAATTCATGTCACACCCTGTCATGCTAACTAAGCTCAAGGGCAGGGATCATGCCTTTTTCATGTCCACAGCCTACTACGGTGATTTCTACATGGGAGTGCTCAATACGCCTTGGTAATCACAATACAGAAAGGAATGACTGTCTTCACATATATGGAGAGTTATTACAAAGAAGCCACAGAACAGTTCATCTCTACGATCTCAGAGAAACTAAGGTAACGAAAAGGATTTTAACTGCAGCAAGACAGAGCTTGGTTAGATGGATACAAGAACTGCCTGGCAGGAAAGGTAATCCAATACTGGAAAGCTGCAGAATCTTGGAGAATGTAAAGAAAAAAGTGGGTTTAACCATCCATCCTGCGTGACCGACATCGAGTAGACCAGAAGCGGAATCCCCTAGTGGAAAGAGAGATGGAGTGGGGAGTTAAAAGACTTAGGTCGTAGGCCAGCGGCTGGCCTGCCGTTCGACCTCAGGCAAGCCACTTAACTTCTCTGTGCCTCAGTTACCGCATTTGTAAAATGGGGATTAAAACTGTGAGCCCCACGTGGGACAACCTGATCACCCTGCATCTACCCCAGCGCTTAGAACCGTGCTCTGCACATAGTAAGCGCTTAACAAATACCAATATTATTATTATCATTATTATTATTATTAACAACCCCGAACCTCCAACAGCTAAAGCTGATCCCTGTCCGCGCCATCCACAACAAGCCGCAGGCCTCCTGCCCTGGCCTCCCTGGGCACCTCCGAAACACCCCATAAGTGACAGGACCTAAGCCCGCCCACTGTCTCCCACCAGAGAATCCATCAACATCTCCATTAATCCACTGGCAAATTGGAAACGAATGCCTGCCTCTCCCTTCCTCCCAGGGTTGATTCAAGGATAACTGCCGGGAAAGTGTTTTGGAAAAAAAACCACCACCACAAATTTGAGGCATTAAAAGAACAACGACTTCCCAGTTCTTTATGGGGATGACAGGAAGCATGACCTGGAATGGGAGACACGGACGGTTCTGTCCACCATATTTAACGTTGCCGACAGTGAATCGCTAGCTGGTATGGGGGTGTGAGGGAGGAGACGGCAGCCCCTTCCAATCGATTCTGGTATTTGGGGTGTGGCAATAGCTGCCATATGCAATTTTTTTCGGCCAGAGAAGGATTGGAGGGCCGCTCCGTATGGACCATGTCGGGGAATTATTTCACGACCTTTAAATGCGAATGAAATCATTACGTTAAATGCTTAAATGACATTCAGTGATCTAGCCCTAGGCGGAAGGCCGGTATGAAAAAGGATACCCGTGAAGCTGTGTACATCGGGACCCCTCCCCCGGCCTCAAGGGCGGTCCCGGAGGGAAGCCACTGCGTCTCTGGAACGGCATCGTGCGGTTTACACGGCCGCAAATCTACCGACATTTTTTTGTTTGCTTTTGAGAGGGTACGCGTTGAGTGGCTACTGTGTGCCAGACACCAGTACTAATCAGTGCGGAAGTTACAAGATAATCAGGTTAGAGACAGTCCCTGTACCACACGGGGACTCACAGCCTAGGTAGAAGGGAGGAGGATTTAAGGTGAGATAACTGCGACACAGAAAAGTAAAATGCCCTGCCCGCGGTCACCCAGCAGACAAGTGGCTAAGCCAGAATTAGAACCCAGGTCTTCTGACTCTCAGGCCGGCGCTCTCTCCACTACGCCGCACCGCTTCGTAGAGACGTGTCATCCGTAGCCCTCGGACGGCCAATAAAGTACCAAACGATACACTGAGCGTACAGTCGGATTGGAAGAGTCCGTCCGGTTCAATCCCCTGCCCCTCTGTAGGTCCGCGACCGCCTCTATTCGTGTAATCTCCGGGAGGGGTGGAGGGCAATGTACGCCGCTCTGGTTGCCACGACAACGGGCGACGAGCGATGTCACATACGCGTCGACGAATGACTTCCCAGAGACTGGTTGGGTTTGTGTATCTGTCCGGTTGGCATGGGAACAGGAAATGAATATCATCAAGATCAAGTGAGGAGTGCTACTGCTGAGACACATACACTGAGCTCCAGACGGAGTAGAGACATACCCACAGATTCTGACAGACACAGGCTAAGAAAAATGTGAAAAATGGACTTGAGGTCCCTTCGGTCCAAAAGGTTTGGGAAGCATTCTTTATGTCTCTCCTCCTAACTAGACTCAAAAAAGAGAAGAAGAAAGGATGACGGTCAGGGTCACCATATATCGTCCCAATTGCCTCCCCGCATCGGATCGCCGGCTGGAAGGGTGGGGAAGGGGGCTCTGAAGGTCTGCTGTCCGCCCCGGGACCCCCACCTCCACAATCCGTCCCCCACTTCTAGGCAAAGCTCCCACAGTAGGTCACCATCCCTACCGTCTCCTCATCCACCACTCTATAAGAAGAAAGAAGAGAAGCGGCGTGGCTCAGTGGAAAGAGGCCGGGCTTTGGAGTCAGAGATCATGGGTTCGAATCCCGGCTCCGCCACTTGTCAGCTGTGTGACCGTGGGCAAGTCACTTCACTTCTCTGGGCCTCAGTTACCTCATCTGTAAAATGGGGATTAAGACTGTGAGCCCCACGTGGGACAACCTGATTCCCTTGTGTCTACCCCAGCGCTTAGAACAGTGCTCTGCACATAGTCAGCGCTTAACAAATACCAATATTATTAAGAAATCTCTTCCCACGGCCTCCAACCCTCCCGTCACCACGAACGGAAAAGCCCTGATGGGGGAAATAGCCCTCCCCCACCCCCTTCATCCAACCGAAGCCCCCGTGAAAGCACCCTTCCCCTCCCCAACTCTCTCCTTTCCCCCTTCACCTCGTCCCTGGTTCTCAGCTTCAACCCCCGCAGGACCGTTCAACCCTCGCCTCGGCCTTCTTCTGGAATCACCCGTCTTTCCCCTACTCCCTAAAAATGCCTTTGCTGCTGCTTCCGACACCTTTGGGATTTTTTAGGCGGACGCTTCAAGTCAGGCTCCCCCTTAAGCGACGACCTGAGGGACGGCACCCCAAGGCCCTTTTACCATCAGACTTGTTGGACGCTGTACTTACACACTGCCTTTTGTTATTGGGAGCCTCTGGAGCTCCAGGGATCATGTCCAACTCTCACCAGTGTATTTTTTCTCCAGCGCTTGACACAATGTTCCGCACGCAGTAATGGCTTAATAAACACTACTACTGCTAAAGCTCCCAATCAGTCAGTTGTACGTATTGGGCGCTTACTACACAGAGAACACTGTAGAGATGCCCACAGATTACCAGGGGAGACAGACATTAAAATAAATTACGGACAGAGGGCAAGGGGTCAGTGGCAGGACAGACGAGATCCTGGTACAGAGTGTAAATCCGCTTTAGAGGAGGAGAGGAACAGATTATTATTATAAATATGAGTGTCGGTCATTATACGCATGTACGTGTGAATCTGTGAATGTGAGCAAGTACTCCCGTTGCTGTCCGTGTGACTGTCCTCAAAGTTTTTTAGGATCACACCTTTGTAAAGGAGTGAACTAAAAGAGGATGTGGAGAACTTGAAAAGGGTCGGAAAAGAGAAACCAACATGACCGAAAGGAAAATAGGAATTCTTCAAAAATTTCAGGCTAATTAATTTAGTGTGGAAAGAAGCCAAAATGTGGCTTTCCTCCAGTCATAAGAATTATTATTAAAAGGTGGTTGCCTATTAATTGTTCTCTGCCCTCACAGAGAACAGGGGAAAGGAAATACTTAAACTGGAGTTAGCTTTTCTTGAGCATCCAATGTGAACAGCAGGGTGCTGGATTACAAGAAGGCAGTCGCCTCCCACCTAGACAGTAAAGTCCTCGTGGGCGGGGATCTCGTCTATCAACTCTACCGCACTGTACACTCCAAAGTGCTCAGCACAGTGCTCTGCGTACAGTTAGCATGGGGCACCATTTCGGCCCTTAGAGAATTCACAATCTAACAGACATAAAAGTAAGTATATTTATGCCTTCAAGGGACATAAAGATGTACGTTGAGCTTCAGAAAAGAGAAATAATCATTGGTATTTACTGGGCACTTACTGTGTGAGAACACGGTACTGAGTCCTTGGGAAAGTTCAGTACAACAGAGTGGACAACAGAGTGGACAGCCACAATGCCTGTACACAAGATGCTTACAATCTAAAGGACACACACGTCACAACACGAATGTCGGAAAAGGGCTACTGGAGGAAGTGGTGTGACTAAAGTCCAGCGGAGTTAAACTGGGCACATTTCCCTAGGGATAAAGAAGAGTCTTCTGACTGCAAAAGATTAGATTCTCAAAAATATTGTAGAATATCCTCACCTAGACCAGGAGACAAAACTGACCGTCTTGGATGGCTTCAGTGCAGACCTACAGGAGGCTGCACTAATTCCTTGAGTTCCTAACCAGTTGTGGAATTAGGTAACAAATGAAAAATATCAAACAGATGACTATTATTATGGTATCTGTTAAACACATACTACGTGTCAAGCACAGTCTAAGCGTCGGAGTAGGTACAAGTTATTCAGGTTGGACACGGTTCCCGTCCCACATGGGCCTCACAGTCTAAGAGGGTGAACGGATACTGAATCCTCATTTTACAGTTGAGGAAACTGAGGCACAGCGAAATTGAGTGACTTGACTGGGGTCACACAGCAGATGAATGGCAGAGCTAGGACGAGGACCCAGGTACACGCTCTTTCACTAGGCCACGCTGTTTCTCACGTGTGAGACTGTGACCGGAACGTATTGGGGTTCTGCACTCCCTCCCCTCCCCAGCAGCAGCAAAGGGTCCGACCACCTTCCAGGAGGAGGTCAAGGCCGGGCACCGGAGTGTTGACGGAGCTGTGGGTGGAGTGTAATCCAAGTGCTCAGTACAGCGCTCTGCACGCAGTAAGCGCTCAATGAATACGACTCAATGAATACTCCACAGCCCCCGGAAGCCTGAGCGGCTCTCTCGGCTCATAGATTCTCAACTCTCCCCCTCGCCCGGAATTCCGGCGGAGCCGAAAGTGACCCTCACCCCGGTCCCGTGCTCAAACAGATCATCATAATTAACTGCTGGCTTGTCTCCTGGCTTCTCTCTATTCTCTCAACTCACTTGGGGTTCCTGGCCACAGCCTGCCGCGCTCGGGGAGCACTCTTTTCGGGACTGAGCACTGGGGTGTTTGTCATCCACCGGCAGGAGGGGGTTCTCTGTCTTAGCTAGAGAGAGACAGACCCTACTTGGGTAGGATTGACGTGGTGGGGAAACGGCGACGGAGAAAGAGTCCGGCAGTCTGCCTTCCTTTCCTAACGGAGGGGTCGGTCAGTCCATGGACTGTTCTCAGCTAGCCAGCCCAGATCCGTGGACCATCGTAAAAGCATAAACGATGCCATTACAATCGGGCCAGGGGCCCAGCCAGGCTAGAATCCAGTCTCCCTCAGTGGCAACAAGATGCACGGAAAAACGATAAAAGCAACGGTTACCTTTATGATCGTGTGGATGTACCGTACGATATCCCTCTCGCTTTTCCCTCTCTAGTTCTGATTCCACTCTACTAGCCTTATCCTCTATTATTTTAACTACAACCATTTTGAACTTGCTGCCCTCTATACGACTGCCCAGATACAGTCCCTCTTCACAGGCCTGAGAATCAAAGGACCTGGCTTTTAATCTTACCTGCTGTGTGACTTTGGACAAGTCATTTAACGTCTCTGAGCTTCATTTTTTCCATCTGTAAAATGGGGGACTAAAGACCTGTTTTTCCACCTTCCTAGACCACGAACCACATGAGGGACCAGAACTGTGCCCGACCTGATGTTCTTTTATCTACCCGGTGCTTAGTACAGAGCTTGTCACAGAATTAGCACTAAACAAATATACTCTCCCAAGCACTTAGTCCAACATTCAGTAAATACGACTGCCTGATTGATTCCCAATAATTATCTTTACAATATCGCCAAGATCCGCCCTTTCCTCTCCACCCAAACGGCTACCTTACTGCTACGGGCTCTCGTTATATCCCGGCTAGACTACTGTGTCAGCCTTCTCTCTGACCTCCCTTCCTCCTCTCTCGCCCCGCTCCGGTCTATTCTTCACTCCGCTGCCCGGCTCATCTTCCCGCAGAAACGATCTGGGCCTGTCACTCCCCTTCTTAAACAACTCCAGTGGTTGCCTATCGACCTCCGCTCCAAACAAAAACTCCTCACTCTAGGCTTCGAGGCTCTCCGTCACCTTGCCCCTCCCTACCTCTCCTCCCTTCTCTCTTTCTACCGCCCACCCCGCACGCTCCGCTCCTCCGCCGCCCGCCTCCTCGCCGTCCCTCGGTCTCGCCCGACCCGCCGTCGACCCCCGGGCCACGTCCTCCCGCGGTCCCGGAACGCCCTCCCTCCTCACCTCCGCCAAACCGATTCTCTTCCCCTCTTCAAAACCCTACTTAAAACTCACCTCCTCCAAGAGGCCTGCCCAGACTGAGCTCCTCTTCTCCCTATACTCCCTCTACCACCCCCCCTTCACCTCTCTGCAGCTAAACCCTCTTTTCCCCCTTTCTCTCTGCTCCTCCCCCTCTCCCTTCCCATCCCCTCAGCACCGTACTCGTCCGCTCAACTGTACATATTTCCGTTACCCTATTTATTTTGTTAATGAATTGTACATCGCCTCGATTCTATTTAGTTGCCATTGTTTTTACGAGATGTTCTTCCCCTCGACTCTATTTATCGCCATTGTTCTTCTCTGTCCGTCTCCCCCGATCAGACCGTAAGCCCGTCAAACGGCAGGGACCGTCTCTATCTGTTGCCGACTTGTTCATTCCAAGCGCTTAGTACAGTGCTCTGCACATAGTAAGCGCTCAATAAATACTATTGAATGAATGAATGAATGAATGAATTATTATTATGCAGTAAAAGCCTACCGCGATAAGAAACTACACTCAGTTCTCCCATAATATGTGGGTTACAGTCTCTTCACGTACCTCCCGTCAAGGAAAAGTCAGGCTACGGTAGACACTCCCTGACCAGTGACGCACGTCGGTACGGAACTAATTTTTCTGACCCCGCGATCACACTCTATCCAGACAGATGTTGTAGGTAAAACGTTCATTCGTTTCCTATCTGCACAGTGCGGGGGCGAAACACGTATCATGGGAAATCTAAGCACAGCACAGAGTAAAAAACAAGGACCGACACAATAGGAAGGACAACGAGAAAAGGAGTCGAAGAATAGTGCCGGAGGCCACAGCCCGCGGGTCATTCACAGTTCCCAGTCAGGACCATCCACGCTCTAAACCGGCACAACCTTTCCAGCATTCCAGGGATCAGGAAGCCTGGCCTGTTCCTCTCTAGGCTGTGGGGAGCTCGGTGAGAAATCCCGAGCACAGATGTGGACCTGATGATTTTGCTCCCTTGCAGGGGAGAAAAGCTGCAATTCGCCGCCGCAGCGAAAGGGCTTTTTAAGAAACGGTTAATCCTCCCCTCAGCCCCCACCCCCCAGCTATTGTGTTCAACCAATTGGTTTCCCTGTGATACCCTTATCAGGGTCACATTTAAAATCGATTTTGGCTTTCCCGAATAAGTTTCGAAGTCTCCAAAACTGTATCAAAATCGGTTTTTCCCCAGCTCTGTTGCAAATTCAGTTTTCTAAAAATGATGTATATACTAATTATTAAGCATACATTGGCGAGCCTCGCCACTTTGGACAGTGCGGCTTGCTACGCTCTCCAATTCGAAATCTTCCCCGTTCCGACTCCCCGGAGAGCAATTTATGAGGTAGAGAAATGAAGGAACAGGAGCGTGAACCTCTGATGGGCCTTACAAATTACTCAGTAAAGCCAATGTTCAGACTAAATATGGAAAAAATCTTTAATAACTCAGTTGCTATAGCAGTGCTCTTTGGCTAGCACCTGACTCAAGCTTGTGCAAAAAGCAGGGTTGGCTACCGGAATTTGAGAAGAGAACTGCGTTGGAGCGGAGCTGCCGGGAAACCGTACCACTTCAGAAATATCGGGGTACTCCGGCTAAAAGGGGCCCGTAGGCGGTGACGAAGATCTGAAGGACGTCGCCTCTGCTCAGAGTAAGCCTAAGGTACGGCATGAGAAGCAGCACGACCTAGTGGAAAGAGCTTGGGCCTGGGAGTCGGAGGACCCGGGTTCTAATCCCGGCTCCGACGCTTGTCCGTGGCAAGTCACTTAACTTCTCTGTGCCTCAGTTGCCTCATCTGCAAAATGGGGCTTCAATGTCTGTCGGGTGTTCGATACCTCCCACTTAAATTGCGAGCCCCATGCGGGATCTGATTACCTGGAATTTAACCCAACCCTTAGTACAGTGCTTGACAGAGAGTAAGCGCTTAACAGATACCACAATTAAATGCCACATGTAGCTGTATGAACGAATTTTCATTCTCTGACTTCAGTCAGAGACTTCACCACGAGGCCATTAGTGACAGCGGCGGGCGCGCCGGGAGCCCGTCGTTGGGCCGGGATTGTCTCTGTCCGTTGCCGAATTGTACATTCCAAGCGCTTAGTACAGAGCTCTGCACCCAGTAAGCGCTCAATAAATACGACTGAATGAATGAACTGACTTCAGCCACCGTCCCCAGACCTTCCGCCGGGGGAACGGTGAAGGAGGGGGCAGAAGAAGAGCCAGGCTCCGAGTCTACCCTAGAGAAGCAGTCCTCCTCTCCTACTCGCCTGACGGTCTCTCTCCCAAAAGGCACATCTACCGGCTCACAAACTGGACGGACAACGGGCGGTAACGCTAAGAGAAATGGTTACGGTTTCCAACCGTCGCGACGAGTGGGTAAAAAATCAGAGCAAAATGACGACTGGGTTAGCACACGAATCAGGAGATTAGTTGCTATCAGTACACAGCTGCATCCTGAACTAATCTGATTAAGCAATTACTTTCTCATTTTGAATACTATCCTGCCCTCCCAAAGACCAGAAGACTAAAAATAACCTACGATTTTGGCCCTTCACTGTAATCCTTCACCACGTCTGACCCCATTACCTTGCATCTATCCCAACACTTAGTACGGTGCTCGGCACCTAATAGGCACCTTACAAAAAATACGATTATTCATAATAATCTGGGGGCTAGCATCCGCTTTTTTCCTTCTCCGGTAAGGAACCCTACTAGAGCTTCTTCTGAAGCCAACGGCAATCTGAGAAAAGTGAGATTAGAATGTAATATCCTTGAGGCGGGAATCACGTCTACCGATCCTACTGCATCATACTTCTCCGGTGCTTAGTACAGACAAAACACAGAAAGCACTCAATATATCCCATCGATTGATTGAGATCACGGTCGCAGTCACAGCCTCCCCTCCTAACTAAAAATTACCAACTCGCTGAGATTGAGAATCTTTTTTTCTACAGTAAGAGTCCCTTTTAAATTAAAAATGTGGCTTTAAAAATAATCATATTGCATTTCTCCCACTGATCGATAAGAAAGACTTGTCAGACGGGGGGATTTGTGGATAACGATATCAACTCTGAGGACTTTGCTCGTTTACATTTCAACTCCATAGGCTTAAATTATGCCGTGTCTCACTAAATCGCAGATCCAACCCTCTCGGAGTTTTAAATAGATTATTGGTTTTCTTCCTGATCTAGCATTTGCCTTTTTATGTAAATGTGTGCGGTCCCATGTCATTATGAAATGATAATCAGCCAGAAGAACGCTTAAGAGGTCATCTGGCCCCAGATGACTCCCCGCCTCAGGACAGGGTTCGTTTTAAGCCTCCTGGGAAAAGCTCCAGGATAATGGAGTTTCCCCTTGAATTTCTAATAGCCAGGCTCCTAGTCCTCCGTGGCCGGGAGCCCGGTGGGCCGGCCCCATATCTAGGAAAATGAGACTTGAAGCAAATAGTTTGGAGTCTATTCCAACAGGCCCAGAATGGACGATCAGGTGCCAAAACCCCATTTCTGAAGCAGATGAGGTCTTTCTAGGAAGGAAGACGTTCAGCGATGCCGAGGCGGCCTTCCAGCTCCTGGCGTCGTTTTTAGAATACAAGCAGGAAAGGGGTCTGGGTAACACTCAGCCAATGAGCAAGCTTTTTCATTTATAGTCTGGGGAATCCCTAACACATCCAAGAGATGTGTTGAGGTGAGCGGAATGGAAATTTCCATTTGATTCATGGGAACCTCCACTCTAGAGCGTAGCGGTTCTCTAGCCAGTGAAGATTTCTGCCTTCGCGGGACCGTTCCTGGAAATCTTGGGAGGGCATCCGTTACTCTCCTCATCCACTGAGTGGACCATCACCTAGGCAGGCTTAGAACTTGCCCTTCTTGTGGCAACATTTGAATTTTTAAAAAAAAAATCATTGTTGTGCCAGACAAATTATTTCCGGAAGGATATCTGCTGAAAAAGCCCCAGAGGCATATCGACCCACGGGACCTGGGTTCTAATCCCAGCTCTGCCACTTGCCTGCTGTGTGATCTGGAGCAAGTCACTTAACTTCTCTGTGCCTCGTTTCTTCATCTGGAAAATGGGGATTCGATACCTTTCCTCCCGCCATCTTTAAATGTGAGTCCCATGTGGGGCAGGCACCGTGCTAGACTTGATAGCCTTGAACAGTGCTGAGCACCTTGTTTTTTTTCTTAAATGGTATTTGTTAAGTGCCTCCTATTAAAGCCAGAAACTGTCCTAAGCACTAGGGTAGACACGAGATAAAAAGGTTGGACACATTTCAACCAGTCTTAATGCCCATTTTACAGATGAGGTAACTGAGGCACAGAGAAGTTAAGTGATCTGTCCAAGATCGCACAGCAGTCAAGCGGCAGAGCCGGGATTAAAACCCAGCTCCTCTGATTCCCAGGTCCATTCTCTTTCCACTAGGCCACACTGCTTCTCACACTAACAACTACACAAGAGCTACACAATTATTAACAACAGTTACAACCGCTCACAACTTAACAGTGAACTCTCAAAAGTAGGGCCAGAACTCACTTAAATTCAATACCAAAACACAAGCAACTTAGGTAAGATTTGGAACGGGCTCCCTGCTAAGAGTCACGACAAACACCATCCGTATGGACCAGTCCATTTCGCTTCCTGGATCTAGAAATAATACTCAATATCTTACACACAAGCCACTGATTTTCATAACCATCCAAACACACACAGCTTTTGTCTGGGATGTTCACTTTTTAAAAACCTAATTTCGGTCTGACTTAACTGAAGAGAAAAAGAAAACCCACTCCTTGATCTTCGAGGGGAAAATATTGAATTGCACATTTATTCCTTCCATATCAGCCCGATACCACTGACAAATAAGACCGGTCCCTTTCTTGCCCCGCTCCCAAAAAATTGCTATATAATTCCAGGAGTCCTTTCAGTCGAAACCGACTAAAATCCTGCACAAAAACCCAAGCCTTTAAAACTATAGCAATGTTCCTTTTTTTTTTTTTAACTGTCCCATGCAAATCATTTCAGGCTCTCCCCTCTATCTTTTCCATCACAAATTACATCACACCACCTGTTGTATAAGCAGTGGATATTTTCACAATTCCTAAAAACTCCTGTTTCCCACCCCTCTCTAAAAATCAAATTTAAGAGAAGTTACTATCAACATATGAATAGTTTACTCCCCTTTTCTTATGCTGTATAAAGATAACAGAAGTCCACCTCTAAGTACAGATCATTTCGTTAGTGAAGTGAGTTTTGGCAAAGTCGACCGTCACGAAAAATGATCCGAATCTCTAAGGCTTAAACCGAAAAAGGGCAACTCTAAAGAACTCGCGAAACACTTCGAAGGCTTTAGCAGTCCCTTCCGGGCGGCCCAAGGGAGGATACCGTCCAATTCTCCTCGGAAACGGTAAAGGGCTCGATTTAAGCATCGGCAGGAGGTGCGATCCCTCTCGACGCAAACCTGAGTTTCAGGAGGAGAGAACAGAATGTTTCGAAACGGCAAAGGCCTTTCATCTCAGTTGGTCTCCGTAAGTACGGTCTACCGGATGCCGGGGGAGAAAAGCTGAAGAACACCACCTAGGTTTCATTAGACATTAAAAAAGAGAAAGGAAAAACCAAACCCACTGGAGAAAACACCACCTCGGTTTCATTAGACATTAAAAAAGAGAAAGGAAAGAACAAACCCAACCGGGCATTAGGATGTGTCTCCAACAAACACGACCCATCGGGTCATTCCTAGTCGGCGAGCAACTATATCCCTCGAAGATTAGAAGCGCAACATCCCCTTCCCCTGTTTCAAAAACAACATCGCTTCTAAAAACACACGCCGCAACGTCTCCGGTTGACAGGGAGAGAGAAACAATAGCAATTTTCATGTCATTCCCAGGTTCGGCATCTCATTTTTCCATCTCGATCGACACGTCCCCGAAGCGGCGGCCTCGACGCGATCGTAGAGATGGAAAAGGGCTAGGTTCTGGGATGACCTCCCGTCACCTCTCGTCGCCAGCTTACCTGATGCCAAGACAACTGGAAGGAAAGAAAGGAAAATCACAGCCAAGCCAAGCTCCCCCATCCCCATCCCCAGTGATCAATCTGGGATGCCTTCCTCTATGATGGTTCAGGTTTCCTGGCTCCAGTGGAGGGGAGGATCCATTCGAGTTTCTGCTTCGGCAAAGACAACAGAGAGACCTTTCCAGAATCCTCTCCGCTGCCTCTTCCGAGAGTCCCTCGGTGGGGCCCAACGTATATCAGAAAAGAGCTTTAAAAAAAAGGAGAGAGGAAAAAGGGGTGGGGGGGGGTGGGGGAGGAGGGAGCAAAGAGGCAACGTGCGCCCAACGAGGGAGCGCCATCTACTGGCCGACGGGGGCAGTGCCGGGGCGCACGCTCTCCGGCCGGTCCTGGGGTGACGTCACCGGCAGGGGGGAGCCTATGGGGAGTCACGCGCCCGCCAAGAGGAGGGGGCGGAAGTGGGAGCGCGTGCGCGCGCGCGCGGGAGGGGGCGCGCGCGCGTGGGGGGGAAGATTGACAGCTCTCCGGGTCCGTCCCTTCCCCCCCTCCCCACCCGAGGCAAAATGGCCAAGGCCCCATTTTGAAGCCTTTCTAAGGCCTCCCACCCCAAGCCGATCCCCCTCTATCTCCCCCAGCGCTTAGCACAGTGCTCTGCACATAGTAAACGCTTCACAAACACCAACATTTGTTTGTTTTTTTTTTATTTTAAGTCAATTGGGGGGGACGAAGCCCCGGGGGGGGCAGACGGGGAGGGAGACCCCCATGGCTCAACGGGTAGAGAAGCAGCGTGGCTCAGTGGAAAGAGCCCGGGCTTTGGAGTCAGAGGTCATGGGCTCGAACCCCAGCAATGCCACTTGTCAGCTGGGTGACTGTGGGCAAGTCACTTCACTTCTCTGGGCCTCAGTTACCTCATCTGGAAAATGGGGATGAAGACTGTGAGCCCCAGGTGGGACAATCTGATTCCCCTATCTCTACCCCAGCGCTTAGAACAGTGCTCTGCACATAGTAAGCGCTTAACAAATACCAACATTATTAAGAGCCTGGGCTCGGGAGGCACAGGGCATGAGTTCGAATGCCACCTCTGCCCCCTGGCAGCTGGGTGACTGGGGGCCAGTCCCTTCCCTGGGCCTCAGTGCCCTCATCTGTCAAATGGGGATCAACTGTGAGCCTCACGTGGGACAACCTGATGACCGTGTCTCCTCCAGCGCTTAGCACAGTGCTCTGCACATAGTAAACGCTTCACAAATACCAACATTTTTTTTTTTATTTTAAGTCAATTCGGGGGGACAAGGCCGGGGGGCAGACGGGGAGGGAGGCCTGCATGGCTCAATGGAAAGAGCCCGGGCTGGGGAGGCACAGGACATGAGTTCGAATTCCAGACTCCGCCCCCTGGCAGCTGGGTGATTGGGGGCCAGTCACTTCCCTGGGCCTCAGTGCCCTCATCTGTAAAATGGGGATTAACTGTGAGCCTCACGTGGTACAACCTGATGACCCTGTATGTACCCCTGCGCTTAGCACAGTGCTCTGCACATAGTAGGCGCTTACCAAATACCAACATTATTATTTTCCTCCGGTTCGAGAAGCATAGGGGCTCAGTGGCAAGAGCCCGGCCTGGGGAGGCACAGGGCATGGGTTCGAATCCCCCTCCGCCCCTTGGCAGCTGGGTGACTGGGGGCCAGTCACTTCCCTGGGCCTCAGTTCCCTCCTCTGGAAAAGGGGGATGGAGACGGGGAGTCACCCGTGGGATAACCAGATCACCCTCTATCTCCCCCACCAGCGCTTAGCCCAGTGCTCTGCGCATAGTAGGCGCTTAACAAATACCAACATTATTATTTTCCTCCAGTTGGAGAAGCAGCGGGGCTCACTAGCAAGATCCCGATTAGACTGTAAGGCCGCCAGAGGGCAGGGACTGTCTCTGTTACCGATTTGTCCATTCCAAGCGCTTAGTACAGTGCTCTGCACAGAGTAAGCGCTCAATAAATACTATTGAAAGAGCCTGCCTGGGGAGGCACAGGGCATGGGTTCGAATCCCCCTCCGCCCCTTGGCAGCTGGGTGACTGGGGGCCAGTCACTTCTCCGGGCCTCAGTTCCCTCCTCTGGAAAAGGGGGATGAAGACTGGGAGCCTCCCGTGGGACAACCTGATGACCCTGTATCTACCTCAGCGCTTAGAACAGTGCTCTGCACATAGTAAGCGCTTAACAAAAATCAACATTATTACTTCCCCCCAATACGAAGGACGGAGGGGAAACAGAGCAGGTGGAGCCGAAGGGGAGGCCGCACGAGCCTTTGGGGCTGCTGAGGTGGCCTCTCCCTTCCTTCTCGGGGAGACACACACTCTCCCTCACAGTCCTCGTGGACGACAACTCACACCCACAGCCCACACCACTTGTCAGCTGGGTGACGTTGGGAAAGTCACTTCACTTCTCTCTGCCTCGGTTCCCTCAACTGTAAAATGGGGACGAAGACTGGCAGCCCCACGTGGGACAACCTGATCACCCTGTATCCTCCCCAGCGCTCACCACGGTGCTTTGCACAGAGTAAGCACTACACAGATGCCACCGTAATAATAATCATGTTGGTATTTGTTAAGCGCTTACTATGTGCAGAGCACTGTTCTAAGCGCTGGGGCAGACACAGGGGGATCAGGTTGTCCCACGTGGGGCTCACAGTCTTAATCCCCATTTTACAGATGAGGGAACTGAGGCACAGAGAAGTGAAGTGACTTGCCCACGGTCACACAGCCGACAAGTGGCAGAGCCGGGATTCGAACCCATGACCTCTGACTCCAAAGCCCGTGCTCTTTCCACTGAGCCACGCTGCTTATCATCATCATCACCATCATCATTACACACGCACACACCCTGCTCTGGCCTCGTGGACTTACTCATTCTCCCACACACACACACCCTGCCCTCGTGGACTGTCTGTTACACACACACACACACACACACACCCCACCCCACCCCCCCACCCCCAAACAGACCCTCTCTTGGATGTACACACACACACACCCTGCCTGCCCTCATGAACTGACTCTCTCGCTCTCTCTCTCTCTCTCTCTCACACACACACACACCTACACACACACACTCTCTCCACCTTCATGGATACATACACGTACACACCCAGATAGATACTCCCCCCATGGACACACACACACACACACACAAACATCCTGCCTGCCCTCGTGGACCGTCTCTGTCACTCACACACACATTCACGGCCTTCATGGACACACACACACACACACACATACACACCCAAACAGACTCTCTCTTGGACACACACTCATACAAACGCCCTGCCTGCCTTCATGGACTGACTCTCTCTCTCTCACACACACACACACACACACTCTCCACCTTCATAGATACATACCCACCCAGATAGACCCCATCTCATGGACACACACCCACAAACATCCTGCCTGCCCTCCTGGACTGACTCAACCTCACACACCCATACTCACAGAGAGCGCCTTAATAATAATAGTGATGTTGGTATTTGTTAAGTGCTCACTATGGGCCGAGCGCTGTTCTAAGCGCTGGGGGAGATACAGGGTCATCAGGTTGTCCCACGTGAGGCTCACAGTTAATCCCCATTTGACAGAGGAGGTCACTGAGGCACAGAGAAGTGAAGTGACTCGCCCACAGTCACACAGCTGACAAGTGGCAGAGCCGGGATTCAAACTCATGACCTCCGACTCCCAAGCCCGGATTCTTTCCACTGAGCCACGCTGCCTTAATGGACACACACATACACACCCAGACAAACCCCCGTCGTGGACAGACACACACACACCACCCCCGCGGGCCCTCCTGAACACTCTTTCTCTCTCTTTCCCTCCCTTCCTCTCCTCTCCCCTTTCTCCCTAGCACACACACCGACTGCCTTCGTGGACACAAACACACACACACGCTCCGGCTGCCCTCGTGGAGACACACACACACAATATCCACACTCGTGGTCACACTCCATCATGTCCTAAGCAGTATAGAGAAGCAGCGTGGCTCTTGTGGCAGCTGTGTGACTGTGGGCAAGTCATTTAACATCTCTGTGCCTCAGGTACCTCATCTGTAAAATGGGGATGAAGACTCTGAGCCTCACGGGGGACGACCCGATGACCCTGTATCTCCACCAGAACGGTGCTCTGCACATAGTAAGTGCTTAAATACCAACATTATTATTATTTAGAGCCTCCTGGAGGTGGTCCAGCCCCAGAAGATAGCACTGCCACAAGTTCCCAGAGGAAAGACGGTAGGAGTTAGCATTAAAAGAGATTGTCTGAAGTCGGAGACCGGCTATAAACGGGGAAGATGGAGAAAGAGCAAAGAACTGGAAATACATTTGAGAAACCCTGGCGTCTTCTGGCAGGAAAGTGAGAAACTCTAGTATCTTTTGGAAGGAAAGTGCAAGGGTGAGGTATAAAAGTCAACCCATCGCGGGACATGTTAAAATAGCTGTTGAAGTGTATTTTTAAGCTTAAATAAGCAAACGCCTTTCCAGACTTAAGACCAGGAACCGGGAATTTTTCTTCCAGAGAGTTCACAGCATTAATATGGCTATCGCCTGGCTTGCCCTTAACATCCTTAAAAGAATTAGTAGTAATAGCACTATTAGGATTAGTATTATAACAGGGCATTTGTTAAGCTTGTCCTTTGTGCCAAGCACTGTAGTAAACACTGAGACAGATCCAGGATAATCAGACTGGGCACGGGGTCGGTTACGGAATCTCTCTCCATCGGCAGCAGCGACAAGATGCCGGTTTCCCTAAGCAGATAGCGGTCTCTGAGAAAGGGTCTAATCCAATTGATCACACATTCTTAGATGCTTTCTAATATTGGTTATTTACTCTGGGCTTTCGCTGACAGGTGGCCAAGCAGATAAGAGCAACCATGGCCGCATTCGCCTCTCAGATCCTCTCCCAAAAGAGAGATGACCTGTTTGCATATGGATTTTCTAGGGCTTTGTGGCTAAGCAACAGAAATTTTTACTATGCAAACTTTGTTAGAATAGCAAGGTCGGACCCTCAGATCAAGGAAAACAGGTTGTTTACGTGAACGGGTACAACCCCACCCCAGAACCTACGGCTTCTATCGCTATTAATAAAGAACTTTAAACTACGGAAACTGGTCTTTTGAAGTTTAGGGTGCATAAAATAAATAAATACAGTCTTTTTCTATGGACATAATTATGTGAGAATCGTAATATTATTTGTTACCATTGTTTGAAACAGTATTCCTCTACACCTTCCAGATCCAAAAAGGTCATAGGAAACTCTCCTTCTAAAGTGGAGGAGCTCTAGTCATCGTGAAAATGAGGAATGTTACCTTGACACCGGATGAAACGGACGAACCTAGTGTGCAGACGATTCATCTGTCCTTTACGGAGGCAATTCCTCCAGGTGACGGCCCAGCACGCGGTTCACTGTCAAATGGAAAATACCTGGAAATAATATTTAAACGATGTTAAAACTGGTGGAATTCCATCAGTATAAATAATTTGAAGGTCTGATGCTGGTTCTTTAAGAGACCGATCTACCATTGGCTTGGTTACCATTAAATCGGTTGCGAGAGTAACACTGGGAATGATTATTTCCTCAAAGGCAAATATTCAGTCAGGTGTTTGGCAAAGCTATAAATCGACCCTGCCACCTTAAAAAAAATGCTAAGCAACGGGGAAAATGGTTGAATTCAAAAGCAGGGACCACTAGATCGTCATGATTACAAAGTTGGGGGGAGAAGGAATAAAGAATCACTATGCAGATCATATAAGTTATATTGGGGAAATCAGCAAAATGGGCCAAATCAGCAGTGTGGCAAGGCACTGGTATAAAGGGATTGTAAATCCCACATAGAAGGTGAGGCACTTCTCATCTTATTCAGCGCTGCTCGGACTCTTTCTAGAGAACTCCTTCTGTTCTGTGCCACATTTTAAAAGCGACACAACACTTGGAAATATTTGAACGGTGATAAAAAAGCAAAAACAATCAATTAAGGTTAAAGGAATTGTACTCACACCTGCATAAAGAAAGTAAGGGCCTACTTAACATTTATAATAGGTTGGTTGTGAGGGGATGTTTAACCAGCTGTTGTCAATCTCCAGTGAGGCCAGAAATGGGCTTTCAATTACCCAGGTGAGTCAAAGACCTTGTGCACCTCCCAAAGACAGTTGATATTATTCAGTGTAATTTGTACACTTGACTACCGGTGCATTTCTTATCTTTACTGAAGTTACTTTGGTTTGAGGATTTCAGTTGATGAGGTTATTTACCTGAACACTTGGCATTTTAGGAGTCGGTAGACCTGGGTCCTAATCCCAGTTCTGCCACTTGCCTATTACGTGACCTTGGGCAAGTCACTTATCTGGAGCTAAATTTTCTCATCAGTAAAAGGGAGGTTAAATACCTATTCCCCCTCTTGCTTAGATTGTGAGCCTCATGGAGGAGAGAAACCACATTCAATGGGATTAATTCGACTCTTCCTCAGCACTTTGGGCTCAGTAAGTTCTTAATTATTTTATTAATTATAATGTAGACTCAACCATTCCATTTTAAGTACTTGTTATGATGTGGATACCGTTGAGTCCAACAAAAAAATGAAGTCACAGCAGCACAGCCAAGGGTTTTTTTAAATTACAATATGTAATAGAGATCCACATGGGTGAGGACAGACAAAGCCTGTTGCCCCTAAGAAACGGGCTCAACCTCATCACCCAAAGTTGGGAGAGGGAACTAGTTATAGTGCATAAGGTTCCTTCACACCAACAACAGAATCCAATCAAATGTTGCTCCCCTTTTGTTAACTGGCTACAGGCTTTGGCTGAAATTGGCTGCAGGGAAAGGTATGGCTGAAAATGATGACGGGGAAGGGTGGGGCTGAAGCATGATTTAGGTAAAGAAGGTAATTTAATGCAAATTGGAGACTGAAGAAAAAATGGAGTAAGGTTGGTTAAGAAGTTTCTGGAGACATAATCTCCTTTAAAAGGTCTTAGACTAAGCCCTTCTTTTCCTCATCTCTCACTCCCTTCTGTGTCACCCTGATTTACTCCCTTTGCTCTTTCCCCCTCTACCAGCCCCACGGCACTTGCGTACATCTGTACTTTTATTTGTCTTGATGTCTTTCGCCACCTCCCCCCCCACCCCAAGACTGTGAACTCATTATGGTTAGGGATTGTCACTCTTTATTGTTGTATTATACTTCCCAAGCGCTTAGTACAGTGCTCTGCACACAGTAAGTGCCTAATATGAGTGAACAATACCAAGCATGGGGCAGTTTTACTTTTTTTAATATACGGAAAAGAAGCTGTGGACTTAGCTGTGCAAAGAAGAGCTTCGTGATTAGAAGGGTGAAGAATGCAGGATACAGAGAAAGTGAGGGATCCTTCTGTCTGGACATGAAGGGGGAGGTGAACTGAGGCAGAGTGGCTTGAAGCGGCTGTGTAGTCACCAGCGAAGTTGAGGGGTGAAGGCAAGAATGATGTCAATAGAGAATTAGTGGTCTTGGAGGCATGGTAGAGTCTTGAATGCTGGGTTAAAAGGGGGGTGCAAAGAAGCACTGGAATGAGGAACCAGGGAGACAGAGACGTGGGGGTAATGGATAAAGAGGAATGGGATCTATGATTTAACACAGCATAACCGGGGATTAAAATGATGTATTACAATGGCTGACCTCAGGTTAGCACTCCTGGCTAGGACTCTTACGATAGGCTAGGTGACATAACGGTTAGGAAAAAGTAGAGAGCTATGTAGGATGCAAACGGAAGAAGAGACAAGGAGACTAACCCTAGAGAGGGTGGATTTAAGTGGGAGAGGGAGGGAGAAAGAAACCAGCTGGAAAGGTTGAGAGGGGAGGCTCTCTGTCTCTGCAATTTCCCTATGGCTCTCCTACTTTCCTTCCTTTTGACTCTTCACCTCTATCTCCTTTTTAGCGTTTTTCTTCTCCCCACTTCCCACACGCTCAGACCCCTGGGAGTGCTGAGAATGGGAGATCCTCTGATTTTGAAAGAGCAGTCTCTAAACTGTTGTCGGGACTGCTTATGTATTCACTGGGCACTGCGGGCTGAGGACACTGGGCTAGCTAATTAACAGAGGTCCATCATGACCAAGTGATGTGCAGTTCTATCCCACAGTACGTCTGCAAGCTGGCGGAGCAAGAAGAACGCTCTATGTTGGCAGCCACTAAGGAGCTGGAAACAGGTGAATTCTGGCTATGGAAAAACAAGGTCACCATCTGGGTCCACTTCCCCTTTTGGACTCAGGAACTACCGGGCTTGGCAATCAGATGTCAGCCACAGTCAAGCTGCTGGTTTCGCTCTGTGAGTATTCAAATCTAAACAGATCCCAAATACCTTCCCACTGTAATAAGTGCTTAAATCTGTTGAAAACTTAGAACGTTATCGAGAGCGAGAAGCAGCCTTGTAATCTGCCATTACATCACAAGGTTGACATCTCGCCGTATAATGTAAGCTCACTGTGGGCAGGGAATGTGTCTGTTATACTGTACTCTCCCAAGCACTTAGCACAGTTTGTACTCAATAAATATGACTGACATAAAATTTGACCATCAAAGTGCAATTAAGCTTCCTGAGAAACAGATGTATCTGATCAATGAATCCTATTTATTGAGCACCTAAGTGCTTGGGAGAGTACAATAGAGCAGAATCGGAAGGTGTTTTTCCTGGGTGCTTATAAATAGGGCCCGTTCTTTGGTACTATTACATTTATCACATTGAATACTGTGGCTTAATCGATCAGGTTCATAACAATTATGATAGTAATTACCACTTAGGAGACAGCGTTCGTTAAGACAACCTCAGTTTCCGATTTACTCCTAACTCAATCTCGAAGCCGAAGCTTTAAGTGGCCATGGGAAGGATTGTTCCTTTTTAGAAAACTTAACGGGCTGCTTTGTATGGATAGTATTTTTCTGTATACTATAACATAGCAGAATGGGATATTAGGTCTTAGAAAGTTAGAGACATTGGGATTGTTTTGCCTGAAAATGAGAAGTGAGCTCGTTATGGGCAGGGAACGTATCTGCTAATTCTGTTGTAGTGTACAGTACACTATGAAGTCTGCATATAGTAAGAGCTCAATAGATATGATCTGTTCACCACTCTGGACAGAGTGCACCCTGGAGAAGTAGTGACGGGGCATTGTTGAGTCGCGTGTGTTAGGTCATGAGATAGGCATGGAGCACTGACAGGAAGACAGCAGTCCTGGAGCAAGCAAATGCCCAGTTTGCTTGAGACAGCAAATTGGAAGCTCAAAATGATGCGGAGTGTCCTCACATGATAAAATTCCTCAAAGAGCCAGGGAAACGGAAGCATAAAACTTGCAAAACCCTGTTAGCTCGAGCAGTCGGTTGAATCCCTTAAACTGGATGACTTCTAAACTCTAGAGCTGGATATGACCTTTTGTTCCTTTTCTCTAGGGTAAATAGTTTTGCCCAATTTCAACTCATTTCCTATGCAGATGTCAGCGATGCCATGAGATATTTCTATTAGAAACCAGCTCTCCCAGCATACTTGAATGAGCAGCGCTATTCCTCTAGCTATTCTAAATGAAGACACTTTACCATTAAGCAAATAACAATTCAAGGATGGCAAAGATAAACAGTTTTCCATCCAACTAGGGCTTACATTAATCTGATTAATTAAAACATAAACGAGCCCTATTTGCTTTAGGTGTTGTGAATTAACTGTGTGCTCTGCGAGACCGGTTAGGACTGCTGCCTCTCATTTCCTCTGTGCTTCGCTGCTCTCTTCTTCAAGTACTGCTTCCATTTTCCTTCTCTCTTTGGTGATGATTATAACAAAGCCAATATATGGCCAGCAGGAGATGTCAACCGTAGTCCTGAAGTACTAGAATAGCTATTTCTGAGTTTAAAATCCGTGAAAGTGACCACCGATTATGCCCATAGGCATGCACTCCAGGACCTTTCACAAACAGGAACAGTAAAACCTAAGGTCAGTAACATAAGATGCTATATTCTTACAGCCAGAAGTTGATACTACTACTAATAATAATAGTATTTAAGTGCTCACTATTTCTCAAGCACTGTTCTAAAGCTGGGGTAGTTACAGGTTAATCAGGTTGGACACAGTCCCTGTCCCACTTGGGGTTCGCAGTCTAAGTAGGAGGGAGAGAAAAGGGACTGTATTTCTGTTCCTATGTGGTTGTCCCACCTTCTAGTCTATAGGCTCTTTGTGAGATGGATCGTGTCCACCTTCCCTAGTGTATTGTATCTCCAAAGTCCTCAGTAGAATTCTCTGTACACATTAAGTTGCTCAATAAATACCACTGATTGGTGAACCAAATGAAATCCTTGGTCAATTTCAAGTGGAGAGAGCCGGGGGCTGGGAGCCCGAAGGACCTGGGTTCCAATTCCAGCTCTGCCACTTATCTGCTGTGACCTTGGGCAAGTCACTTAACCCATCTGAAAAATGAGGATTAATACCGTGAGTCCCATGTGGGATACGGACTCTATCCGACCTGATTAGCTCGTATCTGTCCCAGTACTTGGTACAGTGCCTGGCACGTAGTGAGCACTTAACAGACACCGGAAGAAACGCTAAGTGGAGAGCGTGAAAGAATTACTGGGGTGTATTAAGCTCACTTAGCCTAAGCGATGAACACGGCCGTCCATCCATCGCCACCCAACGGGACCTTTCTGTCCTCTTAAAAGAAGGTCAGCAGACAGGCTGGTGTACACTCACTGTGTTCATTTTTTTTTCCACAATCTGCCTGAGTTCACATGACTAGCACCCCCCGAAATGCAAAAGAGCTGGAGGAGAGCTGTGGAAGCTATTCTTGGGAAGAAAGCTTTGCTCTGATCCCTCACTCTGCCCACAGTGCTAATAACGCTTTGTACCGAACCCACATTCTCAATTTCAATCCAGCTGGGCCTCCACCTGATGTGCAATCGGCTCCAAGCTTTCCCTGAGACCGAGTTAGGGAAGGCGGAACCGTTAGCGCAAAAGGAGAGAAAATAACCCAAGTAGGAGAACCTCGTGAGTCGCCTCTAGGTCCAGGGCTTTACCTGAGCTCACTTACCAGGGTGAGCAAAGCAATCCCAGGACTTTATTCTCTCCACAGTTGCCGGATGGACAGCAAAGAACTTAGAGTACAATGACGATAATTCATTGTAGGCAGGGAACCTGTTTACCAACTCTGTGGTATCGTACTCTCCTAAGCGCTTAGGACAGTGATCTGCACACAGTAAGCGCTCAATAAATACCATCGATTGATGGATAACTGTGGGATTTAAGTCCTTAATGTGTGTCAAACATTATAATAATAATAATGTTGGTATTTGTTAAGCGCTTACTAGGTGCAGAGCACTGTTCTAAGCGGTGGGGTAGATACAGGGTCATCAGGTTGTTCCACGGGAGGTTCCCAGTCTTAATCCCCAATTTACAGATGAGGTAATTGAGGCACAGAGAAGTGAAGTGACTTGCCCACAGTCACACATCTGACAAGTGGCAGAGCCCGGGATTCGAACCCATGACCTCTGACTCCCAAGCCCGCGCTCTTTCCACTGAGCTATGCTGCTTCTCGCTGTTTCTTTTATACTAAGCACTGGGGTAACTAGAGCATTACGAAGTCAGACACAGTCATTGTTCCTTGCAGTCTAAATGGGAGGGAGAACAGATATTAAGTGTCTTGCCCGGGGTCCCAGAGCAGGCAAGTGGCGGAGCCGGATTAGAGCCTAGGTCCTCTGACCCTGGACGGTGTGTTCTTTCCATTAGGCCACACTGTTTTCCACACCGCTATAAGCAATGGCATTATTGGGCCTGATCACTGGACCGCACATCCCAGGATTCCGTCTCCAGCGTTAGCAATCGAATGCTCTCTTCTCGGTACCCTGAGAGTTTCCCCACTGATAAACGGTGAACAATTAGGGGCCACCCAGGCTTCCTCTTGGTAGACTTGCCATCTGGCTTCCTGCAGCGACTCTTAACCCCCTGATTATAATGGTTGCCCACTTCTACCCTTTATTCAGCCCTCCTAAGATGTGGAGCTCAATGTATAACGTTTCAGGTGCCAGCATCTTGTCAATCAATGATTTTTTCAGCGTATATGCCAGGCACCGTGCTAAGCACTGGCATAGGTACAAGCTAAACAGGTTGGATACAGTCAGTGTCCCACATGGGACTCACGGTCTTAATCCCCATTTTGCAGATGAGGTAACTGAGGCACGGAGAAGTCAAGTAACTTGCCCGAGGTCACACAGAAGACAAGTGGTTGAGTCTGCATTAGAACCCAGGTCCTTCTGTCTCCCAGGCCCGGGCTGTATGCCCCAGACCATGCTCCGTACCAAGCGTTTGGACATCAGAATTGGAAGACGCGTTGGAAACGGTGTCTTCTGGAGGTGTTAGATATGTCCTCCTATTTAAAAGCCCGGTGTATTTTGGGCACGTTTTATTCCCTCTGGTAAATGGACCAGACGCTCAGAGTCTTTTCCGCTCGCTGTTACATCTTTTCTTTAATTTAGCTCTTTTTGTCTTTGTTGTCCCTTTCCAGTCGAGCCATGACACAGACCTTCTCAGGCTAAACACATTCAATCCTTTGGAAACAAAAGCCATCTGGCTCCTGGATCCCAAGGTATTTCCTTCCCATAATATGCCTTGGCTTTTCTTAAACAGTATTGATGTGCTCAGTATTTCCATTACATTCGTCTCACCGGGCTCCCTTACATTCTAAACCTTGCTTCCGTGTCTAAAGTAATGAGACTTGATGATTCCCGACCAGTGTTAAAAAAGTGCTTTTCAAACTGTTCTTCTTTCATTTGCTTTTAAAACTAAACTTGGGGAACCCTTAGACTGTACGTTCCTCGAAGGCACAGAATAAACATTTAAAGCAATACCACTGATTAATGGGAATCTCTTCCATTCTCTTCCCCATTCCCTCTGAAAAGTAAGGATAGAGGTTTCCCTTCTGGGAGGGGCTGATCATCTAGAAATTCCCTTCTTTCCTAGTGTGAACCTAGGAAGTTTGTTGCCCGGGCCATCTTAGAGTGCTGGTTGCCTGGCAAGGGATCCAGGCAAGGAAAAGCTAACTTGGCCTGCTAACAGGGCAGTTTACACAACACTCAATAATAATAATAATAATATAATGGTATTTGTTAAGTGCTTTCCGTGTGCCAGGCACCGTTCTAAGCGCTGGGGTGGATACGAGTCCCACACGGGGCTCACGGTCTTAATCCCCATTTTATGGATGAGGTAACTGAGGCGTGGAGAAATAAAGTGACTTGCCCACGGTCACACAGCAGACAAGTGGCAGAGTCGGGATTAGAACCCAGGTCCTAGTACTCCCGGGTCGGTGCTCTGTCCCCTAAACAAAGCTGCTCTCTAAACAAGCTCGCTACCAATCAATTTAGAAGCCCCACAGATCTAAACCAGATGGACTCAAGCTAGACTTGGAACCGGAAGCCACAGCTAACCTAGTGTAGACTCCCAAACTAGCCCAATTAGCCCCCGAACCTAGACTAGTCACATGTATGGGCGGACTCAGAGGGCCAAGCTCCAGAGCTTAATGGGTGGGTGAGAAAGAAGGGGTTAGGAACTGAGGAACATTTTAGCAGAGCGATCATTGTTCAGGATATCTGGATCCACCTGAACCAAAATAGCACCAAGCTCTTGGCACTAAAAATGGAGCAGATGGGTGAGTAATCTTTAAAATAATGACTGGGGGAAAGCCAACGAGTGTAGAAAAGCATGAGACCTAGATAGACATTATTCCTGGGATGGTGGTAACTTGTGGCAAGGGAGTGATGGGGTGTCTGCAGAGTAGCCACTGGGGTTTGGGGAGCAAATAAGACTCCCATCAAAATGGGAAACTAGCAAATGTGGAAATAATGTTGGTATTTGTTAAGCGCTTACTATGTGCCGAGCACTGTTCTAAGCGCTGCGGTAGACATAGGGGAATCAGGTTGTCCCACGTGGGGCTCACAATCTTAATCCCCATTTTACAGATGAGGGAACTGAGGCACAGAGAAGTTAAGTGACTTGCCCGCAGTCACACAGCCGACAAGTGGCAGAGCTGGGATTCGAACTCATGAGCCCTGACTCCAAAGCCCGTGCTCTTTCCACTGAGTCGAAGAGACAGTGCTTTGACGTCTCTTTGCTGGAAGCCTAAAAAGACAACTCAGAGAAAATTGGTGAAGTTAAAATATTTGGCAATATTATCCAACTCAATAGGTAAGCTTAGGGTGGATGCAAAACACATCCCAGTGGGGGAAAAGGCAGGATGGTTTCCGAGAGGAGTAATTAAACCTCATTAAAAGAGGGGAAATCGAACAATGGCATTTAAGGATTTAGTCACGTGACCCACAAGCAAGCCTTATTAAAAGAACATCTCCTCCAAGAGGCCTTCCCCAACTAAGCTCTCACTTCCTCTTCTTTTACTCCCGCCTGCTTTGCCCTCGCACCGGGATTTGTACCACCTCCCCAAGGCCCCTAGCCCTTATGGGCATATCCATATTTTAATTCATTTATATTTATGTCTGTTTACCAGTCTAGGCCGTGAGCTCTCTGTGGGCAGCGAATATGTCTACCAACTCTATTATACCGTATTTTCCCAGTCCAATGCTCCGCTCACAGTAAGTGCTTGATAAATGCAATTGATCGATTGAGGGATAAATGACCCCCTTTCTGAAAGGCGAAGGGAAAAGATGGGAGTTTCTGCAGGGATCCGTGTTTGGACCGGTCTAGTTAAAATCTTCCCGAGCGGCCTGGAAGAGGAAATGCCCAGTGAATTTCTTTCATTTCTAAGATAGATGCCCCAGGCCCGTCTAGATGGGAGATACCAGGCTATTGAGAATAAAGCGCAGGAGGGTTTCCTGATTCTGAACTGGAAAGAAACAGATGAACTTCAGTGCGAGAGAGTACAGAGTCGTGTTCCTAGGGAAACGAGTGCCAACTACAGATACATCATAATGGGCTCCGAGCTATTAGTCACGACTCAGCGAAGAGGTCTTGGAGTCATCAATGATTTATTCAAATCATTACATCAGAGTGAGAACAAAAAGCAAACAAAATATCAGGTATCTATGTGAAAAGTTGAGAGAAAGCTTCAAAGCTAGTTGCGCCACTAGGTACTAATTATTACTGAACACCCGAAGCACTTACTACGTAGAGTGTGATTGTCAGGGGTGAGCGTGAGTACCATTACACAAACCTCTATCACTACGATCAATGTCTTCCATCGCGTTGTTGGTCCTGGAGTCCAGGGCTAAGGTTCTCCCATCGTTCTAGAAGGGAGACTGTGTGTCCAGGCACGTTGGGGTAGGTACGTCTAAGATACTCAGAAAGAGTGCACCCTGGGCGCAATTCTAGTTGCCGCAATTTAGAGCCAGAAAATATACAGAGGAGGGAAACGAAGATGATCGGGGTGGTGGCACAGCTGCAAAGGGGAAAAAGCGTGATACGCGATGGAAGTCTCTAGAATGAATCAAGGGTGTGACCGGATGATAAAAGAATCTTTGTTCATGAGATCCCGGAACAACAGGGCTTAGGGCATTCATCAAAGCTTGAAGAAGGGAGGTTCAAAGAGAAGTAATACTCTTTGCAAGAAAACTTTACTGGTGAGAGATCTGCAATGTATTAGGAAGTGTTAAGGTATGTCAGAGGGGAAGGTAGGGGGATGTAGAAAATTTAAGAAGGGTTTGAAACGTCTCATGGACGGCGGGTCTAGGAAAAGTAAGAGCCGCTCTACTGTATACGCAGTAACTGTCGGTGGATGCTGATCAGGGTTGCGTATCAGATAGAGTACAGGACTGATCAAGTGATTTTAGCATTTTAGTGAATTAAATCCTTGGTAGAGTAAAATAGAGTAGGTAGACATGATCCCTGTCCTCAGGGAGCTTACAATCTAGTGGGGAGACAGAAGTGGAAATAAATTACGGGGAGGGGAAGCACAGAGTACAAACATCCATCCGTAAGTGCCGCGAGAGTAAGGGAAGGGGGAATACTAAAATGCTCTGGGAAGCGACGGCAGAGTATTGAGAGACTGGGATAAGAATGCAGTTGGTTTTACAGGACAGGAAAGAGGAGAAAAACATAGGCAGGAAGAAAGACAGCAGGTCATTTCATTTAGTGGAATAGGCTATTAAAAGTCTTTCTTATATGAAGACCTGCCAGGGATCCACTCCTGGCAACATAAAAATATGTCAGTTACCCTCTGAGGGAGTGGGAGAAGAGGGCTTACTCGGCGAAGGCCTCTTTGAGGAGATGTGTCTTCAAAAAGGATTTGAAGGTGGGGAGAGGAATCGTCCGTCAGATATGAAAGGGGAGGGCGTTCCAGGCAGAGGCAGGACGTGGGCGCGAGGTCAGTGGCGAGATAGACAAGATGGGGGTACGGTGAGTAGGTTGCCATTAGAGGAGCCAAGTGGGGCTGGGTTGCTCACACTAGGAATTTTGTTATGCTGGCTCACCGACGTTATTGCATTTCTGGATCATATATGAAAATCTGCTTAAAATCCCGATCAAACATCCCTAGACCTAGACCTAAACTGGGAGCTACATGTCACATGCTAGAGAACATGCTACATGTTAAAGAAGCAGCGTGGTTCAGTGGAAAGAGCCCGGGCTTGGGAGTCAGAGGTCACGGGTTCCAATCCCAGCTCTGCCACTTGTCAGCTGTGTGACTGTGGGCAAGTCACTTAATTTCTCTGGGCCTCAGTTACCTCATCTGTAAAATGGGGATTAACTGTGAGCCTCACGTGGGACGACCCGATGTCCCTGTATCCCCCGCCCCCCGGCGCTTAGAACAGTGCTCTGCACATAGTCAGTGCTTAACAAATACCAACATAATTATTTGGGAAGCGGCGTGGCTCAGTGGAAAGGGCCCGGGCTCGGGAGTCAGCGGAGGTCATGGGTTCGAATCCCGGCTCTGCCACGTGGCAGCTGTGTGACTGTGGGCAAGTCACTTCACTTCTCTGGGCCTCAGTTCCCTCATCTGTAAAATGGGGATGAAGCCCGTGAGCCTCACGTGGGACAACCTGATTCCCCTGTGTCTACCCCAGCGCTTAGAACAGTGCTCGGCACTTAGTAAGCGCTTAAAAAATACCAACATCATTATTATTATTATGGGAAGCGGCGTGGCTCAGTGGAAAGAGCCCGGGCTTGGGAGTCAGAGGTCGTGGGTTCTAATCCCTGCTCTGCCGCTTGCCAGTTGTGCGACTGTGGGCGAGTCACTTAACTTCTCTGGGCCTCATTTACCTCATCTGTCAAATGGGGACTAAGACTGTGAGCCTCACGTGGGACAACCTAATTACCCCGTATACCCCAGCGCTTAGAACAGTGCTCGGCACATAGTAAGCGCTTAATAAACACCACCATTTATTATTATTATGCTACTTTGGGCTCTAAAGCCAGAAAATATTCAGAACCATGGACAGCACGGAAGCCAGCACGGAAGCCCCCCTTTAACAGTAGCAAAGGATGTTAAAGAAATAATAATAATGACGTTGGTATTTGTTAAGCGCTTACTATGTGCAGAGCACTGTTGTAAGCGCTGGGCTAGACACGGGGGAATCAAGTTGTCCCACGTGGGGCTCACGGTCTTAATCTCCATTTTACAGATGAGGTCACCTAGGCCCAGAGAAGTGAAGTGACTCGCCCACAGTCACCCAGCTGACCAGTGGCAGAGCCGGGATTCGAACCCATGACCTCTGACTCCCAAACCCGTGCTCTTTCCACCGAGCCACGCTGCTTCTCTATGCTTCTCAATCAATATGTCTATATTGATCGATTGGGCCGCAAAGATGCCAGCCACTGAGAACCATGAAACGTCACTTGCTCTACTTATAATGCAGTGACCTCGAATGGGCCATTCTGAGGAGGTGAGAGGCTGAAGCGGCGTGGCTCAGTGGGAAAGAGCACGGGATTGGGAGTCAGAGGTCATGGGTTCGAATCCCGGCTCTGCCACTGGTCAGCTGTGTGACTGTGGGCGAGTCGCTTCACTGGGCCTCATTTACCTCCTCTGTAAAATGGGGATTAAGACTGTGAGCCTCATGTGGGACGACCCGATTACCCCGTGTACCCCGGCGCTTAGAACAATGCTCTGAACACAGTAAGCGCTTAACAAGTACCATTATTACTATTATTATTACATCGTCCGGAGTAAAACCGGAACACTGGACACCCTAGGCGATACAGGATCTTGAGAGAGAAATGCCAGCTATCATCAATACGTGACCACTTCCTCCATCCTCTCGTCCCCAAGCGGAAATGCCATGTTTACCATTTCTAGGACCCGAAAGCATTCAGTTTCTCCGATTAGAGAGAATTCGATTTTCCACCCAAAACGTGTAATGCGGTGTTTGCATTCTTTGAAGAATATTTAGGTGGTGCGTTGTGAAATGACAGGGAAGCCGACTTTAGGTATTTCTAAATATTGCGGTGATTAGATCTGTATACCCCCACTGATACAGAGATCGTTTTTTTCCAGTTTTCCTCACCGTAAAAACGTGGAAGTCTCACGCCTAGGATGATGTCTCGCAATCGAAAGGTTTAAAAAGCCGTGACCATTTTGGGTAACGGCGGAGCATTCTTAGTGCTCGTACCGTCGAGTGACAGGCTAAAGAGAAGCAGCGTGGCTCAGTGGAAAGAGCCCGGGCTTGGGAGTCAGAGGTCATGGGTTCCAATCCCGGCTCTGCCACTTGGCAGCCGTGTGACTGTGGCCGAGTCACTTCACTTCCCTGGGCCTCACTCACCTCCTCTGTCAAACGGGGATTAACCGGGAGCCTCACGTGGGACGCCCCGATGTCCCTGTATCTCCCCCGGCGCTTAGCACAGTGCTCTGCACACAGTAAGCGCTTAACGAACACCAGACGCCAACGTTATTAAAGGAGTCGGGGGTCCTGAGTTCGAATCCCGGCTCTGCCCCTCGCCAGCCGTGTGACTGTGGGCGAGTCACTTCACTTCTCTGGGCCTCAGTGCCCTCATCCGTAAAACGGGGATGAAGAGTGGGAGCCCCAGGTGGGACGACCTGATTCCTCCGTGTCTACCCCGGCGCTTAGAACAGTGCTCGGCACAGAGTAAGCGCTTCACAGACACCGACCTTATCATCTCCGACGGCGGGGCGCCCACGCCGACCCGGCCCCAGCCTAAAAACCGTAAGCTTGCAGCTCTTTGAAGGACCGGCTGCCAAACCGCGGTGTGACTGTCTCTATCTGTTGCCGACTTGTTCATCCCACGCGCTTAGTACAGTGCTCTGCACATAGTAAGCGCTCAATACATACTATTGAATGAATGAATAAATGAATTTTTCCAGGACCGGGCTAATGGGGTGGGGGTGGGGGGGGGGGGTCGAATGTCGTTCGATCTGTAATGCGGTGCGGTTAGAGTCTGGACACCGCGGAATGACAGAGGTTCAAAATGCAGGGCCGGCAGAAGGTATTTAAAGTCATTCTGCCGGGGTCTTTGCCAGAAGATGGCGCAAACCCCAGACAAGCGGCCTCCCCATCATTTCTTTTTTTTCCCCCCCACCGGGGGTTTTTTCTAATAGACGTTAGCTAGCACAGCGCGAGTGGCAGAACGGGCGGCTAAGGCAGAAGCAGAGAGGATGCTGCAGAGGCCCCTTTGTTATTTCCCCCCCCCCCCCTTCGCCGAGGAGAAAATAAACCCGAGGATCTGTGATCTCCCACGGTCAGAAATCTGAGCGGCTGCAGATCCTAGCATCGTGTACCGATGCGGGCATCTCGAACGATGATTTGCAATTCCTAAGGTAAGACGATGTCTGCGGTGGGTTTTTTTTTCTCCCCCTCGTCGACTCGTGGGATCGATTTGTCCCCGCAGAAGGGGTGTGATGTGCGTTTGAAGGGGCAGGGGCTTCCGAGCCGGTGTGCGGTGGCCCCAGGATGGACCCGTTGGGTTGGAATTGATGCTTGGGGGCGGGGGTCTCAGGGACTCGCCGCGGGTGTCCATCTGTCGGCCCGTTTGCTCTCCTTGTAAATGGATGGCACGTCACCCGCCGAGCCGAACGGTGAGCCCTTTCTCAAGCGTGAAAGGCCAGCTTCCTTCTCATGCTCGGCATTAATCGTGATGCAGGAGGGAAGTGGAGGAACATGGCAGGATGTGGCAGGCAGAGCCCGGGGCTGCAGAGAGTGCGGCTTTCTCCCTTCCATCTTCAGACGCACACCCTGGGCCGCCAGGGCCAAATGGCTTTTTCTTGTTTCTGCTGAGGACCTGAGCTTTCACAGATGGGTCTCTCTCTCTCTCTCTCTCTTTTTTTGGCCCCTGCAAATTCCGTCTCTTCTCCCTAGGGATCAGAAATGGAAGAGTCACGTAACGAATTAAACAGGCTGGGGATGAGACAGCAGAACCCACCTCCGAGGGGAATCGGGAGGAATCACGGATTAAAGGGAACGTGGAACCGAGGGCTAGAAACAGGCTATGGGAAGGCCCTGGAAAGATTTTTCCTCAGTTCTTGACCTTTTATGGTTTGGGGGAATTGGGTTAAAGTTATGTAGATGCGATTGGGGTACATCATCTTTTTTTATTCATTTTTGTGGATCATGTGACATTAGCTTGGCTGAGGAGCAGAATGACTCAGGAGGTGAAAATCGCATGCGACGCCCTGACTTCTTTCCACTTCAGTTGATTTTTTCCCCCCTCCAAACATCAGAAAAACAGTAGTCAAGACTCTGCCCCCTCCTCCAAAAAAAAAAAAAATCACTGATCCTGGGGGGCCTGGAGGGGCAGTGGATGGATTGTCTTTCCACGATACGAATAGGGGATTTGAAAAAGTTGAATCTCGGAAAATATCATTGAATATTTTTTTCCGACACCGTGAAGTGCCTCATAGCTTTTGAGGGGAGATCACGGTGGGGTTGGGGAGGGGCTGGGGAAGAAGGGTGGGAGGTTGGGGGGGAGGGGGAGAGAGAGGGGATTCAGGCGTTTGCCCACACGAGCATCCTTCATGTAGCTGTGGTCATTAGGTGGTGGTGACTTGCTAGGGTGGTTGGGGGGAGGGATTTTGCAGAGAAGTACTTACCGCCCAGCCCGGGAGATATTTCCGGAAGTAGAAAATACAAAGGATTTCAACGCCGTCTCGCCCTCTGGGTTTGCCAGTTGCCGATTAACTGCTTATAATTTCTCAAGTAGTGGCGACTGATTTGCCCGAATCTTCGCAGCTGTGTGCAAGTCTGAAAATGTCAATCCTCTTTTCTTTTGTATGTTGTCCTGAGTCTGTCTATTTCAGGGTGCTGCTTTGGCTGGCTCTTTGGAATGCAAGTTCCTAGATGGCAAAAACCGCATCTGCTTATTACGTACAGTCCCCAGCCCCAGAGGGTACTGGTTTACCTGTTCTCCCCACTGACTTAGATGGTGAGGCCCGTGTGGAACGGGGCCTGTACCCAACCTGATTATCTACAGCACTGAGAATCGTTCTTGACACACAGTTGGCGCTTAACAAATGCCATGATTATTGATAGAACAAGATTAGCAATAATAGGCATTTGAGAAATAATCAGATTAAAGCATGAATCATATGTCAGAGTGCTTTGCTCTTTCCCCTCTCCAACTAACAATGGCAAGGGAAGGATTTTCATCCTGAGCGGGCCTGTCCGTTGGTGTCACATCCTTCCTTTCCTTCAATCTCCAGCCTTGCCCTACCACACTCCCTCCCACACTCGTTCTCCCGTTGTCGGTTCTCAGTCCACCTCCGTCTTTGGCCTTTAGCACCTCGGCCTCTGCCCGAGCCCCCTGCTCCCGCCCAGGGAGGCAACACAACCGAGTTGTTTGGGTTGGGACGAGGGAGGCCGGGCCTTGGAATCCCCCAGGCGCCTGCTCCTGCTGACTACGGTCTCCGCTCAACCTCCTCTTCTTCCTCCTCTGTGGAATGATCCAGCCCTTGAGCGGCCTCTCCTCTCTTCTTCGCCCTTATTAACACCTTCCCCAGAGGAAGTGCTGGGAAAGAAAAAGAAGGTGAAACCCAGGATCAGGGGTGTTCACTTTAGCAGCTCTGGGGAAAGGTGTGATGGGGTGGGAGGTGGAAACTATTGACGAAGATGAGATTTGGAATTCTTTGAGCATTTATTTTGTCAGTTATCCCTCTCTCCATCCAGCACGGGTGATCCAGAACTGACTTCGTATTTCTGCCTGTGTATGTGCAATTTTGCAAATTCCTACGCCTTATGTTTACCAACCGCACTCCTCCCTACGCCCTCTCTCCCCACATCACAAATCTCCAAGACCGTGAATACCTGCTGCCAAAAATACCCTTCTCCCTCCATTTAAACCAGATTCCAGCGAAAATTAAAGGAAAGGGAACACAAGAGGAGAAAGTGCATTTTATTTTAGTGAAACCCAGTGCTCCATGGTCCTAATAGAGCTGCCCTGACCTTTTCTAGGCTGGAACTCCTTTGCTGCTTATTTTTAGGGTGTGAGGGCATTGTGCCTAGTTATATATTTTTATGTAAATAGCTAGGGGTCCTCCAACTCTCACTTCTTGCTTTGGGTGCAGTTTTGGGCCCTCTGCCACCTGGTAGAAGCCAGTTGAGTTAAGTACCTTTAACCCAGCTTCGCCTTCCAGATAACTCTCCTGTCACGGGTCTGATGTCCATCCCCCATTGCTCATCTGCTATTCTCCCGAGACAGAATGAGCTTGCCTCCGGTATTCGGTGCACTGTCCTCTTTAAGTGTGAGCACTTTGCTCTCCCCCACACCCGCCCCGACCTGTCTTTCTGTCCTCTTTAGGGACCCCCCCCTCCCAAAGCCTGGCTCCAAACTCCCCTTCCTGTGGCTGCTTCCTCCATGTCTGTAGGGCCTGGGAACTCCCTCCAGCAGTGCCTCGTAGCGGAGAATTGAGAAACCCCTGAACGGTCCAGGGCTGGAGAGCCGGATTCGGCTGTCTGTCTGTCTTTGCTCAGAACTGAGGAATGAAGCTCGTTCCGGTACCCGTGAGGAAGGACCAAAGGCTGCCTTGCCCCTGCTCAGAGTGGAAGCCCGGAGTGAGAGGATGTCCTTAATATTCTCAGTTATGCCGGAGCACGTCTTCACTAATGCAATTTGGCTAGAGCGCTTCTAGGGAGTTAGGAGGATTCTTCCAATAAAATAAATATGCTTGGGTACACTGCGAGGTGGACTTGCAAGAACCTGTGCTCATGTGCGTATGGGCACGACTTGGGGGACGCGAGGAGCGCTACAGCATAAGGGTTTCCTAATGATGAGTCGATCGATTAATCGGTGGCATTTATTGAGCACTTACTTTGTGAAAAACACTGTATTAAATGCTTGGGAGAATCCAGTAGTTGGTAGACACAATCCCTCCCCTCAAGGAGCCTGCAGTCTGGGGTTTTGCAAGAACACAATCCCCTGGGTTATGGATGTGTACGTATCTCTCATTCATTTGGGTGCGTGTTTGCTTGCATACATGTGTGAACCCAAACCCCCACCCTCCAGCCTCCTTCCCCAAGTTTCCTTATGTGACTCTCTACCTCGACATTCCCGCTTCCACGTCTCCCAGTTTGTTTTCTCCAATTCCACGTTTACCAGTTTCCCATAGCCCCTTCCCAATAACTTACTTCCTCTAAGCTCTCCACCAGCCGGTAAGACGTTGACTGAGTTTTTGTAAATTGGAGGGCTTAGAGGATCCATACGGTATTTGCTAAGCGCTTACTTTGTGCCAGGCACTGTACTGAGCGCCTCGGGTGGATACAATCCAATCGGATTGGACATAGTCCCTGTCCCACGTGGGGCTCCCAGCCTCAATCCCGATTTTACCGATGAGGTAACTGAGGCACAGAGAAGCGAAGTGACTTGGCTGAGGTCGCCCAGCAGACAAGCCGGATATCGAACCCATGACCTTCTGACTCCCAGGCCCGTGCTCTGTCCGCTACGCCATGCTTGCGAGCACCTATGTCAGAATTTGCAATAGTGGCTCGAGCCCGTCTTCAACGTACCCCTGGTCGGGAAGGGGGAGAGGGAAGGTGTGGGCATTCCAACCCTTTCAGGCCAGCACCCAGGCTCTTTGGGGGGCTGGGGACTAAGAAGAAGGGCCTGCCAGGCCACTGCCTGTCCTCCAGCCGGTCCAGTGACTAGTGACTGCAACCTGTCTTACGGTCTTTGAGTTGAGGTGAGACCCTCCGCTTGCTCAAGGCAACCTCATTCACCCATATTCTGGCTTTGAGGTCTAGGAGTGCAGATAACTTCTTTGTTGTTGTTGTTCAGTTCCACACACCTCCAGGTGAAGCCCGGGCAAGGAGCTATTATATGATTCTCTGTTGGTGGGAATCTGCAGGTGATAGGAAATGGAGGGAACTGAGGTCGCGGTCCATTGATCTTTCTTTCCCTTAGGCCCCTTTGAGGTTGGCTAAGATGATGAGGAAATTGAGATGTGGGGGAGAAGAAGAATGGAAACAGGTGATCTGGCCCCCAAACTACTGATTTGAGAACCCTAAGGTCTGACTTGAATAAAATTCATTGACATTTGACTATCTACAGGGAAGGGGGAAAAATCCAGGTTAGAAACTCCTATCCTTAGGCATTGTAAAGGATCAGAAACAACCCCTCTGAATAAGTGCCATGAGAGGAATGGAGTAGCACCAGTGACACAGGGAAAGTAATAGAAACTATGATTAGATTCCATGGTGGCTACTTCCACCAAGACCAAAGCTACCATTTACTGGTTGGCCCGACTTTGGGGGACAAGATTTATAGGAGTTGGTGGAAACTGGTTCATTCATTCATTCATTCATTCAATAGTATTTATCGAGCGCTTACTAGGTGCAGAGCACTTTACTAAGCGCTTGGAATGTACAATTCGGCAACAGATAGAGACAATCCCTGCCCAGTATCGGGCTCACAGTCTAACGGGGGAGACACACAGCCAAGCCAAACAACAAAACAAAGCAAGTACATGAACCATGTCCAACCTGATTAGCTTGTCTCTATCTCAGTGGCTGGCTGGTACACTGGTACACTGGCTGGCGCATTATAAGCACTTAACGAATGCTGTAAAGAAATACTGAACTACATGACTTGGCCAGATAATAATAATAATATTGGTATTTGTGAAGCGCTTACTATGGGCCGAACACTGTTCTAAGCACTGGAGAAGATACACGTGAGGCTCACAGTCTTAATCCCCATTTTACAGATGAGGTCACTGAGGCACAGAGAAGTTAAGTGACTTGCCCAAAGTCACACAGCAGACAAGTGGCGGACCTGGGATTAGAACCCATGACCTCTGGCTCCTAAACCCGGGCTCTTCCCACTGAGCCACGTTTCCTTCCCCTGGACTCCCTGCAGTGTATTGTCCCTTGCCGAGGCTTCAGGTTGGGTGCTTCTTTGGCAGGAATGAAGTCTTCTATGAAGGGAATTCTCTGAACTGGGGCAGCCAGCCCAGTTTTAGGTTCCCATGCTGATTCCACACAAAAATCCCTGATTCCAGCACCAGATGTATAGGTCTCATTATTTGGAGGCATGATAGGCATCTCTTGTCACTAGGTGCATTTCTTCATCCTGCTTTGCGTAAACTTGGAAGCTTCTCAGATTGAAGATCACAGAAGAGAAGAATTTGGTTTAAAGAGCTTTCCAACTCTATGTCACTTTCACGCTGGGCCCTATTTACCGCCTCGTTCAGAAGCAAATGAGGCCGCAACTTCACCGACCTATAGTTTTACCTTCCTACCCTTCCATTTGCCTTCGGGCACTATGATTTTAAAACTTCTTCCTATAATGCCCCGTCTTTCCTTCCAAGATTCTGCTGAGCCGATTCATTCTCACAAAATGCCCTCTGCAATCTGCTGACTTCCGCCCGATTTCTTCACTCAGTATATAGGCCAAATGGAGTTTTGCATGTGTCAAGGCCGATGAATCATGTCTTATCAGAGAGGAGGGCTTAATGCTGTAGCTGAATACTAATGTCTCCCTTCTGTTTCTAGAATCCATCCTCAAGGAACTCAAAGCACTCGGCAAGCGCTGTTTAGTTTGATGGCACCGTGTCATACAGAGACAGCTAGGAGGCAGATGTCAGCAGCTGCATTTAGCAGATAAGGAAATTGGAGCTAGGAAAGATAAAGTGATTTATGCAAGGTAGTAAGAACCCAGGTCCTCTAACTCTGTTATCTGTCCTATAGGGACAGGACTAGGCTGTTTTTAGTTGAACATGAAAGTTTCAGAAATACCACAATACAAAGCATTGCTATTATGTGAGGGGGGTTTGTCCGTATCTCTCAAGCACTTGCAGCTTAATTCAACTGGTAAATAATACCGGGTTGTGTTCGAATTAATAGATATAGTCATAATACGTCTTATCATGTCACTTTCTTGACATTTCTAAATATGGGGCTTCTTATTTTAGTTCACCACTCTCTGACTCCTTTGAGTATGATCAACTGGGGTTAGAAATACATACCTGACCAAATTGCATTTATATCCAGTTATATTCAGTTTTCTTTCGTTTGTCAAGATTGACACACAGGAGACTTTACATCTTCGCACATTGAGATGTTTCACTTCTGAGTGAAACCTAGGGTATAACAAAAATACATAGAAGTTCCCACCCAAGTTGAAGCTGAACCCTATTTCCAAAGAAAGCAGATAAAAATCACTTTCTCAAAATTTTCTTCCAGGGAAAACATATTCCTAAATCAGCTAATTCTTACTAAATATGTCACTGAAGTGTCTAAAATGGCATTTGAATTTCTTACTTGGGAGTACTAAATCATTTGATCTATTTCATAGAATGTGTTAACGCATACTTTAAGAGCACAAGAATATAAAAAATACCGTTAGTCATCAGACCTCTGATAGGGACAGTAGGAGAAGCAGTGTCGTATAGTGAAAAGAGGATGGACCAGGGAGTCAAGGATGTGGATTCTCATCCTGGCTCTGCCATTTTCCTGCTGTGTGACCTTGGGTAAGTCACTCTACTTTTCTGGGCCTGTTTCCTCATCTGTAAAATGGGGATTCAAAATCTGTTCTGTCTCATTCTTAGACTGTGAGCTCCAAAGGAAACAAGGACAGTATCTAACTAACCAACCTGATTATTTTGATTCTACTCCTGTGTTTATACAGTGCTTAGCACATAGTAAGCATTTTACAAATGCCACAATTACTATTATTGTCATTATTATCATATCCAGAGTGGTCTTCGGCCTACTTGATATCCATCTTTATTACACTGGGCGTTCCTTCTAACAATCCTCTCCTTCCCTTTTACATCTCTGACTTTTCCCTTAAGGGGCCATGATGAAACTCTTATCCGCAGCTCTTTTGAATCGATTGCTATTTTCTACCTGTACATCTTTCTCCCATGGTCAAGGATCACATATGCGAGCCATCTGCCGTGGTTTCCGGCTGAATAGATTGTACAAGTGATATGAAACATTTCCTCTGACTCCCAGGCCCTTTCCAATTATTAAAACCTTAGATAAGTCTGTAGTTTAGATCATTCAACCTATCGTTGAGATGCTTAAACTTTTTCTCCCCATTTTTCAGAGAGTTTAATCTTTTTCTTTACTGCCTCGAAAACTCCTCATCGCAGGTCTCCTCTGTTGTACCTATAGCTATTATCCGTCCATGTCTCCATACCATTAACACCAAATAAGCAAAACACAATTCTACTTACCAACTGGTTTCATATAGATGGACCTTTACAAGAGCGTTTTTGGAATGGAGACGTACAGGGTTCATATCTGCCCTAAATTAAAGACAAGCCATGTCAATGGCACTGACAGCTTTAAGCCCTAATTGCCAGATAGCTTGTAATAATCTGGCTTATTTTGCCATTTTTGATTTCATATAAAATCAGTCAAGTGTACTTTTTGAGCATTTACTATGTGCGGATCACTGTACTAAGCACTTGGGAGAGTATGGTAGAACAGAATCCGTAAACATGTTCCCTGCCCACTATGTGTTTACAGTCTAAAATCTTCAGTTTTCCTGGAAATCCATCCACATGTTCTAGTGTCCTTCCAAAATTACTCAACAAACAGATGGTTATATAATTTAGGAAGGTGGGCTGAGTTTCAAGTTATGATTCTTTCATTCCTCAGTGGAAGGATGGGCGAGTGAGTCGAATCATTCACATCCAACTAGAGGATAAGAATTTTCACCATTTGAACAAATGCCTTTGTTCCTTTATGCTCTGGCATCAGGAAGCAGAAACGCTGATCAGGTTCTAGACGTTTTAGGCATATATGCATTTATGGCGGAAAAATATCACATGGTAAACTTTCAAGTGGTTTATCTTTATGCTGAGACCCAACCTAAAATAACACAACTACAATGGAAGCTTCAAGTAGCTTGGTGAAGTAACACAAGCTCAAGAGGGGGTTTGATACGTTGCTGACGTCAATAGGAACTCATTAAAAAGTCCAGGTTCGAACTGTACCTGCAATTATTAATGCTCAGCTTTTATTTTGTGGTAAGGAAAGAATTTGGTTCTGGCAGAAACTGAGGGCAGAACTTCAGCAAATATTTTTATGTCGCTGTTGTTTCTACCAGTATTTTCAGAGCACTGTTTGTGTTTCCTTACTTGGCCTCACAGTGGATTTTTGGGTACCTGTTGCTTTTTCTAAAAGAGAGTGATGGAGTCTGAAATCAATTGCCTAATGTCCAATCTTCCAAACGTTTTCCAAAGTCAGAACCCACTCTCTGATCATTTCAGTTGTCAAAAATCCTCACTGGACCCTTGCTGAGTTAGGCTTTTCAGTGTGGGGAGAATTAGGTTTAGGGAGACGTGCCAATGATGGGTTGATTTGTCGACGTTCAAGTTTAGTAATGTATAGGATGTAATGTGGTATGTAAAGTAGGATGTAGTAATGTATGGTAATATATTGTAGAGGATGTCACTATCAATAATAGATTGAAAACTTCAAATATTTGATGCCGCTTGTGGATGACCTCTTTTTGAGCCTTTTCAGTTGATCCTGGAACACTAGGTACGGTTGTGATTTCCGCATCGTAGGAAGGAGCCTAGAGGAAGGGCAGAGAAGAATGACCAAACTGTCATGGGAGTGGGACATCTTCAGGTGAGGATACACTGAAAAGATTAACGCCCTCCAACCCAGAAAATGAAGGCTGAAAACAGGCATAATTGACCACGTCATGAGGGGTGAGGGTAGGTGAAAGTGCCATTTTCGTTCCCTACGTCCCATTAAACTGCGGTTAGGGTGTAAGCTTGAAGGTGCCGTGGTCAAGACAAAGGGAAGTAATATGCAATAGTTGGCAAGCGTTTGAGATTTATTACCACATCTCACAAAGGTGTGCCAACCGAAAAATAATAATAAACGGAAGGAATATTTAAATAAATTTCTAATCGAGGGGCCCATAGTGGCTTATTGAAAAGAAATGTCAGAGATTAAAGAAGTTCAAGGAAAAAAAAGTTAGGGGTGTTAGAAGCTCAGTCTGTCATTTAGGGCCTTCCCTAGTGCCCCTGTCAAAGTCTGAGCAAATAGGGCATCATTAGCATTCTTAGCTCTCATGCAGCCCGCGTCAAGAAAAACCTAGCATATATACATTTTAAAACTTCAACATGTCAGGAGATCTATATTTCACAACTCACTCGCCCTTCCCGCTCCCACCCGCAAAATGAATTCAGTTCTGCTCAGAGATTTATTGTCAACACCCCAATCCCCCGACTCCTGTTGAAAGTGGGAGTAAACAGAAAAGCGAGGAGATAAATGAGAGATGACATTCAGGGCAGCCAAATGACAAATGAAATCCTTGAAGCTTCCCAAGTTTTCAAGGAAAGGAGTGCATTTTGAGAGTGATTAAATTGAAATCAAACTCCAGGATCAAAGTCTATGTGTTTTCTGCTCAGGATATAGCTAGTAATGACTTTAGAGGGTGCATTCTGAACTTGCTACTGAGTTGAAACATTTCCATTCTCTGTATTCCGAGTTCTGGTTTTGCTTTGATCCTCAGGAGGGTGTTACCTGCTAGTTATTCAGAGGACAAACCTTTTCACTTTGACTTTCTCATCTCCCTCTGTACACTCTTTTCATCCATCTCATCCCCACCCACCAAATACGGATTCACTGTAGGATATATATATATTGTCTGTGCTTCAGTTTCCCCAACTCTAAAATGGGAATTAAATACGGTACCCCACTTCTGTAAACTGTGAGCGCCATATAGGGCAGGAGCTGTGTCCAACCCGATTATCGGGTGTCCCCGTGCTTGGTACGTAGTAAGTGCCTAACGTATCACAGTTATTTTTCTTATTATGAATTTTTCTCAAGTATGAAATGAAACTGAAGGTGTTTCTTGGAAACAGGAAATTGTCCAAGTAGAGGAAGAGTGGGAGGGAGAGGGAAGGATCAAGGTAGGAAAGGAAGAAACTACAGATACAGAGAGAAAGAAAGAGAACTGGGGATAGAGAAGGAGGAGTAGGTCCTTGGTCGAGAAGAAAGAGCGTGCCGCGTTCAGCGGTATGACAGAAGAGCAAGACGGGAAACTCAGTAACTCCCACACATCTAACCTTGAGCGAGTTGGTTTAACCTTTTCTGTCTCCTTTGTCCGTTAAATATAGCCACTGGCAAGTTTACAAATTGCTATAGTATTTACTGTAAGTCTGTCGTTAAGATACCAAGCCTCTTAAGTTTTGAGAAGCAGCATGGCCTGGTGGAAAGAGCTTGGGCCTGGGAGTCAGAAGACCTGGATTCCAATCCCAGTTCTGCCAATTTCTTGCTGTGTGACCTCGGGCAAGTCACTTAACTTCTCTGTGCCTCAGTTTCCACAACTGTAAAATGGAGATTAAATACCTGCTCTCCCTCCTATTTAGAAAGCAGCCCCAGGTGGGATAGGAACTGTGTCCAGCCTAATTAACTTGTACCTACCCCAGCACTTAAAACTGTATTTTACATATACCAAGTGCTTAACAAACACCACAAAAAGTCACTGTTTCCTAATTGACTGAACCCAAAGAACTTACTTGATCCGAACCTTTAAAGTGGGATTTCTGATGTCATAGCCTCTTCTCCTCCTTCTTCCTCTCTGTAAATTATTTCAGTGTCTAACACCTTTACTAGATTGTCAGATCCCGGAGGGCAGGGTTGGTGCCTGCTAACTCTACCGAACTCTCCCAGCGCATGGTACAGTCTCTGCATACAGCAGATGCATACAGAATACTAATTGATTGATTGAGGGGCCAAATCTGATTGCATTCTTGCAAAGAATGATCTCTCTAGTCCATTCAGAGCCAGTTTGGTTCAACAAATTAGCATATGTAAGAACTAAGCATTAATTGATTTGTCTTATTTTCTACATTTGCTTAATGGGTAAGGATGTAGTTTGCTTTATCTGCTGGAGTAATCTTCTTTTACCAGATGCTGTGAGGCTCCTCCTCCTGAAATAAAAAAATTAACTCATGTGTCTGGGTGGTTAGGTGCGTATATATTAGTACAAAAAACAAACTAGCATTGCATCCAAAACTGAGCTGATGGAATGAATAGGCATAGTTGCAGTGTAGAAATTGAGGAGTGCCTTCTTGTTGGTTCAGTAAGCCTCCAAGTCTCCACGTTCTTCCTCTGTGTGTTTATAACGATCTCCATGCACGTGTATCATGAGTGTCTTGATTTAATGAGACCTCTTTTAAACCCCTCACCTTTCTTCAGTGGCTGTGGTCTCTCTTTTATTTTCTTTCCCTTTGATGGTTCTTAAATTGAGTTTAAAATTAGCTGTTTTTTCCTCCTGCTTGGCACTCATTAAAGAAGCTATAATTCTACTTTCCTTTAAATAACAACCCCTCTTCACACATTGTATTATTTTGGTGTTTAAAATAATAAGATACTGGTTTTCTTTAATACTATTTTTTTGTTTAGCCAGACTAGTGAATTAAGCAGTAAGCAGGGTGTTTACTTTCTGAAATTCCTTTGGAGTAGAGGGGAGCGTGTTTTGGGGGTTTTGTTGCTTTAATTTCCAAAGCATTGTGGTGAAAATACAATGTGTATCGCCTCTTGCTTCAGTGATTTAATACATTATTTAATCTTGAGAAAGAAAATTTTTCTATTCCCTGTTTTAGAAATGTGTTGCCAAATTTGAGGTGGCATAAAATGCGATCATTTGTTCAATCATATTTATTGAGCGCTTACTGTGTGCCGAGCACTGTACTAAGCTCTTGGAAAGTAGAATTCGGCAACAGATAGAGACAATCCCTACCCAACAACGGGCTCATAAGAATATAGAAATGCCACTTCTGGGTCCTTACTTCCTGGTACTCAATCTCCAATAATGGAGGAGATGTGAAGTTTGACTGAGGATGAGCCTCCTCTCTTTAGAAAGAGAAGAACATAGGCCTTCATTTTTTTTTATATATAAAAGAGGTGGCTGCTAGCTATAGAATTTCTTCTTTTCTCCATTTCCCACTCCCTTCTATCTGTTTTATCTGTACTGGTAATGTCTCCCATGGATCCTTGTAAATTCTTCCTTACTGGCTTTACTGACAGTTGCCTTCCTCCAGTCCGTTCAGAACGTCATCATGCTCATCACCTTTTGATATCAAATCTCTCATCATCGGCCTCTCCGTAGCTGCTCCTCCTCTCCCAATTATTGCCCTCATTCTGTGCACCCAGTACAAGTTCCTGACTTTGGGACCGTTCATCCTCTTTTGCTCTGCTCGTTCCTGGTACTTGCTAATCCGCACCCTTATTGTTTGTTTTATGGTACTTATTAAGCGCTTCGTATGGATCAAACACTGTCCTGATCACTGGGTTAGGTACAATTAGGTCAGACACAGCCCCTGTCCCGCATGGGGCTCAGAGTCTTAAGTGGAAGGGATAACAGGTATCGAATCCCCATTTGACAGTTGAGGGAACTGAGGCACAGAGAAGTTAAGTGACTTGCCCAAAGTCACACAGCAAGCAGTGGGAAAAGCCCTGATTAGAAACCAGGTCCTTGACTCCCGGGCTAATGCTCCTTCCATTAGGCCACGCTGCTTCTCTTTATGACAGCAATCCAGCCTGCTTGCTAGGCAGTGGGGGGCTCCCTAACATCTCACATTCTATCTCCTTCCTAAACCTTATGTTTGATCTCCTATTACAGCCCACCCTGCCCACTCCCCAATTTACAGATGAAGAAACTGAGACACAGAGAAGTGAAGTGACTTGGCCGAGGTCACTTTGCATGCCCTTTGCATTAGACTACACGGCTTCATTTCAGATCTTTCTAAAATGGCTGTGTTTGCATTTGAAGTTCTGGCTTGGTTCTTAGTGCGGAGTGTGTGCTTTACTCAGTTAAAATGTGAGAGACATTCAGGAATCACCACATTATTAATATTTCATGTTGCTGGAATGAACATATGCAGGATGCCATTTTCTTCAAAACTGAAGAAACTTATTTAGGAGGCGGGGCCCGGTGAGCTTTTCTCTAATCCTCCCTTTTCCTCTCGTGGCCCTCGCTTTTACTATTTCTGAAGACTATAAGAGCATGAGAAGGCCATTACTGAGTCAGTCCAAAATAGTGTGATTGTTGTCCTCTTCAGCACCCACCCTGAAGTGGATGAGCCTCGGGTCTCAGAAAAGGGTCTCGACCATGAAACCTTCTGTTTCCTTTTAGATTTGTTGGTCTGCTGTTGTTCATTCCAATCCTTTTCAACAGCTGGCCAAACTGCTCTCTCTCCATTTTCTGTCACCGTAGCCCAGAGGAAAATGACCCTGGCAAAACATAGGAGGATTCCCTCTGAATATACCAAGCGTATTCACAGCCCTCCACGGCTTTCCCCTTCCCTCTTTAAAATCGTAGCATTGCACTTTGGCTTCCTTCTCCCTACTCTGACCACACCTCAGTGAACTGTGCCTCTGAATTGGAGCCAATCAGGCTGTGCTCGTCTGATCCTAATTGCCAGGGGCCCTCTCCTTTACCCAGCCCCAGCTCCCGTTCAATCAGATCACGGCTCTGTCATATCACACTGGATGTAAGTCAGCCCACTGGGTCCTGGACTCTCTCAAGGGCATTTGTAATGAATTTAATGCTATCCTCGGTTCTGCATAGCTTGATCTTTGCCCCCTGTTTTCATGACTCAGTTGATTCTATTGGAGTACGGGGCAGTTTAGGCTTCTAAACTCCCCTAGAGTCAGTCCAGAGAATGTTGATACTAACAGGAAACAATGTATCGATCCTGGGAGCGCTTTGAAGCCAAACGAGGGACTCTACCCATCCAAACCCCTTCTCTCCATACAAGCGCTAGGAGGAATGCTTCTGAAATCCATCTGGGATGCTACTAAAGTTCAGACTTAATCCTATTCCTAAAGCTCCACGGAGAGTGAGACCGCACGGTCACCCTCTCGTGGGTGCAGATCTTCTGAGCTCACTTTAGCAACCCCTCTCCTGTTCAAGGTCCTGTCCCGAAGACTTCTTGCTCTTCGTGCGGACCGTACGCCTCTCCTATAGACTCTACGCCCCTCCTGTAGGCTGTAATCTCCCTGAGGGCGGGGTTTGCATCTACCAACTCTGTCACGGTGTACTTTCCCAAGCTTAGTACATTGATTCGGTCGTATTTATCGAGCACTCACTGTGTGCAGAGTACTGGACTAAGCGCTTGGAAAGTACAATTCAGCAACAGAGACAATCCCTACCCAACAACGGGCTCACAGCGCTCTATACCCAGTAATGGTTTGATTGATGATTGGTATCTCATCCCAGGCCTCAAACATATAAAAGAACACATTTCCACATCTAAAACACTTAAATCCTTAGAGTTATTCATTTCTTCTAGGTCCTTGTGCATTTTTTATGACCGTATGCTCCTGTGAGGGTTAATAGGCAAATGTTTTCCTGAATTCATTACCACTATTATTATTGTTGATTTTCATTCATATGAGTACAATTAGTCTATTCCTTATGCATGCCAATGGGATATTGGTATTAAATGATCTCCGTGTGATTTATCATTAGATCGAGTTCTCATCTAAGAAATAAATAAGCACTTCTTGGGGTCCCACATTTGTAAGGCAGCGGATCATAAAGAAACGCACATTTTTTCAGTGAAAAATACATGGATCTAACTAGTGACCGAGGGTCATTGTTGCTTTGGTTTATATTTTCATGGATTTAACTAGTGACCGAGGGTCAGTGTTGCTTTGGTTTATATTTTCATGGATTTAACTAGTGACCGAGGGTCAGTGTTGCTCTGGCTTATATTTTCACCTTAAAATTCGGTGTCGTTTGCGTTGCCGAACTATGAGGTGGTAGCAGTTATTCTAATACCTGGGTTTCCTTCTTCAGTCTTCAAACCGCCCTCCTAAAACACAGTCTGTGGGAATTAGACACAATTCCTGGCTGTAAAGGGCTTCATGGTCTCAGAATATAAGGTGGGTGAGAGGGGTCTGGCGACAGATATTTAAGGAAGATGGACCGGGAAAGCAGTAAAATGACAAAAAAGAAAAGGACAGTTAAACAGAATAAATAAAGGCAGAGATCTGTAGGGTCCTATGGAATGTGGTTGATTTTGTTCTTACTTTCCCAAGAGCTTCGAGAAGTGGGTTAAACACAGGTACTCAGTGCCACCTGTGCCCGTATTTCAAGGCTAATCCAATGCAAGTGTTGTCAGTTAATATACAGAAGGTTTGTCCAGAAGTACAGAAAATCCCAACAAAATGAGATTGGAAAGGGAAAGGCATAGTAAACCGATTTTTCCCAGTAAGCCAATTGCCCGTTTGCCTTATTGGAGAAGCAGCGTGGCTCAGTGGAAAGAGCATGGGCTTTGGAGTCAGGGCTCATGAGTTCGAATCCCAGCTCTGCCACTTGTCGGCTGTGTGACTGTGGGCAAGTCACTTCACTTCTCTGTGCCTCAGTTCCCTCATCTGTAAAATGGGGATTGGGATTAAGACTGTGAGCCCCACGTGGGACAACCTGATTCCCCTATGTCTACCCCAGCGCTTAGAACAGTGCTCGGCACATAGTAAGCGCTTAACAAATACCAACATTATTATTATTATTATTATTTGTCTTAGGATGTGTGTTGCGGGCTCATTTGCAGACCAGTGTAAGGCCTCATTTGAAATCGTCGGTAAAGTTGTATTTCCTACCATATGTTCACGTTTTTTAATCCTTCTTCCTCCTGCACGATAAATTTTTTTATGTCCTTAGGGAGGACATAATTTTAATCGGGCAGTATTTAGGCCCGGTGAGATCGCCTTGTGGCAAAAATAGCTTTTGACCTCTTGGAGAAATTAAGCAAGAGTTTGAGGTGTTTGATGTGTTGTCATATGGGGAGAAGCAGCGTAGCTCAGTGGAAAGAGCCCGGGCTTGGGAGTCAGAGGTCATGGGTTCGAATGCCGGCGCCGCCCCCTGCCAGCTGTGTGACTGTGGGCAAGTCACCTAACTTCTCTGTCCCTCAGCAACCTCATCTGTAAAATGGGGACGAAGACCGTGAGCCTCACGTGGGACAACCTGACGACCCCGTATCTGCCCCAGGGCTTAAAACGGAGCTCGGCACATAGTAAGCGCTCAACAGATATCAACGTTATTATTCAAATGGGGATGAAGACTGTGGAAAATCCCCATTGTCCAGAGGAGGGAACTGAGGCACAGAGAAGCCCACAGTCACGCAGCTGACGGGTGTGGGAGCCGGCATTCGAACCCTTGACCTCTGAGACTCCCAAGCCCGGGCTCTTTCCACTGAGCCACGCTGCTTCCCTATCAAGGGAAGGATATTCATCTGGAAGTGCCAGGAGGATGAGAAAAGGGCAACGTGGTATTTATGGGGTTGGTTGTTTTGTTTTTTTTCCCCCCTCTGTAGAAAGAGTGGTGAGAGGCAATGCGGTGCTGCAGTGGAGATCTCCCAACCCGCGGCCTTTCCGAGCGTTTTCCATGTGTAGCCGAACGCCCTCAAGCGGTAGATGCGCTGAAATCACCTAGTTCCTGCCGCAGGAAATGCCCATTTTTACTTCAATATCCAGAATCCTTGTACAGGAAGTTAGGTGTGGTCTGGGGAAGGAGAATGGGGAAAAAAAAAAAAAAATTAAATATATAAGGCAGGATGGAATTTTAGCTGCAATCTTCATGGCACCGGCCCGTCACTGTCCAACCAAATGGGTTCCAGCCTCTCCAGGGGTAATGCTTTTCCATTCTTTCTGTCATTATTCCCTGCGGTCTTTAGACGGGATCCTTTTTTTTCTGCCTCGAACGAGTAAATCCATCAGGATCCTGCGGTGGGACTACTCTCGTTTCACTCATTAACCCGAGAGTCAGCGGTTCAGTTGCATGGGTCCGAGCGGCAGTTTTCTGGGAGGATGCGGAAAATGGCATCGGGATGTTCGCGATGCTCACCGGCCGTGTAGAGGGAGGAGCTCCCTCGTGGTGTACCTGCAGAGGAGGGAGCCGGCTCTCCGGATGAGGAAGGGGGAAGGAGAAAGGGGTCGTTTAATGGAATCCCCTTCACCGGACCATCAGATCCCCACCTCCTGATGGTGATCTCTGCGGCGGGGCTGTGGCAGACGAGTCTGGGGATTCTCGGGAGGAGAATCTTACAGGAGGTTTATCCTTTAAGCCTTCCGCCTGCTTTTCTGAAATGCCCTTTAGAAGTGCAGCCGCTCACGTTCCTCTGGGCTGCCATCAGATGAGAAGGTGAAAATACGGACGGTGGTGTTGGGGGTGCGCGAGAGGGCTGTCGTTTCTTGGAAAGAGAGGGTGAATGAGCTACCGGAGGTTCCAACCAGAAATCGAACTCGAAGCGTCGTCCTGCGGGTTTGGAATATTTTAAACTTCACCCCATTTTGCAGAAATGGCGAGACGCCTTAAGTGGACATTCGTCCGGTGTTCCGACTTTCACAAAATGGACCTGAGCTGCGAAAATGAAATGCCCCTGCAGAGTTACCGGGTGCTGTGGTTTGTTGTTATGATGATGACGATGATGATTTAAAAGGAAATTTCCTAACCAACAGTGGGATGCCAGTTGTGGGTCTGACTTCACGCCCCCGAGCCGGATGTCTCGATGTCCAGCCTGGTGAGCCCGGGCCCTTCCTCCCATGCCATCCCCTCCGGAGCCCGCTGTCATAGGAAGTGCCGTCCCTTGCCCCTCGCCCCCCACCCTCTGCTGCCAAGCATCCCCTACCTGTTTCTCAGCATCCTTGGAGAGCATCCTTTCTGGACCTCTCTGCCCGGAGCGCTGATTCACCGTATGGTGTTTGAAAGTGGTAGTGGGGGAGTGATGGAGAAGTAAAGGAGGCCGATTTCTGGAAGACCCTTTGCTTCCTCCCTCTCTAAATTCAAGATGAGTTCCCCCTCCCCACCCCCGCTTCGAATTGTTTCAGGCCGTCTGCTGAGAAAGATGGCTGCCAAAAACGTTCTCGCAAGTGGAACGGCGAGCAGAGACCCTCCTCGGTCGCAACCCCTCTCACCGGCAGTTGAGTCACTTAAAATCTTTCGGGTGGGGGAGATCGGATGGCTCCCCAGTCGGCTCCCGTAGAAGGAAGTTCAGAACGGCGTTCTTGTAACGGAGAGGAATGTCCGCCGGTCTTTCCCTGAAAGCCGAAAGCCGGTCTTGTTATCCTCCCGTCGATGGATTTAATATCCCTTTAATGCCTCGTCATTGCATTCAGGGTTTATTTTAATGCCTTTCTCCGTGATGTGCTTTTCTGTCTTCACAGCCCTTTCTTACGCACGGAGATGATCGGTAACTAAAAGGTGCAGGATGAAAAGATGGCACAGTCAGTGCTGGTACCCCCAGGACCTGACAGTTTCCGCTACTTCACCAGAGAATCTCTCGCCGCTATCGAGCAACGCATTGCAGAAGAGAAAGCCAAAAATCCCAAACAAGAGAGGAAGGATGAGGATGATGAAAATGGCCCAAAGCCAAACAGTGACTTGGAAGCAGGAAAATCCCTTCCATTTATTTACGGAGACATTCCTCCGGGAATGGTGTCCGAGCCCCTGGAGGACCTGGACCCGTACTATATCAATAAAAAAGTGAGTCCCGAGTAAGACTACCTTTAGGGTGATTCTCGGTTTTTGTTATAATAATCCAGATTTCCTCAGAATGTCTTTTTCCCCATTGCCCTGATTTAGATGTGGTAATGCATTTCTATCTATGCTTCACTCCTTTCCTCGATGGTACTACTCCCAGAGCACTGGAGCAGAATTCGTATTTGCCCGCTGTCGTTTACGGGACGCCATGTTTGATTGGGGTTCACACATCTGTAATTGCGGCCGACCGCGATATACACCTTTATGTTACGCAGCAGAGCAGAAATTCCATCCCTCTCCAGTGTGGTGGCCCTTTTTCGCGCTCTCAGAGTTGGAGAGACACACCGGTGTACCGGGGCCATGGCAGGGAAGAATCAAAGTGCACTCTTCTCTTGGGAAGTACAGGAGCCACTTAACTGGGTTTGGAGAGTTACCCCAAGCCTAACTTGGAGGCCAGAGCCAAAGAGAGAGTGCCAGGGAGGGGTGCAGAATGAGAGACTTTTCAGTCCATTATCGTCGCCATCGGAGACTATAGGTAATCGTAATTTACCTTACAGGTGTTCGTAACGAAAATCCAAGAGGCAGACGGTTTCCTTTCAACTGGTCCATTTTTCACAGGTGATTAGGAGGCGGCTCAGTGTTGGAGTAGATACAAGATCGTCAGATCGGACATGCCCCTTGTCTCACCCAGGGCCACCAAGTAGGAGGCAGAACAAATATTTTTTCCCCATTTCATAGTTGAGGGAACTGAGGCGTAGAGGTGTTAAGCGATTTGCCCAAGGTCACGCAGCAAGCAAGCGGTAGAGCCGGCGCTAGAATTTTGGTCCCCGATTCCCGGTGGCTGGGCTCTTTCCACTAGCCCATGCTGCCTCTGCACCTAATGTGTCTATTTTCTGTTAAATTGCACCCCATCCCCTCCAAGCGCTTAGTGTTTTTCCCCCCACACGGTAAGCACTCAGTAAAGATGATGGAAGGAATGACTGTTGAGAAGCAGCATGGCTCAGTGGATAGAGCACGGGCCTGGGAATCAGGAGGACATGGGTTCTGATCCTGGCTCGGCCACATGTGCGCTGTGTGACCTTGGCCAAGTCACTTCACTTCTCTGGGCCTCAGTTACCTCATCTGTAAACTGGGGATTAAGACCGAGCCCCATGTGGGACAGCGAATGTGTCCGGCGTGCTTAATTTGTGTCTACCCCAGTGCTTAGAACAGTGTTTAGTCCATAGTGCATGCTTACCTAGTACTATTATTATTATTATTGTTGTTGTTGCGAACCTGTCAGCAGAGTTACATGATGCAGTAAGATGGATTGTGGTATGAATTTTATGTCGTTACTTCTAAATACTACAAGGATCCCAGTGGTGGGTAAGGAGCAGCCAGAGAGTGACAACCAAGGGGAGGCGAGGAAAGGAAAGACGGGAGGATGGAGAGTCTCAGTCCAAGAGATCCTGTCTCTTCTGACTTCTTCCTGGCCTTCTTCCCAAGGGCAGAGATATCCAGGCCTCTGCTGTGCCTCCCCCAGTCATCCTCTAACCAGCGATCTTCTTATAAAACCAGGAAGGTTTGATGATGTTGTGAGTGATGCATGCGTAGAGGATTCTGATAACCCACCATTAGTAACGCTGTGTTAATATAGTTGGCGAAGATTCCCTTTATTTTGCATCAGACCAAAAGAAGTTGTCACTTGGCTGATAAAAGAGATCAGCAATTTGATGCGCTTACCTCAGTTTCATCAGTTCCTCCACACTCCATTATAGTGCCATTATGAGGATCTGATCGCTAAGGCCATCAAATAATTGTGGTATTTGTTAGGGGCCAGGCACTGGGGCAGATACAAGATAATCAGGTCAGACATGGGCCCTGCCCCACCTGGGGCTCACGGTCCACGTTGGAGGAAGAACAGTTATTGAACCCCCACTTTGCAGATGAGGAAACTGAGGCTCAGAGAAATTAAGGGACTTGCCTCAGGTCGTACATTAGGCACGTGGCAGAGCTGGGACTAGAGCGCAGGTTCCCTGATGCTCAGACCTGTGCTCTTTCCAGTAGGCCACGCTGTTTCTCCTCTGATACAGAGGTGCCTACTTAACCAGCAGTTTGGGGTCTCCACACGTGGTTGCCTCCCTACCTGTTAGCCGAAGGAGTAGAGTTTAAAACACTTTGAAACAGATCTGGCCAAAAGGCTGGAAAAGAATCGCAAATAAGGAAGAACCAAAAGAACTACAAAGCCTAAAGTGCCAAGAGTCTGGTTTCGCATACATTTCCTCTTCCCAGAAACTACTGAGGCCTTCTGGAAGGAGTTTGGCTTTTCTGCCGATAGTGTGTGGAAGAACTCTGTCTCTCCCTGGATGGGATGGAGTTTTTCTCAGAGGGATCTGGGAACAAAAAGTCTCAGTTTGGTGCTTTCTTGGACTCTGGCCCCTGGCTGCTGCACCACTGGAAACTGATCAGAGAAAGAGTCATATGATGAGCTATTCCTCTCTCCTTATGATCTACATGTAGTGCTTAACTAATACTATTTTTAAAAATGTGGAAGTACCATTAGTAGAAAATAAGGACCTGAGGAATGTCATTCCTGAACACACCAGTGGTTTATTCAAGGTAGAATTCTATCTCCAAAATAGAGAAGAGTATGCTTGAATACTGTTGTACTTTCCCAGGTGTTAAGTACATTGTACTCCGTTGCTTTGTGGAACTCGGAGGGCAGTCAATCAATCGGTGGGATTTATTGAGTGCTTACTATGCGCAGACCACTGTACTAAGCACTTAGGAGAATACAGTATAACAGAGTTAGTTGACATGTCTACAGAGCTTGGTTTTGATTTGCTCTATTTTTACAGAGAATTAAAAAAAATTAAGCTTGCCCTTTTCCAATTAGAACTGATTCCTTCATGAAATTCAGGGCCCACCCAAGAAAACTAGTCTGGAATGGAATATCATTTTGGAGGTGCTTAGATTAGTTCCTTAGATTCAAAGCTAAACTGGATCTTTTGGCTTCCTTTTTTTTAATGGCATTTGTTAAGCACCTACTACATGCCAGGCACAGTTGTCAGCGCTGGTTTAGGTTGAACACAGTCTCTGTCCCACATGGGACTCACAGTCTCAGTACCAATTTTGCAGATTAGGTAACTGAGGGACAGAGAAGTGACGTGACTTGCCCAAGGTCATATAGCAGACAAGTGGTAGAACGGGATTAGTACCCTGGTCCTTCTGACTTCTGAGTCTGTGCTCTACCACTAGGCCAAGCTGCTTCTCAGTTTCGTCCTAGCAGACATCTAGAGCAGATAGATATGTGGGATTCTTGGAAGCGACAATTCACCCGAATTCTCATCACCTCATTCCCAATGGAACCAAAATTTGGGTCAATTCACCCCAGTCATAAGACTGTTTGAGGCAGATCTGGATGGAACTAGATGGTAAACTCACTGTGGGTGGGGAATGTGTCTACCAATTCTGTTGTATTGTACTCCCCCAAGCACTTAGTAAAGTCCTCTGCACTCAGAAAGTGCTCAATAAATGCCATTGATGATGACACCGATGAACTAGGGAACAAGTCTGAACGTGTAGCTGTATCGTGATCTCATGAAGCAGCATGGCCTAGTTGCAAGAGCCTGGGCTTTGGAGTCAGAGGTTATGGCTTCTAATCCCGGCTCCTCAACTTGTCTGCTGTGAGGCCTTGGACAAGTCACTTCACTCCTCTGGGCCTCAACAGCCTCATCTGAAAAATGGGGATTGAGACTGTGAGCCTCCGTGGGGCAACCCGATTACCTCGTATTTACCCCAGCGCGTAGCACAGTGCTTGGCACCTAGTAAGCGCTTATCAAATATCATTATTATTATTATTGTTACCCAGCCCCTTGAGACTGCATATTCCAACTTGGTCTTTCCACTTCAGCTGCCTGACTCCCTAACACCATCAGTTGAGGACAGTGATAGTGGCAAGGGGCAGGCAGTAATGCTGTTTTAGAGCTGAAGGAAGTGGGCAGCTGGCCAGTTCCTTCAACCAGTGAGGACCCTCACTTGACCTGGGGTTGTTGCTCTCCCTCTCCCTTCTGCTCATCAGAACAGAGGTCTGTGGGTAATGTTAAGTACTGAAGGATTTTCATATGTGGCTAAATAATAATTATAATTGTGGTATTGGTTAAGCGCTTACTGTGTGCCCAGCACTGTCCTAAGCACTGGGGTGTGCACAAGCAAATCTACTGGACACGGTCCCTGTCCTAAGCAACTACTCATGAAGGTAGCTATAGCTTAAAATTAGTAAGTGAATTCAAAATAGAGCAATCATCCTAGCCCAGCTCTTTATCCTCACCGCCATATGCAGAGCACTCAGTCAATCGGTGGAATTTACTGAGCGCTTTCTATGTGCAGGGGACTGTACTAAATGCTGGGAAAGGTGAAAATAGAGAGGTGGAGATTAGAAACGATCCCTGATCCTCGGGTTACGGAGACTTACGACCCCCGTCGTAGTTGTTCTCTTCCCCCCCAGTACTCACAGACCCGAAAATTGAAGAGATGTTGATTAGTCAAAAGTCTTGAAAGTGAACAATGAGTCTTGAAATTGATTTGGTGGTGGGAGTCCGCGGAGAATAGTAGCGATCTCATGAAGAAATTCCAGACTCTCCAAAAAGGTCACAGAAGTCCCTTTGAAGTGCACAGTTAGAAACTAAGGGGTCTAACAAGTTGTCTCCATGAAAAAAGACCAAGATCTCATACTGAATAAATGTGGCACTTTTAGGCCTCACTATTCTTTATTCGTTATTTCCTTACTTACGGAATAGATATGAGAGTTGTGAAGCTGCTTGTTTCTGAAACATTTAGTGCATGAATTAATCTAATTATGTTGTAAACTGAACATTAGTATATTACTGAATCAGTTGTCATGAAGTAGGATTGGAATAGATGTGTTTCTAAATAATGGTCTTAAAATATTTTCCTGTGATAGAAATGGAAATGTAAATGGAAAATATTCTGATGGTGAGGTTAATGCAGACTGAAAATTTCAGCATCTTTATTGTACATTCTGAATTATGATTTATATTCTGAATTATGTTTCACATGTTCTTTGTCTTTTTTGCAGACTTTTATAGTATTGAATAGAGGAAAGGCAATCTTTCGATTCAGTGCCACCTCTGCCCTGTACATTTTAACTCCTTTCAATCCTGTTAGAAAAATAGCTATTAAGATTTTGGTACATTCATATCCTTTTCAAGTGGCTGGTTGAAAAGTATATTACTGTTTTCATATCATTCTGGAATAAAAACTGTTAAAGGCAGTCATGATGGATACTGCTTTACCCCACTTTCTCAATTCCCTCACCTCCCGTTCTCTCTTAATTCTCAATAACTAGCATAGCAAATAATGTCACAGGTAAGTGAATCCATCAGTCGGTCTTCCTCCTCACACCCTGTTGTTTTTTTCTCTTTTACCCAATTCAATTTCTTCTCTTCTTCCTCCTGACCGCCTAATTCTCTTCATTTAATGTGATCTCCATTTCACAGTGCTCTCTTTCACGTCTTAGAAATTGACATGCCATCGTATTGGGAAAGGCATCTATCTGATCTCATTATTTAGGTGACTTTGTTTCTACAGAAAAATGTAAAATAGTATACTTTTTGTAGCACAGTGTGAACTTTAAAAGTGTACAATTTAATATGATTCCCTGCATTAGTATTTTCATTTCTGTAGATAACTCCTTGAGAGCCAGCTTCACTATAGGATTAAAGCTGTCTATTTTTGTCCTCATCAGTTCCCATTTGGATGACTTTCAATTCAGCATCTGAAAATCTCAAGGAAATTTAAATTTAAAGGTGGACCATCACAAAGTAATAATCTGCTCAGATTTTGCAAGACATATAGACTTGCATATGTTCATTCATGTGTATGTATGGCCCATATACTGTATTTTTACAATATAACCCTACCTGCCAGCTATGCATATACTACACACAAATTTTGGGTCTAAACACTAACACCCTCCAAATTTAGATGCTCATATGGTGCACACAAGGCTGCAGAAATATGCCTTCTTTTTCTTTCTTTCATTCTTCATGTATATTCTCCCACCTCCTGCGTACCTTTTTTCTGGAAACTAGAAAGGTTGAAATTAATGTATTAGGTATTTTTAATAATCGTTCTTTTAGAAGAAATGCTGGGTAAATTGCGCATTTCCGCTACTTGGCATTTTACGTGTAAATTATTTGATTCCTCACATTTGTGAAGTAGATCAATTTTTTTCTTCACATTTTGCATTTCGAAACTCGGCATTTGCCACAGCTGCCCAAGCTAAACCCATGGTTCTTTCCAAAAAGAGAGCCGATTCCATGGGCTCATTCGGCTCCTTCCATTCAAACCGAGTGGGGATTTGTAAATAGATTTTTTTTTAATGTAAATTGTTTTGGGCTCATCTTGGGTAGGTTGACGATTTCAGTGTAAGACTACATTTTCTCTGGAAGCCTCCCACTAAGCCTTGGGATATGCCTGATTTACAGTTGCTGCCAGGCATAATGGAGGTACTATAGTTTACTCTCATTCTATCCATGGCTCTCCTGAATTCAGGGACTGCCGTGACACCCTCTCGGCAGTAGCGTGCTGAGAGGACAAATCCCGGGATGTGCTTACAAGTCAGCGTTCCCTACATGGCCTTGGACCAGTAGTCTAGTGTAGCCCCAAAGCCCACTACTTCACCTTTCGGAGATTCCCCCAACTCATGCATTGGTTTGGGCCCAAGCGTTAGAGTTACTCAGCCAAATTTGGGTCATTAGAGCACATTTTCCCCAGTAAATAGACTGAAGATCGTAAAAGGAATGAATGGAGTAGTTAAACTAAAATTCAACTCTTCCTGAAACGTTGTCTTGGAATCTTTTCCAATGCACCTAGCCTCTCTCCGGTGTATTTTTTACTATTTAAAAATGTTTTTCAGACTGTTATCACTTACATAAGATTTCTATGAATTCACTTTAAAAACATATACTTGAGAAGTACATTTTTCAAATTTCATTAGCTTAATCAGGTTTTCTTTATGTTCTGCATCGGAATGTATCTGTATTTCTTTACATTCTGCATTCTTTATTATGGACATGTGACTGTTCGATAATTTTCTGGTTTTTATATCTGAAAACATGTTTCAATAAGAAAAAGAATCCTAAACAAAAATAGCTATATTTGCCTCATGTAGTATTTCAAGAAAGAAAAAAAAAATCTTTCTTTAAAGGTCCTAAAAAGAGCACCAAAGTAAATCCCAGAAAGGAGAGATTAGAAACAGAACAATTTAACAGCCTTAACTACTGCATTACCATGAAGGATATAATTAATCCCACACAGGGTAACCTAATGTTTTAACTCCAAGAATGGTAGCCAGGAGCTTACACATCATGTTTCTGCCTCCAATTCCATTATTTCTACTGTTATTCTGGATGAATGATACAGTGAAAAAATAATGTTTCTGTAACTGAAGAATTCTGGAATTTTACCTGGTAGATTTAATGTAATTCTATTTTTATTTCCAGAGTATATTTTCTTAAAAATCCCCTTTCTCTGGAAAATTCCCCATATCTGGTGGGAAATACTGTTTATATTAGTAAAGAATTCTGAAAATTTACCTTAAATGTATAGTGTAATTCTGGGTACTTTTTCCAGAGTACATTTTCTTGAAAATCCCCTTTCTCTGGAAAGTTCCCCATATCTGATTAAGTACAGCCACCCTTCTCACTTTTTCCCCTCCTCCTCACCTCTTCTGACCACTCCAGGAACCAAAAACCTGGGTTTCTAGCATTCTGAAAAGTTCTTACACTGTTTATTATAGAAGGGGCAAAATCAAGACCTATGGTGGAGTAAGAACCAGCATGATTTAGCAACAGACTGTGAGGGTTATAAAATAGCTAGGAATCAAAGATGAACAAAATTTGTGGCCTTCTGGGACAGGGAGGATGGTAGAGTTGTTGACAGAGATGGGGAAGTTAAGTCCAGTGGGTTTAAGAGGGAAGATAAAAATAATTCAGTTTAGATATGTTCAATTTAAGGTGAGCTATCCATGCTGGAGTCATGAAGAAATGTGAGATTGTAAAGCAGGAGAGAGGTGAAGGCTAGTGAGCTAGATTTTTGGAAGTCAGCGACCTTGCAATCTCAGTTGCACAAAAACCTGATTTTATTGGGTCACTCTTAGTATTTGTATTACTATCATTGGTATTGGATTTACTAGGCCCGTACTACATGCCAAGTCGGGATAGATACAAGATAATCGGATAGAACACAGATTCTGCTCTACCTCAAGAAGAGGGGAAGTGAAGGGAGTAAGTGTAAGCCACCAGTTTGAGGAATTTGAGCTGAAATGGAAGAAGGGAGTTTGGGGCAGACAGAGCAACTGGATGAAGCACATTTGAAGACTGAGAGGAAGAACCATCAAAGAATGAGAAATGTATTATAGCAGTTAGGGAGAGAGAAAAAATGGAGAAAATCCACCCAAAATAACTGATGCAACGAGTCAGAGATTACGCCAAATTTGTGGGCTTTGGGGACAGGGAGGGTACGTTGGTGTTGACAGACGTGGGGAAATGAAGAGGAGGAGAAGTAGATCGAGGAGGGAAGATGAGTTCAGTTTTAGATATCAGCAAAAAGGAATACATTAGAAAACATCAAAGCAGAATGGTATAAGTTTGCTGTCTTGGCTGGTTAAAACGTGACTTTCCAGAAGTAGGGAACGGAATCTTTCAGTTTCGTTTTTGTGTTTTTTTCTTAACAGAATCTGACAGTGTTTAGTGCCAGGCAAGGGGTTTTAACACACCTGATCAAGGCCAAGATGACTGACCAGAGTTGTGGATTTGGTCTCAATTCACCATTTTGAAGATATATTTTTGAGGAGCCATAAAATCCTGACAATTAGCAATTTTTCTTTGGTCTTTGTCTCCTAGCTGTCAGGCAGAATTTTGTAAAAGTCAAAAAGAATTAGACTTTGGGAAAAAGTTTGATTTCATACTTTATACGTCCTAGCACTTTAACGTAAAGTCACTCGATGCGGAAAATTCCTTCTTTTTGTTAGTGTAGTGAGTATAGCCTTTAAATCTGTCAACTGCTCCATCTGAACTAATTAACTCGACTATGTTTATAATAAGGGAAGATTGTATTTTTTATCCTATTACAATTGAAATGGCATTTAAGGTCTCTCCATATAAAAGTATACTTTCAGAGTGGAGTGGGTGGAATAAAATCCTATTCTATATTATAGAATTAACTCACATTTACCTAGTTTTCATCACCCCATGAAAACGTTTTAGAGGGGTTTGTGTTCAGAGTTGATTCAGCAGACTGTTAACCATTTTGGTAATGATCAGATGCCTTAAACAGGACAGTAAAAACTCCTTAGAAATGCAATCATTCATGTTTCCTTATTTTAAATACAGTAGATTTTTCCTGCCAATTAAAACCCAAATGCTTTATAAATCATTAACCACCATCTCAAAATTTCTTAAGTATTTTAGCTTTTTCTTGCTTCATTCCCTTTATTTGATTTTTAACAGTGAGCCCAAAACATGCTCTCCTTAATCTACATGAAAAAACATTGGTATTTCTTTGGTTATAGTGCCATCATGTGGCTCTTTTGCATTAATCATTTATATCTGTATTTTTCATTTTTTCATTATGGTGCATTGGACAAGTTTTTCTGGCTGATGCTTTTGCATTTTAGTGCCAATAAAAAATGAGACGACCCATTAAAACATTAACAAGAATAAGCCAGAAGATGCAAGGAAATTCCTTACCGGATTCGATGACACCATTAGACGTAATGTGGAATCCTAATGAGGCGCCAGGGGCCATGAAACATGAGAGATTAACTAATAGATTTTGTTTTCAACAACTATTAAGGGACCAAATTGAATCGATTCTCCTTTTTGTTGTTTGCCTTACAGGAGCCCAGAGTTATAGTTCTGCAGTTGCACACCCAGTGCCCTCCCAATCATTTAAAAATATATGGTGCCTTCCTTTGATTATCAGATGTTTAGTGGGATGCTTAAACTAAAAAAAAAAATTTTGATGTTAATAGAGAGAAAGGGTAGACATCATTGCGAGGGAATTAATGTGAGTTTCAAGGCTTGGGAAATGGAACAGATTATTATTGGGACAGCACACGATGTTGGGGTTTTATGTTGTACGTTGTGTTCCTTGACTGTACCCTACCTTATTCAGCATGCTCATTATGTGCACTATCCTGACCAACTGTGTGTTTATGACCATGAGTAACCCTCCGGATTGGACAAAGAATGTAGAGTAAGTGGAAACATTTTCTTTCCAATTCTGATCATTTTTACTGTTTATAACGTGCTTTCTACCTTTTGGAACCCATCAATAGGCCTGTATTGTGAATTACCTTTCTGCACACCAAGAGCAGGTAGAAAGAGATAGAGCTGTTTTTAGTAATTTCCACTAGGAAAAGCTCTTGCTGCTGGAGCTGCAAGTCCCAACAAAGTAAATCACTTTGCTTCAAGTTGCTCTTGTGTGATTTGATCAATAGATGGTCACTGTTGCTCCCAGTGTCTTTAGAAGAGCAGAGACGCTAACGAATGCAATATAGCGTATCAGGTCTCTCCTGTTTTTTAAGCACTTAACATTTTCAGGCTTCCTTAAAATATTTCAAAGTTTGGAAAAGTCAGATTTGAGACAATGTGCACTTAGTTAATTCACGTAACAGTGACGGTCTTAGAATGTTGGCATCCTAGCTAACAGCCTAAGCCCGAGACCATTAGGTAGAATACAATCCTTTTCTCTCCTATTTAAAGCAACGCGTTTATGTAGTCTACAGGTGCTTAGAGGTGATAAGCCCAATTCTGCAGCCATCTGGAAAGACTTTTCTTACGTAAATGCAAACTGGTTTGGAGGTCTAGGGGTAGTAAACTGGTGCACAGTACTTAGGCTCATCGCCAAAGTGGACATGGTTAGGACAGCAGAAGCAGAATGCGTGAGCGGAGAGCCACCAAGGTCTCTGCCCAAGCACAGAGCTCCGTCTCAGCCTCGCTAGTGGACGGAAAGGTCTAAAGATAGAGCCGGTATCACGTGGGGCATCGGAGGAGCGACTGGAAGGGCGTGTCTCTGCTCTGATTTAAACTGCGATGAGGGAGAGAATAGAAGATGCTGTTTTGTCAGAATTCCCAGAATGCATGTAGGAGAAATAGAGCCCATAATCCTTCAGACATCGGGTTTTGTACTATTTCTTCAAATATTATTAACCAGATATCTATGGAGACTCTATTTTGATGATCTTCTTGAAGGCCTCGTGAGAGATCCAACATCTATGTTTCCCACTCATTCTTTAACATTGTCTTGGCTATTTTTCTTCAGGTACACATTCACAGGAATTTATACCTTTGAATCACTTATAAAAATTCTTGCAAGGGGCTTCTGTTTAGAAGGTTTCACATTCCTCCGGGACCCTTGGAACTGGCTGGATTTCACTGTCATTACTTTTGCGTAAGTGTTTTAAGGATTCTTCCATCTGTGAGGGTAGATCATTAGTGGTGGCGGATGCCTTTGTTAGGCCACACCCTCTCCGGGGTAAGCATTGACTTTCATCCCCACCCCTCCTCCCACCCCAGGGTTAGCATACTTTATTACATGCTAAGAACATGATTTCCAAGTGGACCGTACAAGGCAGAGACTGGAATTTTATGGCACTGATCCATCCTTGTACTGCTTTGGACACATTTCAGATTCCTTCACTATTACCGTCTCTGATTGAGCCTCCTCTAAGCCTCTTCCTGTCAAGCTAGCCAGTCAGGCTTCTGACACCAAAATGGGCTTAGAGTAAAAGAGCGGTGCCATTGGCGTTTAATTTGAAGATCAGGAAAAACTAAAGGTTACGAGCTGTGAAAGTTGAAAGGTCTTCAAGAAAGACCAAGATAGACAAAAATTGTCCTCAATTCTGAATAACTCTGATTTAATTCTACAGGTATGTAACAGAATTTGTAAACCTAGGCAATGTTTCAGCTCTTCGAACTTTCAGAGTCTTGAGAGCTTTGAAAACTATTTCTGTAATCCCAGGTAAGAAGTGGCTGGTATAAGGTGTTAGGCCCCTTGTAGCCCCAACTGTATTTTGTGTGCTGTCATTGTGTCTGTGTGTGAACTCCCCTATTACAGATATGTGACAGAGTTTGTGGACCTGGGCAATGTCTCAGCACTGAGAACGTTCAGAGTTCTCCGAGCGTTGAAAACTATTTCGGTCATTCCAGGTGAGAGCTAGGTTTAAACACTAAGGCTGACTCTAGTTGCGTTGAAGTTGAAAGCTCAGCTTTTCGGCATAAGCCTCGTTGCTTGCTGCACATTGCTTTTTACAAAAAAAGCAGGAATCAATCAGATTTCCATTTGATGTGATTCTCAGCTTTTAAAAGTGAGCTTCTTTGGCATTTCTAAGTCGACCTTGGAGTTTAACAATTCTTGCATGAGACATTTGCAATAATCAGCCTGTGTGGTTTGCATCTTATGACATCCGGCTTTCGTTTCACTTGAAAATGAACCATAAGGCTTTCGTACCAATGCAAATGCAGGCATTTAGGGCTGAAATTTGCCACCTTGTTTTGTTTAATGGCAGATAAATTTGGTGTCCTGAAATAGCATGGGTGTTGCATGGGAAATCAATTTTCAGATGTCTTCCTTCTTCAAACCACACCCCATTCATAGAAATTTCTAGCTGATGTGGCATTTTCATAATATTAATGTTTTTATTGTATTAATAAATAATTGTCTAAAATTGACCAAGAGGTTTGTATGTAAGGCATCTGTAAAAAAAAAAAAGTAAAATATTAAATAAGACTGATGTAAAGCATGAATAGTAAGTTCAATTAGTGGGGGGGGAAGAGTGTTTGGAAATAAGTACGTCTTTCATTTCCATTCTCAGTCTTCCAAAGAACATGAATTTTCAGCTCTCCATTCATCTTCACAAGCTAGTAGGCTTTTCATGAAAACTCTATCACCGATGACTATACTTGTCATTCTGCATGAGATCCTTATTTTGCAGGACAGTTTCGTGGCATTTTTCTGTTGCGGGTACCTGTTCTCCTCATAATTAAAATGGCCACTCTCTTTTTTTACTTGTAGGCCTGAAGACTATTGTCGGGGCCCTGATCCAGTCAGTGAAGAAGCTTTCGGATGTAATGATCCTGACTGTGTTTTGTCTGAGTGTATTTGCTCTAATAGGCCTGCAGCTGTTCATGGGTAACTTGAGAAATAAATGTTTGCAGTGGCCTCCGGACAATTCTTCTTTTGAAATAAATGTTACTTCCTACTTTAATAGCTCATGGGATGTGAATGGTACCTATCTGAATAGAACTGTGAGCACATTTAACTGGGATGAATACATTGATGATAAAAGTAAGAAATATTCTTTAAACTAATTTTAAATTGTCTGTGCCTGAAAGTAAAAATTTATGTTCCTTAGTGATGTAAATTAATGAGACTCACAACAGATATGGTTAGGAATAACTGATGGATAATTCTGTGAACAAATTCCTTATCTTAATTCATTATCCTTCAGTCATAATGGTAATGAGTTGCTACGCTGTACTTCACAAACATACGTAAGTTGGGTCACTGTGCTAAACAAGAGCGGCATGGGGAGAAATGGAATCTGTTTTTGGTAGAGTAGATTTGTTTCTACATCTCAAGATTGGTTTTAAAAAAAAAAGGTTTTTTTTCAACTCCAGATGTTTTAATATGCCATTCAGTCATAATAAATTCACTTTGTTTTAAAAAAAATGGTAGGAGGAAGATTTCCATGAAGTTTCTCAATTGATGAAACCTAGTTTCCTATGGGAAATGAACATCCCAGTCATATTGAAAATATATCCAGAAAAAAATCAAGTTTATCATGTCAGGTTGTCAAGGCAACCCCATTTACTTTCAATATCCTCCAAAATAAATGAAGAAGAGCTAGACAGCTAAACCTAAAAAGTGTTCAATAAATACCTTGGGTGATGATGATGATGATGATGAGGTCGATGATGAAATCTGTTTCTCATGGGACACCGGGACAAAAATTGTGTGCGTGGATGAAATTAAATGTATTTATGAACCCAACCAGGGAGAGAGAAGGAGAGAGAGAGTGGTTGAAGTCGTCCTTTAGTTGCATAAGTGTCTTGGTCATGAATTTATTTATATTTAAATATTTATTTATTGTTCCTCCTCCTTCATTTTGGTCAAGGAAATAATGGAAAATTTAGACTTCTGTACGCTTATTCTCACCTAGAAATGTCTTCTGTTAGCATTTTATTTCCTAACATTGGTCATTAGAGGAATATAAAATTGGATCGTTTCTTCCAAAGAAATGCCATTTTCTAGAGTAATCAGTCAGAAAAAGAGATCCTTGTATGTGCTTTGGCCCCTTATATATTTATAGCAATTCACATAATGAGATATTGGTTCATTTGATGTTGTTTAAACAATTTTTGTGTACACTAACGTAATCAAAGACGTTTGTACTACAAGGAAGTTTCATGTTTTCAGGCTTTTATCATTATTTAAATTGATCTTTCTAAACAGGTCATTTTTACACCCTGGAAGGACAAAATGATGCTCTTCTTTGTGGTAACAGCTCAGATGCAGGGTAAGACTGTGCCTTCTCTACTGTCCCTTGTATGTGACTTAACCTCCATTGATCTTCTTCCTTCTCAATGCTCTCTCCTAATAAGAGCCTCCCTCTTACAGAAGATTTAATTTTAAAAACTGCATTTCTTCTAAGCCTCTGCATCCAGGAATTGTCTCTCCCTTTTACTGTATTGTCTACCAATAAAGCAAAACTTTAATGCTTTTTCAAAAAGCAAGATCACAACACGAGGCTAAAAGTATTTAGAACCTGGATCAATAAATATGTTTGTGCGATATTCGTAGGGGTGCTAAATATATAACATTTCTGCTCTGGGTTTCACGCCAGCTTGAAACGGAAGATCCTAAAACAGGTGGGCCTGTCCTAGAAATGTTATATTTACATTAGCAAGTCTGTCATATTGTGCTCTCCTGAGCACTTAGTGCAGATCTCTGCAAACAGTAAGCTCTCAATAAATGTCATAGATTGATTGATTGGCACATTGTGGATGCTCAGTCAATAGGAACCAGCAATCATTGAAACACAGAGAAGTGGTAGAGAAACCTAGAATGATGTAGTTACCTCACTTATGTTTTCAGCTAGGGGAAAGGTTTTAGAATGTCCCCCATTTAAGGAAATCCTTGCCACCGCTGACCCTGGCATCCTGGCCTGGGCTGCAGATTTCCCCCGTTCGTGTAACTTCGTTTGATCTGTCGGTAGAGACTCAGGCTCATGTCACACCGTGCCTGCCTGAGCCCTCTGCAAGTTAAGATGGCCGGCAAAAAAGGCTACTATGCTGGCCGACTGGGATTGACTGCTCTGGACATTTGGAATACTGATTTGGAAATCCTGAGGGGCTGCACAATGTAATCAATCCTAATCAATTTTGTCTGGAAAGCGTGGCCGCTCTGTGTGTTCTTTCCATCAGTTTGTTTCTGTTCAGAAGGGCATTCACGTTCCCCACCACATTCCCTTAGAGATCCAGGTGTGTGGAGCAGATTGGCACATTTTATAAACTAGGATAGTGCGGGGAGAAAAGAATATATTTAGCATTCACAAAGAAACTTTGCGTGCAGGAAGTGCTCAAGAAATAGAATGAAACACATGACCTATATAATAACTATACTATCAATCAATCCACTGATTTACTGAGCACTTACTGTGTTCGGACCACATTGAATTCGATAAATCTGTTTTTCTTTCCTGTTAAGGAGATGAAAGCGCTTCCACATCTTTTCCCCCAATTATCCACAAAACATTGGATGACCTTTTCTTTTGTAATATCGAAACCCAGAGAGACCGTGGGCCTTGGCTACGAGGGCGCACTGCACAGGTTGTCTGATTCAGTAGTTTAGTTGTCTCCCCCAGAATATTCGCAAATTCAGAATCATTAAAAACAACAACAGAGTAAGCCGCGGCAAACACAGGTACTTAAAAGCAAAACATAGAAATATCTTCAAAGTAGTTTTTATGATACTTTTACCACACTGTTACTCTAGCTTCCTCCAAGGAGCTCTCCAGAGGCAGAACACCGGATTGGAGAGGTCGTTTACCTGGCATAGCATCTCTTATGTTTTATAAGCCTTATGAGCTCGCAGTCCAGAAAAGGGCTGAATTGCCACCTATAAACTTCTGTTTTGGCAAACACCTATTAAGATGCGATCTCCCTCCTCCCCCTTTGCTATCTGCAGCCAGTGTCCTGAAGGATACGTGTGTGTGAAAGCCGGTCGGAACCCTAACTATGGCTACACGAGCTTCGATACCTTCAGCTGGGCCTTCTTGTCCCTGTTTCGACTGATGACTCAGGACTTCTGGGAAAACCTTTACCAGCTGGTGAGCGCTGGGGGGGAAACAAGCACTTTTTGAAAGAAATGTGCGATAATGACATCAAACCACTTCAGATCCTTCATTTTTCCCCGAGGAGAGCATGCCTGCAGGTTCAGACGTAACGTCGACGGTGTAAAGAGCTGTTATCTTCTCTTCTACAGACCCTACGTGCGGCTGGCAAGACCTATATGATATTTTTTGTCCTGGTGATCTTCCTGGGCTCCTTCTACCTTATAAATTTAATTCTGGCTGTGGTCGCCATGGCCTATGAGGAACAGAATCAGGCAACGCTCGAAGAGGCGGAACAGAAAGAGGCCGAATTTCAGCAGATGCTGGAGCAGCTGAAAAAGCAACAGGAAGAAGCTCAGGTATTGCTGAACGGAAAGATTAAATTGGCTGTATCCTGATTATATGTATGACATAGGAGAAGCAGCGTGGCTTAGTGGATAGGCACGGGCCTGGGGGTCAGACGGTCACGGGTTCTAATTCCGGGTTCTACCTTAGTGCTTAAGACGAGTGTTTGGCACATAGTAAGCCCTTAAAAAGTACCATAATTATTGTTATTATCATTACTGACAGTACCCGTGAGGGTCACAGATACCTTTTTCAAATGGGCCCTCATGGATGTAATCAAAACTAGCCAATTTCCATTTGTTTGAGGACATTTTACAATTTGCATTATATTCTGTGATTGCTAGTGTTCAGGCAGTTTACTAACTGATTATTACTTTCATTGTTACGATTATAGTCGTATTCCTACCACACCTTCGTGGAATTATGCTTTTTAGTCCTATTTAACCCTTCACAATAATTTTGTTAAATCTAGGGCTCTAATTCCAGCCCTACCACTCACCTGATGAGTGACCTGGGTCAAGTCACTTGACTTCTCTGTGCCTCAGTTATCACATCTATAAAATACTCAATATTTAGGTAGTATTTTATCGTATTCCAATACCTGTTCTAAGAGAAGTGGCATGGCCTAATGGATAGAGCACAGGCCTGGGAGTCAGAAGAACTTGGGGTCTAATCCCAGCTCTGCCGCATGTCTTCCATGTGACCTTGGGCAAGTCACTTCTTCTCTGGATCTCAGTTACCTCACTATAAAATGGGGATTAAGAGTGTGAGCCTCTTGTGGAGACAGGGACCGTATACAACCAGATTAAATTATAGCTACTCCAGTGCTTAGAACAATGCTTGGGACTTAGTGAACACTTAACAAGTACCATGATTATTGTTATTAATATTATTATCATTTTCTTATCTGACCTACCCAAACACCACATCTGTGACCTATGATTTTATCTGCTATTTAGCCTTACTTAACTTAAAATCAGAGAATCATTGGTTGTAAAAAATGTTCTTATACTGACCCCCAGAGACAGTTGAAACCTGTTCTGAGTTGATGGAAAAGAAAGCATTTTAAGTTCATAAATAGCAGAATAATAATGATAACAGTAATAATTGTTAAACGCTTACTATGTGACAAACACTGCTTAGCGTAGGGACAGATACGAGTTAATCAGGTCCTACGTGGGGCTCACAGTCCAAGTAGGAGGGAGAACAGCGAATCGTCATTTTGCGGTCGGGGGAACCGAGGCACAGACGAGTGAAGTAACTTGTCCAAGGTCACACTGCAGAAAATTCTCCAAAGAGAGCTTATGGAAGTTGAACTCTAGCTTTCTTTGTCCTACGCTTGAAAGCCAGTGCTCCCACGTCTGTTAAGGTTGCAGATGAATGAGTCTGATCTTGTTTGGATCAAAGAGAATCGCTGTGCGGTACGTGAGGAGCAGTCTGGGCTCAAGAAAGGTCTAGAATGATAGTGTTGCTCATTATGAGAAGGGAACGTGTCTGCTCATTCTCTTGTGCTCGCCCAAGCACTTAGAACAGTGCTCTGTACCTCAGGTGATTATTGACACCGGGATTCAAAGAGTCCTTGCAAAATTATCCGTGGCTGTTTCTCTGGACCTTCCTGTCCTCGGTTTAGCTGGTTTCATTGCTACTTAGCGTTTTCACAGATAGAAAATTTACCCTCTTCAGAAAGGGGAAGTATAACCTTGGCGCTAATGGATATCAATGAAAATACTGGCACGTTCCAAAATCTCATCTGTCTTGCCTTATTTCAGGCTGCAGCGGCAGCGGCTGCATCAGCTGACTCGAGAGATTTCAGTGGAGCCGGGGGCGTAGGGGGTTTCTCGGAGAGTTCTTCAGCAGCATCAAAACTGAGCTCAAAAAGTGCAAAAGAGAGGAGAAACCGAAGGAAAAAAAAGAAACAGAAGGAACAATCTGGAGAAGAAGAGAAGGAGGAGGAGGAGGTCCGCAAATCTGAATCCGAAGACAGCATCAGGAAGAAAGGTTTCCGTTTTTCCATCGAAGGAAACAGGCTGACGTATGAAAAGAGGTTTTCTTCTCCCCATCAGGTATAGACCTTCGATTAAGCGAACTGTGCTGTACAATCACCGTGGTTGCTTTCCTAGAGAAATGCGGCGATCCCAACCGTGTGGGACCGCCTCCCCCTCCACCCTACAGTGGTGTCTCAGGAGGGAAGGAGATACGAAGAGATAACTTGTTAAATTAGGTTTTCAGTATTTTAAATGGCAAATGTTCTTCCTGTTTGCAGATTTAATGGCTATTAATAGTGTAGGCGCTGACCACTTTTTCATTATTGAACTAGAGATGCATTTAACTCACTTCCAGAGTTCACCAGCTGTTCAGTGCAGGAAATGACAGCACATTAATTCATCTGTAATTACAGAGGCATATGTAGGAGAAATATATAATGACTTGGGTTGGAATTAGACCGAGGTTGATAACCCAACCAACGTAGAAGGCCGAATAATAGCTAACTATCCCCAGGGCCTCACCCTTGTTTGCCGCATGTAGTTCTATCCCTTAAATGCTGACTCTATTTAAACCTGTAAATTAGGAGGTTTATGGGATTAAAACTAGTGAGTCAAATTTATTCCTATGGATGGGCTTCTTTTTTTAAATACATGCATCTCTCCACGTGGACCACTATCTAAAAAAAGCTGTAAATTACTAAGTACGTTCCCTGTATGAGTCTTAGCATCCTAATCCATTACTGATAGGACAGAAGGAAATTGATAATAGTAATAATAATAATGATGGTATTTGTAAAGCTTTTACTATGTGCCAAGCACTGTTCTAAGCACTGGGGTAGATACAAGGTAATCAGGTTGTCCCACATGGGGCTCACAGTCTTAATCCCCATTTGACAGATGAGGTAACTGAGGCATGGAGAAGTGAAGTGACTTGCCCAAGGTCACACAGCAGACAAGTGGTAGAGGCAGGGTTAGAACCTACGACCACTGACTCCCAAGCCTGGGTTCTTGCCACTAAGCCACGCTGCTTCTCTAATAATGGAACTAGTCATATTTTGTATTTGACAAAATGGGTGAACACCCAGATGACCTTCCCCTTATAAGAGCTCCCCACGGCAACAGGAGAAAGTCTCACGAGAGGCCACATTTCTCTTGGCTGTGCAGGCTTCAGAGTGAGCTATTTTGTGGAGAAACTGAATACGAAGCATTTTCCCTCCCCCTGGGGCCCAGAAACTTCAGAGGGGAGCTCTCAGAACAAGTAATAAAGGCTTCCCCCAGTCTAAAGTTTGATTGCTAGCAAAAATCCACACAGGACACCCTCCATCACATGTGTATTTTGAAATTTTTTAATGCCATTTTACTGATCAATTTCAAAATGGATGGAGAAACAAATTTTACCCACTCTCAAATTTTCACCTTCCTTGCCAGTGTCTTAGCAGCAGCAAGAGCCAATATAGATCATATTTTCCATTTGAATTTAAGTTTTTATTTGCCTACAGCTTCAATTTGTTGTTTTGCAGAGACTTCCACTGGTCATCTAGTTTAATTCTCGATGTCTCTAAGCAAGACTTTGCCTAAATAGTCTTCATTCCTGAAGTTGTGGTTGCTATTTATATGCAGCTTTGCAGGGTGTCTGCATTTATATTAGTGTGACAAAAAATTTATAGTTCCTTACCTAGTGGATTGTATTATCCCAGTAAATAATAATGATGGTGTTTGATAAGAGCTGACTATATACCTAACACAGTACTAAGCGCTAGGTGGATGCACGATAATCAGGTTGGATGCACGATAATCAGGTTGGATGCAGTCTCTGACCCACATGGGGCTTGCCATCTAAGTAAACAATTTTACAGTTTCCTGAACTTTTAAGAAAGCTTTTCTTAGATGGCTAGGAGACAGCCACAGGGGTGTGCTTTAAAATCCTCCAAACAGGTCTGGAAAGAGAATTGTAGCGAAGGAAATGATAAAAAAAACTACATTGCAAAGGAAGTGTAATAATAATAATAATAATGTTGGTATTTGTTACGCGCTTACTATGTGCCGAGCACTGTTCTAAGCGCTGGGGTGGATACGGGGTAATCACCTTGTCCCACGTGGGGCTCACGGTCTTAATCCCCATTTTACAGATGAGGTCACTGAGGCACCGAGAAGTGAAGTGACTTGCCCACAGTCACACAGCTGACAGGTGGCGGAGCCGAGATTAGAACCCATGACCTCTAACTCCTAAGGCCGGGCTCTTTCCACTGAGACCCGTTGCTTCCCGAAGTGGCTCCCTACATTTCCCAATGTCCACTGGAGCATTCTGAGAGGAATTTCCATTCTCTGTCATAGATGCTTTTGTACTGGGGCTTTTGTAGAGCTAGCGAAAGGATGCCGGCTTGACTTTCTCCCATTTCTTTTCCTCTGGTGGGTAGCTGAATAGAGGGAGCGTGCATTTAAATTTTAGTCCCTGTTCAGTCCTGGGCAGCCAGGCATCCCCGATCTCATGGAGCATGTACTTCTCAATATAGCAGTTATAGCTATTCTATAAACATTTGGTATTTTCTTATTATGGTCCTCCAAAGCTTTGAAATGCTTCTCGGAATATAATCCTAAAATATAACCCTAACAGTTACTGCTGGCTCCAGAAAGCTCATACTTTTTCTTTACTTTTTTTGTCCTTTTAGTCTTGAAAGTAGGATCCATGTTCCCTAGTAATGTATCATGGTTTTAATGATTTTTCTTTCCCAGATCTCTATTTGGGACATTTGGTTGCTATGAGAACGTTTTATCTTGGAAGCACCAGATAACGATATAAAATGGAAGCTACTAAGGTTTCATGAATGCCATACAGATTCAATGTTCATGGAGTCATCCCTGTTGTTAGAAATCAAAGAGAGGAACAAAAATACACATGTAAACAATACCCCTGCTTAACAATTTCAGTATTTAAACCTTGGAAGGAACAGTCAGCATTTTTTTTTCTGTAGACCTGCACAATCTCAGCATTCTGCCATCTCTGTTAATGAGAGAATTGTGACAAGCCCCTAGGAAGTCTCCATAAAGAACAGCAAAGGAAGAGGTTCAGGAGAGCAGACACCTAGGCTCGAAAGAGATGAATGGATAGAGTACAATTTAACAGAGTTGGTAGGCACATGCCATGCCTACAATGAGATTACAGCTCTCTGAATTAGTGAAAAGCACAATTTTGCTCTGGGACAGAGCAAGAAAGCAGTGAAATTTATTTCTGTGCATATTGAATGTTTTTCAAACTATTCAGCAATGACGATCTCAGTATTACAAAAAGCCCGCTCATCCAGGAACTAAGACAGGAGTGGAGGTTTTATTTATTTATTTTTAAAAGTTACATGTAAAATTTTGAATGAATAGCAGAAACTCCCATTTTGAAAGCGACTGCAAAATCCAACAAATTCACATTTTCAGAAAACTCCACAAAAGAGTGGTACATCATATACAGTGTGTTAGAAGCAGTCGTTAGCTCCGCAAATAGAGAAAGATGAATTGAGATCTCAGTTGTTAGAAAAAGGAAAAATCACTCTCTTGGGCAGTCCCTCCTAAAGGGAAAGCCAATCGGCAAAACTACCAGGTATTTAGCTAGTAGCCCCATCCGGACACAGCCAATCACAGGGGAATGGAAAAAGAAGAGGGAACTGATTAATTGTGGAAAAGAAGCCCTTCCACCTTTGCAGATTAGAATGGGGATTGAGGAACCCTTATAATAATGTTGGTATTTATTAAGCACTTACTATGTGCAGAGCACTGTTCTAAGCACTGGAGTATACACAGGGTAATCAGGTTGTCCCACCTGAGGCTCACAGTCTTCATCCCCATTTTACAGATAAGGTAACTGAGGCACAGAGAAGTTAAGAGACACAGCTGACAAGTGGCAGAGCCGGGATGACGGGACACAGGAGAAAAGGTTCTCCAGGTTGACGGGGAGGGGGGCCCCAGGAGCTAAGATTCTTGAGGAATGAGATTGCCCCTGAAGGGGAAGAAAACGATTGTATAGAGCAATAGCTGCTGCTGCTGCACCCTAGCACCAGAAAATCACAAGGGAAGAATCTCGAGGTGGTGAAAGTGAAACCTGGGGCTCTCCTAGAAAGCTTGAGAAAAATGGACTAGAAGAATGTGTCCATTAGGACTCATGCAGAAAAGTAGGAAAGAAGTGGAGAGGAAAGGTCACCCTTGAGGGAACGTTTTAGAGGGAAGGGAAAGTTGGTTTGCATCTGAGTTCTTTTAACTTTTTTACCTAATTTATTCAGTGACATTAGTTCTATTTAAAGCCAGTTAAAGCTCTAACCTCTTGTTCGGATTTGGTAGGTGATGCAAAGGGAACTTCTTTGCTAGAGGTGTTTGCCTGGCAAGCTGAGAGAGGGGATGGTTATAAGAACACCTCTCCTTATTTCACCAAGCACTGCAGAGCCAGTTTGTAAATGATCCCAAATGATCACTTTGATGTTCCGCGTGTAGGGTGATCGTAGTAGCCTAAGAAGTAGACAGTTGAAGTTTGCTAAATTGAGGTCCCCTGTTCCCTCTTGTTCCTGCAAGAGGAATAAATTGGGGGGGGAGGGGGACTTTACATCCCATGGATACTATCAGGTTTCCAAGCCCATCCTGAGGTGGCTGTTTTGAAAGCTAGAAACACTGAGGCAACCCTGATCTTCCCCCAGCATATTTCAAAATACAAAAATACTCTGAGTAGCATAGTTGATCTAAAGATTCCGTAGGCAGGCATTGTGAAAAACAAAAAAATTTCCATGCCGAATATAAAGCTGGAGTGATGTCATCATCATATCATCAGCAGGATATATTGAGCCCCTTTCTATGTGCAGAGCACTGTACTAAGTGCTTGGGAGACAGTAGAGTTGGCAGACACATTCCCTGCCCATATTCTGAGCCAGTCTTCTGGTAGGTAGGCCAAAGAAGTTCGACCTGACATTATTATCAGAGCTGTAGTTAGCTCAGGTTCAGAGTATCAAAGCTTTGCCAAAACTCTTTCTTTTCTTTCCTTCTTCTTTTTTTCATTTCTAAACAGTATACAGTGACCTAATCACTGATTTCTTTGACCTCTTTATTTTGGCACTGCTGAGGTTAGGTTAATAATAACTATACTATTTAAGAAAATAGTCATGATTCTGTATTGTGAATCCAGATTTGGGGTGCAAATGGGTCCTTTTAATTCAATGTGCAGCAAACTTCCTTAGAGGGGGAAAAACTGTGAAAAGCAAGGAGTGAATAAAGCAGTTCTTTCCAGCTTGATTTGTTTTTATTTATTCATGAAGACTGGTAGTAAAAAATTCAGAAGGAAGAAGAGCAAAGATTCCACTAAGCAGCTTTTTGAACTATAATTAAACAGAACTAGGAGGAAGATTGATTTTATTTTTCTCCAAGATAAAGTCAGCGTCTCCGCTCTCGGGGTCCCCAGTGATCTCATGAAATGTTTATGTTTATCCCCCAGGAATTGAAATATGTATAAGGACATGTTTAACTACTTTTCCTGGACCGATATTCTGGATCAGCCTCTGATTTTGGTGCCCACATTAGTGAAGAAGAATAGAGTTTTATGGTTTACGGATTATCGGCTAACAATCCTCTGTGTGTGTATGTGTGTGTGGGTGCGTATGTGTGCATCTGTGTTTGTTTCAGTCTTTGCTGAGCATCCGTGGCTCCCTCTTCTCTCCGAGGAGAAACAGCAGGACAAGCATTTTCAGCTTCCGAGGTCGAGCAAAGGATGTCGGCTCAGAAAATGACTTTGCCGACGATGAGCACAGCACTTTCGAAGACAACGACAGCAGGAGAGATTCCCTCTTCGTCCCGCACAGACACGGAGAAAGGCGCCATAGTAACGTTAGCCAGGCCAGCAGGTCGTCTCGGGTGCTGCCGGTGCTCCCAGTGAACGGGAAGATGCACAGCTCTGTGGACTGTAATGGGGTCGTTTCCCTGGTCGGTGGACCGTCCGCACTTACATCACCCACAGGGCAACTCATGCCAGAGGTGACGATCATTCTTCCTGCTAACGCTGCGCATGTGGGAATGAGCAAAGTATTTTTTTGTTTTCTAACCAAAGTTTGACTTAATGGGATCCGAGTGATGACTGGGATGGTTAATTGGAAGCTTTTTTCTTGGTAATGGCACTAGTTCCTGGTAATCTACAGGTCAATTTTGAAACAAGAGTGTTTCTGGGAGCTTGACTTCTGAAGAGCCTAATTAAGAGAATTCCTCCGTCGTCGTAACCACAGTGTGGTGTTTGAAAAACAGACTTGTAACTAGCAAGATAAAATATCCAAACAATGGCTCAATTTTAAGAGTAAATAAATCAAATGTATTTAAATCAAACCAATTCACTCACGTTTAGCCAGTAATCTAAATAACAGGTTAAACATCTAAATCAGATAAAAATCTGATATTCTCCTGAGGAAAAAAAATAGTTAGAAATGAAGCCACCGTAAACACATTAGCCTCTATATTTCTCCATATGGATTCTCACCTTTAGGCACCATTGTCTTGAACTTTAAGAAAGTTATAAGCTCTTAGTACAGTATTCTGCACACGGTGAACATTCATTGAATACCACTGGTTGATTGATACTTTACAAGTCAATGAACTGTTTAGTTGCTGTTCATTTGCCATGGCACTTTTCTTACTAATTTTCCTGATCTGTGGGGACAGAGGCTACTCTTATTTGCCAGGAATTAATTCACTAACTAAGGCAGATACACCACAGATAGTCATTAGTTTCACAGGGTCGAAAAGGCCATTCAGTGTTTTGCATGCTTTAGGAGTTTTATTTGCAGCCAAAAGGGGAGGAAAGAGTTTTTCAGTAAAAAGTGGCAAAGGAGGAAAAAGAAAAAAAATCACCGTAATCCTCCATATGCTTATTGTTAAAAGCAAAAACATTGCCATTTTACTGCTGTTATAAATCCAATCTGCAAGCCTGAATATTTTGGCAAAAATATGTGCTATTTAGCTGTTTATCTCTGTCCTTTTCAAAAACCGTTTCTTGTAGGGAATTTGACATATTCCCTACTGGGAAAAGATAAAATAATCTCTCAAAGTAATTTGAGAAGTTTAGGTTGACTTTAAGGAAGAACTTTTTTATTAAGAAATGGTAGTGAAACACTGGAATGAGTTTGTGAAGTGGATTATGGGGTCTCCTTTCTGAAGGTCTTTAAAAATAAGAGTGCTTCATCTGCCAGATTGTCAGGTAGTCCTGGCCAGAGAGGGACGTGAGCTATCATTTCTTAATGCACCTTTTGACTCCCATTCTGAAGTGTGCTTGAGTGTTAAAATGTATCAACTGTGAGCTATTCAGTGTGTGCGTAATAAAGGCATCGACGTGTTTAAAAAAGAATACTATGGAGAAATCCGAGGCTCTTGGAGTTTTCCAGAGCTCCATAGCATCTGGAGAGGTGATGGGTGATTATGGCTCAGCGGTTGAGTGATATATATTAAGTTCTTACTGGTTGCAGATTCTGTCAAAAAAAAAAAAAAATTACCCAGGGGATAAATTAGACATGGTCCCAGATCCTCAAGGGAGGGTCTAAAGCCTAAAGCCTAAGGAAGGAGAGAAGAGGCAGGTGGCAGACACATAAGGAAGAATGAAACAATGAAAATAATATAAAAGACAAGGTCAATGATCTATACATCAAGAGGTAGAGGACACCGTGGCTAGGAGAGTTCTGAGTTCCTGTGGTCAGAGTCCAGTGTTGGCAGGTGCAGTCACAGTACAGATGTTGACCACTCGCCTTCTCACAGTTCTCAAAGCCGCTGCCACGGCTTCTCAACTTCAACTTCCAGAGCCTCTATCCCACATGTCAGGCCACAGAAGTCCAGTGTAAGAAGATGTGCATGGATATTTGGAATGGATAGTAAAACTGGAGAAGTAGAGGGAGGGGAAATGGAGAAATTAATCTGGGAAGCCTTCATGGAAGAAGGTAATTTTTAGTACAGATTTAAAGTCAAAAGTGGTGTGGTTTAATGTAATAGAAGGGTCAGTGTGAGAAATACACTTGGACAAATCAGGGAGCCCAAACTGGAGGGGAGCAAGAGAAGAGAGAAGCTCGTTGTGAGGGGTAGCCTTGAAGCTCAGGGTTAAGACGTTTAATTTGATGTGTGTGGTAACTGGGGATTAATCTAGGCTTTTCAGGCAGAGACTGATGTGATGCGATGAGATCAACACTTGAGAGAGATGAATCTCACTGCTTCGCGTCCGATAGAGTGGAGCGGAGCGGCTGCAGTGATAGTTGGGAGATGACATACTTGTGGCAGGAGGGATGGAGCATTATGGTCGAAATATTATGCTTGAAATATTATGCTCAGGAAGAATCGGCAGAACTGGGTGACAGATTGAATGTGTGGTTGTGGTACTGAAGAGTGGGGGTGGCTGAGACAGGAGGTAAAGGTGACTCAAAGGAGATGGGAAGGATGGATGGTGTTGACAGAAATGGGAAAATTAGAGCGTTACGAGGAAAAATTAGCAATTTGGTTTTGAGATGCATTAAAATTAGCTAAGATTAATAGCCTAAGAAATCACAAGCATGTTTTTGTAGCAAACAGACTGACTGGATTCCTGTAGGGAAGGAGGCACTGGAAAGGAGAGAGGAAAAAAATAAACATTTGAGCTCAGCACTTGTCTTCATTTTAATGTAACCCATTTTCCTTCCTTTCACCGCTCCAGTCAGGTGAAAGTCTATTGTGATGTTGAAGGCACCTGCATTCTAATCCCAGCCCCACCACTGATCTGCTGGGTGACTTTAGGCAAGTCACTGAACTTTTCTGTGCCTCAGTTTCCTCATCTGTAAAGTGGGAATGAAAACTCTGAGCCTCATGTGGGATGTGGACTGTGTCCAAACTGATTAGCTTTTGTCTTTCACAGTGCTTAGTTCAGTGCCTAGCACATAGTAAGCACTTAACAAATACCACAGGACAAAAGGGCCCCTTGAGATGATTTTATAGGTTGCCCGTGCAGCACACAGTTTCGTACTTTTCAGTATCAAACAAGAAAATTAAACCGCCTTTAGATTCACCTAGTCGACAGGAAAAAATATATCTCTAAGATGCGTAGCTTGAATTTTTTTTAGGCTTGAAAGAGCAAAGTTGTCAGATTGATACATTTTCCCTCTGTGGCTCCTGAAGATGACAGTTTTTTTATGTGTGTATTTCATTCTCAGGGTACCACTACAGAAACAGAAATGAGAAAGAGACGGTCAAGTTCTTACCATGTTTCCATGGATTTACTAGAAGATCCTTCAGCAAGGCAAAGAGCAATGAGTATAGCCAGCATATTAACGAACACCATGGAAGGTATACAACAGATTTTATATCACGGTTACTAAGTCAGTATAAAGAACATAATATGTTTGTATGAAGTGCCACTGTTGACAGTCTTTTGTGTATTTAATCAAGTGTGTGTGTCTGTTATTTTGTTGAAGCTTTCTGTGTGGTACAGATATAGCCTTCAGAAAGTTTGAAGGTAAACTCGATATAGTTTTTCCTCATAGAAGGTGATGTCCCAAAACGATGAGAAAACAGATTTTGGTGATGATGATTAATTCCCTTACCCCAGTTTTTCAGGGTGAGCTACTCTTGCTGTGGAATAGATTCCTTTTTCCATCAGGAAATGAAGCATATTTTAGGTTAGCTTAGTACCCGCCGAGTCATTTCAGAATGAAAGGAATTGCATTCCCCTGCCTAGGGCCGCGGGCCGGAAGTACATTCCACTTCTGGGTGGCTGCAGTTTGGCTCTACATTTGAGATCTTAGTGCTCTACTTGTGAACACTCACGTGTTGGGTGTTCAGTTCATAACACACATATAACTTCGCCCACCAAACTTCGCCTGGTGCACTCTGTGCCTGAGTGAGAAAGTGACTGTCAGGGATGAGAGAGGGAAGCGGCGCCTCGGCAAGCCACTGGCACCATAATCCATTCCTCTGCGCAGGTTCTCGGTCCTGAAGTCTCAGGGCTGAGGCTCATCCGTCGTTCCCGACGGGAGACTCCATCATCATCATCGTCATCATCATCATTTCATAATGTAAGTCTGCTAACACTTCGAATTCCATTTCCCTCGGAAATACTTCCTCTAAAATGTGTCTCCTCTTCCTTTCTTGCCTACTACTCCTGTAGAGGGAGAGTGTCCGTGCCCGATGCGCTCACTGCAGTTTTGCTTCTGTTCCTCCGAGCGTGGCCCAATGCTTTTGAAAGGAATACCGAATCTCAGGGATAACAACTTAAGAAGGCAGAGGTATAAGCGTTCACAGCCATAGAAATGTGTGGCGTTCCTGTCAGGTTCAATATGTGTCACCCTCGAGTAGTGGGCGTTAAAGAAACCCAGTTTGATGATGTCATAATGCAGAAACAGAAATCGTTTCAGTGATTTCTCCTGGATATTAAACTGTAGTACATTCTTCTCCAACCTCGCCTGCCGTTAGCTTGCACTCCCTCTTCCCCCCAGCTGCCAGTAGCTTGCTCCACCCTATCCCTCCAGGTAAAGTCTTTGGAAGATTCTCTGGTCTTCTGCTCCTTGCCATAGCAAAACCACTGAGAGGAAGCTGCCAGTGGTTCTGCTACCGATGTCAGCAGTATGTCTGCTCCTTAAAGCAGGAAGTAGAGAAGGAGACAGGGTAAGTCAAAATCATAGTAATACTTTGCACTTTTGATACTATTAAGCTGAATCAAACAGAGAAAAGCCTCTCAAAAGAGCACCACCAGCTCGAACTCTTGCTGAAGGTAAACTTTCAGTTTTCTATCTTGAATTCAGCATCCCAGCTAGTATCTCAGGCAAGCTGCTAGCATCCATCTTTCGTCCAATACATACTACTGAATAGAGGTCCCTGAGAAGTTGTGGAATGGAATGGAGGGTCTGATTCGGTGCTTATAAGCGGAGCGTTGCGGAGGACGTTTTCCTGCCATACGTAACCTTGCTCTTGATCTCCTTTCCTTTATGATTGAGACTTTGTTGGTCTGAGTTGCTGTTTTTTATTTTCCTTTTCATGTAACTGGTTCTTCTTTCCTTTTCCCTTTGCCTGTTCTCCTCGTGTTAAATTTACTTTTTGGCTGAATTGTTTTAAGGTGATTTTTATTCCGGTACCCAAATAGCTCCTCCTCTTTCCTGGCGTGAAAAGAATGGTGCTGCTAATTAAGACGTTATGCTGAATTTGCCCTCTCCTTGTTTTCTCAGCTTCCTTCCGCTACATTTGCTTAATAAAAGGCAGTTTTTTAAAAAAGAGAACTTTTCAGAACCACACTGCAAAAAAAATACGGTTGTGCACAGGAAAAGATAATTCTGCTGGTTTCTCTTTAATATCAAGACTTTACACCCAATTGTTAACAATGAACTTCATTCCAAAATGTAACTGAGAAAAATTTCTATAGTAAATGAAAACCTATGGGACATAATCACCCAGTGGGAAACTTCAAGAACACATTAAAAGTGAAGTGTTTTCATTAGATAGATTTTAATTTAAACTGGCTGAATTTGGTAACTTTGGTAAATCCTTGGCTATAGAGTTTAACCTCAGAGGAGGCTACACTAGTTAGAAATCCATTCCTGTTGACTTCTCATAAAAATGCTCTGGGGGACATTGTAGGACCCTGAAAATGGGCAACCCATATACTTTAGTGTTGCCAAATTGATCTGATTTACATTTCCAGACCTCCTAGAAGGGGGGCCATCCATCAATTCATTCTGAACTAGGGCAGTTTCCATTAGTACTTAGATGATTTTAGCATGGCTTGGGCAAAAGAGCAGTTAATTTGGTGCACACCCCTTTCAGATGACCAGCTTTTAGGCAGTGAATATCTCTAGCTGTGAAATTGGCAGGAGCCTTCATCCACTTGAACTCACTCCCTTCCTGCTCCATAGCTGATTATCAGTTCTATTCTCCAGTGGAAAGGAGTGGAAAGTGTCATGTCCAGCTGTGTTGACTAGGCTCCTATGTGTATTCATTCATTCATTCATTCAACTCAATCATATTTATTGAGCACTTACTGTTTGCAAAGCACTGTACTAAGCACTTGGGAGAGTACGATATAACAACAGACACATTCCTGCCCACAACGAGCTCAGAGGCTAGAAGGGGAGACAGACATAAATATAAGTAAATAAATTGCAGATACACAATTCACTTATCTGTTCATTTATTTATGTACTAGTGCTCCCTTGTCTCTCTAAGCAGGAACGAAGTGGGACTGAAACTCTAATGGGAGGAGAAGTATTGACAATTGTTCAGTTGTTTCCAGGACTTCCACAGGTCCTTTTTTCATAGCTAGTGAACTGGAGAAGGGCAAGGTTAGTTGTAGTAATAGCATTTATTGAGCGTCCCCTTTAGGATAGTGCCCTGTATTAAGTGCTTGGGAAGTATAAAACCAAGAAGTGACAAATCCACTGTCCATCAGGAACTTCGACTCTAATGGGAGAGACTAACATCAGAATATTTCAAATGTATTCAAAGAAAATATTGTAATGTATATTCGTAGTTCTTCAATCAGTCAGTCATATTTATTGAGTGGTTACTGGATGCAGAGCACTGGACTAAGCACTTGGGCTAGAGATTGTAGAAACATTCCCTGCCCACAGAGAGCTTACAGTCTGGGGGAGGAGACATAAGTGCTAAGGGTAGGTATAGATAAGTACATAAGTGCTTAAGGTGGTTGATGGGGTTTATATGACTTGGGTTTCTGGGAATTAAGGAATCTTGTTGGAGGAAGTGAGATTTCAGGAAAGGTTTTGAATATGGCATTATAATTTAATTGTATTCTACTCACAAGGTTGTAAAAAGCAACAGAGGGGTTCAGCAGATTGATTGAGGAGATATTAGACAGGAAAAACATCTGAGATGATCTGAAATGGAGTTTTGTTAAGATACCCTATCCTTGGAACAGTGGAGTGAGAATGCCCTAAAATGCTTAATATATGATGTCATTGTCACATCATTTGAATCCTGAAGAACTGAAAACTCATTTTTGTTAGTCTGTTGTGCCAGTTTGGTTCTTTTACGTAAGCCTGAAATGAAGGCTGTTTGAAAAATCAGCAGATATGCATTATCACGCCCTTCCATTCTTTCTCTTACAGAACTTGAAGAATCCAGACAGAAATGCCCACCATGTTGGTATAAATTCGCCAACATGTGCTTGATCTGGGACTGCTGGGAACCCTGGTTGAAAGTGAAGCACATAGTCAATCTGATTGTGATGGATCCATTTGTAGATCTCGCCATCACCATCTGCATTGTCTTAAACACCCTGTTCATGGCCATGGAGCATTATCCCATGACTGAAGAATTCAGTCATGTACTTTCTGTGGGAAACCTGGTAAGATCACCTGGTAGTTTTGTTTTCTTTAATATAACATATGATCTCTTCAGATCTAACAAACATTCTTTACATTTGGTCTATCAATATTATTTATTGAGTGTCCACTGTGTAAAGAGCACTGCATTAAGTCATTAGGAGAGTACCGTCCCTATCCAGAAAGAGCATATAGTAAATAGCAAAAACCACAACAAAATGACTTCAGGTAAGGACGGAAAAAGGGGACTAATATAACACATAAATGAATAATGAAATGACGAGTATATATGTATATGTCCCTCTATATTTGGCTGTACCTAACCTTGTCTGAGTCAGCAAAATGTTGTCTATCCTGCAACCCCTAAACCAAACCTCAGTCATTCTCAACAAGAATGCAACGAGAATATTTTCTAATTGTAACATATATATTTTTAAAAATTTTTCTGGTACTAAGTGGATAGATTTTTCTGATAGGACAGATTCAGATTTGGCTTTCCAAGTAGCAAATTCTCACAGACAGCAAAAAGACCAAATTTTGCTGCCTCAGACAAGGTGAGCGATAGCCAAATATATTGGGAATGCTTTCATTCTTGTACAAGGTACCTCTAGCTTTTACCCTATATTAAGCAAAATGTATTGTGCATAATTTTCTACTGAAACAATGCAGTAGACCCAAGGAGTGCAGTAATGCCATACAGTGAAATTGTTACACTACTGAAATGTCAGTAGAATATAAATATGTGAATCATAGACAGCCTGTAGATGCCTGTTGCCTACCTGCTGTCTGGGAGTATGAAGGGAGGGGATGAAATCCGGAAGTATTTCTTCCCCACCCGAACCCAGTTGTGGAGGCACAACAGGAGAGGAAATTTGAGAATGGCCTAATGGTCATAGGACCATTATCAACACTCGTGATCTTTTTATGTATGGATAAGGTGGCATCTTTCTGGAAGGTAATTTGATGTCATGGATCACACCAATATTTGATAACTCAAAAATGTATAAAATTTACTGGAATTATCAGTTACTTTTTCTGTTGAATAAATACCTGTAATTTCATGAGGTGTATGGCATTCTGGTGAACAAATGTTTTTTCCCTTTTAGGTCTTTACTGGGATCTTCACAGCAGAAATGTTCCTGAAGATAATTGCCATGGATCCATATTACTATTTCCAAGAGGGCTGGAATATCTTTGATGGTTTTATCGTCAGCCTTAGTTTAATGGAGCTTGGGTTGGCTAACGTGGAAGGATTATCAGTTCTTCGCTCTTTCAGATTGGTAAACAAACTAGGCATTATTGACATTTTGTTGTTATCAGCCACTTCTAAATTTCATTTTTAAAGTTTATGTGGCCTAACTTTGCATACTCAATTGAGTGGTCTCTATTTTTTTCCAATGCATTTTTGAATATTGCCACCCTTAGGTGTCTGACAATTCCTTTGGTATAAAGTTCTTAAGCTTTTATGGATGTTCCATTACATTGCCTGTACCAGTGTATTTCCCAAGAGCTTTATTCATAAAAATATTTTCTTCCTCTAAAAGAAGATGAACTCCCAGGTAGTATCTGTATCACTCTGCATTTTCCTATTTGAAAAATGCTTTGTAATTTTATATACAGAATAGACTATATTTACTTCTTGGAGGATTTGTTAAAGCAAATATGTCATTTGACTTTGCCCTTTCTGCTGATATATTTTGCTGTTGTATTTTATTCTAAATTTCCTCCATTTTGTTTATATTGAAGAATATTTGAGGCTAAGTACTAGGTGCTTTCCACATGAAGATATCTGTTCCTGCCTGAGTGCAACCTCTCTATTACCAGTTTCTCCAGCAGTGAAGTTGTTGATGGGGTTATCTTTCTCTTATGCTTTTGGAGTCCTCCTTTTTAGTAGGTTGTTAGCCATAGGACTTACCCAGCTTTATATGAAGGTTAACTGGTGTCCAACTTGGAACCTCCAAGAAAGTTGTGGTTCTTTTGGCAGGTACGGTGTCCCAGTATGGTGGGTGTAATTTAGAGAAAGCCTTTAGCACATCACAAGTGATGGGCCAGTCGGTAAACATATTTCTCAATAACTGCCACATATTCATTATGTCCAGAGAGTGGTGAGGTCAGTGCCTTGATTTTAGACCTTATAAGGCTTAATTCTCTGAGTGTGATTGCATTTCTCAAGCAATAAGTTGAGTCACTTTTTCAGGCCAATATGATTTAATTTTTTAGTTGCTAGTAAATTACTAAACTACTCTAAATATATTAAATTGTTTTCATTGCTCCTTAATGTTCCATAGTGATCTGGAAGAGTTAAACCACCTCTGGACAAAGTGTCTGATCTACTTGCAGAAATTAATTTATACCTTGAGAAGGCTAAGATATTTATACTTCTGAAGCCATAGCTACTGATCAAATAGCACTGGTCATTTATGTCCAGGTATCTTAGCAGATCTACCCACTTTCCATGAAAAAGAGTCCTCAAGAACATAACTAAATTTTAAAACAAAGCCAAAGAGAAAAACTCTGTATGGATTTAAAAGAAGAGCATCTTTTGCATCCTGAAGTCATTATTTGCACTTGGAGATTTTGGCCAAAAGCAATGGATGTACCTTAAAAAATACACATATTTTGCCGGAACTTCTTTGTAAATGATTCTTGTAAATGATTCCTTGATTCTCTGGGGCAGATTAATTGCCAGACCCTGCCAGGAAATCTCATGTGATTTTTCCCTTTGGGGAAAAATTTGGGTTTTGTTCATCTCTCTGAAGCAGGTATCTTTAAAGATATCAGTTGGAAAATGTGGACTCTCTCACTATAAATTATGAAACAACTTTTACAAACTCCCATTTTTTTCTAGAAGGTGTTGCATGGTTTATAACTATTTAACAGTAAATACCCTGTCACTCTTGTTTTCCAGCTTCGAGTTTTTAAATTGGCAAAATCTTGGCCCACATTGAATATGCTAATAAAGATAATTGGCAACTCAGTGGGGGCTCTGGGAAACTTGACCTTGGTGCTGGCTATCATTGTCTTCATCTTCGCCGTGGTCGGGATGCAGCTCTTTGGGAAGAGCTACAAAGAATGTGTCTGCAAGATCTCCAGTGACTGTGAGCTCCCACGCTGGCACATGTATGACTTCTTCCACTCTTTCCTGATTGTGTTCCGTGTTCTGTGTGGAGAGTGGATAGAGACCATGTGGGACTGTATGGAAGTTGCTGGCCAGACCATGTGCCTTACTGTCTTCATGATGGTCATGGTGATTGGAAATCTGGTGGTATGTAATAAATATATTTTCTTAGTTTTTTTAAAACCAAAAATTCTGCAGATTTGCAATAATCAGAATTAACCATTTCCTCCTGCCCCCTACTGTGATATGTTTTTCATAAAGGTATTACATGTTCTTTAAAACACAAGAGTGCCTTCTGACTGTGTTCTCAATCGCTGATATCTATTGAGTTCTTACGGTGTGCAGAGCGCTGTACTAAGTGCTTGGAAGGACAAAATACAACAAAGCTGGAAGTCCACAAGGAGCTTACAGTCTAGAGGGGAAGACAGACATTAAATTATGGATATGTAGATAGATCCTGAGGGTGGTACAACTTTCTTATGCTTAAAGGATTCAGATCCAAGTGCACAGGTGACTCAGAAGGGAGAGGGAGTAGAGGGAAATGAGGGCTTAGCTGGGGAAGGCCTCTTCAAGGAGATGTGATTCTAATAAGACTTTGAAGGTGAGGAGACTGGGTCAGTAGTGAAATAGGTGAGAAAGAATGAGTAGGTCGGCATTAGAGGAGCCAAATGTTCAGTGTAGATTGTAGTAGGACTTCAGTGAGGTAAGATAGGAGGGGATGAGGTAATTGAATGCTTTTAAGCCGAAGGTGAGAAATTTATGTTTGATGTGAAAATGGGCAACCACTGGCAGTTGTTGAGGAGTGGTGATACGTTGACTGAATGTTTTAATTAGAAAAATTAACTGGGCAGCAGGACTGGGGAGAAGCAGGAGGCAGGGAGGTCATCGACGAGGCTGAGGCAGTAATCAAGGGGAGATAGGTTAAGTGCTTGGGTCAGCATATTGGCAGTGTGGATGTAGATGAAAAGTGGATTTTAGTGATTTGGTGGCAGATTAAATATGTGGGTTTAATGAGAGAGATGAGTCAAGGATACTGCTCCCACACCCTACTGCAGCACTTGCACTTGATTTGCATACTTTGTTCCCTCAGCCCAGCACTTAGGTACCTATCCATAAATTATTTATTTGTATTAATGTCTGTCTCCCCATCTAGACTCTAAGCTTCTTGTGAGCAGGGAATGTGGCTATTTTACTCTCCCGAGCACTTAATATGGTGCTCTGCACACAGTAAGCACTCTATAAGTACAGTTGATTTATTGAAGATAATGCCAAGGTTATGGGCTTGTGAGACAGGGAGGCTAGAGGGAAGGACAGGGTTTGGGTGGATAGATGAAGAGCTCTGTTTTGGACATGTTAAGTCTGAGGTGTCGGTGAGGCATCCAAGTAGAAATGTCCTGAAGCCAGTTGGAAATTTCAAACTGCATAGAAGGAGAGAGGCTAGGGCTGGAGAGGTTGATTTGGTAATCGTCTGCATAGAGGTGATAGTTAAAGCCAAGGGAGTGAATGAATTCTCCAAGGGAGGGAGACTAGAAAGGGACCCGGAATTGAACAGTGAGGGACTCCCACAGTTAGAGGGTAGGAGGGAGAGGAGAAGCCTGAAAAAGATCAGTCAGAGGGACAGGAGAAGCAGGAGAGGACAGTGTGAGTGACACCAAGGTTAGATAATGTTTCCAGGAGAAGGGGTTGGTTCACAGTGTCAAAGGCAGCCGAGTGGTCGAGGAGGATTAGGATGGAGTAGAGGCCATTGGACCTGGCAAGAAGAAGGTCATTGGCGACTTTAGAGAAGGCTGTTTCCATGGAGTGAAGGGGATGGAAACCAGATTGGAAGGGATCAAGGAGAGAATTGGAGGAAAGGAAGTGGAGGCTGTCAGGGTAAACAACTCAATCAAGGAGTTTGGAGAAGAATGGTAGGAAGGAGATGGGAGCTAACTGGAGGGAGTCATGGTCAAAGGAGGATTTTTTTGGATAGGGGAGACATGAGCAAAAAATTAACAAGGCAGACACTTTTTTTCCTAAGTTCCAATTGGCTTTTGGATTTACTAAGCTGGCCCTAGGTAACTTTTTTTTGGTTGATTTATTTGCAGCTTGTAAGTATTTTGTTCTCTTATTCTGATGAGGTGTTTACATTCATTTCAGAAGGAACATTAACAATAAGTGAAAATTAAGGACATTGCTATATTTGAAAAGCTCTGTTTCCTGAAACTGAAAACGGGGGTGTTTGATACATTTTATTTTATCACTTTTCAGGTTCTGAACCTGTTTCTGGCCTTGCTTCTGAGCTCTTTCAGTTCAGACAACCTTGCTGCGACCGATGATGATAATGAAATGAACAATCTCCAGATTGCAGTGGGAAGGATGCAGAAGGGGATAGATTACGTGAAAAGAAAATTACGGGAATTTGTGCAGAAAGCTTTTGTAAGAAAGCAGAAAGCTATAGATGAAATCAAACCACTTGAAGATCTCAACAACAAGAAAGACAGCTGCATTTCCAATCATACCACAGCAGAAATAGGGAAAGACCTTAATTATCTCAAAGATGGGAATGGAACGACCAGTGGCATAGGCAGCAGCGTGGAAAAGTATGTGATAGATGAAAGTGATTACATGTCATTCATAAATAACCCCAGTCTCACGGTGACTGTACCAATTGCCGTTGGGGAATCTGACTTTGAGAATTTAAATACAGAAGAGTTCAGCAGTGAATCGGATCTGGAAGAAAGCAAAGAGGTAGATCATTTTTTTAAATTAGAAAAACATGTTGGCAATATTTAAGTTCCTTCTTTAATGACTCATACAGTGGAGTTATGACTAGGTGTATGGTGAATCTCACGATGTCACATTAACATAATTTGTGTCCTTTCTCTTTTTTTTTTAATTTTTGTGTTAGTACAGAGCTCACGAAATGCTCCCATTTATTCGGCAAGTAAAAATAGCCCAGGATAACTAATTCTCTAAAGAGACTTAGCCATCCATATACAGGAGACGATTAAGCCACGTGGAGATTTTATTTAATTTTTATTATTCCACATGAGAGAGAACAGTGGGACCTTAATTCCTGGGATAGAATGTAATCTTTATTATTTGGCTGCGGACATTTGTTTCTTAGAAATTAGATTGGTGCGGCCTAATAGTTTCATCAGTCTTCTGCCATTTTAGAGAAGTACTCTAATTGAATCATCTCCAAGTTGGACCAAATTTAAGACTTGAATTTGATGCTTTTATGATTTTTTTGTCTTATCCGCATCACTTTTTTGTCATATTTGCGTGGAGCCAAATGTATACGTTCATACATTTTGACCCAGCTATGGACGGACATACCTAGGAGTGATTTCAAAACTCAAGTTAGCCGGAACTAGTGCGGCTACAGTCATTGCTCTGAAACTGTCTCTGAGTTCAACCCAAGAACTCTCATTTTCTGCTTTTCAAATCACAACCGTGGCTCCCAAGCCACTGCTACCCTCGGAGGGTTCCCAGAGTCAGTAAATGGTAAGGGGAGGAGTGCAAACCTGAATGGAGCTCAAGGGAGCTCCTGAATCGATCAGGAGAAGACGCAAGGGTACAATACAGTCCTACAGAAACAAACCTCCATAGATATATGACCTCAACCTAACACTTTCAGTCCTCCTGGCTGAATTACGATGAAGTATACTGGTAGCATATCTCTTCATTGTCAGCTGGCTAATAAGGCAGGTTTGGTTAGGGCCAAAGAAGTTGCTTTTTCACGTTACTTTTGACTCCTATTAAATTTGCTCCATGTACTCTCAGCTTTTAATCACCCTGAGACTGACAGCACCCCAGCAGTGAGTTTAACAATAGAACTAGATAATTCTGATGTTTCTTTTAATGTTAACTTTTTAAATTGAATTGAGCCCATCCAGCAGGACACTCTTCTCCATTATGGGCAGTCTTTTTAAGGTAGGTGTCTCTGTGGACTAAATTTTAAATAGCGAGAGCTGTAACTGATTAGAAACTAATAAGAAAATGCTGAGGAAAGACTTTTTTGACTAGGAAAATTTTTGCTTGTTTACATAGAGTTATGGTGTAATGAAGTTTTCTGTAATGACAAATGGCTTTGGTACATGGTGAATACACTGTGTTTGAGACCAAAGTTAGACACTGCTAGAATTTTTAGGGTGAATTCTGAGACATTTTGCAGGAAGTGACAAAAATCTAAAATTATTGGAGGTTATTGGAGGTTACATATCAATTATTGGAGGTTACATATCAATTGATATGTATTCTCCATGACTTTGGATCATTCATTCAGGCAGTATTAAAATAAATGGAGGGCAGCCCAGACAAGAAATTAGATCCGATTGTATTCATGAATTACAAGGAGAGTTATGTTAGGCGGATGCAACAGGAGACCTGAATTCAGGTGTTTAGAAAACACCCCTTCGTATTCTACACTAAACAAATGTATTGAACTGAAAATAATCGACCAATTATTAGACTATTTGAAAAATGGAAAAAAATATCATAGGCAGAATTATTGGAACTCATAGTTTCTCTGAAAGACTTCAAATTCTTCAGACTTCAGTCATCACCCAAAGTCTTGGAAGCTTTAACTCAAAAATTGCTGAATGCTGACTGATGCATCCTAGAGTCACCCAAGAAAACAGGTGATTATAAAGCCCTTGGCTGAATTATCCAGGAATCAGAGGCTGAAGATGAGTTTAAAGGAGACTGAGGTAATGTCTCAGCTTGCCCCAGGAAACATGAAGCGAAACACTATCTTAGTGCACTGTTAGCTCGAAAGCACTCTGATCAGTGATGTGTAGACATGGAAGTAATTGAATCTCAGATTGCACATCCTTTGGAAGACTGTCAAGCATTTTGTGGTGGTAGCATATAATAGTAGGCTCCTGGCAAACTAAAGATCGATAGGCTTGTAGTGTCCAACTCTCTTTACGTTTCTGAGGCCTAGAATCTCCCACAGATTTCAAAGCTGATTCCTTGAGCGGTTCCGACAGTGTCACTTACTGACTAATAATAATAATAATGTTGGTATTTGTTAAACACTTACTATGTGCAGAGCACTGTCCTAAGCGCTGGGGGAGATGCAGGGTAATCAGGTTGTCCCATGTGAGTCTCACAGTTAATCCCCATTTTACAGATGAGGTAACTGAGGCACAGAGAAGTTAAGTGACTTGCCCACAGTCACACAGCTGACAAGTGGCAGACCTGGGATTCGAACCCATGACCTCTGACTCCCAAGCCCAGGCTCTTTCCATTGAGCCACGCTGACCACACTCAACACCATGTGGCAATAGACGATCACAAATGTTGAAGTCCTAGAACAAAGACAGTCTCTTAGCACTGAAGCTATGCTAATCTCAACACGACTGCATTATATGGAAAGCGTGAGGAGAACAGTTGGCCTTAAGGTTCCGAAAAGGCTAGTGTGTGGTGATCTGAAATTGGGAAACTGAAAGCAAGGAAGACAGAAGAAGCATTTTAAGGACACAATAAAACAAGGCCTCACACAATGCTGCCTTCCAGCTGAAAACTGCAAATTAATAGGCGTGAATGGACCAAGGTCGCACACTGCATTTAACAAAGGAGCTGTTCTTGTTGGCATTGGAAACTATTAGAATTGTGAGGCCATAGGCAAGACCAAAAGCAGCACCAAGCCCTGCAGAGATGACAACAACAGAGGAAATCTTGGTGCGTGCGCCGTGTGGTAGCTCTGTTTTCAGATGAACAAGCTTCCTTAGGTGAAATGCACCATCAGTGAATAAAAAAGACAGCTGTATAAATTCAGAGCAACTCTTATAAAAATACAATACTTAGTCAAGGCAATGTTTTCCAATCTTATGAAGCCATTACGGTTTATAAATTGGATGGGGAGCTATTTCAATACTTGATAATTTGCCTTAGATATCATGACTCAGTATGAAATTCAGAAAATCACAAATGAAAATGTCATTCTAAATGGCAGGGAGTAGAGGAAGTGCCAAAGCATTTTGTGTGCAACACAATATAGATTATAATCTGAGGGGAAATGGTATAAAATAAAGCATAAGTGAATATTCCAATCCAATCAATTAGACCAGTATTGATAAATTGGATGAAGAATTAACCTACCGAATACTTTGGGCTCCAAGTTTAATATGAAGTCCTGATTGAGTAGGCTGTGCTGAAAATTTAGAATCAAATTCCTGATTTGGAATGAATTCTAGGGGCTACTCCCTGGTTTTAGAATTAAAATATGGCTTCAGTTTTCCCCACTCTTTCCATCTCATCTTTCAACCCCCCAAATTAATGAGGAATATTTTCCTGTGCAGTGATAGAGGAACTTTTCTCCTTTAAGCAAGTCCAGTGTCAAGGTATAATTCTAGATGGGGATTTATTTTCAGAAACCCTGGATGCCGGAAGGGTGGGGTGAGGTTGGGGGTGGGAGCAGGGAGTACATCCCGTCAAACAGTCCTGACAGTGACCTTCATTTGGGTCAGCCCAGGACACTATCGGAGGAACAGTCAGGGCTATCGGATCTTGATGGGTTGTTTCCAAAGCTCGCAGTTGTCACCGAGGTAGTATTTCCTCCTCGTGCTGCTCAGTTATGATCGCCACGATTAGGACCTTGTGCTCACGTCCCCTCCGTAGGATGCCCAGAGCATAGGGGCTTCTCTTGCTCCTCCTGGGTGTCAGTTTCTAATTTAGTGATCCATTTTGCAACTTCCCAGTTGCAGGTTCTGGTAAGGTTTTTGCTGTTCATTCAATTTCCAGTCCTTATATACAGCAATCCGTTCCTTCTCTAAAATGTCTCACCTCATTCAAGGAACACCCTCATATCCAGTGTCTAGTTTCCTAATTCCCTTATTAAGTTGTCTCTAGGTTGAGCGCTTCGGCAGTAGGGTCACCCAGTTGTCTTTGTTGGCACATCCTATGTCCAGTCTCACCGATTCCCGCTTCTGACCCTACTTGTGTCGGAGAGGGAAGGAGGACACATCCCTGCCACAGTCACTCAGGGTTTCCTGACCGTCCAACTCGTACCTTTAATGACCTCTTCTGGGACACGACAGAATCAGAGAGCAGGCAGTGAACCTTACATGGTATCTTCCCCACCGAGCATGTTCCTCTGCTTGTGGCCACACTAAAACACTTAAATCTTGCATTCTTTTGGCCCTCCTCCCCACTCCCCTCAAACCCAAATCCAACATCTTGGAACAAGAAGTAGCTGACAATAAGGAAACCAAAATTCTCTTCACAATTTTTTGTAGGCATCCTCTTTCTTTTAGGGTCTCCATAAGGCAAAAATTTGCTTGCCTCAAACTTATTTCCTTGTTCTATCCTAGTTTATCATCATGGGGCAAGATAGATCTTGGATACAAGAGTGTCTCATCGAGGAACAATCTGGAAATACTTATCTAAAAAAATCCCTAGTAAAGCAGAAACAAGTGTTTTGAAACAAAGGATGGGTTTTTTTCTTTGTTTAACATATTTTGGCCCACAGTGTTGTGCCCGGGTTTATCTTTGCTGGAAGTATTTATTTCCTGTTGCTTAGACATTTATCTCCCACTTTAGTCTCAAATACTTGGCTTTGCAAGGAACCAGGAAACTATGGGCAATTTAAAATCAGCAGGAAGAAGCTAATCTATATGTTCTTGCTAGGAAAGTGCAGAACCATTCCATTATTGCAGAGTTATTTATTCAGTCTTCCCACTGAGGTGATTATGATTCATGATCAGATGTACCCAAGTGAAGTGGAGAATTGAGGCAATTATATGGATAATTCAAGCTAAAAAAAAAAAATGCATATGCCCAAAACATCACAAGTAATTGACAAACAAAAATTGTAGAGGCCCAGGTGCCTTTTGCCGTCAGCTCACGCATTGACATATATGCACATCCATACATACACGTATGTGTGGACCTGGCTAGGGAGCAGTGCTAACAAAAAGAGTGCTGGGGGAGAGGAGTGAGAACTAAGTCAAGCATGATCTTTGAGGGAAAGCAAATGAAGACATATGTGTGGAGTATGTGTGTGTATCCTGCTCTGGCAGTGAGGGGTAATACATTGGAGGATGAGGGGCATATGTGATCTGGGCCTTCTCCTACGTTTAAGGAAATGGGAGGTTCTTTATTTAGTTAAAAATCATCATGAAGCACATTTATATTGTTTTCCAGTGGACTAAGGAAAATAATTTAAGGAAATAAATGCAAAATGAATAGAATACATGTATTTGTCTTTAATTTTGAAGATGAAGTATAGAAAAGAGTTTGGTGTGTGTAGTCCTTGTTTTTGCCTCGTTATTTTCTTGTGTCTTGGTTTCTGATGCTATTTTGAAATTTGAGTTTTTTAACATTAAAACATCGATATTAGGAAAATAATGTGACCAAAAAATAAGCACAATATTCATTCATTCAGTCGTATTTATTGAGTGCTTACTGTGTACGTTCTGTGTACTGAGCGTTTGAAAAGTACAATATAATAATAATAATGTTGGTATTTGTTAAGCGCTTACTATGTGCCGAGCACTGTTCTAAGCGCTGGGGTAGACATAGGGGAATCAGGTTGTCCCACGTGGGGCTCACAGTCTTAATCCCCATTTTACAGATGAGGGAACTGAGGCACAGAGAAGTTAAGTGACTTGCCCACAGTCACACAGCCGACAGGTGGCAGAGCTGGGATTCGAACGCATGAGCCCTGACTCCAAAGCCCATGCTCTTTCCACTGAGCCACGCTGCTTCTCCATATGATTCGTGGGGAAAATGAAAACATTTCACATATATCATAGAACTATTTTATAACCGAGTATGGTCATTTTTACTGTCAGTTTTAAAAGTCAGGTGGTAAAAACCTTTGGCAGACTTGGTCTTTGGCTTGTATTTCTTTGACTATATTTGAAAGTAAATTCTTTGTACGTTTTGATCTTTAAACATTGAATGTCTGTGTCACTTTTTGCAGGTCAGTAGCAGAGATTTTTTTCTTAAATACCTTGAAGTTGTGTTTGATTCTCTTCCAGCGTAAAACTTGATAATACTATATCTAAAACTTCATCGCTTACCGTTTTTCTCACAGGAGTAGAGCCAAGCCGGAGCAATCGAGAAAGCCGCTCTGGTGCTTTTTAACCAGACAGAACCTCGTGCTGCCACTTTTACTCAGGTTACCCAAGCAAGTTATCCATATATATATATATATATATGTACATATATATAATCACTTTTTCCTGACTATTGACTGGCGTGCATGCTACTCAGCTATATTCCTTGCCCATCCATTGGCAGTTCAGTAGAAATATGCACAGCTGCTCTCTAGGCTGAGTCTTACAAGCATGGTCAGGCAATTCTGGCATTTTTGTGATTCAGCTGCTGATTCTCCTATATAGTTTTTACTAGAATTTGAAGTACAATTTAAAAAAAAAAAGACTGCATGTTGAATGGTTTTCTGATTTTCATGATATATCATTGAGTTTTGAAGATACTAACGTCATAGATGAGAGACACACGAAAGCATTCTTTTTTTGCTTTAGTATCTGCAACGTACATTGGCAAAGCCAAGCTGGCATATCTTTTGTAATTCTCCGCTACTATTGGTTTCCGTTGTGTTAAAGATTAGAATGGTTTATGTTTTAACACTATAAGTGAACCGGAGTGCTTAATTTCTTGGCTGCTAGTAGCAATAGGCACTGCATGGGTACTATTTTCGTATGCCGTAGTTGATGCGGTTTCAATAGGACATCACAGCTCTGCTCAGCGACAAATAGGACACTCGTATTTCCTATTCAGAAAACACTGATAGCCTTGAAATGCTATAAAACTACCCAAATGGAAAAAAAAAACAACGATATCCTCTGAGGTCTGAAGAGTCAACGGAACAGTCTTTGGCACATAGGTTCATGCTGAAGAGTGGCTCAGATCTCTCTTTTTTTTTATTTCAGATCTCTTTTTTTTTTTTACTTTACAACCCCCTACTATAAATCCTGTTCCTCTCCTCAAGATGACCTAGTATAGTTTACTTTTATGACTGTTTGGAACTGAAGCCATACTTCATTCATTGAGCCATGTCTGTTTAGTGTGCCCAGGAAGAACTTGCCGTGGGATATTAGCTCCCTTCCTCTCCAGTGCTCTCTTTCTCCTTCTCCCTGCCCTGTTTAATAATAATGTTGGTATTTGTTAAGCGCCTACTATATGCAGAGCACTGTTTTAAGCGCTGGGGAGATACAGGGTGATCAGTTTGTCCCACGTGAGGCTCGCATTGAATCCCCATTTTACAGATGAGGTAACCGAGGCACAGAGATGTGAAGTAACTTGCCCACAGTCACAGCTGACAAGTGGCAGAGCCGGGATTTGAACCCATGACCTCTGACTCCCAAGAACTGCCACTCTGCCAGGAACATAACCGTGAGGATGGCCAACTCATTCCCTGGTACCACCAAGAGTAATCCCAGAATGCAGGGGACAACTGGCATTCGGGCTGCATAATCCCTTACTAAAGAATTGAGCTCAGTACAGAGAGACAGTCTGGAGAGTAAAAGACCAATTTAAGAGGAAACAGAGAGGGAGAGAGAGAAGAGTGTCAGTTTTGATTCTGGATAGTTAACATGGTCATTTCTCCAGTAGTGCAGGGATTCTGTTCTCGAAAAACTCATGTAAAAGTTCTCACACTTTGGCCATCATCTTGTGCATAGGCACATCTGTTTCTTTCAACCCACCTTGTTGTGCTCTGTCAGACAAAGGCATGTTACTGGAAGAATGTCCTCTAATTCTTCCATCACAGTCTACTTGAAATGCCCAGTGAAAATGTGTTAGAGAAACTCTGTTATTGAAGTGAGGATTGTTAAAGTGAAATAAGAATATCACCCCGAACTAAATTTATTCTGTAGGACAGTATTTCTGAGTTATCTAATAGTCATAAAAATAATAATAATAGTAGCGGTATTTGTCATGCATTGGTCTAAGCCTGGGGTAGATATGAGACATTCAGGTCAGACACAGTCCCTGTCCCAGAAAGCACTCACAGTCTAGGAGGGAGAGTAGTTATTTAACCCCCATTTTACAAATGAGGAAATTTGAGGCACAGAAAAATTAAGTGACTTGCCCAAGGTCACAAAGCAGGCTTCATTCCAAAATAACTTAAGGAAACTGCCCAGAGACTGCTGATAACCCACAAGCTCTAGGACGGGCCTACCTGCTTTCCTGTTAGCATATTCAATAAATATTCAGTAAGGATGATTAATGACAGAGCTAATGTTGGTATTTTTTGTTACTATGTGCAGAGCACTGTTCTAAGCACTGGGGCAGATGCAGGGCAATCAGGTTGTCCCAAGTGAGGCTCGCGGTTAATCCCCATTTTACCGATGAGGTAACTGAGGCACAGAGAAGTGAAGTGACTTGCCCACAGTCACACAGCTGACAAGTGGCAGACTGGGATTCGAACCCAGGACCTCTGACTCACAAGCCCGTGCTCTTTCCACTGAGCCACGCTGCTATCATTTAAACTTAAGAATCTAATCCATTGCTCAGCTCAGTTGACTATTGGCCAACAGTCTTGCTTGAGCTAATGTGAGCTAAGAGAAGCAGCGTGGCTCAGTGGAAAGAGCACGGGCTTTGGAGTCAGGGCTCATGAATTCGAATTCCAGCTCTGCCACTTGTCAGCTGTGTGACTGTGGGCAAGTCACTTAACTTCTCTGTGCCTCAGTTCCCTCATCTGTAAAATGGGGATTAAGACTGTGAGCCCCACGTGGGACAACCTGATTCCCCTATGTCTACCCCAGTGCTTAGAATAGTGCTCGGCACATAGTAAGTGCTTAACAAATACCAACATTATTATTATTAATGTGGTGAAGTTCTGTTTGAGGCATTATTAGAGTTTAAGGAGAAGGTTCATGCTGTGTAGTAATAATAATAATGTTGGTATTTGTTAAGCGCTATGTGCAGAGCACTGTTCTAAGCGCTGGGGTAGATACGGGGTAATCAGGTTGTCCCACCTGAAGCTCACAGTTAATCCCCATTTTACAGATGAGGGAACTGACGCAGAGAAGTTAAGTGACTTGCCCACAGTCACACAGCTGACAGGTGGTGGAGCTGGGATTTGAACCCATGACCTCTGACTCCTAAGCCCGTGTTCTTTCCACTGAGCCACGCTGCTTCTCTATCAGGGAGGCAGGAGAATCAAAGACAAATAGGAGCTGTGTGGCCCAGTGGTAAGTACATGGGTCTCGAAGTCAGACTATCTGGGTTCTACTCCTGGCTCTGCCAGTTGCCAGCTGTGTGACCTTGGGCAAGTTAGTTAACTTCTCCATGCCTAAATTTCCTCATCTGTACGAATTAAATATCTGCTCTTCCTCCTATTTAGACTGTGAGTCTTTTGTGAGACAGGGACTATGTCTGTGCTAATTATCTTATATCTACCCCAGTCTTGGAACAGTACTTGACAAATACCATAATAATAATAATACTATAATAATATAGAAAAATAAAACTCAAAGGTGAGATGCACAGAAATATGTAAAAATTATATGACAAATTAGTAATATGTGTATATATTTTAGAGATTCATTGCCCTCTTAATGCTAGAAATATAATTGCTTGCTTTATTTCACACTCTATCTTTTTACTTTGAGTAAGTGTAGGTGTTAATTGACATTTTGCTTGGTATCTTGACACTAAAATGAGCGTACTTTCTGCTTGGGCGAATTTTGTATTACCAGTAGAGTGAACTCTACGTTGTAAAAAATATACCATCTGCTGCCTCATAGCAAGATGATTTCACATACTGATATTTGAAAAACTTTTATTTGGATGAGATGAATGAAATACTCTGAAAACTAATAAGATGATAATGGCTAATGATAATGTTTTAAAATATTTATTGGTTCTGCATTATCTTCAGATGGTCAAGAACCAAATTCATTTTTAAAAATGCATATTTTGTCCTTTTCAATATTTTCAGTATGCATTGCAACTCTAATTACGTGATTTCAAAAATATAAAATGCTTTGCAGTGGTAAGGAAACAGATCCATAGAATACTGTGCCTTCTGATAACTGCCTGTTTAGGAAGCATTTTATGACTTTGGGGGAAAATAATTTTCCTAACCTGTTTGAAATCTACTATTTTCTCTAACATTTTTGCAAATTATATACCTTGCTGGACTTAAATATACTGGCTTAATTTTTTAAAAACGCATAGTTATGAGGAAAATTAGGAGTTGTTGATTGTTTCCCACGTGGACAGTTAATTTTTTGCCTTGTATATTAAAGTTAAATGATAAATGCATTGGTCCCTCATAGTCATCAACTGAAACCATCTTGGCAGTTTTTATGCATACAGAGGTGAACTTTCAGTCTCTTAGAAACAATCCATGATATTGGCAGTGATATTTAACTATTCCCTTTTATTTGAATATATTCCTGATACGTCGGAAACTACTTAAAAAGTAATAGAAGGAAGTGAATTTTTTCATGAAATCACTTAGACGAAGGACATTTATTTCCTAATTTATCAGTTTGGTTGCTGGGTTGCATTGTTTACAAAGAAATGAATTACATTTCCAAGGAACCACTACCACAGAAAATATTTTTAATATTTACATTTAAAATCAATCTTGTCTATTTTATTTAAAAGTCCAGGTTAGTGCATTAACCACACATTTTGTTTTGATGTTTTATTTGCTCACAATGTTCAATCATTTTTTTAAGGTTAATGTAACACCCAGTAGGCTATTCAACGATATGACACCAACTGACTTGGTGTTAAGGTTTTTCTTACAAACCGATACGGACACCCTAAGGACATATGTGAAATAACTATAAACCCATTTCCTGGTAAAGAAACATAACTTGTTTAATTAACTTATTGCCCTTTTTAAAAGCTTCTGAAGGGATACATTGTTTAGGCTCAAAACGGGCAATTTATAATGCGTTTTCCATCAGTTATGCCGACAAGTTTATTTAAAATAATCTATGATGAATGTGCATAATGAACAAGGAAACATTTTAAGAATTTATAGTTTTAAGACTATCGAGTGGCTGAGGATTATTCATTATGACATTAAGCCGAATATCCCTGTCTAGCTAACTGTCTAGTTGATTCATCTGGTGATTACATCTGTTTATAAGGGGCACTAGCATATCATGTTTTCAATGTGGAAGAACGTTTAAGATGAGTTTACCATCTGTGAAATTAAGCTGCAGAATGCAAATGAGTAAAAACGATTGCCGATCTTCTCGGAGATACTCTCCATGGATTAATTTTGCCTCATCACTGTATACCATCCTGGTGAGTTCAACTTTAGCTCTGAGAAGGACCCAACATAAGAGGCCAGTAGCTGCTTCCTACTGATCGAACAAGAAAATTGAATTTCTAAATCTTATAAAAATGAACTCTACTGGTTGGAACTTATTTTAAAAAAAAAAAAAACTTGGCTATTGCCGAAGCATTTTTTTGTAAGCAATGCCTGGATTGGAATGAGGAAAGCAAAATATTAACATAATTTGGCAGTAAACAGAGTCAGAATGATTTCTCAGGTTTTAGGTCAATGATTTATAATATTTTAAATTGAAAATATTACACTATTTCAGTTATGATTTTGAAATGTGATGTTTGGAGCTCATGTTTGTCAATAGCTTTCTTTGGCTGAACATTTGTATTTCACACAATTGTGTGTGTTTATCACTTCAGAGGCAGTATTCCATAACTACCTGTCTCATTTGATCCAAAATCTGCTTTAATTGTTAATCCTCCACTTAAAAGAAAACTAATTTTCCCATACCCAACATTAATCATGTAATGTTTTAGAAAAACATATATGTTTCCTAAAAAAATGCAAGTTAATAGGTATTTTGCTATAATGTAATGTTAATGTTTCCCTAAAGTGCAATTTATAGGTCTAAAAATTAGTGACTGGTTGATAAATAATAAATGGCTGGGTTTGGAAGTGAATGCCTGTGTGTTACTAATTAATCATCTCATTATAATTAAAAATAGTAATAGTGGTATTTGTTAAGGTTTTATTTTATGCCAGGCACCATACTGCGAGCTGGGGTTGATTCAAGTTAAATCAGGTCACACGCAGCTCCTGTCCCTCATAAGGCTTTGAGTCTAAATAGGGAGGGAGAACAGATTATCCACAGAAGTGAGATTTGTCTGGGGGGGAGAACTTGGCTTTCTGAGGCTTGTTTTGATGGGAAGGGAATTAGGAGCAGATAAGGTAGGTGGCGGAGATACTAGATGAAATTGTTCCTTGGAAAAAGTTAATTTAATTCAAATGGATGCATTCCAAGACGGGGTAGGTTTTACTGCCCTACCATTGGGTGCTGAATTTTAGTAGAATTTTGAAACGCAAAGAAAAAAATGTAAAAAGACTTCGTATATTAGGAAAAATTAAACTTCAGACTAAGTAATTTCCACTCTAGTATACTGCAGCACCTGTGACTGTCCCATCCCATGTGTGAAATGGCTTCACTCATCAAATGTCAGTACTGCATTATGTACTTTTGTATTATTCCAGAGAAAGATTGATCAATATGATACATGGTATGATCGTGTCATAGAAATGAAGAAACTATTCCTGTTTCATCCTTAAAGAGCAAAAGACTTGAGTAGAGATAAGGTAACAGGCAACGCACCCTCACTCAGAAGTAATTTGTCATTTATTCATTAAAAAGTTAGAGCAGTTACTTAAAGAAGGTATCTTACAGAATATGAATATTCATGAAATATCTCTTAAGCAAATTTAAAAAAAATTAAAGGCCAAAATTTTATCATATGTCACAGAACAGAAATGTCCATTTTAGAGGTAACTTTTCGATATATGTATTAATAGAAATGTTTTGGAAATATTTGAAGCTACATTAACTCCTCCAAGCCTACAGAACCATGGCCTATCAACTAAACCTAATCAGGGCCAGGGTGGTTTATCCTTTTATTGCTGCCCTATTTTGTTTCTTTTTGAGTTAAGAGCCCCTGGGATACTTCTATGTGTATGTGGTGTGTGGTAAATTCTCAAAAATTCCTGGAGCTTCAACTCCCTGCTTCGCACAAGAACAGTGTAGCAAGGTCTCCTGTCCCCTAGAATTCTACTAGAATGGCTCCCACATTTTCAAATGCTGCTTGACTCTCCAATATTATGATTTACTCTAAAATCTTTGAAGAGAAGGGTGGGGTATATGAATCGTGATAAGGCTTTCCATTGGTATTTATTAACTCTCTGAAAGACTACCATTTCCAAAGATGCCCAGCATCTTCATATGTGAGTGGTAGAATCTGGTTCCATTACTTTTACTCTCATGTTGAACAAATTAAACTACCTTTTTTCTCATATTCGTTGAGCTATTTATTTTTGGAGGCCTTCGATTTAAAGGTATTAAACACTGACGTAGTTCTGTGCTCTAGAATCTGTAAGTAAATGCACTGTCCACATTTCCCATGTCTCCCATTAAAAGTGCTCATCGGACAGGAAATTGTGCCAAATTTCCTGCCTAATAGCAGCTATGTCTGTGAAATTTCTTCCTTGTCAGGAAGCCCGTGTTGCTGAAGATTGATCAGGTAAGTGGAGAAGTAGGCTGAAAGATTTTGTTGATAAATCCATGAGCTTGCTAGTTCTCAGTTTTCTGGACTTCAAAAAAGATTTACTTATTGCATAAATTCAGATATTTCCAAAAATTAAAAACCATGCCAAATAATCAGGGTGAATTTTTAGTAGTCCTTAATCTATAGAGTGTCTACAATGGCTGATTAGCCTATTAATCGGGTTAGTGAAATTTTCCAATTTATGTTTGTAAAATGCCTTTTAAAAAGATAAATCCTTTTTCAGACTTCCATCTTAGAGTGAATAAAGATGTCAGTTCACCTTTCAGAGGGAGGAGTAAATTCAATTCATTCAATCCTAATCATGAGGTGCTGTCTTCAAGCCCAGTGTTTGTTTTTTTTTAACATGTCCTCCAACCTTAAACTCAAGTAGTTGGAGGACAGAGTGCTCTCAGGAGGATCCTCTATATGCCGTCAGGTTACCTCTTCAGGACCCCACAATTTTGACTTGGCAGAGCATTATGCTGGCATACCCATACAGGCATGGGAGCATGGGGACACATGCCGACACATGCCAAGTTCCCAGATAATGGAGAATAGTTTCCCTCTCCCCTTCTGCTCTTCTCCTCTTGACAAGACTACATCTGTACACTATGTCAAAATAACAAATGGGTGACTCTTGTTAAAAAGCTAAAATGATTTAATTTTTAAATCTCAACTTTCCCAATAAAATACATTATCTTTGGTTTTCTATTTCATTAAATGTGAGGATTTGAACCTAGGATTCTAAGAATCCTGGGAGGTCTAAAACATGCAAATCACTAGTATTTTTAAGGTTGGAGAGAGAAAGGTTTTATATGGTCAACCACATTTTGATTTCACCAGTGTCAAGCATGTAAAAATTATTTATGATAACATTTTAGTTTGCCATCTTGCCCAGAATTGTATAATAATGGAAATCTAAATCATGGGAAATCCAGGAAAATGTAAATGAGTCCTTTTTGAGGAGTAATGCCTCTAACAACTCGTTTCAAGTATCAGCCTTGTCCCGAAAGTATTTTTGGTGCAGAGATACGGCATCCATTTGTCAATATTAACTCATGTGGTTAAATGCATATAAATCATGTGCTTACATCATTCCTTTTATACTCGAGCTATTTAGCAATGCTGCCATTTACTGATGTTATACGCTACAAGGTAATAACATTGTAACAGGTCGGAGAATGCTGTGACTAAAACTACTGTGATTTAGTGTGGTACACATATCTGGTTATACCTCAGTGTTGGCTTTTTAAGAGCCCTTTGGAAGATTGAAAATGCAGAATGTTCTTTGGTTCCATGACAACTTGCCTAGGGCAGAATGCCAGGCAATTTAATCCCATTATATTCTTCTACGACAATATTGAATTTACTTTGTAAAAGAGAAAAATCATCTGGTTTCTCTTTTTTGTATTGCTAGGACAGGTATGTGTGCCAGAATAACAAGTAGTTTCCAAATGCACAATGTAACCTACACGTGCATTGGCAAAAGAGAATGCAAAATTTCAGCTATTGCTCCAAAGCTAATATGCTGCCTTTTTTGAGATTACCAACGGTGGAAAATATTCATGAACAATGGTCGTATGTATTTTCATGTCAATGAGGAGTAAGGTGTAAACTTTGATTTTTGCCTTTTGTGTGTATTAGATAAAATACTTTCTGCATTCGACATGAAAATACGGTTCTCCTCTGCAGCTTTCGTGGTTGGGTCACAATGTTAGACTGAAACATTATGCCACTGACAGTCAAATCCATAGGAGTCGAGATGGCAGTTACAGAAGTTTGACCCCTTTCCTCCCCCCCATAAGTGTTCCTGAAGCTTTTCATTTCAGAATTCACAGTTATGGTTTAACTCAGCCAAATTTTTAGAGGAAGCTCCTTTCTATCAAGATAGCAAAGTGTTTTCCCTGAAAAAATTCATGCATAATTTTTATAACCTAATCTTGTGACCCTCACCTCCGGCAAAGCAGATTGGCATCTCATATGAACATTTAAGTAATTTTTTTTTCATTTCAGAGCACAGAAATGCTTATGGAAGATTTGGGGTCTGTATCTTTATGAATTGCTTTCTATTTTTAATGAAATGGACAAAATTGGTTTTCGATTCCAGAAGCTAAATGCATCCAGTTCATCAGAAGGCAGCACTGTTGATATAGGAGTCCCTGCAGAAGGTGAACAGCCAGAAGCTGAGCCTGAAGAAGCCCTTGAACCAGAAGCCTGTTTCACTGAAGGTAAGCAAAACCACCTGGGTGTTGGGAAACGTCTGGTGGGAGCCTGTGGCTTTTCCCTTTCTTTCGATCTTTGAAATGTATGATTTGAAATAAGGTGAGTCACCTGCATTTTAATTGACGTGGCCTTACCTTTTTTGGCATTTTATGCAGTCACTTTTATGCCAACATATTTCCTGCCATCTATCTTTGAATATTTTCACGAAGAGATTGTTTTGGTAACTTTGTCTTTCACAGCTATATAAAAATCAAATAAAACCCCCTTCTTTTAAATGAACAAGTCCTGAGAAAACACAAGGAATGAATATCCAATCTTAGCTCTGAAATAACTACCAAGGCTAACACTTGTTAAGCATTGCTATTTTGGACAGAATAGTAACTGCCTCAAAGTGTTGAGATTATGCTGCGTAATTAAAGCTCATTTTGCATAGTTTAATTTAGCGACTAGTCATCTTCGAATTAGCTACGTTAAAAGCTGTGCAAACTAAACTTCTCCCACACTACTAAAATAAATAGTTGTGGTTCTTTTAGATGGCATGATTTGGTTCATAGATTTCTTTAAGGTTAAACCCAGAAGACCCACTGCATTTGCATTTAAATTTGGATCTTAAGGCATCCTAAAGAGTGAACAGATAGTTCCATTTTGGGGTGGAGAGGAGGAGTTCATTTGATTTGGCTTTTCTTCCTTGTGTACTGAAGGAGTTATATGCTTTAGACAGATTCTGTAAAGGAACTTGCATTCATTTTTCTTTCTCTCTTTAAGGGCTTTCGTGCATTCATTCCTCCTGAAGGATTCATTAACTCTTGAAGGATGTTATATTAGTAATTAGCATAATCTCTGTATTTTCTTCTTGCAAGGCATATTCATTAATGTGTCTGTAAAACTAGCTTTTGCCTCAGAATAATTTGATACTTTAATTCTAATTCCTCTTCATCCTGTCGCCTTCATAATTTACCCTAGGCTGTGTGAGGAAATTCAAGTGTTGTCAAGTAAGCATAGAAGAAGGCAAAGGGAAACTGTGGTGGAATCTGAGAAAAACCTGCTACAGGATAGTGGAACACAATTGGTTTGAGACCTTCATTGTCTTCATGATTCTCCTAAGCAGTGGTGCTCTGGTGAGTGAAAGTGAACCCAAAGAGAAGATGACCAACTCAAAATTATTTTTAAATCTGGAAACAAGTCTTTAGGTTTTATCCTGAATAAAAATTTTGATTTTTGGATTCACCATTATCATTGATAACAATGAATCTGAGTGAGCTCATGCACAGGGAGAGCTATTGAACTGAAATGCAAAAATGTTCATGATCTTCCCCTGGTTATCTAGTTAATGTGTGGGAAAGCACTGGGGCTGTTAACGAAAAGGTGGTTTTTGTTTTTTAAACATGTCATTAGGTTTTCCCTATGTAGGTGCTGCTTAACAATACCATTTCATATAATTAAAGGCTACATTTCAGTATCCTCTTAGCCTTTTCTTTGCCAGGCTTTCATCATAGACTCCATTTCCAAAACATTAAATCATTTTGATCTCTGAACTCTAGATTCTCTCTAGGATCACTCATCAATCACATGCTTCAAAACCGAAGTCAATCTTCAATTTGATTACTCCCTAATCGAATTGTATCCTTCCTAAATGAAAACATCTCCACTTTCCCCTATGGAATGTCATTCTGTCTCTATTTGCACCTTTTAAGACTTGTCAGTGCCATTTTAAATTTTTTAATCTAAGATTTCCAAGTCAGAGCCATCCCACCAAATATAGAAGAAAACAGAAGGGAAATAGAGGTGGGTAGTGCAAGAGAAGCCTCAGCAGAAAGAATAAAGATTTTTTTAGAGGAAGCGGGGGATGCATAGAGATTGTTGGGTGGCAGGTGGTGTAATAGGTAACTGTGAAGAGAAGAAAAAATTTGCATTTTCTACCAGAGGAGCTAGTAAACCAGTGACGACTCTAAGGGTAGCACTGGTGTGAGAGGGAATTGAAGTACAAACAGCTTTGTAGAGAGATTTATAGGTTGTAGAGGGTCATTCAGAAGTAACCCAGTAAGTACAGTGTCTCCTAGGAACAGACCACCGTATTTTGCTCTCTGGATAGTTACAAAGAGAAATCACTGTCCTGATTCACAAGGCTTAAAATTAAATGTGTTAGGACATTTCAGCGCAAGTGATAAGAAATGAAGAGAGGAAAGAGAGTTATTTGGAAACTGAATAGCACAAAAGCAAGAAATTTGGTCTGACAAAATTGAGGAGTAACTTTGAAAATGCTCATCTTTCCCAACCCAGAAAGAAGACTGACATTGGTCTTAGCCAGGCTATCAAGAAACAATACATTGTGTAGGATGATGAAAATCAGGTACATGGCACATATCTTGGAAGTTTGAAAAAAAGAACTAGTAGTAAGCACAATTAAGAGCAAGCTGAATGAAAGGATTTCTCGTTATCGGTATCAACAGTGTTTATTGAGCACCTTCTGGGGCCAGGACAATAATCTAGGTGCTTAGGGAACATTCAAAGGAAGTATAAAATGCCCTCGCCTGAAGCTTGCGAGTTAATTAATTGATACAAGTAATCCTTAAAAATGATTGGGTAAATCAGTGATTAAAATGTAAAGAAAAAAAATTACAGGAAGAGGAGAGGATTGAAGTGATGGGAGAGAGACTGGGTTTGGGTACAGGGAAGCTGCTAGGAACAGAAGAGAACAAGGAGAGAGGACTGTGGGGGTGGGGAAGATGGGACAAGAGAGGATGGTGCAGAGAGAGATTTATAGTGTGATGTTTACTTACCTGTAGAGCTTGGCTACTTGAGAGGCTGGTTCTGGAATGAGTCCTAATTAATTGCATTTAAGTGTATGGGGAAATGTGCCTCGCAATTCAGCTATTCATGACACAACCACATTTCCAAGGAACAAAACCTGGTTTTGCCACATGAAAAGATGTTCTAAACTCACAACTAATTTTTATTTGATTTTCTAACTCTGCAACAATAAGCATTTAGATTCCTGAAATGCTTTCATGTTCAAAAAAACAACAGCATCTCATTAGTATTTATGACAGAAAATCTACATCAATGAAGGTTTGAAAATCCACATCAATTAAGATCTGTAGAAACTAATTCATTTTATTCCTAAACTCAAGTGTATGTTCCTTATTGTCTTTAGGTCTGCTAGGAAGAGGGTTTAAATTTTTACTTTTTTTTTTGTTGTTTCAAAGAAACATCTGTCCTGGAGATTTTTAATAATAATAATGTTGGTATTTGTTAAGCGCTTACTATGTGCAGAGCACTGTTCTAAGCGCTGGGGTAGACACAGGGGAATCAGGTTGTCCCACGTGGGGCTCACAGTCTTAATCCCCATTTTACAGATGAGGGAACTGAGGCACAGAGAAGTGAAGTGACTTGCCCACAGTCACACAGCTGACAAGTGGCAGAGCTGAGATTCGAACTCACGAGCCCTGACTCCAAAGCCCGTGCTCTTTCCACTGCGTTAGAGATTTTAAGTATTTTCTAATTGTTGGTACAAGGAAGTCGAAGCTGAGGCTAATTCCCAGTTCTTGGAGGTGATCTTTAGACTGTAAGCTCATTGTGGGCAGGCAACTTGTCAACCAACTCTACTGTTTTGAGCTCTGCCAAGCCCTTAGTGAAGAGCTTTGAACATAGTAAACCCTCAATAAATACCATTGATGTTGATCTGTGAAGCAGCGTGGCTCATCGGAAAGAGCCCGGGCTTGGGAGTCAGAGGTCATGGGTTCGAATCCCACCTCTGCCCTTTGTCAGCTGACTGTGGGCAAGTCACTTCACTTCTCTGGGCCTCAGTTCCCTCATCTGGAAAATGGGCATGAAGACTGTGAGCCTCAGGTGGGACACCCTCATTCCCCTGTATCTACCCCAGTGCTTATCACAGTGGTCTGCACGTAGTAAGTGCTTAACAAATACCAACATTATTATTAAGCAAAACACTGTCATATCAACCGTGGGTGTGTTTGCATTAAGCATTAGGTGTCCCCCCAAGTAAAGCAAGGGTAATCTGTCTACCTGGAAATTTTTCTGGCTAGCTGCTCTGACTAGAATCCCAAAGAGACCATTCTGATTCAACAGTTTCAAAAGACAGAGATGTCATGATCATCTGCTCATTACCTTGCCAAGGTACATAGGAACACTAAAGTCTGAAATAGGATAAGCAGATCAAAGATCTACGCTTGAAAACTCTCAGCCTTGAACCCAAAGTGAGGAAGGAAACCAGCACGTACCCCAAGGAAATACTTCCATATTTTTTGTTGTTGTTTAGTAAGGCAGTAAGGCTAAATAGTTAAGTGGTACTTAAAATGCAAACTTTTGTTTCACAGGCTTTTGAAGACATATACATTGAACAGCGGAAGACCATTAAAACGATGTTGGAATATGCTGACAAAGTGTTCACGTACATCTTTATTCTGGAAATGCTTTTGAAATGGGTAGCATATGGTTTTCAGATGTATTTTACCAATGCCTGGTGCTGGTTGGATTTCCTCATTGTTGACGTAAGTAGATTAGTCTTTGTAGTTTCCCACTTTATGGTGTTACATGTTATCGTATGATTATGTTCTCTGATAAACTTTCTGATTAAACAGTTCAGGTGAGAAGAAATTAGGAATAAATTTGGTATGCTGCTATTCTGACTTTGTAATGTTACTGATGCTATAATTCTGGATCTGATAAAGAGATTATGGAAATCGAATGATAATATTGTTGATAATAATGATATTTCTTGAGTCCAGGAGTAAGTGCCAAAGCAGTGTGCTGAGCGCTGCGGTAGATATTAGATAAACAGATCAGACTCACCCCTTGTTCCACCCAGGATTTACAAGCTAAAAGGTAAATTGTGCACAGGGGTGGAAGCAAGCCGGAACATTCCTGAACAAGGCACTGGTAAAGCGATAGATGCCAGTGTGTCTGTTCCAGTTGGTATCATTTCAAAGTGTTTGCTTTTTGGAGGGGTGCCAAGCCACCTGGGTCAGGGACTCCACAGCAGCGAGGGGCTGGGCAGCCAGCGTGCCCCTCACTGGCACTTGTGTGTGCCAAGAAACAGATCTGGTCCCATTGCATTGCCAAATCCTTCCCAAGACTGTGGCACGGAGCCCAAAGAACTACAAGTGTGCCAGGCAGCCATTTGGTCCCCAGTGGTGGTGTTCTTGACCAGAAGTTGGCATGGCTCCAGGCAGAGCACCGGGCATCACTCAGGGTGTGGACTTGGGAAGGTGGTAACCACTCTTGCTGCCCCATCTCTGTTAGCTGGCAGAATGCCGCTCAAGCCTGGCCTGGGGACCTGCAGGGGGCTTCTTATTCCCACCAGGCTACAGGTTGGGAGCCAGAGCTTCTCTCATCAGCTCTGTAATTTTAAAAACGCCTCCTATGCCCTGTCTTGCCCCCTCATCTTTGCACAGTGATGCTAGATCTATTTGGAAATGTCCTGTTATCTACACCAGTATAATGAAATTATGTTTGTTTTCATCCTTGGTTGAGCAGATAGCTTAGTCCCATTTTACAGGAGAGGAGACTGTGACACAGAGCCATTACATGACATACCTAAAGACACCCAGAAAGCGAGTGGAGAGCTGAAACAAGAGCCTGTGTGTCCTGATTCCCAAACACATGCCATTTGGCAAGCAGTAATTCTCTAGTGTTCTTTCTCTCCTTCCTTTCCCCCTCTCTACTGTAAGCTTGTTGTGGGCAGGGAATGTGTCTATTATATTGTTTTGTTGTTCTCTCCCAAGCCCTTAGGACAATGCTCTGTACACGGTAAGCACTCAATAAATCCAGTTGATACTTCTTTTCCTATAATTGATTATTTCAGTAGTATTACAGAAGGGTTCCTGAAGAAAGAGGACCTGCTCGACTTTTTTCTTTTCAGTACAGTGCATGCTGGCTGTCATTCAGGGCTGATGGATACTCAGTGCAAGCTGAACACTCCACTTTCTCTTTCTTCTGCAGGTTTCTTTGGTTAGTTTAACGGCCAATGCTTTGGGCTACTCAGAACTTGGTGCCATCAAATCCCTCAGGACATTAAGAGCTTTAAGACCTCTAAGAGCCTTATCAAGATTTGAAGGGATGAGGGTAAGACCATGTCTTAGGTATTTAGAAACAATGCATTTTGGAGACCTATTGCAAAATTAGGAACTGGGCACTGAACCGTCACTTCAAACCCCCAATTTTTTATGGTATTTGTTAAGCGTTTACTATGTGTCAAACAGTGTTCTAAGCTCTGGAGTAGGTACAAGGTATTAGGTCAGACACAGCCCCTGTTCCTCATGGGGGGCTGTTGAAGATCAAAAGGTTGTCCCCAGTCCAGTACTTTGAATAAATTTTAAGCTGAACATAATAAAACAATCAATCATATTTACTGAGAGCTTACTATGTGCAGAACCCTGTATTAAGCACTTGGGAGATTACAGTGTGACAGAGTTAGGAGACATGTTCCCGGGCCAAAACGAGCTTAATCGTTCTTGCAGTCGGAGAGGTTAAAACTTCTTAAGGAAGTTGCCTGTCTGCAAAGTTCTTTTGCCAATTTCTAGGAGAATTAGTCACTTCAGTTGCTACTTCCTCTCTCTTCCCCCCCCTCTTCTGGCCCTCATCCTCCCTAACCAAAGTAATTCAGGAATTTTCCTCCGCCAGGGGTCAAGTCACCACTCCAGCGTTATGCATTTTCTCTGGTTTGTATTACCCACCCCTTAGCCCCTCCCATTGGTGGGAATAATTAAGAGTTGACTTACCAGAAAAGGGTGCAGACTTGACTGTTTCCGATCAGCCGGGTCGATTCTCATTCTGCACCATTCTGTGGGAGCTCTCCACCACGTTGCGAAGAACAAGAACCTAAATTAAGATTTGTGGTGTTCCATTTAGAAATACACAGGAAATCCCACTCAGTGTAATTTTAAACTGCCAAATTATTCTTCACAGTTTCCCACAGCTTCATTTCTTGTGTTTTGAGCTTTTTCAAGGGATTCAAGTCAGAAGCTGGCAACACTCTGTAGCTCTAGGGCTGAGACTGAAATGGAAAAAAGCAGGTCAACTGTGGAAATGCAGAAATTAATTAGAAATTGAGGCACAGAAGGGCTGTAAAGAATATATGTGGCCACTTGTGGCCCTCAGAGCTATAAGGCCCAAAACAGCATGCCAACCTCAACGTGGAATTGTTTATTCTCCCCCTCAGCAGCAGTGAACACAGAAATGTGCTGGAGACATAAATTTTTCCAATGCACCTTGGACACAAGCCGGGGGGGAGAGAATGACCTTCCTCCATACAACTGCGGTGTTTTTTGCTGGAATCAAACTTTGATTTGATTCTAGCGGATATTAACTGTCTCGAGGATGACTGATGCTGCCACTCTGAAGGGATCTTGAATCTTATATGGGAATGTCATAAAACTTGTAGAGCCTACATCTGGCTAAGCATTACATGGTCATATGAGTTCAGAGACACTGTGTCATCTAATTTTCATTCTAGGAGGATCAGAGCTGACTGTGATGTTTAGGATACTGTTTTTTTTCATTTTTTAAAAGAATTGAAAATGTCACTGGAAAAGAAATTCTGTGCATGCTTTTTTTTTTTCTCCTTCTGAAGGGCTGGGAAGTTCAGATGGAGGGAACCACAAAGACATTAACTAGTGTTTTCAGTGAAGGCATTTATCCAACATGTGTGGGGTTGAAGCCAATCTTAGTTCCTTGTAATCAAGATTATGAAATCCGACTACAGGATCTGAATGTCCCATGTGCACATTTTAGGAGTCTTTTTATTCTTGAGACCCTGGAGTCTTCCAACGGTCACCATGCAAATGCCTGCCCAGGTTCTCCGTGCTTGTGGAAAAGTAAAGGACCCACTAAACAAAGCACAGGAAAGAATTTTCTTGGAATTTAGTTGCAGTCTCTTTCCTACAATAGCCTGCTTTCCCTGATTATTGTGCCACTCCTGCCCATTCAGTGGGGTTCTGCATCAGCCCATTTCATTTCCTTATCACTGCTTTTTTTAGCAATTTAGCTTTGATAAATAATTCATAAGAAGGTCAAATAAATCATATTTAAGATGCTATCCTAAATTGCTCTTTGTACTTATATGTATCCCAGAAATTGCTGGAGTTTTATTTCCTTACATCTTTCTTTTTCTGATAAAGTATTAAAATACAAAAATAGTTTACAAATATCGGGTCTTTATTTTACACTTTAACACTTTTTATTTTTCAATTTTTGCTTATTGCACTCTTGGTTTAGTTGAGGCATTTGGAAAAATGGAAAGAGCTTTTCTTTATTGAAAACACTAATGTATATTTATTTGCAATTTAATGCTCTTTTTATTTTTGTGTTAGGTGGTTGTGAATGCTCTTTTAGGAGCAATTCCATCTATCATGAATGTGCTTCTGGTTTGTCTCATATTCTGGCTAATATTCAGTATTATGGGAGTGAACCTCTTTGCTGGAAAGTTTTACCACTGTATTAACTTCACCACTGGCGAGATGTTTGACGTTAGTGTAGTCAACAATTATAGTGAATGCAAGAGTCTCATAGACAACAATCAAACTGCCCGATGGAAAAATGTGAAAGTAAACTTTGATAATGTTGGACTTGGCTATCTTTCTCTGCTTCAAGTGGTAAGTGACCAACATCTATGTATTCTTTATAATCTTTTTATTAACAGTAAAGCAATTTTGCCTATGGTTGTTCTAGGACAGATTGGAAAGGATTGTATCTGTTAAGTCTGTTAGAAGAATGTGTTGGATGAGGTCTGCAATTTTGACTTTGAAAGACTAGAGATTTTATTACTGATCAGATTTTAATGGTTCTGGTTGGTTCAGTTATTTGGATTACTTTACAGATGAAGAAGAGGAATATGTGTTTTAATAATTGTCTCTATGTTGTGACAAAACAAGAGACAACCTTTTTTTGTGTACAATGTGGCTGGAACCATGGATCCTGCGTTGGCCTTTTTGGCAATACACAAACTCATAGGTGAACTTCACTGTCATTGGTGTCTTCTTCAAATATGAAGTACAGTGATATAGATACGTCTTGAAATGTTTTACACAGATTAATTTAAAATATTACTATAGAGATATTGAATGTAAAATGAATCTTTTGGGTTTTTCTAAGGTGCTGTGTCAGAAGGGCCTATTCTCAGTCTTCTTTAAGATCAGTAGTGTTAAAAGTTTAAAAAATTATTTTTCTAGGCCACATTTAAAGGATGGATGGACATCATGTATGCAGCTGTTGATTCACGAAATGTAAGACATTTGCATGAGCTGTTCAATGTAACTGTGTAAAGTATGCTTTGGAAAATAAACTAATAGAATAAGATTGCCTACTTTAGAAGTAGATTTAAAAGGAACTATATTAGTTTGCATAATGAATTGAAATTATTTACTAACTAGCCCAAAATGTGTCTGTATATATTCTCTCATTTATCTTCACATCAACTTTGAATGATAAGAAATTGACCTCTCTCCACCAATTGCCTTTGATACTATATTATTCTTAATCATCATGTTTTCTAAAAATGTTGGGCTCTTTTTTGTATCAGTAAATATGAAATTATTTTAAAGAGTCACTAACAGGTGAGATTTCACTGCTAGAGTAAATTATATTCAGATTGTAAACATAAACAGTTCAAAGAGACCTTACTGTTTTGACTTTCAAAGGGTGTTTCCTGTGAGGAACACGGTGCCTGATCATTTGTCATTCCTTGGATTTTGTAGGTGGAATGGCAACCCAAGTATGAAGACAACCTGTACATGTATCTTTATTTTGTCATCTTTATCATCTTTGGGTCATTTTTCACACTGAACTTGTTCATTGGTGTCATCATAGATAACTTCAACCAACAGAAAAAGAAGATAAGTATTACCAATTTCATCACTTCTGTGAATTACTTTGATGGAGCCAGCAAGAACTGAAATAGTTATGTATTGAGACATTTAGCATATGAAAACAGCAGCCTTCTAACACTGTAATTTTACACAGCGTGTGAACGCACAAATTCAGTTGTTCAAATGTACTAATAATATAAGTATGACATGAGGCTTTGGGATAAACCAGGTTTCTGAGCGTACTTGAGATGAAAATTTTGGCTGCCATCGTTTTCATCTTTATAATGATCACCAACAGAATTATTAGCTACCTACTTGCTAAATAGCTTCATAGGTAAGGTATTAGGCCACCAGAGATTCTAGCTATGATTTTAACCAGTTTGCTCTCATTTTTATACTTTGGAGGTCAAGACATCTTTATGACAGAAGAACAGAAAAAATACTACAATGCAATGAAAAAACTGGGATCTAAGAAACCACAAAAACCTATACCTCGGCCTGCGGTAAGAATAGCAGGCTTTTTATGTGCAGAATTCTAAATGGTTTATTGGCCGCATTCCTGTTTCTTATTGGGTGAATTTATCACTTAAGCACCTTTGGGTGCGTAACATAGCTAGAATCTACCCTTCCCTCTCCATCCCAACCGCGACCATGTTAATCCAGGCATTTATTCAATCCCGCCTTGATTACTATATCAGCCTCCTTGCTGACCTCCCTGCCTCCTTCCTTTCCCCGCTCCAGTCAGTGTACTTCACTCTGCTGCCGGGATCATTTTTCTGCAAAAACATGCAGTCTGTTTCCCCGCTCCTCAGGAACCTCCAGTTGTTGCCCATCCACCTCTGCATCAAACAGAAACTCCTTCCTGTCGTCTTGAAAGCACTCAACTCGCTCCCTCCAACCTCACTCAATTACTCTCCTACTACAACCCAAACCTCATACTTGCTACTCTAATGCCAGCCTACTCAATGTACCTCAGTTTCATCTCTCTCACCTCCGACCTCTTGCCCACTTTCCTGCCTATGGCCTGGAGTTTCATCCCTCTTCATATCCAACAATTACTCTCCTCCCCTTCAAAGCCATACTGTAAGCATATTGCCTCCAGGAGGCCATCCCTGACTAAGACCTCTTTTCATTTTCTTCCATTCCGTCCCACATCACCCTGATTTGTTCCCTTTATTCATTCCCCTCCAAGACCCACAGTACTTATATACATATCTGAAATTTGTTAATATTACTATTAATAATGATGATAATGATGGAATTTATTAAGTGCTTACTATGTGCCAAGTTCTGGGGTGGATCCAAGCAAATCAAGTTTGTCCCATCTGGGGCTCATAGTTTCAATCCCCATTTTACAGGCAAGGTAACAGGCACAGAGAGGTGAAGTGACTTATGGCAGAGGCAGGATTAGAACCCATGACCTTCGGGCTCCCACGCCCATGCGCTATCCATTTATATTCATGTCTGTCATTCCCCCTCCAGGCTGTAAGCTAATTGTGGGCAGGGCAAGAGTCTATTGTACTCTCCCAAGCGCTTAGTACAGTGCCCGGCACACTGTAAGTGCTCAGTAAATATGATCGATCGATTTGGCGCACTATAAAGCACATCAAATTAGGTGGAGTTTTTGAATTGGTGAATGGGACACAACAGTGAGCTATGCATTCCAGTTTTTCAGGTAACAAATAATGAACAAGCTTTTACTGTGTACTTTGTATTATGGTTTGTACAATGCAAAATTTGAGCTAAAAGGATGCAGTTTTTTAGTCAACCGAGAGTTTATAGTGGAGTGTTCCAGTCACCCAGATCAAATATCAGGTGGTCAGGACTTAAGTGTGTATGTGTGTGTGCGCACACATATAACCACACATTTATATGGAGTAACAAATATGAAAATTAATGGTTTTAATGATGCGTCTATTTCTAAGCCGATCTTTTTGAGATCAAGTCACAAAGCAACTGATTTGTCACGACCAAAATTTTCACCTAAATTTGAACATGGTAGAATTTAGTGGGGGTGCAGTGAATGTGTTTGAGAATAGAATTTGGTCAATGGATTAACACTCAGAGTTGTCAGACTTGAGGTAATTATTTTGAGATGATCACAAAGGGGATTTGGAAAGAACCACATTTCCCAATTGTTGCCTTTATTGTTCAGATTTACCGACTCTTAAACTCTCTACAGTTTCTTTCTGTTTCAAAAGAAAAATGTGTAATTTCCTAAATGAAATCATGGAAAAGAAGCACACTTGGAAGTCCTGAAGGAAGTAATGTGTGTTTCTGTTTCAGAATAAATTCCAGGGAATGGTTTTTGATTTTGTAACCAGACAAGTCTTTGATATCAGTATCATGATCCTCATCTGCCTTAACATGGTCACCATGATGGTAGAAACAGATGACCAGAGTCAAGAAATGACTAACATTTTGTACTGGATTAACCTGGTGTTCATCGTTCTGTTCACGGGAGAATGTGTGCTGAAGCTGATCTCTCTCCGCTATTATTACTTCACCATTGGCTGGAACATCTTTGACTTTGTGGTTGTCATTCTCTCCATTGTAGGTGAGAAGGATTTATCTTTGAAAACTGAGAAATCAAATAGAGGGTGAAAAATGTAATGAAAATACAGTTTTGCTGCCTTTATTTTTCATATTCATCTAAGGATTTTCAAACTATTCTTGATAAGATGGTTCTTTAGCCTACTGATTCCCTGAATGCATATGGGACATGTTGAAAAGAGTGCTTCCATTTCTTTTTTTCACTTGCCATCCTTTTCAAAATCAGAGGCTGATACAAATTCAGCTCTGAATATTACAGCATTTTCTCCAAGGAATTGCAGGATGCAACCTACTTAGTAATTTAAAAACTCACTGAACAAAGCAACGTACAAGGACTATTTAGTGGGTACGGTAGAACTATGCTGTTTTCATTTCAATATTGTGTGAAGGGGATAGATCCATTAATGCTGCCAAATCCGGATTTTGTCAGGATTTAAGGCTTATCTTTGCTCTGTGATCTTTCTCTTGAAATATGAAAAGGCCCATAAGACTTTACTTTCTGTGCTGTATGATGGTTGATGGGACTCCTCTAAACACTGAAGTCAGTGTTGTCCATTGGCAAACTCATAGTACAATGCTCTACACACACTAAGCGTTCAAAAAGTGCTATCGATTGAGAGCGCTGATGCAGGAGTCAGGAAACCCTGAACATCATTCCCGACTCCACCACTGACCCAGTGAGTAACCTAGGGCTATAATAGTGGTAATATTTGATAAGTGCTTATTATGTGCTAAGCACTGGAGTAATAAAATAATCAGGATGGTCATATCCTTGTCCCTCATCAGGCTCAGAGCAAGGATTTAATCCCCAGAGAAGTAAAGTGACTTGCCCAGGATCAAACATCAGGCAGGAGGCAGAGATGGGATTTGAACTCAGGTCCTCTAACACCCAGCCCTATGCTCTTCCTGCCCACTAGGCCACACTGATTCCCACCTGACTCGTCACTAGGCATCTACTGACCCAAAGGATTGTAAGAAGAAATGTTTATCAATTAACTGATAAATGTATTTACTATTTGTCGTTGACTGTTATTCCTTCTTATTTTGTTCTGCTTTTGTTTACACAGGGATGTTTCTAGCCGAGCTGATAGAAAAATATTTTGTGTCCCCGACCCTGTTCCGAGTGATCCGTCTGGCCAGGATCGGCCGGATCCTGCGGCTCATCAAAGGAGCCAAGGGGATCCGCACGCTGCTCTTTGCCCTGATGATGTCTCTTCCTGCCTTGTTCAACATCGGCCTCCTGCTCTTCCTGGTCATGTTCATCTACGCCATCTTCGGCATGTCCAACTTCGCCTACGTCAAGAGGGAAGTTGGGATCGACGACATGTTCAACTTCGAAACCTTCGGCAACAGCATGATCTGCCTGTTCCAAATCACCACCTCCGCCGGGTGGGACGGTTTGCTGGCGCCAATCTTGAACAGCGGACCCCCAGACTGTGACCCTGAGAAAGATCACCCCGGAAGCTCAGTCAAAGGCGACTGTGGCAATCCCTCTGTTGGGATTTTCTTTTTCGTCAGTTACATCATCATATCGTTTCTGGTGGTGGTGAACATGTACATCGCTGTCATCCTGGAGAACTTCAGCGTGGCCACCGAAGAAAGCGCCGAGCCCCTGAGCGAGGATGACTTTGAGATGTTCTATGAGGTGTGGGAGAAGTTTGACCCCGACGCAACCCAGTTCATAGAGTACAGTAAGCTCTCTGACTTTGCCGCGGCTCTGGATCCCCCACTTCTCATAGCCAAACCGAACAAGGTCCAGCTCATCGCCATGGACCTGCCCATGGTCAGCGGGGACCGGATCCACTGCCTCGACATCTTATTCGCTTTCACCAAGCGCGTTCTGGGGGAGAGTGGGGAGATGGACGCCCTCCGCATACAGATGGAAGAGCGGTTCATGGCGTCCAATCCCTCTAAAGTCTCCTATGAGCCGATCACAACTACCCTGAAACGAAAACAAGAGGAGGTGTCTGCTATTATTATTCAGCGAGCTTACAGACGTTACCTCTTGAGGCAAAAAGTTAAGAAGGCTTCTTGTACATATAAAAAAGACAAAAGTAAAGAAGGGGATGGACTGCCTATCAAAGAAGAGATGATCATTGATAAACTCCATGAAAATTCCACACCAGAGAAAACAGACGTGACCCCCTCCACCACCTCTCCACCTTCCTATGACAGTGTGACAAAGCCAGAAAAAGAAAAATATGAAAAAGACAAAACAGAAAAGGAAGACAAAGGGAAAGACGTCAGGGAAAGCAAAAAGTAAAAAAGAAACAAAGAATTCCATTTTGTGATCAATTGTTTACAGCCTGAGAAGGTGATGGATTTTTTTTGTTTTGTTTTGTCAATGGGGCACTCCCCTGGGAGATCTTTGCCAAACTGACTGTTTTTACAAACATACTTAAGGTCAGTGCCTATAACGAGGCAGCGACCCCCTCGTCAGCAAACTGTTACCCTCCGGAACAGGGTAGCGACTTTGACAGGGGGTTGCTGTTTTCACTACCAGCTGACACTGCTGAAGAGGAGAGACAAAATGGCTACTCAGACTGTAGGGACCAGTTAAAGAGGTGAAAAACTAAAATTTTGTGTATGTTTAACATATGACTCTTGACTATGTAATTGTATCCACGGTTTGCTTTTCGACTGCTACATCCGCCATATTTTTACAAACTCTGTGTTGGTGAACTTATCATTTTTTTAATTCACAGGTTGTTTACTATTATATGTGACTATTTTTGTAAATGGGTTTTATGTTGGGGAACGGGTTCAAGGGAGGGGAGGCGATGAATCGCTGATGTACAGACAGAAACAATTTGCATGAAGGCATGCTGCACTTATTGATCATGCACGGAAAATCATAGCATCACAAAAAGAAACAGTTACAGTACTTTATGTTTAGGGAATGTCTCTAAATTTTGAGGTGCATAACAGCTATTCATATTTCAAAGTGTCTAATCCAGACAAATCTTAATGTGCCTGTAAAAGTCTTATAGGATCTACAAGATTGAAGAGTTATTTAATTTTTACATAATCCATTCATTCTGTTAAGTTGGTACAATTGCTATTAAAAGTTCCGGCAGCACGAATTTTCACTTTTGGTTTAAGTGTCCTTCGACAGCACATGAAGCTACTCTAACGGATCTGCTCCAGAATTTCGAATTGACCAAAAACCCTTTAGAAAGTTAATTCTGCTCCCTCCTGCAGTATTGTTTAGCCATTTTCTGCTCTCAGCAAAGTTGACATAGTATTTGTCAATTTGAAAAATCGTCTGCTATGTAAATAGTTATTTTACCCTGTGGTGCATGTTTGAGCAAAAAAAAAAAAGGAAATAAATAAATAATGACCTGAGCACAGTATTTATTGCGTCAAATATGTACCACGATACGTGTCGTTTGCAAGCTTTCAGCAGGTAATAAGATGTAAATCAGTACCATTATAAATAGTTGGGAGGCAAACACTGATGCATGTTCCTCTTGCCTGGGCTGCTGTACCTAAACTCCTTCCACTGTTCAGAAGTCTAATATGGGAAGCCATAGATGTCAGTGGTAAAGTGAAACAAATCTGTTCAACCGAGACCTCATTTCTTCATGTCATTAAGCAATAGTTTGCAGCAATTTAAGAGTTCCTCGCTTTGCATTCTGAAATTTTAAGTGCATACTGTACAGGGTATAGCCAGACTGTACAGATAAGTTGCAAGCTGCTTAAATCTGTTGAAAATATATGGTTAGAGTTTTCTAAGAAAGTATAAATACTGTAAAAAGGTCATTTTATTTTATTTTTCAGCATTTTGTACATAAAATGAGAAATGAAAATTATCTTCAGGTCGATGTCACGGTCACTTTTGTTACTTTCTGTCCATAGCACTTTTTAAATTGAAGAACATCACAAAATAAGGAATAAAGACCAGGATGAGTCGTCTTAGGTTTCTGCTTTTTTATTAGTACTGTATATTTGCACACATTTCAATGTGAAATAAATCTCAAACTGAGTCCAAAATTCACTGGCTTCCAAGTAGTTATATCTTGTCATGGACAGGGGGATTGGGGAAAGCTAATTTGCATTCCTAGCACTGCCTGCATCAAAAGTTTCAACATCAGTCTTCTTGATTCATGGGACCGTTGATCTTTTCCATCATCTGCTTATGCAGACTACTCTTTTTCTTGTCGGTTCATGCTGCACTAGAACTGTTCTAGATATGATGTGGGAGCCACAGTCTTTTTCACGAGAACCAAGTATAGAAACTGTGTTATACGTCACATTGGGAGATTTTGTGTCCCTTACACGAGCAAAAGTTAAATGTAGACTTCTTTTACTAAAGCTATTGACTTGTTGTGTGTTGGTGAACTGCATGCAGGAAAATGCTATTACCATAAAGAACGGTAAACCACATTACAATCAAGCCAAAAGAATAAAGATTCCTTTTTATCGTATTGTTCTGTCTTCGAAAATTAATGAAGTTAAAAGGTAGATTTCTATGACATAAAATGGTCTATTAGAGAAAATAAATGTAAAAGAGACTAAAATTCAAGATAATAGTTCATCTTTTAAAATTTCTCATGGAAAATAAAGTCAATTACCTAATGGGAGGGCTGTATTGAATATCTAATTTGGCCGAATACCAGGAAATGGTATTGGGTGGAGTGATGGAAAGTTACGTAAATTAATAAAAATTTTACTAACCTTGTAACTCGACTGGGCCTTTCATTTCTTCCCCTCCTTTTGTTCCATTTCCAAATCCCCTTTATCTTTACACTTCTCCATATTTGCATATCTATATTTGCACTTCAAGCAAGCAATCGACCAATGGTACTTATTGAGCACTTACTGTATGCAGAGAACACAACCCTATGTATACAATAATGATAATTTGGTATTTGTAAGTCCTTACTATGCACCAAGCACTGTCCTAAGCACTGAGTAAACAGCCTGTCCCACCTGAGGCTCACAGTTTTAATCCCCATTTTACAGATGAGGTAACTGAGGCACAGAGACGTTAAGTGACTTACCCAAGGTCACACAGCAGACAGGTGGCGGAGCCGGGATTAGAACCCATGACTTCTGACTCCCAGTCCCGTGCTCTTTCCACTGGCTGTGCTGCTTCTCTACATGGCTCAAAGCTTTTCTGTCTAATCCTTAAATTTTCCTGACTCTATCCATTGTCATGTTTTTTCTACCCTGTTCAAAGGTGATATTCTTACTCAGATTTACACAGTTCCTCTGGGTCTACTTTTGGAATTGGAGGATCCGATGAGCTCCAGGTGATTACGCTTCCACATTTCCAGTCCGGCTTATGACTCCTACTGCTGTCCAAAACTTTGAGCGTGCCAGTCGCCATGATAATGCAACATGTAAGATTTCTTCTATTTACAGTGGAGATCTGTCTGGAATATCCTCACTTTACTGCATATATAGTATGCCATAAGACTTCCTGACCAACTGGGACAAAACTTTCTACCTATAATTTTCCCAGCTTGGGTGGCTAAACATTCTCAACTTTGCTTAGTCAGCATATAGAAATCCATTCTTGCAAGGCCCAAGATGTATTTCTGAATTCCTCAGTTCAGATATGTTCTGGGTTGGCAGTCCCAGCCCCTAGTAACTTCAGCAACTATTCAGTGTCTGTTTCATTCCTTTTTCTGAAAATGCATTTCCCTAAAGCCACTAACCACCTCTCAGGTCACACCTGGAGAGTTTCCAGTACTCTACCAGTCTCGACTATGGGCGGGAGAGTCAAGCAGAGGCATATCCATTCCACTCCTAGCTTTGGCAGTGGCTAGCGAGTGGAAGGCAATCTGCTACAAGTCAAAACTCACCTGTGCTGGGCAGCAGCGGTATGGGAGAGAGTCAAGGGCAGAGACTCAGATTCGTTGTGTGGAAGAAGGCAATGGTAAATCGCTTCCGTATTTTTACCAAGAAAACTCTATGGATACACTAACAGAAAGATTGCAGATGGAGGTGGGGCATTCTGGGAGAGATGTGTCCATGGTGTCGCTATGGGTCGGACACGACTCGACAGCATAAGACAACAACAACGAAGCCAATAACAGTGCAAGAACGCTAACTGAAATGTAGTCGGAAAATTGCTTGAAACCAAATTTTAACACTTCACTGCTTTTAGCCTGAGTTATTTTCATCTTCTCTTTGCTAATACATATTTCAATTCCAATGATGCCTGAAATCGATTGACCTTGCAATTAAAAGACTCATTTTTGATCAGCTAACTCTCAATGTTACTTTTTCAGCTTGGTTCATGAGCTAAATTCCTTCACTCATTTAGGTTTCAGATGTGAATGTGCTCCATGGCCAAGAAATCCCGGTATTTGAAAGACTGATTGACATCGCAAAGAAAAATAGCCATATTGCTTCTGGTGATTGACTTTTAGCATGGAGTCCCAAGGAATGATTAATAATGTTGCCTTTATTATTGCAATAGAAACCTAATTTCCATTTTGAAAAAACTCACAGAGCTCCCTGGTTTAAAGCAGAAAGATAAGGCTTGCGTCTTGAGCTTTACAATACCGAAGTTAGAAGTTTTAGAATACAGAAACAATAACACCAGGAGGGACTAAATGTATCACCAATTAAATAAAAATTGATGTCAGCAAGATGTAAGAATCAATCATATTTATTGAGTGCCTATTGTATGGAGAGCACTGTACTAACCGCGTAGGAGAGTGCAATATAACAGATACATCTCCAGCCCACAACAAGGTACAGAGGGGGAGACAGACATTATGATAAATGAACTACGGATACGTACATAAGTGCAAGGGGGCTAGGGGAAGGTGGTGGTGAATAGAGGGAGCAAGGTGGTGTACATTTTACAGTCTAATCCCCCGATTAGACCGTAAGCCCGTCAAATGGCAGGGACTGTCTCTATCTGTTGCCGACTTGTTCATCCCAAGCGCTTAGTACAGTGCTCTGCACATAGTAAGTGCTCAATAAATACTATTGAAAGGTGGGTGATGGAGAAGGGAGTGGAAGAAAAAAAAAGAGGGCTTAGTGAGGGAAATCCTCTTAGAGGAAGTGTGCCTACAATAAGGCTTTGAAGGGCGGGAGAGTTAACAATCTGTCATATTCATTCATTCAGTAGTATTTATTGAGCACTTACTATGTGCAGAGCACTGTACTAAGCACTTGGAATGTACATTTCGGCAACAGATAGAGACAATCCCTGCCCATTGATGGGCTTACAGTCTCTGAAGAGGGAGGGAATTCCAGGTCAGAGGCAGGATGTGGGCAAGAGGTTGACAGTGAGATCAAGGTACGGTAGTAGTCTGGCATTAGGGGAGTAAAGTGTGCTGGGTAAATTGTAGTAGGAGAGAAGCAAGGCGAGGTAGGACGGGGCAAGGTGATTGTGTGCTTTAAAGCCGATGGTAGGGAGTTTCTGTTTGATGCAGAGTTGGATGGGCAACCACTAGAGGTTTTTGAGGAGATGGGAAACATGGACTGAACATTTCTGTGGGAAAATGATCCAGGCAGCAGAGTGAAGTATGGACTGGAGTGGGGAGAGACAGGAGGCAGGGAGGTCAGCAAGGAGGCTGACACAGGCAGGTGAGGTTAAGTGCTTGGATTAACCGTGGTGGCAGTTTGGGCAGAGAGGAAGGATGGATTTGGGGGAGGATGAATTTTAGCAATGTTGTGGAGATGACTCAACAGGATTTAGTAATGGATTGAATATGTGAGTTGAATGAGAGAGAGAGAAAAGTCAAGGATAATGCCAAGGTTAGGGGATGGTGAGACATGAAGGATGGTGGTGCTCTCTATAGTGATGGGAAAGTCAGGGGAAGGACAGGGTTTGGTTGGGAAGATTCTGTTTTGGACATGTTAAGTTTGAGGTGACTGCAGGACACCCAAATAATATAATACTATCCTATCTGTTACCAAGACCTGCCGGTTTCACCTTTACAAAATCGCCAAGATCCGCCCTTTCCTCTCCACCCAAACGGCTACCTTACTGCTACGGGCTCTCGTTATATCCCGGCTAGACTACTGTGTCAGCCTTCTCTCTGATCTCCCTTCCTCCTCTCTCGTCCCGCTCCGGTCTATTCTTCACTCCGCTGCCCGGCTCATCTTCCTGCAGAAACGATCTGGGCATGTCACTCCCCTTCTGAAACACCTCCAGTGGTTGCCTATCGACCTCCGCTCCAAACAAAAACTCCTCACTCTAGGCTTCGAGGCTCTCTATCACCTTGCCCCTTCCTACCTCTCCTCTCTTCTCTCTTTCTACCGCCCACCCCCCACGCTCCGCTCCTCCACCGCCCACCTCCTCACCGTCCCTCGGTCTCGCCCATCCCACCGTCGACCCCCGGGCCACGTCCTCCCGCGGTCCTGGAACGCCCTCCCTCCTCACCTCCGCCAAACTGATTCTCTTCCCCTCTTCAAAACCCTACTTAAAACTCACCTCCTCCAAGAGGCCTTCCCAGACTGAGCTCCCCTTCTCCCTCTACTCCCTCTACCGCCCCCCTTCACCTCTCCACAGCTTAACCCTCTTTTCCCCCCATTTCCCTCTGCTCCTCCCCCTCTACCTTCCCATCCCCTCAGCACCGTACTCGTCCGCTCAACTGTATACATTTTCATTACCCTATTTATTTTGTTAATGAAATGTACATCGCCTTGATTCTATTTAGTTGCCATTGTTTTTACGAGATGTTCTACCCCTTGACTCTATTTATCGCCATCGTTCTCCTCTGTCCGTCTTCCCCGATTAGACTGTAAGCCCGTCAAACGGCAGGGACTGTCTCTATCTGTTGCCGACTTGTTCATTCCAAGCGCTTAGTACAGTGCTCTGCACATAGTAAGCGCTCAATAAAGACTATTGAATGAATGAATATTAATAATTATAATGTTATTTGTTAAGTGCTTACTATGTGCCAGGCACTGTACTAAACACCGAGGTGGATACAAGCAAATATGTTGGGGACAGTCTCTGTCCCGCATAGGGTTTACAGTCTTCATCCCCATTTTACAGATGAGGGAACTGGGGCACAAAGAAGTGAAGTGACTCACCCAGGGCCACATAGCAGACAAGTGGCAGAGCTGGGATTAGAACCCATGACTTTCTGACTCCCAAGCCTGTACTCTATCCGCCACACTGTGAAATGCGAGTCTACAGAGAGGGAGAGAGATTGGGGCTGGAGATGTAGATTTGGAAATTATCCACATAGAGGTGGTAGTTGAAGCCATGTGAGTGAATGAGTTTCCAAGGGAATGAGTGTAGATGGAGAAAAGAAGTGGGCCAAGAACTGAACCTTGAGGGACCCCCATAGTTAGCAGGTAGGAGGCAGAGAAGGAGCCCATGAAAGAGACTGAGAATGAACAGCCAGAGAGAAAGGAGGAAAACCAGGAGAGAATGGTGTCAGTGAAGCCAAGGTTGGGGAATGTTTCCAGGAGAGGGGAGTGATCCACAGTGTCAAAGGCAGCTGAAAGATCATGAAGGATTAGGATGGAATATGAAACATTGGATTTGGCAAGAAGGAGATCATTTGGGACCTTTGAGAGAGTAATTTCTGTGAAGAGTATGGAAGCCAGATTGGAGGAGGTCAAGGAGAGAACTGGAGGTGAGGAACTTGAGACAGGAGACAACTAGCTCAAGGAGTTTGGACAGGAATGGTAGGAGGGAGTTGGGATGATAACTAGAGGGGACTGTGGGGTCAAGGGAGAGGTTTTTATGATAGGGGAGACATGGGCATGTTTGAAAGCAGTGAGGAAGAAGCAGTTGGAGAGCGAACAGTTAAAGATGGTGGTTAGGGAGGGAATATGAGGATATTGAAGTCCCCAAGGATCAATGTTGGGATGTATGTAGAAGGTATGTCTTTAGGAGAAGTGGAATATTGTCCTTAGGTCACAACTTTTTTCTAAAAACTTTGAAGTACTCATTTGTCAAATAAGGAGCCTTTGGGCTTCATTTCCAGATATGTACCTGGAAAAAGTGGAAGTCATCTCAAGGGAGAGTGGAGCAGTTGGGAATTTCTGTGTTCAAAATGAATTCTCGGGATTTTGTCCTATAGAACCGCTATCCCACGGGAACAGATGCTGCTGTTCCGAAGAAGCAGGCAGCCACTATAGAGATGGGAACTCTGACCTGATTTTGCACATTACCTATCAAGGTCGATATGTAGCAGGTAACATTAACCCCAGGCTGTGTAGTCGAAGTTCATGATGCACAGAAAGGTGTTACTACAAGGGGACGATTCATGTAAATATGTTTAGGAAGAGGAGGACCACTACTGTAAGCCTACCACCATGATTAGCTAGAGCATGTCCGGCTTTTGTAACCCTCTCATCCTGGTTCTTCCAGTGGGATACCAACCTGGTGCTGATTAATGGAGCGAATAGAAGGGAAACCTCACTGCCCAGTGGAAGGAGCGTGGGCCTGGGAGTCAGAGGACCTGGATTCTCATCCTGGCTCTGCCACTCGCCTGCTGCTTGAACTTGGCAAGTCACTCAACTTCTGCTTGCCTCAGTTTCCTCATCTGTAAATGTTTTTTATGGTACTTGTTAAGTGCTCACTATGTGTCAAGCACCTTTCTAAGTTCTGGGTAGATACAAGTTAATAATAATCAGGCTGGATCCAGTCCTTATCCCACATGGGGCTCACAATCCTCTTACTTAGACTTTCAATCCATGTGTGACAGGGACTGTGTCCAACCTGGTTATCGTGTACCTGCCGGAGTGTTTAGTCCAGTGCTTGGCATATAGTAAGCACTTAACGAATGCAAGGGTTATTATTGTTAGATAGGGATGGTCAAAATTTCACCTACATGACCAGTACCCACTCCCAAACTTAGTTAGGCATTGAATATTGAGGGCAGGGATCCTGTCTACTCTATTATACTCTCCCAAATGCTTAGTAGTATTACTCTGCACAGAGTAAATGCTCAGCAAATGCTGTTGATTTAGTTGGCTTGGCAAAAATGGAATTAGCTCTAGAAAAATATGATTACCTAATGTTAACCTGATAAACGACAGACAACCAGAGACTATTTTTTTTAATTCCCCTCAGAAGTGGGTATGAAAGTCTAATGAACAGTGCTTAGCCCATAGTAAGTGTTTAACAAATGCTATTATTATTATTTTTTTTTATGAAGGATGGGACCCTTAACCCCATTTGCAGTAGTGTGGAAACTGCCTTCGAGTGTTAGCATATTTGTAAAGGTTTCCACCAGGGGGATCTCTACCCATTGAAAATGATGTGAAAATGAACAAAAGTTAATAATAATCACAATTATGGTATTTGTTAAGCACTTACTATGTTTCAAGCATTGTACTAAGCACTGGGGTAGATGCAAGATAATCAGGTCCCACATGGGGCTCACAGACAGAGTAGGAGGGAGAACAGGTTTTGAATTCCCATTTTGCCCTTGAAGGAACTAAAGCACAGAAAAGTTAAGCCCAAGGTCACACAGCAGGTAACTGGCAGAGTCTGAATTAGAACCCAGGTTCTCTGACTCCCTTTCCACTAAACCATGTGCTCTTCCCACTAAGCCATGCTGCTTAGCAATTTCGTGTGCTTTTTATCATCGATAAAAGAAATGCTTCTTGCAGCAATTACAATGGAAATGTGTTCTTTTTGGAAATATCAGTGGCCAAAATGATGGGTTTTTTTTATTTTAAACAAACATTTGGACTATTAATAAGCTGTTCTTAAATAAAATACTTAGTAATTTTTTTAATATAATTAACACTTGATAGACCAGACAAGAGATAACTGGGAAAAGCTTATACCAACATGAAAATGCTATGCAACTAAGTGAAACAAAAAAAATGACCTACATTTGGGGTGATACTATATTCCAGGAACTGATATAAAGTAAATGAAGGCTAAATAATGCCCTCTTATTTTCTTTGTATGCATTTATATAGGCATTGCATAAATATAAAGTTACAGAGAAAGAAACTCTCATTGCTAAAAATGTTGGAAAGGATTTTGGATACGGGAAAAGTTCTCATTATGCTAATTTTGTCATTTATACTGTTTCATTTCTTATTTTCCAGTTGGAGCTCTGTCTGAATCTCTCTGATTTATGTTTTTAGAAAGACACTTTTTTCCTTCACCATCTGGGAACATAAATTTGCTAAACACAACCTAAAAATATTGGTCCACATAGTTAGAGCTCAGTAAATTAAATCATTGCCTAGTTGAATTAAAGTGGATCATTTAAAATAAATCAATAAATGATATTTATTGAGTGCTTACTGTGTGCAGAGCACTGTACTAAGAACTTGGCACTGTTGCACTACACCTGCCTGAATTGATATGAGAACTTGAAGACGGTCCAAGATAAAAACAAAAACGATTGAAGGTTTATAAAATCACCTCCAGCAGAAAGGATAAAGCTACTTTAGTTTCGAACAAAGAAGAAATAAAATGAAATTCAATAGTAGTCTTCAAATGAAAAAAGGGAAATAGTCAAGGTTAGGAGGACAGTTTTTTCCAGCTCTCCAAGACCAGATACTCAAGAGGGTTCATTGCTTGAGCTGCAGAAGGGGAATTATTCGGCACTTACCGCTGTCACAGATAAGGGAGAGGGGACTTTGGGTGAATGAAAAAGGAAATACTTCAGAGGCATAAGAAGTGTTCAATATGATCCTGTCAGTCGATTCAGGAGAAGAGGCAGGACCACAGCCCTTTAAAGATAGGTGCCCTTTATTCCCTTGGCACTCCAGAATCAGAATAAGGGTATAATCCCAGACTAGAACAGGTGAGGCAAAGATATAGATTAACCTGTGGAATTGTATCTTTAACATGTGTTTGTTTTTTTTCTTTTTATTTACTCTATCTTTGGTCAGCCAATATGCAGTTGTCTTCAGATTGAGGATAACATTTCTGTTAGTGAGATAGCCAATGCAGATATGGCTGATAAAACCAGTGTATTATGGACCATCCCTACCAAATCAAGTGCAAATAAATCCCTTGAAATCTGTCACCCACAGTGCCTAGCACTCTTTCCGTTCTTCCTCAAGGTGTCACAATCTTCTCAAAAACCTCTCCTCCAAGTAATTCACCAAGGCCTCCGCTCCCATGCCCCCCAGTGGGTCGGTGTTTCAAAGTATTGCCACATAATGTCTTCAAAGTATTTACTCTGTTCATCTACTTACGGTTATTCCACTTCTTTTGACCATAGAGCAGCAATTTTGGTGTGCTATTGTCATCCACGAGTATCAGTAAATGTGGATGACTTAAAATCATACAAACAGTTGCCCTAACTTAAGGGAACAAAGAGGGACCTTGAATTAGGCAGAACACTGTTAAAGCAACAGGCATAAGGATATGTTTAACAAAGTGCTGTGTTTGAAGTGATTTCTTTGTGGACAGTGTGAACACCATAAAAGAAACCATCAGGCACTGAGACAAGAAAGAAGAATGAATACATTAATAGTAGCTAAGTGTCTGGTCTAATATCATGAATATGACCTCATATTCTCTGACAATTCTGCTTTAGTTCTCTGGCGACTAGACATCTGAGACTGGAATCCAATATTTATTCTTTAGAATGATTTTAGGTCTTGACAACCACTGAGAATAAGGAATTTTTTTATTTAAATGACTCCATTTGGAATGAAATTATCCTAAATGTAGAGTGCCTATAATTATACACAAATATAATACCTACCCACTCTAAAACCGCCTGGCCTGGGGGAAGCAGTGTGGCCTAGTGGAACGAGCAAGTGCCTGGAAGTCAGAGGACACAGAGTGGAGCAACTGCGAAGTTTTCTGATAAAGAGAAGCAGCACGGCCTAGTGGATAGAACACAGAATCCAAAGGACCTGGATTCTAATCCCAGCTCTGCCACTTGTCTGCTGGGTGACATTGGGTAAGACATTTAACTTTTCTATGCCTGAGTTTCCTCAACTGTAAAATGAGGATTCATTGTCTGTTCTCCCTCCTTCTTGACTGTGAGCCCCATGTGGGACAGGGACTGATGAATTTGTATCTACCCCAGCATTTAGAACAGGGTTTTGTTTTTTTTTGAATTTGTTAAGCACATACTCTGTGCCAGGCACTATACTAAGAGCTGGGGTAGATACAACATCAGGTTAGACACAATCCCTTTATCACCTGGGGCTCAGTCATAATCTCCATTTTACTGATGAGGCAGCTGAATCACAGAGAAGTCAAGTGACTTTACCCAAAGCCACACTGCAGACGAGTGGCGGAGCTGGGATTAGAACCCAGGTCCTTCTGACTCCCAGGTCCTTGTTCTAATCATTAGGCCATGCTGCTTCCCTTTTTCTCATAAAACTCTGTGGTTGCCGCACTCTGTGTCCTACGTCCCCCCATGGAAGGGGAGAAAGTGGGACTGGAGTTTAGAGGAGTAAGGGACAGCCAGATTTACAGTTTTTTCCCCTGGTTTTCACTAGGGGCAAATCTGGAACCCAGAAGCCAGAGCAGCCCTAGCTCCACCGCTCAGTGAGTGTGCTCCAAGTTGGGGCCCGACGCCAGTTCATGCCACCTCTTTCCGGTAGCAACTCTTGGCAAGGCCAAACCAGGGAGGACAGGCTGATAAAGAATCAACCCTTGATAAAGAATCAACATCCTGCCTGAGGTGCTAAATTCACCCATTCAGCCACTGCTTTTCTTGATCGTCCTTCGGATTCGACCACGGCACTCCTGCCACTGTGATCATCCAGGTCTATGAGCTGGCTGTGAACTTTCCCAAGAGCTTAATACAGTGCTCTGCACACAGTAAGTGCTCTGTAAATATGATTGACTGACTGTGTATGATTCACGGTCCTTCGCGCCTCTGGATGTGTGGGTAGGTGGCTGCTGGCTAGCATACAAATCCATTCTTTACTGGATCGTTTTCCTTCTGAGGCTCTGGCTCTTTGCCTCATGCTTAGAATGAATCAACCACCTTTGAAATGTGTGCACATTTGAGCTGGCTAATGCTTTTGCTTCCCAGCAGTAGTCCACTAAGCTGTGAGGTTTGAAGTTCTTCGGTTGTCTTTTCAGGATTTTTTCACAGGGTCTTTCCCTTTCGTTGAAGCGCATATTCTCCTGTAATCCAGCCTTCACAAACTCCAAGCTCCAGGAAGCGGATTGCGATAAATATACTCTGATGCTAATGGACTAACTGAGCTCCGGGACCTCATTATTGTTATCTTGCCATTGAGCAATAAGGATGGTGCCTAGGCGGTCTTGATAAAGTCTTTCCGGAAGCTGAATGTGATATCTGTGTCAACTCCAAGCCTCTCAGTCTGACGGGAATCCGGATACAAACCCTGGTACGCACCTTTGCTCGAGATGGAGCTTTATGTCACACTGACAGATTGACACTGTCACCTAATTTCCCCAAGGACATCGTGACTTTGACGTGGTTTTCTACTTCTTTGTCTATCAGCCCATTGTTTGTGAGTGCTCTCCTGACATAGCAAAATACAATTTTCAGCTCTGAATCTCTGATGAAGATCTCTTGGGGGGTAAACTATTCTGCCTGCAGTTGGTCTTCTTCAAGATGATTATCAGGCCACTGTGTTGGGATTTTGCTTCTGCCTCTCCAGTGCATGGGAAGTGGTTTATTAGAGGTTCTGAAATTCACCTCAATGATCTCAGTTAACATTCCGGGGGGGCCACTGCTCTTTCCCCCCCACAATCTCAGAGCAACGGAGAATCGAGATTTGGTCTTGGGATTCTCACGCTATCTATGAATTTACATGCTTTTCTGATTTGAACAGATGAAGGAACTGAGGTAGAAAAGCAGAAGTAACTTGCCTCAGGTCCCGCTCCCTTGTTTGTGAGACGAGGGGGTTGGTGAGGCAGGTACAAGGACCCCTATTTTTTTACATTTTTTGTTAAGCGCTTACAATGCGCCGGGCACTCTACTAAGCTCTGGGATAGATACAAGATCATCAAGTTGGACACAGCCCCTGTCCCACATGAGGCTGGCAGTCTTAATCCCCATTTTACAGAAGAGGTAACTGAAGCATAGAGAAGTTAGGTGACTTGCCCAAGGCCACACAGCAGGCAAGTGGCAGAGCCAGCATTAGAATTCAGGTCCTATTGCAACTCCAGGCTTCTTGACAACCCTACAGCTAGACAGTATTACACTTGCTGTGTAAACCTGAGTTCTGCCTGATCTAATAGCAAGGCCGGGAAAAAGAGCAACCACAAAATATAATCAAGGTGCATCTGTCAATGGGTAACTAAGTTGAATTCTGTCTCGGATGACCCCCGCATAGACAAATCATCCCCTTTCAGCACCTCGGCTGAGCGTATGCCCCGGTCCTTAAACTTTTCCATGCATCTTTTGGTATATTCGAGTGGGTCTTGATTTAAAATCCCTCACTAGTCATCCCTGCATTTGAATTATGTCTGTAGGGGACTGGCAGTGATTTCGTATTAATGGGATTGAAACACCGTGCACTTTGACCTTTACCGGTACATGATGCCTGAAGTGTGTGATTGCTCAGGGAATTGTGGGTGCCGTGCAGTAAGTCACCCTTTCGTTCTGCGCTCCTTTTCATGTTCATATCAATCACCGGAACTTGACTGCTGGGCAGCATTCCGCAATTCACTGCCGTTCCCCTGGAACACGAAGCTGCTTATCCCTCTTCAATCACCTCCTCAGTCACCTCCTGGAAAATGTTAGAAAACTTGCCAGCTGCCTCCCCTCCATTAAAGCAGGATTCTCCTTCACTGGTAATTTAGCCTCTCCACTGCCAGATTTTCCATTGGCTGCAATTCATCAGAAACCTTAAAACCTGCCTCAAGATCACATTGTAGATGAACCTTTGACTACCTGGGTGAGCTAAGGCTTTCCACAGTAATTGCATACAGACCATATTCACCCACCTAATAGTTTTTGTCATTTTTCCCCTTTCCCACCCCTTGTTATTTTTCAGTAAACAAAAAGATCTTAACTTTTTTCACACCCTTCCTATTGTTCCTTCCTGAGCTCCCTGCTCCCTGAATAAACTGGCTTTGATATGCTCATTCCTCACTGGATTCCTGTGACTGACTCACAGAGCTGGGGAATGCTGACTACCTTAAAGCCTGCCCCAGGGTGGTAGAGATTGATGGATTCTCTTCTTGGGAGGACACCTATTCCCAGTCTTTCAGAGGCTCAATGTACCTTAAAGAACCTCAGATGGCTCTTCATAGCTCCTTGAAAAATGAAGGTAGATACAAATCACATTTTCCCAGCCCACATACTTACTTCTCTCAAACTAACAGACTCACTGGGCCCCATTTTCATCTCTCCCACCACCCTGCTCTTGCTCATGTCCCCCTCCGTCAGGAACTCCCTCTCACTTTAACTCCTACAGATCACAGCTCTCCCCACATTCAGAGCCTTTCTGGAATCAGAGTTTCTTCAAAAGTTTTCCCCAGTTAATATCTCATCTCCTTAGGCTATACCCACCCCAGCTGCCACTTCAAAATCTCTGCACCACCTTAGCACTGGTAAAGCCCCAATCATTAAAAACACTCAGAGAAGCAGCATGGCATAGTGGATAGAGTGCGGGCCTGGGAGTAAGAAGGTCATGGGTTCTACTCCCAGCTCGGCCACTTGCCTGCTGTGTGACCTTGGGCAAGTCACTCCACTTCTCTGGGCCTCAGTTACTTCATCTGGAAAATGGGGATTGAGACTGTGAGGACTATGTGAGACAGGGACTGTGTCCAACCTAATTGGCTTGTATTGACCTCAGCACTCAGTACAGTGCCCAGCACATAGTAAGTGCTTAACAAATACCATAATTATCACTTATATACATATACTAAGTAATTATTACTTATTTACATATACTTTTACTTAAGTACTAATTCATAAACCCTTTTCCTTCTTCCTCTTATTAATAAATCATCTATGTGTCCCCTCCACTACACTGTAAAATCCTAGAGTGGTAGGGATTATGTCTTTTTACTCTATTGTACTCTGCGTACAGTGATCTGCACAGCACAGAGTAAATGCTCAGTAAATGCTATTGATTCCTTCATAAAGCTTCATCTTTTTTATAGCATTTGTTGAGTGCTTAGTATTTGTCAGGAAATATACTAAGTACTGGGGTAGATACAAGCAAATTGTGTTGGACACAGTTCCTGTCTCACATGGGGCTCATAGTCTTAATCCCCATTTTATAGATGAGGTAACTGAGGCAAAGAGAGGTAAAGTGACTTGCCCAAGGTCACACAGCAGACAACTGAAGGAGCAGAATTAGAACCCAAGACCTTCTGACTCCCAGGTCCGTGCTGTATTTCATAGGTCACACTGCATCTCATCTCTGTATAGGAATATTTTAATTTGCTCCCAATTATCTCTTCTTTGCTTAAGCACCCTGATATCTGAGGAATTAATTCATTCAGTCCTATTTATTAAGTGCTTACTGTGTGCAGAACATGGTATTAAGAGCTTGGGAAAGTACAATACGACAAAAAACAGTGACATTCCCTGCCCACGACAAGCTTAATGTCACCTTTAGAGCTCCTCCATAGTTATTTCATTACCAAAGTCTTTAAACTTTGTTTAGATCCCCTCCTCCAATCTCCCCGAACACCAATGGACAATCTATTTAGAGCCCATATGACTGATAACCAGAAGAACTGAGGAAGAGGATGCTTGAAGTCAAGCTGGTGTTACTTAGAAACCCCAAAATGATCTACTTTTTCAGGAAATACTAGCTCTCTAAAGTTGACTGATCTTCTCTACTTCTTGAATAAACTATTCAGAGAACTTTTAGAGGGAAAAATGTGTGTTGTTAATGTTCAATCTGATTAAGTATTGCACTGACAGCCAGTCCAGAAAGGAAATGGATAAACCACCAACGTGCCAGGATATTCTACTTACTTTTCTCTTACCTCACTGTATCAGTGTATGACTGTCCTTATAAAAGTTGGAGGAAAAAATCAGTATAACTTGAAATGATTTCCCTCTGCCAGTGTCAACCCCAATCATGTAATTTTTCTCAAGTTTACGGTGGGGTTTTTTCTGAATATCGTAATGGGTAATCTGGAAGATCTGTGGATTTAAATGCCAGGGTTGATTAGAACAATGCTCTGAGGTCAATATTCTGAGTCAACATCTCATTCTGGGACAATCATCTTTTCTCACTGAATATCTAGGTTATATTTTCATTACCTTCTCTTGTGGGAAATAGGAATATTGACCTGTCAAAGACTAGGATAGGGAACCATCTAGCTGGGGTCATTTTAGTTTAGTCATGCCTCGAGGAAGGGAATCGTACCTCTAGATTGCCTCCTGAGATAGTTTTGAACCCATAATTTTATTACAAGTAATGGGAAGTAAAAATAGAATTTCATGCACTGCCATATTTTCATATATTTTAGTCTAACTGGAATGTGTAAGATTCTATTCTAAACTTCCCATCTTAGAAGGCGTGGACTAATCCCTTACAAATATGCCTAAAATAGCATTAGTCATTCATTCATTTGGGGAATCTTTTTCACAAATAGATTCATTGACTATTTAACGTGAAATAGCTTGTAATCACCAAAGATTTGTGCATGTCATAAGGGACAAGGATGATAGTGTAAAAGTAATTGGATGTGGTTGATTAGATAGCTGAGAGAGAGAAATTCATCCTTTAAAGCCAAGAGAAGACAATCCTGTTAAATGGTGGCTTCCTTTGAGAATGGTCTCGGCACCTGGTATCTTTTAAGCAGAGTACTTTCTTGTGAATGGATAGGCTGGCTTTGAGCTGGCATAAGGGAAATGGAGAAATCCATTACTATCTTTTTTCCCTCTGTGCATGTCTGTTATCAGACTCAACTAGATATAATCTACTCCTTAAAGCATTAATGAGATCTAATTCATATTTTCTTTGTTTAATATTAAGACTGATTCTCCAGCTACCTAAAAACTGGAAATGTTCGGTGCATATATTTATTCAGGATGAGTCAAATTTTATAATAATATTGTCATTTGTTAAACACTTACTATATGCCGGGCACTGTTCTAAGCGCTGGGGTAGATACAAAGTAATCAGGTGATCCCACGTAGGGCTCACAGTCTTCAGTCCCATTTTTCCAGATGAGGGAACTGAGGCCCGGAGAAGTGAAGTGACTTGCCCAAGGTCACACAGCTGACAAGCGGTGGAGCGGGGATTAGAACCCATGACCTCTAACTCCCAAGCCCAGGTTCTTTCCATGAAGCCGCGCTGCTTCTCATTTGATCTATCTTAGTGTTGTGCAATGCTTTTTTTCAGGTGGAGAATACCAGTGTAACTCACTCTGCACAGTGGGATTTGGTAACTGTGTAGGTAATGGGACATTTTGCTTTCCCCAGCATTTAGTTAAGGCATTACACCCATGGGGTGCTCTATAAATACCTTTGCTACCAATGTAGTGGACTGCACTTCTTCTTCTCCAACTACTAGGATACTACTGTTACTTCTACAGTACTACCACTACTCCTATGACCGTGCAACATTTTGGTGCTAGGAAAGGAAAAGATCAGGGTAGTATGGTCTCCCCTGTGCCTATCGTCAGCATTTTCTGCATCAAGTCTATACCCATCAAAAATGATGTTATTTATCAAGTACTTACTATGAGCCAAATGCTGGGATTTATACAAGATGATCAGTTCAAACACAGGCCCTATCTCACAAGGGACTGGCAGCCTAAAAAGAAGAGTGAACAGAGTTTTATGCACATTTTACAGATGAGGAAACTGAGGCACAGAGAAATTCACTGATGCCTAAAATCACCTAGTATACAAGTGGCAGAATACTCTGACTTCCAATCCTATCCTTTTTCTGCTCAGCCATGCTGCTTTCCAGCAGGCAAATTATACATGACAAAACAGACAATATGAGGCACCTGGATTCTCAGCCGTCTTGCGCCAGGAAAAATTTCACGTGATCACATGGAAATCTCAGGTGCTGGTTATAGGGTAAATTTGTCTGGGACAGAGAAGGTGTGTATCCTCTCTGTTGTATTGTAGTCTCCCAAGCATTTAGTACAGTACTCCTCACACAGTATGCTTTCAATAAATACCACTGATTGACTGAAAAAGGTAAATAGATAAAATGATGAGTAGAAAAAATGAATGACAATGATGATCTCTATAAGGGAGATGGGGAGAAAAGATGGAGTTCCCCAAAACCAAAGCTGCAGCTCTTTTCCTCCATCTCTAAGGCTTCTGCACACCTAACACTACACTGTCAACTCCTGTTCCTCTCCCACTCATCACTGTAGAGGGGGTAGGTGTGTGTTATGTGTTGTCAATCCAACAGAAAACACGGGGTAAAATGAAACATATGAGATAGATGTAAAACATAGATCCCACACATGCTTCACAAGAGAAAGGACATCCAAGTTTATTCAGTAGTGAGCCACATGACCAGAAATCCATATATGTGGAGGCTCCATTCATTTTATTGATAACTGCAGGGCAGTATAGTCTTTTAAGCTATTCAAAAATATGGATTTTTTTAGTAGTAGTGAAATATTTGAAAAACAGTTTAATCAAGTTTGTTAGTATAAAAGTGGAATATAACAAGCCTCGTGCTATCCACGGATCCATTTTGATACGGTCAGAGAGAACGCTCATGTCTGAAGTGCTTAGTACAATGCTTTGCACACAGTAAGCACTCAATAAATATGACTGAATGAATAAAGCAGTTGACCACTCACCTTGGTCAAGCAGACTGCTTTTGGCTCAGGGGCTGCATGTTTGGACAGCTGGACCTCGATACCGATAACAACATCGTCTCTCTTCCCTTCTCAGAGCAGTTGCCTTTCAGAAGACCTTGCTCCTCCAGTTTAGGTGGGTGGCCACCCTTAAATTTTGCTCTGCACTTTACCATCATATCTCACTTTGGACAACCAACACCCGCCATAATTTCCCTTTGACATTCTAGGTTTCAACCAATTACTATTATTTACTGAGTGCTTACACTGATTTGAGCACCGTACTAAGACCTTGGAAGAATGCAATATAGTTAGTAAATGCAATCTCTATCCTCAAGAAGTTTGCAAGCCAGTGGTGGAGGTGAGACACTCAAATAAATTAGAAGTAGGGGGAGGCAGCAGAGTTTAAAGATGTGTACAAATCAACCAATCACTTATATTTATTGAGTGCTTACTGTGTGTAGAGCACTGTACGGAGCGCTTGGGAGAGTAACAGAGTTGGTAGACATGCCTCCTGCCCACAGTGAGCTAAAGGAATGAAAGGGGCATTGGGGTAGAGAGTGGGAGGCAGAAAGGGAAGCAATTTCTTCTGCTGCCTGAAGTTTGGTGCTTTATCTACCCTAGAGACACATTTTACCATTATCTATTAGGTTTAAAAGAATCCAGTGCTTAAAACCTAGCCAGCTGATCACTGAAGGCCAAGGCCATTTTAGAGAGAGATGTTGACTACCTACCAAAATATCCTGTGATTGAATACAACACAAACACTCATTCAAAAGAGAAATAAGGAAATGAAAAGACCTACGAACAGATGGATACTGTATTTCCCAGTGGAGAAATGATAACTGATAGAATAACCAACAAGGTACCGCTCTGCTGGCTGTGATAAATTTCTTAACTGCCGGTGCTATTTCTATATTTGTAACGGAAAGTAAAACAGCCGCTGTTCTATATATTGTCTGAACAGCAGGGCATGATAGAAACTAGCACCAGCTACAGTCTCTACTTTGGCCATCTCTCCCTCTATTATAAAGTCTTGTTTACTCTCCACTTGTAAAAAGAAACCTTAGCTGAAAGAGTTATGGGAATCTCCAGAAGGACACCTAGGAAAGAGTGGAGAAGGAGTCAGAGAGCCCCTCCTGGAACATCAAAAAAATCCTTCAAAAATCAGACAAAAATTCAAAAAATACAGCGACAAAATTGCGCAGACATTACACTGAATTTTCCTCCCTAATTTCAAGATTAGTGCCATTTTATCTTGAGTAGCTACTGATTGTAGGGCTCTGTACTAGGCATTTGGAAAAGTACAATTAGAGTGTATGACATTAATCCATCAGCGGTATTTATTCCACGCTTATTGTGTGCAGAGCGCTGTATTAAGCACGTGGGAAAGGACAACAGAATTGGTAGACACATCCCCAGCCCACAGGGAGCTTGCAGTCTAGTAGGGGAGACAGACATAAAATTAAATTATGGATATAAGTGCTTAAAAGGTACCGATCCAAGTGCTTGGGTGACAGCAGAAGGGAGAGGGAGTAGGGGAAATGAGGGAAGACTTAGTTGGGGAAGGCATTTTCCCTGACTTCAAAGAGCTCAAACTCTAATAGGGTACACAGATGTAAAAATAATTACAAATAGTGGAATTGGAATAATTAATTACATAATTGAATAAGCATATATAAAGAAATGCAGTGGGTAGGTACGTGAGGGTAGAGTTTCCCGTTTGGGTTTCTCCTAGTGATAAAGTTACCTCTGAAGAGATGAGGACCAACTACAAAATCTACATATTTTTAATATGGAACTTTTTTCTCCATTTGCCATTAACAGTGAATCTAATAAAATGGGGGAATTATTAAGGAGATTTGACCACAGAGGGCAGCAGAAGCACAATGACTCACCGAACAACAGATGGGAAACTATTTCCTTCAGACCATCTGACTTTTCTTCCAGTACCCTACATCCCTGCCGAAATATCCCAATTAATCTAATTCTATGGTGCTATTCGCTTTCTATTCATTTCAGTTTCCAACAAACTGTAGTTGCTGCAGAGTCCCCGGTGAGAAAGGAACTGTGTCTGATACGATTGGCTTGTGTCTACCCTGCGGTTTAACGTAGTGCTTGGCACATTGTAAGCACTTAAATATTATCATCATCTTAATCATCATTATCATCATCATCATCACTGAACTCAACCATACATGACTGAAAAAATTCCAACACAGGTTAAAGGCTGCATCTGATTACATCCTCTAGTGTGGCTAAATGTCATAATCATTATTAGTTGCCACATTCCGGTCAGGAGAATATGTTTCACTATTTATAAAATAGATAGGGTGGGAGGGTTGGGAAGAGCTGGGGGAAAGAGGGGCCAATCAGATGCAATTCCTGTTCTGTTGCCATGGGAAGAAGACTAAACTTCCAGAGCAGGAAACTTCCCTGAAAGAATCCTGAGAGGGAGAGGAGTAGAAGAGTGCGGGAAGATGAGTGAGAAATTTTATCTGCAGGGAAGGAAGATGGGTAGGGTGGTGCAGATGTGCAAACATTTCCATATTTTTGTGCCAAGATTTGCCACTGTATTTACCCATTTGGCAGGTGAGAAAACTAAGGCCTTCTGGAGCTCTAGAACAAACAGTTCCAAGTGTCCCATTCATCAGCATTATAGCCGGGCATTGATGAACAATCATTTCATGAAACTATATTATTTTATAGACAATCAATAAGCAAAATTTTAGTTTGTATGAAGCAAATGACATTCTCCTTCCCTCCCCTTCTTTTTCTGCTTTCCATTCAGCAGGTATTCACAAGAATAGTGGCACTTTAAACATTTGCATTGGGAGATTCTGGATTTGATTTGATGACCCCAAGTCTGTGAGCAATTTTCCAGTAGATGTTTTCTATTACACTGCTGCTAGGTCATGACTGATTTCCCACTTTCTGTAGTTTCCATGACAACTGTAATCTTTGGTCTGCAGAATAATATACTCCTCAGGAGTGTAAATATTTCTTATAACAGAAATGCCGATCTATCAAAGGAATTGATTAGACCGTGGACTTCATCAACCAGCATTGTTTTAATTGAAAGATCACTCTCATAATAAATTTTTATTTTCACTAGGAATCTGGTCTCCTGCATGAACTTTCCAGATAAAATAAGGAGTCTGGAAAATATGCAATGTTTCTTGGCAATCCTGAAAAACAGGGCTTTTTAAGTGTTCTGCAAACCGTAAGTGCACAATAATCGTCACCGATTAATTGATTAATACAGCCAAAGGGAAACATTCTACATATTCAGCATGTACTCTGTAAGATTTTTTTTTGCCCACATAACCATTTCATGCTAATAGTATCAGCAACAAATATTTATTGGGCACCTGCTGTGCAGAACACTGCATTAAACCTGAGGGAGAGTAAAATACACTGACAAGACCCAATCCCTGCCTTGAAGGAATCCCTGTAGTGTTGCAGGATGGACAAATCCTGAAATAATTTACAGATAGAAAGAAAGAGATGTGGATGTATACGTAAGCTAGTGCTAAAAAAATAAGGTATGGAAGGTATGGAAGTAAATTCTAAAGGCAATTGTGAAGGTATTGAAGTGGTTGTTGGTTGTGTTTGACTTGGGGAGAAGAACAAGTAATGGGTGAAAGCCTGCTGGAGAAGATTTCAGAAGAGCTTTGAAGTGTGGGAGAATAGTGGTCTGATGGATTTGAAGAGGGAGGGAATTCTAGGCAATAGAAAGGGTGTGAAGCAAGGGGTTGGGAGTGAGAAAGTCAAGAACTAGGCAAAAGGGGACAAAGAGTGTAATCTGGGGTCAAGTGGTCATGTACAAATAAGAGGGAGAGAGCTGATGGTGTGCCTTTAAGCAATGATTAGGAATTTCTTCTTGATGCAGCAAGGATTGCATAGCTACTGGAAGTTTGTGGGAAGTGAGGAGACACATTTACAAGGACATTTAAGAATAATCTGGGCAGCGGAGTGAAGTATGGCTTGGGTAAAGGATAAGTAAACCGACAATTGCCTTATGCTTTTCTAAAGCTAAGGTACTCACTGTACCTCAATCTCTTCTATTTCTCTGTCACCTTCTTGCCCATGTCCTGCCTCTGGCCTGGGATGTCTTCCCTCTTCATATCCAGCAGGCAATCCCTTTCCCCAGCTTCAGAGTCTTAAAGGAGGCACATCTCCTCCAAGAGGTCTTCCGTCACTAAACTCTCATCTCCTCATCTCCCATTACCTTGTGAATTAACCTTTCACTTGGATTTACTCCATTTATTCACTCCTCCCTCAGCTCTACAGCACTTATGTACATATTCATAATTTATTTATTTCTGTAAATGTCAGTCTACTACTTAAACTAGGAGTCCCATGTGGGGCCTGATTATCTCGTATCTACCCCAGTGCTTAGTACAGTGTTTGACACATAGTAAGTGCTTAACCAATACCCGTTGTTGGGTCGGGATTGTTTCTATCTGTTGCCGAATTGTACTTTCCAAGCGCTTAGTACAGAGCTCGGTACACAGTAAGGGCTCAATAGATATGATCGAATGAATGATTACTTGCGAAGAAAACTACAAACAGAAAAGTTGTAATGTGCACCAAATCCTGGTCACTTGTTCCTGATTAGAGAAAGGATTTCAAAGAAGCGGGCCATCAATATTAAAATTCCAGGGGAGTTGTAGTGAACATCATTTACAAAATATCCTGCACAAATTGCTCACCGATAAGTATGTAGAATTAGACATTAGCTGTATTCGTTTTTGAATAGTTCTGAACTATTTATGACATTGCAATACAGAAGAATCATGATCGTTATGTGAAATGAATAGAAATACAGGATCCGCAATTGTTTTCTGATGAATAGCAAGCCTCACAGATAGGGATTAGGTTGACAACTGGCAGTGAGTCTGTGTTTGGAACTGTTCACTAGATGTCACTCTGAGAGCATGTCAGGGTTGATACTCTTGCTACTGAGTTTCCCTTTCCAGAACACACTCTCTCTTCATATCTGACAATCTCTTCAAAATAATTTTAAAGGATTACAAAATATAGGAGAACTGAGTTCTAATCCAGGGTCTGCCACTTGCCTGTATTTTTATTCATTTCACATAATGTGTGTAATCCTGAACAAGTCACTTAGCTGCTCTGTGCCAAAGTTTCCTCACCAGTAAAACTGGGGTAAAATACCTATTTTCCCAGTCAGTAGTGTTTATTGAGTGCTTAGTGTGTACTAAACACTTGGGAGAGTACAGTCCTCTGCACACAGTAGCGCTCAATAAATACAATTGACTGACTGACTGAATGAATGAATGCAATTCAAGCACATACCTAGTGGATAAGGCCAAGAACTGAAAGCCAGAGGACCTGGGTTCTAATCCTGGCAAGTGACTTCACTTCTCTGAGCCTCAGATTCCTCAACTGCAAAATGGGGATTCAATACCTGTTCTCCCTCCTATGTAGACCATGAACTCCATGTGGGACAGGGACCGTATCTGACGTGATTAACTTGTATCTACACCAGCACATAAAACAGTGCCTGATACATAGCAAGCACTTAACAAATAGCATTAAAAAGAAAACAAACAATTAAATTGGTAGATAAGATCCTTACCCTCAATGACCTTACAATCTTGAGCTCCACATAGGATAGGGACTGTGTCACATAGTATGATAGTATTTTATCTATCACTGTGCTCAGCACATAGTAAGTACTTGACAAATACCTCTATCATTATTTTCATTGTTATTATCATTATTATATAGCTAATGATCTCAAGTCACATTGCAGGTTTCATAGCCTTAATTTTCATTTGCATAACGAGAACATCAGGGGAAGCAACATCACCTAGTGGAAAAAACACGGATCTAGGAATCAGAGGTCCTGGTTTATAATCCTGGCTCCACCACTTATCTGCTCTCTGAACTTGGGCAAGTCACTTAACTTCTCCATGTCTCAGTTCCCTCATCTGCAAAATGAGATAAAGACTGTGAGCTCCATGTGGGACAAAGACTGTGTATTACTTGATTATAATAATGTTGATATTTGTTAAGCGCTTACTATGTGCAGAGCACTGTTCTAAGCGCTGGGGTAGATATAGGGTAATCAGGTTGTTCCACGTGAGGCTCACAGGCTTAATCCCCATTTTACAGATGAGGGAACTGAGGCACAGAGAAGTGAAGTGACTTGCCCACAGTCACACAGCTGACAAGTGGCAGAGCTAGCATTTGAACCCATGACCTCTGACTCCCAAGCCCAGGCTCTTTCCACTGAGCCACGCTGCATCTTATATCTATCCCAGTGTACAGTGTCTAGTGCATAGTAGATGCTTAACTAATACCATTTTTAAAAGGCTGCAAGATATTGCAAGATATCAGGAATACATATTTTGCTTTGATGAAAGATTTTTTATCTCTGATTTGTTTTTGTTAGACCAGGTTGATGGTGTCTCCTCATCACACCTACAGTCTTGATAGCATCCTGACAGGCAGTGTTTCAGTACCTAGACTTGCTCACGTTGATACTGTACTTGTAGTTTTTTTTTAAGTGTATTTGTTAAGTGCTCACTATCTCCTAGGTGAGGTAACTGAGGTACAGAGAAGTGAAGTGACTTGCCCAAAGTCATAAAGACAAATGGGGGAGCCTGCATTAGAAGTCAGGCCCTTCTGACTTCCAGGTCTGTGTTCTATCCACTATACCACCCTGCTTCTCTTATAGTTGGGTATCTGGTTTCAATAGAATTACTGTGATATTACCACAAGTATTTTGCAGGAATTTACGTTCTCCAGGAATCTGACACCGAGCATTTTGCAGTAATAAATGTGCTGACAAAGCCTGGTGGTGGAACTGATCAAAGAGATTTCAGAGGAAGCAGAAAACGTATTCCTACAGCAGCTGTTGTCTGGCAACTACATTTCCCAGAGGTCAGAGACCTACATTTCCCTGAATCCCTCGGGAATGAGACCCAGTCAACACGGTAGGCAGAGCTTTTAAATTCAGAAAGAGAGGACTCTCGGGCATTTTCCTTTTTCCTCCTGCTGTCCTTGGAGTTATGCTCTAGCAGCTAGGTGCCTCAAACCCCCATGGTGAATTTAAGAACCCATATTCCAGCTACAGAAGCTGAGAAGCTTTGGAACTCTGTGTAAGTAGGAAAATTTGTTTTGTGTTTATGGTAGTAGTCTGTTTCTGCATTGAAGCTTGTATAATGAGTGGAATATTAGCATTTGGGTCTGATTTTGCAGATGCTGTGTCTCACCCGTTGTCTCCTGTGTCTGAGTTCTTAAGTGTTTCAAAATGTCTATGGTAAATGAATTTTTCTCCGGTTCATCCACTACCTCTGACAGACCTGTGTTCACAACTGTCACGTGGATGTAATGGAACCTGGATTCAAGGCATCTTAAAAGTCAACAACATGACAAGCCAGTCAAGGGCATTAATGATAATAACAACTGTGGGGTTTTTTAAGCTCTTATTATGTGCCAGACACTGTACTTAGCATTGGGGTGGATACAAGTAAATCAGATTGGACACAGCCCCTCTCCCATGTGGGGCTCACAGTCTCAATCCCCATTTTACAGATGAGGTAACTGAGGCACAGAGAAGGGAAGTGACTTGTTCAAGGTCATTCACACAGGATACAAGTGGTGGACCTGGATAAGAACCTATGATCTTCTGAATTCCAGGCCCTTTTTCTATTCACTACACAATGCTGTGAAATGGGTTTCTATAGCCGCTCGGGCACTAGACTAATGCACTAGACTGTGTAGTGAATAGAAAAAGGGCCTGGATTAGAGGAATGCTAATATTGATATTCGAAAACCAAACAGAAAGGAATGGGGAGGCAGAGAAGGCATAATAATGACAGTAGTAGTACAGATGAGAAAAATTGCAGTTGCTAGGAAATGGTGCAAACTTTGGATCAAGTTAAATCTAAGCAGGAAAGGTATAGAAGAAGATAGGAAAAACCAATAAGAAAATACTGTCAGAAACATAGGCTGTTGGGTTGGCAGCTTTCATTTCACCTACAGGCAGTTTCTTCCACCATATGGCTTCACCTTAACCCTGCCTGTCCTTTCTCATTGTTCCTTACCAATTTTCTTTTCAACCTTTCTTTGCCTGGAAGCCTAATGTAGATAGGCATCAGGGTCAGTGATATAGTAGTTGTCCCTCTGTATTCAAAGAAGTCACCACCGATGATGCAGTTCACCTATAAATGAGGGTGTTGCCGATAAGGTCAACTGGCAATCCACAGTACCGGCCATGTTGGATACACAAAAAGGTTGTCCCTTGTTGTGTTGTACTTCATATTTGTAGCACCTGGCTGTTTTCTCTGAGGTCAGTAATAGCCAATAAGAGAGGTCCCTATGCCTCAAAATCTCATTTCATTTCTGTTGATACTCAACATGTGGCCACAGAATGCCTTGCTTGGATCGGGTAAGAAAATAATGAGATGATCATTCTGACAACTTGCCTTCATCACCCTTTCCACAATAGCAGCAGTAGCAGTAAGTGAGAGCTTGTTTTTCATTGACAAAGCTTCTCATTGTCTCGCATATCCTGGACTATCCTGGCAGCTTTATTCCAAATAACCAGCAGGGGAAACAAAAAAGGAAAAGACTCTTCTCCCTCCCCACCTCCATTCCCCCTTTGATAGACCCCCCGGGTGTATACTACATAGAAGGGATGCTATATTCAAGTTTCTTTTTTGCTTTTATGAAGAAAGACTTTCTGTCTGCCCATATCCGCTCACACACCCTACTGGAGAGACCTGTTTAATTAAATCCTCCCTTACCAAAGAATCAAACGTACAGCCCTAAAGTGTGTGTGTGTATGTGTGTGTTTTACTATGGGAACGTCATTGCTTTATGTCTAGAATTCCATCAAAAAGATCATGTAAAGAAATGAGATCTTAGAAATGCCTACCTAAAATGGGTTTGTCCCATCCATTCTCTCTTTTATTAGCAGGTATTCTCTATTATCTAGGTCAGTTTGTATGGATGTTTTCAAAGAAGGTTACCAGGTGGCTTCCCTGATTCTGTATTCCATGTTAACTAAATCTGTAGTATCACGCTGTTTTGCTCTTGCAACTGCTACAAAACTATGACTAAAAAAGCAGAAAGAGGAGGTCAAAATCCAAACACTTTCCATCTGTATCGCCACGTGGGTGCTGATTCTCATTACTACATTGAATTCTTCCCATGGAAATTCCTATTTACCTTCTCTCCTGGAATTGAAAAGATGTACCCCATCTAAACTCAGTATCTTTTCAACCCAAAATTGCCATCAAAAGAATTTCTAGTTCTACAAATTTACTGGTGCCTCTGCTCAAAGTCTGCACCAGATTATATTTGTTCTTCAATTTCTGATGTTAAATGGTTTTACACAATATTACTATAGAATCCAGAGCAAATAATCTTATGAGAAATATTCTCAACTTCGATGTTCCTGTCTCGTTACACAAAATCAGCAGACTGTCTTAGCTCTTGCAAAGAGATTAAAGGCATCCCTACTGCTTTGCCTTTCAGGGTTTAAATAGGAGCTGCAACCAATAGGGGAATCCCACTGGAGTTTTCTATATCTTCTTCAGGGAAAGCAGAAAATAATACATAATAGAAAAATGGAAACTGTATTGCACAATATGGTGGCATGTGTGCATATATCTATATACACATCTGCACTCAGAAACACCCTGTGTTCCAGGTCCTAATTTTAGTTTAATCTATATTGTTATTGAAGGAAATTTTTAGTTGGTCCAGGGCTTCCCAGTTGAATGGTGGATAAACTCGGTTTTCTTCAGAATCATTATCTGTCTACAGCAATATCCCATCTCTGAGAAATGGTCCATGATCATTTGCAGGTCTACTCAGATATGTATCTCAAGAGCAGAGTCAACAGCTACAGTAATTCCTGCATGACTAGCACAATAACATCGCGATACACACAGTTGTGAGTTTCCTGAATCCAACTTCAGTAGCCCTCAAAGGATATTCGAGTGTGACGGTGACCTAGAAATTGTTTGAACAAGAGCAGAAAGAGTCGGACAAGGTATTTTTAAAATAGGCTCCTTGAGGACGGTCTTTTACTTTTTCTGTATTTGTTCCATACTCCTCTCCAAGTTCCTCGCACACCTCCCTGTATGGAAGAGATAAAATGTGAGCAGTAGGAAATACCTGATAATAATAATAGACTGTAGACTGTAAGCTTGTTGAGAGCATGGAATGTGTCTGCTATATTGTTGTGTTGTACTCTCCCAATCGCTTATTACAGTGCCCTGCACACAGTAAACACTCAATAAATATGATTGATTGGTAGACTACAAGCTCTCTCTGGACTGTAAGCTTGTCGTGAGCAGGGAATGCATTTGTTACATTGTTGTGTTATATTCTCCCAAGTGCTTAGTACAATGCCCTGCTACACAATAAGTGCTCAATAAATATGATTGGTTAATAATAGTAATAATAAAAATAATAATTATTGTGGTATTTGTTAAGCACTTACTATGAGCCAAACACTATCTGACCACTGGGATAGATCTAAGATCATCACGGCAGTGCCATCAGTGGCGAAGATTTCTACTGAGAAACCACTTAGGGTGGAAACTCTCAATAAATACGATTGATCGACTGATTGATTGAATGGCAGTCTTAGTGGGAATCCTGAAAATTGCTATCGAGGGTGAGAGGCCTTCAGTAGCCACTAATGTGGCTACCATGGGAAGCAGACTGGCCTAGTGGAAAGAGCATAGGCCTGGGAGTCAGGGGACCTGGGTTCTAATACTCCTGTGCCACCTGTCTACTGTATGACCTTGAGCAAGTCACTTAACTTCTCCCCCGCTTCAGTCCTTCAACTGTAAAATGGGAGTTCAATATCTGTCCTCCCTTTCCTTTCGATGGTGAGTCCCATGTGGGACAGGGACTATGTCTGACCTGATTATCTTTTATCTGCCCCAAGACCTAGTACCGTACTTGGCATACAGTAAGCTAGACTGTAAGATAATTGTGGGAAGGGAACGTGTTTATTTATTGAGTGCTTACTGTGTTCAGAGCACTGAACTAAGCGCTTTGAAGAGAACAATACAACACTACTGGTTACAGTGGGAACAGTTTTCTGTAGAGTAAACCAAAGAAACCATTATAGTTTGAATAACTTAAATCTGGGCAGGAAAGAGAGGATGTGTTATGGTTGGCAAAGAATGAAAAATTAAGGGTAAAAGTAAATATGAAGGTCTGGTGAAGTGCCGATAAACTATGAGTGAGAAAAGATTGTGATAATATAAAATAGACACATAAGAGAATCTGATTTTCAACTGCCAAGTAACCAAACACTTTTGGAAGTTATGAGTCAAGGAATTGGGTGACTCAAAGGCAGAGTCTTTAATGTATAAAGAGAGACGATATGATACTTTTAGAATCAGAACTCCGAATTTCAGTTAAAACTTGTTCTTGAGATGAGTAGTTTTTGGAAGAGAGGAAATGTGGAATTGTTTAGGCATATATCTGAGCCCGGTTAATAGATGATTCTGTTGAAGCAGCATGGCTCTGTCCATGGGTCTGGGTGTTAGAGGACTTGGGTTCTAATACTGGTTTCTTGTCTGCTCTGTGACCTTGACCAAGTCACTTAACTTCTCCGTTTCTCAGTTTCCTCATCTGTAAAATGGGGATCCAATACCTTTTATCCCTCCTACTTAGATTGTGAACTCCCTGTGGGACAGGGACTTTGTCCAACCTGATCAACTGGTATCTACCCCAGTGCTTAGAACAGTGCTTGGTCCATAGTAAGCACTTAAGAAATACCATTAGAAGAAAGAAAAAGGAAACAGTAATGGAAGAATATGAAAGAATACATCAGGGTTAAGGTAAAATTGTATATAAAGATATTTTAATGTAATTTTGATGTTCTTTGGACTGTTTTGAAAGGATTATTTTCGTAATAAGAAATCAAGAAAAAAATCTTCACTAGACTGCTCAGCATTCCTATTTTTATGAAAATGGGTACTAAAAATACCAGTAGAGAAAAGATGAGAAATAAGAGTGTACGCAGTGTTGGCTCCTAATAATTGCCCATAAATGTCAAATCAACTCACAGCATATATTTTGGCAAGATTCACTTATTATTCATTGCAATCTCACAGGAAACTTAAATTTTGTTGGTATAATGTCGCCTTATGAAAGGGCAGACCTACAAACCATTAACATTTGTGTTGAAAGAGGATCTTAAAAGGAATGATCTACAGAAAAGTCACCACTAAAGAAGCCTGTTTAACCACCTGAAAAAAGCAGACTAATTAAACTCTTTCCAAACAAGAATGTTGCTTTACCTGCGACATCATTCTATTCAGCAGCTGCACCTGGGTAGTAACTAGAGAGTTATCTGACTACGTATGTTCATTTCACATCCGTGAATTAAATCAGAAAAGGAAATGTACAGTGCTACCTTTGGGAAAATGCGATTTGTTGATTTTCCACCATCCCTAGAGGAATTTGTTTCCACAAAGTTAAAAATAGAAGTCAGAGAAAAGAAATGTGTTCCTGTATTCTCATATAGGAGAGCTACCCAATAGTGGCAATAAAACGGAAAACAGGTATTGATTTGGGTCACTGCCTGGATCGGCATAGGCTAAGTGAAAAGCAGAATCGTTTCAGGCAATTATTATTATTGTTATTACTAGTAATTACGTTTGTTCTTTGGCATAATACACCGTATTAAGGACTGAGACAAAGTGACAAGGGTATGGTGTCAGACAGATCTCTGAGCTAACAATCTGTAATGTGTGGAAGGTGGGGACACGGAAAAGAAATAACTCTCTGCAGCAAGCAACAGATCAATCTAGCAATGATATTTATTGAGCACTTTCTACATGCAGAGCACTATATTGAGCACTTGGGAGAGTACAAAGCAGTAGAGTTGGCAGAAGCGAGCAGCATGGTCTAGTGGAAAAAGCACAGGCCTGGGAGTCAGACATCCTAGATTCTAGCCCTGGCTTCCCCACTTGCCTGTTGTGTGACCTTGGACAAGTCACTTGAGTTTTCTGTGCTTCAGTTTCCTCCTCTGTAGAATATTATGGTATTTTTTATTATGACATTTATTAAGCACTTACTATGTCCCAGGAACTATACTAAGCACTGATGCACTGAGGGATTCAATACCTATTCTCCCTCCTACATACTGCGAGCTCCATGTGCGACAGGGACTCTGTCCAACCTGCTTAACTGGAGTCTGTTGCCGAACTGTACATTCCAAGCGCTTAGTACAGTGTTCTGCCTGAAAGTACGATTGAATGAATGAGTCTACCCCAGCACTTAGGGCTTAACACACAGTATGCTCTTATCAAATGAAGTGATAATAATAATAATAACAACATGATCTTTGCCTTCAAGGAGCGAGCTTACAGTCTAATGTGTGACAATAATACTTAAACTAGTATCACGTGACTAATAGGAACAAATAGATCTCAGGTGTCTCACCACTACTGACAGGCCCATCCTAGACCTAGTCAAACCTTCCTGCCATTCTAGTAGCCCTCTAACACTTGGGGTTTCTGCCTTGTCCGCTTCTGCAAGATGGCTCATTTCACTGGTGGTGGTGAGCAGAGAGAGGGGCAGAAGGAAACACTTTAGCAGTCAGAAACTCCAGTAGGCCGTGTGGCGAAACACAACTCCGGCAACACCGAAACCTGAGCCTGCTATGTGCATGGGAAGCAGAAGAATCCTGGAAATTGAGGGGAGGGGAACTAGTAAAGCCTGGCTTCTGACTCTTTCCCAAAAGATGGATGATTGAAATAATATTTTGGGGGGAGTGGGGAATTAGAATTCAATTTCCTCTGAATCAGTTCAAAAATCCTCAGTTGGCTAAGCTCGAAAGTCCTTGTCCCCATAAGCTCTCGGCTGAGGAGGGAAATTTCATTTAGGGAAATGAAAGGAGCAGGCAGAGTGAAATAGATCAAATTGCCATGCAAATGTGCCCCACAGAGTGTTTCCTGTCACCTTATCCACAATTATTCCTTGAGGATACACGGCGCAGTACTAAACAGTGCTGCCCCAGACCTGAACTCTGAGCCTTATCCTTCATGTTGTTTTTTGTTTTTGTGTTTTCATAGTTTCATTGTTACTTATGTGACTGCCACACCCCTCACACCCCTCATTCTTAAACTCTGAGACCCTTGAGGACCAAAAACAACTTGTCTGCTGTATGACCTTGGGCAAGTCACTTACCTCTCTGTGCCTCAGTTACCTCATCTGTAAAATGGGGATTAAGACTGTGAGCCCCATGTGGGACAACCTGATTACCTTGTAACTACTCCAGTGCTTAGAACAGTGCTTGGCAAATAGTAAGTGCTTAACAAAGATTATATTTATTAATATTATTGTTGTCTATTATCATCTATGTATTTTTCCTCAGCACTAACAATATTTTGCACAGTGTATAGGCTTAATAAATACTAGTACTACCACTCAAGCTTGGCTTACTCTTCCACACCACAACACTATAGATCAGCAGTCTATAGTGCCAAGACCAAGAGAGTGAGAGAGAGCCAGGCTATCCCACAGAATCTAGGAGACTTCCTCCTTTTTCTACCCTGGACCTCAGCTTCACCTTTAATAAAAACATATGTATTTTATGGTAAACAGGCCTTTCCAGGATGGATGAAGTAAATTCAACTTTTAAAATGCTCTGATTACATTTCTTTTAGACTGGATGGAAATCCTCTGAGGTGAAGGACAAAATCTGCCTTAACAGTCAAAAGCCATCTAAGGAGTCAGGTCCTCAAAATCAGGAGCCGCGAAGAGAAAGACGAGAAGAATTTACACTCTGAAATTAGTTGCCGCTTTTAAAAACAAACATATGTGTTTTTTTAATGGTATTTGTTAAGCACCTATAATGGGCAAGACATCGTACTAAGTGCTGAAGTAAGCACAAGCTAATCATGTTGGACATAGTCCCCGTCCCACATAGAGCTCAAAATCCTTTACAGATTAGGTAACTGAGACACAGAAAAGTCAAGTGATTTACCCAAGGCACAGGGATTAGAACGTAGATCCTTCTGACTCCCAGGCCCATGCTCTATCCACTAAGTCACGCTGCTCCTCAATATGTGAAGTATTTTAAGAAAAAGAACAGAAACCCAATGGTAACCTGAGGAAAGATACCACAAACCAAGCGAGAGCTTCTTGAAACCATTTAGGAAAAGCGATCCAAGGAAACCAAATCGCCACATAGAGCTCGTCAATTTTTCACCTCATGATCTTTTGGGCTTAATAAAAAATAAATGATTATGCTTATTAAAGAGCATGCATACATACCCCACACCCCCAAGGGACAGGGACTGTCTAATGCTCACCTATGTGGTTTTTGCCAACTCTTAGAACAGTGCTTTGTACACAGTAAGCACTTAATAGATACTATTGCTACTGTACTACATTTCTAGGTTTCTAAAAATGGAAAGCCCCTCTCAGGGTCACACCTGGAGAGTTTCCAGGACTCTACCAGTCTTGACTATGGGTGGGAGAGTCAATCAGAGGCAAATCCATTCCATTCCTAGCTTGGGCAGTGGCTAGCTAGTGGAAGTTAATCCGCTACAAGTCAAAACTCCTCTCTGCCAGGTAGCAGGGACATGGGAGTCCAGGGCAGGGCCTCAAGTTTACTGCGCTGAAGGAGGCAGTGGTAAACCTCTTCCGTATTTTTCCCGAGAAAACTCTATGGATACACTACCTGAACGATTGCAGATGAAGATGGGGCATTCTGGGAGAGATGTGTCCATGGAGCCGCTATGACATAAGACAAGACAAAAATGTAAATGACCGGAGATGTGGAGACAGGGCTAAAAGTAAATGAAAAGTCCATTCCTTGCTTTTTGTTCTGTTATATAATCAAGTTACATGTTGTTTCTAGAATATCTTAGCAAAAACCAAGGAACTGTCCTGAAATAAAGAGGAACAAATATGAAATGCAAGTCTTTAAGACTTATTTTAAAATACTTTCTCATTTCTCTAAGGGATGACTTGTTAGTGAATATTATTTGTTAATCCTATGTGCTTCTTCCCTGCTTTGTATACAATATAAATTAAATTAAATGTATCCTATAATTTTCTTAACATTGAAATAATTAAAATTTGATTTTGTGTAGCTTTAAGTAACATTCCTAGTTAATTCTTTTTTTGTATTTAATGCTATCATTAATTTTACAAGGCATTTTTGCTTAGTGGTTTTACTTTTCTGAAGCTCTAGTAAATGTGTCTGAGTGTTTTCATTTTTTAAAAAAATCTTTAATCCCATTGCCAGTGGTCTTATTCAGAATGTAAAACGATAAATAGATCTGTCTAAAACTGCTGCTGTACGAAATAGGGGAGTCCTGAATTGGCCAAAGTAGATGTAACGATGGATTTTACGGGACTCTAAATTTGTTTTAGTATGGGGAAATAGACTTCTTGTAGGTGAAGAACAATGGCTGAAATCCACAATATATTGTTGGGGGTTCAGACAGCTTTAAATATTGTCCCTTGTAAATCAAATTCTTTTTGAGTTAAAGATCTGCATATGAAGATCCCTGGACTACAGATCCTAGTATTTTAAACGGATGTCTGAGAGTACTTTTAATCCCTTGTGTTAGTTAACTAAACGTATTATAGTGAATGAACCTCTCCTGGGAAATGTGATATCCCTGCAGAGACTTTTTTCCCAGGCACAGATCCGCCCCCCACCCCATTTGACTGCCTCCTTAGACACATTGGTCGTGACCCAAGGTCAAAAAACTTAAAAGTTTAATGCAGTTAGTGTTCTAAAGAGAGAGGGGAGGGGGAAGGGAAGGCTAAGGAGAGTACTACAGCCTAAATGGCAAGAATGGATAAAACTTCAATCAGTCTTTCAATTACCCACCTGTGGAGGGCTGTTAGCAGTCAATTAAGGGATCTCCAGAGCTTTGGGGCTTGTCCTTGAACCTGCTCTTCGAGAGACCACGGTGAAAAGGGGTTTGTTTTGTTTTGTTTTTTTAAGAAAAACTTTCACTTAGGCAGGTGGTAACCTTGCTCTTGTTGAAACTCCTCCAAAGAGAGCATTATCTTGGGGTTAGCGCAACTTTTTAAACATTTACAAGAACAACGCTGTAAAGCCTGTTCTTTTTGGTAGTTTTACAAGGAGAAATGCACCTGGAACATCATGAACTTCAGCTGCTCAAAGTTTCATAGGACTCTTCACTTTGGTGCTTTCTATAATAATAATAATAATGTTGGTATTTGTTAAGCGCTTACTATGTGCAGAGCACTGTTCTAAGCGCCGGGGTAGATACAGGGTAATCAGGTTGTCCCACGTGAGGCTCACAGTTAATCCCCATTTTACAGATGAGGTAACTGAGGCACAGAGAAGTGAAGTGACTTGCCCACAGTCACACAGCTGACAGGTGGCAGAGCCGGGATTCAAACTCATGACCTCCGACTCCCAAGCCCGGGCTCTATGCAATTTAATTTCTGTGTAGAACTGATGTATTTAGCAAAAACTCACGATATTCCATAGGATGCACTTGTTTTATCTTGGTACAGAAATCCAGCATATTGTGCTCTTCCTGTATTGTTTCAGAGATTTATTTTATTCTCTCCAGGAACAATGCAAAAATAAGCCCAGAGATTTCTATTTCAGTTGATGTTTAACATTTAAGTGCATTTATTAGTTGTGTGAAGAGTGATAGATAACCTGTGAACCTTCATTTGGCTGTTTTTATAAATAGGTCTTTGTTTTTGTTTTTCATTTGCAACCTTTGTTCATTTACCTTAAATGATAGGAAGAATGTTATCACACTATTTGTGGCATTTGTTTAACACTTACTTTGTGTCCACACTACACCAAGAGCTGAGGTAGATACAAGATAATCAGGTCCCACATAGAGTTCACGGTCTATATAGGAGGGAGAAGAGTATTGAGTTCCCATTATGCAGATGAGAGAACTGAGACACAGAAAGATTAAATGACCTGCCCAGAGTTATACAGATCAGGTCAGTGGTGGAGCTGGGATTACAATATTACTCAGTTAAAGCTACTCCATTTCTACTCACCGCAGAGCACTTGTTTACAGATCAAATGATTTGGCATAGTGGTGGACAGGGGTCATCAGCTCAGTGTTCAGTCATTAGACATGGGTGAGGTTTTGAAAAGACTATGCTACCACCGAGATGGAGAAACAGCATAGCCTAGTGGGTAGAGCACAAGCCTGGGAGTCAGAAGAACCTGGGTTCTAATTCCGCTCTGCCACTTTTATGCTGTGTGACCTTAGGCAAGTCTCTTAACTTCTCTGGGCCTCAGTTACCTCATCTTCAAAACGGGGATTAAGACTGGGAGTCCCATGTGGGACAGGGACTATGTCCAACCCGATTAGCTTGTATCTACCCCAGTGATAAGTACAGTGCCTGGCACATAGTAATTTCATAACGAACACATAAAAAGACATACTGCTGATTGACCAGGATGTAGTTTGGTCATCTAACCGTATGAACTACAGTTTTCAATATCAAGCAGAACCACCTTACCACTGGCTTTAAGACTCTCCATCAGCTTTCTCTGTTTTACATATCAGCTCACCCACTACTCACCAGTTTAGAATTTACTCTTCTCCCAAACTCAGTTTCTCTCTATACTTTGCTTGCAAATTTCCTGCCTCAATCATCCTTCTCACACTATTCCATCTCTGCAACTCTGTCCTTCAATTCTGCCAGACCACATCTCTCCCTATCTTCAAAACCCTTCTAAAATCCCATCTCTTTTCAAGCAGCTCCTCCGATCAATTCCCAGTATCCAAGAAATACCCTTAGCATTTGCATTAATCTTTTATGCACATTTGATAGTCAATTACTTATTCAGTCATTTTTTGCTCACATAATATCCTTCCTGTTATATCCTTAATGATAATAATAAGCAGACGAGTGGAAGAACCGGGATTAGAACTCATGATCTTCTGACTCCCGGGCTCCTACTCTATCCACTACACCGTGTTTGTTCTTTCTGCTGCTCCCACTGGAAGCAGTGTGGGCTAGTGGAAAGAGCATGGGCCTGGGAATCAGAAGGTAGAGTTCTAATCCCGGCTCTGCCACTTTTCTGCAAGGTTATCTTGGGCAGGCCACTTCACTTCTCTGGGCCTCATTTTCCTCATCTGCAAAGTGGGCATTCAATACCTGTTCTCCCTCCTACTTAGACTGTGAGCCCCATGTGGGGCCCGATTGTCTCGTATCTGCCTCAGCACACAGTTCGGTGCTTGGCACATAAAAAGTGCTTAACAAATACCATCATCATTATTATTTGTTAATAGTTTATGTTTGCCAGTTTCCCCTACCCCTTAGGGCAACAAACATGTTTTTTGTTTCTGGTGTACTTTTCAAAATAATACTACTAATAATTGTGGTATTAAGCACTGTACTAAGCACTGATGTGGACATGATATTTACAGATGGGACTGGGACCTGTCCCACTTGGGAATTTCATCTCCTTTTTGCAGATGAGAAAACAGGCATTGAGAGATTAAGTGATTTACTCAAGTTCACACTGCAGGCAAGTAATAGAGGCAGGATTAGAATCCTGGTCTATTAACTTCTACTCCTATATTCTTTCCACTTCGCTACACTGCTTTGAATTTAGCATTTTCAGTTCTGTCTATGAATCATGTCTACTAATTCCACCATGCCCTTCCAAGCACTTAGTACAGTGCTCTGCACCTATTAGGGCTCAGTCAATATTAATGATTGGTTGTCAATGCATGTTTCCACTCTGCTTTGGATAGATAGAATATTTTTAGGTAATTAATAAATGTTGGCTACTGCTCGTTGTATGATTAAAGGCATAGGAATGGAATGGGTGGATACAACCGCTTGAGTTTTCCTTAATGCAAGATTTTGTAAGAATGCAAACCTTAGTCTAAGGAAAACTGGTGTAGAGGGCTTGACACACTGTAAAATGCTCAATACTTTTGATTGAAAATATTCATTGATGAATAAAGGGGTAGGACTGATTTCTTCCTGGGATTTCCCAAATAATAATTTTAAAAAATGCCAGGCTGCTGCTATTGTGGTATTGTCTTTGTACTATCTGTGGAGAAGGTAATTCCCTTGGAATGCCATTGAGTATAATTAAGTGACAAAGCACGCTTCATTTTTGTCATCATCCATTGGACCGCTACTAAAACCGAGAATGTGTATTTCTGATGGCAGCCATTAAATGATTCCTTTTATTTAGGTTTCTGTAACTTTCCTCAATGTAAGGTCATTACATTCTCTACCCTCATTATCACTTCCATTACCAACCACACGGTGCTGAGGCTTATCTATGGGTGGCAGATGTTATCACCATATGTCATCTGATCAATTTTCTATTCAAGGGTAATGCGATGTTTGGGGGTGAGCCAGATTCCACTCTTAGTAGAGTCTGCCTCTGTAATCTTTACCACTCAGTAAAAACATCAGTCCTTTCAACTTCCTGGCGCTAATGTCGGACCAAGACAACCGCAGCGATGCTAGGGTAGTTTTGCACATCTTAGTGTTCGTTGGTCTCTCTCAGCCACTGTCAGTACAAAAAAAAAAAAGATTTCCACTAAAGAGTTGGCCGTTATTATTTCAATATTGCTTATTGTCACCTCAGAGTATTCTTGACTCAGATCTTGTCAGGCCACATAGAACAAGGTGATATTTCAGAATCATACACTTGAGGACATTTCTGTTCTTTCCTTTAGGGATGTATTCTGAGCTTTGTGTGAAGCTTGTGTTCTTGGTTTTTAATATCCTAGATTGATATATTCGATTAATCTAAGGGAGACCAAGAACATTTTCCATTTTTCAATTTAGAGTTACATTTTTGTACCTCTAAAATGTTACTCATCAAGTTTGCTTCAACAGCAGAAAGTCTTGTCAAGTTTTAGAGTTAAATATTTGTGGAATATTCGGACAGTTGTTTTAATAATAATAATAATAATTGTGGTATGTGTTCAGTGCTTATTATGTGCCAGTCACTTTACTAAGCACTGGAGTGGTTACAAGCAAATTGGGTTGTACACAGTCCCTGTCCTACATGGGGTGCTCAGTCACAATCCCCATTTTACTGATGTGGGAACTGAGTTCAGAGAAGTGAAATGACTTGCCCAAGGACACACAGCAGACACGTGGTGGAAGCGCAATTAGAATCCAAGACCTTCTGACTCCCAGGCCGGTGCTCTATTATACTACATCCTGCTGCTTAGGTTTTCTCAACCAGGGGAATGAAATCAGTGAGGAGCGCTAGAAGTCACTGGGTGGGACAACCTAACCTAGTATCATCATGTTCTCATTTTCTCCTTCCCTAGTCTCCTTTTCTCTTTTTGTTTATTCCTCTTCAGCGCCACTCCCCTCTCTTTCTGACATCTCTCTTTCCCAACACCAATCCTTTCTCCTTCCACCTCTTATCTCCCCTTCTCTTCAGGGCCAACAGAATTTTTTTTATCCAACCCACAATTTCTTATTTACTTCAGCATTTTACCAGTGTTGCAGTTATGCTACATGTGAGCATCAGCAGTCTAAAGAAACAAAATACTAGGGCTTTAGACCATATTCTTATTAAAACTATTTAAGTTGCTCAGCCTGAATTCTTTCAGGCAGATCTAATTTACCTGGCTGTCTTCCTGTGACCTAACAAGATGCGCCTCTCTCGGTCAGAGTTCATTTTCTGTATTTTTAAATGTTCGAATGGTTTTGGGTTTAGCTTGGTATTTATTTGACTAAATGTTGGTGTTTTTTAAACAAGTGTGGCAGTCACATGACCCGAGGCAACAAATTAGCTATTTGTGTTTATCTTTAATTGGTCGATTTCATTATTTATGAACATGGAATCAAGCCTACATTCCAAAAATATGCTAATACTAATGTCTAAAGGCAACGACACGAAAAATGTCATTCCATCTTTGCACTGCTCAATCTGAATGTTCTGATCACATTAAAAAATACGATGGAGCTTAGTTTGGTTCTAACATGTATCTAAAATGGAACTTTGCCAAGTGGGACTGCATAATGCAAATGGTAAGAACCGTCTATTTTGAAACTTTGAAATCATTTCACATCACTTCTATTTCTATGCAGAAAGAATACATTCGGTTTTGCAAAGCATTTGGTCTTATGATCAGCTTAATCCAAGTATACAATAAGTCCCCAGAATTCATGCTGAGAAAAACAGAACAAATTGAGTGTTTTACTTATTTTCAGTTCTGGGTGTGCTCTGGCTTTGTTTCATTTGAGGTGAGGGGGAGCTGAAGGATGTGAGCTCCATGTGGGACAGGACTGTGTCCAACTTGATTTCCTTCAGTTTACCCCAGCGCTTAGAACAGTGTCTGGCACAAAGTAAGCGCTTAACAAATATCATTATTATTATTATTCTTATTACATACAGTAAAATTGCCACATTTGATTAACTTCACCAGTGGGTCCTTTTAATTCTGAATGGTCAGGGGTGCTCCCTTTATCCACCACCCCACCCCAGCCTCACAGAACTCATGTACATATTTGTAATTTATTTGTTTCTATTTTTAATAATTATTGTGTTAAATGCTTACTGTGTGGCAGGCACTGTACTAAGCGCTGGGGGAAGATACAAGGGGATCGAATTGAACCCAGTCCCTCGCCCATGTAAAATCCCCATTTTACAGATGAGGTCACTGAGGCACAGAGAAGTAAAGTGACTTGCCCAAGGTCACCCAGCAGACAAGTGGTGGAGACGGGGTTAACGTCTCTCTCCCCCTCTGGGTTATAATAATAAGGTCGGTATTTTCGTTAAGCGCTTACTATGTGCAGAGCACTGTTCTAAGCGCTGGGGTAGATAACAGGGTATTCAGGTTGTCCCACGTGAGGCTCACAGTTAATCCCCATTTTACAGATGAGGTAACCGAGGCACAGAGAAGTGAAGTGACTTGCCCACAGTCACACAGCTGACGAACGGCAGAGCTGGGATTATAAACTCGTTTTGGGCAGGGGATTTGTTGCTCCAGGGTCATCTCCCAAGCGCTTAATACAGTGCTTTGCACACAGTAAGCGCTCAGTGAATCCGATTGAATGGATGCAGATCTCTCTAATTAGTCTGGGGCCTGTGGGAAATGGGATTTTTTCCCTGGTTTTCGGTTTCTCCTCTGCTTTCGTCTCATTCTTTGTTTTTATCCCCCCTGTTTGTTTGGGTTTTTTTCTCCCTGTGCCAGAGGCGCACGGATTTGTCCGGGAACTGAAGCGGAGGTGGGAGGGGAGCACGAGGATGGCGAGTGGCCCCCTTTGTTATTGGCCGGCCGGGAGGGAGGAAGGTACCCGAGCAGCAGGAGGAGGGGGATTATTAGGAGGAGGAGGATTAGCAAGAGGAGGAGGATTATTAGGAGGAGGAGGAGGAGGAGGAGCATTATTAGGAGGAGGAGCAAGAGGAGAAGGATTATTAGAAGGAGGAGAAGCAAGAGGAGGAGGATTATTAGAAGGAGGAGAAGCAAGAGGAGGAGGATTATTAGGAGGAGCAACAGCAGGAGGAGGAGGGAAGATTATTAGAAGGAGGAGCAGGAGAAGGAGGAGGAGCAAGAGGAGAAGCATTATTAGAAGCAGCAGCAGGAGGAGGAGCAAGAGGAGGAGGATTATTAGAAGGGGCAGGAGAAGGAGGAGGATTATTAGAAGCAGCAGCAGGAGGAGGAACGAGAGGAGGAGGATTATTAGGAGGAGCAACAGGAGGAGGAGCACGAGGAGGAGGAGGAGGGCCTAGGGAGGAGTAAACGCTCCTGTCGGCGCTGACCAGGCTCAACTAGAGCAGCCCGATTTTCGCAGGTAAAACGGGGAAAACATTAAAAAAAAAAAATCCTTCTCTGGACAGGCTTTCCGCTTCGCAATCGAGCCCCATTTCCAAAGGCGAAAGCCACCCCGCCGACCTTTGCGAAATCCGCCCTGCGTTAGGGACCTCGGCTCCGAGCGAAGCCGATGGGTGCAGCCGCCCGGCCGCTGCGAGGGGCCAACTTTTTAAGCCGATGACCCCCGCCCACAACCCATTTTGGGGGGGTGGTGGGGATTGCTTGGGGATCCCTCCAGAGGAAGCCCGAGGCCCAGAGGTAGCCGGCCCACAGGGGGAAATCCCCATCCCTGCCAAGGGTTTGGAGAGAATGGACTGAGCCCATTGTAAGGGACTCGTGGTGGGATGGGCCCATGAATTGGGGCGGGGGAGGTGGTTTTCGCCGGTTGGAGGGGTGGGAATTGGGGGAATGATGTTTCTGGGGAGCCGTTTACTGTGTGCGACTGTTTTGACTCTGTGTGTGTGTGTGTGTCTGTGTGTTTTGTGTTTTGGGGGTCGGTGGCATCGAACAGCTGCAGCCGCTTCCTAATTGTCTCTCGTGCTGGGCAACAGGCAGGTGCGTTCGCCTCTCAAATGCTTCCCAAGTCTTTTGAGGATCCAGTATTGTGTTTTTCTTTTAAACCCCGTTTTAACTGATCTACTTCGTCGGCTATCATCATCATCATAATAATAATAATGTTGGTATTTGTTAAGCGCTTGCTATGTGCCGAGCACTGTTCTAAGCGCTGGGGTAGACACAGGGGAATCAGGTTGTCCCACGTGGGGCTCACAGTCTTAATCCCCATTTTACAGATGAGGGAACTGAGGCACCGAGAAGTTAAGTGACTTGCCCAAAGTCACACAGCTGACAAGTGGTAGAGCCGGGGTTCGAACCCATGACCTCTGACTCCAAAGCCCGTGCTCTTTCCAGTGAGCCATGCTGCTTCTCATCAATAAAGGGGAAATTAGCCAGTGCTACAAAGTAGAGAGATATACACACACACACACACACATATGTACATGTCAGCTGTGTGACCTTGGGAAAGTCACTTAACTTCTCTGTGCCTCAATTACCTCATCTGTAAAATAGGGATGAAGATTGAGAGCCCTACATGGGACAACGTGATTACCTCGTATCTACCCCAGCGCTTAGAACAGTGCTTGGCACATAGTAAACGCTTAGCAAATACCAACATTATTATATGTTTGTGTGTGTGTGTGTGTGTATATATATATATATATATACATATATATATATATATATATGTGGGTTTGTGTGTGTATACCCATCCTTTGCGGGTGATGTCTGCAAGCTAATACCGCCCTAAAAATCAGATTCAAGGTTTACCATAGTTAATTGAATGAGAACAGGCTAGGATGCGCTCTCTCAATATTTATATCGTTCTAGATGCAGCTGATAATCCATAGAGGTAGTTGCATGAAAAAGACTGGTTTCAAAATGTAAACCTGCTAAATGGGCCTTCTTTGATTTTTACTGAAGAGTACCAAATACACGTTAATACAGCCCACATACATCTCTTAGGAAAACCCATTTTTTTTTCCCTTTGAAAGGGCTTAGTAGCTTCATTTGTCCGCTTTTTATATTTTAAAATGAATTCCTTTCGGGACTGATTAAAAATCCCTGTCATTAAATCTAAGTTACAGACGGTAATAAGGTGGAAGTAAACTTAAACCAAATTTCAATTACATCAACTTTTTTTTTGCATTCATTAATTAAACCAATGAAAGAGAGGCTAAGGCAAAATAGGGAAAAAAGTACTAAGTGGGAGACAGTTCTTAATTTATTAGGCATTCTTAAAAGTAATTTTTACACACTAAATTAAAACTTGTATAAAGTGATACCTATTGATCTGGTAGGATAAAATATCTTAATCTTGTTTCCAAATCATTTAAATACCTCGATTTTTGCAGCTCTTCCAATTACGGTTTCCTGGAGATTGAATATGAAATATGCTTCTTGAAATCATAAAAATACTAGTGCCCGGGTCACAGTTCAGTGGTACGTAAGTACAGCTTGACTACTTATAAAGATCGATTCTTAAAATATTCTTTATCCATATAGTTACAGCTTTTAGAATTAAGTCCTGACAACGGCTACCTCCAGGGATGAAGGGGAGTTGATGAAAATTAGAGAGCGGAGTTCCACATGTTTTTAAATTATTCCGTATCCTTGGAAACGGACCGCTGCAGTTGCATCTTGCATTCTTCGCCTAAAAATATCTTCCTTTTAATAATTGCTATGGGAAAGATAGTGAATAAAAGTAGGCTATATTATTAGTTTTTATTATTTCCTTAATGGTTTATATATTTCAGGGTGGACTGCAGATCTGCCCATTTTCTTGCAGCATACTCCGTTTCTGGTTGATCAGTGCAAACCTGGTGGAAATGTGAAATGTGTGATAGCTCTTATGGTAGCCTATTGGGAGAAGAAATAGAGAATGTATTCATATGCACTGGGGAAAAGGTTGGAGGGAGGATCATCCTCGATTAGGTTCCTGGCCAGAAGAAGGCTGAAATGTGGATGAGTGGAAGAGGTACGTGACATCTCTTTGAAGAGTAAACTACCATCTTCCATTTTTTGGGGGGGGGGGAGGGATTAAATGCTTGGAAGATATTAAGGGAAGCTTTTTAATGGGAGCCTACCATTTATTTTCAGTTTAAAATTACCTTTGGGCAAATGTTTGGGAAGATGTATTTTTCAACCCTGATCCTGTTCCAAAGTAGTTGAAATTTTGTCTGAATCCGGTCATTGCTAATTAATTTTCATTAATAGAAAAGCATTTCTTTGCTTTTGCAAGCTCCTTGATATCAAATCAAATATTGTGTGTGTGTTCTGCCATAGGATATCATTGAATTTCATCATTGTACTGAGATTAAGTTGGAATCACAAATATAAGAAGGAATATATTTTCAAATGCATTGAAAAATTGTGTTTTTATTTTGTAAAAATCACAAGTTATGATTATTTTAGTCGATACTATTAAACTACATTTCATCATATTTTCATTATTTTTGAGAACTGTTGTCCAAAAAAGCTGTCTTCCCCTAAACTAGGTGATGAAGAAAGTGACAGTTTTTCCATTGAACTTGACCTTACTCTGACAACTAGCATCCTAAATATCTTTTCCCACTTCTTGAAAATACAATCCATAAACTCTTTCAGTTTGGTGATTTGATACACAAAAACGAATCCTTTATTTTCATAGTATCACGGCTTATTAGCGATACTACCACTAAATAATTACATGAATTACATATGTAACTTAGAGATTTTGTCAAATAATCAATGATATTTATGGAGCACTCAATTTGTGCAGAGTGCCATACTAAATGCTTGGGAACATAGGATATAATAGAGTTGGTAGACTCAATCCCTGCCCACAAGGAGTTGAGAGTCTATGGGGGAAGACAGACATTAAATTACAAATAGGAGTTCAATATATTCATTTTGTTTATCAATATAGCATCTTTAAAATTTTTGAAGTTATGAAATCTCAGTTTTAATGTAATGAACGTGGGCAAATAGTTTGGTAACTTATACCTTAAGAGAATATTAAAGGGGAGACACACAGTGAAGTGAATGGATTATGTCCATAATCCAGATAGGTTTAATATGAGGTCTACTGGCAGTGTGCTACCTGTCTTGGGCATTTTCAAATTCCTGGAAGTAATTATTTGAAGAGTAATAGCTCTAAAAGGCAGACAACTTAAAAGTAGTCTTTCACCACTGTGTAATTACTGCTTTATGCTTCTTTGTTAATACTAGCTTATCAGGTTTGTAGGTGAGCTTTAGGTGGCCCTGTTCACTGTCACAAGATGCATGTAGGAAAAATGAAAGATTTAATTCTGTTCTGTATAGCATCATGAGGTCACTACTTCTGTGCCCGTTTGTCATGCTACCTGTCCTTTGTTGGAAATGGTGGGAAGTGATGAGTTCTAGAATGATAGGTGACTTTTGTGTTTCTTGGGGAAATGCCTTGGACGTGACATTGGGAATGGCTAGTTATGTGACCGAAGGGCGGTTTTGTCAGACTTCTCCATGTGTAACTGCTTGAGTAACTCTCAATGGAATTAGGGAGTAACAGGGGAGTTAAATACATATTTCAAGTCAGGGAAAGATGGTCAGCCCTAGTGAGACTTATGAGCCAGTGGTGTTCAAGGTCCTGATGATCTTATTGATCCTGGCTTGTAATACTTGGGAAGGGCTCTAACATTACTAGAAACCCCAACGCTGTTTTTTGTGAGATCTAGTTAATATCCTCTCAAGTCACATGGTCAGAGCTGAAAAGAGTTGATATTCAGCAGAGTTTCCTTTCTAAAGGGGCTGTAGAATTATGATTGGCGCAAACAATTAAATGTGCAGTTTGCAAGGTGAGAGCATGGTGGTGAGGAAACACCATCAATAAAAGGAGAACAAAGGAATGCCCTTCCATTCTTCTCAATCTACCATTCAATCAGTCGGTCAATCTGTGGAAGCAGCGTGGGTTAATGGGAAAAGCACAGGCCTGAGAGTCACAGGACCTGGATTTTAATACTGGCTTCACTTTCTGCCAGCCGAATGCCCTTGGACAAGTCACCTAACTTCTTGGTGCTTCATTTTTTTCATTGGTAAAATAGGGATAAATGATATTTTCTCCCTTACTCCTAAATGGTCAGGCCCATGTGGGACAGGGAGTGTGGCTGACCTGACTCTCTTCTATTGACTTCAGTGCTTATACAGTGCTTTACACCTGTCAACCAATTAATGGTATTTGAGTGCTTACTATGTGCAGAGCACTGTACTAAGCACTTGGGAAAGTACAATACAACAGAATTAGGCATGTTCCCTGCCCCCCAATGACCTTACATAGTAAGTGCTTAACAAATATTCTAATTTATTTTACAATCTTAGAAACTTTAAAGAGCTGACAGTGTCATTGGGAAAACACCATTATTTTGTCACACTGAATTTACTGTTATAGTCAAACTGATGACTGATAATGAATGAGCTCTTTAGTAAGAGATGACTTCCAAACCAGAAAAATATTTTCCGGTGGCCCAATTTTTCAATTTTAGCCAATAACAATGCCACATTTATTGTTACTTACTGACTACTAAAGTATATGATATAGTTACTAAATATTTCTTTAATATGGGAAACATGCTTGTTTCCTAACTTTAGAAAGTTGTCAGTGAAACAGTTTTGTAATTTCATCAGCATTATCATTTATTTACAGAGTGCTATATGGTCATTTTTGTTAGTTATTTCTGACCCAGCCTGGTGAAGTAATTACACTATTACTGCCTGTTTTTTGTCAATGATCTTATTCCGATTATGTCTCAAAAAGTCTGTGTCCATGGTACCAGTGATGCCTGAAGAACGGAGCTGGAGAAATAGAGGTGGTCTTTCTGGGACCCCTCATGACCTAGTTCTAAAGAAATCCTGGAAATACCGTTAGTGTAAATGGTATGGTGAGTGGACAGATTGTACTCCAGGTGTCTGGGTTTCAGTGTCATCCTTGGAAGGGGCCCATCAAGGGGAGTTCCTTCGGGAATGGTTCCAGGTCGTTTCATTAGCGATTATGATAATGAAATGGAGAGTGTGCTCATTAAATTTGCTGGTGACACCACGTTGTTTAGGATGTCTGGTTCTCTGTTGCTAGATTTAAAACTCAAATCACCTTGACAAGTCGAAGTAGAATGATGAAAGCAGGGTAAATTTTAATAGGGAAAAGTCTAGGGTAAATTACCCGAAGAACAATAATAATGATATTTATTAAGGACTGACTTTGTGCTAAGTAATGGGGTAGTTAAGAGATAGATCAAATGGTCTCTGCCCCTTAAGAGGCTCAAATCCACATTTTATAAATTAAGGAATGAAGTCACAGTGAGGTTAAGTGAGCATGGCCTAGCAGAGAGTGCACGCGCCTGGGGGTCGAGAGGACCTGGTTTGTAATCCTGGTTCTGCCGTTTGTCTGCTGTGTGACCTTAGGTAAGTCACTTCTGTGCCTCAGTTCCCTCATTCTGTAAAATGGGGAACGAGACTGTGAGCTCTGTGTGAGACAGGAACTGTGTCCAACCCAATTATCTTGTATCTTAGAATTCTGCCTGGCATGTAATCAGCGCTTAAATGCCACGGTTACTATTAATTGCCCAAGGTCAAACACAGTAGGCCAGTAGCAGAACTGGAATTAGATGTTCTGATTCCCAAGATCCATGCTCTTTCCAACAGATCATACTGAGGAAGGGTGAATTTTACCTGAGTGGGACAGGAAGAGATAAGACTATTGTAGTTTCAAAGACATAAACTAGGTCGTAATTCATTGAAATGCAGCATGGGGTCTTCTGAGGTCACTTCTCGGGCTCAATAATGTGGAGGGCTTTATTAGAGTACCGTACCAAGAACATCATAAATGTGATTGCGGCACTGGGCCATCCAGCCCTCTATTAGAGATTTCTGGTTGGGAGAATGGCATCATTTGCAACTGTGCTGGTGAGGGAAGACAGTGAGCCCGACGTTTGGTGGGGATTGTCTCTATCTGTTGCCGAATTATACTTTCCAAGCGTTTAGTATAGTGCTCTGCACACAGTGAGAGCTCAATAAATGATTGGATGAATGAATGAGGGACTCAAGAAGGTCCAGGACTACCATTGAAGAGCGGGCACTCTCACCTCATCATTCCACTGAAAGGGCAGCGAGCCAGAAAGGAGAAGGTCCAAGACTGGAAGTGGTAGAGAGATGAGTGCAAAGACTCAAGGAAGAGCAACAGAGGCTTGCAGAAAGGGGTGCTCTCCCTCTTCCTTGTGACGAGGGTGTGCAGTCCGTCTGCATGACGTTGGAGTCGAGCTAGATTTAGCTGCACTTGAGGGATCGAATCCTTAACCTGAGGCACCTAGAAGAGCAGAGTTCATTCCTCTTATGGTGGAAAGATCATGGGCTTAGGAGTCAGAGATGATGTGTTCTAATCCCAGCTCCACCACATGTCAGCTGTGTGACTTTGGGCAAATCACTTGACTTCTCTGTGCCTCTTACCTCATCTGTAAAATGGGGATTAAGACTGTGAGCCCCATGTGGGGACAACCTGTTAACCTGGTATCTGCCCCACTGCTAAGAACAGAGTTTCATAGATAGTAAGCGCTTAACAAATACCACCATTATTTTATTACTATATTTTTGACTGGGAAAAGCCTTCACCTATTCAGTCTAAGGGAATTGGTTTTATTTCACTTGGAAAGGAGAAGCTGAGGGAGGACTTGAGTCTTTAGAGAAGAGTGATGAGCAGCTGGTTTTTACTTCTGCTAGGAAAAGGACAAGAGAAGGCATTTAAATGTTAGTGAGAGATTCGTTTAGACATTAAAATAAAACTGAGTCACTAGAGGTAGACAGTGATTATCAAGGCAGATGGTATAGTCTTCTATAGAGATCTTTAAGAAGTGGCAGCTACTGTATCTTTCTGTGTTGATTTTCCTTTGTGGGGAAGAACTAAACGATCTTTTATCATCAAAATAGTCCCACTTCTATGATTCTAAAATTAGAACCCAACTAAGCCCTCTTAATGCTACCTGCATTGTCATTGACTGCTTCTTTGATATTTTCAGTCACGACTTCATTCTTGTAAGGGAGATAATGTAAGACAAGGACTGGGCTATATGGAGTCAAATCAATCAATCAGTGGTATTTATGGCACCTTGCATTTATGAATTTTCCTGTATGCAGAGCACTTTACTAGGCATTGATGAGAGAAAGTAGTAATAATAATGTTGGTATTTGTTAAGCACTTACTATGTGCAGAGCACTGTTCTAGCAGCTGGGGTAGATACAGGGTAATCAGATCATCCCTCATGAGGCTCACAGTCTTAATCCCCATTTTACAGTTGAGGTAACTGAGGCACAGAGAAGGGAAGTGACTTGCCCACAGTCACACAGCTGACAAGCGGCAGAGCTGGGATTCGAACCCGTAACCTCTGACTCCCAAGCCCGGACTCTTTCCACTGAGCCACGCTGCTTCCCGTACAATGGAGTTAGTTTACATGATCCCTTCAAATGTTTTTATTAAGAGCTGACTGTGTGCAGAACACTGTACATCAGGTACTGAGCGCTTGGGAGAATACAATATAATATAATGCAATATAACATTCCTGCCCACAATGAGCTCAGAGTCTAGAAGGGGAGACAGGACTAGGTAGCCATTTTAAGATGCTCAGTGGTATGAGAAGGATTTGAACAGCAGCAGGCAGCCCTGCCCACAGGGAGTTTATAGTCTAGAGGCGGAGACAGGATTAGGTAACCTCAGCCATTTAAAGCGCTCGGTGGTATAAAAGGATTTAAACAGCAGCAACCAATCGTCCGGTACATATGGTTCTATATCCACTGGGGTAGAGTCAGGCTACGTTTCTTCCTTTTCACTAGGAGTGGCTCTCACTGAATGAACCACTTATTGGTGGGTGAGAAAACAGGTAAGAATTCTGCTTACTTCTGGTCTTTCCTGCAGACCCTAACCAGTGTCACTTGCAGAGTGTGACTAGGTTTTAAAGAGCGTTAGTTTAATTTTCACCCGACTCGGCAATGTATGAACTTTGAAAGGCATCGTATAGGATGATGTATATTCTTGGTTAAACCATCTGTAAGTACCTTCCCAGTTCCATAGGGGGTCTTTCAGGGATGCAGTTGAGTTTGGCTGACAAGCTTACAGCCTTGTTGAAATGCAAGGGAATCTTTAGACAAAAATAACCCACATTTAGTGTCTCTCTTTGAAGAGGCCCTAGACTATTATGGAGGAGCCAGAGAAGGATTTCCAGGTCAGATATGTGAAAAGTGTCAGAACCCAAATTACAGAAACACGAGCCTGCTGTGCCCTCCCTCCTGTTGAATTACTGTTTTCTTTTTAAGAGTGTAAATGCTTTTTTATTTTGTATCTGAGGTCTTCATGTTAAACTGCACTGTGAAGCCATTTAAATTGTAGATCTGTAGATTCTTTTAAAGTTACCAGGGGAACAGACCTTGAGATTGGAAATAAAGCATGTGAGGTTAAACTGCAGGTATGCTCTGTAAAGGTGGAAGAGATATGGTTGAAATAATAGTGATATTTAAGTGCTTACTGTGTGTCAAGTACTGTGCTACGCACTGAGATATAGATAACCTATAAACAGATCAGACACAGTCCCTGACCCACAAAGGACTCAGGTGTAAGGGGAGGAGAGGAATGGGTGGGTATTTTATCCCCATTTTTCACAGAGGAAGAAGGTTCAGGGTTAAGAGAGAGACTTTTAGTTCTAGTTAGAATTTTTTCCCAACAGACCTTGGATAACAGGCCACGAGAAGCAGTGTGGCGCAGTGGAAAGAGCACGGGCTTTGGAGTCAGGGCTCATGAGTTCGAATCCCAGCTCTGCCACTTGTCAGCTGTGTGACTGTGGGCAAGTCACTTAACTTCTCTGTGCCTAAATTCCCTCATCTGTAAAATGGGGATTAAGATTGTGAGCCCCACGTGGGACAACCTGATTCCCCTCTGTTTACCCCAGCGCTTAGAACAGTGCTCTGCACATAGTAAGCACTTAACAAATACCAACATTATTATTATTATTAAACCACCGAGCTTCTCTGGATGAGCAATTAATCCCCTTCTCTGTATGACCTCTTAACTGCTCCTAGGTTTTCCATTATTTTATCTTGTTGCAATCATTTCCCAACACGATATAACAAAATTAAAGACATTTCAGAACCAGTAATTTCCCATTTCTGTGCTTCAGCATAACTTCGTTTTTATGGTATTTGTTAAATGCTTACTATGTGCTACACGCTGTTCAAAATCAGGTTGGGACTCAATCTTAATCCCCATTTTACAGGGGAGGTAACGGAGGCCCAGAGAAGTTAAGTGACAGGCCCAAGGTCACACAGCAGACAAGTGGCGGAGCAGGGGTTAGAACCCAGGTCCTTTGGACTCTCAGGTCCATTTCTCACCTTTTTTTACCTCCCTTGCTAATTGAGCAGCAGTTGGGTGAAAATAGGTTACAAATTGTGGTTTTTGCATTTGATAGTTGATTATTCAGTTTGGCATATATGTATGCATTGCTTAGAACCTTAACCTAAGTGCTGTCCTTTAGCGGCTTGCTCTTTGAACCTACCTTGTGAAAGTTTTATTATTTTGTCACTTCTCAAGAGGCAGTGAAGTAGGGTCACTAGTGATATTTCCATTTTACAGATGAGGAAACTGATCTGCCAAAAAAAGCAGTCGTCTTGCCTGGGTTCTCACTTTCCTCTCCTGAATCCCAAGATTGTGAGCGTGGTATACACTTCCCCATTTTTTAAATATTTTATTTCAGTTGAATTCTTTCAAAGACCATATTTAATGAATTTTTGAGAGTGATCAGAGTTATTTTCATCATTTTAAAGAGGGCTTTTGTGGAAAGGGCAAGCTTAATGGAAGACAATCATACTAAAAGTGTTTTTCCCCTAGACTGTCACTGTTTTCCCTTCCCGCCTATTATTGGCGATATCTGAATGGGACTAGAATCTTTAATCTCCTTCACAATCCAGCTGCTCCTGCACTCGAGTCACAATCCTTTGTTTATGATATTGCAGTCGGTTGCCATGGAAATAATTGCAATATCGCAAATTCGGTGTTATAACCCTGCTGAATTTCAGCAGAAAAAAAATGGCTGTAAGGGAGACGGGAATCTATTTCTCTTACTACAGGAGTTTTGTTTATTTTTTTGGAGACAGACAAAATGGGTGAATATTCCCCTTCTGCCTCTTTTCACCCCAACATTCTTTTTCTCTTCAAAGACCTTTGTCACCGAGGCCAACTTACATGCGTGACCTTGGGTGTGGGAGTCAGCACGGCTTTCTTTGATAGCGGTGTCAGACTGGTTGTAAGCGACTCATGTTTTCTTTCCTCTGCCACTGACTTTCTGGCAGATTTCAGTCCAGCACTCCCACCACACCTGTCATAGGTACACAGATCCTCCTTCATTAACTAGGAAATTATTAAGAACCTCTTCCCTCTAGACTGTGAGTTCCTTGTGGGCGGGGAAAGTGTCTTCCAACTCTGTTATATTGCACTCTCCCAAGCACACAGTAAGCACCCAGTAAATATCGATTGATTGACTGATTGCCCGAAGTAGTGCATAAAACTGGATATGTGCTCCAGTTCTACAGCCAAGCATTCCGATGCTTGAATTTCCATCAGCATGTATTTTTTGAGCCGTTGGACTCTACACCAAAATTCTTGGCGGAATCCTACAGAGGAACCCCTCTTTCACTGTTTTCCATTCCTACACACCAGAGACAGAGGCAAATAAAATATGCCGCTGATGCTCCTGTTCTCTAAAATGAATGACTCTCTTTTGGTGCTATCTATGATATTAAGCCTACGTCTTGGAGAAGGAGAAAATGGTAAATTAGACTTTCTCCTTCCTATTCCCCTGCCTCCCAAATCAGATAGTACTCCTCATTAAAAAAAAAAAAAAAACAACCACCTCATAAGGGGGTAGGATTTCGAGTTTTGGGGGACTTTATTCCTTTTTAATGTATCAGTTTTGAATTTCTTTTCAAACGGAAGCCTTTAGGATTTCAATGCCAAAGCTGAAGAGGTGCACAGATCCATTCCTTGGCAGACGACCCCCTCCAGTATGGGTAGAAATAGGTGTTCCCTGTGGCCTTCTTGGCCTTTGTTGAGAGCACAATGAAGAATTGAAATTCTGAAGGCACAGTTATTCCCTGCGATATGCTTTATTTCTAGGGGACAGAGTCCTAGGAAAGAGTGTGCCTGTGCACCTCTAAAACCCAATCTCCCCGAAGGGCTCTAATCTGTATGCGCTGTAAGTATGACTGCAAGTAACTGAATGATCTGTTTTGCTCTGAATTGAGCCCCGTGTCAGCAACAACACATACTTGAACAGAACAAATCAAATCAACACCTTTGATTCCTGCTTTGGCATTTCAAAATACCTGTCTCTCTTTCCTTATGTACAGCTCTAATCCTATAGCCCAATTTCCATTCTTTCCAGAAAGCTTTTGTTTTTATAGCTCGAGGTAAATAAGGCAAACTGCTTCCTGAATTTCCTATCTGAGTCAATTATAGAAATATCAAAAATAAGAATCCATTTAGAGTGGATATAGAAGCCTGGCTTATGCGATTTTAAAAAAACCAAAATGTTTAAAGCCCATATAAATGACTTCAGAGACCTTGGCTGCCCAGTCAGCGGTCAGATGTTTCAATGCTTCGTTGCTTCTGATCCTGATGCAGGTACATGTGACAGCGTTGCAGCTATGAGTGGAATTTTAAAGAGGAAGTTTGAAGAAGTTGTCGGCGCCTTATCCTGCTCCTCGGTGTGGGAATTAGACGATGAGGTTTCTAGCGGTGACGGGACAGGCAGCGGCGAAATCGTACGTCCACCCACTTTTAAGCATTTTACCCGTAAGTATTTAAACTGCTCGTAAAACTCCAGATTTTCGGTGTATCCTCTAAATTATTTAGTGGGGAGAAATCTCGGTATTTTGTTTTGGTCACTTACTAATATCTGCACTTTCATGGAATAGGAGTTAATGATAATAATAATCATGGTGTTCAAGCGCTTACTGTGTACCAAACCCTCTTCTGAGTGCTGGGATAGATACAAGTTAATCAGGATGGATACAGTTCCTGTCCCACATGGGGCTCATACTTATTCACTCGATCATATTTATTGAACGCTTACTGTGTGCAGAGCACTGTACTAAGCGCTTCCTAATCCCCAGGTTACAGATGAGGGAACTGAGGCCCAGAGAAGTTAAGTGACTTGCTCAAGGTCACACGGCAGACTTGTGGCGGAGCCGGGATAAGAACCCAGGTCCTTCTGACTCCCAGCCCCACCCTTTACCCTCTAAGCTGTGCTGCCTTTCTGTAAAAGAGTTAAAGCCAAAGGTGGTATATTTTTTAATTCATGACACGTTTGAGGGAACAACCCTGCTCTTTCGAGAGAGGAAGTTGTATGCGCCTCAAAGGTGTGCTAAAATAATGTCAGTCCAATAAGTGTGGTTTGCTATTTGCAGTGCATCTGTAGTTGCCCTTGACTTCCCGATAAATGATTAAACCATTTGCTCACTGTTTCCCTTCCTGTGGTCCCAGGAACCTGTTCACAAACCCCAGCACCGCAAGAGGTAGAAGGAAGGAGGTACTGACCCCTTTAGATAAAATACCATGGAGGGCAAGGATATTGGCTTAATCCTCTAATCAACAGCAAGTCTCATCAACCTAACACCCATCCTAAGCGATTTTGCATTTAAGCCCATCCACAGAACTTATTTATATAGGTCTACTCATGTATTATTTCCCCATCCATTTCATCCTTATATATTCCTCTTACTACCAGTTACATTCCTCCTGCTCCCAGTAGAGTCACTTCTCTCATAATGCGTGTTTGGAATAAAACACTATTGGAGAATTAGGGACCGTTCTTCCAGCAACGCGATGCGATGCTGTACAAAACCGACTGTGTGCCTGGTAGGCTGCATCAGGGCGTACGCATTATAATGTAAAAATTAATGCCGGGTTCATTAAGAATGTAACCACTCCATTACCAGAGAACTGAGAATATTTGTAAATTATTTATATCAGGTATTCTCGGCTATTAGATTGTGAGTTCCTTATGGTCAAAAAGAGCATGTCATCAGCTTCTATCCTGTCCCAAAAACTTAGCTTGGTTCAGTGCTCTACATAAGTTGGCATGCTCTAGGTACTATTTATTATTAGTTGGGAGGGGGGTTACTTGCAGTCAATATTTCTCTTCTCAGGCCCTCTTTGTGCTTTTTCTGCCTATCTCGCCCTGTCTCTGGGCCTTGTCTCTTTCTTTCATTCCACGCCCCAGTCTCTCCCCACTTCTCTCTTTTCCCCTTCTTGCTATCTCCGCTCTTCCCACTATCCCCACTCTTCCCCCTTTGTTTTCTTCTTGCTTTTGTGATTTGTTTTGATTCAAAAAGAATGAAAGACCATTAAATCTCCAGCGCAATATGTAAATCTTTTTAGGTGCCCCAAAGCACATTATTCCTTTGGCATCTGAGTAATATTTCAAAGGTCATCTGTAAAAGGATGTTAAATGTAGGAAGAGGGTGTTTTGTTTTTTTTTCCACATAACCATAGTTCCTTTGAGCACCGTTTATCTGGGGAATAGTATGGGATTATTATTTTTTTCTTGGCGTGGTACTCACTGTTAATATCTAGAATTACATTAAAGATACATTGAGGATGTTTATGTCATGGCAATTCCATTTACTTTTTTTTCCTCCCTCACCTTTCCCAACAACAAAGGCTAGACATGTATTGTTTTGTATCTATACTTTCTCTGTATTTTTTTTAAAAATTCAAACCTTAAAAAAAGAAAAGGTTGATGTGGTGCTTGTTAGTTGTTTAAGCCTCTCCAGTGTCCCTGTCTTTCAGATAACAGAGTCAATTTTTCATTTTGTGTGGGCGAAGGGGATGGTAGTCTTCAGGCTGAGCACCTGCGGTGTCTTGAATTCACATCCCATTCATCCCACACACATCACCAACACTAGTTGGTGGATGGGAGAGCTATGTTGATGTAAGGATCTTGTCTGCACTGATACATGTAAGGCTCCAGATGGCCCTTCAATGGCAAAAAACCTGAATAGGAATGTTTAATCAAGCACTTAGTACAGTGCTCTGCACACAGTAAGCGCTCAATAAATACAATTGAATGAATGAATTTCTTTCTTGCATGTATTCGTCCTTTACCGCCCCAAAAGACATTTGTTTTGAGAACCTGCCTGCTTGAGAGCCTACCGTATAAGCCCTGGTTCCAGAAATAGTGAAATCAAGGCCTTCTCCCATCTCTTTAAAGCTTTTTTTTCTCTCAAAATTTTTTAATAGTATTCATTAAGTACTTACTATGTGCCAAGCACTGTACTAAGCGCTGGGGGTCGATACAAGCTAATCAGGTGGGACACAGTCCATGTCTCACATGGGACTCACAGTATTAATCCCCATTTTACAGAGGATGGAACTGAAGCACAGAGAAGTGAAGAGACTTGCCCAAGGTCACATAGAAAAGTGGCAGAGAGGAATTTGAACTCAGGTCCTTCTGACTCCCAAGCCCCTACTTTATCCACTAGATCACAGTTTTTAGCAACCGAATGTCAGTAGCTTTTCCTGGATCTAGTCAGTTGTTCAATTAATTTCTCCATTAGAAATTTTAAAGATGCCAGTTATTTTGAAATTGACCTCTTCCTTTAAAAATCAGTTGCAATTTTCCCTATGCAAAATTTCCATTCATTTCAATAGGATTTGAATTCACAGAGTGACTCTAATGTTTCCTTCCCTGAGACATGTACAGTTAGGGCTAAAATTGTTTTCTAAAGGGGTCTGCTGGAGGTGGGTTAATGCAGCCGTGGAAGTAATGAGCTCCCGATCACGACAAGTAATGAGGAAATTTTCCCAAAGGGTAAAGAAGTAGGTGGAGGGGAGATGAATACGCACACAAACTGTAAATAGCCGTCCTGGTGTCTGGTTGGAATAGACCCACTTGCTTTTTCACCTTTACCAGCTTTCAGGGAAGCAGCAACCAGAGATTGGGAGATTTAAGGCCCTGATACAGAGCAGTCAATTTTGAATAGGCTTTTTAGCAATGCTACTCTGTGAAATTTGGGGTATTTTCCGGTACCGTTTGCCTAAATTGACATAAAAAGGAATATTGCCAACCGTTAGCGTGTTCCATCTCATTGAGAGAAGACTAGGGCGGTCCACCAAATGAGCTGGAATGAAAATGGAAAGAGCTGGTAAATTGTAGTCTAATGAAAATAGTGTGGGTGAGTTATTTTTAAAAACCGTTTTCAAACCTGATGTGGTACCACGAAAGGGTCATCTTCAGAGGGTAAACATTGATATAATGTTACCGCTTTGGTCCAGTTGGAATGGGATCTAGGAGAGGGCTAAAACCCATTGTATTTTTTTTCCGAGAGGCTCTAAAGTGAACTGGAATAACTAGGCAGTATTGGTTAATGCAAGGTATTGTTTCTGATTTGTATGACTGTTCCGTAGAAGGCATTCATATCATTGGCCGCTAATCAAAGAAGACATGAATACTAAAGTCAAAATTGTGGCTTCAATCAATCAGACATTAAGAAATGATGGATTTCTCTGCGTGATGTTATGTAACCTATTTGAGGAAAGTGCCAATCTTAACTCTCATTGGTTTATTGTAACCACATTACAATAAAAGATCAATGGGCCAAATAAACCTGGGGGTGGTGGGGAAGCAGCATAGCCTTGTGGATAAAGTATGAGCCTGTATTCTAATCCTGGCTCCATCACTTGCCTACTGTGTGTTACTGGGCATGTCTCTTAACTTCTCTGGACCTCAGTTTCCTCAACTGTAAAATGTGGATTCAGTACTGGTTCTTCCTCCTCCTTTGACTGTGAGCCCCATGTGGGAAAGAGGCCATATCTAGACCAGCGCATAGTACAGCATTTGACGCCTAGTAAACGCTTTACCGATACCATAAACAAAAAAGAATTTACCTTTGCAAACACATGGTCGGCGCGTTTCAGAAAACGGTAGATTCCCTGCTTTGTCACCACCATCGAAGCATCTTCTAACAATAAGAATTGTTTTACACATATTACAAGAAAGTTGGTTTGCTTTGGTGGTGTACATCCGTTTGAGAGAGCATGATGTTCCTGAGAAAACAAGCGAAATTGGGTTGGCCTTGAGCTGTGATTCTGTGCAGCAAGGAACACTTAAGGTTTCACTTCACTCACTTTACATTGAAGCACTTGTAATTTCCACTTAAACAAGAAGAGAAAATGCCAAGCAATGTAAACAGGCTGTCTTTTCATCTTCTTATCCATCGTTCATATTCCAGTGTAGAGATAAAAGCCAAATGTTCCTGGCTTTGAAAATTCTCCCCACCTAGTCACCACTGGTGAGTGGCTTTTCTATCTTGGGGCTCTTGCTGCTGACTGATAGAAAACAGTGGCTTTGTTGCGCTTTGCCATTTAGATAATCCTTTTTTTGGAAGTCCATTTTTGATTGGACTTTTTGAGCGCCACAAAAGTGAGACTTTAAATTCATTTTGAAATTAAAATTAGCATGTGCCAGGATGGTGAGTAAAACTGAGGGCAGATCCACATCCCACAAAATGTGATAATTACACCGATCAGCAGGATGTTCAGTAGCATTTTCAGAACCTACCACAAGAAGCTGAGTCAATAAAAAGGCAGAATGTGATTGTTCAAAATAGAGCCTTTTCCCAAGAATTTCAGCAGTTTGGGGCTTAGTCCTTGTGGGTGGGGAATGTGTCACTTTGTTTTCTTGTACTTCCTAACTGCCTACTACAGTTCAGCTCATCCAGTGGGTGCTCGATAAATGCTACTCAGACTGCTACTGACCCCGTCTAGCCTGTAAGCTTGTTGTGGGCGGGGAAATGTGTTGTATTGTTTGCACTGTGCCAAGCGCTTAATACAGTGCTCAGCACACCATAAACTCTCAGTCAATATGTGTGAATGACTTACTATTATATATAGTTGTCCTTCATATTCGAAGAAGACACTAATGACGTCGAAGTTCACTGATGAGTGCGTGTGTGGCTGTAAAGACCAATATGGGGGATCTGTGGTTCCGGCCACTCGATGTTGGCATACTTGGCACTGTGTTCTCTTTCGTCTATTAGCACAGTACCATAAACACATCGTTATCAAAACTCCAGTTTCCCCTATATAGTATTTAGTCTGTTCTAGTGCAGGTGAAACTTGAAATTTCAGGTGTACTTCATAAACTGCAGAGGCCTATTAAATATTAATGTTTAAATTTTTAGTTAGTGATTCAAAGAGTATTTTCTTTTGACAGCTTAATTTATTTAAAAAAAAATCTTAGAGCTTTCCCATCTTGCAAGTTCCCATGTGAGGAATAAAAATGCCATTTTGTCTTTGTGTAGTGGTGACCAAAGGCAATAAATGCCAAAACCGTCTGTGAAACCTCTTAAGTGTGAAAAGGAACGGTATTTCAAAAAGTATGTGATTAAAATACAACTAACCTCTGAAAAGTGCTATGATCTTCATACCAAGGTTTGAATTCCTTTGAGTTGGAGAAGAGTGGAAGTTATCCAGGATATTGACTAGCTTTATCCATGTTGTTGACTGTGATTTACAAAAAACCCAAAAAAAACCCCAAACCCTCAGTGCCTCAAGGAAATGCCCTGGTATTTCTCAATAGATGTTTAAATTCATTGCACAAATCCAGCAATCTGATGCTTTCTGACAGCTTGATGTAAAGTGTGTGTGTGTGTGTCTGTGTATGCGTGCAAGAAAGAATTCAAGCTGGTCCAGCTAAGAGAGCCAGTTGGTAATTTTTTCTAAATGTACTGTGAAAGGTAACCCTTTGATTGCTGGACTAATGCATCTTTACTGGACAAATCACGCACACTTCACTTATAGAGGGTTGTGAGTTTATGTCATATGTTTATTTGGCTGCATAAATTAGAATAGCTAATAAGTCTCAGAATCCTTTTTAAGAATTCAATCCTTCAAGTGGTTAATCCTCCTTTTCCTTTCAGTTATCATTTAATTTCTAGAGTAGTTAAGAATGTTCGGTGAGCCAAAATTTTAACTCCATCTCAGAGTGCTCGTATTTGTTTTTCTGATCTATCTTGATGACAGAGCATTAATGGCTAATGCAGATGCCTGGCCCAAGTTTATTTTTCTCTGCTCGTGGATTCATCTGATTTGCATTTCTTGGGAGTTCAATGGAAAATTTATGTAGCTTAGTGTACGTAATAGGCTTTTAGGCCGTTTCAAGATCTTGAGTGAATTTTTACAATGAAGTCTAATTCGTAAGGCAGAATTTTCACAAACTTCGTGAAGCATTTAAAAAATCTGAAGTTAAATTCTTTGGAACATTTTTAGTAAGACTACTAAGAAAGCTAGGCTTTTCGGTGGTGCTCAAATGGAAGGCATTAATAACCATGACACATTGGGGTCCTGATGTGGATACCATGTTAGATCTAATTATATCATAATTAGAAAATAATGAGATTCAAAGCTTCAAATGCTGGTGAGATGAGATACCATAATCACAGTAAAAAAAAAAAATCAGGACCGAAATCATTACGGGGGAGTCGTGGCAATGAATGCTTAACTGCAGGGGGCATTTGAGAAGTGAACTCTACTTCTCTCTGATGCTCTCCTAACTGGCTCCAGTTGGCTTGCTGCTTTCTCCAAGATCTGAGCCCAGTGAAAGTCTTGGCACCAGGCGTGACCCAGAACAGCTGCCCTAGAATTTTCCAGGTATGCCAATGGGCTGGGCTGGCCCTGTGTAAAAAACACACAAGTGCTTACTTTTTGCATCTTACTGAGGAAATTGAACTTGTTTCCAAAGAGTTGCAAAGAGAAGTGGCATGGTCTAATGGTTAGAGCACGGGCCTGAGAGTCAGAAGGACCTGGGTTCTAATGCAGACTCTGCCTCTGTGTGACCCTGGGCAAGTCACATAACTTCTCTGTGCCTCAGTTACCTCATCTGTAATACCGGAATTAAAACTCTGAACGCCATGGGAGGCAAGGCACTGGGTCCAAAGTGATTTGCTTGTACCCACCCCAGTGCTTAGTACAGTGCCTGGCACGTAGTAAGTGCTTAACAAATAGTAGTAGTATCATTATTCCAAAAGGAATCTTTAAAAAATGGCATTGTGATATTCTAAGTGTATTACTTCTGCCCTTGAAATTATAAATAACTTTTAATTTTGTGACTAATGCATTTATATACTTCAAAATGATGTTGAAAATACGTGGGATTTGAGGAGTGCTTAATTTAATAGTCAGGGGATTTAGCTCTAGAAAAATACAAAATAGTGGCATTCTCCCCAGTTTTTTTCTTTAGAAGATCCTGTAAAAATGGGTGATTTCCTAAAAGATGTTTTCTCTTATGCTTTGCTCTGTCATGACTGACTTTCCACTTTTATCTGTTTCCATGGCAACCATAATTTGGGACTGGAGAAAGTGGTAGTACGTCCATTTGTTGGTAAAGAGAAAGGCTTGCCTGTCAATGGAATTGATTAGGTTGACCATTGCATTCTCATTAATCAGGACTCATAGTTAGCGGGGTCCCTCTGAGTACATACTTTTGATCTCATCAGGGAGCTGCCCCCGTTCATCAGTTCTGCAGCTAGAATGAGGAAATGGTGGGGAATTTCAGTGACCCACAAGATTTGGATACTGAATTTCTTCTTTTAGCCTAAAGCAGTGAGCCTGCGAAGCAAATGTTGCATACAAACTGTAGAGTTTGTTTCATTTTTTTCCTCCCTCGGTATTGTTTGTTTACTAAGAACCAGAGAAAGATGGCAAAGTCAAGGCAGGGTGGCAACCTGATTGGGTAGTGCCAGTTAGTAGAGTTAACGAGTTAAGCTCATTACGGTCAGGGAATGTGTCTGCTAACTCTCTTGTACTCTCGCAAGTGCTTAGTACAGTGCTCTGCACATAGCAAGGGCACAGTAAATACCATTGATTGCGGTATTCATTCATTCAGTTGTATTTATTGAGCACTTACTGTGTGCAGAGCACTGTACTAAAAGCTTGGAAAGTACAATTCGGCAACAGATGGAGACAATCCCTACCCAACGACAGGCTCACAGTCTGGAAGGGAGAGAGACAACAAAGCAAAACAATAGAACCCATTTGTTTGATACAAATATTTTGATAGGGAGTTAGAGGAGATCCTTGTTAGTCTGAGTCTGTACTATTATTAATGTGTTTTGGGGAGAAATTAATTTTTGACTAGTTCAGGGTTTTGGCCAAAATTCTCCATTGGCCCAGCGGAGGCCCAACAAAATACTAACTGTGGCTCTGCTGTGTGATTGGGCAAGTTGTTGTGGAGTCACAAGCCACTAGCCCCACCTTAATAATAATAATGTTGGTATTTGTTAAGTGCTTACTGTGTGCAGAGCACTGTTCTAAGCGCTGGGGTAGACACAGGGGAATCAGGTTGTCCCAGGTGGGGCTCACAGTCTTAATCCCCACTTTACAGATGAGGTCACTGAGGCACAGAGAAGTTAAGTGACTTGCCCACAGTCACACAGCTGACAAGTGGCAGAGCCGGGATTCGAACCCATGACCTCTGACTCCAAAGCCCATGCTCTTTCCACTGAGCCATGCTGCTTCTCCAAAACCTTCAGACACCTTCAGACACCAGGGTTCCCAGTTGATAGCACATGAGTCTGTGTGAGAGAGAGTGTGTCTGTATTCCACTCTACGTATCGTCTCCTCCATCTCCTTGTCCTACCCAGTTCCTGACTCTCTGTTTCTCAGATGGTTTGGGTGGCTTCAGGTCGTAGTGGAGCCCATTGGTTTGGGAAGTCTGTGGGGGACTATAGAGAAGCCTTGAGAATGTTTCCTTGTTTTAAATGTATTTGTTCTAACCTGAGCTAAAAATGGCTTCCCATGAGATGAAGTGTATCTAGATCTCAGTGGTGAATGAGGTCCTTAGCTATGTGTAAATATCTGCTTGTAATGGGAGAGATCACTTAGGCACAGTAAATTTTCTTTGAGTTTTTGTAAGTGGATCATCAGAAAAGCCAGACTTAGTTTTTGGAGTTAAATACAATGAACACTTTTCAGTGATGATTAATATTCCTCTAATGGTAATAGGAAAAAAATAAGAGTCTAGCTCTTCTATGGAAGTACATAGGAATGCCACATCATTAGAGTTTCTCTTATTCAGAAATCATTTGTAAACCGGCAAATTGAGTTCTCTCTACAGTTTGGAGGCATTCTTATTAGGCAAAGTTCATGAATTAAATTTAGATCAAAATATAAATAATTCTAAACTCGATAGACATCGAGGTTGCACCGGCATGGTTTAGTGGATAGAATAAGAACCTGTGTTCTAATCCCTGCTTGGTGACCTTAGGCAAGTCACTTAACTTCTCTGTGCCTCAGTTTTCTCATCTGTAAAATGGTTTTCATCCTACATAGACTGTGAGCCCCATGTGGGACATGGGCTATGCCTGACATGATTCTCTAACAATTATCCCAGTGCTCCGTACACTGATTGGTAAGTAACACTTAACAAATATTATTTAAAAAGGAAAACTGCTCATAGAAACTCTGTGTAAGTAAACTGTGCGTAAAAAGTAAGCCTATTGCTTCCTGAAGGTTTGATTCTGCATTAAGGACATAGCCTCCCTCTTGTTCCAAATGCAATTTTTCTGTTTCCAAATTGTGATCAGGGCCACCAGATTTTGGACAAGAATACAGCCATCTCTCTCCCTCGTGGATCAGAGCAGTACAGAAGTAAATCTACAAAATGGAGACTTCTCTTTGTTTGCCTCCGATCCTTGGAGGGAAGTTAAACTCACCCTTAGGAGACATCATCTAGTCCCTTTCCCAGTCCCCAGGGCATAGTAGATCACGGCCCCGGGAGTCAGAAGGTCATGGGTTCAAATGCTGGCTCTGTCACGAGTCTTCTCTGAGACCCTGGGCAAGTCACTTCACTGTGCCTCAGTTACCCTATCTGTAAAATAGAGATTGACAGCGACTGTGTCCAACCCGATTTGCTGGTATCCACCCCAGTGCTTAGTACATTGCCTGGCATACAGTAAGCGCCTAACAAACATCACAATTATTATTATTATTATTATCTTTTAATGGTAGCTTTTAGTAGGCATGGATTTGATTCTCTTTTCAGAGCCCATTTTGATAGCATGTCAATCATTTGATTTAATTGCATTGATTGAGTGCATGCTTTGTATAGCGCACTGTACTGAGCGCTTGGGAGAATTCAATATAACGAAGTTGGTTAGGCACGTTCCCTGATCACAGTGAGCCTACAATCTGGAGGGATGTGTGTCGTAACAGGGAAATTGCAGCACTTGACTCTCAGCACACTGGTTTACATTTTCAGTTCAATTTAATCATATTTATTGAGCACTTGCCATGTTTAAAGCACTGTATTAAGCGCGTGGGAGAGTACAATAAAATAATAAACAAGCACCTTCCCTGCCCACAATGAGTTTGCATTTTGTTCCTCGACCCCCTGGAAGGGGTATGCAGATAGTTATAGTTCATGCAAGAAAATATTGAGCCTGATTCTATCAGTGCTTCATTACACCCAGGGAGCACGGAAGGAGCATTAAACCTTTCAGAGCTTGCTAGGGAATGGTCTGCGTCGTTACAGTATATAATAATTATGGTATTTGCTAAGCGCTTACTATGTGCCAGGCACTGTACTAAGCACTGGATGCAGCAGTGCAGTAAATGGTTTAGTCCCCTGATGGTCTAAACGAGCTAGTGTTCCAGTGTGCCCCTCTTATATCTGTACTTGGAAGTAACTTTAGCCCTGAAGAGAATCTGACTCATTAACAAGGGATTCTTGACTTTCCTTCATTGTAAAATTCTTCACCCTGTGCAAATGAGTACTGAAGTTAAAGAGTCTCGATGAGTTATTTCCACAATTTAATGTTTTATACAGAGTGTCACTTTCTTTTTGGTATTTGTAAAGTGCTTACTTTGTGCCAAGCACTGTACTAAGCGCTGGACTATATACAAGATAATTGAAGTGAATTGTACATTCCAAGTGCTTAGTACAGTGCTCTGCACACAGTAAGCATTCAATAAATACAGTTGAATGAATGGATAATTGGGTTGGACACAGTCCCTGTCCCATGTGGGGCTCACAGTCTTAATCCCCATTTTACTGATGAGGTAAGTGAGGCACTGAGAAATGACTTGCTGAAGTTGACACAGCAGACAAGTGGTGGCTCAGGAATTAGAACCCAGGTCCTCTGACTCCCAGGCCCGTGCTCTTTCTACTGGGCCACGTTGCCTCTCACTTGTTCGCTGAAGTGTTGATCGTTCCATGAGGGCAAGGATTGTGTCTACCAACTCTACTGTACTCTCACAAGCACATAATACAGTGCTCTCCAGACAGTAAGTACTCAATAAGTACCCCTGATTGGAAAACTACTGTTCCATCAACTATCTCTCTGTCTCTTCCAGTTGACCGGTGAACTTGCCCATTCCTAAAACATGAACCATCATTGTCCCCTCTTTATATTTTAAACAAAGCCAGTGGGATTTCAGTGGCATCTCCAGGGTTTGACTCAATCAGGTAAACCACTGTACTTTTTACAGAATCTCCTGACTTCCATGTCCAGTGTCAAATCTCACCAAACCTGCCTATTGCTACTATGCTTCCTCAGAAGCAAAAGACTGCAGTGTTAGGTCTAAGTAAACGTGCTGTCTTCCGAATAATGATTTGTGGCATTAAGAAAACTTATTAGGTACCAACACCGTACTAACTGTACGAGATAATCGGTTCAGACACAGTCCCGGTTCCACATGGGGCTCTCAGTCCGAGAGAGGAAAGAGAACAAATATTTAATCTCCAGTTTATAGATGAGGAAACCAAGGCAAGTAGAAGTTGTGATGCTTGCAGTTAAAGCAAAAGGAAAGCAGAGGTATCCAGAATCTTCTACCTTCTTGCTCTAATGCGCTGCTCCCTCTTTTTCCTCTCTCCCCTTCAGTAGGTAGTGTTTCACCTGGGCCCGACTTTGCTGAGGTGGAGAGGAGATTAGAACAAACCTAGCTAGCGAATGTTTCAGATAAATGTTGAAATAATTCCCAAAGCTGGTGACCTCAAGGACTGGCATACCCATGGTGTTCGGTTTTCTAATTCTATGAAGTGTGCCAAAATGCATAAATGCACATTCCGGTAGCTTGGGGTGGGGGTAACCGATTCACTCGGCTCCTGGTGGGTAAACACATCACAAAAGCCGGTGGTAGGCAGGTGCATTGATTTGCACCCTGGTTTGCAGTCTGATTTACAGATGTCAGGAATCAAAGGAACACAAAATTGCCTTCTTACCGCTCGGAGGAAGAGCCGAGACACTTGGGTGTAATAATGTAAGACCATTACCGGCGCCGGTGCTATTCCTGACTGAGCTATAAATAGGTTTCCTTCAGTAGTGTAGTGTACTTTGCACATTTCAAAACCACTACATCTATTTAGTTTCCCATTTCTGGGTAACAGAATTTTCTGGTGCTTCTCTGGCACATTTTTAGAATGTTCAAAACTAAGGACCATGGCCAGGTGCCTTTAACCCATCAAAGCTGCTTGTCTTTTAAAAAATCATTTCAAAAGAGATTTAGTTCTCATTTTATTCATTGCTCTAAAATACACAATGCAGTTTAACATGATCGATAGTAATGTCCACTCCTCATTGTTTCCCAACTCCAGGAGCGTCTTGGGAGATTCTAAGAAGAATTCACCGCTACCTCAGATTGTAGTTAACATTTTATTCTAAGTTCTTTCTCCGGAGTTGAGCATAAAGGTTTTCTAGAGTTCGGAAAGTATAATTGTCATTACTATTAAAACAGTGTTGGGTAAAATAGGTTACATAACACCTCTGTCCAAAAACAATGATAACAATGTATCCAGTTTTACCCAACAGTGTTTGAATTGATAGTGGAGTGAAATTTCAGGTTATCTGGAACAGTTTGGGATGAAAGGAGAGATTCCAGAAAACAAAGTTCACTTTTAACCCATCAACATTTGACCAGCGGAGACACATAAGGTTAGGGCCTTTGATTCTCCAGAGTTGGGACCCACAGATTAGCATGGATTATCTGTGCAGTTACTCACACTTGGTATAGTAATTGGCGAGCCCCAATCCAAAAGATCTCAAGGTTTCTGCTGCCACAGAGTCAGAAAACCGGGCTGCTTTATTTAGCATTTCTGCAGTCTTGATGACTGTCAGAATTGGTCATCTTGAGATTTCTGGGTATGCAGAATCTCAATGTAGAATTTTTTTTCCTGAATCCAAGTTGTTTGCTGCCTAATAAGATAGGCTGAACTTTTTATGTTTAGCTTTAACTGATTATTGTAGATCGGGCACAGTTGTCGGCATGAAACCAAAATTTGGCTGGTAATGGGTGAGAAGCCATAAATTTAACAAATCACATCACAGAGGAGAAAGCACTCTCAACGGTAAGTCAATTAGTTACCAATTCTTCAAGAAAATGGGAGCTGTCAGGAAAGCACTAGAAACTCAGTCGAGGCTTTATTCAGTCATTCCCACCCTGCGGGTCAGTGATTGTGTGGTTTTAATGTGGCATCTGGCAAAACTGTCTATCATAACAATTAATGTACGAAGAAGCCCTGAGCTGCTTTAGTGAAAGATGTTTGAACATATGTACCTAGGAAGAGGAGATTTTCTCCCTGAAACGCCTTTCAAGGACAGCAATTTGGATCATCCTTAAGTCTCTTTTCAGTTCTCTGAGGAGCCTTCAGTAAGAGTATGTTGTCTGCCGTAGTCTGAGGAAATGGGTGCTTTCCCAGGATCACCTGCATGAATCCTGGCAGTGACTCTGTATTTTCCCTGAAAGTGGAGGATCCCCAGAACTTACTTAGAATCTCTAACAGCTTCACTTAATATTTGAAAAAGCACTTTAAGCAGCATCTCCAACCACTCCAGAATCAATAGGCTGCCAAGCTCTTGGAGTCACCACCTGGTAAGAGGCTGATGTGTAGAAGGCCCGGTTATGTTTGGTGCCGTCTTTCAGCCGCACATTTATTCAGCGGAGGTGAATTTTAACTATTTTCAAAGACAACTGGGCTTTCTTCTCTTTTGGAAGAAGCTGAAAATGGATGAAGGGAGATAGGAAAATTATGGTCAGTGCTAATTGCATCAAAACCATGATCCCTCGGCCTCTTTCTCCTTTGCTGAAGAAAACCTTTCTTGCACATAACTGTTTACAGTTTTACCACTACAACTTATTGTGTAGCTTGTGGTATTTTTTTTTTAGCCTAGAATAAAGAGTATGGGCCTGGGAAACAGAACTGGGATTAAAACTCAGGTCCTCTGCTAGTCACCTGCTCTGTGAACTTGGGCAAGTCCCTTAACATCTCTGTGCCTCAGTTTCATCATCTGTAAAATGAGCCCGTTGTTGGGCAGGGATTGTCTCTATCTGTTGCTGAATTGTACATTCCAAGTGCTTAGAACAGTGCTCTGCACACAGTAAGCCACTCAATAAATACGATTGAATGAATAAGCATCACATACCTAGTCTTCTTCCTACTTAGACTGTGAGTACCACTTGGGACAGAGACTGTGTCCAACCTGGTTATCTTGCCTCAGGTTTTCATACAGTAGATACATAACAAATATCATTATTAATTACAGTGATGCTTTTGAGTTCTTAACATCTTTGCTGGAGATGTAGTTATGGGCAGCTAGCATTTGTAATAAGTGCTCTTAAATGCAAATGTAGGAAGTTCAATCTATGGGGAATTTTTATTTTTTAAAATTATTCGAGATGTAACAATGTAATAATCAGTGACTGCTTTCTCACTCTGAAAACAGGGTCAGTCTCTTGTACTCGCTCTCTCATTTCCTTGAATTCTTGGCTTTTTCCATTGTCCTCCAAAGCAAATGTTGCTTCCGTTGGTTGCAGGCATTTTAATTATGCAGTGTTGCTTTTCAATAGTCCACTGAAATGAAAATTCAATTAAATTATTGTACAGAAATTACAATAGCTACTTTACGACTTTAGAAATAGACTATATACATTTTTCCAGGCTTTCTCAAATAATTTGATCACCCACTGGGGACAGTGCTTTTTTTCCTCTTAAGCAAATAAGGATATGGTCTGCTTTGAAGAATCTGGGTTTATAGTTTAAGGCAGGCTTCTACGGGGCTACCGAGGGGACACAGCCGAGGAGGAAGGCCACCCTGGGCACTTTGGAAAAAGGGATGGAAAGTGTGCTGCAGATGTCTTTCTACCTCAATCTGTGACCTGCCCCCTCCTGATTCATACCCAAGGCCTTCCTCAAAGTTTCACGGGAGCAGAGAGAGGATAAGGGCAGCTTCCAAGGCCCTGCTAATACATGAGAAAAAATCTTGAAGCCAAGTACTAGGCTGATGGTAGGGTGGGGTTCCTCAGACAGTATGGTCTGTCATCTGGCCTGAATGCTAAGGCCAGTCTGGCTGCAGAGAACAATTACCCATGCCTGGACCACATTTTGCTTCTCTGAGAGCCTCAGAAAAGATGTATTCAGCCCATTTCAGTCAGTCAGTCAGAGGTATCCATCGAATGCTTACTGTGTACAGAGCACTTTACGAAGTTCTGGGGAGAGTCCGGTGCAGTAGAGTTGATGGATAATGATCCCTGCCCTTAAGGAACTTACGACCTAGTGGGGAAGCAGAATTAAAATAAATTACAAAAAATAGCGGAGTATATGGATTGGTACCTAAGTGCTGTAGGGCTGGGGTTGGACTATCAATGTACTTCCTCTTGCGTGATATAAAACAAACCCTGTTTCCTCTCCCACCTTCTGTAGGGATCACTGTACTTTACTGTACTCTCCCATGCACTTAATACAGTGTTCCTCATAATCAGGTGCTCAAATGCTGATTGATTGGGTGGGAGAGAGGTGTGTGTGTGTACGCATATGTATGCGGATTCTTACCCCAAATCAGGTTAAGTGCTGGTTTGGATAATTGGAAATATGGAAACAGGGACCATATCTAGGTTCATCATAAACTCTTGCTGTAACACCGTTAATGAACCTTGGCAACGTATGCCTGGAGCTGCTGGGGAGGGGAGAAGGGGATGCATTTTAAGTAGGGAGTTCCTTGTTTGCCACTTCTGCCCATCGTGGTTAGACTGACTAGCTGAACTAAGCAATGGTTATAATATATGTAGAAAAGCAGTGTGACCTAATGGATAGAGCATGGACCTGGGAGTCAGAAGGACATGGGTTCTAATCCTGGCTCTGCCACGTATCTGCTGTGGAACCTTGGATAAGTCACTTAACCGCTCAGGACCTCAGTTACCTCATCTGTAAAATGGGGATTAAAAGTGTGAACCTCTGTGTCCAACCTGATTAACTTGTATCTACCTCAGTGTTTAAAACAGTGCTTGGCACATAGTAAGTGCTTGACAAGTACCATTATTATTATTGTATAATGCAGAATACATTTTCTAATGGATTATTCTATTTTAAATTATGCCCATGTCTTAATCATTTATCTTGAATTTACCCTAATGCTTAGCACAATACTTTACAAATAGTAATACCATAACTACAATAATAGCATTAACTCAGTTTTTTGGTGTCACTATTACTGCACAAAATCTAAACTCTTTTTTTTTTAGGAAAAATTAAGGAAATATCCACAGATTGAAAACATGGTTTTAGCAGCTTGAAATCTGCTGGGAAAAACTGGAGTTTGTGAAAAGTATAAGGTCAGTATTTCGGAAATCATCTCCTGCAGCTTCCCTGGTGGGCTGAAAACGCCACAAATGGTGTTTTGCAGATGCGTAACTCAGATGATCATGAAGAATCCTTCCATTCTCCATATCGTTCAGCTTGACTCTTCCTTACTCTCTAGAGAGGTGCAAGTTCCTCATCCTCTTAGAGATGGGCAGAGAGGAGGATGAGCTGGATGTGACCTGAAGCCACGTTCTGGCTCCCAAAAGTGATGTCTGGCTCGTCGCCTCCTGGGTTAGTGTAGGAAAAGCCCCTTACACAGATGCCGTGTAGCTGGGAGCAAGGCCTGAACCGGAGAAGCCACCCGACTTCAAGGCCAGTAGACGCCTTTTCATCCATTCATTCATTCAGTCATACTTATTAAGCGCTTACTTTGTGCAGAGCGCCCTACTAAGCATTTGGGAGAGTACAGTATAAAAATAAAACAATAAACAGACACATTCCTAATCCACAGTGAGCCTACAGTATTCAGTATAGACGGCCAGGCCAAGGCTGAATGGCCATGGTTACAGGACCTGCCAAGCTGCTGAAAAATGACCCATTTCCTTGGCAGGGTGGACCGACATGCAAGGAAGTTGTTGAGGGTTATAGGTGCAAGCCTGGTCCGCGGCCTCTTTCTCTGCATGTGGGAGGAATCATGAAGGCGATACATTTATTATCTTTCTTTTTAATTAGTTTTCATTCATCCAGAACGGTGTTATTTTACAGAGTGATAGTGTTTAAGGTGACAATTTATTCTCTTTATGGAATTCAGCTGAATATTAAAATATACCTCCTTTTCTGAAAGAATGCTTGCACCGTAACTTAAAACTACATTTGCTGCGGCTTTATTAGGTTTTTCTTACTGGGCTATCTTTTTTGTCTTACGGTCTGTAAATTGAATTGTTCAGTTTCTTATCCCCCATCACATCACCGTTTCGTTTGATTCTTTCATACCTCCGATTACATCTTTGAACTCTACTTTCCACTTTATGCTATGCTCAAGATTTCCACTTTTCTGGTTCTAAGCCACAAGAAGAGTCATCGACTGTTGGCAGACTTCCTCGCCCCGCTCTCCCGCCAACCCCACCTTGGTCATAAGCCTTGGGGATAGGGCGTAGGGAGCTATTTGTGTATCTGATATGTCTCAGAACAGAAAGGTTCTTGGCTTCGACAACAAATAGGTGTTTTCCAAGAAGCCCTTGTAACTCGAGAGTTGGAAAGAGCAGAGAAAAATTACTGCTCCCTGTTATGTACAAGAACAATTACTTCTTGCTTTAAAAAAGAGTTTCACATGGAAGGCTATACATGCTTGCTTCTGAAGTTTCAGTTAAAAATGGATAGAAGTGCAAGTTAGAAAGGATTTACTAGTGAAAGTAACTGTTAGATTGATCCAACAATAAACAGGCAGAGAATATGTTTGCTGTTGTAAAGTACTCTCCCAAGCGCTTAGCACATAGTCAGCACTCAATAAATACGATTGAATGAATGATCATTACATTGCCTATTTTTCCATTTAAAATTCCCTTATTAAACTGTCAGTATTCCATGCAAGGTGTCTCCATTTCAATTTTGATCATTTTGATAGGTAGCTGCTTTTCTGAGAGCGTGATATTTGAACCAGCTTTTAGTTCCTTTAGGAAAAAACCTCCTGTGCCATAATAGATAATTTTGACTTCAACTGGGAGTTGTGCAGGAAGCTCTGACTAAAGGCTGAAGGTGGATATTATCAGAGGGCTTCATTCTTCTATTCAAGGACTTAATAGTAAAAGCAAAAAATTTTAAAAGATGTTTTTGTTCTTCTGGGATGTTCACGGTGGGGGCGGGGAGGAGATTCTGTCTTCACCATAGCAGGTATTTGATGATTCCCCCGCTGACCTGGAAAGCAAATTCTTGGGGGGTGGGGGGAAAAAAGAATGAAAAGTTTAAAACCCTAAGGAAACCATATGCAAATAATTGCTGGATGATGAAGAGGTTGGCAGAGAGATTGAGGGAATTTTTTTTCCCCAAACAGAATGTGCGCTAAATGGAAAGATCATCTATTTCTATATCAAATTTTCCCTTTGTGCCTATATGGGTAAATTTTTTGTCCAGCTAAGTGCAAAGCTGGGGAATCTGATACCCCCTTTTGAAAAAAGTGACAACTATACAACAACTAGGGGGTGGGGTATTTTGGCTAGTCTGTACGAGTAGAACTGTAGGGGATTTGGGAGCATCATCCGGAATAACTGCTGAGCTGTTCCCTGACAAGGGGAGAAGTCTAGGGAGCCCAGCGAGAAGTGGAACTGCAGCGGCTGGAAAAATCAAGCGAAGCGGCTGTGCTCTCTGCCACTGGGTCCCCAGAGATTATGCTTCAGCAGTCAGTCAATCATATTTATTGAGCGTTTACTGTGTGTAGAGCACTGCGCTAGGTGCTTGGGAGAGTACATTACCACAATCAACAGACACGTTCCATGCCCACAACGAGACAAGTTCCACAATTGGAGGGAGGGGGAAGCAGTGGTTGGGGCCAATTTCTGTTTGCTTCCCATCTGGCTTGTCTTTGCAAACAACTCAGGCCCCGATGATTCTTTTGTATGTGAGATGGGAGGCTCGGGAGGGAGAGGGCAAGACACCTCAGGTAAGAGTAAAGAAGTACATTTCCTAAAGCTTGAAAGAGATGCTGTTTGGAGTCCAACATCGATCTCTTCTTTAATGTGCTAGTTGTGACCTGAAGAACCTCACATCACCAGAAATGGTGGCATTGTAGAATTTAGGCCTTGACAATTGGTGTGGGAACAACCCTTTCCGTCCGACACCTCATTGCTTTTTACCCATCAGACACAAGTTGTTGGGAGAAGGTGCCTTAATTCTTCAACAGTGTCTTAGCCACAGTGCATAGTCAAAACATTCGTTATAGCAGAACTGACTGTACTCAGTTGCCCTGTAGCTGGTGAGAATCTTCCGAAATATGCCCCAAATGCTCCTCATATAAAAGATTTTAAGAATGTTACTACATGGAAATCAGTCTCTGGGTGAAATAATGTGGGAAGTCCGTGTAATATATAAACAGACATTACACTAATAAGGCAGGTATAATACTTAGCCATATAATCTCACTCCTCCTCCTCACCCCATCCCCAAAGCCTCCCACCTCTCTAAAATGTCCAAAACGGCCTTTGAATACTTAATGGCTCGAAGTATTTAGTAATTTACAGTGAGTAGAGGAGTTGGTTTTCTGGTGTCTGTGGAACAAATTAAATGAAACTAAGCAGAAAAGAGATGAGGGTGATTGCCTTAATAATTAACTTTAATAATGATACATAAAATAGTGTCTACAAAAAAAACAAGACATTTTGTATAGTAATCCAAAAGATAGTATAATTTAGAATATACACATAATGCATTATTGGAATATTTAACAGGAATGCTACAAACCTTTAGAATGATCTGTCTTTTTTCGAAGCTTTCTAACAGTTCTTGTGGTACCTGAGAGGGAGCTGCAATTTGTGTCATCTCTTCTTCAGAGACAACACCTACGCCTATCACAAATAAGTTATTCATGAATTAGAAGAGAGATTTGGGGAACATTTCTTGATAGAGAAATTAATTCTTCTTAATCTACCACACATAGTAATTTACATTTGGTATAGGGAAATCTATTAGTTCATCCAGTGATTTGGACCATGGTCTTTTCCCAGAAACGATGGCTTCTTGTGATTTCTCTATTCCAAGTTTATTAGGCTGACTGTATCATGCTGGTGGTTTTGGGGGTCAAATCTCTAGGTCAAGCCCTAAAACTATGTTTGTCAACAGACATGCATATGACATTTTGATACAGAGGATTGAAGTTACAAGTTAATTAGGTCGGACATAGTCCCTGTCCTGCATGGGGCTCACAGTCTAAGAGGGAAGGAGAACAGATATCCCCATTTTACAGTTGAGGAATCCATGGCACAGGACAGTTGTGACTTGCCCAAGGACACACAGCAAGCAATAGGCAGAGCTGGGATTAGAACCCAGGTCCTTCTGACTCTCAAGCCCGTGCTCTTTCTACTAGGCTACACTGCTTCTCAGAGAAGCAGCGTGGCTCAGTGGAAAGAGCCTGGGCTTCGGAGTCAGCGGTCATGGGTTCGACCCCCGGCTCTGCCACTTGGCAGCTGTGTGACTGTGGGCAAGTCACTTAACTTCTCTGTGCCTCAGTGACCTCATCTGTAAAATGGGGATTAACTGTGAGCCTCACGTGGGACAACCTGATTACCCTGTATCTACCCCAGCGCTTAGAACAGTGCTCTGCACATAGTAAGCACTTAACAAATACCAAGATTATTATTATTATTCTCCATTTAAGCCCTTTTTTTCCCCTAGCTCCTTCTCCTTTCTGCATCATCTGTAATGCTTGGATCTGTGACCTCTGGGCATTTGATATTAGCCTCACCCTCCACCCTACAGCACTCAGGTATTATGTATTATAAATTATTTATATTAATGTCTTCCCCTCTAGACTGCAAACTCATTTTGGGCAGGGAACGGCCCTGCCAACTCTGTTGGATTGTACCTGTCCCATGTACTGTACACTAATACAGTGCTGTGCACGTAGTAAGCACTCAGTAAATATCGTTTGATGATAAATCCTTCAAAACTGCCAGTCAGACAATTGTACAGAGAACAAATAGGTACATAACTAAGTCATTAAATTACCAGTGTTTGATGATATTGAGTAAAAGGTTCATAACAGTGTGTGTGTTGGGTAGGTGGAGAAAGCTGACCATCTCCCAGATAGTCACGGAAGGCTTCATGGAAAAGGTAGGCTTTCAGAAGCACCTCTTTTGGTCTTTTGACTCCAGAAAATTTGATGTCATTCAAGCCCCACTAATTTTTCATTCATTTCTTTGTAGCTAATTAAAGTTAGGTTAGTGTTTAAGATATGATTAGGTTCATAGCTTCTGACATGATAAAACGTCAATTTAACAGGTTTTATTATGTTACATTGGTACAAATTAGGCCTGTGGAAGTGAAACAACTGTTACTGTATTCTACTTCATTTCTGAAGAGAAAATAGATGATTGTTTTAGATCCCTTCACAGCTTGGAGATTTAAAAAAAAAAATCCAAAAACCCTAACCAAGAACTAAACCCCCTTTAAAATAGGCATTTAAAAGCGGTGGGGGGGTGGGGGGGGTGGGGGGGAGGGGACTCCATCTTAATTTTACACAGCATTTCATCATGGAAATGTAAAGCTTGCCCTCCAAGAACCCGGTCTCCTAATAAGTCCAAGGTTGTAAGTGTTCTTCTAACCTCTATTTTGAAGAATAATCTTTGGTCTGGATTTTATTTTTGAGGGTTTCATTTCCGTGTGATTAAACCTCTCATGCATTAGGCTGCATGAGAAGAAGAAGTTAAAATTATTGATCTAGGGGACATTGCATACTTCTATATTTAACCATCTAACTGCTAATTATCTTAAACTGACTTGAGAGGATATATAGTTTGCCCAGCATCCACAAACCCCCTCAATTACAAGTCAGTCATGTATTTCCATTAGCTCCCCTTTTATCTATGATTTTATTTTTATTTAGCTTTACCAAGTCTTCTCCAGTACAGACTCTGTGAGGCATACAAGGCAGCATTGTTCTGCTGTACAATCCATTGTCAAATGTACCCAGCCAGCAGCAATTTAATTCCTTTCTTTAGCCTTCCATACCTGGAAATCTAATGAGGTCAGAAAGAGCTTAGCAAACGGATGGAAGGGGCCAAGATGCCTTAATAGGAACATTGTTTGGGGCATGTTGCTACTTGGAGCAAGTTACTGATACAGTGAAGAAGGAGGGCGTAAGCAATCTTGCAGGTGGCCTTCTCCCTTTCTCTCCAACCGCAGGATACCACCGCTGCCATTAGCGAGCACTCTCTTTGAAAATGGAGGGCCGCGTTTTCACTGTTTTTGTTAGCTAAAATAATGGGTTTTTTTCCTGCTTTCAGGGATGTTTTACCAGATGTTTTTATCTTAGCGGGCTGCTACTTGTAGTCAAGGCAATAATGGATTTCCATTTCACTCCCTCCTGTGATTTAGACACACATGAAATACAAAAGTATTAAATTACTCTTAAGCTTAAATGTGAAGGCTTTAGCCTGAGTCATATATCATTTATGAAAGAGAACCTGAAGTATATGAAAATATTTTTGACTGCTTCACGATACCTATTTGGAATCATTTACTATATGGTTTCTAAAAGCAAGGCTTAAACATTCCCAACACAGAGAAATGTTGCCGATGAGAAGTTGTACGTTTGGGAGACGGACCCTGCTTTTGATTATTATTAAAAAACTGAAAGGAGGAAAAAACGGTGAAATGAGGACCTCACGTTTGTTTTTTGTTTTTAATATTTGTGTTATCAAGGGCACTTGTTTTCTCCATTGAAACTAGAGCATGAATTTATTTGAGAAGGTCTCGTGGAGGAGATGTGGTATTAGGGGGCTTGAAGGAGAGCAGAGCTCTGTTGGATTTGAAGCAGGAGAGAGTAGCAGCGTGGTCTAGTGGATAGAGCACGGTCCTGGAAGTCGGAAGAGCCTGGGTTCTAATCCTGGCCCTGCCACTTGTCTGCTGTGACATTGGGCAAGTCACTTAACTTCTCTGTGCCTCGGTTACCTCATCTGTAAAATGGCGATTAAGACCGTGAGCGCCATGTGGGACAGGGACTGTGTCCAACCCGATTAGCTTGTATCTACCCCAACACTTAGAACAGAGCTTGACACATAGTAAGTACTTAACGAATGCCGTCGTCATCATCATCATCAACAGCAGGATGAGTCTGGACAAGGGTCAGCGGTGGGAGAGATGAAAAATACAGTGAGGAAGTTAGCTTGGGAGGAACAAAAAGTGTGAACCAGCATGTGCTGGGGGAAGAGAGTGGAAGAAGTGGGTTAAGTGCCTTAAAACCAATGGATAGAAGTTTTTGCATGTTGCAAGAGGAATGGGTAATTTTTGGAGCACAATGTTTTGGAGGAAAATGATTCAGACATCAGAGTGAAGTACAAACCGGAAAAAGTGAGACCGGAGACAGGAAGCTCAGTGATGAGACTAATGCAGTCTCCAAGCCAGCGTATTGCAAGTGCCTGAACCAGAGTAGTAGCCATTGGATGGAGAAGAAAGGGTGAGCTTTGGAGGAAAAACTCATGGATGTCAAACTGCCATTTTCAGATTACTGTGTCAAAAACTGATCTCAACCTTCTCTCCCAAATCCTCTCCTCCACCTTTTTCAAAACAATTCGCAATCTCCCGTTTCCCTATCCCCGAAGCCACAACCTTGGTAGTATCTCCTACCCCGCCCTCTCTCTCTTTCAACCCCCATATTCAGTCTCTCACCAAGTCCTGTGAGTTTTTCCTCCCTAACATCTCCAGGATTCACCCCTTCCTCTCCATCTAAATATCTATCACTCTGGTCCAGACACTTATCATATCCTGGCTTGATGACTAGCCTCAGTCGCATCACTGAGGCCCCTGCCTCCAGTCTCACCCTTCTCAGGTCCATAGTTACTGGGTGGGAAGAAGAAGAGCTGATCGAAGCGTGAGTAGGAGCAGTCAGAGAGGTAAGAAGAGAACCAGGAGAAAACCAAGGGGTAGGTAGTGTAGCCAGGAAAAGGTAGCCGAGAGGTCGTGGAGGCTTAGCAGTCGGTCGATTAGACTTGGCAAGGAATGGAGTTTCTGTTGATCTTGAAGATGTCTAAGAGGATTGAAGAAGGTGGAAGCTAGATATAGGGTCAAGACAGGGAGTGGGGGAAGGAAAATACGCAGTTCATTCCAGGAGTTTGGATAGAAATGGAAAGAGGGAGATGAGCAAGATCTAAATGGTGCTTTGGGATTTCTAAGAAGGTTTTTTTTTATTATTTTTAGGATAGGGAAAATTTGAGCCTGCTTGAAGGCAGGGGAAAGGACCCATCATAGAGTAAGTGGTTGAAAACGACCACCAAGGAGGAAAGAAGAGTTGGTGCAATTGTTTTAGAAGAGTAGAAAGGATGGTGTCAGAGCCTCAGGCAGAAGGGCTTGAATTTGGAAGCAGACAGGAGATCGCCTCTTAAGAAATGGCTGAGCAAGATGAGAGAGTGGAAGTGGAGTCGATAGGGAGGTTAGAAGGAGACAGGGGGGCTGGCACTTGGTGGTTGTGATTCAGTCTACCAAGTAGTTAGCAGGTAATCAGAGGCAGGAAAGGGGGTGGGGAAACTGGAAGCTTCAGGTGGGAGTCAAAGGTGTGGAATAGTGGTAGGGGAAAATGAACATGTGAGTCAGTGACCAAAGTGCACAGCAGAAGAGAGGGCAGAGTTAAAGCAATTAAGGAAGGACTTTGAGTGACTGAATCGATCAGTATCATTTACCTAGCCCCCATTGAATGCAAAGCAATTATTGCTTGGGGAGAATTCAGTAGAATTAGTAAACATAATAATAATAATGTTGGTATTTGTTAAGCGCTTACTATGTGCAGAGCACTGTTCTAAGCGCTGGGGGTAGACACAGGGGAATCAGGTTGTCCCACGTGGGGCTCACAGTCTTCATCCCCATTTTACAGATGAGGTCACGGAGGCACAGAGAAGTTAAGTGACTCGTCCACAGTCACACAGCTGACAAGTGGCAGAGCTGGGATTCGAACCCATGACCTCTGACTGTAAAGCCCATGCCAAGCCCATGCTCTTTCCACTGAGCCACGCTGCTATCTCCTAATCCCTGCTCCTTAGGAGTTTACAATCTAGTGGAGGAAAGCAGACATATTGCAAAGAAAAATATGAGTGATCAAGCCAAGTATTAAAAGATTAATACTGAGACAAAAAAGCTGCCTCCCGCTCTTAAGAAGCAGGTAAGATTCAATGGTAGGTAGACTTCTTGCCTTGTGAGGACTCTGTATTTGACATCTATAGCTCGAGAGAATAATACATGGTAATTTCCAAACAAGTTTTTTACATCTGTCTTTCTTGGTTAAGTAAACTAAAATTGATTCAGTTGTATTTATTGAGAGCTTACTGTATGCAGAACACTGTATTAAGCGCTTAAATAGTTTAAAGGATTATCGGTAGAGATTTATAATGAGAATACATGTGAACATATTCACGTGAAGAGATAATATATCTTAAATATGAAAACATAAAGCTTGTGTTTGTTAACTTAAAGATGATATGGGGTAGTGACCCTTGTATTATTTTTATCTTCAAGCTTCCACTTTTGTATTTTACTTTCATTCTAGCTACCCACTTTACTTCTTTTCGCATGGAAAGGGTATGACCCTCTAATTCTTGAGAGAATCCTTGCTTAAGCTGTTTCAATCCCCATTATTATGACAGTGACTTGGGAAATGAGTTTTGGAATTTAGATGCCCTGTCTCTGAAAGCTCAAATTTTGTATATGAGAGGACAGATGATATATAGGATGAGGTGGCTGTCATCAACAATAAGATGGTGAATGTGTTAAGATTGCATGTGCTAAAAAATAGAAATTTGTGCCCCAACCTTGGAGAATTTTATGTCTGAGTTGATCTTGATGACATGTTTAGTGCTGTGATGGAAAAAAGTAAAAATCTTCCTGCTTTGAAGATGAGCTAGAAAATAAATTTAGATGTTTTGTAGGTATTTTAGATCGCCATATCTTCCTTAACAAATACTTATTGAGTACGCAATGAGTGGGTAGCGTTAACTAGAGGGATCACCCAAAACGCACCATGCTGTATATAGAGACCAAAATTCTAGTCCTAGATTTTCCACTGATTGAGCCATCCATTTCTGGGCCAGTCACTTCATCTTTCTGTACCTCAGTTTCCCATCTGAATTCACAACAATAATGCTATTTGTCCTTTACTAGCTTTCAGAGATCCTGGGAAGAAAAGCATTGCATAGTACTGCAAATGTGAAAGGCTTTTGAGTACATCAAAGAAATGTATTGTTTAAATTGGGTGTTCTGGAAAGTGAATGGATAGTTTAGATGAGGAATTACAGTCTGATAGATTATTTACTAGTCATTCTTGAGAACACTCCCTATTTCAGAAGATAGCTGTAGTTTGATAAATGACAGAAGAAAGGAAGAAAAAACGACAAAGCAGGCTCTTGCTTATATCCAGAGATATTTTTTTTCCATTTCTCTGGGGAAAGGGTTAGGATAATTTGGGGGGGGATTTAGATTCAGAGCTTTGGAAGAAAGGTTTTTGGAGAGCAAGGGAAGAATATTCACAGGACAGTGCTTGCCATTTATCTGCTGTGTGACCTTAGGCAAGTCAGTTAACTTCTCTGTGCCTCAGTTATCTCATCCTAACTTGGGGGTTAGGACTGTGAGGCCCATGGGGGACATGGACTGTTTCCAACTTGATTGTCTTGTATCTACCCCAGCGTTTAGGATGGTGCCTAGCACATAGTAAGTGCTTAACAAATACGATAAAAAACAACAAACACACAAAAAACCCCTCAGATGAGCAGATGCCCTTAGCAAATGCTTGGTGTGTTTCCAAAAGTGAAAAATATCAGAACACGATATGTTACAATGTATGGTATTCATATTTGTTTTGCAGTGTTTTGATTTTTGTAAATAATGATACAATGTCACTCTCAACTTTGTGTGAGTTATAAGAGTACTGAAAAATAATTATTTTCATAAAAATTAGCAGTTATGAGAAATACCCAGGGTTTGTAAGAAATTAAACTGGGCCAGCTCAGTTTTTATAAATTCTGTTCTGGGTGTCCCTTCCGGCTCCTTTTAGCTTGGCTTGATGCCGCATTGTTTCAGCCAAGGTGGATGCTTTCTCTCTCTCTCCCTCTCCCACCCTTCTTTCTTTCCTCCTCCTCTTCCTTTTTTCTTTCTCATTCTTTTACTCTCCCTATCTTATCCCTTCCCACCCCAGTGAAATGCAGCCTACCTGCTAGCAGCATTCTTTGGATGATTTTATTTTTAATCTTTTTCCTAAGCCACATTCTATTCCCTTCTGTTTTGTTTTCTTGTGGAAATTGTTTCTGCTGGCAAGTGATGTGGGGGGCAGAGATGAGGAGGGGAGGTTGGAGATGACATTGTTTATCAGATGGGATGCTGAAAAACGTTTGGGAATAGATACTTTGTCATCTTTCTGCAAGGCTGATTAACTGGTTAAATGGAACTGTCTAATATTGTGCTAAAACAAATGATAAAGAACTTTGCTGTCCTGACAACCTGGATGGTGAAAAAAAATCTGTAGGAGGCTAAGTCACTGAACTGTATACATTTTGTGGCTTCTGTTAATGAAACAGAAAACTAAAATAAAGGAAAAGGAGCCAAAAGCAATTGACCTGAAACAAGGCCTTTATAAAGCAACATAGAAGTTACAATGCCCTCCAGCTTGACCTGTGACTTATTAATATTCTTGTGGGTGACAGCTGATCATATCGTTGAGCCACGATACTGGCAGATTCCAGCCCACTTTCCTCCTTCATTCTCTTTGCTCTGAAATATATTGAATTTGCTGCTGAACTTGTTTATATTATTTGCTTTAGTGGCTTGACCCAGCAAATTACTCCTTGCCTTTATTGTTAAATTCGGTATACTGTTTTAATTTTAGGCTGAAGCATAGAATTTAGCCTTTCCACTAATGTAGACAGTATTGGACGAGCTAATATCCTCCCTGAGACACAGCCTGTAAGAAAAAAAAACAAAGAAAAAAAACCTTTCAATTAGGAAGAATTGTACATAGTTACGTGAAATACTTTTCTTACTAAAACAACGTGAAAGAAGCCCTTTTTTCCCCATGAGATTTTAAAAATCTGCAATATTGGTGTGGCTAGTATTGGTATGGAGCAAACCTAAGGGCAAGTGGAAACAATTTGTGGAGTACTTGTCCCTTCTACTTGCACTCGTGGGTGTGTCTCGGAATGGACAGAAGTCCACCCAATTGCTGCCTGTGAAGTTTGGCCACCTTGTTTCCCTCCATTACACTTTACCCTTTAGCTGGGACCCTGGAGATGGTTCCCAGCCTTTCAGAGTGGCAGTTGGGTGTGGGAGTATAAAATTTGGAGGTGCCAAAATCCAAAATGTTTGTTCACAATTAGGTATTTTGCTTGATGTTAGGGAATGTCGACATCCAGTTTCCTGGGGCAAATTCAGAGGAGGTGAGAGAGTCCTTGAATATCAAAGTCCTTATCTAAGGACTGATGGTGTCTGAGGTGCCCGAGGCTATACAGCAGCTCTGTTATTAATATAGGGGTTCCATAAACAGCCAGGCACAATAGATGTCAGGGATTAGTCTGAGCAGTGGTTGGACTGGTGATTATTTGAGCTGATTTGACAGTGCTTGACCATTAGATATTAAATCTTAGTAAAAGCAGAGTAACATGTATTCTAATAAATCACTCTAGAATCGGCTCTTACAAGATTTGGACCTTGACAGTCGATCAGTAGTCCCTGTGCAGGTTATAGTGGTGGAGAAAGAGACACGGACCCTACCATCCAGAACCAGCTACTGACATACACAAGCCGTTCACAAAATATATGACTGTTGATAGCAAAGAGTGGAAGGATGAATCAATAAATTCATCTAAGTCAAGAATATGCTTATGTGCTAATTTGTGAAGCATAAGTTTAAGGTAACTGTTGGGTAGATTAAATTTCAGGAAGGTGAGCTTAATCACAAAATGTTTCCTAGAAAAGGTAGGTTTTCAGGAGGGCCGAGCAGATGGGGAAAGCTATGGTCTAATAGATTTGAAGGGCGAGGGAGTTCCAGGTAGGCTGAAGAGTATGAGAAAAGATTTGGAGGCAGGAAACTGGAGAATGAAGCAAGGTGAGGTGGTCGGCTGGGAGGAATGAAGGAGGCAAATTGGATTTTGGTGAAAGAAGAGAACTGATAAGAGGGTGGGAACTGATTGCCTTAGAGCCGATCCATCAATCCTATTTATTGAGCGCATAGTATATGTAGAGCACTGTATTAAGTGCTTGGGAGAGTACAGTATAACAGAGTGGGAAGACACATTCCCTGCCCACAAAAGTGGAAAAACAGGTACAGAAAATTCATTTAGAAACATCACCCGAGAAGGAAAGTGAATGGAAACAGGGAAAGGAAATAAAGATAACAATAATAATTCTAATAATAACTGTGGTGTTTTGTTAAGCGCTTACTGTGTGCCAGGCACTATACTATGGGCTGGGGAAGATACAAGGTTGGATATAGTCCCTGTCCCACATGGGGTTCACAATTTTAATCCAGATCCCCATTTTACAGATGAGGTAGCTGAGGCACAGAGAAGTTAAGTGACTTGCCCAAGGTCACATAGCAGACAAGGGGCAGAGCAAGGATTAGAACCCAGGTGTTTCTGATTCCCAGGGTTGTGCCTTATCCATTAGGCAATAGTCTAACCAGGAGATGGCAAGTGCTTGGACCAGTACGGTGGCCATTGAATAGCGAGAACATAGAGAAACCAGAAAGATGTGGTAAGATTTAGCAGTAGACAATGTAAAAGTTGAAAGATAGGAGAAGCAAGGTACAGAAGATGGTGTTGAGATGGGAAAGTTACTTGGGAGGGAAGATAGTGAATGAATAGAAAGATAGATAAGTGAATAGCAGCATATACAAATCAATACATACCTAACTGCTCTGGGTAGCTAGGAATACATAAATGTTGAGATGGTAGTTGGGAGGTTATGATCAGAGGAGAAGAAAATTAATTGGGGAAAGTGCCTAGGAAGGGGTGGAATTTACCATTTCATTATTGAGAGTTCTTCTCACATTAAACTCCTTTTTCTTATTAGTTGCCTTGATATTTCCCTACTACCTCCCCCCCTTAAATTATTACCACAGAAACATATAAAGGAGATTTGCCAACCTATATTTTTCTGAAGAAAATATTTTGGAGATGTTTGCTTTTGCTTAACAGCCCCAAGTGTTTTCTATCTTCCAGGCCTTATTTTATTAATAGAGATGAGGGATTGTGTAAAGCAGTACAATTCCCCTTGTAATTGCAAATGTTCTTTCCAGTTGTCTGAGCAGTAAAATAGTTACCAAGAGTATAGCAAGGAGCAGAATGTTGGCCTGGGCAGTGGGCAAGGTCTGAGTGGATTCTCCAGCTTCCTGAAATTGGTGCACTGTAAGGAGGGATCTGGGAATGGTCAAGGTTGGGGGGTAGGAAGGGAGGGATGCCAGAAAAGTCATTGCTTTGTCCAACCTGACCCTGAAAAAGGAGGAGTCTGTCTTCACACCTTCACCATCTGGAGAGGATGGGGATATCAGAGTCCTCATCCTTATCACAATAAGTCGTGAGCACGTTTGGTCAGACACAGAGTTTGAAAAAGTTTGAAATTGGTAGCCGGTGGAGCAAATATTTCAACTAAAAAAGTTGACTTGTAAAGATTCAACAAGCATTGAAGATAGAGCCTCACAGTAATGATAGGTTCTTCATAACATTACAATGATTAATTAAGCTTTAATTAAAATAGACTCTAGAAGAGAAAAATGAGCTGTCATGTAAATCAGATCAGCCATTTGAATTCTAGATTGTTTCTATTAATGACAGATATGTGAGCATAATAGTGTCTCGATTTTTAAGTTAGATTTTAACTTTTTTCTAAGGCTAGCTATCCGCTCCCATTAAATTTGAAACATCAATTGATTTCAAATGAGTTATGGGGTTACAGGATCCATTTCGAAAGGTGGAACGAATGCTGGGAGACCACGGCGACAAAAACAGAGCTGGGCAGGTAGGGTACGGACCTAATGTAGTTAAGCAAAATAGATTGGATAGACTTGTGAAGGGAAAGAAAAGCCCAGGTGCTCAAATTAAATATGGTTCAATGAATGTTGAACTCCTACTGGGAAGCCTGCTGTTTCCAAACTCTTATACTTGGGTAGGGGCACAGAGTATACGGAGAATCATCGATTGTTTACGAAAGTGAAGACTCTTGGTAAGTTTAGAAAAATCTTACCTAACTTGCCCTTAGATACCTCAGTGGTTGCTTTCCACTCACAAAATACATCCTGGAAATTAGACAGTCTTCTGAACAGGGCTTGGTGTTCGGATGAAGAGAAAGTGTTCGCCACTGAACTCTGAGGGAGGTTGAATGATCTTTTCAAGGGCTGTTTCGATAGTAAGCACCACCAGTTCTGTCATCCCTTGTCTTTTGTATGCATTTTATTAGAACGTTGTTAGGGAATTAGCAAGCTATTGATCACTGATGCAAGCACGCGTCCTCCGTGGCGCATGTTGGGGTTGGAAGGAACGGCTTGTGTGCCTATATACGACATGGGAATGGGTGAGAGCTAGCAGGTGAGTTTTCCAGTAATTGGAGGGTTTTGCAAGAACGCAGTCCCCATCTAATAGGAGAACTGGAGAGATCCATCAGTGTGAATTGGTTTAGGATGCAGGAAGTAAAATTGTAGTGGGCTCACCTAAACTATAATTTTATGATTACTCTCTCAGGCAGAGCAGAATTTGTGTCAGTCAGCAAAGCTGCTTTCCAAAGTCCTGACCAATTCTGACCTCAGAAGGACTTTTGATTGTGGGGTTATGGTACTCCACAAAGTGTATTTTGTCCAGAGGAATGTTCATTGGTTTCTCAGTACATGTTCCTTTTAAGGTGCTCTCTTGTTCATGGGAAGTCACCTCATCTGAAGGCTACTCTTAGCACAATGAGTACTAGACCTTAATGAATGCCCCCAAAGAGAATGAGGATCATTTTCAGAGAGGATTTTGAGAGTCCTCTTGAAGCTCCCTGGATTTTTTGATTATAAGATTGCCTCTACTTTTCTGGGATCCTGGGAAAGGATAATGGTGGATAGTGCTGTTGAATCTTCATCTTGAAAACATTTCATAAGCTGAACTACAGTGTCTCCCATGGAAAGATGCAAGTCAGGACTGCATCAGGGATACACACAGAGTTGCATTCTTTCTGTTGTGTACAAGGTTTTTTAAGACCTTTGTATTCAAGTGCCCAAACGGATACCCTAATCGCATGTTTCAAGTACACTGGACAGAAGGAGTCAATTAGAAGGCTAATCTTTTCAAGAAAAATTTTCCTTACTGAGACTGCTGCACAAAAGCCTTATAGCAGGGTTGGATTTAAGACTAGAAATAGGGTCATTAATGTGGTTTCCTTTTAAGGCAGTGAGGAGAATTTCTCTTCAGTCATGAATTCTGGAAGCAATCAATTACAGTACTTAACTCTGATATCATTCAGGAGGTTTCCCAAGTACAAATATTCTTTCTACTTCTTTCAGGGTTTTAAAAAAAGGCCTTTTGAATTGGTTTGTTGCAGTGAATAAATTTAAATTTTTACCATATTCACTTCAGAGCCAGTGGTTCACTGGCTGCATTAAAAATCACTGTGTCATGATGAATTTGTGTGTGTGTGCGCGCACGTGTGCATGTGTATGTATGTCTGTGTGAGTGTGTGCATGTGCCTGACTGAATCCTATGATTAGGAAGGTCGTTCATTAGTTGAGAAAGGGAATTTTTATATCCAGTGATAAGGCATCTCTTTTCTGGCCACTTGTATTCATGGCTATCACTCAACATTTTTTGCAAATAGGATTTCAAGTCTCAGACTAAAATATCCTTTAGATAAAAGGCTTGAGCTGAAGTGCTTGAAAAGTAAAGCTGCTACTGTTCACAGCAGTGTTACAATCACTGTTTTAGACTGAATTTCTGTTCTAAAATGGAGGGAACAAAAAATGTGTGAATGCACAGGCAAAATAAAGTTGTAATTGTGTTTGTTATGGTTTTCCGCTGACTATTCTCTTCCCCCTCTTGAATTCTTTTGGTTTTCTTTCGGTCCAGTAGTCATGATGTACATTGTGTGTGTTTTTTCTTTGAAAGGTGGGAAAGTTTTGAGATATAAACTACAGAATCTTTCTTGTTGGAAGTTCCTTTTGTCCTCATTCCTAAATAGATTGAAACATTATGTTTGAATCAAGTCTTGTGATAATCTTGTATGGTTGCCATTTTCTTTTACTAGAGGTTTAGCATAATAATACATAGACGAAGTTTTTGTTTTGGTCCTTGCACATATTTTTAAAAGTTCCTGTTGCTTCTGATCCCTCAAATTTAATGTTTACCTGGATACTGCACATTTTCTGCACAGGAACTCTTCAATTATTTCTTGATTTTTTGCCATCTTGAAAAATTTTAGATTTGGGAATATGAACTAATAAAGGAGATTGGGTGTTAGGAGTTCACACTGTGAGTAGGTAGCCAAAATTGACAGTGGTCAGTATTCATCATTTTTGATCCAACAATCAGTGGTATGAATCACCTCCATTCTGGAGTCTTCCACTCAAAAAAGTATAATCCTGTTGGCAGAAAAGTTAAGGCAATTAGTCAATACCCTAAATTGAAAACAAAATTCTGGTTGCCTGTTTTGCAGTTAACTTAATAAAGTGAAGTAGGTCACAGTGAAAAATTCTCACATTCAATGGAGAAATCAACCTCACAATATAGACAGTGTTACTAACCGTCTGGCATACTGCTTGGCCCAAAGACGTATCCTAAGAGACCACAGTATCCTCAGGCGTGGCTTCTTTACAGTATCTAACATTTATATGTATTCTGTGAAGGAGGTGAGATTCCATTTCCTTAACCTGCTTAAATTCCCTGAAAGCTGGATAGATATATTTATTAGACTACAAAGCCACCAAAAATCAATTTCTTCAAACCAGGCTCACTGCCCTGCAGTTCTGAAGCATTGTGACATCATGATATCCTGCAGTGCCTTCAACCCCCTCCCCTCCCACGGCAAGTGTGAGAAACTGTGGATTGGAGGAAAAAAAGAAGGCAGAATGAAAGGGACAGATAAAGGAGAAAGGGTGACTTTATGTGCCTTGCTATGGATTGCGGGACTTTTGTCTTTGACTGCAATCTAGGACTTGTCCATCATCTTCTTTTGGACTATATTCCCAAAGAATTCTGCTCATCCTTTGTCGTGTCCATTTTGTATAAACCATTCCATTTTTGAACAAGACCTTCATGATTGTGGAACGTGGCTGACACTGTTGGAATAGTGTAAGAAAGCTTGAACTCCTGCTGCAGTTATTACAGCCTGTGCTCCACATAAATTTGAATGCCCACAGAAATTGAAATGGCCTTGTAAATACAGGGACTCCCCAGTTAGCGCTCATAATTGGTTCCATAAAAATAGAGTGTAAAGCAAAAGAGGCTAACAAAGCATAGTTTCCCATAGGAAATAATGTAAAGTCCATTACTATGGTCCCAAGATCCAACAACTTGATCCAAACAATATGAATATATTAAACAGTGATGAAAAACACGGCGTAGTTATAGGATAAAATAGCAGAGTAAATAGGTACCAACAATAAAATATTATGAAATGCATTTTATAGATGCATAGGCACATACTTTTAAAAAAATGTTATCCTTCACGACCTACTTAGCAAAAAGGCACCTTCGGCTTACAGGTCATTATGCAATGCCAAATAGAGAACAAAAAGCAATGGAAATAGGCTTTAATCACTCTGAGTAGTTTGAAACTACTTCAAAGATAGTAGGGAGAAGGGAGGGAAGGGAGAAGTGAGAGTGGAGGTGTTTGTATAAATGGCAAATCAAAGAGTGAGACCACTGTAAGAAATGGCATTAAATTTCCAATGGCACTATTGAGAAAGAGCTATAAAAGAAAAGCACTATCAGGATTCCTGCAAGGACCCAAATTTAGTAGCTAACACCATTTATTACCAGTCCTCTTTTCCTCATGGAGATACACTGGTAGTCAAAAGAAGTCAGTCTTCATTTCTAATCCCACAGCACTCACTGTTACTTGGTCTTCTCGGAGGCTATATCCTGTTCAGGGAATTGGAAGATGGATTTTTATCCAAAATGAAACCCAACTAATGCTATCTGATTGAGATCATTATTATTATTATTTGAGTATATTATCAGAAGCAGTGTGGCTCAGTGGAAAGAGCCCGGGCTTGGGAGTCAGAAGTCATGGGTTTGAATCCCAGCTCTGCCACTTGTCAGCTGTGTGACTGTGGGCAAGTCACTTAACTTCTCTGTGCCTGTTACCTCATCTGTAAAATGGGGATTAAGACTGAGCCTCGTGTGGGACAACCTGATTACCCTCTGTATACCCCAGCGCTTAGAACAGTGCTCTGCATATAATAAGCACTGCACAAATACCAACATTATTATTGTAAACTCTTTGAGAGCACTTCTCTAGTGTACTCTTCTAAGCGTCTAATACTTAGTATTCCAATAAATGTTCAATAAATACCATTAATTGCTTGAGTAAATAATCTTAAAAAGATTAGTAAACAATTGTACAGATAAAGAAAAACACTTTGCAGGACTGCAGATATCTTAAAAAACACTCCAATAGTAACAACATAAATTCAAAGGCAAGTGATAAACACTTTTCCAAGCTACACTGACATTATTAATGATTGTGGGGCACAAACAAGGAGGTTAATAAAAAAACGCACCTTAATTCCACGTGCCGGTGGAGATTCATGGAAGAAAAAAAAATCAATACTGGCCAAATAAAAGTAGACAGAACGTTTCTTCCAGCTTGTAATAGGGTATTACGAATGAACAGCTTTTGAAGACTATCTCAGTGTGTCTTTTGAAACGTTGAGGTTTTATGTGTTAGTGTAGAAGACAGGAAAAAAACAATAGAATCTCCAGCCCATTTCACATGTAGTTGGGAGGGTTTTAACAAGTCAAGTATATTCCAACATTTTAGAACTAGCTAAGGGTCATAGGAATAAATAATTTGCCATCAAATTCATTAATTCATTATAAATCGCACATAGAGGTGAAACAAAAATGTATTTGCATTACGCTTTCTGCTTAAAGAATACTTCGAGAGAAGTATAGCCTTGCTTAGTAGAACTTGAGGGTTCATTAACACTTTATAGCTATCTGTCAGTGCCTGGGTTACTGTGTACTTCTGTATTCGAATTGGTGTTTACTTTGGTTTATTGCAGTAATCAGTAGAAAGTCCAGTGAGTTGTTTGGGAATGCAGAGAGTTTGTCTTAAAGACTAAGAATTTTGGCTCTCTGAACTTAAACAACTGGTTCATTTCCTAAGAGAAAAGTTCATTCATTTTTCTTTTGTTAGATGTGGAGCACCCTAAGAAGATCGAGTAAAGTATCTATTCCCAGAGCTCCCAGACTTTCAAGGCCATTTTAAAGCCATATCCTTTGTTGAGGCAAAGCCTGGTGATTGTTTTTGTGGTTTTTTGTTTTCCTCTTTGCTTTCTGCAACCTGTCTCTTTGCATGCCCTCCAGTTATGATCAGAGAAGAGGAATTTGTGCATCTAAAATCAGAGGTGGCTTGAGCCTGGAGCCGAGCTTTCTCAATAGCTTCTGGATTCCATTTGAAAGTAAAGTTGTTCTGGCTAGCTGCATCTTGAGAAGATTAAACATTCTAAAGCAGAGTAAAAACATTGATTAATTAGCTCATTTTCCCCCAAGTACTGTCATTTTGTTAGAGCTGGAATGCTTGTCTATTTTTTAAAAAGTTGCTCAGGACAGCCAGCAAAACTAGGACTTACCAGCTTGTGGTCAACTGACTAGTCCAAAGATTCTAAATCTTTCAAGGGACAGTGTCCGTGTCTAATTCCCACCTAAGTATTTTTTCCCATCTCTTTTTTTCAAACAGACACCAGTTCTAGTGCCATTAGCTGAGAAAGTGTAATGGCATGTGTGTGCATCTGTGTCAGTAATACTAAATCTTAGTCTAGCTTAGATTTTGCAACTCAAAATCTGACATGATTTTTTCAAGCCCTCAGTTACACAACACAGTTCAGTTTAGTCTGACAATAAATCTTTGCATCACTCTTTCCTTTTGAAGAAAGTCTCCCGTATGATGACCCGTGATGATATTCATCTCAGAAAGATCATTCCTATCATTTATCTTCTAACAAAATGCATAACACCTCCTAACGCATTCTCAAATGACTGATGACAATCAGATGAATGATGACAATGGTGTGGTTGATATGTAAAGCCACCGTGATACAGGCTTCCTGGTGTAAGCAAGGCCAGGGTAATTTTTAAGAAGCAACCCCCTACCCTTAGGTGCGTTTTGGAAGACACATGTTATAATGTAAGTGCCTTATAATGAAAAAAATCTCAGCCCTCACTATTCTCCCTTGCTCTTTGCTGCCTCTCTGAGCAGCAGGGTCATTTGGAAAGGGGTATGGAGAAAGACTGGTGCATGTTCAGAGCAGTGGATCTACACTGACCTGGCTATGGACGTCTCCCCGTTGTCCACTGAGGGAGAGAGAGGCAGGTGGGGCGGGAGGGGGGGATTCCCAGGAAGTGGGAGCCACTCGGGGTAAAGTGGTTGGAAAAGAGCTAGGAGGGAGAGAGAGAGGGTTGCCCAGTTTGGAGGCCTATGTTCCTGAGATCATGCACTGCCACTTAGTTTGCTCACAGTCATCTAAAGCCAGGAAATTTCCAGAGTTCCTCCCTCTCCCCAAATGTCCTTTGTCTGTAACCCCAGGAAGATTCTTTGCATAACACATGGACTTATAGTGAGAAAATCCTTTAGCTTCCAGTCTGGATGGAGCCAGAGGTGATGATCCCCCCAGACTTGACAAGATTATGTAGAGACTTTAAAAATCAATGTGCTATATGAGGTGTCATGTCCCCAAAGTACCCTAATAATAATAATGGTGATGATGGTATTTGTTAAGCGCTTACTCTGTGCCAAGCTGCAAATTTTTAACTCAACAGAGTCAGATTAATGAAGGGTTTGTGGGACTGAAGCCCAGGCTGCCCCAAACTAGAGGGGGTGGGGATGTGTCCTGAGAAACACTGAGTGTCCTCGAGATACAGAGTCTCTACTGCTGGCACTATAGTTTTCCCCCATGCCAAAAGCCAACCTCCAGTGGTTAAAAATAACCGGTCGTCTGTTAATCTCTCCGATGGAAATTGGAGATCTGACTCAAGACTGTAAGATTCTTTTGGGCAGGGAATATGTCTACCAACTTTGTTATATTGTACTCTCCCAAGCATAGTGCAGTGCTGTGAACACAGTAAGAGCTCAATAAATACGATTGATTCTTTCAGCATTTCCTGATAAATTATTTTAAAGAAGGTTTATTGATTCTTTTGTCTTCAAATATACTCAACAAAAATACATTTGCTCAGAATAAATATAAAACTGATATGCTTTAAAAGTTTTTATAAGGTTAATTTTCCAGCAATCCAGAAGAAATCCCAGAGTCATTCCAAACAAAGGTGAGGAACAAGAGAAAGAAATAATAGTTTTTCTAATGGGGAAAATTAGCTTACATTGTCACTGCTCAGCAAGAATACCCATTAGAAGGCTAAGGCAATTTAACTTTAAATACATTAAAAGATATAAAAGGACAAGTAAGCAATGGATAAATGAAACTTGAGTGGCAGGATGTATGAACTTTCTCCATTTCCAGTGCTCCCTTTAACATTCTGATTTCTTTTGAAAAGGAAAACTAACAAATTTCTCTGATTTTTAATGGATCACCCTGACCCAATACATGACCTCCTCCTCCTCCTCTCTCCCTCCCTGTACTGCGTATTTTCTCTTGCCACAGATGTATATCTCCTGCTTACCTTTCACTCCGTAAGCTGAGTTACCATAAGCAGATGGGCTACATATGCAATCCATTTTAAATCACACTATTCCTGAAGAAATAGTTGTGTTGGATGTCTAGAAAAACAATATAAACAATCCGAAAGGTGAAATTTGGGATAATCTTTGTCATCCAATTAACCTGTTGTTCAGAGATGAAATGCAAGTCTATAGACTACCAGACTTGATCAGCTTTTGCACTTGCAGGTCCTTGGGCAAATCACTCAACTTCTCTGAGTCTCGGTTTCCTCATCTCTAGAATGGGAATTAAATACCTGTTCTTCCTCTCCTTTAGACTGTGGGCCCCAAGTGAGCCAGGGACTCTGCCCTCCCTGTTCATCTTATACCTACCCCACTGCTTAATACAGTGGTTGGCACACATTAAGCCCTGAAAAATGCCATTAGTATTATTGTTATTCATTCATTAGTATTTATTGAGCGCTGACTGTGTGCAGAGCACTGTACTAAGCGCTTGCAATGTACAATTCGGTAACAGATAGAGACAATTCCTACCCATTCACGGGCTTACAGTCTAATTGGGGGAGACAGACAAAAACAATAGCAATAAATAGAAGCAAGGGGATGTACACCTCATTATTCTTACTATTAGATCCACCTATTACAGTAGTTTCGTTTGTCATCCATACAGTTTGTCTCACTTGTACCCTTGATCTTACAGTATTTTTCTCACTGAAGCAAAGATGAGGTAGTGGGGGAAAAAATATTGTACTGTTGTTGTATTTATAGTTATAGATCGTTCCAGTCACAAATTGCACTATGGGCCAGAAAATACTCTCCGTTCATTTTGTGTGGGGGGAAAAACACCTGCTTCAGTGCTCTGTAATTATGCCATATTGGTGAGGCAGTCCCCAAATGTTTGTGGGAGCCAGAAACCATGTCCTCAAGAATCCCATGAAGCTATGTTCTCTAGCTCCCGTTCCTCAGGCCATATTGTTTCTTCACGCTAAGTTCCCACTTCTCACCGATTCTACTGTAATTCACAGAACCTCCCTCTCTGAAGGTGTGGACGTGCTTGTTGTTCACCTTCTGCCCAGCGGGAATACAACTGGCAGGATCAAGTGGGCAGGAGCGGCACCACGTGCAAAAAGCGACTAGCTAGCTCTTCAGCGAATCCCTTAGCGCTGGTATTCCATTCTGAAGTCTTTGTGCCAGGGCTGTGGCTCATCTGGAGTTCTTGACAGGAGAATCCGTTCATCCAGGTGCAGATTAGAAACAAGAGTTTCTCCCTCTTTTGCCTTAATGAACACTCACTGAACCAGAACCTATTTTCTCTATATACACTTTCAAGAGGAAGACCTTTTGCATCCCGATGGGGTCTTGCCTACTACGCCCAGAACATTCTTTTCTCTCTGCCACCAGAGGCAGTTCTTTCATTTGTCTCAATAGAGTCTTTCATTTCTGCAGTAGGTATTTTCACTTTGAAAATACCCGCTGAGTTGCTAAAATAGAATGTTCTTTGTTTTTTTCGTTACATCTACAAAAAAAATCATTTTTCTACCCTCCATGAATTCATTGTCACTGCTCTTAAAAAAATAGGGCCAGAGGAGTCACACTTTAATTTCTTTCCATCAGTGGAAAAGTCACCGTGACTCATAATAATAATAATTGTGGTATTTAAGTGCTTACTTTGTACGAGGCACTGGACCAAATGCTGGGTAGATGCAAGGTAATTAGATTAGACACAGTGTCCCACATTGGGCTCTTAATCCCCATTTTACTTCTCTGAGGCACAGAGAATTTAAGTGACTTGCCCAAGATCACCCAACAGACAAGTGGAGGAGCTGGGATTAGCACCCAGGTCCTTCTGACTCTCTGACCCGTGCTCTATCCATTAGACCATGCTGCTTCTCAACTAAATCGATATCCTTACTGTGTTCCCAATTATATGTTCTTCACTTTTAGAGGAAAAAAAAGTAGGTAGTAGTGAGAGACATTATTTTTTTCCTCTTCAGTTATCTTCAGATTTTGTTTTCCCTTACATTAAAATTCAGTTAGGAGCTGAATCTTTGCAAAGATAAAAAGTAACCTATACGAATGAAAGTGCCCCCCATAAGGCACTTAAACATTTTATTCCACCTGAAGTAGTTTTATCTACATATATATAGATATATTCACACGCACACCATACATTAAGAAACTTGCCGTGACACAATTGGTTTTAAAATTGCATTTATGGTAGGAAGATGCCATCAGTATGGAGAGGCACTGAGATGAGCAGAGAAATAAACGTGGAGTTTGTAGCCACATCCACCCATCACATCCTTCAGTGAACTGGTTGGATTACTCATAATTTGGGAGAAATTTGAAGCAGTGGTTGAAACACTGGGTACAATGAGGCAACAGCTTTGGTTGTGTTAATGACATGGCCTTAGGAAGAGACTCCTGTCGGACCTCAACCACTTCAGCTGTCACCCAAGAGTGATCGGACAAGTGAACCAGTATCGCTCAAAACCGTTAATATTAAAATGCTTAAAGGAATTCAGGCTGCACCTAAAGACCTTTGAACCCAATTCTCCATGTACTTATGAAAGTAAAGAACAAGTAGCGTGAGAAGCAGCGGGCCCTAGTGGATAGAGCACGGGCCCGGGAGTCAGAAAGACCTAAGTTCCAATTCCAGCTCTGCCACTTGTCTGCTGTTTGACCTTGAGCAAGTCACTTAACTTCTCTGTGCCTCAGTTAACTCCTCTATAAAATGGGGATTAAGACTGTGAGTCCTGTGTGGGAGAGGGACTGTGTCCAACCTGATTAATTTTTATCTTTCCCAGTGCTTAATACAGTACCTGGCACATAGTAAGCATCTAACAAATGCCTTTAAAAACAAGGTAAAAAATGAACTTTTTCCTGCCATTAAGCAACTATCTAATGTGCCCATAGGCTCTGCAGCAGATGCTCAATAAATGCTATTGATTCTTAGCATATTGCTGCAATATATGTGTTCAACGAGGCACTATCCCAGCTCCTCCACTTGTCAGCTGTGTGACCTTGGGCAAGTCATTTAACTTCTCTGTGCTTCAGTTACCTCATCTGTAAAATGGGGGTGAAGACTGCGAGCCCTCCCAGGGACAACCTGATTACCTTCTCTCTATCCCAGTGCTTAGAACAGTGCTTGGCACATAGTAAGTGCTTAAAAAATACCGATATTATTAAACAGCAGTAAAGGCAGTAGCTCAGTAGAATCCTCTGGTGGTCAAGAAGTGTTGTTGGTCTTCCCAGAGAACCTAACCTCATGCCAGAATAATTTGAGGCCTTGCAAGGATGGGTCTAATTGTAGTATTTGTTAAGTGCTTACTAAGTGCTGAACTTGTGGGTTGATACAGTCTAAGCAGATAGGAAGGACTCTGCTCCTGTCCCACATGGGTCTCACAGTGTAAGAAGGAGGGAGAATAGGTGCTTTATCCTCACTTGCAGATGAGGAAACTGAGGCACAGAAAAGTTAAGCGACTTGCCCAAAGAAAACCCTGGTGAAATCACCTTGTTGTGGGCAGGGGATGTGTCTGTTATATTGGACTCTTCCAAGTACTTAGTATAGTGTTCTGTGCACAGTAGGCTTCAATAAATATGATCGATCACATCTCCTAGAAGCAGCGTGGCTCAGTGGAAAGGGCATGGGCTTGGGAGTCAGAGGTCATGGGTTCGAATTCCAACTCTGCCACTTAGCTGTGTGACTGTGGGCCAGTCACTTAAGTTCTCTGTGCCTCAGTTACCTCATCTGTAAAAGGGAGATTTAAGACTATGAGCCTCACGTGGGACAACCTGATGACCCCGTATCTCCCCCAGTGCTTAGAACGGTGCTCAGCACATAGTAAGCGCTTAACAAATACCAACATTATTATTACATTATTATCTTCTCCAAGAGGCCTTCTCTGACTAAGCTCTCATTTCTTCTACCCACTGCATCGCCTGGGCGCTCAGATCTGTACCCCTTAGCACGGAGAAGCAGCGTGACTCAATGGAAAGAGCACGGGCTTTGGAGTCAGGGCTCATGAGTTAGAATCCCAGCTCTGCCACTTGTCGGCTGTGTGACTGTGGGCAAGTTAACTTAATTTTGAGTTGTTCTACTTTTCCTGTGCTGTACATGCTACATATAAAGCAGGATCAGAACACTGGTTAGCTGGCATCTGCTAGGTTGGTACCAGAAGTGATGAAGTATCAAAAGAAGTTTAGAATGAGTAGATTTGTTTTGGAAGAACATTTCTCAACTAAACTCCGTTCCCCCAATGCAAGTTAACTTAACTTAACTTCTCTGTGCCTCAGTTCCCTCATCTGTAAAATGGGGATTAAGACTGTGAGCCCCACGTGGGACAACCTGATTCCCCTATGTCTACCCCAGCGCTTAGAACAGTGCTCGGCACATAGTAAGCGCTTAACAAATACCAACGTTATTATTATTATTAGTTGCTATTCACCCCACTCTCAAGCCGCACAGCACTTAGGCGCATACCCTTACGTGATACTATTTCCCCTTTCTGTAATTTAGTATCTCTCTCCCGCTCTAGACTTTAAGCCCCTTTTGGTCAAGAGTCACATCTATCAAAGTGACTGCATTTTTCTCTCTTGCCTAACACAGTGCTTGTCCCACAGTAAGTGCTCACTAAATACCATTGATTGATTAAAGTGGCAGACTTGGGATTAGAGCCCAAGTTTTCTGACTCCCAGCCCTGTGCTCTTTCTACTAGTCACTCTGCTGCTGATGATTCTTGTTTTGTTTGGTTTTCTTGGCAATCCCTAATGCCATGAGCACTCCAAACATTTCTTTGAAGGATGTGAAGGGATAATGAAGGCTGGTGTGTGGGGTTACAAATTCCGCATTTATTTCTCTTCTAATCTCAGTGCCTCTATACACTGAGGGCGTCTTTCCACCACAGAGGCAATTTTAAAGCCATCGGTGACAACGCAAGTTTCCTAATGAATGGGGCGTGTGGGGCATAAATCTTAAAAGTAATAATAATATATCCTCAGGTTGAAAATAATAATCGTGGTTTAAGTGCTTACTGTGTGCCAAGCACTGTACTAGACTCTGGCATAGCTACAAGATAATTACGTCGAATGCAGATCCTGTCCCACATGGGTTTCACAGTCTGTAGGAGGAAGAACAGGAAAGAACTTGTAGTAAAGTCTCAGGTTAATTTGTTTTGACTCAGCACAGATGGCTGTACTTTCAACAGTACCTCACGTATAAAGACCAATAGTTTATCCATTACTTCTTAACAATGAAACAGGAGCCAACTCGTGACATTTTCCCTTGACAAATAAAAACTGAAGCCCAAAATGCAAGGGCAATTTTTTTAAGCAGCAGTGTAAAAAAACAATGGCCATTTAATCTGACTCTTATGATCAAAAAAGAAAATAACATATTCAGATGTATCTTCTATTATAGAAATTTATCTGTCGGCAGAAAGTTTCTCAATTAAGCTCCTTTCCGAAAGAGCTTTCCTGAAAAAGGAATTTAATTTAGTAAAAGCTTGACAAATACGAGTATTACTATTAGTTTTTCTCTTCCAATTATGAACCTAATATAAGCATGAAGGGGTGTTTCTTGGTAAGTAGAATGGTTTAAATCTACATGGAGAACATGAACAATAGATTTAGGTTCAGTAGAAGGATAACGTCCCTCCTGGCGTCTAGTGATGAAATGCATAGCTTCCATTTTGTTTTCCTCGAACTCTTTTCTGTATACTGGACTATTTTCTAATCTAAGAAGCTATTTTGTAATAAATGGATTTGTAAAGTCATAAACAAAAACTGCTTTGTTTATGTGAGAAATGTGAGAAATGGCATAAAAGTTGTCACGGGGGAGTCTTCTCTCCGCTAAATGTTAATAGAGCTGCTCGTTCAGCTCAATAGATAGAGACTTGTGTCTTCGAAATAAGCCGAGTCTTTTATTCTTTATGTCACAGAACATCCCCTTAGGCCCAAAGTTGGCTATATCTGCGTGATCATTCAAGATTGCAGGCTTATTTTCTATTGGTATTGCCTTTCAACGTTTTTTGTTTCATTCTTATTATGAAGAACATGGCTTTTTTAGTTACTTTCCTCAAAGCATTTTTTTTCCATCCCAAGAGACCCCAGGACTACTCTGACTGTGAGAACAAGGTGGGAAGGGAAAGGGAAGCAAAAGGAAGGGAGGATCTGTTAGTGATAGGAGACCCGAATACCGGATTTAGGGAAAGATTGGGATTGGTTTTCATTTGGTGGTCAAATCATTGCCAAGGTAGTGTGCCGTTAATGCCCTTAAGATAGGTCTGGTTAAAAGCTACCCAGAGAATTACAGGGAAGAAAAGGGGGAAAAAAATGGCATAACCTAGGGTACAAAATGGACTATTTTGCCTACATCTGCGAAAGGCTATTAGGGAAGACCTTAGTAGAAGACCTTCACTTCCTCTCTGGGCAGAGCAGAGAATTACTTAGGGAAGAACCTGAATTTGCTCTGGTGTGTTGAACCCGGCTGGTTGTTTTCCTTTATTCCTACTTGATTTTCAGATTACTGCCGAATGAAGTCTTCCATGACTTGCTATTGTTTTCTCTCTTAATAATAGCTGTGATATTTAAGTCCTTACTATTCATTCATGCATTGTTGTATTTACTGGGCGCTTATGTGTGTAGAGCACTGTACTAAGCACTTGGAAAGAACAATTCAGCAATAGAGACGATCCCTGCTCACACTGGGCTTACAGTCTAGAAGGGAGAAGACAGACATCAAAACAAGTAACCAGGCACCAATTTAAATAAATAGAATTATGGATATATACACATCAAAACAAGTAAACAGGCATCAATATAAATAACTAAAATTATAGGCTTATACATAATTACATAAAGTGCTGTGGAGAGGGGAAGAGCAAAAGGGAGCGAGTCAGGGTGATTTACATGGAAGGGAGGGGGAGCTGAGGGGAAAGGGGGCTTAGTCTGGGAAGGCCTCTTGGAGGAGGTGAGCCTTCAGTAAGGCTTTGAAGGGTGGAGGAGTGATTGGCAGAGAAGCAGCGTGCTCAGCCGAAAGAGCACGGGCTTGGGAGTCAGAGGTCATGGGTTCGAATCCTGGCTCTGCCACTTGTCAGCTGTGTGACTGTGGGCAAGTCACTTCACTTCTCGGTGCCTCAGTGACCTCATCCGTAAAAGGGGATTAAGACTGTGGGCCTCACGTGGGGCAACCTGATGACCCTGTATCTCCCCTAGCGCTTAGAACAGTGGTCTCCACATAGTAAGCACTTAAATACCAATATTATTATTATTAGCATTATTATTAGTATTATTTGAGGAGGGAGAGTGTTCCAGGCCAGAGGTAGGACTTGGGCCAGGAGCCGACGGTGGGACAGGTAAGATCGAGGCACAGTGAGAAGGTTAGCACCATATATACTCTGTATATGCCAAGCACTGTGCTAATACTGAAGTGGATACAGTAAAATCAGATGAGACACACTGTTCTACTTGACATTCATAGTCTAATGGGACGGGAGCATAGGTAGTGCCCAAGGAAAATGAGCACAGAGAAGTGACATGTCCAAAGTCTTACAGCAGACAAGGGGTGGAGTCAGGTTAGAACTCAAGTCTTCTGATTCCCCTCCTCTCCTTCCCACCCACATCTTGTGCTCTCTCTACTAGGCCACACTAATCCTAAATCCATACAGAGTATGGGACAGAGTAGGTTTGCGTGAGCTAATTTGGGGTTATTTCAGTGTGTACGGTTTCCTTCCCCTTTCTCAAGCAAAGATATTAAACTCAGAGTGGTCTAGTACACAGGGAGTTGCTTCTGTAAGCAGGCAATTAAGTTCTGCATTTGCAGCTTTAACCTGAAGTGATTTCATTATAATTCTGTTAAACCTGTCTCTGAGTATCTCTATTGGTATTATTTCCAGTTTGTAATATTGATTATTTCTTGACTTTGTCCATTATTCTGGCCCGCAATCCCAGGAAGCAAAAACTTCTGAGTCTTGAGGATATCAGGGTTTTTTGTTTGTTTTTTTAAAAGCTCTTTGGTGGTGACAGAGGCAGGGAACCCTTTGCTTGACTGTTGTCATGTAATGAGCATCTTACTGAGTGCTTATCACCTCTTTCAGTAGTAGAGTATTTGGAATGCAGTGCAAGTGAATTCCTGTAGAAAAAAATACCACTTTATATCTGCACATATTCTCGTGGTTAAATTCCTTCAAAGAGTTTCTTGTATTCCCAAGCATTTTCCCACTAAATTACAGTCTAATTTCCTCCTATTCAGATCATGACAGATTTGGTATCAGTTGTGATTTTCATTGAACCTTGCCTTCCATTCTTCATTCTGCTCCATGTTTGATCCATCATCTAATTCCACAAAGGAAAAAATCTTGTAATCTTCTCTGATCTATTCATGGAGAAACAAATGTATCTTTTATTTACTTCAAGGAGGAGAGAATTTTTTCCCGATCTGTTCTTAAGATGGGTGCTGTTTTGGGATGCCTTTGTGATGTTAAAGTTTCACCAAAGAATCAGGAAAAATACCACTTTCCTCTGTGAATCACTCTGCTTGGTGTAGTAAGCACCTAAGAAATGTGTTCTTGCACAGGCACACATGCGCACACACACACAAACACAGTGTGGAGGCCTCATAATTTTGAGTTGTTCTACTTTTCCTGTGCTGTACATGCTACATATAAAGCAGGATCAGAACACTGGTTAGCTGGCATCTGCTAGGTTGGTACCAGAAGTGATGAAGTATCAAAAGAAGTTTAGAATGAGTAGATTTGTTTTGGAAGAACATTTCTCAACTAAACTCCGTTCCCCCAATGCAGCTCTTTTTTCTGCTTTTGAGGAGGATCCAATTCTTTCCTTCTCCATTTATCTCTTTGTATTGCTCGGGAATCAAATTAAAGGGAAGAACATTTTAAGTTGCTTTAGGGTACTTCCCAGTTGTAAGTGCTTATAATAATACCTTGAATTTATAGAGTGCCTTTCTTCTGAGGAGCTCAAAGAACAGCACATGAATCTCATTTAGCGTTCCAGCATCCTAAGAGCTCGAGAGAGCAGGTGGGCATTGTATTGATCATGCAGATCTTGCACTCCAATTCCGTGTTCATAATCAGCTGCTTTTGTGAGCTACCTGAGAACTAATAAGATTCACATAGTCTCATACTGGCAAGGGAATGGCAATTTAAACAACCGACACTGGTCCTGTCATTTCTGTGGTGACACAAACAAAGCATTAAACCAAAAGAAAGCATGATGGTTCTCTGCCCTTTGAAATATGCTTGTGACAGAAGGGAAGGAAGGGCAAAGGGAGGAGAAAGAGCCTTACTACTTAAGCTTTCAGTGGACTCTGAAAAAAATAGGTCTAGCTAAATTCAAAGTGTCCTTTTAATCTCTAACGGAATCCTTTTTTATTTCCAAAGCAGTACCTTGTATTTGTCTGTTATGACGCATTGGCTGAGGAAATGATATATGAGAGAAAGAACAGTTGTTCATTATGTAATGCGAGAATCAGAAATGCAGCTACTATCCTATTGAAAAGTAATTAATACACTGTAACAGAATTTGGATTGGAGTAATGGATATTTTATTTGGCGTATTTTAGACTCTTTGGGAGGGCATTTAAAATTATTTTCTGAAATAATTTTCAAACTTTTCAGGAACACATATAGAAAGTAAACCACCCTCTACTCCACCTCACTACTTCACCTGCCCACTCCCTACACATTTCTCATAAGGGTTTATTGGCGGCATGTTAAAAAAACTATTAATTTTATAGGGTTTCTGTTCATTTTGAATTTTAAAGAATAATTTTTCTTAACGCTAGTAGTGACAGGTGGCAATTTTTAAAAAAATATCATTTCATGGTACGGAAGGATTAAATACTTTAAGTTGTACTTTCACTACATCTGGATTCGAATCAAGGATTCTAAGATTCAAAGAGGGTGAAATAGCTCGCTCGAGGTTGCACAAGTAATGGTAAAGCTGGGAAGAGAATTCACATTTCATGACTCTCAGTACTTGCTCTTGTACCCGTTCATGTACTGTTCCCTATCTTTAAATACCTTTTTTCATCATCAGTGAGTTTGTCAGTCTGACTGTTCATATTTGATTTGATAAGATTATTGGTCCAAGTCTATTGTTTGTGAAAGCTGAAGTTGCATGGTATTTTGTTGAATGAAACAAGCATTTTATTGTCTCTCTTGCTTTAACTATGCATTCACTCCATTTTATTTTTATATACATAGAAAAATCTTCCAAGGTTGCACCAGGAACTTGGAAATAACTTTCTTTTTTTTTTTTTGCTGATTCTGCCTTCCATTTAGCAAGCATTTCTTTTCTCTGTTTTGTAGTGCTGCAGTAGAAAAAAAAATGGCTGCCTTTTGTTTATTTCCCTGTACATTAGCATGATGACATCATCAGTGATATTAGCTAGATTGTACGTATCTCTAAGAATCCAGACTTACATTACCAAACCAGAAGCAAAATGTTTTTCATTTTCACATTATGCTGCATGATTTTGTAGCCCTAGGGCAAACCAAGCAGGAAATCAAGGATTTGGGGATGAGCGCACCAAAATGGTATATACTTTTTAAGATATGAAAAAAAAATGAGCGTGTATAATTTCCTCTATAAATTATGACATATTAATGAGACTAATTGGTGAGGTTTATTCAAGTTGAGATTACTTATTTTCAGCATTGTTTCATAAACATAGTTAATATGTTCACAGATATTTTTAGCTGGGCACTTAATTGATTTTCTTGTATCTGATCATGATTATGGCTGAGTTTTCATTATTCAGAATAGAGCCTATGTCCCTTTGTTTCAGTTTGTATGTGTTTGTCACATGATTTATCTTAACATACAATAAACTGTCAGTTACCTATTCAAATTACAGAAATAGTGGAGAGGATATTGAATGGATATTCTTCCATTTGTGGAATTTTAAGGGATAAATAAGTGTCTTCTTTGTCTTAAAAAATTCAAGAAATATTCTATGTCATTACCAGTTCTGTAAAGACAGAACTTATGTCTGTAGGAAGCCTAATACAGAATTTATGAAGTACTACATTTTTGTAAATATGGAGCAAACATCCCTGGAATTGTTTCTTAAAATTTGAAAGTAGTTAAGGAATACCATATGCCTTTTGAAGTAGGAAGTGGCCTTTAGGGAATAAATCACTCAACTTGTAAGAATTGATATTAACCATGAACCCTGCTTCAGATCTTTAGATGAGTTTTTTAACCAACTGCTCTACAGGTAAAAACCCTTTTTCTTTTCTTTTGTATTTTAGAGCTACTAAAGTTAATCCTGTGGCACAGTTTGAATTAGTCAATAAAAAGCTTCTGAAAATAGCACCTGCTTTGGTAAAGACAAAAATTAGGCCTGAGTATCTTTATAATGACAAATGCAGTCTCTTTACAATTAAAGTTTTAATTAAGGAGCTATTGGTGGTAGAAAAAGATCAAGACCATTTTAAAAACTTGGCCTCATGCAAAGATAAATACCAGCAGTCGAAAGGTTAAATGTGTATTGTCATTGCACGTAACAGAAATAACACTTCTTCATAGCATTAATGTAAATGTGCTTTTAGAAAAGGGCAGAAAATAATACAGCACACTGACAATCTCCTTTACTTAAATTATTATTCCACCTCTTATTAAAGTAAAATCTCGATAACTGCTGAATTCTAGCCGAAACATTCTCTGTAATTAAAAAAAATGTTGTGAAGGGATTTCCATAATTTGTGCTGCATTAATGACTTAAAGCGGCTTCGGAATTTGTTATTCCCTCCTCATAGTAGACCTCAGCTGATAAAAATATCCATAGACACAGTGAAATCAGTGGCATGCCTGGCTCTCCAGACAAAACTCCCATGTGATCACGTATAGGCAGGCTCAGTGAGACTGAAGCTGTTCAGCAAGCAGTAGGTAATGAGTCTTTGTGCAGAGAGAAGCTCTTGTGGCTGAACAATAAAGCATATGGTACCAGCAATAAAACACAGTGCTGGGAAATTTCAGAAGATTCCGCTGGAGCCAGGAAGACACAGTGCCTGGACCACAGATCAAAAAATGATCATCTCTGTATTTGGGATCATGCTTAATAAAGAGTGAATGGAGTAGGAATACAACCATTTGAACAGGTCAGTTATTTTATATGCAAATAGAGTTTCATGTTTACTTCCATTTAATCAGTATGAGATGGGGGGGGGGGCGGTGGAGTGTGTGTGAGCACATCGGCGCATATGGGGGGATGGTTTAAACTTTGCTTCTGGAAAGACATTTGCAGAACGTAGTGTGTGTTGAATGATGTACCCGAATTGATTCAACATGATTAGATAAATCGTTGATGTAATCGGGTTTGCTAGACAAATGTTGACACTTATGATGCTCTACCTAAAAGTTCATTAATCCATTAAAATTGTGAAGAGTGAGTAAAAATAATGCAGCAGTGCTTTTATGAAGCAATCGCAACTGTTAACATAAAATTAAAGGTTTCAAACTCAGGAAGAATGAAAAATATGCACTAGAAGAGAGGGGTTTGCCTTTTCAAAGAAATGGGTGTTTATGGCAGAGCTATTAATTTTCTTTATGGTGTTTTCCACAAAAATCTGGGGAGATGCAGTTAAAAAATTAATCACAAGCACAATAATATTTTTCCTATAATGCTACTTATTTGGAAAATTGATTTAATAGCACTTTTTATTATCAGAATAATATATCTATTCTTCATTTTTTAGCAAATTCAGTTAATTTTATATTAATCAGATTGTCTATCTTTTACAAGAGAAAAATATGTATAAAATGCTGATAAGTTTCTGCATAACATCTCGGCTAAAATAAATTAGCATAAGTTAAAACAAAAATTGGTGACTCTAGGATGAAGGTATTTTTCCACTGAGCCTACGTTTAACTAGGAGCAAAATGTATGTTTATATTAATATCGTGTGTGCAGCTATCTGGCTGTTTCATATATGTGGAGAAAATACTCATATTGCTCATTTCCTAATTTTGAATGTTGTAAAGGGAGATTGCTTTCTGTAGGAAGCAAGAAGAACTGTAGCAAATAAGCTCACACTGAGCAAGCTTTCTAGAGTCAGACAGGCATCTTCATTTCCATCACTTTAATTTTGAGACTTAGGGTGTAGTTTGACCATATCTCATTAATTTTTGAACAAATGTTAGTATTTTTAACAAGTTACCCAGGCACCCAAGTGTTTGATTTTTCATTTTTGGTTTTTCCTTTTTTAGGAGCTAATTAATGGACATTTCAGTTTACTGTGAGATGATAAACATGAAATCGTTTTGTTAGTGAATATTTTTGCTTGACATATATCTTATCTGAATTTGCTCGGTAAATGCCCGAGGAGCACCTCAACGGGGTGTCTTCACACTGTCATGACCAAATCTCTCCTTTATAACGTCTGTTACATTTTTAACCATTAAACCTGACTGACTGTCTTTCCAAGATCAGGAAAGAGTTGTCGAGAACTGGATGTTGACCTTCCGCATGCGTTCAAATGAAATATTTGACACTGTTGGTCTCCTTGGAAACCACAGCTGCGGAAGAAAAATTGGGGGGTTTATATTTGGGTTTTCTGTTGTTGTTTATTTTGGTGGGGGAGGAGGGAGTTGGAGAGGAGCAGGGAAGAAGCCCAGAAATATGAGAATTTAAAATACCTAATCTTTAATAAGCACGGGGGAATCATGATTTGGACAACCCACTAAAATCAGTGCACACTGCCAGAAAGCACTTTCTTTAAGCTGTCCAGTGATTCAGGTATTCTGGCTGAGCTGCAGGCCTACAATTCCTTACCCGGCATTCCATTTCAGCTGCTGGCAGACCTTCCCAACCTTATGCAAAGGAGACCAGCACGGGGAGCTTTGACTGCAGAGGGGAGAGGAGGGGGACAGGAATGAGTTCAAAGGTCAGAGGGCTGGTGAAAGGCCGGAGCAGTTGACTCAAAAAACCATGGCCCTGCTTTGCAGCAGTCTCTTGCAGAATTAAGATGAAATAGACTTGTTTTCAAGGGAGAAGATTTTCCAGCCTAGGTGCAGGAGTGAGTGAAAAGCATACAGGTATGGTGCAAGATTTCCTGGTGTGCCTAATCTTGTTTCTTTGCAAGGAACTGGCTGGGGCGTGAGCGTGGATAGAGTTTTTGATCAGCCGCGTTCTACTCCAGCTTAAAGGTTCAGTGCTCAAATTCCTGTCACTTTTGACTAATTAGAAATCCAAATGTATGTGACTCTTCAATAAAAAGGGTATTCTGTTCAGATGTAGTCATTTTGAATCAAAATTTCTTTTTTTTTTCCGGTGGGTGTGCATAATACCACTTTTTGAAGCTCTGTAATTGCAAGCCGCCTTCTTAATTAGAACATTCAGGGGGAGCGAAACCTCCTTATTGTTACGGCTCATAGAGGATAGTTTCCAATTTGTTTTTAATAAGATTAGTTCTTTTCTTAAGATATTTGTTGAGAATGCCAGGATTAATTGAGGAGACCTTTTTTTTTTAATCTTCAAATCCTCAGGGTGGTTTTATTGTCCTTAGACTAAATAAGAAATGTTTGAAATTTGGGGCGAATTTCCATTTTGAAAGGGGTTTTTATTTCATGTTTTATTCCTAATTCTTAGTTTGGGGAAAATAATTTTCTATTCTCCTTGTTTATTTTTGCCTTTAGTATTCTCTTCAAGGGATTCTGTTTCCTGGTTGTTGCTGTTTGTTTTCTTAAGTACTTTATAAGGAGTGGTGTTTGGAACTCAGCTGTTAAACTTCCTGTGGCTTTTTATCTTTGCTCTAATTATGACATCACAATTCTTGAAAATGCGTTTACAGCTCCGGATTCCAAGCAGCACATTGATGATCGTAATCTTATAAAATAGGCTTGGTTTTCCCCCTTGGAGAGAGTAAAGGCATGAATGATACACTCTGTCTTTCATTAAATAAATACCTTGTGAAAAGGAAGAGATTTTAGGACATAGAGGGCTAGGAGCTGAACAGAATGAGACAGCATATTCCAAGAGCAGTTAACTGTTTGAGTATGAATTGAAACCACATAGACCATGGAATAGGATATTGATAAACAAATATAAATGTGGCTGCGGCGTGCATCTTTACACTTCCACCAAATTAATTATTCAGCATGGAATTAATTGCAAAATGACAACCTTTGTGCTTAGTCATGAATTCACTGTCTTAAGCTTCTTTTTTGTATTAGGCAAATGCATTTGGAGATAAGCTTTTTAAAGTCTGTTCCCTGGCCGTAAATGGCCATTTATGCAAATTTAATTGCCACATTACAATTGAAAGATGGTGGGGAGGGGTTTGGATCATTTAATTTGTATGTTAGAATCCTAATAGTTTAGACTGCATATTCTTTGTGTTTGGGGTTTGGGTTTTTGTGAGGGTTTTTTGGTGGGGGGAGTGGGTTGTGGTAATAGACTCAGAAGGACTTCAAGCAATGGGGGCAATTATGTCAGATGTTTATGAAGCTCAATGTGTTGATCATTCAGAGTCAGGTTTGCACATCTTTTATCACTCCAGTAGAGCACTTGTTGTGCCGCGTTATTCCGTTTTGCTAGTAGTAGCTTAAATCAAGAGAATTCATTTTATATTTTGAGAGCCTTTAAAAAAATGCAGTCAGCTGCCGTTTTCCCTTAAGCCATTTCCTCAGAAGCTTCTGATATTATCTTGATTATTTATTGCAATTGAAAGAGTTATGTAGAAAATGGCTTGTCTTTTTATCAGTACAAAATATTGCTGCGATTCTAAACTGTATTTTTTTTTTAAAAGGAAGCCATTCCATTAGTTCTACTGTCGCTGAAACATAATTATTCATTTTTCAGTCATATTTATTGAGCACTTACTGTATGCAGGGCACTGTATTGAGCACTTGGGAAAGTACAGTTCAACAATAAACAGTGACATTCCCTCCCCACAATGAGTTCACAGCCTAGAGCTGGGGAGAAGATCAGATAAAATCTGGATATTGGGAATAACTTTTTAAAAAATTTCACTTTGATGAACATCGCCTATAACTTGAGGTGTATGTTTTAGCTGTTCTTTTCACTACTAATCAAAATGGGAGTCGTAGATGTAAATGAAGTCACACTACGCATTAGGTATGCAAAAGAATTGTAAGTGGCTGGAGTAGTGGCACTTATTGATCTAATTGTTTTTTCCTCCAGTGAGGAAAAGTCCCTCAAGGGCTCTTTGTCATTAGTTCCAAAAACATAAGTAGTGTAGGGATTGTCTCTATTTGTTGACAAATTGTACTTTCCAAGTGCTTAATACAGTGCTCTCCTCCGCTCAGTAAGCGCTCAATAATAATAATAATGATGGTATTTAAGTGCTTACTATGTGCCAAGCATTGTTCCAATAAATGCGATTGCATGAATGAATGAATGAATTGGGGGAACAGTAGATCTGCCTATCTAAATGCAAATCCTTTGGTTGGGCCTACCTAATCTGGGAATCCCAGGTAATATGCAAATGGTGCAGATTTGTGTGAACTCTCAGGATCTTTATTGCTTAGGAAGCAGAGTTGAAAATCAAGCCACTTGTCACCTAATTCTGCACCTTAGTAGCCAGGACTTGATCGTATTATTTGAATACTTGCTGAAATACAGTGAAACTTCATTTATACCGCCCTCAACTGTAGAACAAGTAGGAATAATACCGCGGGGGAAACCCATAATCCTTGTTTGTTGAAATCGGAAAGAGTCGAGGAGGCCCTCTGTATCCTCCAGGGCCAGAAATAGGATCTAACAGTCCTTTCCACTCACTGCAGTGAGTTGGGAGGGCTATTTTTCCACGAAATTGCAAAGTCCACTTCCATCCTTTTATCTCCTTTCCTATAATATGCTCTCAACTCCTTCAGGCTGGACTACTGAAAATCAGCTCCTTATTGGTCCCCCTGCCTTTAGCCTGCCCCCATTAAATAATAATAATGGTACTTGTTAAGTGCTTACTATGTGCCAAGCACTTGTTCTAAGCATCAGGGTAGGTACAAGTTAATCAGGCAGACACAGTTCCTGTCCCACATGGGCTCACAGTCATATCCACATTTTACAAATGAGGTAACTGAGCCCCAGAAAAGTGAAGTGACTTGCTCAAGGTCATACAGCAGATACGTGGTGGAGCTGGGATTAGAATTCAGGTTCTTCTGACTCCCAGGCCCGTGCTTTTATTCAGTCATATTTATTGAGCGCTTACTGTGTTCAGATCATTGTACTAAGTGCTTGGGAAGTACAGTTCAGCAACAAATAGAGACAATCCCTGCCCACAACGGGCTCACAGTCTAGAAGTGGGGGGACAGACATCAAAACAATCCACTAAGCGATACTGCTTTTCCAATACTGTCTTATGTACAGTTCCACAATTTTTTTTTCCTAGAATGCCTTCAGTCAAAGGTATTCGTTGAATATTTACTGGGTGCAGAGCTGTGTACTAAGCGTGAGCTTATTGTACTGAGCACTGAGAAGAGTCAGTACAATAGAGTTGGTAGACATGACCCCTGCCCACAAGAAGCTTACGGTCTAGAGGAGAAGACAGACATTAAAATACATTTTAGATAGGTACATGAGCTCAAAGGTGAATATCAAATGCTTAAAAGAAACAGATCCAGAAGGAAGGGCATGTAGGAGAAATGACAGCTTAACTGGGGAAGCCCTCTTGGAGATGTAATTTTTAATAAGGTTTTGATGGAGGGAAAGGTGGTGCTCTGTTATGAGGGAGTTCCAGGATGAGGAGAGGACTTGCCATGGAATATATCACTCCAGTGGACAAAAGGGACTCCCTGTCACCTTCTGTATGAAACGAAGACTTCTAGCAGCTGGTTTCAAAGCTCTTTATCTGTTAATTCCTGTTACCTATCCACTCTCTTCTCCCATAGCACCCAGCTCTTGACCCTTGACTCATGACTTAGCCGTAGAGCACGGTCTGGGAGTCAGAAGGTCATGGGTTCTAATCCCAGCTCTGAAACCTGTCTGCTGTGTGACCTTGGGCAAGTTACTTCACTTCTCTGGGCCTCAGTTCCCTCATCTGGAAAATAGGCATCGAGGCTGTGAGCCCCATGTGGGACAGGGACTGTGTCCAACCCCAACCCCATCCACCCCAGCGCTTAGTACAGGGCCTGGTGCAAAGTAAGCACTTAACAAGAACCACAATTATTATTAAATCATTACTATTATTATTGCATAGCTAAATATTCTCTGGCTGGAGATACTTCTGCTTCTGACACTTTCCTCAAGCCCTCCCCGCCCTAACCCGAAACAATTTGTCCACATCCTCTTTCATTTACACTTCATCTAAGTAGTATTCCTTGATTATTCTCCCCTCCATTTCTCTGCTCAACTCAGCAGTCACATTTTTATTTGCTGACTTTTGCATTCACTTGTGGATCATATCTGCTCTGTCGCCTTACTGTGGCATATCACTGCATCCACCTTCTCTCCTCCCCGCATTAAACCGGAAACTACTCAAGAGCAGGGATTGCAGCCTTGGAGAATGTCCCGCTGCCGGTCGACGCTCTATAGATGTGTTTGCTTCTGGTTCTTTTTAGCATTTTCTAATTCCTGTGGAGGGGATCCCTGGGTTCAGTTTCTAACCCTGACAAGGGTTCAAAGGGTAGCCCCCAGAACTAGCCGTTCATTGACTCAGGGGTATTTCAGGGCCTATTGTACGCACAGTGATGCACTAAGTGCTGGGGAAGGATACCATCAAGGAAGAATAGTAGACTTGCTCCTTAACCTTCCTTCTCAGGTTTGACAGCAATGAGTAAGAAGGAAGGTGGGCTAAAAATAGCTTAGAGAGAGAAAGAAGTAAGGAGGGAGAGAGAGAGAAAGAAGGAAGGAGGGAGAGAGAGAAAGGGGAAAGAGAAGGGGGAAAGAGAGACCCTGATCCTTAAAACAGTGATTGGCACATAGTAAGTGCTTAACAAATACCATCATCATCATTATTATTATTATTAGTAACAGGCAGTGGGAACCAGCCAGTGTTGCACTGTGACTAGGGTAATGTTTGGGACAGGGAGCAAAGAGGAGTATTGACCTTGACTCAAAGTCTGCATCCTGTGCAAAGTTTATGTTTTGTGTAGCATGAAGATCATTTGAATACTTCATTGTTTAAGCTAGGTTCATAGTTGCATTCATGCAGAACCCTGAGCTAAGGAAAACTGGTCTTGTAGGACTCGCTGTGTGTCCGTAGCCATGTGCTCAACCATTTTGTAAGACCCTGCCTCATGTTGTGTCCAGAAAGACACACCTTGTTGGAAGAATGTTCCCTATCCAGCCGTCAGCATTCTAGCCAAAACACATAGTGAAAGCAGGCATCGTGAAATAACTGACCACACTTGGATAATTATAGTTTTTATTCCAGCTTCTTAAATCTCTCATTTTACATATTTCGAATGGTGATCTATTTAAGAACTCATCTCCTAATGTGGTGAAATATGTTTTTTAGGGAATGAATTTAGAGATGTTGTGTTTAGAATCTTTAGCAGCTTAAATAGAAAAGATTCTTCTAATATCAAAACCTTGAAGTTTAAGCAGTTATCCACTTGAAGGAACAGATGGCAGATCCTATTGACGGGAGACAGGTGTTTTCTATTCAGAGCTCTTTAAGGCTTTTTGAAAGATGAATTGTCTTGCTGTCTGACTACCTGTCTGTCTTTGTCATCACCTGGGATCTGTTACCATACTGAAGTTTTGAAATAAAACTGCACAGTAAATATGGCATTAGTGCAGTTCATTCATTCAATAGTATTTATTGAGCACTTACTATGTGCAGAGCACTGTACTAAGCGCTTGGAATGTACAATTTGGCAACAGATAGAGACAATCCCTGCCCAGTGATGGGCTCACAGTCAGTTGAAAGTCAGAGTGTACCTAAAATCTGCAAATGCATATTCTCTAAGAAAAGTCTCAAATATCAATTTAGAAACTTTGTACTTTTCATTGATTGTGCTTAGTCTGAACACCTGGTGATTGCCAAGAAAGGAGAAGACAATGGAGATTTCCAGTTTTCAGTAAGAACTGTAGCATTAAGTGCTTATTATGCACCAAGCACTGTTCTAAGCGCTGGGGTAGATACATGATAACCAAATCTGTCTCCTGGGGGGCTCACAGAGTAAGTCAGAGGGAGATCAAGCGTTTTAGGAGTGGGGAAAGACCCGAAGTAATGATCCAGCCTTCTGAATCCAGCCATCCACAGCCCCAAATTTCTTTAATTCCCCCCACAAAGAGTTTTCACTATTAAACCATATCAGTGAAAATTCTGAAAAATAATCTGAGCCCCTACTTTGTAAAAAGTAATTTTTTTCCCCATCCCCAAAGCTATCTATTCTTGCCCCTGCTTTTCCGTTTTTCATCACTTTATATCAAGGATACACAGGGGATTGGCGCAAACTGAAGAGGTGAAGAAATGTAGGTCAGCGTACGTTTTCAGGGAAGAATACCCTAAACATAATTTCCCATCCTATATGGGGTATTATTGAAAAACATGTTTAGATTTTGCAATCAGCATGTGTTTATGTACATTTAGATAAGGTGAACGCGCATTAGCTGCGAACGTTTATTATTGTACGTTTTGGAATTGTCTTTGCAGTGTATGATTTTATTATTCGTGCCTCCATCCAAAAAAACTGAAGCTCAACTAATGGTGTGTCCTTTTTGGTTGAAACATTGAATTGTATATAAAAATCATGAATGCACCACCGAGCCTCTTTAGACATTAAGCGAACCCAGCTCTAGGGAGACACCCCTGGCAGCCTCAACACCGGAACAGAAACTAACTCGATTTGCTGATGGTGAACAATGGAATCTCTTCACTCACATTTAGCAGGCATGGATTAGATGCCGCCACCGTAATGTTCTTCTAAAAGGAAGGGCGGCCATACGTTAGTTTTAGTACATCCATACCCAATCGAAGGGTTTAGGGAACGTGAAGGAAGATGGCTTACTGTTGGAAACTCGGTGTGGAAACTCGATAGTCAGAGGAGCGTTGTGGCCGAGTGGAGAGGGCTTGGGCCGGAGAGAAAGGGGACCTGGGTTCTGTTCCCAGCTCTGCTTCTTGCCTGCTGGGTGACCTTGGACAAGTCATTTAACTTCTCTGGCCTTCGGTTTCCTCATTGGTCTGGGCTCCCTGGGCATCCCCTGGCAGTGGTGTCTTGAGGACCCCCTCCCTCACACCAAGAAGACCCCAAGACAGAGTGTTCCCTTCCTCGGGAGAGACCTTACCCCACCAGTAGAAGGGGGACAACCCACATATCCCCCACGGAGATCTCACTAACAACTGGCTATGGGGTGCGGGGGAGGATGCCACGCTGCTACAACTGTGCTCGACTCCCCGGTGAGAGATGTACTATTAATCGGTGGTGAATTTGTGCCTTCTAGTGGTGCTCATAGGATGTTTATTGAAAAATAAAAACGGCAGCCAAAAGGCAACTGGTCCTGTCAGTGCTAGACAAGAGGCACCCCAGCAGAAAACCAGACTTCTTGGTATAAAATAGGTTAGATGGCCAGGCTACTTGTAAATTACTTCCGAGCATTTAATCCTTTGAGCTAAGTTTGAGGAGCTATCTAGACTGTAAGCTCTTTGTGGTCAGGAAACTTGTCTACTGACTCTGTTATATCATACCCTCCCAAGCATATAGTACATGCTCTGACCCAATGAGTTCTCAAAAGATACCCTGGAATGATTGAGATCAATCACTTAATAGAAAACTTTTTTTGAAGGGATTGAACCATTTTCTCCTGTAATTTTTGGCCAGTGATTGCCCTAGCTGTGTTAAAATTCAGGTCACTCGGTACAAGCAAGAAGCAGGGTAGCCACTTATTGGTATTTTGTGCAATTTTATTTTTGGATATTTTCAGGTCTAAAAAATGTGGATTGGTGTAAGTCACACTTCGTAGCTGAGATTTTATTTTCCAACCACTTATGACTGACAGTATATTGCTTTGCAGAGAGAGTTCAAATCAGCATTAACCTTCAAACCCATCAACAGATATGGAAAAGGGTAACTCCACAATGTTAATAGTATTTACTGTGGGCCTGCTGCACATCAAACGCTTTGCTGGGGCTAGGGGAATCTCAGAAACAAGCTACAGAGGATCACTGCCCTGAAGGAGCTCACTGTCTAATTGACAATATGTAAATTGTCGAATATAGTCTATTTAGGAGTGATAAAATAGCAAAACAAATAAAACAAAAAAAAGGCAGGTGTTGGGGTGACTGGGGATGCATGATCAATTAATGAACTAAGTAGGCTTCCTGGAGAGGGTGACTTTTGAGGAAGGCTTTGAAGGAAGGCAGGGACATTGATGAAACTTTGTGGGGTTGTGCTGGTTTATAGTTAAAAGTCTCTTTGGATTTCATGTATATGGCTGTGTATAGCCACATACCTGTGTTCTATAAGTGTGCTATAATTCCGGTTCTGCTGCTTGTCTGCTGTGTGATCTTGAGTAAGTCATTTAACTTCTCTGTGCCTCAATTACCTCATCTGGAAAATGGGGATTGAGATTGTGAGCAACCCAATTTGCTTGTTTTCATCCCAGTGTGTAGTAGAGTGCCTGGTACACAGTATGTGCTTAACAAATACCATTATTATTATTGTTATTATTATGACTGCAAGTTGTAATATAAAACTAAGAAGGTAGCATAACAGCACTGTTCATTAAAGCCCCACCACCAGGAATCAGCACGCCACCCCCTCCCCATAGTCAGTCAAGTGAGTGGTGGTTCTTCTGAACCTGTGAAACTGGATCTTTTGGGCTTGTGAAGGGCAGGCTCAGGCTTTGACAGGATGCAGAAAGGTTCACCATGGTAACCGAGACTGCTATTTGGGGCTTCTATCGGGAATCTCTAACCTGAGACCCACAGATATGTGGGCAGGACTTGAGTTTTTATGCATCATCTTACCTCCTCAAGCCGGCCATTTGGTTTTGTACCAGGCAGCTGTATTGTCGACTCACCTGTTCCGTGCTACTGCAGGACTGGGGTCTTTTTATTTAAAGGGGCCAGTTTCCCTCCATCTTAACTCTGACTGCTAGGTCCAGCTCGGAAGCAGCACCCATCCACATTCAAGGGGAGCTGGGAGGGGAACATAGCGACTGTGGAGTGAGGAGGGGAGGTGGCCGGGGCCCTCCAATGTCCTAGTCGAAGGATCTGGGGATTTCTGCAGTAGGCTTCTTGTCACTGCAGTGCATCACGATACCTGCATCATACTTATGACATTAAGTACGTCTATTATTTCCAAGTCCGCACAGGCATATCTGCTCATGGTGCGATCAGGGGCCTCCCAATAATACCTTAATTCTTTAAATTCCTTTGACTGTGAGCCCCAGGTGGGACAGGGCTTTGTCCGCCCTTATTATCTTATATCTACCCTAGTGCTTGGCACAAAATAAGTGCTTAACAAATGCCATAATTATTTTTTTATTATCAGTCCTATCTCGCGGCTCCTTTGCTGTGATTTCTCCGGTTTGACTGGGCCTGAGGCATTTTGGTATGTGATCGTTGGGATCGCACAGCCTGATCCTAGTCGAGGCAGGGCTCAATGAACAGGTCAACTGCCTTAGGCCTCACCCGGGAAGAGAATTCCCAGGTTTCCCAGGCTTCTGGGGCCCAGAATAGCCCTGTCATAAGCCATTCTCTGCATCCACAGCTAGGTCCCTGTCGTGGCCTGGGCTGACTCTCTGGAGGCGGTGTTGCCCAAGGGAAAAGGAGATAGGCAGCAGTGGAGTAAACTTCAACCTGATCTGGATTCCTCCCTGGGAACAGCAGAGGCAAAAGTCCCTTTGGGCACCGGATGCCCCAAGTCCATACCCACGCAGCCTCAGGGAGTCTCCTGGCCCCAGCTACTGCTTCCACTATTCCTGCCCTCCTCACCGGTCTTGGCAGTTCTGGTTTCCGGCAGGAAGTCTAGACCTGGGTGGGTAGCCACTTACCCAATACTCGCATATATCTTTGGGCTCAATTACTTATGTTGACTGCTCTAATTGTGAATAGTTTTGTGTTTCCCTCCTCGCCCTCCTCTGTTAGACTGTAAACCCCGAGTGGGCGGGGAACTTGTCGCTACAAAATACTAATGATAATTGTTGTATCTGTTAAGCGTATTTGTATTATGCGCTGGGGTAGATATAGGGTGATCAGGGTGGACACAGTCCATGCCCCACGTGGGGCTTACAGTCTTCCTTCCCAATTGACAGATGACGTAACTGAGACACAGAGAATTTAAGTGACTTGCCCAAAGTCACACAGCAGACGTGGAAGCAGGCTGAGTATAGTGGATAGAAGCAGCATGGCATAGTGGATACAGCATGGACCTGGGAGTCAGAAGGTCATGGGTTCTCATCCCAGCTCTGTCACTTTTCTGCTGTGTGACGTTGGGCAAGTCACCTCACTTCTCTGTGTCTCAAGTTACCTCATCTTTAAAATGGAGATTGAGACTGTGAGCCCCTTGTGGGACAGGGACCGTGTCCAACCAGAGTTGCTTCTATCCACCCCGGTGCTTAATACGGTCCCTGGCACAAAGTAAACACTTAACAATACCATTTTTACTACTGCTAATAATGATAAGTGGCAGAGCCGGGTTTAGAACTCAGGTCTTTCTGACTCCCAGATACATGTTCTTTCCACTAGGCTATTCTAACACCTACTGCAGAAAACTACATAGAAAACTGTGCTCAGTAAGTGCTGCTTCTATTATTATTCCTGCTACTGGGCAGTTTGGTTTACAGCTGGGCTGTCCCCTGTCCAGTATATGTCCAGTAAATCTAGACTGTAAGCTCGTTGTGAGCAGGTAATGTGTCTACCAATTCTTTTGTACTCTCCCAAGGACTGCACACAGAGAACACTTAATAAATAGCATTGATTTTTTTTCTTAAACACCCAGAAGTCCTACGCTTTGGTTTCCGCCACTGGGTTCTGTGACTCGAAAATGGTGCCTGTGTTTACAGGGCCCTGGGAGGGTTTGGTGGACCCCACAAAATGGCAAATACAGTGCTGTTACATGTGTCTGGTACCAATTATTGAGCTCGTACTGTGTGCGGGTCTCTGTGCTAACGCTCTGGCGAGTACAATAGAGTTGGTAGACGTGATCTCTGCCCACAAGGAGCTTACAGTTTAAAGGGGGTAACAGACATTAAAATAAATTATGGGGGGGGAAATGGCAGAACATAAGATTATGTACAAAAGTGCTGTGGGGTAAATATCAAGTGTTTAAGGGATAAAGACCCAAGTATATAGGCGATGGAAGAAAGAGGATGCTTAGGAGAAGTCCACTAGGGCCATCCGTGGTCACCCTGAATTGAGCCTGAAGGATTTTAAAAGCTGCTGACTGGTCTCTGGAAAGCAGGTTCTCTGGAAAGCAGGTTCTCCTGCTCCAGAATGAGGGAGATGTAGCTCAATGTCCCGAGTCCCATCTGTGCTCTCCAGCTCGAAACAGTCAATTGTATTTGAGTGCTTACTGGGCAGAACACTGAACTAAGCGCTTGGGAGTGTACACCATAACAGAGTTGGTAGACGTGTTCCCTGCCCACAATGAGCTTACAGTCTAGAAGGCAGTCAGCTCTTCAATGATGTTGGAACAAGTAATTCCCCATCATCTGCTGTCACTCTTAATTTAGTAGTGTAGCATGATAATTTTTGAAAACATTTTTAGTCTGAAAAGTTTCCCTTCTTTGTGTTTTGGAACTACAACTCTTAGGTGAGCTTGTATTTGGTGTGACTTTCTTTTCATTTTAATTATTGCAACAGCTGCTTTGATGATTTTTGTTTGTTTTAGATAAATTGGGTCAGTGCTTTAGTGAAACCACCAAGGGAAATATTGTCAACCTGTGATGTGTGGATTTTGATCAGCAAAGTCCCCATATATGGTGGCCTCTTCATTCTTTAAATCCTTGGGAAAGTTTGTGGCTTTTTTGTGATTTGTGTTGGGAGAAATTTTAAATTTGTAATTTTAGAAAATCCTGTCATTTTCCTTATGCGATATTCTGTACAGCACCAGAGTTGGTGAAACAACCCATTCTCCCCCTTAATGCTTTCTAATGTCCTCTTCATACTAGCTTCTCCTGAAGTTTTTTTAAAAGGTTTCCAGCATTTTCCACATTTGTAATGATTCTTCTAAAAGGAAGGAATATCATGGTTCAACACCCTTTCATTTCCATCATTTTTCAATAGTCAGTACATATTTTCAGCTTAGAGTTTAGTGTAAATTCTAAGGCACTGAAGAGAAAAAAAGTCCCTCAGATATGAAGATAATGGTTCATGTCTAGTTTTTGCTAATTGTGGTGTTAAGAGCTTACCACGAGCTACAGCAGTTTGCTAAGTGCTGGGGTAGAGTTACAGGATGGAGCTCACCATCTATTAATATTTTTAAAAACACATTAGTCTGCTAAGTCCATTAATAAACCAAACTAAGTGTATTTTCTAATAGCACATCCAGAAAACACAATTTAAACTGCTCTTACATTAATTTGAAAAGTATGGGCTCCAATTTTCCTGATATTTTTTCAGTTTTGTTTTTGAATAGAAAAAAATGATCTAGGAAAAAAGCCCACAATATCTTAAATCATAAATAATCAGCAACCATACTCTCTTGTTCTCTGATCAGAGAAGTCTGATCTCATTAACTAAGCAGAAATGGGCAGCATTAATATTAAAAAGAATCGAAAGCAGACTTAGATGTGACAGTCCCTTTTGCCTCGGGAAGTATGAAAAGTACTCAGATGGATCTTGCTAAAAGGGATCTTTGGAATCATTCATTTGCTAGAGATTAACAACATTTATTTCACTTGGAAGAAAGCCCCAAGTCCAGCCTCTCCTCCTTTTTCTTTCCCTGTCTTTCCAGTTCAGAGAGTTGAGGAAGACACACACACACACACACAAAAAAATGGACCAAAACATAAGCAATATCTGACATGAAAAAATGAGATTCTTCAAAAAATGGTCATTTGAGTCTGGAGATGACATTCTGTTCTAAACTTCAGCTGCAAATGAAATTGGGCAGAATGGGTTTTTCTCTGTGTTGATAAGGTCCTTGAGATGAATGGATATTAGGTCTTCCCACACCCCGGCCCTACTCCATATTCCTTATCCTTGGCCTGTCAGCCTTAGCTCACCATGGTGGCTAGCCAGAGTCCTATGATCACCCACAGAGTTTTCAGTTCAATGGTTATTTCACTATCTTTATCTTACCCCAGATTTTTTCCTTACTGTTTGTGAATGAACTGGTTCCCCACCCCCATAAGTGAAACAAGCAGTATAATAATGCTGTAAACCTGATGGGCGTACAGCAGATACTTCTTGAGTGGCTGGCTGAGTCTCTGCTTTTTCTCAACGAGCTTTTTGACAGTTGCTCCACGGCTTGTAAATCAGCATCACGCCTCTGCCCCACTCTCAGCCGCTTCCCAGCCAGAGCAGGAGGGTCTGTGGAACCAGAGAATTCTGCATGGAAAGATGATTCCCTGAAAATTGCTACTCCTCTTCCAGGAAAACAATGGGCAGGGATTCTCCCGAGGTACCTTGCCTATTCAAAACTCTGGCCAAGGGGAGTTAGCCAACCCAGTGAGATATCTGCTCTGAAGAGTGGCCTACAGGATTTTTCATGATGATGTGCCCTTGGAAATAATCAGTTGTATTTACTGAGTGCTTACCACGTATAGAGCACCGTACTAAGCACTTGGGAGGGTACGATATACAAGGATTGGTAGGTATATTCCCTCCCCAAGCAAGTTTACAGTGTAGAGGGGGAAACAGACATTAATGTAAATAAATAAATTAGGGATCTGTACCTAAGTGCTGTGGACTGAGGAAGGGATGAATAAAGGGAGCGAATTCAAATGCAAGGATGATTCAGAGGGGAAATACTGGATTTTGGCATTATGAAATCCCAGTGAGATTCCTTTTTTGCTGGGAAGTTTTTGCGAACATCATCCGGGACCTGGCAGAAGAACCGTGATACGCCTCCCACATTAACTAGTCCTGAAATAACCCCGGGGCTGCCTTAGATGCCATTTTTTCAAGTGAGATGCAAAATGAATGCTCCCAGCACCAAATGTCTGAGTCAGTCTTTGGTGATCAAAAGGTCATTAATCCTGAAAGTCTATCCTCTGCTTACCTCTCTTTTACTGGTCATTTCATTGGAAAAGGTTTTCTTTTCTTTTCTTTCTCATAGGTTAAACTCTTGTGAAGCATTACCGTGCAGCTACTCAGTCCGTGCAGCTACTCAGTTGTGATTTGCAGAGGAGTGGTATTTCAAGGGCTACTGGCAATTGTGATGTACCTTAAAATATCAGTTTAAATTTCCAAAGCATTGGGAAACCTGCCGACTGCATCTCTGTAAGATCACGCTCCTTGGGGGATGTTTGACAGGTGGACTTCTGGAACCGTTTGACCTTTTCATCTCTAACCTGAATGATGAAATAGATAACCCGCTACTTAAAATCGTCAGTGACATTGAACTCAGTGACCAACCATTGAAGGGATGGGATTAAAATTCCAAATGATCTTATACATTAACTGCGAGAGGGGTCCATAGGGACATTGCTCTGTAAGTAAACAGGGCTAAGCATGTAGTCTGTGCCCCCAACTTAGATAGATGCAGTTCTCTCCCTCCCCCTTTCTGTGACCCTTTTTCTTTTCTGTCTTGTAATTATCTCCTTGTCAATCTTCTGGCCTCCCCTTGCTGCTGCCCTCCTCTCCTCCTGTCTGTCATTCTTTCTTTCTCTAATTTCCAATCTCTCTGCTTAAATATCCCTATCCCTGCCCTTTTACTTCTTCGCTCTTTCTCTGTCCATTTTTCCTTTCTCTTGATAACTCTCATCAGCCCATCTTCTCATCTTTTTGTCCGCCACTAGATTTTTCTCTTCCATGATGCTGCAATCTTTTGTTCGTCTGTGCTTCTCTCCTGTTTTTTTTTTCTTTCATTGCAGTCTCCTCCCCTGTCTGGCTTTTTCCCAGTGCCTGTCAGTCTTACCTTATGCTTGTCTCAATCCCTTTCTGTCCTTTTCTATTCAACCCTAGTGCCGTCACCTTCTTTGGTACGACAGGCCAGGGACACTACCCTAAGGCATTGTCCTGACAGTCGCTCCGGCTTCCAGTTGATCCAGCGTATTTATTGAGGGTTTCCTGGATGCAGAGCACTGTTCTAAGCACTTAGAGTACAGTATAACAGAGTTGGTAGGTATGTTTGTTCCCTGCCCACAAGCAGTTTATAGTGCTAGAGGACCAGAAACTGGACCACAGATTAGTTAAGCGACTCTTTAATAGTTCATTATTGTGTGCGAAGTACTGTACTAAGCATTTGGGAGAGTACAGTAGAACCATAATAGGTAGGTCGTCTCACAAACGTGAAATGAGAATCATTTGATTTTAGAAGGATCACTAAGGATCACTGAGAAGCAGTATTGCCTAGTGGATAGAGCATGTGCCAGGAGGGCCGAAGGACCTGGGTTCTAATCCCAGATCTGCCGCTTATCTGCTGTGTGACCTTAGGCAAGTCACTTCACTTCTCCGTGCCTCGGTTACCTTCTCTGTAAAATGGAGATTAAGACCGGGAACCCCATGTGGGACGGGGACTGTGTCCCACCGGATTTGCTTGTATCCATTCCAGTGCTTACTACAGTGCCTGGCACAGAGTAAGTGCTTAACAAATACCACAGTTGTTATTATTTTTCTTAAGGCCCCCAGCTTGGTAATTCTCCAAATGTCTCTGGCCCAGCACGCTATTGGTTGAGGGTCTGGAAGTACCCGTGACACTTATCCCAGTGGTATAGGTCCTGATCCTGTAGCCACTCTCTGCTGGGACTCCCAAAAGGCAACTCTGGTTCAGGATTTTGGCTACAGCATTTTTGTAGAAATGTGCTGGTGTTGATTTGAGATGATATAGGAGGGAACTCTCCAAAGATGGTGTAGATTCAGTGCTTGCAGATGCTGCAACTCTTCACCAGTTGCTGTTGTCCTGGGTACCAAGCAAGACCTCAGGGTTTTCCTACTTCAGTCAATCAGTGATATTCACTGAGCGTTTACTGGGTGCAGAGCATTCTACTGGGTTCTTGGCAAAGTGGAATATAGTAGAGTTGGTAATCAATCAGTTGGATTTAGTGAATGTTTGTGTGCAGATCACTATACTAAGCACTTGGGAGAGGATAATGAGGTTGGAAGATAATAATAATAATAATTGTGGTATTTGTTAAGCGCTTACTAGGTACCGAGCACTGTTCTAAGTGGTGAGGTAGATACAGGGTAGTCAGATTATCCCACGTGGGGATCACAGTCTTAATCTCCATTTTACAGATGAGGTAACTGAGTTCCAGAGAAGTTAAGTGACTTGCCCAAAGCCACACAGCTGACAAGCCGCGGAGGTGGGATTAGAACCTTCGACCTCTGTCTTCCAGCCCGCGCTCTTGCCACTAAGCCATGCTGTTTCTCAGATGTGTTGGCAGATGTGTTTAGAGCATATAGTTTGGGGGGGGGGGGACAGACATATAAATAAATTATGGATACGCACATAAGTGCTGAGGGGTGAAAAGAGGCTGCAGATCCAAGTACAAGGGCGACGCAGTGGGAGAAGTGGGAGAAGAGGAAACGAGGCCTTTAGTCCAGGAAGGCTTCTTGGAGAAGATGTAGAGAAGAATGAGGTAGGTATGTTCCCTGACCACAACAGACTGACTCAAGAGAAACTTTTTAGTCAGCTTTTGTAGCCAACACCTAGGGCTCCTCCCCATCAATGATACAGCATTTTTAGTCAGAACGTCTTCAATTTTCTGGTCCCTTCTCCTAGTGTGTCCTAATGTCCCTCTCCCCCCTCTAGACCAGGGAGCGTGCCTGCAAACTGTGTTTTTGTGTATACTCTCCCAGGTGCTTAGTTCAGTTCTCTCTAAGTGCTTAATAAATAAAATTGATGTCGGCGATGATGATAGCCGGGCCAGTTCAAATCCTTTTTCTCTAATCACAAAGTTTTCAACTCGTTTCTCCTCTTTTTTTCAAGGTAGCCACTCTCTGGTCAAGGCACACACCTCACCTTGTTTGGCCCCATCCTGGTCCTGATTCTGTTACTCGGAGGCCCTAGCAAGAGTATTCATTAGTATCGTATTTATTTAGCGCTTTCTGTGTGCAGAGCACTGTCCTAAGCGCCTGGGAGAATACGCCATCCCAACAGACAGACACATTCCCTCGCCACAACGAGCCTACAGTCGAGGGAGAGTAGCGATGGTTTTATTGAGCACTGGATATGTATGAAAGCAGGTCAAGCGAGCAATGCGATGCAGTCTAGTGAGGACTCGGATGAGTTACTAAGTAGCAACAAGACCCCTATTACACATTTCTTGCTCTCTCTTTCACTCTCCCCAGTTGTAGGTCCATTAGATAAGGGAACTAAGGTTATTTTGGTTGGATTCCTAGTTCTTTGTGTGAGGGGCTTCTGTGATAAAGTCTTCCTAAAACCACAGATGTGCAAAGGGGTCTTCTATCCATTATTCTCCCTCTACATCATTCTCAAGCTAACCTAATCCCTATGGCCCAGTTTCATTCCGGTGCTCACCTCTTGCTCACGCTCTTCACCTTGCCCGCAATGCTCCTCAGTCAAATTGAACCAACCCCTGCTCCCTCCATGTTCAAACTGCTTCTGAATTCACCTTCTCTCCAGGACGCCATCCCTGATCAATTTCTAATCATCCCTTGCTTTCATTTCCGCTAATGCCCATTCAGCATTTCTGCACACAAAAATACTCACAACTTCCCCCAGCATTATTATACATATCTCACATATATATTACTTAAGCACTAACTCATTTGCAGAACCTCTTTCCTTCTCCCTCCCATCTTTAATTTATTTTAGTGTCTGTCTTGCCAGATAGGTTGATAACTACTGGGGGGACCAAGATTGTACCCATTACTTCTGTTGCATGTTCCCAAGTGGTGTGCTCTGTATCAATCCACCGTACGCTGTGTACTGGGTACACAGCAGGTGTTCAGTAATGATCATAAATTGACTGGGTTCCAGGATTTGCTTCAAGATAGAGTGTATGTACGTATGTGTGGGGGCGGCGGTGGGTCAGTCAAGAAGCAACGGTAAAGAAGCCAGCCGCAGGGAGAGAAGGATCCTTAATTGTATTTAATATGAAACTGGGGCTAGGAAGAAAGTAAGTGAAATAGAAGAGTGGGGGCCAGGGTCCCAAAGGGCAGAAGTATTTCTGACCAAGTTTTTAGGGGACCCCCAGATAGCAAGTATGGGTTACCCACGCCAGTCATCCCAGCAAATGACTGTGTCCTCTTCCTCCTTTCCTAGATTGGGCATTCTTAGCCCACCATCATTATTTCTCATGCAAACCCTGGCTTTTCATCCACAGTTTACTCCACATCTTCTCCGACTCTGTATTATTTCTCCTCTGGTCCACCATTCCAGTTTGCCTTTTTGTCTCCGTTGAGGGCAGAAAATCGCCCATATGAATTTCAATTTTAACAGTACTATTTCTAGCCTAGTTATTTTTCAGATCAATATTGTGAAGGATGTAAGCATTTATCTTTTTCTATTGCTGCTCTGTTAACTGTGCCCCAGGACTGAATAATGGACATGTAGAATTAAAATAATAAATAGTTTTTGTGTGAGTCAGAAATATATTAGATTTTCTAGATATTTAATAAGGCTTAAAACTAATTAGAACTTGATTAGGGTGTGCTGAGGTTCAGAGAAAAGGATGAACAGGTGGCCAAGGGGTAAATTTAAGGGCTATAAGTGCTATTGTTTAAAAGAAAGAAGATTATTTTGCCTTCTCAAAACCACTGCTGTTCCTTTCACTATGGCTGAATAAATATCTGAGACAAGCCCTCCCATTTTGTTGCGCTCCGTATTGCACAGCTCTTTACGGAACCCAATTGAGAAATTCTTATTTTGATCAACACCATCATCATCAATAGGATTTATGGAGCACGTACTGTGTGCGGAGCACCATACTAAACACTCGGGAAGGTACAAAATAATTGGAAGATACGATCCCTGCACTCCAGGAGTTTAGGGTCCAGTAGGGGAGATAGGCACGTAAACAATTTTCCAGTAGATGGAGTAATCAACTGTAAGGCACTTTCGTAATAAAAGCACCACATAGAAACAAAAAGAGAAGCAGCATGGCCAAGTGGATAGAGCCCAGGCCTGGGAATCGTAAGGGCATAGGTTCTAATCCTGGTTCTCCCATTTGTCTGTTGTGTGACCTTGGGCGAGTTATTTTACTTCTCTGTGCCTCAGTTACCTCACCTGTAAAATGGGGATTGAGATTGTGAGTCCCACATGGGACAGGGACTGTGTCCAACTCTATTTGCTTGCATCCACCCCAGTGCTTAGTACGGTGCCTGGCGCATAGTAAGTGCTTAACAAATACCATCATTATTATCATTCTTATTATTATTGTGGTGTCTAAAGTGAGACCAAAAAAGGCCATTTACCTGGCTAAAGAGAAGGAAACATTTATCCTGGGCCAGTATTTGTCCTTTAACATAAAAATCAAAGTATCTCGGGTGGCCTTAATAGAGAAATTTATGAGAAACAGAGATTTGCAAACCAATGGACGTCATCAGAGATACCTTGATTTATTCAAATGTGTATTTTGATCTAGTGGGTTTCATTATCCTTCTGTTTTACAGCTTTAATAAGACACATTAAAGCCATGCAAGTAGGTTTAGCTTAGTTTAAGCCTCATTTAGAAATTAGTGTGTTGTTTACAGTTCTTGAATTTCACCAGGAAGCAAATTATGAAGATTTTGGTGACTACCATAATCTTGTACTTGGCAGATATAACAGCATCAGACCCACCTTCGGGCACACTCTGGGTTCCACACCCCAATCCAGAAATAGGTCATGGACTGATTTGCTGATGCACCCCCAAGATTTTGTAATCCCGCCCCCGCCACTGTGCGGCCGATCACCGGAGGGAATTCCTGTTCAAACCAGTGACCCGTTTAGTGCTGCCTCTGCACAACCTGTTGCTGCAACCAGTTCACTGAGAGAGTCCTACGGCCCTGACTGGAATGAGTAATTTAATTATGTTCGGTAATCTTTGAACTAAAATGATTCAATGCTACATCGAAGTGGAGTTTCAAAAAACTGAAATTCAGCAGTAGAAAAGTCCCTCTCAGAAATCATTCCATTAGGAAAGCTATAGCCCAGCTCACATATACAAAGCCCCCTAAAAAATGACTTCAGACACCTCGGCTGCTCAGTCAGCGGTCAGATGTTACAATACTTCGTTGCTTCTGATTCTGGTGCAGGTGCATGCGACAGCGTTGCAGCTATGAGTGGAATTTTAAAGAGGAAGTTTGAAGAAGTTGACGGGCACCTCACCCTCTTCCCTCCGTGCGGGAATCAGACGTATGAAGTTTCCAGCAGTGAAAGCGCTGACAGCGGCGATAGTGTCAACCCATCCACTTCCAGTCATTTCACCCGTAAGTACTCAAAATGTCTGCGACGTCCACTGTTTGGGACTGCAGTATTACCCATGTTGGGACTAGCGTGTTTTTAAAGGAAGATTGGTAATGCCTGAGAAAATGTCTTCCATCTGCCTGAAGAGAACTATTGACCAAAGGTGATGTGTTTTCAGTCCAACAGTTGTATTGAAGTGGTCTGGGTTGTAGTTAGAAGTGTTTAATGCAAGCAGAGCCACGGGTTGAGATAAACCGTGAGAATAGTAACGCGATCGGATGAATTATGCAACGTATCTGGTTCCGGTCAAGGAGTTCTCGTATGGGTTTTGCAAAGGACCGTTCATATTTCCTTTAAATAAAATGGAAATATCGTAACTTGTAAAGAATTTAGTGTACTGTTTAGATAGTCCAGAGACATTAGCCATCGCAGACCAAAACAATCCTGTTGTATATTTTTTTTTTATTACTCAAAGGGCTGGCATGTTTTTTGGTAACGATATGTACGCCTCTTGTAAGTGTGTGTCCCAAAAGACTGAGGGCTGCACATTCTTGATAACTTCTCGACCAAAAAGACTTTCTAAACCTTGGGACAATTTTTCAGGAATGTCCTAATCTACAGCAGTGTATACACTTAAAAAAAAAATCCTCCCTCAGTTTCCTCCAGTTAGGAACCATTCTGATCTTACTGATGCTTCAGTTAATTGGGTCTTTGACTGGTTTATCTTGAGCTCTAGTCGTTCTGGTTACGTAAAGTTATTCATCCTATTTTGGATCTATCTTTTCTATGACCCAAAAAGCCACCGTGGCCCACAGAATCTTATCAGTCAATCAAAGAGTGCATTGCACTGTACTGAGCGCTGGGGAGGGTACAATACAATAGAGTTGGTAGACTCAATCTCTGCCCTCAAGAAGCTTGCAAGCTATGGTTTGTCTTGAGCTTAAGGTCAAGTTTGGATACTATAAAGGAATCTGCTCCAACTAACTTTGAGTAATTGGGACCCAAATTTAATACAACATCTTGAAGTTGCTCAAAATATAGTTCATCCGTCTTCTTCCACTGTAACATGGATTAGATTTAGGGCTGCAAACTGCCAGACACACAGTACTCTATTTAAAAAAAGGACATATTAGCTTAATTTGAAGTCGCTTCCTGTTTTGCGCAAAGGGAAAAGGTGTTAAAAGTTTATTTCTAAGCTGCTTGAGGAAGTGCCAGCATCTTTGGCAGTATACTAGTCACAGGTAAATGCAGACATCTGTGCTACATTCTAAGGTTTCTGCTAAAATGTTAGAATTCCAGCTCCTCTCATTATAATAAAGCCTTCAAATCAATAAAGTCATATGGCAGAGTGTCACCATAGGACTCCTTAACCAGTAGGTTATTCAAGAAAACAGTAGCTTGCATCCAACTCCCTATATTGTGCCCGAGCGCCTAAAGGTCACCTCTCCCAGGAGGTGTCCTCTGATCAATCGATCCCTCAGCTTCCCCGTCATGACACTTTTTGTCGGTTGCTCCAGTGCTTGTTTATGGCCTACTGTGTTTAGTTGTTTAATTGCAGCCAACTCCTAGTAACATCCTCCCCAAAATACGATCAGCACCTGTAGATGAGTCATTCAAAGCATTTTAATCCTGGTCAATGAGTAAAGACAAGATGGGGACTCCAGCTTCCCAGTATTTTTGCAAGCCAAGAGAAGTAGCATAGTAACTTCTCTCTCTGAACTTTCCACCCCCAGCTAATGTTCTCACTAGCCCCCATATTTGACCTGCTTCTCCCACTCCTTCCTCATCTTCACCACCCCAACTTCTGCCACCTGTCAGAATGCGGCCCTGCGGCCTTTAGTTAATAAATTACTAAAATAATGATTTAAAAAATTATGAAATGCCTATTTGGTGAACAAAACTACACCAGAGAGGTTTGAAGAACATTCCAATTGAGTCAAGGCCGCATGCCTCCTAGATATGTATATTAGCGGAGAGCCCAGATGGACCAAAATAATTCAATTTAGATATATAAATATAAGTGCTTGTGAACATAAGCGTACAGAAAAGGGTCAATATATAGATTCGTCCTTATAGCAGGAAGGCTAATTGGGTTGTTGCCCGACGATAGAAAGGCATCTACAAAGACGCTGCCGCACCTAGACAGCAGATGTGGTCCTTTCATTTATGTATTCACTCGTATTTGTTGAGAGCTTACTGTGTGCCGATCACTGTACTAAGCACTTCAGCCTTCGGAGAGACCTTCAGAGTTCTAGTCAGTGGTATTTATTAGGTGCTTGTGGTGTGCAAGCACTGTAGTAAGCACTTGGGAAAGTACAGTACAAGAGGTGGGTAGATACGTTCCCTGTCCACAAAGAGCTTCTATTGGGATCTGCAGCCTTCATCATAGCCAGAGTCTTCCAGGCAGAGCTCGGTGAGACAGACTCCCGATGCTTCACTCGGCTTTCAGGAACTTCCCAGCAAGGCCCAGGTTAAGCATTATCTTCTAACAGACACATCTTTCTTTTCCTTTCTTTCTTTTTCTTTTTCTTTTCTTTCTTTCTTTCTTTCTTTCTTTCTTTCTTTCTTTCTTTCTTTCTTTCTTTCTTTCTTTCTTTTTCTTTCTTTCTTTCTTTCTCTCTTTCTCTCTTTCTCTCTTCTCTCTTTTCTCCTCTTTCTCTCTTTCTCTCTTTCTCTCTTTCTCTCTCTCTTTCTCTCTTTCTCTCTTTCTCTCTTTCTCTCTTTCCCTCTTTCCCTCTTTCCCTCTTTCCCTCTTTCCCTCTTTCCCTCTTTTCCCTCTTTCCCTCTTTCCCTCTTTCCCTCTTCCCTCTTTCCCTCTTTCCCTCTTTCCCTCTCTCTCTCTCTCTCTCTCTGTCTCTCTCTTTCTCTCTCTCTCTCTCTCTCTTTCTCTCTCTCTTTCTTTCTAAATCAAGCAACTTTAGCCCCGAGTTCTGCAGTGCCATGATTAGAACTCAGGTCCACCGAATCCCATACCCACGCTCTTTCCACTAGTCCACGCTACTTCTCAGTTCAGTGCAGAGAATAAATGTTCAGGGTTGGAGAAAGATGATTTAGAAGAGTTTATGACTGGTTCTCATGGGCAGAAATGTAAAAGCAGCTACTCCAGTTTGGGGCAGTAGAAAGAAAATCCTCCATCACATCTCAGCACGGATAGAAGGGAGGTGAGGTGACCCATCTCCAGCTCCTCCTTCAGAGGCAAATGATGGTTATGCAGTCCTCACTTTGAAACCTCACTTAGGATGATTTGAACAGCAGAATTATATTAACTAGAAATGGCACCAACACCGTACTGAATTATATGCACTTCAGTCTCCCAGCCTGTGGGCAGGGAGTCATAGAATAATAGATATTAGAGATGAAAGATGGTCTGTTCATCTAGCCCATTCCCTCGCCAGTGCAGCATTATTAACTACCGCCCGCAATGTAATGCTTTGTCCGGTCTCGTTTAAATGTCTTAAGGGATGAAGCTTTCTCTGCTTCCTCTAGAGGACTGTTCTACAGCCTATTAGTTTTCATTGTGAGGAAGTGTTGGCTGATATTCAGTCAATTTTCCTTTCCTTAATTTCATCCCATTACTCCTCCATATCCCCCCATGTGCCATGCCTAATAGGGCCTTTCCCTTGGAACTTGAACTTTATGTAAATGGTTATTATGTTCCTTATCTTAGTCTACCCTTCAGCATGCTGCACATTCTTTAATTTTCTAATATAATGTTATAAATCAATCTTCCCATTCCCTCCTGTTGTTCCTTAATATCCTGCTAGTATTGAGTTGGGCCAGGGTTCCAGGCAGAAAGTTTCACATTTCTCTAGAGTGTTGAGCAGTAAGGAAGCCTGGAGTACTATGTTTTTGCCTTGTTATATGAACTCAAATCATACAAGACTCAACTGTCCCACCTGCTTTACATTGCATCTTCAGGAGCTCAGAAGGGGAAAGAACTTCCCTTAGCCTTTTCCCTCCCTTTTCTTTGCTCTGCACACATTAAGCACTCAGTAAATACCACTGACTGATGGACAGACACAGGCCAACACGTGGTTTCTGTATAGAGTGTCTCCATTTACCATCTCCGTTAAAACCCCTCTCTCAGATATATTGGGGAGCTGTCCAAAAAGGAGTGAAGGTGGATGTTCTGTTTTACTTTGTCCTGCCCATAAAAGATGTAAATGGACATCGAAGCAATCCCACATTCTGCTCAGGGCAATGAAGTATCTCTGAACTTCCTTTCCACCGCCTCCTTTCACACGTTTATGCCTGGGAATTTACAACAGTCTTTCCTCCGCCTACAGGAGAGAAAACTAGAGTATGTGGTTGTTGTTTGCCTCTCCATTTCCCGTCATAAACTGACCTAAATTTCTAAGTCTTTTTGCTGTTTTGCAGGGTTGTCCCCCATGTATTTCTCAATTTTTTTGTTGTTGTTGTTGTTTAAGTGTACAGTATTTACTGGACACATTTCTAATCCCCATCAGCAGCAGCATTTATTGGTCATTCATTCAGTAGTATTTATTGAGTGCTTACTGTGTGATAAGCACTGCACTAGGCACTTGGGAGAGTAAAATATAACAACAGACACATTCCTTCCCGCAACGAGCTCACGTCTATGGATCACTGTACTAGGCACTTAGAAATGTACAGTAGAAGTAAGATACTTGGCCCACGTCCTCGAGAGCTCATAGTCTAATGGGGGGAGGCAAACAAACATCAATGGCAAATAGTAGGCACAATAGAAGAGCATAGGTACTAATGATAACAAAAACAATCAAACAAATAAACACACGTGAGTGATCAGAGCAGAAACTGGTATGACACGACTAAGAAGAGGAAGATGAATTGGGAATCTGCTTAAAAGTAGGTGGCATTTTAGGAGAACAGGACTGTGACCTAGACATTTTGAGGCAGGAAGTTACATAAATGGAGTAGCGAGTCAGACATGAAATAGTCGTGACAGTGGTTCAATTGGTTGTAGTGGGAGGAGCAAAGAGCAAACCCAGAATATCGTGTGAAGTGTGTGGATGGTAAGGAATTGGTAGAGAAGCAGTGTGGCTTAGTGGAAAGAGCACGGGCTTGGGAGTCAGAGGACGTGCGTTCTAATTCCGGCTCCACCACCTGTCTGCTGTGTGACCTTGGGCAACTCACTTCACTTCTCTGTGCCTGTTACCTCATCTGTAAAATGGGGATTAAAAGTGTGAGCCCCACAAGGGACAACCTGATAACCTTGTATCTACCCCAGAGCTTAAAACAGTGCTTGGCACATGGTAAGCACATAACAAATACCATGATTATTACTATTATTAGAAAGCTGTACTTTCAGTGATTAAGTATTTTTGTTTAAAGCAGAGCAAAATGGTAGATGAGAAGATTTTTGAAGGGGGGTGGTGAACACTGAACAGCTTTTTAAGGAGATGGTTGTCGATCCATGGACTTTATGGAAGACTAGGCTCAAGACGGGAGAAGCTGGAGTCAGAACAACAATAGTAGTAGTAACGTGTATTAAGTGTTTCCAGTGTGCAGAGCAGTGTACTAAGTGCGGGGAAAAGGTATACAAATAATTATTTAACACAGACCTTTTCCCTGAAGGGCTCACAGTCTGTGAATAAATGTGGGAGAGAGGTCTCGACAGGCATATCAGGAGCAAAAAAACAATAAAACAGGATAAGAGACAAGGTCAGATGTACAGTACACAAAATAGAAACAAAAGCTAGTAGGAAGCTGTGGCTGGAGAAGCTGAATATCAGGCTCCTCGTGATTCAGATTCTGTGGCCCACCAACAGCTGCCGCAGCCACTGACTCCCCGAAGTTATATGAAGCTTCAGTTCAGGTGTAGCGTGGCTGTGTCTTTTTGTTTGTATTTCTTTGTCCAGGATGATCCTATACAGCCACTTTCAGTGTAATGTGACATTGGACTTTAATATAGCATGTGGCTTACCCGCCCTTCTCTTCGTTGGCAGTCCCTCCCAGCTTTATTATTCCGCGCATCACATTCCGTTACCAAAACAGACTAAATTTTACACTTGAGCTGTCTTCATTGACTGAATGAACTTGGGATGACCTTACTATCACTTCAGTAGTACATACTGCTCAGATTTTGCAATCTTTTGGAAAATTCAACTGTCATTGCCATTAAAAAAAATGACTTTCAAACATCAGTTGCAATAAGCTCAGTAACCCCAAAGGATGTGCAGTTGAAAAGGAATCACATGTATTTTATTTCTCCTTCCATGTGTCTCCAGTTAAGCCATGACTTTTCAGTGAAAGTTGTTATTAAGATAATGAAAGTTGTTAAGAGAAATTTATTAGCTAATTATCAGTTTCCTCTTATATGTGTTGCCCAGGCTCATCTGTTCCCTTAGTTGTTCAAATTCCCAAGTGTTGTAGAGTATTTGTAGAATAGTTATGTTTACCAAATTTTCATTATTTCTAATTGATGAACATTATTTTATTTGTTGGTCTTATTAAATACTGGTGTCTCATTAAAGTTACTAGAGGGTAAAGTACAAGTGGAGAGGCATTTTTCATGTAGAATTTCCCTTTATTCTACTCCTTGTAGTAATTCAGTAAAGTATGTTGTCTGTTTGGGTTTTATTCACTTATTGGCTTCTTATCCATTCCCTGCCAGCTACTATTTATGTTCTGTAATTTGCATTGCTTACCTTTGTCTTTTCCATTTGTTCATTCTATGATATTCGTTAAGCATTTACTGTGTGTCAAACACTGTTCTAAGAGCTGGGGTAGATACAAGGTAATTAGTTCGGACACTGTCCCTGTTCCGCACGGGGCTCACAGTCTTAAGTAGGAGGGAGAACAGGATCCTCAGATTCCTTATCTGTAAAATAGGAATAAAATGTCTGTTCTCCCTCCACCTTCAACTGTGAGCTCCATATCTGTTCTGATAATCTTGTATATACCCAGTGCATAGCATATCAATCAGTCGCGTCATAATTACTGAGTGCTTACGGTGGGCAGAACATTGTCCTAAGTGCTTGGGAGAGTGCAGTACAACAAGGTTGATAGACACGTTCCCGGCCCACACAGAGCTTACAGTTTATGCACAGCCTGGCATATCGTAATCGCATAACCAAATACCCCAGTTATCGTTATCAGTTTTTTTTTTGCTTGTCCTGTTGAAAGCAAAATGACTGGGACAAAGTTTTTCAGACATGGCCATTGGTCTGAGTAAACCCTGGGAAGGAAGAAGGTTTGATCTATATATCCCTGCTATTTGAAAATAATTTTGTTCCCGCCTGGCTTCCGTATTAGATCGTAGGTTCCTTGAGGACAGGGATCATAGGTTTTATTTGTAATGTTCTAATATTTCTTGGGCAGTGCTGTAACCACCTCATTGATTTTTGTGGTACTCTCCCAAGTGCTTAGTACAGTACTCTCTCTGCAAACAGACTCTCAGTAAGTACTATTGATTGATTAATTGAGAGTGGCTGCATATTGGCTAGTACTTCTCAGGTAAAATGATAGAGGGAGGCCTGTCTCTGAGGTCAGTACTGTTTCTGCCTTCACGGCCAGGCCAAAAGACCCCAACGCCATGCCGGGGACTGCCAAAAAGCTATTTGGAGATGACATAACTGGACTTTGAGAGGCTTTAAGGCCTAAAAGGGGCCATAAAAGAGGTGAGGTTAAAAGGGGGGAGTGGGGCCATCCTGAAATTGTAGAGGACCCCCTGAACTCGTCCTGTGCTAGATTGTTCTAGGACCCAATAAGGATTTGTGGGTGCAAGTTAGAAGGTAGAGCTCTCTGTAGTTTGAGCCTCAGGGTTATCTCTGAATGCTTCTGCCTCCAAAGTCAGCAGCTGCCAGGTTGCAGGAAGTCAATATAGCATTGATGACCATCCCTCTAAGCCCCCCTTATATTGGCCACGATATTTAGTTCTCTTGTTGGGCATTTTCCTGATTTCTGTATATTATCGTTATGCTAGTTATTGGGGATCAACTTGACCTTGTTCTTACTACTGTGTGCCCTCAACCTCAGAACAGCATCTTCCAGAGCCAGATGGACATTCCACAGAGCCCAGAGAAGTGGATTCTGCTCGTAGTTCAGGTTTAATTGTCTACATTTCAGACCCAATACTTAAAGTATCTTTCTTCCTTTTTCTTTGTTGTATCTATAATCCTACCAGCCCAGGATGACTTTGGTACCCCCAAAATTGACATTTTCTATCAGATAGTATTTTAGAGGAAGTTTTTTTCCCACTGCATGAACTATTTTTGAGTATTTTACTGTTAGATTCTTCTGAATTGTATTCTGAAATCATCATGGGTATTCATTGAGCTCCTCTGGGATGCAGAGTATTTGGAAAAAATGCTATAGAAATAGAAGACTCAGCTACAGTGTATCTCCAGCGTCCCCCATCACGTGCTGGTGACCTGTCCTGGCAGCCGTGAAAAATGATCTACTGATAGGTCCATTTTGGGAGCTGAAAGATGAGCATGTGACAAACAGCAAGGGCAGGAGCAAATGCGTGTGGGGAATGCTGACCACCATTTCTCAGGCCACCATTGTCACCGTTGTTGCATTGTCAATTCTACCGCAGTCTCAGGTTTTTCTTCTAGATGTTTCGGCCACTCCAGGCAGCAGCAGGCCAAGGCGGGAAAAGGGAGAGCAGCGTAAACCGTCTTCTCTCTCCTCTTTCTCCCACTACCCCACTGCCGACTACTCCGTTTCATGACACCCTTCCCTGTCTTGTGTGTGTAATTGAGTTTCTTTGTGTGGTGGGTGTAATTGAGTTGGGATCTCGGACCTCTTCCTTTTGAAAAAAGGGAGTTAACAAGTTCCACATAGTGAAACCTCGCAGATTTGGCAAGGACACAGTAAACGCTAAATAAATACCATTGATTGATTTGGATTCTTCCAGTCTGGAATTGTAATCATTTATTTGCCCTCTTCCCTGCCACCTAGGGAATGTAGGTTGTGGTTTATTGTTTTTTTTTTTAAATCTACAGGCTTAGATTAAAGGTAGGGAATGTGTGAAGGCCTCTGAGACTCCATCAGTAGCCAGGGGAAGAGGTTGAAGGGGAAGTAGGGTCGGAGGAAGGAAAAGATCCGACTCTGCAGCTAAATGTCGCAGTAGAATTCGAGACAGAGAAATTTGAAGCTCCCAGAAGCCAAGTCTAAACTTAATTCTCACATTTCACCCATTCAAACAGGATTTTCTCTTGTAAGTCGGAGTTAGTTAAATTTTAGTGAAGGCCAGAAGAAGAAAGGCAACCTATAGATTTTTATCTATTTAACTCTACTCTGACTACAATTCTCTGCTTATAATTTGTGTGGCTAAGTATGACCTCTGAAAACTATTTTTTTTAAAACAAAATCGAATGAAATTACAAAACAAGCACAGGCCCAGCTCTTAAAACACTTAGCATCCTAGGGTGACTAATTTAAGTGACCTTTTAAAATCAGTTTTCCATCTGAATATTTCCTAGTTTGTGCATAGTTGTGGTCATCACTGTATAACCCCTGGGTGTAAAATCCTGGCTCTTTTTGATACTGGATTAATGTTCTTTTTCCCAGATGGCATTTTGTTTTACCAAACAGGGAACTAAAAGGTCAGGCTTAAGCAATCAGGGCCCCTCATCACCTGAGGCTGGGCTTTGTAGAGATGCAATTAACCCCTGAAATTAGTCTGCATATGTTTCTGTAGCATTTTACATAATGACTAAGAAAATATCACATTCTTGCCCTTTGAGCAAGGGCATAACTAATTTGAATTTTATAAAGTAATATAAGCCCCACCCACCCTCCAAATCCTATGTACCGTCGAAGTTAGTACTAACTAAATCTTATCCCACTGCAATTCTAACTTTTGCCAAGGAGCATATGGATAGCCTCATTAATAGTAGCCCCCACTAATTTTTATATCATGAAGTGTAACATTACTGACCAAGTTCAGAATACCAAATTTTATTCATTAAACAATGTGAAAATGATGTTAATGAAAATGATCTCTTTATAATAATGAAAACGGTAATGTATTAAGTGCTTCCTATATCTGTGCTCAATGATGGGATAGATGTAAGATAATCTGATAGATCAGATAATTAGATCACTCCCTGTCCCACAAATGTTTGTAGTCTAGGAAGGAGGGAGGAGAATTTTATCCCAGTTTCACAAATGAGGAAATTGAGGCACAGAGAAATGCAAAGGTCATACATCAGGCAAGTAGCTAAGGGGCACTCTAACCTGGTTGTCCTGACTCCTGTCCCATTCTCTTTCCACTAGAACGTGGTGTATCATGGTGTAGTGGGTAGAGCACGGGCCTGGGAGTCAGAAGGTCATGGGTTCTGATCCAGGTTCGCCACTTGTCTGTTGCGTGACTTTGGGCAAGTCACTTCAGTTCTCTGCCTCAGTACCTTATCTGTAAAATGGGGATTGAGACTGAGCCCCATGTGGGACAGGGACTGTGCCCAACCCCATTTGCTTGTATCCACCCCAGCAGTTAGTACAGTGCCTGGCACAGAGTAAGTGCTTAACAAGCACCATCATCATTATTATTATCAAATTATGCATAAAAATGTACAATTGTTCCAGGATTTAATTCTGTGCTCCCGCCTTTGTTGCAACTATCTTTACCACCAGGAGAATTTTTCATGCACACAAGAAGAAAGCCTAGAACGTATTATTCTTTGGTCTACTTGGGAGTACTTGAGATTTTCCTTTTACCAAAATTAATGGTGATGATGATGATGGTGGTATTTAAACACTTACTATGATCCAAGCACTGTCTAAGCGCGGATGTAAAAGTTGCCCAAATTGTTGACTTGGTTAAAAAGATCTTCATCGAGTGACTACAGATTATTGATTCCGCAGTTAGGGTTGTTTAATACCGTTTAAACATGTATCCCAATTTTTGGCTAATGATACCAATTGAAATGATTTAAACCTGGTGGTGTCGTACATTAGGGGATGCAAAAGTGTACTGGGTAATGCTAAAAAGCGAAGCAATGATGACATATATTTTTATGGCTTCTTTCAATCATGTAAAGTACCTGTAAGCATGTTGGGATATTGATCATTAAGCTCTTGGAGCCAGGGGGTCTGGAGTGCCTGTTCTTAGCTTTGGTGCCAATTGTATTAACGCATCATGAAATCGCAAATTGTTCCTCTCTCTTGCCCAGTTTTTCATCTCATCTGCCATTTCAGAATTTCTTAGGGGACAGCAGTTAAAATGTTTACCGTTCTATTGCTGGAGGAAAGCAGTGTTTTCTAGCTTCATCAGCACCCCTCTTTGCATTTCTATATCATTCCTTCTCGTCTAATAACCTTTGCAGTAATAGCTTTCACAAACAGGGCTGAGCTAAGCCAGAACGGCCTGGCTCGTTGTACAGGTGAAACGGTGCGTGATGGTATAGTATTCCAACATGAGTTATTTGGAAGTGGACAAATTAATTTTTTTATTTTCAGAGCGCCGATCCACCCTCTGCCATGGCTTCTCCCTTCAGGTGGGCTATGGCAGGAGGGGAGCCTGGTGTTGCCAGATCAGAGGGTCTGCCCTGGAGTCCCTGGCAGGCTGGCAGCAGGGCTGCCCCTCACTTCTTTGGACCCATAAAGTTGTCGGTGTGAGAGAGCTGACTTCAGTCTATCCATCAGTCAATGGTATTTATCGAGCATATGTTAAGGACTTTCTATATGCTAAGTTCAGTACTGAGTTCTGAGATAGATTCAAAGTAGTCAGGTTGGATAAAGTCCCGGTCTCTCTGTGTCTATCGAATCCCCATTTCACAGGTTAGGAAATTGAGTCCCAGAGAAGCTAAGTGACTTGACCAAGGTCACAGAGCAGGCAAGTGGCAGAGCTGAGATTAGAGTCTACGATGCCTGTGCTCTTTCCGTTAGGCCATACTGCATCTTGTCTTATATCTAACACGTAGGCACGTGTGTGTTCCTTTGTCAATTTTATGAGTGTGTAGGGTGGAGGTTGTGGAACTGCATTCCGACTGGGTACCGTCTGTGTCGGCTAGCGACATGAAATGCCTACTTGGAGTCAAGGGAGAACAATAATAATATAATAATAATAATAATATTTGTTTAGCTCTTACTGTGTGCCGGGTACTCCACTTAGCTCTGGGGTGGATACAAGCAAATTGGGTTGGACACAGTCCCTGTCCTACGTGGGCCTTTCAGTCTCAATCCCCGTTTTGCAGATGTGGTATAATAATAGTAATAATGTTATTTGTTTAGCTCTTACTGTGTGCTGGGCACTGTACTAAGCTCTGGGGTGGATACAAGCAAATCAGATTGGACACAGTCCCTGTCCTACGTGGGCCTTTCAGTCTCAATCCCCATTTTGCAGATATGGTAACTGAGGCACAGAGAAGTGAAGTGACTTGCCCAAGGTCATACAGCAGACAAGTGGCAGAGCTGGGATTAGAACCCATAACCTTCTGACTCCTAGGCTCATGCGCTATCCACTGAGCTGATCAGAGTCTTTAGGGGCCTGGGAATATTTTTATAAATTGTGTTTGCTTCATTTCATTTGTTAATTTACTGACAGTCGGAAGCTTTGAACAGTCCTTGCTGTATTTACGGGGAGTCTCTGGAGATGAGGAGAAAATAAATCTGGAAGTGCTTTGAGCTCTCTGGATGAAAATCAGAGTAAAAATTTCAACTATAATTAGTATTAGTGTTGAGTTCATTTGCATAAGTCTCTGACAATGACGTCTTGTCATTACCTTTCCATTTACGAAATTTCAATTTACCTGAACTCAAAACCACTGGGTATTTGCTAATCCGCGGTTAAACTTCACTGTCAAAAGTTGGGATACGAGGGGTGGGGGAAGAAATCACAAAGCCTCAAAGGTAGGGTTTGCTTAATCTTTATCCAAATCTGAATTTTGTAGACACCTAGAATATTCTTCTCATTCCAGTGTGATATTGTCATTTTCCCAGTGACTATGAATAAACGGGGGTTGCCCCTGTTTGCTTGCAGTTCTATCAGAGGTGATTGAATCTGGACAGTTAAAAAACCAAGAATATGCCAGATTATGAATTGTGAATGCCCAAAAGAAGCACACAGCAGTGATCACTGTTGAGAACTGGCTGTGATGCATACTGCATGAAGCTTCTGATTGATCCTGTCCTTTGTACTGGCTGAATTGTGGAAGCATTAAACATCTGTGTGTTCACTTATAATATGGATAAGCATGGCACCCGTAGATTGGCGGATAAAATGAACAGTGACTAACACCCTGACATAAATCAGATAAATGCAGGTGTTTTTTTGCCCTTATCAACAGTATTTCATGATTTGGAGGCAGAATGATTTGCCCATTTAAATTGGGGGAACATTCCTATTCTTGAAAAAAAACTGGGGAATATAAAGCTACCAATATTAGAGAACGATCTTATGAACTGGAAAAAAAATACAGTCTGAAGTGCCCAACTCAGTGACCCAGACACAGAGTAAAAGATGACAGAATGGCACATCTTGCCATGAAAGAATGAGCGAGGAGGCAGAATCGAAGCACAAAATTAATGAATGCCATTATTTTTCACTTGTATTTCACTTGATTGTAACTGGGGTCCTTGTGGAGGTTTTCGTGGTTTTGTCTGCTAGCCGGAATCCGCTGTGTTTTAAATATGCCAAGTCCAATCATTTCTGCAAATACCAAAAACTGGAGAGAGAACACAGAGCCATTGAAATTCAAAGCACACCAAGCACCCATCATGTTAGAACTGCAGAAACCTGGTCACATGAGACTCTCCTTTGTCAGTCAGAGTTATAGCTTTCAAGTTGTGGTGACTTCAAGATCCATTCAAGTGGAAAGGAAAAATGCTGAGTGTGACTGGCTTAAAACCAAAAAGCAGAGATCATTATCTAAAATCGTGTGAGATGTTCCCGGATCCTAAGAGGTGGTTAAAATCATGGCAAAATTCACTTCAAATGGAATCTATTTAAAAGTCCTGAGACGATTCCTGAGTCATTTAAAATCTGAAATTTTCACATATCCATTAATTTGGTAGTCTCGTTCTCGTGACTTTTCCATTACTGAAATAGTTAATTTGTATGGGTCAGTGATTTCTTTAGTTCTACAGGTGCTTTCCTCGACAAGGAGGAAAATGGTAAGAAAGTTGTTATGGGGCTGGACTAAAATGGGAAATTCCATAAAGGAAGTCTTGATCCTTCCCATACAAGCCCAAGGGATGCATATGCTCAGTGCGGTACTTAAGTGCTTAGTCCTTAATTTATGAATGAATATACTCAATTTAAAGGGCCTCCTGTTTGCCCACCTGCAAAATGGTGAACCAAGTCTTTGTGTCTCTCTCTATTTCTGATGTTGTGAGGTTAAAGGAGGTGGTAGTTGTAGAAGTGCAATGCAAATGCCTTATAAATATGACATTTTATTATAATCCTCATTTTAAAGAGTGATCTGAACGTTTCACAACATAATTCAAGAAATGCTACATGTGTATTTGCATCCTTTGTTGAGAATGTACAAAGCCCTCCTGGTTGAGCGACTAGTATCCAGTATACTCCCTTCTGAGTTAAAACCAGTGTTTATTGAATCCCTAGTTCTTCAGAATATCTAGTCTTTGTGGAAAAAAACCCAGACCTCAGAATGAAAATAGGCTGTACTGTGAAAGATTTAACTCTGCACATCCCCCCCCCCCCCCCCCCATCCCCTTCCAAGTCCACTGACTCATTTCTGTATATTTAATTTGTGAGTTTAGGCTATGGTAACAGTATGGTTAGCCCTGGGTGGAAAAGAGCATATTTTCTAAGAGTTTGGGCAGTATAAGAACGTACTGAGAACTTGTCTAGGTTGTTCAAGACCCTGAGCTGACCTACGTAGACCAATGGTACTGTTGAATGGTGGTTTGGGAGGTGTGCTGATGGGAGCTAACTGTGGAGTAGCAAATTACTGCTAGGCCAGTGTTCCGTGCATCCCAGGATTCTGTGGGTAGGAGTGACAGGATAAATAGTTTCTCTGCATAACACCTATCTTAATGGTCACAGAAGCAGCAAGGTGTAGTGAAGAGAGCAAGGGCGTGGGAGTCAGAAGGTCATGGGTTCTACTTCTGCTCTGCCACTTGTCTGCTGTGTGACCCTAGGGAGGTCACTTCACTTCTCCATGTCTGTTACCTCATCTGTAAACGGGGATTGAGACTGCGAGGCCCATGTGGGACAGGGACTGTATCCATCCCAGTTTTCCTTCATCCACCCCAGCGCTTAGTATGGTGCCTGGCACATAGTAAGTGCTTAACATATAATAATAATTATTATTATTAGAAATAGACAAAAATTCTATGAAAAACAGATTTCCTTTTGAAAGAGGCTTTTGGGGATGTAATTGTAGTACTTCATTTGAAAAGTTGAATTTTGATGCCATTTAACAGAAGAAACTGTGGTACTTTGGAAAAATATATTTGTTAAAACTGAGTTCCACCAAAATTATCACTCTTCAGTGTTTTGGGAATTCATTATCTACTTAGTTATGTGTTTTAAAACTAACTCTACTTTTTTGCTGATAGCACGGCATTAATTTGCACATTTAACTGAATGTTGTTGGGTTTTTTTTTTGACTGCTGTCGTGTAAGGTTATAGAAACCGGCAAAGTTCTCTGGATTTAGTTTATAAAGTTTGGTTACAGAGAAGAAGCTGATCTTAATTTGACCATTTAGTATATATTAGTAACAATTTGGCTAACTCAATTAGTAAAATTTCTCATAGTCAACAGTAAATGCCAGCATTTTTATTTCACCCCATACAGTCTTATTCTCCTAAAATATATACTTATTCAGAGTTCTGAATTCAATGGTTTGAATTGAGCCATGTAGAGAACAGCACTCTTAAACTACATTTCTTCCAACAAGATTTGTACTGACAAATAGGTGTACTCTTATTTGTACATTGTGCAAAATTCTGAATTTGACCTTTTAAACTTTTGAAGAGTTTATACCATTCTTGTTAATCAGAGAAAATAATCCTATGCAGAAACAAGTGGGTGGATATTATAAATACCAAATGATCCTCCGGAGTCTGGATATCTGGCCTCTGATTTATTGGAGATTTGTAACAGTTGATAGTAGATAATGTAACCTCGTTGTGGGCAGGGAACATGACTACCAACTCGGTTATATTGTATTCTCCCAAGTGCTTAGTACTTAGTAAGTGCTTAGTAAATATGATTGATTTAAAAAGTTTCTTTGTATTCATCATGTTTGTTTTTTTAAACATACAGCATTTTTGCCTTAAGTAATCAACAAATATGCTTTCAAATGCTGGTTTGTTGTGATGGGGTGTCTAAGTGTATTATTAAAGCGTAGCTAGATTGGTATGAGAAGATTGATAATAGCGTTCAATTGCTGACTTATTGTACAGTTGTGATAGGTAAAAAATATCTCAGTAGACGTATTTTCAAGGCAGTTGTACCCAGAGGCCAAAGGAGTTGTGTATTCTCTGGATAGCGTAATAAATGAATTGGCAATGTGAATATACAGCAGAAAAAACGATGCAGTTAGCCATAAGCCAAACAGTGCTGACAGTGAGTGAAAAAGAAATGTTGAGCATGGACACCAGTGTGCCAAAGAACCTGTGGTGGTCTTCTTCTCCTGAAAGCAAGGGAAGTTATTAAAATAACCAGAGAACATCTAGTGAAATAACAAAAGCCATACCAGTGGGAAATGTGGAAGGAAGCAGTTAAACAAAATTATTTAAATATTAAAAATTATTGATATTTTACCAAAAATATGATGCAAATAGTTTTCCTTTTTCATTCTAAAGCTATGACTGGATGAAACAAAGCCAAACGTTCCAGAGACCTCAGACAGAAACCTATCTGTTGAACAAGTCTAGAAAACCTCTTAATCGAACACAACATGAAGAGCTTTTTGAAATGTAAATTTTCAAGCATTTTGAACCCGTGATGAACTATTGATTCATCAAGTGATTCCCCCCACTTCATTTGTGTGTTTCAGAGATTCTCACAGTACAAAGTAGTCAAATGCCAATTTTTCCTCTACTCTGGCAAAGTTCAAGAGCATGAACTCTCACCCAGTATTGCTCTCTAGTATGATTGCAGAGCGGCCTTGGCGGGGTTTTTGTAAGTGATGTTCTGACCTGGATTATCCTGATATATTAGGCTTGGCAGGTCTATATTGTTAGACTAGATGAAATAGGGTGTGGGAAAGTCATAGAGCAGGTGGAGAACGCTGTTAATCCTTCCAACGGGAGTGGTTCATGGTGGCATTGAGACTATATAAAAGGCAGGAAAATAGGGTAGTAGAGTGTAGGAATAGCAATGTCTCCTTCTGTCACTGTATACGAATTTCAATCAAATGGCCCACTGCACACAACTTGATCTTGCTCTGAGATTTTCTGTGTCCCTGAAATATTCCTCTGGTGGTGGTACTGAACTGTAGTGCCTTCCTGGTTTAGAAGAGTGAGACAGGTATTCTACCGAGGTGCCATATGGTCCACGGTTATTTTAATGTGTCTTTGACATCGGGAGAATAGCTGAGACAGCAGAGGAAAGTGCTTACATTTTGGATTTCGGCCAACTCTGATTATTTATGTTTAGTATCTACTCCTTTTTATTCTCAGTAGAAAATGTTTGACAAACATTATAGGCTAAAGACGTCATTCGCGTTGGGATTTTAATAAAACTGAGGATTCTGCTTCAGACCCCTGAAAGAAGTGTAACTTTATCTTGAGGACTTTAATTTGAGGGGAATTTTGCTTCTCGTGCAGTTTTAGATTCTCTTTTGTAAACTGCTGGTAGAAAGGAAGAACAAAAGGAATAACAAAACAACATGAAAAGGAAACATTTTCACACTGATTATCATGGAAGAAAGCTTTTTACATTTTTAGTAGCATCTTCGACATAACACTTGGCGTATGTATTATTTGCGATCTAAGGATCAGAAGGCTCTTGAAAGTTAATTAATTCTGTCACTATTACTGAAGTAATAATATCAAAATATTACTGAAGTAATAATTGTCAAAATATCAAAAGAAACTGAAGGTTACTTAATGCTAATGGAATGACCTAAGGCAGATAAATGGAGGCTGAAAATCATCTTTTGCTTATCTTGTTTAAAATCAGGTTTTATTGGGTTCTTTTTTCCCCAAATCTCTGGAAAAGTTCATATCTAAATGATAAAGTGTTGTTTAATTCCATCCCTGAAATTTTCCGTTGTGAAGCTTTATTTTCATCTGGGGAAGCAACACGGCCTAGTGGATAAAGCACAGGCCTGGGAGACAGAAGACCTGAGTTTTAAACCTGACTCTGCTACTTGCCTGCTGTGTGACCTTGGGCTAGTTACTTAATGTCTCTGTGCCTCAGTTTCCTCAAAGGCAAAATGGAGATTTTGTGAGCCCTTTGGATTCTGTGGTCCCCTCTACTCAACTGTGGGACAATCAGTCAATCAACCAATTATATTTATTGAGCGCTTATTGTGTGCAGAACATGGACGGGGGCTGTATCCATCCTGATTCATTTCTTTCTCCCCCAGAGCTTAGAATAGTGTTTGACTCATAGTAAACACATAGCAAATACCATTCAAAAAATATGGAAAGCCAAATGAATCAGTCAATCAGTGGTATTTATTGAGTGCTCACTATGTACAGAACACTTTACTAAGTACTTGGGCAGAATAATGCAAAAGGAGAAGAAGCAAGTGGCTTTTCAACACCTTTTTTAATTATAGCTATAACTAGTATTGTTTTTCCAAAAAAAAAAGGTAGTTAAGAAGTTAAATGCAGTCACTTTCATGCCACCTCATTGCTCCCTTTGCCTGGAAGATGGATGGCAAATCCCTGCTCCATCCAGCTCCCAAAGAACAGATTAACAGTGAACTTCTGAAAACACAGAATGTAACACCAATGGACAAGATCTCTGGGGCACATTAGATGCAGGAGAAGTTGAGGAAACAAATTGAAGACAATTGAAGACCTGGATAAGACATTTGTAGCCCTTAAAAAATGTGTTTGACACCATATCTGGGTTCTGACACTAAATGACTTCGACAGCTTTGGGAAGTTCACTAAGACCCTAAGACTACTCCAAGAGAATGATTGATTGTCTCAGAGATGAAGTAGTCCTGCCTGACCTGAGGGTTGTAGAATAGAGCCAGACTACTCAACCTATTCTTCACAGCCATGTTTGAGCTTGCAATAGAGGACTTGGAATCTACTCTTAGAAAACACTTCTGCTTCCACAGCAAACTCTGTCAATTCAACAGGCGACCAGCATAATGGATAGGCCTGGTCTCGGTCATCCAGAGCTCTTATGTGCTGCTGATTATACTTTGGAAACACGGATTCAGGAAAACGTACAGATGATTAAAAACGGCTCTGCAGAGTTAATAACTACAGACAGAGCATCTGAACACAAGGTTATCTACCAACTAAGTGGCCTATTGGAAAGAGCATGGGCCTATGAGTCAGAGGAACTGGCTTCTAATCCCAGCTCCGCCACATATCTGCTGTGAAACCTTGGCCAAGTCACTTAACTTCTTTGTGTCTCCGTTTTCTCAACTGTAAAATGGGGATTAAATACCCGAGCTCCCTCCTACTTAGACTGTGAGCCCCATGTGTGACAGGAACTGTTTCTGACCTGATTAATTTGTATCTCTCAGCGCTTAGAACAGTGCTTGACATATAGTAAGCTCTTAAATATAATAACCAAATATTTTCATTGGGGTTAGCAAACTGAATGTCATGACAGAACTCTTTCTAGACCAAACACTGCCTTTTGGAAATATTTAGGCCCGTATTGGCATATGATGCCTAAATACGGCATCAAGCTTCAGGCAACCGGAAGGTTTTCAGGGTTGAAATATCCATCCACCTTTCTATAAGACTGTTGGGATATAATTGCCACATCCTTTCTTCTTGGCCAAGTTCTTCTTCTATATTAATAATAATAATAACAATATTTGTTTGGTACTTACTGAGGGTCAATCACTGTCCTAAGCTGTGGAGTAGATACAAGTTTAATTACATTGAACACAGTCCATGTCCCACGTGGGGCTCAAAGTCTAAGTGGAGAGAGGACAGGTATGGAGGTCCTATTAAATCTCAGAACACCAAATGTCATGTTGGCAGAAAACATGCCACCAACTCTGTGTACTCTACTCTCCCAAGTGCTTAGTACAGGGCTCTGCACACAGTACTCGATAAATATCGATTGATTGAATATCAAGTGTCAAGGAAAGTTCACAAACAACTAAATTATGCAGTTTTCTTGGTTTCACAGCAGCAGAAGAAATGGTCATGATACCCTTTCTGGTGGGATAGATGAGAATGGATGGAAGCAGTATACTCAAGTAGGCAGCCGATATGTGGTGAGCTGAAGTGGGAATAATGGAAGCAGGAGGGTGGAAAAATATATTTTAAAGATACAGTGAACTAAAATGATCTGGCAATAGGAATACACTGATGAGATGTAAACTAGCTTGACACTGAGCATTCATGGCTGAAGTGGCTCTCATCAAGCAGAAGTTCTGCCAAGATCAAATTACTAAGAGCAAAATCCAAAACAACCCTTAGAGTAAATGCAGCAAAACACTGAGGGGCATTTGTCTTGTCACAGTGCAGAAGGAACTTCTGGTCACATGTGCTTTTTTTTTTCTTCGCATGAGGATGAAATTCACCATCATTAGCATCTTCTTTGAACCTGAAGAACAGCCTTCCCATCCACACACACAAATCAACAGAGACCTGGAGCACATTCTGCTCTGTATCTTAAAGAGTGAGAAGTCATAGGCCTAGAGGGCTGCCCTAAGTGACAGGCAGCAGTGCGTAGCTCCCCAACACTCCTCATCTCCCCATATCTCTCACAAAGCTTCCAGAATATGTGCTCCGTGACATGGGATGAGGTGTTGTAGGGAGGGAGGAGGGAAAGAAGTCAGGGGAAAGGATCATGAAAGCATATGTGCTCTGAGAGACTTGTCAACTGGCAGGGTGGGAGATGGGGCTTGGAGCTGCCAGCAAGAATGTGTGAGGGAGGGCAAGCAGCGCCTAAACTAGACAGGGAAGCCTAAAAAAAAGAGTTAAAAAACCTGATTCTGATTGATTCTCTCACCTGGTGGCAAGAGCAGAAACCATGACAAAATGTCCTATGGAAAGGCATCCAGTTTTGTATATATTTTTTTAAAAATGGTATTTGGTAAACGCTTACTAGGTGCCAGGACCTGGGTCAGTTTGAAAACAGTTTATTCCCACATGGGGCTTAGGGTCTTAATCCCCATTTTACGGATGAGGAAACTGGGGCACAGAAAATTTAAGTGATTTGCCCAAGGTCGCTCAGCAGACAAGTGGCAGAGTCAGGATTAGAACTCAGGTCCTTCTGACTCCCAGGCCCATGCTCTGTCCACTAGGCCATGCTGCTTCTCTAGCATTTATTCATTATATTAATAAAGTGTGTTTGCCTGGTTATCACAAAGTCCTGTGTATTCACTTGGAGTTTATGACCAGACAGCCAATATCCATCTTCCTAATGCTATGGAGTGAGATTCATCCCAAGGAAACTAGGGGGAGGGATGGCAGGATTTGTCGGGGGGTGGGGGGGAGCGGTCAGGGAATATGTCTGTTTATTGTTATATATGTTATATAAGTGTTGCGCATACAGTAAGCGCTCAATTAATTTAATTGAATGAATGAATGAATGAATGAATGAGAGATCCTACCCCCGGCTACTCAGGCTCTCCTCCCTTAAGCTACCCCCAGCAAGGAGCTATGGAAAGCAGTTTGAAATTTTGAGCTGAGGTCAAAATAAACTTGAAGGTTCCCATTTTATGTAGTTTTCATTTCACATAGATGACATCCCAATACAATTTAGATCCTTTTTTTCTCTACTTGAAATTGGGTATACATTACTTTTGGGCTGACTTCTGTAATGGGAATGTTGAAATTTGGGGTCCTTTCAAAATATTAGGTTATCTGCCCCTTTAGCATTGAGAAATCGGGTACTATTTAGAAAAGGAGCTGGGCTGACTCTCCATTTAATGAAGCAACGTCTAATGTCACGATTACCATTGCTTAAAGAGAGGAATCCTATAAAATGTGATATTTGGCACTTTTTTTTTATTAGAAGGGAAGGGACTGAAAAAGCACAATTTCACTTGGCAAAGGGGCAACTTGATTTTTTAAACAGCCAGGGGCCGACAGAAACTTAGAATTATTATTAGCCTATGAATTCTATGATTGCAGTAGGAAAAAGGAGCTTCCAAGAAGATATGACAATCTTCAAAAGAAGGAAACATTATTGATAAGGGGGAAAGAGAGTAAAGAGATAAACTGCTTGTGAAAGGTAGTCACCACTCAGGAGTTAATTTTTTGTTCTTTTCTGATATTGTGATTTCTCCCAACTGAGAAACCTAAAGCAAACTATTTTATTTTTAAAAAATTGAATGTGTTCCATACCATTACCTTGATGCCCTAAGTCTGTTTTTAAAACTAAAGAGTTAAGCCTTTAATCTGTAATTACTCTCCAGGACAATCCCATTAAATCAAATTCACTGTTGCTCTTCTGTGCTCTATCTGGTTTGTTCCTGTGAGCAGATTTTCTGAAGAGCTCGATTCTTGTATATGTAACTGTCCTGTTGGCTTGTGAGAATGGAGCAGACAGACTGAATAGAAGCCAACGTGATATGCATGTTCATGATCCAAAACAAAGCTCCTCAGCTATCTGCCCTCGAGTCATTTATCGATTTCCAATTCTTGCCTCTTTAGATCGAATATGTTTGCTTGCATCCATTCTTGTCGTACATCTTTGTCAAAAATATAATACCCCAAATTTAGGATTTTTTTAATGCTTGAGGTTGATAAAGGTGTGTGCTAACAATTGTGTGAGGAGAAAATAGTTATTTTCTTATGGCTGAAATGCACAAAAAGATACAGCTTCCAGGATAATTTCAGGGTAGAGGTGTTATTGGCTAAACAGACTTTCAAATTTGGTTAACAAATAATAAAGCTAGTCATGTTTGGGACTAGGGAGTAGATAAAGATAGGGTGGCTTTTGATCCAGTTCATTTTTTTCAAAAGCAGAAACGAGAAGAAAGGACTACAAAATGTGCTAAAGTTTTTATGGGGGACAAATCGATTCCAGCTTTAAAGTCCTCCTCCACAGTGCGTTACACCCAATTTGCCTGGAGATAAAAAGATGAAACAAATGTCTCTTTCCTCTCTAACCTGTTAAGGGTATTTAACATGATAAAGAATCATGCAGTTTGGGAAACTTGTTTGATGATGAAAGATAAATTTTCCTCCTCAATGATATGTGTGTGAATTATGAACGTGACTGGTCCTTTGTGCTAGCAGGAGATATCAGTACACAATAAAACAATAATAATAATAGTGATGATGATGGTATTTGTTAAGTGCTTACTAGGTGCCAAGCACTGTTCTAGTGAAGGCATTTCCCTAATATTAAGTTCTTGTGTGTGCCAGTGGGATGACCAGGTTGATGGCATGATGTCCCCTTCTGGAGTGATAGAGTGATTTCACGTCTGGGTCCCTCCCCGCCTTTTCCCTTTGGCTTTAGAGCAATCATATTGAAGAACTATTCATTCGATCGTATTTATTGAGTGCTTAATGTGTGCAGAGCACTGTACTGAGCGCTTGAGAATTACTCAGGTAGTTCTCAGGTAGGCCTCTCCATTGCTCTCTGGGAGGACCAGGCACTGTGGACAACCCAAGATGTTGGCACAGGTCTCAAAAGCCTCAACATAGTAGTAGGAAATGCCCCGGGCCCCCCGACTACTTCCCAGGCTACCTCTCTGTTCAACCTAGCTGCCATTTCTAGTGGTCAGTGCTTACACTATGCGCTTTAACAATACACACATCTTTCCCAAAAAGAATCCAGAAGGGATAAAGGAATTAGTCAAAGTAGTAGGAAACATTGTGAAAGTCCTTTAAAATTGCTTTTTGTTTTTATTTAAATTGTCTGTGATAAGCCCTTACTATATGCCAAGGGCTGTACAAAGTGCTGGGATCATTTAACAGCATAATCAGGTTGGACACACCCCCTGTGCCACATAGGGCTCACAGTCTTAATCCCCATTTTACAAATGAGGTAACTGAGGCACAAGAGTGTGTGTGTGTGTGTGTGTGTGTGTGTGTTTGTATTGTATGTTTGCAAAACAAAGGGCTCCTGGGTCTTTAGACCCAAATTCTTGACTTTTGTTTTTTTGGGGGTTTTTTTTTTGGTTTTTTTAATGGTATTTTTTAAGCACTTACTCTGTGCCAAGCACTGTACTAAGTACTGGGCTAGATACAAGCTACTCAGGTTGGAGACCGTCCCTTCCCACCTGGGGCTCACAGTCTCCATTCCTATTTTACATCTGAATTTACAGGATTTATGGTGTTGTTCAGCCGTGTAGTGGGCTACTAGGAGGAAGTCCCCTGGTCTTGCTGTATTGCATGTTTTCAGTCCACGTTGTGACTGGAACTGAGAAGCAGCGTGGCCTTGTGGATAGAGAAGCCACCTGGGAGTCAGAATGCCCTGCTTGTCTTCTGTGTGACCTCGGGCAAGTCACTTAACTTCTCTGTGCTTCAGTTACCTCATCTGTAAAATTGGGGATTAAGATTGTGAGCCCCATGTGGGACGTGGACTGTGTCCAAGCTGATTAGCTTGTATCTACCCCAGTGCTTAGTACAGTGCCTGGCACATAGCACTTAACAAATACCATTAAAAAAAACCCAAAGAAAAACACTGATAGGGAATTGGCAAACATTCTTCTGCCAGTGTGAGGCTGTTTGGGCTCAGAGTGCTGGTTTTCAGAAGGAACTGATTGTGTGCATTCATGTGGTGTTGGAATGGGTAAGTGCTACCAGCACGAGTTTTCCTTACCTCATAGTTTTGCTAGAACACTCTCCCGGCATTATAAAAGAGTGGGGGGTATCAAATTTTCCTTCTCCCCAGATTTTAAAAAGCAGAGGAGACACTGGTCCCTTTGGAATGATTCCGGTGCAGTCGGCATGGAGACCGGGGATGGACAAGAGACTTTGGGAGATCTTTTCCAGGCATATTTTTCTAAGCTCCAAAAGACAAAAGCTTTCATCTATTGGCACGCATTCCCACTCCATATTTAATGTATATTATTTGAAGTTGAGAGGAACTCAGGGTACAGAAATGAGGTATGATAGAGGAAAAGGACCCCGAATGATCTCCATCTGATTCTAGTACAATACTGTGGCCCCAGCTTTACTGTCTCTCGCTATAAAACGTATCTGCACTACAAAGTGAGTCTCTACCTTAGATACCTTTTTATATCATCTTTAAGATGGGGCCCGGAAACACTGTGATTTCTGAATTTAGAGATCTTTCCTGATCCCGCTTGGCCATCCCCAGACAACTCATCTTTGTCTCCACTGTGAAAGAGCCTCAAGGAACTTATCCATTATCTGCAAGGCACCTGGGGAGCTTTATGTCCTGGCTGGTGTAGGCCCCCCTGCACCGTACTCCACAGCAGGAGACGCGATTGGCTGTGATGTTGGTGCTGGCACTTTCCGGGATTGATCTTTTCCGCTCAGGCTCCTGGCATTCTCTCTGAAAAACTACTCGTCTCTGGAGCTTGGCTTCCAGCCGAGTCCAAAGCTGGCAGAGCATTTAAAGCCCTTTGTTTGACCAGTTTTTGTTTCTCTCTGCTTAGTTTGCTTTCAAGTATTTTTTTTTTTTGTATCGGCCCCCTTATCTCGGAGGTAAGATCAGTGGATTAAAGGCACAAACCTGGAGAAGCTTTGACTATTTCAGGAGCTCGTGTTTGTCGTGGGTCACATAGGCTTCTATGACAAATAATTTGCTTCCTGCGCTGGTTTGAAGTAGGCTGGAGTTAGCGAAACGTTGCCATTTATAATCTAGTTTTGACCATTGCGATCTGGTTCCAAAGGACGGCTCCCAGACTCCATTGTGGAGTTCAAACTTCGGGGTGCCCGCCGAAGCCTAAGCTTGGTGCACACGTTATCTGTTGGGGCAGCTGGAGCAAAACAACTTCCACTCCACCGACCATATGGCTTTGTTCAGCTCTTACCCTGAAGGCATTTTCCACTCATGGCCAGAAGTCTGGCACCCTTGCAGTTTCCTCTCCGTGCCAGGAGCCCGCCTGGCCCTCCTGCTGCTTGCACAGTATCGTACTGTGGCACAAAATCAAAGACCGGCACTTTTTAGGGCTGTACGATGGAGCCTCCACCATCCAGCGCGTTTGGGTTCCGGGCAGCGTCGGGTTTTAGAATTTTCAGGGATTCAAGTGGTATAGCAAAAGCATTTCAGACAGGAGTGTGGGAGGGAAGCGTCGAGAAGAATTCTTTGCTAAAATGACTGGATTTGCCTCTAGCAGCAGCCCAGTCTATAATGGAGGGATGAATAACTGGCTGCCTTCCACACTCCTGAAATTCTCTAGAAGTGCAGACTTTGTGACAGCCAATCCTGACTCCCAGCCAGAAGCCACACCCTAGATGCTGCTTAAGAGGAGAGAGTAAAGAGTGATTGTAGCCCCACACTTTCTTTAAGTATTATTGAAACATCTTAGAATCTACATTTTAATTGGGCAGTCAATCACCGGTATCTGTTGAGTTCTTACTGCGTGTAGAACAAGTTGCTACGCGCTTAGGAGAGTTCAATACAAAATTCACTGCAGGCACCACGAAACCCGAGAGATAAGCTAGATCACTTTTCCGAGAGTTTTGAAAATGGCGCTGAGAGATTTAAAAGGTCTTGATTGAATACTGACTAAAGTGTGGTTGCTTTCTTGAACTTACGTGGCTACCCTTTCATAAGATCCATTCTTAGACTCCTATATCATTTCTCGAAAAGGAATAAGATTATTAGCCTCTTTGTCCCTGAAGTATGCTTGCAAATTAATATCCCTTCCCTTGCCCCTGTCGTGAATTCTCCACTCAAACTGGGTTTATTCAGGTCTTGATAAGGGAAAGGGTCATTTCCACAGTGCCAATCGCCTTGGCCATCACTGAAACTCTAGGTTTCTTGTGCGGCTTTAAGAGTCACATGTTCAGCCAGTTGGAGAAAAAGGCCTCCTGTAATAGCTCGGTCCCAGGAATAGCTAGGTATTAGGATAGGAGGTCCCATCCTAGTCCTCTCTCCCTCCCCATCTCCCTCCCTGCTCTCCACTCCCCCCCCCATCCCCCAAAACACCCAAAGAAGCAAGAAAGAGTTCCTGGAAGATCTAGCACCAAGATTAGCAAGACGAGTCTGAAATAATAGTAATAAGGTTGGTATTTGTTAAGCGCTTACTATGTGCCAAGCACTGTTCTAAGCGTTGAGGTAGATACAAGGTAATCAGGTTGTCCCACATAGGGCTCACAGTCTTCATCCCCATTTTAGAGATGAGGTAACTGAGGCACAGAGAAGTTAAGCGACCTGCTCAAGGTCACACAGCTGAAAAGTGGCGGAGATGGGATTAGAACCCACGACCTCTGACTCCCAAGCCCATGCCTTTTCCAGTAAGCCACACTCCTTCTCAAATGACGCAGCTCAAATGACACTTTTAAATGAAAATGACAAAGAGAGCTAAGGGAAAGGAGCTGGCTTAGCAGACAGAAACCCGGAGGTCATTTCCCGGCTGGGGCTGGCTGGTTTGAAATATGGGATTGGAGATGCGAGAGAGGATCGAACGCAAGAAAGGCCAATCCTCTGCGGTTTGTGCAACGTGTACAAGTTTGGGTGGGTGCAAGTGAATATGAGTAAGTAAGAAGGGGACTACCTCTTCCCCTTTATGAAACGCATGTTGGATTGTTTGGGCCCCTACTCTCTGTGGAGCAAAGGGATAGAATTGAGGGCACTGTAAAAGGAGTCAGAGAGACGCATATGTAATCAAATTTGGTCAGGCTGCAGCGCAAGGGAGCAGTAGAAACAGATGGAATCGGGTTGCCCAGAATTGATAGTGAAGATCAACAGGACATCTAGTTTGCGGGAAAGTAGCCTCCACTTTCAAATTTGGAATAAACTAATATCACTGTGACAGGGGTTTCACAGCAGTGAGAAAAACACCTCACACATGTCTCTTTTAGGACTACGCAGAATTGGGTGGGTTTGAGGAATTAATGCCAAGTGTAAGTTAAGATGTTTTGGAAAGGAATGTGAGACATCTCCCAGGCAGAAAAAAACCTGTGTTTAGTCTAATGGTGTCTATGTTTCCCTAAATGGTCAGAACTCTACTGGAAGTTTTAGGCGTTGACTTGAATGAACAGTTCCCGTCTCTTCCCTTCCCCATATCCTTTGCCTTTGGTAAATTTTCAGTGAGTGGTCTCCTTCTATTCCAGCGTCGTCAATCTTGAAAAGGGAGAAGCGGCTGAGGACGAAGAATGTTCGCTTCAGCTGTGTTACAGTGTATTACTTCACCAGGAGGCAAGGCTTCACCAGTGTGCCCAGCCAAGGAGGAAGCACTCTGGGCATGTCCAGCCGCCATAACAGTGTGCGCCAGTACACCCTCGGTGAATTCGCCACGGAACAGGAGAGGCTCCACAGAGAGATGTTGAGAGAGCACCTTAGGGAAGAAAAACTGAACTCTTTAAAATTGAAGGTAAGATGCGTCATGGTGTTCTCCTCCCTTCCCCAGCTCCCACAGTGAAGCTACCTACCCTTAGGTTGATTCATCTATGTCGGGGGGTTGGTGGGGAGAGTTTGTGTGTGTAGTTAAAGTGGAATTTACCGTGTTCAAATTCACCATGTTCCGCAGCAATGACCATGTACTTTTCCCTTTTAACTGAGCAGCAGGGTCCCAGCTTTGAAAATAGGGTAGGGAATTGTCCGGACTTCAAAAGTGCAGCTTTCAGAAGTACTGCACTTTGGAGATAAGGCAGAGGGCTGGTAAAACACCCCCTGCCCCCCCCCCCCAATACCCTTTCGTAAAATGTCCTCCAGCAGCTGTAGTTGCATTTAAGACTTGAATTGAACCAACTTACAAATATACCCACTAGAAAAATGCCCCGGTAGATACATTGTAAGAATTTTTTAAAAAGCGTTATTTTTTCACTTATTAAATATTTTAGGGTCATAAATGCATTTCTTTCTGCTTCTTAGCTCATTTATTCCAAAATTTTTAAGTGAATTTATTTTTAAGGTAATCTGCTGAGGTTTGATGTCTTCAGATACCTGATTTTTGTTATCTACTCTGCCTTCCAGGTTTATCCCCAGCTTATCTCTCTGTTTCAGATATCATTTATAAGGCAACAACCCAAAACAAACTGGTATGGTCTCACTCCGATAGTGTGACTCCTATTTCCCGTGGCTTTTTCCCCCTAGGTCACCTGCCAGCTTCCGTAAGAAGTTCATGTAGCATCAAGTTGGGTTTGTTTTTTGTAATTACTTTTCACCTACTGAATTTTCCGCCCCGGGAATTTTTTTTTTAATTCAATAATAATCTCTGGCTGAGATTTTCCTCTTGGGCAACAACGTTGGAAGAAGAGTAGAAAGGTGGACAGAAATTCTCATCTGTTATTTCCTAATCTTGAACTGATGGATTATTTCCTGTTGGTCTGTGGAAAGACACTGCCCGCAAGGGACCCTTGTTTGAGAACCAGGTATTGTGTTCACTAGTTCTGAATAACTGGTGTGACAGTAACTGTCTGATGCTAAATGGATTCACTGTGGTGAATTTTGAGGCCTGGTGTGTGAATCATTAATGTTGGTGGGAGCCACAAAGCTGTACTCCCTGGCCCAAGACTGAACATTTACTTTTATTATTCATTTGTATCTACCTCTTTTAAAAAAGAGAGATTAGCTAGAAGAGAAAAGAGGAACAAAAATAGCACATCATAACTGATTCCTTTGGAATTGTGTGTAGTGTTGAAAGTCTGAGGGAGCACTTATTGTCTAGTATTGAAGCAATCAGCTCAAGTGGGGAACATGGTCTGGTTTGTTTCTGACAGTGAAAGCTTGCTGTTTTCTCTTTGATGAAGCTGGAAGGATAAGCTGTTTGTCCACTTTTGCCAGCTCCAGATGAACTCAGTGGGAGGACAGGCAGCCAAGTTCTGAGGTGATGAAACTTCCACTCCTCATTTGACCTGGGCCGATCAGAAGCAGAGGGTCACTCTTAAACTGGAACCTCACAAGTCATTTCTAAATATTCTCCGAACCGATTTTAAAAAAAATGAACCAAACAACATTAGTGGCCAATAGTGGGGTCTTTTTTTGCCACAGTTCTTCTTAGGGGTTATTAAAATTGATTTTACAGAATGGTCTGTGATATAGGACTGACATTCACCCCAAGAATGTACTCTTTATCATTGCCAACAACAGCTCACTTTTGCATAGTGCATAGTCTCTTTCTAGAACAGAAGTATGTGTAATTAAAGTTGATTTTACTACTTCCTGAGCCATAGGTGTTTGTAAAACGGTATTGCCTCGGATTTTTTTTACCAAGATTTGCTGTAGGGATTCTAACAGTGAAGATCAAATTCATGGATATTTGATTTTTGTGAGGACTACTCAGGGAGCTTTGATTTGAGGAATTTAAAACCTGGAGAAAATGAATGACCTTGATTCGCTGCTCCCGAACGGTACCAGCCCAGAAACCCCCCTGAGTGGGTAAAATGTTTCCCCCAGTACCCTGTCAAGGAGAGCATACCTATGTCTCAATCTGAGTTTTTCTCGAACAAAAATCCTATGGGTCAAATGGTTAGGATCCGGGAGCACAATTACCATGCAGCTGAGCCATTCTCCAGCTCTGGCGGGGAACGTAGGCAGAAGGGGAAGAGCTGCGAGGAGGCCTCCTTTTTTGTACCTCCCACACATCCCTCTTTGTGCTCCTCCTCTGTTAAAATTAAAATGCACACGATATTTGTCAATAGGGACTCTTCTGAAACAAATCCTCAAATAGTAACATGGTCATTAAGCATTATTTCTAAATTGGGGCCTTTTTGCTTGAGTATAGATACAATCATTGAATTCAAAAGAAGAGAATTTCAGCTGGTTTTCTTTATGAGACTCTTTAAAACAACAGGGGAAAATCTCAGGTTTTCTTTGGCAAACATGATTCTCGTTTCAGGGGATTTGAGTCTTAAAGACTTCTTTTTGAGAGGGTGGTATCCATTGAGGTGCGATATTGTGTATCTGATCAGCATTATGGAGCATCATTACGGAGGGGCTGGAGAACCCATTTCATTGATTGTTTTTGGTAAACCACTCATATAGTCAATTAACAAAGGAGGAAACAATGGTTTGAATGAAGTGCATTTTCTCTGTATATTCCTGGAAAAATCTTTTGCTTTATTGTTTCCAAATTATAGTAAGCAAGCTTTTTTAATCAATTGAACACGTTCAAACCTGTCTTGCAATCACAGTAATCAGTGAATTCATGTTACTACTGTTACATTTGTCTTGACATTAGGCATTGATGAAAAATGGCGGAACACCAGATTAAGGCAGAACCCTTTGTATTACAGTAGCATTAACACACTCTGCCTGTAGGCTCCTTGCAGAATTTCCCTTTTTGTATATTTTCCTTTTTTTTTGGTTGTTTTTTATGGGTGAGTACAAACACATACACACATATATTTATATATGTGTGGGTATATATTATACATATAATATATATGCACAAACATACACACTACATATAGGCATATCTCCTGTTTTCCTATCATGTAAGCGTTGCATTCTTGTGAAATCTCATGGTGAGGAAAACATTTGTTTTCATCATCTGTTTATGCATAGTCGTCATCTGTTCTGCCGCACTAGCAAAGCCCTTTCTTTGATGTGCGTTCTGTAAAAGAGTTTCCTGGTTTCCCAACAGTGTTCTAGTCAAAACACAGAGTGGAAGGATGCATAGAAAGATAAGAGTGGAGATAGCTATCCCTCCAATTCAAAAGCTCCGCTGATCGTCATAATTTTTCCAGGGGTATGAGTGTGGATAAAAAAGTATTTGTTGAGTTGAGGTTGTGTGTTCCCCGGGATGGATTGGCTTCTGGGGGTTCTTCTTTATTAGGGACCACACTGTCATTAAACCTCCTCAACTCTGCAGTCCTGCTGTTTACCATATCTTTCCTTTCTTACTCTTTCCTGCCCTCACCGCCCTTAAATCCCTACCGTGGTAAGATGTTGGCTTTTCTTCGTTCGTAACATCTTCTAAATTGGACCATCTGTATCATGTGATACCCTCTTTTGCTGGGGGCGGTGTCAGTGTCCTACTGCTCTCAGCTATTTATAGTCGAGGCAGGGACTTTCTCTGGGGTGTGTGCCAGTGAAACTCTTGATTGCCCCAGTAGTTTTTACTGCCACCAGGTTGGGACTCTTGAATTTGGAACCTCCTGGAGGCTCAGGAAGCAACTTCCACGTTCTCTTTTGTCTAGCCCAAGAGCCTCATTTGGGACAGGGAAATGTGTCCTATCCTATTATCTAGTATATACCATTGTTTAATATAGCACATTGTAAGCACTTAGTAATACCCTCATTATTATTTTATTTTATAAAGTATTTCCCTTTGTCTACTCCTCTGTCTAATTTATTTTAATTCCATCCCCCCCGCCACTAGACTGTAAGGTTCTTGTGGGCAGGGATAATGTCTACCAATGCTGTTTTATTGTACTCTCCCAAATGCTTAGTACACTGCTGTGCCCACAGTGAGCATTCAATAAATGCCATTGATGAACAGAATGTATTAGTAATTCTTGATGATCAAGAAGTTTTATTAGCAATTACCCATATCGGTTGACTCGATGGGAATTTCTTTTTTAAAAATGATAGAAATTCAATATTTAATTAGGTATTTTAAATGTCCATGAAATTGATTTTTTAAGACACTAGGTTTAGGTCAGTTTCAGTGACACCGGAAGTCATAGATTTCATTTTCATGCCTGGCACATAGTAAGTGCTTAACAAATACCATCATTATTTAATAATAATAATAATAATAATGAAATTTATCAAGGAATTGAACAGCCAGCTCAGCTGGGTCATTCTGTATTTAAAAGTGATTGTTTGGGATGAATGTATTAAATTCCGGATTTTGATTGGGTTGGGTGATGGATGATGTTGTTAAAACTTAGAAGGAAATCTGAATTCATCTGGCTCTTAACAGGATCTCACATTTACGAAATGTGTAGGAATTAAAATAAAATGACACGGGGTGGGGAGTGGTCATATGCTGAGCTGAGCCAACTGTTCCTCGAACAAGTTGCTTAAGCTTTTGTGGTGAGGGAGTTTCAAAAAAGAACTGTAGTTTCACTGCTCTGTTGGTCTTGCCAAGAGTGTGAGCAGGTATACTTCGGTGTGTAGGCCTACAGAAAGTTTGCTTTCTGTGCTGCCTCCCATGCAGAGAAGAAAGTTGAAAGAGCAACCAATTATCTTGTATCTACCCCAATGCTCAGTACGGTGCCTATCACACATTAAGCACTGAGCAAATGCCACAATTATTATTCTTTCATTCAGTGATTGGGAATTGCACATCCTCTTCGGGAGAAAGCATGCCTTGTGAAAGCATGTTGCTGATAGCTGTTTCAGGTAGAGGCTTGAGTTTGATTTGAAAATTTGAGATTATTCTGGCTAAATCGGACCGCCAAACTTTGAGCCAATTCCAGGTTTCTTTTGTTCACTTTAAATAGTTAAGCTTCAATGTTGGGGCTGGACCATGCTCAGTTAATGCTCCGATTAAGAGATCTATGGATGACAGGGGACTTGAGCGTCACACTTCCCTCTCTCTCAAGTCTTCCCTGCCAAGAAAAAGGGGAAAAGCATGCAAACTTGCAATAGTGTCTCCAAGTCCTGGATTTCAGGAAAAATAATAGGGTCTGCCTAGGCATTGACTATACATACCCCCAGGAGAACAGTGTGGCAGCCGAAATAAAAATTGGATTTATTTATAACGTTTTACTCATTTTATGATATTACTGTTTACAAAGTGCAAACCATTTATTCACAGTAAAATGACATTGAAACAGTGTTAAGAGAAAATGGTGGAAATACCTTTGTAGTGGCAATATTTTGTAGACGTGGATCGGTAAATAGCTAATAATAATAATAGTAACTTTTAAGCCCTAACTATGTGTCAAGCATTATACTAAGCACTGGGGTTGTTACAGAGCAGCTAGGATAAGGTCCCTGTCCCACATGGGGTTCAGCAGCTAAGAGGGAGGGAGAACAGGTATTTGAGCTTCAGTTTACAGATGAGGTAACTGAAGCCCAAGGACACCCAGCAGGCAATTGGCGAAGTCAGAGTTAGAACCCAGGCCCTCCGACTCTTGGGCTCATCACTAGGCCGAGTTGCTCTCCTTCCCGTCCAAGTTCAAACAATAGGTGCTCAATATGTACTAGTATTTGATTGATTTGTTATTATGTACGAGAGAAAAGGACGAAGGGCAACAGCTATGACAAGGATCTGTAAAAAGGAGAGGGGTGCTTCAGCTCTAGATACTGTAATTAGAAAGTACATAAAAAGAAAACCAGAGCAGGACATTCAGTGCTAGCTTTCTGTGTTGTGGGCTTTACTGAAGCAGAGCCGTTCAGATGAAAATAGGACAAGATTACAGAAGGAGCTTGGGAGTAGCTGTGCCAGGATGGTAATTACAATGGCATGCAGACATTTGAATTTGCATCTCGGTATAATAAAAGAACCTTAAAATTAACTCTGGCTAATCCCGTAGTCTCTTACTTTATAAGAAAAATATCCAGGCCTGAGCTCACCTTACCCTCTCAGGGCCACACCTGGAGAGTTTCCAGTATTCTACCAGTCTTGACTATGGGAGGGAGAGTCACGCAGAGGCATACCCATTCCATTACTAGCTTGGCCAGTGGCTAGCGAGTGGAAAGCAATCTGCTACAAATCAAGACTCCCTTGTGCTGGGCAGCAGTGGCACGGGAGAGAGTCGAAGGCAGAGACTAAGGTTTACTGCGCGGGAGGAGGCCGTGGCAAACCACTTCTCTATTTTCACCAAGGAAACTCTATGAATCCACTACCAGAACGATGGCATATGGAGGTGGGGCGGGGGGGGGGGGTTCTGAGAGAGATGTGTCCATGGTGTCGCTATGGGTCGGAGACAACTCGACAGCGTAAGACAAGAGCTCACCTTGGTGCTTTTTTTTTTTTAACCCCAGCTTGTGTAACTACAACTGGATTCTATTCCCAGCTAATAGAAAAAGCAGTCCATCCAATATAAGCAAATAGAATCATTTAATGTCTCATTAAGAGCAAGAAAAGCTTGTGACCTGGGGTGAGAAGTCAAGCCTTATCCAGACTCATCCAAATCCATTAGAGTTTGGGGCAAGCCACATAACCTCTCTGTTGCCTAGAATGTAAAAAAAAAGAAAGTATAAATCATAATTCTCAATTAATGAGGAGTTATGTCATTGTGAAATGCTTTTCAGCTCTTAAATGTTTTTTGAAGGGCAAAGCGTAATTTAAGTGTTTGGGCATGGAAATCAGTACATAACTATTTTATTTCCCACGGCACCTTTACAAGTATAAAAAAAGTAAAAAGAAATATTCTGTATGTTCAGAATGGTTCAATTATACTTTTGATCATTTTTTTGTGTCATTTAAGGCCTGAACGCTATTGAGTCTTTTTTTTTTAATTCCATTTTGTATGCTAGCTACTATTATAAAATCAAGCCCTATTATTATAAAATGGGGTTGCTAAATTGCAGTAGTAAGAATTTCTAAAGGAAGAGTTAAGTGTTATCAAGCCCCCGGGGATTAAGTAGTTGGGGGTGGAGGTATATAGAGGGAACATTTGAGGTGTTCAAAGCAAATTTAAAAGCATGAAAGTGCAGATGAATTCCGGATGCAACAGTAAATCCAAAATGCTCGAAAAGTTTGGAAAGGCAGTGAAATGGCATGACTTTTCTTATCTCAGAGGTACGTTGTGGGCATCTCTACGCTGTAAGCTCAATGTGGGCAGGGAGCAATTTCTTCCAACTCTCTTGTATTGTACTTTCCCAAGCGCTTAGCATAGTGATCTGCAGATAGTAATTGCTCAATCAATACCATTGATTGATTAGTGCTTCTTTGTTAAGAAGCACCTTATTAGTTTCAAAGAGTAGCAGTTTTCCGGGTGTGAAATGCCATGCTATAAAACAATAAGATTCAATCCTGTGGCGACCTCTTTATAATATTGATGTTAAATGCCTCTTTGCCCAAATGGAGAGTAAGATCCTCTCCTCAGTGGCTCTTCTAACCAGGAAAAATATCTTCAGATCAACCCTAAATTAGATTTGTTTAAATTTGGAGAACATCTTCCCCAGAGCACGTGTGATTTTTCTGAAGTTCACCTTGGGTTAAATGTTCTGCTGCCACCCCATGCCCTTGCACTCTGATCCTCTTTGGACTCTGATTGCTTCCTGTTCAAGTACATACAAGAGTGAATTATTCTGGAAGAACAGTAGGGTTTGAAATCCAAACGCATCATATAAAATCACAGTGTCTGCTGGGGTATTATGTGGCTTAGTGGGTAGAGCACGGGCTTGGGAGTCAGAAGGACCAGGGTTCTAATCCCGGCTCCACCACCTGTCTACTGTGTGGGGCAAGTGACTTAACTTCTCTGGGCCTCAGTTACCTCACCTGTAAAATGGGGATTGAGAATGTGAGCCCCATGTGGGCCATGGACTGAGTCCAACCTGATTAGCTTGTGTCTACCCAAATGCTTAGCACAGTGCCTGGCACTTACAGTTACCATAAACAACAGCAACAATATCTTCCCTTGCCTGGGAGTCACCATCAGTTTTAAGGGTGGTATGTTTTCCGATTTAGCAGAGGTGATTTCCACTGTAACAAGGACATAGCCTTGGCGACCCACTAGATCCCAGAAACGAGGTTCACCGGTGTTCCTTTCCAACCTATTGCCCTCGTCACAAATACGAGAATTAATTCCTTCCGAATATTATCATGACTTCTAAAACCAGTCATTTGATTTCCAATATTTTTCTGGTATCTACAGGTAACAGCTGCTGAAATAAACTGGGGGTACGGGAAGTGGTGGGGGTGGGGTGTTTTATAGAATTCCTGTTGGTCATCCAGCCTAAATGGTGTGAAATGCTTTCTCCATTTGTAAAGAAAATATACTTAACGGTTATCCTTCGTGTATTGAGAAAGTGGGGATCTATAGCAGGTGGGAGTGACCTAACCCTGTCGTTAACGGCTCTGTGCACAGATGACGAAAAACGGCACGGTGGAATCTGAAGAAGCCAACACTCTCACGCTGGATGACATTTCTGATGATGATATTGATTTAGACAATACGGAGGTGGATGAGTACTTTTTCCTCCAGCCTCTGCCAACCAAGAAACGGAGGGCCCTGCTGCGAGCCTCTGGCGTGAAGAAGATTGACGTGGAAGAGAAACACGAGCTGCGGGCCATCCGCCTCTCGAGGGAGGATTGCGGCTGTGATTGCCGGGTGTTCTGTGATCCAGAAGCCTGCACTTGCAGTCTTGCGGGCATCAAGTGCCAGGTAAAGAGCTGGTTGGTTTTGGGAACTCCCCAGAGGTTGGAAGCTGCTCTTTGCTTAGAATGACTTGCCCGTGTGGAGCAAAACTCATGGGGCCGAGGCCAAAATAGCTGGTTGTTAATTTACTAGAGGGCAAATATTTGGCCCTCGGGGAAAAAAAATCTAAATGCACACCGACAAATAAAATTCCCACTCGTAGTACACAGAGTGGGTATTAATATGTAGTGCGTATATATACATGTAAAATCTAATGGACAAGATTCCATTTATGGCATCTCCTTTTGCTATTTCTCTTTACATAGATATGTAGTAGTCAACTCCGAGGAGTCATTAGAGAGTAGAAGGTTGAGTATGTCCCTAAAAGTTTAGGTTTGGATGTGAAATGCAGTTGCTTTTTTCTTTTTAATTTTCAGAGAACTTCATGGATTTTTTTTCCCTGTAACCCTTTTAATAAAATCGAGTGCCGATTGAAATTAGCGTCATTCATACCTAGTAAATTAAGACCCGCTGAGGAGTTGAAAGGGGACAGGCTACTGAGTTTGTTTTATTTTCTCTCCAGTACATATAAACCTGTGACTAATACATGTTCTTCTTTTTAAGGTGGATCGTATGTCCTTTCCCTGTGGTTGCACTAAAGAAGGGTGTAGTAATACAGCAGGTAGAATTGAATTCAATCCCATCCGGGTCCGGACTCACTTTTTGCACACGATAATGAAGCTTGAACTGGAAAAGAACCGAGAGCAGCAGGTTCCGGCCCTAAATGGCTGTCACAGTGAGCTGAGCGCTCCCAGCAATGCCATGATTCCAGCCGCACACCCCGTAGAGTATTCTATCGCCGAGAACTTTGAGATCGAAACAGAGCCGCAGGCTGCGGTGATACGTTTGCCATCTGCTGAGGAACTGGATTGTCCAGGCGAGGAAGAAGACGAGGAGGAAGACGGGAGCAGCTTCTGTAGCGGCGTGACGGATTCCAGCACCCAGAGTTTGGCCCCCAGCGAGTCGGATGACGACGAGGAAGAGGAAGAGGAGGACGAGGAAGACGAGGAGGACGAAAAAAGCGACGATTTTGTGGAGACGCTGGACCCCCACGCTGAGGTTGTGCCCCTTTCTTCGGTCCTTTGCTACTCTGACGGCACCGCGGTGCATGAAAACCACTCTAAAAACACCCCATTTTACACTAACTCTTCGACTCTCTATTACCAAATAGACAACCATACCCCCGGCACTCCAAACCAGATTCCTGAGAGCTATCCTGAAAGGGACACGGTGAAAAATGGTGCCCTGTCTCTGGTGCCTTATAACATGACATCAGAGCAGTTTGTCGACTACTCGCGGCCAACGGAAGAAAGTTACGGGGGCTCCCATTACCCGGCAGCCAACCCCTCGGTGATCGTTTGCTGCTCCTCGTCAGAAAGTGATAACGGCGTTCCGTGTACTAGCCTCTATACCGACCCCCGGGCAAGTCACCCCCACGTGGAATTCCACTCTTACTTGAAAGGCTCGTCCCAGGAGGGATTCGTCTCCACCCTGAATGGTGACAGCCACGTTCCTGACCGCCCTGACGAGGGTCCTTTAAGCCTTCCCGAAAAGAGCAGACTGCACGAGGAGTGCATCAAATCTCCAGTGGTGGAGACGGTCCCCGTGTAGCGGGCCGAGTTATCGTAGAAGCAAGCTCCCCAACTCCAGTGCTCCATATCTCCTCCGTCAGATCGTAGACTCATCATCGTTTAAGCCGGGAACTGAGAAAACGTAGACTGCGGGCAAAGTTCAAGACAATTTTGGTTTTCCTTTCTAGCTACACAAATGTGGCATTGCACAAAGACAGTCCATGTTACGATTTTAAAACAAATCGAACTGTTTTGATAAAAAAAGCGCTAAATTTAAAAAAAAAAACATCTTTCACAGCCGCCTACCTGTCAAACCATGTGAAAACTGCCACGCGGTGTAGATCGGAGTTCCAAGTCTTTGATTGTCGGGCTCGTGCAACATTGTTACCTGATACTTGGAAATGCTATGGTTTTTGAATCATAATTTTCAACATATTTGAAGATTATGGTAACTTTTTAAATGTAAAAGTAATTATTGTAAGAAAAAGGTTTAATTGTTCCGTATGTATTTTATTTATGGTAGTTTAGGAATCATGTTTTGGTGAAAATGGACAGCATGTTCATTGATGCTGCGGATCTATCGTTCGAGCCATAGAGCATGTCCACGCTAATCACACCTGGACCTCCATATGCCTTTTTGGCTCTCTCTTTCTCTTAACCTGACCTTCAGACACTTCCCTTGGTTGAACTAGGCCCGATTTTACCACTTTGTACAAGTAAAGGAATCTCTATGTGCCGACCCATACGCTTTTTGTCTAAGGGAGGGAGGAAGGACGACGGGCTCGAAGGGTCGGAGCTGTGCCTTCCCCTGGTTAGTGCCCCAGAAAGTAGAAGGAATTGCCACTTTTTAAAACAGCATCTGGACTCTTAGCCCGTTCAGCACCTTTGGCCCCATGCCTGGCGTCCACATGCACTTTAGTGCCCCTTTGCAGAGCCTTACGAGGTGGAGTGATTGAACTGTTGAGGGAGAGGAAGGAGAGCTGGAACTGTGGTGGTGTTCATATTGTGTCACAGGAGTCTTAAAAAAAAACTGTGAAGGGGCAGTCAAGCCTTTGCTCATCCAGGTGGGGACTTGTATCAGTGCTCAGTAGGAACCAAGCCACACTGTTCAGAGGAAGTGTGAAACCAATGTACACTCCACAACCAAATTTATCCTGGAACTTACCGACCTTTTTGAAGTAATCAGTCCATCAGTGGTTATTTACTGAATGCTTACTGTCAGCGGAGCGTGGTACTAAATGCTTGGTGGACTACGGTACAGTAGAGTTGGTAAATATGATCCCTGCCCACAAGGAGCTTGCAGTCTAGATGGGGTGAGAAATAAATGAACAAATAACTTCAGTTTTGTAATCAGACTGACTGGGGGCCATTGCCCAAATATTAAGCTAGGGCCTTACATTCCTGAAGCATTTTAATATCTCTTGCCTGTGACAATTTGCAGGAAAATCCAGAATGCATTCTATGCATATCCCATTACCTCGTGTCTCCTTAACTTTATTCGAAGGGCTCATAGAAATAGACCACACACTCCTACTTCTGGGGGGTTGCCGTTTGTTTGCTGGAGAAGGACTTCTGGAATCCCAACTTTGCCTAAATTGATCGATGAAATAGTGTGTGCTACTTTTCTTTAAATGCAATATGACACTTCTTAATCTGTTTCAGTATTTTGACCTTCTAGGTAGGTGAAGAATCACATATTCCGTGTCCGTATGAGATGTAGATTCTTGTTGCTGTTCATATACCGCATTGCTTCTTAATTTTTATGTCTGTCAGACTTGGTTGGGCGTTTAAGGTTCTGAAGTAAGCATTTTGTAGATTTCAATTCTGAAAAGCGATTCTTTCATTCACTAGCTCTTGAGTATACTTGAATGATGTCCCGGATGCCAGTAGAAGCCCCATCCTAAAAAGGGCGCATGTTGGGGTAGGGGCAGAATTAACTTGACATTGCTTCCAAGCTTAACCTGATTTGTTAATTATAATATTTTAAAGCCACTGGATCAAAATGAAGATTTTTTTCACTATAGTTGAGTCAGATTAGGGTTTTAATTTTTCCAAATGCAAGGCTACAGATGCGTTCTGTGGTTTACAGTTGTCACAGTGACTCTAGCCCATCAAGGGCCCCCCTCTTTGCACCTCTGTATGAGTATCTGTATCATATCCTGACTGTTCCCCTTAGCGATCAATCACCTCTCTTTCTTTGGACGGGAACAAGCTTGAAGAGAAGATAACAAAAGGCATATGGGTTACTGTTGTGAGGAGTTTTCTCACTTCACTTCCTTTCCAGAAGGGTTGGAGGAACTCAAAACATCCACTAACTTAATAATAATTTTGGTATTTGTTAAGCGCTTACTATATGCCGAGCACTGTTGTAAGAGCTGGGGTAGATATAAGGTAATCAGGTTGTCCCACGTGGGGCTCACAGTTTACTAACTTAATTTGCTTTCATGAGTAACCCTCCTAATCAACAGCGAGAGCCCATTAGGTACATCCTACAGCTCTCCAACAAGGGAAGTTAGTCCTACTTGCAAAATGGGGCCAACTGGAAGCAGCTGTAGAAAGAGTGGCATGTGCCCTTAATGTAGAAATATGACAATCTGACACATTCTTCTTGCCAACATTGACCTGCTCTGGGACCTGACCAAATTTTAGATGCCACAAGAACACCATGAGATTTGGCTGCTCATTGTCAAGGCAAGTGGCTTGTTCTAGACCATTTTGTGTCTCGAACAACTCTAGTCTTCATAGCTGCCTGCTTCTCAGCCAAATGAGGGACAGTTTCATTCACAGGGAACAGCAGAAGCTGCTTCTTCCTCCTTTGAGTTTCTTTGGGAGAAAAAGGTCAGTGGCCAAAGCTCGTGGGAATTTTTTCATCTCTTGACCACCTAATAGGAAGATTGAAGGAAAAAAAACACACCCTCATCCTGATCAGCTGACCAGCACAAGAGTCGATAGTCTCAAGGAGAAGACGAGCTCGGCTATGCTTAGAAGGCAAACGTAGTCTCTGAGAATTTCAGCCTTAGAAAGTTTGGAAGATCAAGTATCTTTAGATGGCCTAAAATAGCCCATCTTCCCCCTTGGCTGAGGCTCCGCTGCCTTTCACTGACCAAGTAAGCCCTCGTTAATAGTATTTCCAGGCGCTGAAGGGATCGTGGCTTGTTTTATTAAATCCTCCCCTCAGTCATTTATGACTCTTTGGAGAAATTCAAGTTTATTGGAAAGTAGGCTGACGCATATTTGATTGTCATATGATGATGATCATATTGGTCAGGAGGGCTAAGAGGACATACTGAGTTTATCGTCATGGTGGTCTAGATTTCACACTGATTAGCGAAAGGATAAAATTGCAATTTAGTTGGACTTTGTCAGAATCGGGAAGAACAGTAAGCAAAATCTGTTTTCCCATTAAAAGTGTACATCGTCGTATAGAAATGAATGCTAATTAGAGTCAGATAGAACCATTCTCTTTGGAATCCATTTCACTTCTTTTTGCACAGAGGCCAATCCAAGGCTCATCGAACAAAAGGCAGTGCAAGGATGCAGATGTACTGAAGCTCGCTATTGCTTCTCTGATCATTCTAATCTGGTTTGGGTGGGAGCATAGGGTTAGAACGACATCCTAAAAGATCAGATGCTTTATGTGGAATTGCTTTTAAAAAGTTCTGCATGTGTGAGACCAGAATTAGAGGGGGAGACTGAGGCAGATTAAAAATCAGCTATAAGCACTGGGGGAGGGAAATACATCTGCTTGACATGAGGCTCTTTCTTGATATAGAACAGTGTCATCTGATCAAAAGTTTTTCTTCCAGCAACTTGGCTGGCATGGGGAGGACCTCTGCATCATCAGAGTCATCTTGAAACCCAAAGTACCACTATATAAACTTAGGCACACCTCTTCCAAGGTCTGAGGAGCTCTGACTCTTGCTGGAAACCTTCAGCAGCTTTCCAGCAGCAGTCTGAAAGAGTAGCTTGAGTCCCATTGCTCTGATGTAAAGCCCACTGTTGATCAAGTAGCTGCTTCTAAAATACAGATTTGATTCCAAGGCTCCAGTCCCAAGGGCTTCTCTGCATGGATTCCACCAGTGGGTAAAAGCGGAATCCATCTCCCCACTTTTGTCTTGTCACAAAACCCACCGAACGAGACAGTACAAGATGGCACAAGCCCCAGCCGCAGATACTGTAATTTAATCTGTGCCAGCAGAATTTTACCTTTCAGAGCTAATTCTAGGAAAGACAGTTGTCCGTGCCTCTCAAAAGATGGCATCGTGCCACTGCTAATCTAAAATACTCCTGTTTTACTTAACCGCTGAAATGTTTGTAGACACTGAACAGAACTTTAATCTTACAGGGCTGGCGCGTCTTTACTTGTCTCAGGAAGCACACTCAGGCAAAACTATCTAATCAGCAGAGATTGGAATCTAGTGTCGCAGTCCAATTCAGAAAAATACAAGCCCCGATCAGGGCATATGCTTCTACACCCGTGCAGGGTTCAATTTGACCCTGGGATTTGACTCTAGTACTTTTTTATTTTATTCTTTTTAAACGGTATTTGCTAAGCGTTGACTGGGGTAGATACAAGTTATAATCAGGTTGAACAAAGTCCAGGTTCCACGTGGGGCTCACAGTCTTAATCCCCATTTTACAGATGAGGTAACAGGCACAGAGAAGTTAAGCAACTTGCCCAAGATCACAGCAGACAGCCGGAATTAGAACCGGGTCCTCTGACTTTCAGGCCTGTGTTCTTTCCACCAGGCTGTGCTGCTTCCACTGCAGTTACTGTCAGCTTGTTGAGCAGGCTGTCATTTCCTTGACCAATGAGCAAGAGAAAATTCATTTTTGTAGACAAATCTCTAGTGGTCTTTAGTGAAAAGGAAACAGGAGGAGAAAATTCTTTGATTGTAGTAGCGCTTCAAAGCAAAGTTCAAAAAAGATTCAACCTCCTGGTCAGATGCTTTCTGGAAGTCCCAATTCAATTTTTAGTTTGTCATAATGCTAATGCTAATAATAGCAATAATGTATTTGTTAAATGCTTATGTGCCAAGTCCTCTATTAAGCAGTGGGGTAGATACAGTAATATTTGTGGTGTTTAAATGGTTACAAAGTGCCAAGCACTGTACTAAGTGCTGGGAGTAGAATAAGATCATTAGGTCCCACATGGGGCTTAGAGTCTGAGTAGGAGGGAGAAGAGGTATTGGATCCCCATTTTGCAGATGAGGGAACTGAGGCCCAGAGAAGTTGAGTGATTTGTCCAAAATCACACAGCAGACAGGTGGCAGAGCCAGGATTAGAACCTCTAGGACTTGCACCTTAAGGATGTTACAATCCTGAAGACCTGTGAGCTCTGTCTAGAAGCCAGAGTTCAACGCTCAAATACATTTGCTTCTGAACCTTTATCTCTTGTTTATAGCCTTTTCGTGTTAAAGTAATTCAGGTAGGTTAATTTTAAAGAAAAACCTCTAACTTTTAAGAAATTACAATGGATGACTCCTGCTAGGAACGCAAGGTGGAGGAGATGGAGGACACTGTGACTGTGGCTGACCTGATTACCTTGTGTCTACCCAGTGCTTGATACATAGTAAGTGCTTAACCAATACCACTGTAATTATTAGCCTTTTTTCTTACTATCTCCTGAGCCCCTGGGAAACTCTGTCCCTTAAAATGCCATCCCGATTCCGATTTGACTATTCTCACTGGTAGTTTCCAAGTATATCCGAAGTATATCTGAAGCGGTGTCTTCTTTCAGAAAAAGGCCAAGACTGTGTAAGGGGATTGATCCCATTTCTTCGAGGACCCAAGTTATTCTCGAATAGTAAGTTAAGCAGTATGGGAGGAGCGGGGGCTCTTTTGGAATCACCAGAGGGCGACTTTGTTCCTTATCATCAGTACTGGGCACTCGTTCTGCAAGGAACCAGTGTGTTTATGGCTCCAAATAGCTACCGCATTCCCAGAGGACCCAGTTAGTCAAGTTTAGGAGCCTGGGAGAATCAGGATCATTTGGAGATCGCCCTGGTCTCGCACAACAGAGATTCAGGAAATCCTAGGGTGCATATAGCGGCCATTTCTGCCCAGTACCGATTGTGTTTCCCAAGTGCAATATCCATAGGATGGGCCTAGGTTCCTTCTGCCAATCTGCCTTTTCCTTTTGGGTCAGCAGCTTTCACCTAGGAGGAGATTAATGGCAGGGTTCATGTATGGCCTGAAGTGCAGGCCAGTTGTGTCTTCCTTCTTAGGCATATTTTAAGATTCAGGAAAACACCCAGGCTACTGCTTTACACAGTCTCTTACCACCTTTAAAGGAATGCTCAATTGGGAAACTGTCTCTCCTGGAATTTTGTCACTATTATAGCATAATGGTTTTTTATTTGATCCTTGTTCTTGCCTTCATTCCTTCCTGCTTATTTACAGGGTCATTTTTATTAATCCCGTGTCAGGTAAAGCAGTGCCTAACATTGACCAAAGTGAATTCTCAAATGGAGAGTGATTAAATGGATACTGGCCCTGGAACCATTAACTCCGTAAGTCATTTCCGAGACTGGGGTGATGTGCCGCTTCAGTAAGACTTTTCAAACTTTTAAGGAGTCATGTGAGACCTTTAAATATTTAAACGGTGGGAGTGGCAAAATGAAACCCAGGAAAATGGGTTCCTGGTAACTTGGAACTTAGCCTTGCCTGTGACTGGTTTAATTAGTCTTTTGGGACTTGTTTTTACTTTCTTTGCTTTTCACACCTCCCCTAAGGAATGCAGGAGAATTATTTAGCCTTGACCGTGTGCCCAGAAATTGGCCTTCTGTTATGCAGTTTATGATCATTATTCATTCAGTTGTAATTTTTGAGTGCTTACTGTCTGCAGAGCGCTGCACTAAACACTTTGGAGAGTACAGTACAACAATAAACAGAGACAGTCTCTGTCCACAGCAAGCTTACAGCCTACTGCTTAGTTCCTCTAGAGCCTCATTATTTTAAGGGTGGTAGGCCTTTACACCATGCGTCAGAGAGAGCTAATGGCATGATTAGGATGTGGCTGATGTCTCTATCTCTAGAAAGTGATTTTGTTGGTGCTGGGCAGGGGCCAGGTCTCGCTAGAGGCAACCAATAATAATAATAACTGTGGCATCTGTTTAGCGCTTATCGTGTGGCAGACACTGTACTAAGTGCTGGAATGGATACAGGCAAATCATGGGGTTCACAGTCTCAATCCCTAATTTACAGATGATGTAACTGAGGTTCAGACAAGTTAAGTGACTTGCCCAGTGTCACATAGCAGACAAGTACAGAGCTGGATTAGAACCCCGGTCCTTCTGACTCCCAGGACCGTGCCTTTATCTACTTGGCCACGCTGCTTTTCTGCAATTTCTGCCATACTGCCTCCATTCACCTGTTTGGGTTTGGGATTTGGTGAGGGGGGGTGGTTTGTTGTTGTGTCTTTTTTTTCCCTCCATTCCAGCTGAAGGCCTCTCCTCAGCCTCTTACCTCCCATCCCTTTTCCAGGCCTCAGCTATATCCTGCTTATCAGGTAAAGTATCTGCCAACAGCTTCCATTCCAGCCCTTTTTTTCTGGTTAAATATATTTGGAAAAACCGAGAATGACCCAGATCTATATTTTCCTAAGCGAGAAAAGAACCTTCTGAATATTCCAGGCTCTACAACTTTTCATGCTGTACTCAACCAACCAAGTAAATGCTCTGTGGGTCTGGCTAGCTCCTGTAGTCTTTAGGTCCCCGAGGGCAGGGTTCACGTCGACTAATTCTCTCCCAAGTGTTTAGTAAAATGCTTTGCCCACTGTAGGCACTCGGTAAACACCATTGATTGATAGATTGGAAGCTTCCCTAACTTCCTACTTAAAAGATTATTGACCATGTATTTTGGTTGTTGTGGCTGTTGTCTCTCTGTGGGAAAGTTTATCTTCAGTGTTTTGGGATAGAGGCACTCATGTTATCACTCAAAAATGGTTTCATTTGATTCCCTCTGACCATGTGTTTGGAAATAACAAGGGCCTGTCTTTGTAGAAGGGAAATGTGTCAAGATAAGGTCTCGAAAGGGAAAGAGGCAAAGAAAGCCAGAACCCTATGGAGAGTGATGGGACAGCTGAAATCAATCAATCCATCAGTGGTTTTTGAGCACTTACTGTGTGCAAAGCACTGTCCTAAATGCTTCAGAGTATACAGTAGTGGTGGTAAACACCATCCCTACCCTCAAGAAGTTTCGAGTCTAGCAGAAGAGCTCCAACCAGGAGCTAGCTCTAAGTCAGGCTACAAGAAAGAGAAAACTAACCTGACATTTGGTCTCTCTGCCTGTTTGGGGGAAAATGTGAGTTCAGCTTCTTTTCTCCCAAGCACCCTGATCCTCTTGTGTGAAGAGCAGAACCCCCGTGCAGGGTTTTAGGATGTCAATGCGATGAAATGAATGAACACCACCATACTTGCTCTAAACAGAAAACCAGAAAATGCTCACGTAAAGAATGCTGAATAATTTGGCCCTTGTTTTAATTGACTGTAGGCACTTCTTTGGAAATGTCTGAAGTGTAGTTTGTGAAACATGTTCCAAAAGTGTTTGATGTAAAATAAGCTCTAGCCATTTACAGTGCAGAATAGTCAAAAAGCTGTAGATTACAACTCTGTTCCTAAGAGCCTCAGCCTTTGTGTCTTAGTAAAGTTGATCTGTTTTTTTTTATTTGACATTTCTGGTGAAATAGCCTCGAGATAAAATTATTAATACATATGTGCTGGTTAATACCTGTTAATTCAGAACATGGCACTTTGTTATTTCGGTGTGTTCCACTCAACATCACAGGGTATATCAATTTGGTAGGAAAGATTAAAAAAAAACAAAAAATCAACAGATCAAAAGTATAGATTTCCTCAATAGAAAAACATATAGTGCTTAGTCAAAAATCCCTTAAATTATCCTCCCAAGTAATACTTTTCTGTTAAGAATCAAGATGATGGTTGTGGTTGAGCTGTTGCAATTTGGTTCATTTGCAAGTGTTGATGGAATTTTTTGAGCTAAATGTAATGTTCTCAAAAAAAATCCTAAACTCTTGTAAAGTTGTCCTTCAGCCTAATCTAAACCATTCGTGTTTTAGCCATGATCTCCCACTGGGGATGTTTTGTCTTCTCAGCTATATGCAGATGACGACAACCATGATTAGTACATGATGCCATTTCTTGGGGAAAAATACTGTGTACTTGAAAAAAAAAAGTGTTTCCCAATATAATTGGGTACAGTCTTCACTTGATTTTCTTACTTCTGTAGTTTGCACAGTCTTGGGGCAGTTTGATGAATGCTGTGCCCAAAAGCTGCTTGCTTACAATAGGTGAAAGGGAAGATCATTGATCCTAAAATGAAAAATCATCTACAGGACAGGTATTTTATACTAGACCTCATTACGTTACTCATTTCCTAGATTGATTTCTCTTGTGTATAAATTGTGACATCAAAGATGCCAAAGGGTAAATAAAATAAGCTACAATGATATTCAACAGAACTTAACCTGGACCTTATGTTGTAATAATTTATTCATATTAGCCGTAGTCTTCTGTATTTATATTTTCAGTATTTATTATGAATGAAATGGAAATTGATGTATCTATTGTGGCTTTATTATTGCAGTGTATATACTATAAATGAGCATTTTTAAGTCTTAATTTTATGTTTCTTTTGTTAGTGGCACTCGTATTATGCTGTACTTTTTATTCTATATTGTACACGATTGTCCATTTGTTTGCAGCCAAGTAAAACAGGTTTCTACGTTATAACAGCTATGGCATTTTGCACTGTGCATCCTTTGGACCAGTTTATAATACTTAGTGTTTAAACTCTTCTCTGATGGTTTATACTGGCTGGTGTTTCAGGTGGCGCTCGATTTCTGGGTAGAAGGGGATCTTTCTCCCTTTTAAAAGTACTCTGATTTGTTCAGGGCGGAAGACTGTGGTTCTGTTCACAGCACCCATCCTTGTAATGCTTTCCCCCTGTATTGTAAAGGCTGCCTTATGTGCTCAACCCCTTTGGCTTTCCCACAAAGACTGTTCCTCTTGATGGTCTGGGTCTTATTTGGCCCTGAGAGCACCACTGTACCCCACTCGTGCCAGGCTCGCTACCTGCCCCTGGCAGACGCTGAATGTTTGTTTTGGGCTCAGGCCTCCACTGGCCGAGTGAAGCAGAGAAGCCAGGCACTGATCAAAGATTTTCCACTCACGTGAAAAAACATTTTCCTCCACGCGAATCACTTAGAGAATTGTAACCCAAATGGGTCTTTTACTCCGGGCGATCCAGATCTTTGCTCAGCTTCTAGGTTTCACTTGCCTGAGAAGACCTGACAATCCAGACAGTTAAAAATGGTTTTCGGTACCTGTGATGGCCAAGCTGAAAGTAGATGGAGACCTGAAGGACATCAAGGATGCCTCGACGGCTCACCTCTGGCACAAGGTAACGTAGTATGTTTATTGCTTGTGGAAAGTGAGTCAGGCAAGTTCTCTGGGGCAGCCCAAGATCATCCATGAGATGTCTCCCCACCCTTAGAAAAGGAGGGTCTTGAATAGAGGGAAGAAGGCTACAAAAGGCCCAGAGAGACGTCAGGGAGGAAATGTGAAATAGCTAGAGTCAGGCTCCGAGATTAGTGCACTCTGCCCAAGAATTGAAAGAGATTTGATGTCACAGATCGAAGTGACAGATCTGTGTCACCGGGAGTGTTGGAAATCTTGCAGTTTGGGTTCAGCTTCATGGAATATATAACGATTTTGACAGGATTTGTCCACATGCTAAAGAGAATTTTAGCGGCACCAACTCTGCAATGCCTCCATCTGCTGGTCAGTTACAAAATATTTTAATCTGTCACGATAACGAAGGTGCTGATTTTCAAGACCATAAATTACAAGCATCTAACAGTGACAGGGTTCTTTTTTTAAGCTCATTCAGACCTAGAGCAGCACTCTGAACCGTTTGAGAATAATGATTCTTTTCCTGTTTATTCTCAATAGAATAGGGGATCCGCCCTGGTTATATGGTTTGGTATTATTCACTTGCAAGCTTTTTGGTTTTAACATTTAATATTGGGTCTGAGTTTGGAGAAGCTTTCTACGGTCCAGTACAATTTCCTTATAAAATATCTTGTGCAAGAAACCCGTTTATCACCTAGAACCAGATTAGAGTTCCCGGCAGGGCCATCAATAAACAGGCCTTCTAGGACATGCTACATCAAACAGTAATACGAAACAATTCATCCTGATGAGATTCAAGTCTGATTCTTGAGTCTAAAATACCACTGGAACAGAAGTCAAGATTTGTTTGCACTTTAACTGTTCTCCAGCTCCAAACGGAGGAACCCCCCGGCCCTTTCAGTTGGGGAAAAGAAGCAGAGCCCTCACTGGGACAGGACGGAAGAGGTGAGAAAGGACATCAAACACGCTTGGTAAGAATGGCAACCTAAAGATCCTGGGTCCGGCTGTGATACTATCAGCACTAATCATTTCACCCACTGACCCTTAGTTGCCCATTCCTAGTAGCACAACAACTATCTGTGGGATTTGTTAAGTGCTTATTATGGGCCAGGCACTGGGTGGATATAAAATAATCACATTGGACACAGTCCCTGTGGCTTAGTGGAAAAAGCATGGGCTTGGGAGTCAGAGGTCATGGGTTCAAATCCCAAACTCTGCCACTTGTCAGCTGTGTGACTTTGGACAAGTCACTTAACTTCTCCGTGCCTCAGTTACCTCATCTGTAAAATGGGGATTAAGACTGTGAACCCCAGGTGGAACAACCTGATAACACTGTGTCTACTCTAGCGCTTAGCACACAGTAAGCACTTCACAAATACCATCATTATTTTTATTATTATTAAGGGGAAGGATGAACGGGTATCTAATACCCATTTTACAGTGGAGGAGACTAAGGCACAGAGAACTAGTGTGGCCTAGAGCCAGGCCTGGGAGTCAGAAGCACCTGGGTTCAAATCCTCATTCTGCCATTTGTCTGTGTGACCTTGGGCAAGTCATTTCACTTCTGTGCCTCAGTTACCTCATCTGTAAAATGGGGATTAAGACTGTGAATAATGTGCTGATCTTGTATCAACCCCAGCATTTAGCACAGTGTCTGGCAAATGGTAAGTGCTACATAAATGCCATTTAAAAAAAAAAGTGATTTACCTAAAGTCAAAGCAGGCAAGTGTTAGAGCTGGAATTAGAACCCTGGTCCTCTGGCTTCCAGGCTCATCTTCTTTCCTCTGGGCCATGCTCTTTCCCCTTTATCTCCTCTGACGGTGATGCCCTTCCTCCACACCAGGATCCAGCAAGTGTACCACCTTGACAGAGCCTCAGATGGCCACGAGGGCTTATATTTCGTACATCCCTCCATTTGAGAGAGGAAGGAGAGCACGCGAGTGTGCGTGTGTATCCCTGTAAAATCTAAGCTAGCATCTATGATTACCTGGCCTGTATTAAAGTGATCCTCCTATTTCAAAGTAAAGCGGGACAGCTGAAACTGTGCATGAGCAAGAGGAAAACAGGGTCTTGACGAGCCACATTCCAAATAATGGTTCCCCTGGAAGCAGGAACAGATATAGAAATGATAAGGCTGGCAAAGGATTTTGATTTGATTTCGGCAAACCAATGAAGGGAAAAAACCTCCTGTATCCTACCCAAGTTCCAGATATCCTGTGGCATTAACTAGGTTGCTTACATGGCTGGCAGAAAATTCTATTCACTACATACAACTTCATTCAATACAACTATTATAGAAAATTCTATTCAGTACATACAACTTCATTCAGTTGTATGTACTGAGCGCTATGTGCACAACACTGTATTAAGCACTTGAGAGAGTATGATTTAACAATGGCAGACAGTCTGCCTCCTGCTGGGCCAATGTGGGCACATATATCTCAACTGACCATTTCTATTAAGTTTCCTGGGATGTGAATGCATCCTAGGGCACCTAAAGTAGAAGGTGGGGCAGAGCTCAGACTTTGGAGTCGGCCTTGTCCAAATCGGGACATCTTTAGCGGGCATGATCCAAGACCTGAGGCCCAAAACCAGTGCCTCTTTTACTCTTGGTGTAGGTAGGTGAACCCAGGGACAGGGAAGGGGCAGGGGAAGACGAGCAGGACTTGAGGCTTCCGGCATTCCCGATCCCTTGACTGGGCATACAGACAGAGACCTTGGACTGACGTAGCCTGAAGCCTCTCAGGAATGCCAGGGACTACCCACTTAGCTGCAGAGTGCAAAGGTTTGGCCCTTCTGTTCAGTCTAGAATAATGATGACAATAATAATATACGTATTCACTGTTCTAAGTGCCGGGGTAGATACAGAGTCATCTGGTTGGACACAGTCCCTGTCACACTCTTAACCCTCACTTTACAGATGAGGGAACTGAGGCTCAGAGAAGGGAACCGCAAGGTCACGCAGCAGACAAGTAGTGGAGCCGGAATTAGAACCCCGGTCCCTCCAACTCCCAGGCCCCTGCTCTGTTTGGGGCCCCCGATACCACTTTTCGAAAGAGGAAATCAGAAGCGGAGAGCATTTCTCCAAGGTCGAGAAGGCACCCAAGCTGCCTCAAGGTGTTTAGTGGATCGAGTCAGCCTTCACTCAGGGAAGCTCCCTCTGCCTTGAGGTTTAACAGTTCCCTCGTATTGGTTTGGAGGGTGGGGGCAGTTCGACCAGCAAGCCGCTGCTCCCACAGCTTAGCTTACTCACCAGTTTCCATTCTCCCTGATAGAGGAATCAAAGATTGGCCGACTGGCTTATGGAAAGTTCCAGGCTCTTGGCCTTGTGGGCGGGTGATGCAGCAGGCTGACTTTCCAGTTTTACCTCGGGAAGTTCCAAATGACTTTCTGGCTGGCAGGCAAGGTGGCGGGCTGTCGCATATTATACGGAAGCAGCTGCCTGAGCAGAAAAGTAGTAAAACACTTAAGTAGACTGACAAAGCCTACATAACGCACCCCAACTTTTTCCCTTTCAGGCTCAAATCCTGCAGACGACTTTCCTGTGATGAGCAGAATTGCAGTCACAAAACAGCGCTCAGGGTTTGCTCAACTGCAGTTATATCTGAGTATGTATATGAAGTCCAAATACCTCCCTTATCCACAGGCCCTTGGATGAAAATTGGACTCCCTTTCAGAAGCTCCTGTGGGTTTTGCTCAGCTGAGGGGAAGGTCTTCTCTTGAGGATGTACCTAATCCTGCTCCGACCACAGTTGCTGGCCTCTACCCTCCATGTGCCTTCACCACCGTCTTCCACTTCCTCTCCACAACCCAGCAGTACTGGTCTTCCCCAATTTTAGCTGCTGAACTAATTTAATCAAAAATCCCCTATGAAATATTTATGGTACATGGTCTGTACCAAGCATGGTGTTAAAAAGGTACATAAGATCAGGGCCCAGTGGGCTGGTTTCTAATTAATCCAAAGCACACTGTGGCTCGTTACGCCCAAACTGCTTGAGTGAGTGTGCCAGCGAAATGTGAGAAATCACCCGGTAGCTCTCTTGTTTCAGAGACCTGCTGGGTGTATGGGGTACAGTCCCATAACTGGTTAGTTGGGCTCTTAAGTGGGGAAGGAATGCTGTCAAGCTCCATGTGAGCAGGGAATGTGTCTGGCTGCTTAGTAACCGTGCTTTGCACATCGTAAGCGCTCAACAAAGAGGACTGAAACCCCTTCCCCCTGGACCCTTTGCACAGCTACAGGAGATGACTGGGGCAGAGAAATGAAATGTTCACATCAATACTCTAGGCTGCAGTTTTGCTATGCAAATTAGACCAAGTTTACCCTAGCTAAAATACTGGAATAGGAATCTTCTCTAGGTAACAGTGCTTGTCCTAAAATAGAGACGATTCTACAGAATTAAGTAGATTAGCATTCGTTTGCATGTTTTCTTGGTCAAGCTTTAACACAGCTAAATGTAGTTGACAGCAAATAGCACTCCTGTTCCCAAACTGGGAGACAGCACGGGTTACAGGAGATGGGGACTTCTAGCCCGCTAAGTGATTCACCGCAAGGTACTTACCAGTTCTCTGCCTCAGTTTCTCCAACTGTAAATTAAAGAAAATGCTAAATAGGATATTTTGAGGCCCAAAACCACAGTCGATATGAAAATGCTTTTGGAAATTAATGTTAAAATGTTTAGGTAGCTGCTTCAGTGGGATTCCCTGACCAACAGAAGCTCCCAGGGAACCTCCAGACACATGGTTTGCTCATCCCCCAAAAGACCCAGTGAAATGTATCATCTTGCTCTGCTCGCTAGTCATAATCTTCCTCTACCCCTCATCCAAGCCCATGTTTTCCTTTTCTGTTTTTTAGAATGTCCACCCTCAGCTTAGGAGTGCACTGGGGGTGCAACAGACACCTAACTGCACAAAGTCTGTCCTCACTAATTGATGTAGACTACAATAGTAGAAATCTCACAAAGAATAGATATGAGGGGAAAAAAGAACTACACCATTTTAAAGAAGTATCTTTTGAAAAACCCAGTTTTTACTTCTTAAGGGCAAAGATTCAGAGCAGAACTACTGTAGAAAATTCCCTCCTTCAAACACCATAAAATTAGCAGTTACTGAATTGCACTGGGTGGTCTCTATATTGCCCATAGGTCCTCGATTTGAAAAATTATATACAATTTAAGAACACCAAACTACCAAGTCCTTTACCGATCAATAATTTTCAAGGTAATTCCTCACTGCTAAGATGGTTACGTGCCTATTAAAACAGAGAGGCGGGACCCTTAATTTGGCTAGGCTTGTTGGGGGGGGGGGTGGGTAGCTTTGCATGAGACTGTCAGCAGACCCAAAGAGACCCTCCAGCATAAGTCTTCCTTAAAGTAAGGCTCAGTGACAAATCAACTGCCACATTATCCAAGTGGCTGTCCCTTAGCCTCCTCCACCATTAGACCGTAATCTACCATCCATCGCCGAGTACAATTCCAATGAAATATGACTGTCTAAAACGTACGCACCTCTAGATTGTCCCTTTTTCTAATGAAATGGTCAAAGAGGAAAAAAAATAGATCACTGCAATTGAGGAAGGGGACATTTTCACAGTTAAAGGAAATTCGGTACAAAAGACTTGGTCTCCTACAGTTCCAAGCAAAATCCACTTCTTCCCACCTCCAAACTCTGTGTGAGTTAGAACAATAAGTGTAAATATACCATAGTGTACAATTCTGGATTCCTAAAAGGAGAAATTAATTCTGCAAGAGAAGGTCAATATCAAAACAGAAATGTTAAATGCTGAGATGCTTTAAATCTGAAGGGAAAAAAAAGGATAATCTTGCAAATAAGAGTTCTTTATTTTCCAAGTTCTCCCATCAGGTAGAGAAAGATAAAGTTTTGGGGCAGCAATGGGCAAACAAGTTTCAGAACATTCATAATTTAAGAACCAGTGACGGATGAAATTTAGCTCCATGTTTTGTATTTGACTTTAACCTCCTTTAACTTTTAACAAGGTTCATGAATTTTAGTTAAAAAAAAAAAAAAAGATGCCCTTACCATTGGAAACCACCTGTCTGGAAAATGTTTTTGAAAATTTACAAAATGTTGCTGAAGGAAAACACTAAGTGAATACCAAGTAAATTAAGGAAGACCTAAGTGCTTGAAATAGAATGGAATTTGAGCTGAAAAATGCCATTTAATTCTAAAGTTTTACAGTATTCTGAAATAAGAATGTTCCTTAAATGGTTTCCTCCTCCCTTTGAGGTTGAAGAAAAACTTGGCGGAATACAACAGAGAGAACCACTTGGATTTGTATTAAAAAATAGAAATCCTAGACCTTAAGTCTTCCTGGTTTGCCCACCACATACATAAAGCACGAGCTGACCGTCACTGATCAAAAAAATCTTCTAAATCATTAAAAAAATACAGTGTATCAAATCTATTCTACCCCTCCCCAGACTAGGGGAAAATATAATATCTGTAAGAATATGTGTGCATATCTACATCTCGCTGCCTAAGGCTACGCAAACACCGCCTTATTCTGGAAATTACCTTTCAGCGTACTGTAAACATTTCTTCCCCTAAACCCGGACACCTCAAATTCTTTGGTATGACTAGTCATTGTGCTTTGAAACAGAACCTTAAGGAATGTCGGTCACAGTGCTGTCTGCACATTCATACATATCTATAAATAAGAAAAATATCACTTGGAATAAGTTACAATTAGCTGCTTTTGGATCCTTTTCAAGAGCTACAGTGTACTTGAAGTCACAGTTTTAAGAGACAGCTCATCTCCTTTTCTGATTCCCGAATTTCAAATAACACTTAATTATTTTGGCCAAAGATCCACTGTTGGAAGAGATCCGATGGGTTGCAAGACACCAGGCTTGGATGCTCCCCATTTCCTGAAAGGCACATGTTTAATCCTGGGTTATACAGTAGTTGATCCTAGAAAAGAGGGAAAGCAGCAGTAAGTTTCACGCTTAATAAGCATTCATAATACTGAGCAGATATTTCATTACTAGCTGCCTTAGGGGCACAGAAGCCAAAGGGGACTTGATATCATTTCAACATTACAATAGAGAGATGCTGCCATGTGTGCTGAATGACTCGAGTTCAGTTCAAAGATTATTGTGTCTGAGCAGCGTGGCGCAGTGGAAAGAGCACGGGCTTTGGAGTCAGGGCTCATGAGTTCGAATCCCAGCTCTGCCACTTGTCAGCTGTGTGACTGTGGGCAAGTCACTTAACTTCTCTGTGCCTCAGTTCCCTCATCTGTAAAATGGGGATTAAGTGTGAGCCCCACGTGGGACAACCTGATTCCCCTGTGTTTACCCCAGCGCTTAGAACAGTGCTCGGCACATAGTAAGCGCTTAACAAATACCAACATTATTATTATTATTATTACATGGCCTGGATCAATTTACTCAAGTGGTTTTTCATTGAATTAACTGGGAAAAAAAAGATAGTAGCATTCAAAGACATGGATCACAGTTCCTATGTGTAGGCAAAGCTTTAGGTAAAGGTGAAATAGCAAAAAACCACAAAAATTCCTTTGCTAAATTTTAGCCCCTTATTTCCAAACACACATTTGGTAGGTAGTTTGCTCAATCTAATTTATAAATGACTGTAAATACTCAAACAAGCTTATATTATGTTCTAGAATACAATATATTCCAGTGTAGAAAGAGAGAAATCACATGACACTAGTTCTCAATTCCAAGCTCACCAGAAAGTGTCAAAGTGGTGGAGGTAAGAGTACGACAGTGAATCATTTCAAGTAAGTGTGAAAAGATTAAATGGATATCTTCTCTCTCTACCATAGAATAATTTAAGAACAATTCAATGGCAATCTAGATAAAAAGTTTTTTCATGCAGATGGACGTTTAAATTGACGTAACATAGGAAGTAATAGAATCAGTGCATTGTTAATAAAAGTTCGATGAAATTTTAGCTCTGAAGTTATGCTTCAGGTTTTATTCCTGAAAAGTAGCTATCTTTTCAAGGGTCTACAAACCGCTTTGCTGTTTTTGTATAACATGTTTTGAAAAAAAGTTTCAGTGGTGAATTATTTTGTTTCCTTAATTCTCAAACTGTTGATGTACATTACAGTAAGTTGAATTTACCTTGTGTAATGGAAGTGAACTTTCACAAACAGCAAGTGAAATCAGATACTTCAGCACAGTTAAGGCAGAGAACATCTGCTAGTTATAGTACGCGAATTATTCAGTTGTATACTATTTGCTAAATTTGGAAGCATTTACTGTTTAGATTGAACAAAACTAATCCCACCAAGACATGAACTAGCTGAATTTAATACCTTTCGAAGCTCCCACTTTTGTTCTCCAATAGTAACTGTTTTGTGACCTTTGTAAGTACACGCCTTCAGTTGAACGGGGCCATGCGATGCGTGAAGACATAACTCCTTCTGAATGTTATGTCGGATTTCATGCTGTTCCGAGTACTCAAAATACTGTGAAAAAGGAATTCTATTTCAGACAAAATGGTTGCACAAGCACAATTGTCAACGAAGAAACACAGTGAAATGAGCATATGCGCAATTCGTTTTCATTATCAACTCATGCTCTGCCTACAGAGTAATGCTCTCTTCCCACTTGAATTGGGTACTGTGTAATAAATATACAATTAGAAGCTAAAACAGAATTTACCTTCATATTTCATGACAAGGGACTTTGGCTACTCTGGGATAAGGTTTTGCCATTGTTTGCAGGACTAAGTCTCTTAATCACAGGCCCCAGTAGCATGATAATAATAGTTGTGGCATCTCTTAAACGCATACTATGTGCCAGACACTTAACTAAGTGCTGGGGTGGATACAAGCAAATTGGGTTGGACACTGTCTCACATGAGGCTCAGTCTCAATCCCCATTTTATAGATAAGGTAACTGAGGCACAGACGAGTGAAGTGACTTGCTCAAGGCTACACAGAAAAAAAGCGAGTACAACCCGATAACGTGATTTTGGAGACGGGCCAGTGGGGAGCAATTTCAGCCCTGGAACCATGCACAGCCTCTGATGTAATATCTCCTAGGTCACTTCTGGGAGTGCTGGCTCCTGCAGCAATGTCTGGCAAGAAGCCCACTGAGCATGCAGTCTTCTGTCAGGCCTGGGCCAGGCCCCAAGACTGAGGAGGGACCGACTCTTCCAGGAAGCCAATTTATGTCTTCATCCTCTGGATGCTTTTTTATTGTTAAAGCTCTGTCTACATGTTTGAAGTTTCATGAAGGTGCTAAGAGGGTTAGATGAGGAAAAATCCAAGTTTGGCAGAGCTGGAATTTGTGAGATTGTGGGCGAATCAATCACCCTGAGCCCTGTGGTGGCTGAGGAAAGAATGGTCGTATTCTAGAGAAGTGCCATCACATCGGCCCTGTGCTGCCCTCATTCCTGCCCAGAGAGGGCCTGGAGTTCCCACAGTGGGAGTTTGGGGCTGGCGGGGTGGCAAGCAGTGTGATGAAGCACTGCCTTGGGATGAAGGCGGTGGGCAATTTGAGTCTTCAAGGAGCAGTCTTCACGGGCCTAAGACAGTGGATCCTCTTCCTCTAGATTAGATGCTGCTCCAATAACTGACCCCTGGGCTTCCCACCACAACAGAGGGTTACCTTAGGACTCAAAGGGTCCCTGCGGGCCTTACACTACCCTAACTGGCTCTGCAATAAGACATACTTTTAGTTCTCAAACGAAGAACTAGTTCAGCCGCGCCAACAGTGGAAGAGATTCTTAACTGGTGTCCTCAGTGAAACAAGGCACGGTGTCACTCTTGAAATCCCTTTCCTCCCCATCCTGTAATCCTGCTCCTAAAATTCTTGGCCACAGAAAAGGACAACCAGAGCAATCGGGAAGATTAAGGCTTTGGAAACCTTGGGGAGTTGTCAGGTTCGGTAACTGTCCGAGATTAGATTCCTTTGTGCCAAGGGAAAGGAGGGTTTGAAAACAGGAAAACCTGCCAGGAGTTCAGTGGTCAATTTAGTTGGGAACACAGAGCATTAATCTGTCAGTAGTTATAGTTATTTAACAGTAAAATAAGGCTTTAGTTGCAAAAAAATTCAAAAGATTGGTATCTGGTCAAATCATTATATGAAGAACTTCGGAGAGAGTCAGTGCCTTGTCATCAAATCATTAAACGCTTAAGAGGTTCTAACGTGTCAGGCATTCTAATAAATGTGCTGCTTGAAGAAACTCCATAAAAATTAGCAAAGATCTTCTCTGAGACATTAAATAATCCAGATTTTGTAGATAGGGGAAAACAGTGCTGCTTTCACCAAAACAGTGCAGTCTACTCTCCCCCGGAACAGGGGACACATACACCTGTAAGCAATGCCCTTTCTGCCCCACTAGCTGCCCTCTGATGCGAGAAACTTCAGGGAGAAAGTAGTAACCAAGGGGATAACATTAGACATCAACATGGCTTACAGAAAAGCAAGCCGAGGAGGAATAAAGTTAACCTATGAAACGGCTTATTTTACCACTGTTTTATCATTAGAAATATCCAACCTCAGCTTCAATGACACTATCTCTCTCTGACCACTCATCCTCAGTCTCTTTGGTGGGTTCCTCCTCTGCATCCCACTTTTTAACTGTGGGGAGGCCCTCACGGTTCAGTTCTGGGTTCTCTTCTTTCTCCATCCACACCAACTCCCTTGGAGAACTCATTTGCTCTTGTGGCTTCAATGCAGTCTCGCATTTCCTCCTGCCTTCAAGACATCTCTACTTGGATGTCCTGCCCTCACCTCACATTTAATATGTCTATAATAGAATTCCTTATCTTCCCACCCAAGCCCTGTCCTCTCCCTTACTTTCCCAGCACTGTGGACAGCACCACCATCCTTCCTATTTTACATGCCCAGAACTTTGGCATTATCCTTGACTCCTCTCATTCAACCCAAGTATTCAATCTACCACTAAATCCTGTTGGTTCAACCTTCACAACATTGCTAAAATCCATCCTTTCCTCTCCATCCACACTGCTACCATGTTAATCCAAGCACTGTTAAAAGGAAACATTACTGAAACATTTACCTGGTTTCCTCCAAGTCCATGGCATGTATACATAATTAGTGGTTTGGTTCCCTGATTATTTTCTCCAACATCCAGACATACGTGTCTGCCTACGCTTTTTATCTAGAGGAAATAATTATTTAACATTACATTCAATTTTGGCACTGCAGATCCAAAACAAATGATTTTACATATGTGATTCCAATACGATTGAAAATAAGGACTAATAAAAGTTATTAATAAATCCTATGTGCTAAGCAAACAAATGACCTACCCCTGGCATTTAAAATAATTTTAAAATTGTGGGAAATTTAGCAGCAAATTATAGTTTCAGTTTAAAGATAAATTACTTACATATCCAGATAGCACAGGATTAAGGTCAGGCACATACACTTCTGGATAAATAGTATTTAGATACCAAGTAAAATTTTTACACTGAAGACGGTCCCTTAATTCAAGCCTTTTGGAAAGATCTCCAAATGCTTTCTGAAAGAAAAATAGAATGACGCAAAATGTTTTAAACAATAACGATGTTATTAAGCACTTACCATGATAATACATCAAATTTCTTAAAGTGCTGCATATTCTTGATGCAGTTATCCTATATCCTACAATCCATAAAGACTCCCCAAAATTTCTCAAATGAAAGGACTCTTCATTTCAAGGCAAATCTGTACACATTCTGAATAAATCCACTGCTGTATTTACCAAATTTATCCCTATTCCTATGAAATTATTTTGCGCTTTTAGGGAAGGACAGCCATCCAAATCTTCCTAACATAAAGTTAGATAATGCAATAAGGTGGCAACACACTTCCTCAACAAACATATGATCAATCCTTCTATATCTTATAATTTTCAACAAATGATTGGAGTGTCCAGTAAATATGGAGAATATAATGAGTAACGATATCAAAATCACTGCTCATGAAATTAAACACCTGCTGTAGAAGCCAATCAGTCCCAACCTTCAGACCATGGTCCTTACTATTCATTTTAAGGCCCTAAATGTCCTAAATCCCAAGAAAATCTTCAACCCACCCCAATATTTTGGAATTTAACATATTGGGGAGAAACTATATACAAAGGTTTTGTCCCCGAGAGATCCAAATTTATTAAAGCCCTCTCACTCCTATCTTCACCCTTCCCCCATTACAACCCAACCCACACACTTTGCTCCTTTAATAACAACCTACTTCCTGTGCCTTGATCTCATCTCTCTTGCCATCAACTCCTTGTTCACATCCTTCCTCCTCCCTGGAACTCCTCCCCCTTCATAACTGACAGATTGTCACTCTCCCAATCTTCACAGTCCTACTAAAATCATATCTCCTGCTGGAAGCCTCCCCTGATTAACTTTTCATCTCCCTCCCTTCTGTGTCACCTATGCCCCTAAACACTATGATCCTCCCACAGCACCTATGAACATATCCTTATATTGTGTTGCTTCCCTTATATTTAATCTATTTTGATATCGATCCCTTCCACTAGACCATTAGCCCCCCAAGGGCTGATTTATGTCTACCAACTCTACTATAGTCTCCTGAGAGCTCAGTACAGTGCCGTGCACACAGTAAGCACTTAAACACTACTGACTGAATTCTCTACCCCTATTTCTGAGAAATATTTTGTAACTGCCATAAATCAATCTTTTTTTTTTCCAATGTAGTGCTTAAGTCTGGCACCGTGGTTAAGGGATTTTACATATTCTGTGGAAAAAGTACTGTCTTCAGAGCATATTAGTCTTAGTAACTATTTGGGTTTTTAAGAAAGTGTGTCATGCTGAAGTTTTCCTGTGAGCAAGTGGCTACCTGTACTATGTGCAATTGACCAGATGTGCCTTCAAGTAAAGACTTGTCCTGGCTATTCTACTTGAATAACTGGGTGATTATATGCTGTCTTAAGGCATGCAGTGACTAAGTCGCCAAAGAGTTAGGTGGTGGGAAAGGAAAATAACCAGATAAAGTTGTCAGATTTTTTCTTCCCCATGTCAGCTTCCTGTCCATTGAAAAAAGGATCACAAGTAAGACCTCAAGGGACACTTTCAACCTATTTAAACCCCAACAAGTTTCTGCCTCAAAGTGGTTGTAAAAAAAAAATACCATTTCCCCTAAGTCTTTAGTAAAACATTTTAAACTATCTCTGGTTTTAATATATATAAATTAATTATATCCCAGATTATAATCCCTGTCACTTGTCTGCTGTGTGACTTTGGGCAAATCACTCACCTTCTCTGTGCCTCAGTTAACTGACGTGTATAATGGGGATTAAGACTATTATCCCATATGGGACAGGGACTGTTTCCAACCTGATTATCTTGTATCTACCCCAGGGCTTAGTACAGTGCCTAGCACAAAGTAAGCACTTAAATGCCATTAAAATAAAAAATAAGACTCTCTTATTCTAGAACTAGAAACACAGAAAACTCTGAAGTATCAAAAATAAAATAAATTAACTTCTATTTTCTGACAGATGAACTACGTTCCATGAGTCCCAAAAAGAACAATGTTCTATACTGAAAGAACATTTTTCTTCTGGGCTCAGCAGGTCCAATTAGAAGAACTGAAAATGGTTATACTAGGTACTGGCATTTACTCAATTCAGGCATGAACTACAGAATATTTAAAAAAAGTTATTTAGCATGCTGAAGTACATTTCCTTACATTCCTAGAAAGACTTAACACATTTGATATGTCACTCACTTACCTGTTTCACAATTTTTGCTGCCTCTGTGTTTCTCCTATAAAATATTTCTTTGAACTCATCCATCCAGACCTCTGCAAGGCGGACTTGATTACGAGCAATCACCTGAGTGCCTTTTGGAAAGGAATGAGGGCTTTTGCTGCGAAAAACATGTCCAACAACAGAGCAAGGCATAATCTCCAACTGCCCACCACATTGCCAAACCTGATAATTAATGATATTTTTGTATAAATTCACAGCATTTGGAAGACTTTAAAAGGCAAAAAAAAAAAAAATCAAAGTGCCAATTGCAAGTTTATCTCTAAGCACCCTAAGAAACCAGCCACCTTTCAGAAAAACATTAACGCTTCAACTTTGCCAATAAAGTCTGGTGGTTTAAAAAACCACCAGCTAGTGACTACAACAGTAACATGTTCCTTGATTCAGATTATGTTATATTTACAATACAGAAATAGGATAGCTTCTAATGCTATCCACGTACACTTTATTTTACAATGCTGATTTTGTGAAATTTAATTTCTGAAACATCTTGATATTCTATGATGGATTCATTTTTGTATACAATTGAATAAGCACTTTAGAAAAATGATCAATTCTACATTATTCAATCCACACTGCTCCAACCATGTGACACGGCCAGTGCGGCCCTATGACACACCAAGCTCCTGAACAGTAGGTACCCTATAACTAAAGTTCCTTCCAGCTGGGAAGCGGAACTGTAACCAATTGTGGGAAGAACCATGGATCATCTGTAAAATGGGGATTAAGATAGCGAGCCTCCTGATTATTTTTTATCTAACCCAGCACAGGTATAATGCTCAGGACATAGTAAAGCACGTAACAAATACCATTTAATTAAAAAAAACCCGCCATCAAAAATACAACTGCAGCAGGGTTAATTGCACAACACAGTGCATGATTTTTATGAAATGTTATGAGTTACTGCCGTTAGATCACTCGATCTAGCTATGCAAATTAACCTGGCTCCTTAGGCTGGGAGAAATTAGGCTAAGAGCAATTAGGCTAGCTCTAAAGAAAATCAGGGTTCAAGGTAGTAAGATATGCAACCTGATCTAACTCTTCCTTAGATTACAAAAGCCCAGTCACCATACTGTGACCATGGCTAATAAAAAGTTAATTCTGATCATATTTTGAAACTATCTGCAAAGGTGGCTTTCATTCATTTGATTGCATTGATTGAGCACTTGATGTGTGCAAAGCACTGTACTTAGCACCTACGTGCATTCCTCATAGTCACAAGTCTTCATAAAAGGTAGTTCAGAATAATTTTACTTTAATTTTCCAACTAAACATGGATTTCTCTTAAAGGATACATGATCAAACCTTTAGGGCCACAGTGAAAATGAAAAATGAGATGGCCCTTTGTGTTAAAGCAAAAATCAAAGAAATTATTGAATATGGCTAGTATCTAGAAATAAGTGTTACACTTTTCTTTACCATCAGTTCTGCTACCACACAGCAGTTGTGTTTTTGAAGACCCTTGCTTTATGGGGAAATATGCAAAGGTATTTAAAGAAGATGCCATAGGGAAAATATGAAAATAGCATTTTATTAACCATTGATGCAATGGAGATTAATGGATCAGGGAGCTGGTGATTTGAAGATACCCCCATGAAAAACATTTTTCTATACACTCAGTTCCACCGGAACATGTACTTTTACTCTGCATTTTGGCTGGAGAGTTATTTGTGTGATTTGAAGATAGCCCCATGGCAAGCATTTTTCTATATACTCAGTTCCACCAGAACCTGTGCATTTTGGCTGAAGAGTTATTGGGGAATTAGGGAACGATCTTCAGGCAACGTGAACCTGTTTGGATACAGGGTACTGCAATGGTGTTAGAAACCGTTTGTTCGCATGCATTCAGTGGATAGCGTGAGTACTGGAATATGAGTTTTCCCTAAGTTAGAGTTTACCAGAACAAAAATCCCATGTTTTAGGAAAACTAGGGGTAATAGTTGTATCCACTACAAGCAGAAAGCTTTATACCCTGGCCACTTGTTATTTTACTAGAGTGTAAATCTTTGAGGGCAGGGATCATGTTGGCCAACTGCACTGCATTATAATCTACAAGGCCCTTAATACTTAGCTCTGCATATAACAAGCACTCAATAAATGATGGATTGATTGAATGCTGGAAAGTTGCAAAAACCCAAATAGAGTCAGAGTACTGTATAGTCTGATTCAATAAGGATGAGGCAGAGGGTGGGAAGCAAAAAGCATCATTCTTTGTGTATGAGAACAGCTGTTTCTCCTTCAGCGTCTATATGTGCATCGAGCTATACTGAGAGCAGATTCACGTGGTAGGAAGAATGTTCCCTAAAACTTCTAACATGATATGTAAATAGAACAGTCGAGACATGTGATAGCAGCATATATGGCTAGCTGTACAAACTAAGACTTTTTTAGTTGTTTAGCAAAAAAGTCTGCAGAATAGGTGTAATTCCAAGATATAATACAAACATATCTCAGTTGGCCTAAAGAGTTAACTATACAGGCCACACACCTGAAATATATATGTAAATGTTCCTTCCTGATTTCTTACCAATCAGCCTATTTCCTGAAGCATAACATTTGATTATATTTACTTTCCCTGGCATTCAAAAACTAGAATTGCATTAATTGGTTTTACCTCCCATGGTATTTTAACTGTGCATTCTCAGAGCAGTGAATAGACCAAATTATGTACCAGAGAAAGGATTTTCTTTTGTTTCAAATTTTCCAGCTCCAGAATTTCAGAAAGTATTCAAATGAAATACTGCATGAGAATAACAGTAATAAAATCAATTCGCTGTTTTGTACAATAATGTCCAAATGCTAAAAATGCTCTACTTTTCACCCTAAACTTACTCTGAACGACATTTCTATATTTTCTCCTCCCCAGATTTCCATTTCTTCATCATAGGTTCCAATATATTCAAAATATTCTTTTGATATGGAAAAGAGACCTCCAGCAAAAGTGGGTGTTCTGAAAAAAACAGAAATGATTGTTAAAACAAAATCTGACTTTTCACAGGACCAAAGAACCAAAGTTAATAAAGATTAGAGATAGACTGTCAGTTTTTAAAGCGTATCGTTAAAATGTACGGTCACGCTCTTCAAATTGATAGACAAATTTTATTTTTGGAGAGAACGAGTATCTGGCTGTAGCCACAGTTAACAACATCCAGCTAGGGTCTCCAGCAACAAAGAAAGACAGAGTATCCATCAAGGAGAATAAAAATCAATAACCCCACTTCCTACTCAGTGACATAAATTGTAAGGAAAAATAGGAGGTAGAGCAAGAAGTTTTTGATTTCCCAGTATTTGATATATCCTCAATTGCTTTTAAAAAAATATGACATAACCTCAATACCAGAAACAAGCCAGGGCAATTTAAGAAATGGTTTAAAGAGAAAAATAATATAATCAGTCACCGAATTGGATAAGTTTCATCTTTTCGTCTTTGCTTTTCATGTTCCGGAAGAGATTCCCAACCAAATGACAAACTCCAGTCAAAGTTTCCACGGTTGTGATTATTTCCATAAGGAGATGGTTTGCTGAATTCAAATGTATTAAGATCTATTGATGCAATATCTGGGCTTACAACAGCAGTGTAGTTTTCAGCTATTCTTGCCAACAGAGGCTCTAGCCAACCATAAAAGCATTCACCTATTAGAAAAAGTAGTTTAATTAATTAATCGAACTTTTGAAAAATGTCCTCTAAATGTGAAATTGGAACAAGAAAAATACTATGAACCCATTCAAACTCAAGTCTGCAGTACCCAAAACATTGCAGTAAGAAAGAATTGAGTGTGGGGGAAGGCTAGATGTAAAAAAAAAATAAAAAAAGGAATATCCATCAAATGTTAGTGATGAGAACTAAGAAAAAAGGTTTCAGAGAGCAAGAAAGAAGAGGGTCCACAGGATAAACAAGAGCAGTAAATGCAATTATGCATGAAAGCAAGAAGCCCAAGTGATCATTTAGGAAAATAACTAGAAAGATAGAAAAGGATACAAGAGAAGGTGATGGGAACAACAGTGACTTCATGAAAAAGAAATCCACATAAAAGGTACATTTTTCTATATTAACTTTAAATGTATATATACCTTAGTTAGTGCTCAATAAATTACAATGATTTTTTATGGTATTTGTTACCCGATTATATTCCAGGCATTGTACTAAGCGTTGGGGTAGAAACAAGAATCAAGTTGGGCACACTGATTCCCCATTTTACAGATGAGGAAACTGAGGTTGAGAGAAGTAACTTGCCCCAGGTCCCACAGCAGACAACAGGTGATGCCAGGATTAACTTCTGACTCCCAGCCCTTGCTCTTTTCACTAGACCACAGTTTCCATTGATTAAGTCACCGGAGAACAGAGGGCAGAGCCCTGAATAAAGGCGGGCAGAGTTATTATGAAAAGCCACCAGAAAGGAAAAGGGTCAAGCACAGGAAGACATATGGAGAGCAACTGGGCCTCAAATTAAGAAAAATGAAACATCATTTTTGGCAAGTAGGGCAGAATACAACAGCAGAATCCTTCAGCATAGGGGCTGTCGGGGAGCAGTTAGAATATACTTACAGTGGGCATCTAAAAACGTGAGCGTTTCTCCAGTTGCCACCGAAGCACCTAACAACCTGGCGGTAATCAGGCCTTTCCTTTCTTTTTGACGGACAACTTTCACTATTTGAAATTGTTTTACATATTCATCCAGTTTATCATGTAAGTAGTCTGAAAACCACAAAACATTTTAGAATTAGCTGTTTCTAATTTTCACACAGTCGATAAGCTAACCAGCATTGCATGTGAGGATAAAAATCATCTGTGGGAACAGAGATGAAGCTATGATTATATCCTTTCCGGTAGAATATGAAGTGCAAAAATCCTAAGTAACATTGTCTTATCTCCACTTTACACTCTTTTCAGTAGATGAAAGTGTAAACTTCTCAAGTGCTGAGCAATACCACTAGTTCATTAACAGCCCATGTTTTTTCTTTTAGTCGAGATACAGCAACATGATTGAATTGGATAAAAGCAGTGAGGGGCGTTAAGTGGATAATGGATGGAAATAGCAGAGCCAGCGATAGGAGATACTTAGAAGCTTAGGAGTAGACTTTTAAGAACTATTTTACAACATATATTAGAAAATTGTAATCACAAAAATGTTGGAAGTTAAAGATTTTTTTTTCCCAAAAGGGCAGGGCCCTCAATTCATCAATGTTATAAAAATGGGTTCTATTGACTGGGCTGGTAATTGGGACCTAAATCCACTGAGGCGTCAAGAAGAAATTCCAACGGGGCCCTAGACAGCCAAACCACGGAACTCCAAAAGATGTTGTGCTGAGGGTGGAGGCTGACACTTTGGACTCCCTTAGTTCGGGAAGTCTGCATCAGCCTACATTACCACCTGAGGCTCTCGCCACATGCTTTCCCTCCTAATCTTTTAGATTTGCTGCACTGCCAAAGTAGGACAGAATTGTGGACTGTTTGGGGTTTTTTCCCCTCTAGGGGGAGGAGGGTGGGATGAAAGGGTAATGAGGGTGAGAAATTTGAGACTCTCACAGAGCGCAGACGGAAAAGGACGAGAACCACTTGAGTAAATCAATCGTCCCACACCTCAAAAAAGAAAAAAATAAATAAAAGCAGCTTTCTCTTACCATCTACACTGGCATCATCGACTAAAATGATTTCCTTTAGCAGGATGGCTGGTGAAGAGTATAGCACACTGTAGACAGTTCTGAGCAGAGTAGACCATGCTTCGTTATGGAAAACAATTACAACGCTCGTGGTAGGCAAGGGGGGACATCGCTTGAACTTTTGTTCAATACATCTAGAAATTAACAAAAGTTTCAGTAGTCATAACCATATTTCACTTTCAATCAACTATGAGTGCTTACTCTATGCGCTTGCCCCAGAGGCAACAGGACCCAGCAGCCAGAAGCCCTGCTCTGTTCCACCCCAGACGGAAGAAAGGGCTGCAACAAAGACTGCTATTGCCTGGGACAGAAGTGGAGCTGCCTCAACGTCACCAGAACTTCCCATCAGCCTTTTCTGTTCCATTTCGGCATGGAAGAGAAGTGGCAGCAGCGAGAGACCTTCTCAACCTTTGGAGTGCCTTTTTTTTTTTTTTAAATGGTATTTGCTGGGGTACACATGAGCTTATCAGGTGGACCCAGTCTGTGGCCCACTTGGGCTCAGTTTTAATCCCCGTTTTACAGATCAGGTAACTGAGGCACAGAGAAGTTAAGTGACTTGTTCAAGGTCACAGAGAAGACCCAGCTGGGATTAGAATCCAGGTCCTCTGACTAACTACTAGGCCTGGGCTCTTTCCGTTAGGCCACACTGCTTTCCATGTTGGAAAGACTGTGACTGTGGCTGCAGCTTGGCTATTGTACTAAGTCGCGAGGAAGCCAAAACTCCATTTTTGATTTCTCTTAAACAACCTGTACTGTATCTCATTCTTGCCCCTTCCCCATTCTCTCCCAGCCTGGAACTCCCCCCCCCCTGCAAATCCAACAGACCAGTCACAACCCACCACCCCACATTCGATTCCCTCGTGCCTGCTACAACAAGCTTTCCCCAATTAGGCTCCGGCACCCCAAGTTTTAGAAACACACCAGCAATCCCCAACACTTTGGCATGCTTCACCTGGAGCACTTCTGTGAATATTTCCAACTATGCATTCAATATCTTTCTTTGCAAATAGTATTCTGTTTGTCTCCTTGAGCCTAAAATTTTTGTGGGCCAGCCATGGGACACTTCCCTGTTTTTTGATGGTTGGTTTGTTTTTCAAATGGTATTTGTTAAGTGCTTACAATGTGCCAGGCACCATATGAGGCACAGGGTAGATACAAAATAATCAGGTTGGATACAGTCCATGTCCCAAATAGGGCTCAGGGTCTTAATCCTCATTTTACAGATGAGGGAACTGCAGCACAAAGAAGTTACGTGTCTTGCCTAAGGTCACACAAGCAGACAAGTGGCACAGCTGAAGTTAGAACCCAGGTCCCTGGACCTCCAGGCGGATGATTTTACCAGTAATCCATACTTTAGGAGAGTGAATTGAAACCAGTGAACCCTCAAATATTGCCACTGCTATTATGACACAGTTACAAAAAGTTACCTAGGTGTTTCAAGTGTAGCAGCAGTTTAGTATGCCTGAGATTTCAAACACGTCAAAGAAAAAATTCTGACAAAACTGGGTTTAAAAAAATTACTCCGGTCCAATTAGTATTTTTCCTCTACCACCACAAGCATTACTCACAAGAAAGCCGTCCCAGAACCGCCAGAGCACACCCTAAAGACACCCAGTGGCAGCAGATGATGGATGACTAAAGCTTTAGTGGCTTCCCCTCCCAATCATCACCCACCTCTCCCTGGAGAGCACTCTCATCCTGGCCCTTGTTTGTGTCATGCTTTTCTGCCTATTTATACTCCCAGCCTACTGGGAAAGCATGATACTCATTGTGTGGTTTTTGGTTCTCAGGCTGGCACAGAGCACTCATTTTTCATTTGAAATAGGATAACACAGCCTCCACTTTTCTTCTCAAATACCAGATGCTCCCCTCCAATCTGACCGTCAATATTTCCTTTATCAAGAAGATGCTTTTATTGCATGCGTTCCAGTTTTTTTTCCTGAAACCTTATTCAGTTTTCTGCTTCCGTGGAAAAGCGTTAACAAAATTCCAGTGCAGTAAACCCATATGGCAAAATCCTCCCAATTGAGAGGGAGGTTTCAGATAACCATTTGCTACTAATAAAAAAAAAATCTGTCATCCCTCAATCGCGGTGTAAAACAAGACATTTGCTCGTTGCTGGCAAAAAGAGACAAAAGTACAGAAGAAAGGAAATTCGGAGCTTAGTTTTAAAGTCCCTCAAGTAGCTAATACTTTGGCACTTAAAATCCCAGACAAATTAGATCTCAGATTAAAAGACTGATTACCAGGGATTTAGATCAAAATCTCTTTGCAGGACCAAAACAAAAAGCATGAGTACACTATGTGAACAACAAAAGAGAGTGGACTTCATTCTGCCAAGGAAGAAATAAATGGTTCCCTTTTGGTACTGCATTAATTTCCAGGCAATCGAGATGCTACTTAGTACACTGGAAGAGCTAATTTACTATAGTAAAGCATAAATGCACGCCCTGCCCCCGAAGAGCACATTAGCTTCAGAGCACAACTGCTTGAGACAGAGCCAAATGAATCTTCGGATGGGCCCTAGGCCCAGACCGATGTTCCTTCACTGCCTGGAGAATACATCTTCCTCTAGCTCTACACCATCCCTTCCCCTCCCAGATTGGCCAGAGCTATCAGACAGATCAGGCAACACCGTGGAGGCAAGAATGGGGAGGAGGGATCAATCATTCGATCAGTGGCATTTTATGGACTTACTGTGTGCAGAGCACTGTACTAAATGCCTGGGAAAGAACAACAGAATTGTAGACATCTTCTCTATCCCCAAGGAGTTGCCAGTCTAGAGGGGGAGACAGGCATTAATATAAATAACACATGGGAATGTACCTAAGTGCTGTGGGGCTGAAGGGGTGACAGATGGGAGAAGAAATCTCAGTGGCATCCCCTTGGACTCTGAGGAAATATTCAGCTGGCCCAAAAGGGATAGAAGGGATTTCAAATCATATAGTACACCAAAAGTGAGTCAATTTATTCCTTTTTTCAGAAAAAGGAAACCAACATACCCTAATCCGAATTACAAGTATGTTACACCTAAATGGTTTTCCAAAAAAAAGGAGTCTATCCAAAACTATGAATAGTCAGTAGACTCTAATAATCAAGTGTGCCCTGATTGCCACTTTTTTTGAAATCAAAAAAGAACCTATTTAATGTAGCAGAAAATATTAACGCAAGCTCAAGAATGGACAGTTCAAGGGCTATTTCTTTCTGCCTCAAAATGCATCTAGTTAAGGGCAAAAATCTATAAAAATCCATGCAGAATCTCTGGGGGCTTAAAGCCAGTGACGACGTTTCATTATCAACGAACCAATGGTATTTACTGAGCAGTTACTGTGTGCAGAGATCTGTATTAAGCACTTGGGAGAGTATGAAATAACAGAGTGGGTAGAGGCATACCCTGCCCTCCAGGAGCTTCATCTTGCAGTGTCCCCAATGCTCTGGACGGGGTCGAGTCCGGTGCCAGGTCAGCACCAGTACCAACCTCCCTGCTGACCCAGGGCAGTACTCCCCTCCAGGTCTGGGCTGGGGTCATCTCCCGGAGTTGGCAGTTTCAGGAATGAATCTGCCAACGAGACTACTCTGGGATTACTGAAGGCTCTTGCTGCTGGAAAAATCACAGTACTCACTAAGTGCTCACTATGTGCCAAGCACCGTCGTAAGCTCTAGAGTAGGCACGAGATAGTCGGGAACTGTCTCTATCCCTCACAGTTTAAAGGGAGAATAGATATTCTATTCCCATTTTATAGAGTAGGAAACTGAAGCACAAAAGGCCCAAGGTCCCAGGAGACAAATGGAGAGCAGGACTAGAACCCAGGTCTCCTGATTCCTAGCCTTGTGCTCTTTCCATTAGGCCAAGCTGCCTTCTGGGCCTTATTCTTTTTTTTTTTTTTAATGGCCACCTTCCCCTTTGTTCCAGCCAAGAATTGGCATAGATAATCTATAGACAGCCTTTACTAATCTGACTAATCAGCAGAAAGATTCTTAATTAGATTTAAACAGGGCTTTTCATTAAATCTCATTTATACAGGCATTTTGGCAAGACTTAGCTTAAATTTAGGCTAGATCTGTTGCTTAGGCTACAGCTGTCAACATCAGAGAAAAATGGCGAACGTTTAAGTGCTGATATTCAAACAAATTCTGAACTCCTCGGCTCAGAAAAAAGAGTTACTCTTGCCCCTTTACACCAAGATTTAGGCACTAAGGACAGCTATTCCCTAGCTAGCACTCAATCAGTTCTATACAAATAAACATTTTCAGAGTGCACAAATCTTCCCAGAGGGTCCCACGATCAAAAAAAGACCGAACAAAAACCAATATAAATATAATTAAAAACAGGACTAAAAATCTAGTTACCATTCTTGATCAAGTGCAAATATATACCAATACTTCAAATTAGATACTTTTTTGTGCATTTATGTAAAGGTTTGATTTTCGAAGCATTATCTTGAGAACTGTCACTAAAAATCATTTCCAAATGGAATGCTCACGACGTCACGTAAATTATGCCCAGCCCGCAGCATACCATGATGATGTCGTTGGTTGGACACCCCAGTTCTCCCCGCCCAGATGCTACTTGTAGAGTAGCGGGGTACAGAGACCCCCAGAAAAGGGTGATTATCCTTTTCAGCCTCGCCACGACCACCACGGTGGGAACTCGGCCCCGCAGTTCAGGTCGTGCCAGACAACCCGGCCCGCTGACCCCTGGCTCCAGCCCCGAGCTTGCCAAGGAAAGCCGGGATGGAGGCAGGAAGGAGGAAGGTATGGCAGAGTGGGGGGAGAGGGAGAAGGTGAGAGAGCCACCGTTGCCTCTCACCCTGGAAACAAGGCTCCCGGGAGGCAGGGTGGAGGCAGTAGCAGATACCGGGTGACCGACAAAGCCGTTCTAGCTGCTAGCCAGAAAAAGAAAGCAGGGGTGGGGACTGGCACGGACACTGCCAACAGGCAACAGTCTTCATACTCAGAACAGCCATTCCAAAGCCTTTCCCTATCCTAGATATGAGTTCCTGCTGCAGCACTTTTATCTCACACATGCTATTCAGCAAAAAAGAACCCTGGGCTAATAACATGCTAGAGATCTGCTTTTTTCTATGCCAACTACATCTTACAATGTCTAATGCAAACTGAACTGGGCTTTAATCACTCTATTAGAGTCAGCCAAAATACTTCAGAAGAAGAGGAAGCGAGGTCCTCAAGCCAAAGTAAACTTTGCCATGAAAGAGATACTGTCATTCAAATTGCACAGCACTGTTGCTAAGCAGGCTTAAAATGGGGATTCCTGTACTTTTATAAAGCTAGGAAAATGAAGCTTCATTTACTGTCATACCACAGTAAAAGAGCTATGCTTGCAAACAGTATTTCAACATGTATTCGCATTGAGTTGGCTTTCTATTCCGCTGTCCTGAGACTCACCCATCACATTTCTGACAGGGAGATTCCATCATCCTCTCTTCTCCAACCAAAAGCAGCATGGCCCAGTGGAAAGAGCACGGACCTGGGAGTCGGAGCACCTGCGTTCTAATCCTAGCTCCACCATTTGTCTGCTGTGTGATCTTAGGCAAGTCACTTGACTTCTCTGTGCCTCAGTTCCCTCAACTGTAAAATGGGAATTCAATATTTCTCCCCTCACCTCTGACCCGATTATCTTGTACCTGCCCCAGTGCTTAGCACAGTGCTTGACACATAGTAAGCGCTTAAACACCACAGTTATTACTATAAGGAAGGAACAGGGTAGAGGGAAATGAATAGAAGCAAATCACTTCAGAACATTGGGCATTTCAAAGAACAACATAGGTTTGGTTCTCATACTATCTCATATTATTATTATTTTGGTATTGGTGCAGTCTTCAAAGACCAAGCATCCTCACCTCTACTGACAAGTGGCGGGGTGGGGAGGCAGAGAGAGAGGAAAGGAGGGGAGAATAACTTGTGAGGGTAGCCTTTCAGACTTGATATTCATCCCACAACACACTCAGAATTTATGTTAGTCTGTTTCCCCCTCTAGACTCAGATCCTTAATAATTATGGTATTTGCTAAGCATTTGCTACGTTTTAAATGCCGTTCTAAGTGCTGGGAAAATGTCTACCAACTATTACATGGTTCTCTTCCAAGTGCTTAGGACAGAACTCTGCACACAGCAAGGCCTCAATAAACACCACTGATTGACTACCAGTAACTCTCCTCCTTTTCCAGAAGGTTTAAATGAATTCCTCAAGTGTGTTTGGTAGAAGTAGGGCCCTAATCCAGATCCTGATTTCCAGGTCAGCTAATTTTCCCGTAGTCAATGCTGCACCTCCTACCAACTTGTCCACACCAGCTACTTCATCAAAGCCCACCTCTCCCAGGAAGTTTTCCCAAATTAACCCCACCCATTCTCCATCTCGCAGCAGAAACCACCCACTCGACTCACTCTTGGAATAGTTTCTACCTACTCATATTTATGTGGATTTGAGACTGTAATCTTCTGAATGGCAAAGTCTAAACCTTTACCTTCACATTTCTCCCGAGCACATAATATAGGACTAGTCGCCTTGTAGGCTAGCTTGCCTCGATGAATACTCGTAGACTGCCTGGCCACCTGCAATAGTTAATGGCAAACAGTATTGACTGACTTAGTTAATGGCTTTTTGTTGAAATATCCTAGTTGCAGTAGCAGCCACTTCCTGAGCCGCACACTAGAGGGGCTAATCCCCAAAGTGAAACAGTAAAAACCACATACTCAGCGAGGACGGGTGTCAGGCCCGAGGTCACGATGCAAAGAAATTCGGTCGCTTGCAAAGGCCATTAAAACATGTTTCGCTTCACCGCGGTCTTTTCCTTTTGCTCGTCAGGACTTAAATCGACAGTCTTGTAAGGCTTTTTCCGGAGGCTCCGGGAGCATTGGAGTCCTGGGCTGGACGATCCCAGGAAAGGTTTCAGCTCTGCAGCTGTATAGTGTCCTTGCAAACAGGGCCTGTGGCCGGCAACGTCGTTTTGCCTGTCCGGTGCTTTTATCTGCATTTTTGGCAATTGCTTCTTTAATATTGTTCACAGCTTCCAGCATGAGAATCAAACATCTTATTTTTATTTCTCATGGTCCTTTCGATCCCTGATGCTTCTCTGGAATCTTGGATGCTTACTTCTCTTTGTAGTAAAATCAAAACTACTATAAGAAAAAAATGACTGCACTAAGCTTCCAGAGCTTTTTGTGGTAAAAGAGCTTTTTAAGAGTAGCTGTAGTATTAGTCTTATGTGAGCCATTCTGACATTAAAGAGTTTGTCACTTGAGAAGCAACAGCTATGAACTCTTCTACTCCTGTTCTTTATCATAGATTTGCTTGCCAAAGGATCTCTTGGAACGGTAGCACCTTGAAAGATAAATATTGGATATTATTAATATATATTCAATCTCCAGGGCAGTCTATGTAAAACCTTATAAACTCTGCAAGTTAATTTTTTTTCAATACACTAACCATTTCTGAAATGCTAAAACTACATAAACATTAATAATTTTACATTTAAATTTTAAACAGCATACTTGGTAAGAAACCAAAATTAATAATAATAATAATGTTGGTATTTGTTAAGCGCTTACTATGTGCCGAGCACCGTTCTAAGCGCTGGGGTAGACACAGGGGAATCAGGATGTCCCACGTGGGGCTCACAGTCTTAATCCCCATTTTACAGATGAGGTAACAGGCACAGAGAAGTGAAGTGACTTGCCCACAGTCACACAGCTGACAAGTGGCAGAGCTGGGATTCGAACTCATGACCTCTGACTCCAAAGCCCATGCTCTTTCCACAGAGCCACGCTGCTTCTCAAAAGATACAATGAAGATTTACGGAAGAATACAACATACACTGAAAAAACAGATATGTGTTTTGGTGACAAAGCTCCTGATTCCAAATATAATGGAAAATATATTTTTAAATTAACTTCTCAAATTTGTTTTCAGTTGTCATGCTAATGTTAAACTGCTCTAGAAGGAAAGACTAAATGTAATGTATTTTTGGTTTAACAATAAAATGGCTAAACTAACCCTACTTCTGAAGATGAAGAATGGCCTTTTTGACCATTATAACGCTTGACAGAATCTGGAGACACAAGAAAAATAAGGGGGAAGGTGTGGAGAGGGTGTGGGTCTTTGTAATACAATGGTTATATTCCAACACAGAGTCTGGATTTTAACAGCAACTAAGACAGTGATGAAGTTCTAAAAAAGAGAACACCATTTGAATCACTCATAGAATCCTTCTGTACAGAAAATAACTGCTATTATTGAATACTGTGAACTATTACAGTAGTTATAAAGCTGAATTGGCTTAGCCATACAGTCATTTCTGCTATACTGCAATAATTTTGTTACTGTAGAAACTTTAATAGAAATTATTGATTCACTGGGAATTAATGGTTTGAGGGGACACAAGTTGTTGATATCTGACATTTTTCTACACTAATGCCTATTATTATTGCTATGTACATCATTAGCAGGGTGCTTTGTATCCTGATTTCTCATTTTACTGTATTAAAAATTGTAAAGTCACAAAAAAAAAGATACACAGAGTATTGTTAGTAAGACAAGAAGAGTATGGTAGCATTCACATCAATGTACATGCACACAACATTTTTTTTTCCTACTACTTGCGCCAAACTTGGGGAATGCATTACACCCACAACAGAACTGTGTTGTGGGAAGAGCAATCCCTAAGTCATATCCCCTAATGTTATAACCAAAACATTAAAAAAATAGTATTTTTTCAGCACTTTCTCTGTCAAGGACTGTACTAGAGAGTGTATCAATCAATGCTATTTATTGAGCGCTTACTGTGCTAAGCACTTGTGCGTGTATAAATACAACTGACTTGGTAGACGTTCTTCAAAAATAGACTAAACTGAAATGGCCCATGCCTTCATGGAATTTACAAGCTAGGGGGAATGACAGATACTAAAATAAAGGCTTGGAGTAACAGATTTTCAAGATATGTACATGGGTGTTCTAACGGAAATAACAGTAAGGGTAAGCAGCAGTCAAACCTACACCAAAGGGAGGGAACTAGAAAAGGACAGAGTTTAAAAAAAAGTCAATGGCAACTTGTAACACTGACAACTGGGCAGGAAAATCAAGCAGATTGATTCCTCCTCTCCTCCAAGGTTCAGAAGACTGACATGGAAGCAAAATAAATCTTTTCTCTCCTCCTCAGAAATAACTTTATTTCAGATACGTGCATGAGAGGAAAATAACTGGAGGGGGGAAAAAAAACTATCTAATTTCCTCAATACCTTCATTTAATTGCTCCACTCTGTGATGATATGACATGATAAGGATTGTTTCGAAGCAGCTGGACAACAGTCCAGGATCTCACTGTTTGCTGTTCTTTTTACCATCTGATAAGTCTAGCATTTGGGGAGCTCTGATGGAACTAGTCTGACGGGGTAGGTTTTAGAGCAGTAAAGTAATAAAGAACACTACAACCGCTCTGTCAACCTTCAGTTCGGTACCATGTTAGCGCCACACTATCAATCAAGCATATTTATTGAGCGCTTATTTGGGCAGAAAGCACATACTTTGAGCGCTTGGGAAAGTACAATATAACAATAAAACAGAGTTGGCAGACACAGAAGAGACCGTTTTGCTTTCCCAGTGTCTTGGTATCATTGGAGAGCGTACAGCCCTGAGTGATGAGGGTCAGCTCTGGGCCAGATCTCCAGATCCTTGGCGGGGTAGGCTGGCATGCCAGCTCAGCCTTTTCAGACTGTCAGTCCATAGTGGCCTGCTGACTTAAAAAAGTGGCTTGTGATCATCTGTTATGACTTCCTTGGCAGAGATTTGTCACAGAGCTCTGAAGATGGAAATGACGAGGTTTGGTCACGTGTAAAGGAAGGACCTCTCAGGCAAGGGACACGAGTGGGAATGTAGAGACACTGGCTTCGGTGAACAGAAGGACAGGATCGACTAAGATGATGGAGGTCTCTGAAGCCCACGGTCAGGAGTTTCGATTCGCTCTCAGGAGGCAGTGGGGCTGGGCCTGTAAGAGTCACTCCATTCAGCAGGATTGGACATCCCAAGCCCTGCTCAATTTATAGAAAAGAAGAGCACGGGCCTGGGTATCAGAGGGCCTGAGTTCCAATTCCAATGCTGCCTCTTGCCTCCTGTATGACCTCGGACAAGTCACTGAACTTCGATGTGCCTCAGGTTCCTTGTCTGTAAGATGGGGATTAGTAGAAAGAGCGGGGATTTGGCCGTCAGAAGACCTGGGTTCTGATCCCAGATCTGCCACTTGTCTGCTGTGAGATCTTGGCCAATCAACTTCTCTGTGTCTCAGTTACCTCATCTATAAAATGGGGATCGAGACTGTAAGCCCCAAGTGGGACAGGGACCGAGTCCAACCCGATTTACTTGTATCCACCCCACGCTTAGTACAGGGTCCGGCACATAGTAAGTGCTTAAAAATACCACCATTATCATTATTATCTTGGGCAAGTCACTTAACTTCTCAGTGCCTCAGTGCCCTCATTTGTATAATAGGGATTAAACCCTTCTCCCTCCTATTTTTACTATGAGCCTCATGTGGGCTGGAACTGCGTCCAGCCTTGTATTTTGAATCTACCTCAGTGCTTACTACAGAGTTTGGCACAGAGTAATCACTTAATAAATGTTATAATTATTATTGTGTAGTATCTTGCAAGAATGAGGCTCGCAAAGTTTACCATAAACATCAGAAAGTGCATGAGGTAAGAAAGCATCTTTTCCCAGAGAAATGAACTATCCAAACTTGGAAAACCCAAATTAGATGAAGTCTGGGACTCCAGACTCACAGGGCAACATAAATAGGACATTTTTCTCCAATCACAGAAGAGATGGTCAGAGCAGACCTCGGTAGGAGTGAGGCAAACTGCAGAAGCAGGCTTGTCTGCCAAGAGATATGTGTAAGTCCCAAGCGTTACCCAGGGATACTCCCTCGGGCAATTTTCTAAAATAGTTGAAAAACAGCACTCTCCATCTTCACTTGTACCACTGCCAATTTAACAGAAGGCCATCAAGAATGGAGTATTTTTTAATCCTAATGTCTTCTCAGAGCATTTGAGCCTCAATCTAAATTCACAATCAGTAGCCTGGAAGATGGCTCCTTGTGGGCAGGGAACGTGTCTATCAACGCTGTACGGTGCTCTGCGCAAAGTAAGCATGCCATAAATATGACTGACTGGAGGGAGAAGCTCCATTTTAAACCCTGTTACAAAGATGACATCCTAGTTTACAATAACTACCTCACCAACCACCTTACTTTTGGGGCCAACCCTAGCAAGGGCTGCCAAACTAGGCAAGTAGTTGTCAATTACAGATGAAAACTGGAATGTTCGTTAAGAAAATTAGGCTAGTGTGGAAAACTCTCCAATGGATCACTGCCAAGCCTCAACAGGAGTAGTCATCAGGATTTCCTAATTGAACTTAAAAGTCTTGCCCTGCTAATAAACCCTTACGGCTTCACCCAAGTGGGCAGAAACGTTAGGGAGTATTAAAAAATCCTCCTAATCTTCTGAAAGGCTTTTGGGAGGTACAAGAAGTGGTTTCTGTTTGTGATAATTGGAGAGGAATAGTTTCTGGTTGGGTCACCAACGGAGTTCACTAGATCTCAATTGAATCTGTGTTCGGATCAGATCACAACCTTCAGTTGGGAAGACCTGTGCAGAGGAGAGACAATAGCGGGACACCCAACCAGCTTGAGAATGGTGAGCTGAAAAGAAGAGAGACTTCAGGCAGAATGGATAGAAGAACTATTGTATGGGCACAGAGAAGCACCACATCCAGCAATACTGCATATCTGAGGAATGCAGAAAAACCGGCAAGCTGCAGAAGGGGTACTTTCTACATAAAGCACACTGCCAACCTGTGAGGCAGAGACAGAAATGCAAAGGCTGGCAGGATCTACAACCGCAGCTAAAGCCAAGAACCAGAGGCCCCACTTTGCTCATGGAGTAGTGCAAGAGTCCAACAGCAGTCATTTTGGCTATACGGACTCCGGTGGAACCTAGCACTGCCATGTGATAAGATAAGAGCCTGAATCGACATGGTAGCAGTCAGGATGGAGAGGAAAGGGCAGATTTTGGAGGCATTGTGAAGTAGAACCAACAGGATGTGGTGACAGACTAAACATGCAGACTAAATGAGAGAGATGAGTTGAGGATAATGCCAAAGCTACAGAGTTGTGAGACAGAGAGGATGGGGGTTACTGTCTACAGTGGTGGGAAAGTCAGAAAAATCTTTCCCAGCACTCGGAGTAAGCAATCAAATTTAGCACACTGGCTGGACCCAGCCCACCAGGTGAATCCCTCTGGCCCCCCTGCTGGATCAGGACCTCCGGCCGATTAGCAGAAGCAGCTCTATCTTTGGCTGCTATGGTCCCTAACGCGGTCCGCAGCCCCCGACCCCAGCCCGCAGACCCAGAGGCCGGCCACTTCCACAGCAGACACGGAGGGGATTACAGATGGAAGCCCAGTGGTGGATGCCTCAACCTTCACTCTTCACAGGGAAGAATTCCTCCGCTCCTCCACAGCTCCAACCAACTGGTGGGTGCTGCCCACCCAGGTCTAAGCATTATCAGAACTGAGACAATACCATTAAGCCATACATTCCACAGGTAGAAACTAGTGAGATTGAGGGTACTAGAACGATCATTATTTAGCACTTGGAAATTATAAAATTCCTTACTTGCAATACAAGTTCATACTTTTGTGAAAGATGATACCCAAAGCAAATTTCAAAAGAAAAGCAACATGGCCGTCGATGGGGGTGAGTTGACCCACGCTAAGTGTGAAGAGTTAACGAGCAGAGGAAAATACTGACAGAGAATTGTTAAAAGGTAAAAAGCAGCAACTTTGGTTCAGTGGAAGTCAAGAAGCATAAAATTAAATCCATAACAAAGAAATTGACTCTCTTGGTTTATTGTCAATGGAGCAGTTTTGTAGTTTCTTTGAGAACGGATGTAAACGTGTCTTGTTTCATTATTGGGTTACATTAATAGTGCTGTTTATGCTAATTTCATGATTTTCTTTGGTGCTCCTGGGGCTGAATTTTCAGAAAATGGATTTTGTTTTTCCTACTTAACTGTGTGTGTGTCACAGCTAGCTGTTTATATTCAGGATACCATATTGCCCCAAGAGATTAGCTCATAGAAGCAATAACTATTTCCTCCAGGTAACAATTTCCTGATCATAAGGAAAAAAGTTCCTAAAGTTCCTTCTTTTGAGTTCCTATGTTTTATATTACTTATTCCATTTGGTCTTATCTCGAGGCAGGGGTATGGTCTAGAGGTTCTTGGTGATAACATCCCTTCCTCTTGCCACTTCTTCTAGCTGAACAATGAAGCAATGATTAGGGGACAGAGAAAATTGCTGATTGTGATTTAACCACAAAAGGCAAGGTAAAAAGGGAATCTTAAATGGTCGAATATCTCAAGTAACAAATATGGTATTAAGATCAGACATAGAATGATGGTCTCACTAGGATACCTCTCTGTAAAAATTATGCAGTTTGTCCGGGAAAAAAAAACCAAAATAAAACCCCAAATCCAGAAAGAATCAGTTGCATCACTTGTAAGGTGAGACTGCAAGGGTAAGAGGGAAGAGGGATTACTTCCTTCAGTTTTCTGAAGCATAAACTAAAGTCATACTACATAGGTCAAACTCAAAGACTGATTCAGTAATGAGGTAAGATCCTTTTGTCAATAATAATTAACGACACAGTCTGTGGTTCCACTGGTTACAGCCTTGCTATTTACTAAACCTTCTGAACTCTTGCCACGTTGGCATTACACTGACTTAATTATTGCCATCGTCGGGATACAGATTAAGTTACGATCACTGAAGTTAGATGTGGTGCATTTCATTAAAAATATCAAAATCAGTTAATAGTTATTTACTGAAATCTTATTGTATACAGAACACTGCATTTGCGAGAGTTCGAAAGAGTTAGACACAATCCCTGCTCTCAGGTAGTTTACAAGATAGCAGGAGAGAGAGACACTAAAATAAATTACAAGTGGGGGGTGGGGGATAAGCAAAAGAAGCAGTGAGGCTTAGTGGAGAGAGCTTGGGCCTGGGAGTCAAAGGACCTGGGTTCTAATCCGAACTCTGACACATCTGCTGTGTGACCTCGGGCAAGTCGCTTCACTTCTCTCTGCCTGTTACCTCATCTGTAAAATGGGGATTAAAACTGCAAACCTATGTGGAATAGGGACTGTGGCCAACCCAATTAGCTTGCAACTACCCCAGGTTAGAACAATGCCTGGCACAGTGTAAAAGCTTAACAAATACCACAAAAAAAAAAATCAAGAAAGTATAAAGGTTTACATCTAGAATGAAAATGAGAACTCTTTCTTCCCGGCAAAGATTATATATTTCATGGAATCTGTCATCCGGATAAAGAGCTTTGTAATTACTACTGACCTTGAAAACTCCAGAACATGACAAAGGTGTGGTGCCGGATACTTTCAAAAAAGTTTCCTGGAATGGGTGTATCTGAAATGTTTGCTACCACATCAAACATCCGAACAATGGTACATTTTCTTTGGTTGATCAATTAATCATTGGTGTTTACTGAGCACTTACTCTGTGCAGAGCACTGTTCTAAGCACTTGGGAGTAATAATAATTGTGGTATTTGTTAGCACTTACTATGTGCCAAGCATTATCCCAAGCGCTGCGGCAGATGCAAGGTAATCAGACCGGACACAGTCCTTGTCCCTCGTGGGGCTCACGATCTCGGTCCCGATTTTACAGATGAGGTAACAGGCACAGAGAAGGTAAGTAACTTGCCCAAGGTCACATAGCAGACGTGACAGAGTTTGGATTATTTTGGGGTTCTGTCACAAGTGACCCAAGGCAGGCTCCATTAGGAGAAAAGGGGGAAAACACTGAGTTGTAACGATGACTGTTGAGATGTCCAAAAAAGACCTCGTCTTTCCCTCTCGCTTTCCTATCTCAGTCAAAAACACCATCATCTCTGACCCACACACCCTCAATCTTGGTGTCATCCTTGAGTTTAGCGTTGTTCAACGCTTGCATTCGGCCTTCTGCCAAATCCTGCCAGGCTTTCTTGGACATCATTCCAATCTACTCCTTCCCCTCCACCCAAACTGCTACTACTCTGGTACAAGGCCTTTTCGTCTTATCAGAGTCAGGCAACTACCTTCTCCTCTCCACGGATTTCCCAGCCTCCATCCTCTCCACTCAAATCTCTGTCGCACCCTGATGCACGGATCATCTTCCTGAAGCGTCGCTCGGCCCTCAAAACGCTCCCCTGGCTCTCTCTCTCTACATCAAAGGAAAACGCCTTGGTTTCAAGGCTCGATCTGAACACATAACAATAATAATCATTGATTATGGTACCTGTCAGGAACTTAGGTGCCAAGCAATGGGGTAGATACAAGTTAATGAGGATGAACAGAGTCTCTGTCCCACGTGGGGCTCACAGTCTACATAGTAGTAGAGAATAGGATTTAATACCTATTTTAGAGATGAACCACCTGAGGCACAGAGTTTAAATGACTTGCCAAAGGTCACACAGCAGTCCTCCGACTCCCAGGCCTGTACATTAGGCCACACTGCTTCTCATCTTACCATCTCACTCATCTGCACTCTTCCCCTGCTTATTCCCCAATTCAGTTTTCTTTCCTCTCGGGTCAATTTTTTACCTGTACCTTATTGTTGACTCTCCTCACTCTGTCCCCTGGCTTGGGAATTCCCTCCACACCACAGGCCACAGACAAACCATAGCTCTCCCGGCTTTTCAAAAGACCTCCAAAAATTCCACCTCTTCCCAGGCCCCCGATTAATTTTCCAGCACCCTGAGCCATATTTCATCCCTTTAGCCAATTTGAGCACTTATGAACATTTTTGTACACTCATTGACTATGTACTCAATGTTTAGACTTCTGTAGTAAATTTTTCACATCTGTCTCACCTGTTGGAGCGTAAGCTCCTTAGAGACAGTGCACGTCTCTTCTTTCATCCTCTACAAGCGCCTAGTACAGTGTATCACATCAAGTGGGGGATCGATAAATGCTGTTAGACCATTACTATTCTTGTCCTTCTTCGGCAGCAGCTGCCCGCACCCCTTCAATTAAGCTGGCCCTTCTGGACCGTCTGTGGGAGTTTCCCGAGCTGTACCACACATCCAGCTGTGACAGAAACTGTCATCTACATCCCAGAAGGGCCAGCTGGGCGGATACAGTTGCCACCAGCCTGGGGCCACTGCCTGGCTCAGGTGAAGGCAGTGCTAGGAAGCGTAGTCCGACACCAGCTGCTGAGGCCGGTCAGCGACGGTAGACGATGACGACGGCCTCGGGAGCGGAAAAGGCAAGACCCTTCTCTTGAAGATCCTCTCTTCACCCTCGTTTCTGCCCCTCTACTCTCTCACCCTCACTCCTCTCTCTCTCAGTCACTCGCTTGTCGGCTCACCACTCGTTCTCTCTCCGGCCTCTCAGCGCCAAAGCTTCGCTCCCTGGAGACCCTATCTCATCTCGGCTCTATTCATCTTACTCTAGCCTTGGATGTGCTCATTTCTATTGTGAGACTGAGGTCGGTCAGGGGGTCACACTTCTAAGGTTCAGCCCAGAGGGCCAGGCAGGGTCTCGGTCAGACTATGAAACCGAGGTTCGGACCCGGTTCCAACTCTGCCCCATCCACTGCGTTCTCAGATTCTGACACCCCTATTACTAGGTTTTCTACTAGAAGTTCAGTTCCGTTTTTAAAGGGTTCTATGGCACATGTCCCAGAGTTACTGAATAAGCTTGGCACCCTGTTTAAAATGAAGCTAATTCATTGAGATTTCCAGCAGACTGACTGCTGGTTAAGTTGCAACTACCCTATCACAAGTCCTCAAAGTCTTATACAGAGGAAACGCGGAGATCCACACCAGTTTGCGTCACATGGACCTCTCGAAAGGTGACAAAAACCTTAGAGAATGTAATTGTCATGGGAGTGACGAGAAGGCAGAGAGTGAATGTATGCACATTTGACATGGGTGGTGAATCAAAGGAGACTTTAGGGAGTGTATTTAAGCCAGCGTAATGAAAAGATTAGAAGACTAAATTGTGCTGATTCAGCAAAACGAACTAAAGCAGGGCAATTTCAGAAGGACTAAAGCATGATCTCATTTATCAAAAAGAGACGTTTAAAATAAAGGTGCGGTCCAAATAGGAGGGCGAGTAGCACTGTGTCCCAGGCTCTCCGGAATCAGGCATTTCGTTTGGACAAGGGAGAACTAGGTTAAACCAGAGGTGGATAAAAAGGGATTTACTGAATTATGCGCAATACTGGCCCATTAATTTTTCAGAGGACAAAGCTATTATACATACACACCTTGCAGTAAGTGAAATCACGACTAGAATATTTCGGAATGAATGCCGAGCTTAAAGCAAAAGCGTACAGGACAAATAAACAAATCCGAGACTAGTAAAATCAAAAGGGCGCTCTGCCTAACTAGGAAAAGACCTGGAACAAAGCTAAAGTTCAGCGTTATCTGGAAGCTAGTTATACAGCATGTACAGCAATCTTGCAACGTGATTTTTTTTTCTTTTTTACAGTTGAAAGGGCGTGGGACTGAAATAAGGAGACTTGGGTTCTAGTCCAGGCTCCGCCACTTGCCTGTTGTGTTACCTTGGGCAACTCTCAACCTCTCGGAGCCTGTAAGACAGGGATACGATACCTTTTCTTCCTCCCTCTTAGTGAAGGCTCTGTGGACCTGGGACTATGACTGTATTATCTAGAATCTATTCCAGCATTAGGCCAGTGATAAGAACTTGATAAATGCCATTACCATTATAGAACATTCTAACTGCTGTACGTATTTTGGTACTTTTGGAAATAATCTCTACAAGTCAAAAAAAAAAAAAAGGTGACTGAGGAGAGCTTCTTAAAAGCACCATTATCAACAGTCTGTTGGTATTTATTGATAAGCCTCAGGAAGCATCACATTGTACTCTTTCGGGAGAAGTAAATGCAGATGAAGAAACAGACACACAGAAGTTAATGCTTCCTACTATATCCATTTTCTAACTAATAAAAGCCTTTCATTATAGTTCTTTCTAATGACTAACCCAGCAAATTACTACACATCCATTTCATAATGGTGGTATTATTTTGATTCTAATCTCACCTTCCATATGCTCAATAAATTAAATTCATTAAGGCCAAAAAAAAAAAGACCTAAAAGGCAAAAGACACAGGGGGCATCAGTGCTTGACACATAGTAAGGGCTTAAATACAATAACAACAACAAAGACTGGCAGATTTGGGGAATGAAGGAAAAGCTGTGGGAATGTAATTATGACACTTAATGCTTCCATAATGGTGTTGTGGTTAGTTTTTGAATTGTTTTATTGCACTTTTTTTTTTAACTGTACTTGGGCCTCCAAGGCATAAGTTGTGCCGTTTCAAGTAAAAACAATAAATTCATTCATTCATTCATTCAATAGTATTTATTGAGCGCTTACTATGTGCAGAGCACTGTACTAAGCGCTTGGGATGAACAAGTCGGCAACAGATAGAGACAGTCCCTGCCGTTTGACGGGCTTACGGTCTAATCGGGGAGACGGACAGACAAGAACAATGGCACTAAACAGCGTCAAGGGGAAGAACATCTTGTAAAAACAATGGCAACTAAATAGAATCGAGGCGATGTACAATTCATTAACAAAATAAATAGGGTAACGAAAATATATACAGTTGAGCGGACGAGTACAGTGCTGTGGGGATGGGAAGGGAGAGGTGGAGGAGCAGAGGGAAAAGGGGAAAATGAGGCTTTAGCTGCGGAGAGGTAAAGGGGGGATGGCAGAGGGAGTAGAGGGGGAAGAGGAGCTCAGTCTGGGAACGCCTCTTGGAGGAGGTGATTTTTAAATAAATATTTCTTACTGTTGCAAAGGCAACATAAGACATAAAAAAGGAACTAAAAGACAATGAGAAATTCAAGCAAAAAAGCCCTCCCCCCCAAAAAGAGTTATTTCAAGCAACCCAAAAGTTTACCTAAGAACGGAAGCAAAAAAAAAATTTGCATGCAGTGTTAAAAATAAGACAACCCTTGCTGTTTAGAAAAACACAAGAATGGAAAATTGTTAGAGTAACAAAATCACAACCAGCTTTCTTTCTAAAAGTACGTTAAGGGTAAAGGAGTGGGGCACTTTTTCACCGCACACTAGGCTATACTTCGGTTTGAAAATTCAAAGCATTGTCTGTCGGGATGAAACTGCACACCTGTGGGCAACTCACCCCGTCCTCGGTGCTGGCCACGGAGACTTTGGGTGGAAAGGGAGGTCGGAGGGGTAGCCACCCTGTCTTTGGGGGCTATTTCAGGGAGGAAGACCTGTGGATGCCAGAGTCCCGGAGTGGCCACCTGCAGTCCAACCGGCTCGCCACGGGCGCTGCCTTCCCCAACAGGTCCTTTTTAAGGAGGGCAGGGCCGGGCCAGAAGGAGGGGGTTCCCACAAATTATAATTAATGATGATGATGATGATGACAGTATTTGTTATGCGCTTACTAGTGCCAGACACTGTCCTAAGCACTGGGTTAGATACAATAATAATAATAATGTTGGTATTTGTTAAACGCTTACTATGTGCAGAGCACTCTTCTAAGCTCTGGGGTAGACAGAGGGGAATCAGGTTGTCCCACGTGGGGCTGCCAGTCTTCATCCCCATTTTACAGATGGGGCAACTGAGGCCCAGAGAAGTGAAGTGACTTGCCCACAGTCACACAGCTGACAAGTGGCAGAACCGGCATGCGAACCCATGACCTCTGACTCCAAAGCCCGGGCTCTTTCCCCAGAGCCACGCTGCTTCTCCAAGGCAGTCAAGGTGGCTCAGTTGGGGCAAGGCCCCGGGTCAGACAGAGGGGGTTCCCGCAAAAAGATATTATATTATAATATTTAAGCACTTATGTGTCAAGTACTGTTCTAAGCCCTGAAGTAGATACAAAGTAATCAGGTTGTCCAACGCGGGGCTCACAGCCTTAATGGTAATAATAATACTTACAGTATGTATTAAGCGCTTACTATGGGTCAAGCACTGTTCTAAGCGCTGGGGTAGATACAGGTTGTCCCACATGGGGCTCCCAGTCCTAATCCCCACTTGACAGATGAGGTCACTGAGGCACAGAGAAGTTAAGTGACTTGCCCGAGACCACACGGCAGCCCAGTGGCGGAGCCGAGATTAGAACCCACGTCCTTTGACTCCCTAGGCGGGGCTCTTGCTACTAAACCTTAATCCCCCAGTGGGTGGGAACTCTCTCTCGTTGCATTGTAATAATCATGTTGGTATTTGTTAAGCGCTTACTATGTGCAGAGCACTGTGCTAAGCGCTGGGGGAGATACAGGGTAGTCAGGTCGTCCCATGTGAGGCTCACGATTAATCTCCATTATACAGATGAGGTCACTGAGGCCCAGAGAAGTAATAATAATAATGTTGGTATTTGTTAAGCGCTTACTATGTGCAGAGCACTGTGCTAAGCACTGGGGGAGATACAGGTTAGTCAGGTCATCCCATGTGAGGCTCACGGTTAATCCCCATTTTACAGATGAGGTCACTGAGGCCCAGAGAAGTTAAGTAATAATAATAATAATAATGTTGGGATTTGTTAAGCGCTTACTATGTGCAGAGCACTGTGCTAAGCGCTGGGGGAGATACAGGGTCGTCAGGTCGCCCCATGTGAGGCTCACGGTTAATCCCCATTTTACAGATGAGGGAACTGAGGCCCCGAGAAGTGAAGTGCCTTGCCCAGTCACACCGCTGACACTTTCCAAGCGCTTAGTACAGTGCTCTGCACACGGTAAGCGCTCAGTAAGTACGATCGCATGAAATGCCCTGCACACGGAGAGCGCTCGATACATACGACTAAGTGAGTGATGCCCATTTTCCAGATGAGGTCCCTTAGCGTCAGAAAGAAAGAAAAAAAAAAAAAATGACGGTATTTGTTCAGCGCTGACTGTGTGCCAAGCACCGCTCTAAGCGCTGGGGCCAGGCAGGGGGTGAGTGGGGTTGCTCCACCTGGGGCTCCCGGTCGGTCCCGTTGGGCGGCTGGGGCCCGGAGAGGGGGAGGGGACTTGCCAGGGGCGGCGCGGGGATTCGAACCCACGTCCTCCGGGCTGCCTGGAGGATGGGCACGCGCAGAGGAAGGGGGGCACGCGCAGAAGTGGGGGGGCGCGCGCAGGGCTGGGGGGGCACGTGCAGAGGTGGGGGAGCACGCGCAGAGGTGGGGGAGCACGCGCAGGGCTGGGGGGCACGCGCAGAGGTGGGAGGGGCACGCGTAGGGCTGGGGGGCACGCGCAGAGTTGGGGGAGCACGCGCAGGGCTGGGGGGGCACGTGCAGAGGTGGGGGAGCACGCGCAGAGGTGGGGGAGCACGCGCAGGGCTGGGGGGGCATGCGCAGAGGTGGGAGGGGCACGCGTAGGGCTGGGGGGCACGCGCAGAGGTGGGGGAGCACGCGCAGGGCGGGGGGGGCACGCGCAGAGGTGGGGGAGCACGCGCAGAGGTGGGGGAGCACGCGCAGGGCTGGGGGAGCACGTGCAGAGGTGGGAGGGGCACGCGTAGGGCTGGGGGGCACGCGCAGAGGTGGGGGAGCACGCGCAGGGCTGGGGGGGCACGCGCAGAGGTGGGGGAGCACGCGCAGAGGTGGGGGAGCACGCGCAGGGCTGGGGGAGCACGCGCAGAGGTGGGAGGGGCACGCGTAGGGCTGGGGGGCACGCGCAGAGTTGGGGGAGCACGCGCAGGGCTGGGGGGCACGTGCAGAGGTGGGGGAGCACGCGCAGAGGTGGGGGAGCACGCGCAGGGCTGGGGGGGCATGCGCAGAGGTGGGAGGGGCACGCGCAGGGCTGGGGGAGCGCGTGCAGGGCCAAGGGGGGGCGCACACGTGCAGAAGTGGGGGGGCACGCGCAGAGGAAGGGGGGCACGCGCAGGGCCAAGGGGACAGGCGGAGGGGTGGGGGGCAGGCGCAGGGCTGGGAGGCGGGCGAGAGCTAAGGGGCAGGCGGAGGGCAAGGGGGCACGTGCAGAGCCGGGGGGGGCAGGCGCAGAGCTGGGGGAGCAGGCGGAGCAACGCTCTCTTCCCCGCCGGGAGGGCGAGATGCCGGCCCGGAGGGTCGGGGGGCAGGAGCCGGGGCGACCCGAGCTGGGAAGCCCCAGCGCGGGCGGCTTACCTGGGCAGCTCCCCGCGGGCCGGGCCGGGCGGCGGCGGCGGCGGCTCCTCCTTCTGCCCCGGCCCCTGCCGGCCTCGGGGGGGGGGGGGGGGGGGGGGGCGGGGGCCGGGCTGCTCCCCCCGGCCCAGGTGAGGCCGGGCCCCGCCTGCAACGTCGGCAGGGGCGCCCGCCCGCTTCTGCGCCTGCGCGCCGCGCCCGGTCCCGCCCCCGCCCCCCCCCCACCTGGGCGCCCCAGGTGAAACCGCCGCCCCCCCCCCGCCGCCCCACAGCTCCCCCTTCAGGACACTCGCGGTACCCCACCAGAGCCCGGCCTGGGGAGTCGGAGATCAGGGGTTCGAATCCCGCCGCTGCCCCTGGTCAGCTGGGTGACTGTCACTTCACTTCTCGGGGCCTCAGTTCCCTCCTCTGGAAAATGGGGATAATAATAATAATGTTGGTATTTGTTAAGCGCTTACTCCGTGCCGAGCACTGTTCTAAGCGCTGGGGGAGACACGGGGGAATCAGGTCGTCCCCCGTGGGGCTCCCAGTCTTCATCCCCATTTGACAGATGAGGTCACTGAGGCCCAGAGAAGTGAAGTGACTTGCCCACAGTCACCCAGCTGACCAGGGGCGGAGTGGGATTCGAACCCCTGACCTCTGGCTCCAAAGCCCGGGCTCTTTCCACTGAGCCAGAGCTGCTTAATGATAATAATGTTGGTATTTGTTAAACGCTTACTATGTGCCGAGCACTGTTCTAAGCGCTGGGGGAGACACGGGGGAATCAGGTCGTCCCCCGTGGGGCTCCCAGTCTTCATCCCCATTTGACAGATGAGGTCACTGAGGCCCAGAGAAGTGAAGTGACTTGCCCACAGTCACCCAGCTGACAAGTGGCGGAGCCGGGATTCGAACCCATGACCTCGGGCTCCAAAGCCCGGGCTCTTTCCACTGAGCCAGAGCTGCTTAATGATAATAATGTTGGTATTTGTTAAACGCTTACTATGTGCCGAGCACTGTTCTAAGCGCTGGGGGAGACACAGGGGAATCAGGTCGTCCCCCGTGGGGCTCACAGTCTTCATCCCCATTTGACAGATGAGGTCACTGAGGCCCAGAGAAGTGAAGTGACTTGCCCACAGTCACCCAGCTGACAAGTGGCGGAGCCGGGATTCGAACCCATGACCTCGGGCTCCAAAGCCCGGGCTCTTTCCACTGAGCCACGCTGCTTCTCTAGACACAGGGGAATCAGGTGGCCCCCCCCCCCCCCCCCGTGGGGCTCCCAGTCTTCATCCCCCTTTTCCAGAGGAGGGAACTGAGGCCCAGAGAAGTGAAGTGACTGGCCCCCAGTCACCCAGCTGACAAGGGGCAGAGGTGGGATTCGAACTCGTGACCTCTGACTCCCAAACCCGGGCTCTCGCCACTGAGCCACGCTGCTTCATTCCGCGCCTCCCCCCCGTTCGGGAGGTCAGCGCTATGTGCTGAGCGCTTTCTAGGGGTGGAGCGCTGCACTAAGCGCTGGGGAGGGACAGTTGGGCACCACCACCTGCTGGGGGGAGATGCAAGGTTAATAATAATAATGTTGGGATTTGTTAAGCGCTTACTATGTGCAGAGCACTGTGCTAAGCGCCGGGGTGGACACAGGGGAATCAGGTTGTCCCACGTGGGGCTCCCAGTCTTCATCCCCATTTTACAGATGAGGTCACTGAGGCCCAGAGAAGTGAAGTGACTTGCCCACAGTCACACACCTGATAAGTGGCGGAGCCGGGATTAGAACCCACGACCTCTGACTCCCAACCTCCTGCTCTTCCCCATGCACATCCTGGGTAGCTTGGAGTGCTCTACTAGACATTAGGTGAACATAAAATGGACTACATAATAGAAGTAAAAGGTGCCATCCTGACCCTCAGGAAGCTGACAGTGTAATGGGGAAGACAAGCTGATGAAAACTACCAAATTTACAATTGACAAAAGTGAAGGAATAGTTACAAATGATAGAAAAAAATACAGCAATTAAATACAGGCAGTCCTTGACACAGCTGACACAGGGTTGTCCCAGGTGGGGCTCAGCGTCATTCATTCATGCGATAGTATTTATTGAGCGCTTACTATGTGCAGAACACTATACTAAACGCTTGGAATGGACAAATCGGCAACAGATAGAGACGGTCTAATCGGGGGAGACGGGCAGACAAGAACAATGGCAATAAATAGAGTCGAGGGGAAGAACATCTCATAAAAACAATGGCAAATAAATAGAATCAGGGTGATGTACCTCTCTTCAGCCCCATTTGACAGGTGAGGTCACTGAGGCCCAGAGAATAATCATTATAATAATAATAATATAATAATAATAATAAGGTCGGTCTTTATTAAGCGCTATGTGCCGAGCACTGTTCTAGGCACGAGAGTAGATAACAAGGGAATGAAGTTGTCCCAAGTAGGACTCTGCTTCTTCATCCCCATTTGACAGGTGAGGTCACTGAGGCCCAGAGACTAATCATAATAATAATAATAATAATATAATAATAATGTCGGTATTTGGTAAGCACTATGTGCCAAGCACTGTTCTAAGCGCGAGGGTAGATAACAAGGGAATCAGGTTGTCCCAAGTAGGACTCCGCTTCTTCATCCCCATTTGACAGGTGAGGTCACCGGGGCCCAGAGAAGAAGAAGAAGAAGAATTATAATAATCATGCAATAGTATTTATTGAGCGCTTACTATGTGCAGAGCACTGTACTAAGCGCTTGGAATGTAATGTCAGTATTTGTTAAGCGCTATGTGCCAAGCACTGTTCCAAGCGCAAGGGTAGATAACAAGCGAATCAGGTTGTCCCAAGTAGGGCTCAGCGTCTTCAGCCCCATTTGACAGGTGAGGTCACTGAGGCCCAGAGAATAATCATAATAATAATAATTTCGGTATTTGTTAAGCGCTATGCGCCAAGCACTGTTCTAAGCGCGAAGGTAGATAACAAGGGAATCGGCTTGTCCCAAGTAGGGCTCCACTTCTTCATCCCCATTTGACAGGTGAGGTCACTGAGGCCCAGAGAAGAAGAAGAAGAAGAAAGTTGGTATTTGTTAAGCGCTTACTTTGGGCCAAGCACTGTTCTAAGCGCGGGGGTAGATAATAAGGGAATCAGGTTGTCCCAAGTAGGGCTCCCCATCTTTATCCGCATTTGACAGGTGAGGTCACTGAGGCCCAGAGAATAATCATAATAAATAATAATAATGTTGGTATTTGTTAAGCGCTATGTGCCAAGCACTGTTCTAAGCGCTGGGGGAGATAACAAGGTCATCAGGTTGTCCCAAGTAGGGCTCACCGTCTTCAGCCCCATTTGACAGATGAGATCACTGAGGCCCAGAGAAGAAGAAGAAGAAGAAGAAAGTTGGTGTTTGTTAAGCGCTTACTATGTGCCAAGCACTGTTCTAAACGCGGGGATAGATACAAGGTAATCGGGTTGCCCCAAGTAGGGGCTCACCGTCTTTATCCCCATCTGACAGATGAGGAAACTGAGGCCCAGAGAAGCGAAGTGGCTTGCCCAAAGTCGCCCGCAGCCGACAGGTGGCGGAGGCGGGATTCGCACCCACGACCTCGGACTCCCAAACCCGGGTGCTTCCCACTAAGCAAAGATCCGGCCCGTCGGGCCCCGGCGGAGCTCACCCAATTGCCTTTGATTCTCATCCCAGCGTGGCTCAGTGGAAGGAGCCCAGGCTGGGGAGGCAGAGGTCATGGGTTCGAATCCGCCTCTGCCACTTAGCTGGGTGACGGTGGGCAAGTCACTTCACTTCTCTGGGCCTCAGTTCCCTCATCCGTTAAAATGGAGATGAAGACTGCGAGCCTCACCTGGGACAGCCTGATGACCCTGTATCTCCCCCCGCGTTTAGCACAGTGCTCTGCACATAGTAAGCGCTTCACAAATGCCAACATCATCAGTATTATTATTATCCCGACTCTGCCACTTGTCTGCTGTGTGACCTTGGGCAGGTCACTTCGCTGAGCCTCGGTGACCTCCTCTGGAAAATGGGGGTGAAGGACTGTGAGCCCCACGTGGGACAACCTCCTAACCCTGTATCTCCCCCAGCGCTTAGAACAGTGCTCGGCACATAGTAAGCGCTTTAACAAATAACCACCGTTATTATTAACATTATTATCCCTGGCCCACGTCCTACCTCTTGCCTGGAATGCCCTCCCTCCTCACATCCCCCAAACTAACTCTCTTCCCCTCTTCAGAGCCCTACTGAGCGCTCACCTCCTCCAGGAGGCCTTCCCAGCCTGAGCCCCCCTTTCCCTCTGCCCCCCCTCCCCTCCTTTTCCCCCTTTCCCTCCCCTTAGCACTGTGCTCATCTCTGTATAATGTTGGTATTTAAGCGCTTACTATGTGCCCAGCACTGCTCTAAGCACTGGGGTAGATACAGGGTCATCAGGTTGTCCCATGTGAGGCTCACAGTTAATCCCCATTTTACAGATGAGGTCACTGAGACCCAGAGAATAATAATAATAATGTTGGCATTGGTTAAGCGCTTACTATGTGCAGAGCACTGTCCCAAGCGCTGGGGTAGATACAGGGTCATCAGGTTGCCCCACGTGAGGCTCCCAGTCTTCATCCCCATTTTACAGATGAGGTCACTGAGGCCCAGAGAAGTGAAGTGACTTGCCCACAGTCACCCAGCTGCCAGGGGGCGGAGTCGGGATTCGAACCCATGACCTCGGACTCCCCAGCCCGGGCTCTTTCCACGGAGCGCTGCTTCTATTATTTATCACCCTATGTATTTTGTTAATAAAGTGTACATCTCCTCGATTCTATTTATCTTGCCGATGTTGTCTTGTTGCTGTTTTTTGGTTCTCTTTCGCTCTGCTGTGTGTTTCCCTCGTTTAGACTGCGAGCCCGTCACAGGGCTGGTCTCTGGTGCCCAACTGTCCATTCCAAGCGCTTAGTCCAGTGCTCTGCACCTAGTAAGCGCTCAGTAAATACTATTGGATGAATGAGTGATTATTATCAGCAGGCCCAGGGCGGCGAAGCCGAGCGGAAAGGGGCAGGAGCAGGGACATCCCCCTCCCCGCCACCTTCTCCTTTCCCCCTTTCTTTCATTTTTCCCCTCCCTTTCCCCTCCAGGAACCCCCCCAAAAAGGCAAGGGGGGCTGCCGCCCCTTCCCCACCGAGGCTCCCCCACCCTTTTCCGAGAAGCATTGGGGCTCAGTGGCAAGAGCCCGGGCTTTGGAGTCCCAGGTCATGGGTTCGAATGCAGCCTCTGTCACTTGTCAGCTGTGTGACTGTGGGCAAGTCGCTTCACTTCTCTGTGCCTCAGTTACCTCATTTGTAAAATGGGGATTAACTGTGAGCCTCACATGGGACAACCTGATGACCCTGTATCTACCCCAGCGCTTAGAGCAGTGCTCCGCACATAGTAAGCGCTTAACAAATACCCCCATTATGATCATCATTTTCCTCTCCCGGGCCACCGTCTCCGAAAAAATAAAACCTCGGAGCATCAGAAGCAACGGGAGCTCTTGCGGGCAGGGATCTTTACTGCCGTATCCTACATTCCCAGGCGCTTAGTACAGTGCTCCGCACCCCAGTAAGCGCTCCAAAAAGACGACTGAACGCATGAGAGACCTTCAACCATCCCCGTGGAGGGGTAGCGTTACTGAGTTCCCCCCCACCAATTCCAAGAAACCTCTCCCTTTCCCCGGGGGGCGTTGGAGGGGCTTCACTTTGATACGAAAACTGCCAATCGCAGTATGTGCTCTGGGCCGGGTTTTTTTTTTTTTTCGTTGCGATTTTCTCTTGCTCTGAAAGTTTCAGTTTCGACCACTTTTCTGCCTATAATGATAAACCCAAGCGTACCTTTAAACTGGGAGTTTATGACGACCTCAAACTTCCTGTTTAAAACTGCCTCGGCATCCTGTGTGGTGTGAAGATCTGTAATAGAAGAATTGCCAGAAACAGAGCCGGTTGATTCTCAATGACAAACCAGACACTTCGCTATGTGGACTTTCTTTCCTATTCTATTGGGCCGATGTTAATGTTGGAGGGGTGGGGAGAGACACGGAAACTGAAATTATTTTTTAATTCATTTCCTCCTTTGCCTAGAAGAAGTATTACCTATAAAACAAGCACGAAATTCAGGATTATGGGGCTGTTTAACAGAACTACAGCGTTGAGATCGTAGTCCCTGCTAGATCTCTAATAAAGCTCTACTTCTGACCGCCTCTAAAACCAGTGTTTATTTCTGTCATTTGGGGGTTCTGAAGATCATTTCTAAGACTCTAACTAGGTCGGAAGCACTTTATTTGATCATTTCTCTTGTAGCGAATGAGGCCGATCAATCATTCTACCGCCACAATTAACCCCTCTCCGCAGAGAATCAAAACACAGATTGACTTGACGGAAGAAACCCAATTCAGTTAGTGACCTTGACTTTATCAGTCGATGGGTATTTTTTGAGTGCTGACGTGCGCAGACTACCATACTAAACTCATGAAAGAGTACAGTACCACAGAGTTTGTAGACACCTTCCCTGCCCACGAGGAGCTTACGGTCTAGGAGCGGGAGACAGGCATTAAAATAAATTATAGATACGTACCTAAGTACTCTGGGCCTGAAGGTGGAGTGAATATCAAGTGTTGAAAGGGTTCGTATCCAAGTGCGTAATACTTTATATCGAAGATCTTACTTTAGATCCTAACTTGTGGTTCCCACTTTTATTTTTTTGGTGGAGTGTGGGAGGACTTCCTTGCTTACTGAGCTATATTTTTCAGATCAGCTTTCTATTTTCATACCTGTATTTCTTTCATTCCGGTCCGAATTGGAACAGGATATTTGAGGAAAACCAGTTAGTCTAGACAATTGTTTTATGTCCTTTGGCTCCCTCTCCTCCCTGCACCATCCCCAGGCCTCTCTCTGTCCCTCTTCACCCTGTACAGAGCCAGGGTAGTTGGGCGAAAGCAAGCAGAGGGTGTGGGTGACGTAGGGAGTGGTTAAGTGGGAATAGCAACAGCAGCCCCTAAAACACACAGGGCAGAGTCGGTTGGGCACAAGGTGGAGGGAGGGGTTTTAGCCTGAGATGAGAGCCGGAAGGGTGCTGGGCTGTGGAGGCAAAGGCTTCCAACAAGACACAGGGCAGGGCTGCGAGGGAGGGGTGACAGTAGACAAGACTGACCCAGAAAGAGGTAAACCTAGAAATACCAACATTTCTTGAACAAAAATCTTAAAAATCCAAATATGTTCACCGACACTTCACTTTCTCAGGATAAAATTCTGGGCAATAGGCTTAAGGTGAATGATTCACAACATAATCCTATTAATCAAATGAAAATGACGTAGATCCAAATAATAATCTTACTTTAGACACTGTTCAATCCTCTAAATGGATCCATCTGGAATTCATTTTTTTAAGTGCCACTACATTAAACCTCATAAAATGAGATGAGAGCTCTGCATAAAGATGCAACACCGTGTGTTTGACCCAAGTAGATTTTTTTGTATTATGAAGTTAACACATAGTAAAAACATGGATTCCAGTATTTTTAAGCCCATTAAATACCATGAATATGCAAGTGAGTAGCTAGAGGATCATGAAAATCGCAACTTTCATTTCCACTCTCTTCAACTAAACTCCAGTTTACATTTACTGTTTCTTTCAAGCTTGCCTATTTACTGTGCCTTATTCTTGTCTCTCACACGATCAAACTCTTGCTCACGTTCTCCCCAAGCCGGAAACTTCTCCCTTCTTAACCGACAGACCGCGCAGCTTCCCCATCTTCCAACCCCTCCTGAAATATCATCTCCGGGAGGCTTTTCTTGATTATTGTACTTTATGGCCCCGAAAGGCCACTTCAGTCTTTCGGTGCCACCTAGGTAGTAATAGTAATAATAGTATTTATTAAGTGCTTACTGTGTGCTGAGCACTGTACTAACACTAGGTGAGAATACACAGGGGGAATACACAGGTGGTCCCCATCCCCCGGGCAGGGAGGGTTTGCAATCTAAGAATTTAAGTGGGAGAAAGGATTGGAGACAGACATCTCAGGAAACTCTGAGCCCATTTTGTGTATTTGTGTTGTTTTTATAAACTGTACAGTACTTGGACATGTCACATATTAAGCTTTTAACGTAAAAAAATGTATAATTTTTTATAAAGAAAAAAATTCTACCTCTAGAAGAGAATGCCTCTCAGTACCTTGTCAGAGGAGAAGGAGAAAAACCCACAGTAGCCATGCCTGCCTGGGGACGAGTAAACCTCCTTCCACAAAAGTCATTCTGAATCCATATCTTCGTTAGTAACAAAAATGGAGCAGCATAGCCTAGTGGAAAGAGCACTGGACACAATCAATGATATTCACTGAGCATACACTATGTGCAGAGCCCTGTACTAAACATTTGGGAGAGTACAGTAAAGTGGACCCAGTCCCTGCTCTCCTGGATTTTACAAGTGGAGTCCCAGTTCAGTCACTGACTTTCAGTGTGATGACGATGATGATGATGATGATGATGATGATGATGAGACTGTGAGCTCATTGTGGGCAGAGATTGTGTCTACCGATTCTGTTGTACTCTCCCAAGTGCTTAGAACAGCGCTCTGCACACAGTAAGCACTCAATAAATACCATTGATTGACTGTGTTGATTAAGGATTTACTTCGTGCCAAGCACTGTACTAATTGCTGAGGTAGATATATTAGCAAATATATAGTAGATATAATATATGATATTATAATATACTATACTATTAGTATATATAATTAGTAGATATATATACTAATTGCTGAGGGACAATCTCTTGTCCATCAAGGGGTTCATATTCTAAGGAGGAGGCAGAACAGGTATTCAATCCATATTTTACAGATGAAGAGACTGGGCACAGAGGAGTTAAGCGATTTCCCTAATGCTATACAGCGGGCAAGTGCCAGAGCTGGGATTAGAACCCAGATCCACCGACTTCCATTCCCATGCTCTTCCCAGAGCCAAGTGGATTCTCATTGGTCAAGTCACAACCTTTCCAGGCCTCAGACTTCCTTAGCTGTAAAATAAGGATAAGACAGTGATCCCTGTGTGGTAAAGGAACTGTGTCTGATCTCATAACCTTTTATGTACCCCATCACATAGCACATAAGTATTTCAAATACATGCCATAATTATTATCAGTAGCATTATTTTCAATGAAATGGGAATTGTGACAATATTTTTTGCACCATATCTATGGATCAGCAGAAATCCACTTATTTGAGTCCTGGCTGCTGGGTTTTTGGTTTTTTTTTTCCCTCCTGATATTTGGTTTCGGGTAATGATATTTTTTGGCTGGGACCTTGTCTTATTGACACTGTGCCCGAGGTGTTAATTCTTCTAATCTTCTCTTTTCTTATCTATTAATGTGCTAACTCTTATCCCTTTATTACCTCTTTTTTTTATCTACTAAAGTGCTAAATTGGGCAGCAGCTAAATTGAGACCAGAAGCTGGAGGTTTTGTTTTGTTTTCCCCCTTAATCATCCAATTTTCTCTGTGCTAGCAAGGTTATACATGCTTATACATAAAAATCTATCTCTGTAATCCTCCTTTTCCATTAAATGAAGCATTATTAACTACTGGGTCCAACACTATCTCCAGGTTTTCCAGGGTGATTTAAAAAGGTCACTGGGAACGGGGAAGACGGTCTGAAATGCCATCTGTCAGTCTGACATGTATGTCGGTACCAGAGATCTCAGAGTAAGCTATGAGGTGGCCTTGTGTTTCGCTGCTCCAAAAATATTTATTTTCATTCCATCGCATTTATTGAGCACTTACTGTGCACAATACTTGGGGGAGTACAATACAACAATAAACAGACACATTCCCTGACCACAATAGGCTTACAGTCTAGAGGGGGGCTAATTATTGCGGTAATTTATTAAGCGCTTTTACGGTGTGCCAGGCACTCATCTAAATGCTAGAGTAGTTACCAGCGAATCGGGTTGAACACAGTCCCTGTCCCACATGGGACTCACAGTCTCAATTCCCATTTTACAGATGAGGTAACTGAGCCACAGAGAAGTGAAGCAACTTACCCAAGCCCACAGCAGTCACGTGGCAGAGCTAGAATTAGAACCCACAACTTTCTGTGCTTCTTAAGATGTTTGTTCTGTGCTTCTCTTCTAGTAGTAATGTTTCTCTTCTAGTAGTAATATTTCTAGAAGAGAATATTAGAATATTACTAATAGTATTTATTAAACACTTGATGCAGAGTACTCTACTAAGCACTGGGAGAGAAAACAAGAGTTGGGAATTAATCACAGTCTCTTGCCCTTTGGGGGCTCACAGTGATACAATACTTGAATATGACTATCACCCCTTCCCGAACCAATATTTTAGTAGTTTTTAGATTTACTGTTAAAAACCGTGAGACTCCTGATTTTCCCAAGAGTTGAGTCAGATTTGGTTGAGCAGGCCTTTGTCTGGGAAACAGTGTTTAAGGAAATTTGAGGGGAATGTTTGAGCTTGTTATTAGTGGGTGGAAAAACACATTTATTTACTTTCCACTTGCCTTTCAAAATAGTATTTGTTCCTTTAATCATTTTCATTATTACCTGGATTGAAACCAGGGTGCACATACTATTCCAGATTTTTGTTCTCCATCCTCAACCAAAGACAGGAGCTGCCTTTTGACATGCTAAAAAGAATCGTTTTTAGAGCAACCTGGTCAAAGGACCATAGGAATCAGAATGCTGAAAAAGCTTTCAATGCCTTTTTTTAAATGTTATTTTAACACATTTATTTCCTTGTAAAAATTCTCCCCTAAGTTGGACACAGTCCCTTTACTGTTCTACTGGCTGTGTTTAACGAACTCCTCAAAGTTCATGCTATATTATAAAGGGCCCTGTGAGTAAAATGTGAAGCACATGCTTCTTATGTATCTCTTGTAAGTTTTCTTTAATCATCACAGAAGTATAAAAAAAGTGTTGTCTTCTCAGGGGAATATTTTGCAAAATACCCAACTTTTATTTTATGTAAACATCCCTACTCTTCAAAGCTTATCAATGTTGTGGGCAGCTAAAACTAGTGTACATTAAAATCAAAAGACATCAGTTAGTTTTATCTTGTTCCTTAAGAGTGCGTTTTTCCCCTACGTAGACGATACAGTTTCATTTGGTTCTCCTTTAACTAGCTGGTTGAGACTCAGTCAGAGATCTGCAAAAGCCCTAACTGGCATTTAAATAGTAAAGAGACCTAGAGAGTCCCACAGGATGCTGTGATTTTTAACGCCGCATGCTCATGTGTGTAATTTTCTGTGAAAAAACATCTTCCCTCAACTGCGCCTTTTCTTGGCAAACACATCTATTGCTTCCCATACCTGAACCTAACCCTCAGTGGACCAAACCAAGCACTCAAGCTATACCTAGCAGCAAGTCTGGCCCTGCCTGAATGGGAAAAAACAAGTTTTCCAGTGTGAAATTCTGGTTTGGGCCTGAATCTGAGTTGGGTAGAACTAGCAGGAAATGCCAACAAATTGATTGGGATGGCTCTATGTAATCAATCACACTTAGCATTGGGCAGCCACCTACTCTAAGCTCGTTGTGGGCAGGGAATGGGTCTGTAGTATCATTATATGTACTCCCCAAGTGCTCAGTACAGTGCTCTGCACACAGTAAGTGCTGAGTAAATAAGATCGACTGACTGACTGGTCGATGCCATATCTGGGCCGGTCCTGGGAACAACACATCTGATAGACGAGAATCCCAGGCTTATCAGTCCTCTGCTCCAGACACCCTCTCCCCCCACCACCCCCTCCTGCCATTGTGAATCGATTCAGAATGGTCCCAAGAGTTCTAGCAGACAGGCTACAGGATACATGGGGATTGAAGGGTTGGCAGGATCTGTTAGATAGTTGCTTTCAGGAGGGTGGGCTCTCAGCCATTCAGGATGCAATCTCAGGGAAAAAAAAAATCTTTAACTACATAAACTCAGCCTAATGTTTTTCGGCCCTACCCCCGGGGGTGGATTTGTCATTCTGACAGCTCTAGATGCAAAGCTAGCTTATTGCTGTCCCTTAGCCTTCTTAATTATAACATTTTAAATAAAGAGAAAATGCCTATGACATTAAACATTTATCTTGAAGTTTGCACCCCACAATATCTCATCTTCAACTTAGCAAAGGCATTAATGAGATTAAACGAGGTTAATGCTAATAATATGCAACAGCACATCTTTTTTATCACTCAAACATTTTTTATACTGAGCTCTATCCAACCGTTTGTTAATCTATGCTCTTTTTTTAAAAAAGTTGTTCTTTCAAGTACATGATTGTGTGGCCACTGAGGTGATTCCACTTCTAGACCACCCCAGGTATCAAGTATATCCCATGCATTCGTTTCTGTTTTGCAACAAGTTTGTGAAATCTTTAGGGTGCAAGCTGAAATACAAAAAAAAAGTACGCTTGCTTGCAATACAAATATGAAAGTTTTTCTTTTTATTGCATTTTTTTTTTCTGAAAAATTCTCCCCTGGCCCAGATCTTATTGATGCTATTAGGAAAGCTGGGACTGCCAGCCCAGCTGAATGGCTATAAAAAGCACTAATGCCAAATCTCCTTATCGTTGGCTTTACTAGCAAAATTAAGATCCTCAGTACTATCTACACTCAGGAGGCATCTTAAAGTTTTTCAAACTGCCATTTTTAAGTTTTCCCTCACAGACCCGTCCTCTAGCATTTCATAAGCAACCTAAGAAACATACTGGTTTTGAAACAACATTTTTGTGTTCCGGGTTTATGTACAAGGGAATATGGCAAGGTGTCATTATCATCATCATCATCATCAGTGGTATTTATTGAGCGCTCACTATGTGCAGAGCACTGTACTAAACATTTGGAAGAGTACAATAGAGTTAGTAGACCAATTCCCTGCTCTCAGAGATTTTGCTGTCAGGAGTCCCAGTTCAGTCACTGATGGAATGGCTCTAGAAATCTGATGTGGTACATGGTGCTTGTGCTAGTCCAGTTCTAGTCAAAAAGGAGGCAGCGTACTTGGGTTTATACCTCTAGTCATCCCACTCTCAGCCCCATGGGACTTCTGAACGTGTCCGTAATTTATTTATTTTCATTAGTACCTGTCTCCCCTTCTAAACTCTAAGTTCCCTGTGGGCATGGAACATGTCTACCAACTCTGTTTTATCGAATTCTCCCAAGGACTTAGTTCAAGTGCTCTGTACACTGTAAGCACTCAATAAATACTGGTTATTGATTAATAGTTGTTGTGTAGGTTTTCAGTTTGCTATGCATTTTGAAGTCACTTTGCCTCTGTCAACTTCCCCCGAAAGTCATCGAAGCCCTGATTTATCCCTCTATTCACCAGCTTCCCGCTCCCAGCCCCACAACCCTTATGTCATACCAATAATTTATTTATTTATATTAATGTCTGTCTCCCCCTCTAGACTGTAAGGTCTCTGTGAGCATAGAAAGCTTCTATTACATTGTTCTCTCCCAAGGGTGAAGAACAGTGCTCTGCACACTGTAAGCACTCAATAAATTGATTGAAAGGCTTCTTGCTTTGGTTTTCTAACTCGCTGCTTGTGCTTGTATCACTGAAGAAAGTGTAGGGCCTAGATGGCAGAATTCACGGGCAACATTCAGTTCAGGGCCATCGCTGAAGCTCTTTTTCTGCATGCAGACTATTACATAACAAACCCCATTCTCCTCACATAAGTTAGCAAAGAAACTCTTCAGGATGACAAGTGGAGGAACGATTTTAGGAAGAACGCTGGCTGATTCCTGAAATGAATCCAAGAAACCACGAGGAAAGATAATACACTGGATTTAATTCTGGGCACGGATAGGATCAGGGCAGGAAATACGTGTGGGAGAGTCACGTTGTAAAAGTGATTACAACAAAGTTAAATTTAACATACTTGCTGGGGAGGAAAGACCAACAAAACGGAACACGGGTCTGTAGAAGAGGGACCTTAGTTAAGGCCTGAAAGGAGTACCTAAATAATAGAATAAATAATATAATAAGTAACAGGGAGCCAATTACAAACACCGTACTGGAAATCTAGGTGAAACGAGTCATAAAACAGCAAAAACAGAATATCAAAGAGAATACATGCACGGTAAACTAAAAGAGGTTATCATAGGAATAGAGCCATTCCCTAAAATATGGAAAGGTGGCAGGGCAAGGGAAAATCAGAAGATTAGAAAGGCAAAAGACAAGGAGAAAGAACACCTTGCCAGGAACACAAAGATGAATAATAAGAGATGCTTTGATTTAGCCAAAATAGGAGTTTGGCGAGGGACTTGGTGGGATCAGTTTTCAATTGTGGCTAAGAGGTTCACTCAGAGATGAAAAAGAGCAAGTTGCGAGGCCCAGTGAATTCTTTGGTCCTCACTAAGATGTTATGGAAGTTCCCACACTAAAAATTATACAAACAAACAAGTCAGAGACACTAAAACATAGTGTTTACTGAACACCCACTGAGTGAAATGCACTATGGTAGGACTTAGGAGGTAGAAACAAAAAAATGACACATTCCTTGCTCACAAGCAACTGACCTTCTAATTGAGGAGTTAGATATAAAAGTATTTTCAAACAGACTATAAGCTCCTCCTCTAGACTGCAAGATCCTTGTGGGCAGGGAAAGCGTCTGCCAACTCTGTTATGTTGTATTCTCCCAAGCGCTTAGTACAGTGTTCTGCACACAATAAGCACTCAATAAATATGACTGGTTGATGTGTGCTGAGCAATACTTCAAGAAGATGACCCTTGTGTAAAATAGATTGGAGTTGGGAGGGTTTGGAAGCAGGGAGACCCAGCAAGAAGACCGCTACGACAGTCTAGTTATGCTACGACCAGAGCTTGCGCCTCAGTGGCAGTGTCTGGGTGGAGATAAAGGAGAAGATCCAGATGTTTAAGAAGCATCAGTCGGATTTGCTAATCGATTGAATGTGAATGCCGTTTGACAAGGAGGGCGCTGAAGATGAGATCAAGCTTGCAGACTTCTGTGAGAGGGAGGATGCTGATGTTAATGACCGAGATGAGAAAGTTAGGAGGAGGACAGGGTTTAGAGGGACCAGAGGAATAGTTCTCTATTAGACATATTGAGTTTGAGCAGCTGATGGGATATCCAAGTGAAGGTATCCTGGAGGCAAAAGAAGATGTGGGACTGTAGGAGGTTAGTTGAGAGGTCAAGGTCTGGAGAGGAAGATTTAGAACTCAGCCGCCTAAGGCTGGTAGTTGAAGCCAAAAGAGTCAGTCAGTAAGTCGTATTTATTGAGCACTCACTGTGTGCAGAGCACTGTACTAAGCGCTTGGGAGAGTATAATATAACAATAGACACATTCCCCGCCCACAATGAGCTTACAGTCTAGGTACCTTTATGGTACTGGATCAAACTATAGTAAATATACAGACTATATTATACTAAAGAGATAACACTAGATGAGAACAATTAACTAGTGCCAAATGACCTCAAATTGAGTGCTCTGAAGGAATTCACAAGGGGAAGTTGCAGATCTTCTCATCGGTCACTCCACTGTAGGACTGGAAGAAGGCCAAAGTGATTCCCATCTCTAAAACAGATTACGGAGATGACTTTGGAAATTACAAACGTACGATTCTAGCACATTTATATTTGGCAGAATAGTAGAATCTAAAATCAGTTCTAGGCACAGTGAGCCCTAGACAAACGCAACTTATTGGGGGAAAAACAAAATGTTTTCTGTATGGGCAAGTTCTGACTCACTATTTGATGGTGTTCTTTGAAGGGATGAGAAAGAAATTGGATAGAGGAGAATCAGTGCTCATAATGTATCTAGGCTTTTGATGAGATTCCCAATTCAAAACCCAAACTGAATCATCTTGTGATTCAAAGGATTGTTTCATCACGGTTAGAAAACAAGGCAAAAAGATAGGAAACAATGGGTGGGGGAAATGTTCACATTTGGGGATGGTGTTTGAATAGCAATTCTAGACCCTGTTCTAAATTGTTTTATTTAACCATTTCAAAAATAATCTGAAGGAGAAATTGCATAATGAGTTTCCAAATGTCTGGTGACACTAAGCTTCTTCTGGTTCTGAAATGTCATTCTGATACGGAACCTTTTTTATGAGGAACTCATAAAGCTGAATGAGTAGGCAGAAAAGTGGCCCTTGAGCTTCAGTGTAAACAAGAATAGAGTAATATAGGTAGGGGAAAAATAATCTAAACAGCTACATTATAATGGCCTCTGAATTATCAGCTATCTCACTAACAGAGAGTTCTTGATGTTACTGTTGGCTACTCTCTCAAGTATTTGGTGGAGAGTGTCGTGACAGCCAAAAAGGTCAACAGACTACTGGGTATCATCAGGAGGAGTAATGAAAGGAAAACCGAAAGCATTTGGGGTCATTAGATAGCATATAAAAGTGTTCAGATCTGGAAATCTGGGTGTAGAAATGCAAACCGGTCCCTGAGGAGAGTTTGACAAGAGTAGGACTCTTCAGTCTGAAAGACAACGGCAGAGAGAGAACATGAGTGAAAAATGGAATTACTAATCGCCAAATTTCACAACAACAGAGCAAGGGACACCCAATGTAGATTGAAGAGGATAGGTTCAAGGCATGCAAAAAGAAATATTTATTTACACAGAGAGTGAAAAGCATATTGACTCTGCACCACAGGAAGTTATGTAGGCAGAAAATATCAGAGATTTCATAATGGTTTAGATAAGTTTAGGTAAGATAGAGTCCATAATTTGGGATGTTACCAGGATCGATAGTGATTTAAAAAGCTCAGCCAGGGTATAGAGGGATGTCTGGATCCATAAAGCATAAGTGGAGGATCAAGATAGGGAGGATCCTTGGACATTCAGATCCATAAGGATGGGTGTCAAGTGCTTGTACTGATCAAGCGTGAAAATGATTATTTTTTTTTATGTTCTTAAAACATCTGCTTGACCCAGAGAATACATAATGCAATATCCACCAGATAATAATCCATCTATTTTATTTGAAATTTTTTGATTTCATCTGGTACCCACTCACTATTCCATGAAATAGTTTTCAAATTTCAAAGGCTTCTGTGGGGCTTAATTTCCTAGAGGGCAGACAGTCTACCATTCCTCCAAGAAACTCAAAATTCTGTGCTGGATGGGCCATCTGTTTGACCGGTTGTGGTGTGGCTGATGTTTCAAATTACTCCTACACTGGTCAAACACTGTCATTAGCTAAACATATCCTATGTTTATACATATCCTAGCAAACAATTGGTGAGTTCAGTGGTTTAAAAAAAAATCATTTTTGGCCTTAATCATCTGACTTATTTTCTAATAAAATCTTCTTTCGTTTGAAAATATCATGTGATCGTTATGTAAGTTCACTTTGGAAGCTTGAGCAGTGAGAATGATTAGAAAAGCAGGGTGGCCTAGGAAAAAAAGCACAGACTTCGGAGTCAGGGGACCTGGGTTCTAATCCTTATTCTACCACTAGCCTCTGTGGAACCATAGGTAAGGCACTTAACATATCTGTACCTAGGTTTTCCCATTTGTAAAATGGGGATTCAATACCTGTTCTCCTTTCTCCTTAGACTGTGAGCCCCGTGAGGGGCAAAGATTGTGTCCAACTCGATTATTTTGTAGTGTTTACTAAGTTGCTTGGCCCACGGTTTTCGCTTAATCAATATCATTTGCTACTATTGGTAGCTCGTCTGCTCAGTGTGAAAAAATGTCCTCTTGAAATTTTTAAAAAAACATTTTGTCATAAATTTCTTAAAGGCAGAAATGATTTCAGCCTTGTTTTCAACCCAACAAATATGAAAATTGCCAGGTAGGTTTTGTTATCTCTTATGCAGATTGGCTGAAAGCCATTTGTTAAAGGCAATTCAACCTAGGTTTTCTTCTCACAGTGGTGTATCTTTGGGCAAGGCTCTGGCTTGGTCCCGAGTCAGCCTTGTTGATGGTTCCTGTCTCTTCCGTCCCCCCCCTTCCCTTTCTAGAAAAGGAAGTAAAAGTTGCAAAACTTTAAATCCTTTTTTTTTTAAAAAAAATTCTACATCTAGAGTGCCACTTTTCGTTTTGTTTCTCTATATCCGAGGATCAATTAAAATAGGGTAGGTGAAAATAAAGGGGTTAAGTTTCAAGTTAAGGACTGAGGGCAGTAGAGGTGGCAAAGTATCTGTTGAATTGGAAAAGTGGACCCATCCTTAATATGCCTTTGAGATCATTTCTCTCCCTGTGGTGTGTCAGACTCCCCAGCCGAACGGTAAACAGCTTCAACTCCTACCTCGCTACCGTTATCCCTCTCCTTTACCCCAGACACTGGGAGAGAAAATCCAAGAGAGGTTTGTGTGGGTGGGCAAACAAAGTAAAGTACAACACACAGTTCTCTTTCCCCTCACGAAGCCCGTGGCTGCGGAACTGGACCCAATATGAATCCCAAGGCAGGACAAAGCAGTAAGTGATCCCCTCAGTTTGGCAACCGTGCTGACGTCAGGATTCCTGGGGCCCCACTGAGTTCTGCAGGGTTCCACAAATGTTCCCTTTGTCTGTTCACGGCCTTTTTTCACCGTTTCAATAGCTTGTTTTCTCCTGTGTAGATTCAGGTCAAGCAGATACTGCCTTAGGCAACATCGGCCAAAAGCATATTTTCACAGGGTCCCCTTATTCTGTTTTAATGATAATTTAGGTGACTGAAAGTAGTAAACTGAGAGGAAATGTTGTGTGACTTAGCTGAATAAGGAAGCAGCGTGCCTCGGGGGAAAGAGCACAGGACTGAGTCAGGAGACCTGGGTTCTAGTATATGTGATCTTTTCTGTGCCATGTGACCTATTCTGTGCCTCAGTTTCCTCATCCAGAAAATAGAGATTAAACACAAAGTCACTTAACTACTCCCTTTTCTCGTCCATAAAATGGCGATTCAATACCTGTTCTTTTTTCTTAGACTGTGAGCTCGGTGTGGGTCATGTTTTTTTAACCCCTGCGCATAGTACAGTGCTTAGCTTCTAGATTGTGAATCCGTCTTCTAGACTCTGAGCCCGTTGTTGGGTAGGAATTGTCTATCTGTTGCCAAACTGTACTTTCCAAGCGCTGCACACAGTAAACCCTCAATAAATACGAATGAATGAATGAATGAACAAACACCATTGTTATTATTATTGTTAGGTGGTGAACTATATGAATTAGATATCCAAATTAGGGTCATGGCAAACGAAACAGGGATGGAACGGTAGTTCCATGGAACATGGAGGCGACTGGGACCACTACCTCAGGACCCTGAGGCAAATGGGAACCAAGCACATTGTGCCATTCTTGAACTCATCCTGGCAGGAAAACTACTTTTAACAGGAAGTAACCGGTGGAGAGGTGAATATCTTATCAGTAGGCATGGGAACACAACTTTGCATACATACCACTTATCAATACTTCAGAGAGACTTAAGGGCAGAGTTTGGAAGGTGTATTCACAGAGAAGAAGGGTGGTCTTCAGCCAGCCTGAGCTAGGCCACGTCTTAATCTCTCAGAGATAAAGGGCCTAAAACGAAGGATAAAAGCCTAAGACAAGCCAGGTGATAGTCCAGTAAGAATGCTAATTGAAAACTCCCAGCTGTGAACTTTACTTTTTGAGGCTACCTCTGCCAACTGTCCACAAATGCATAATTTCTTCGATCACGGTAACTGTGCTTACTGCATCTATTTATCTCGGCGCCTGTTCCCAAGTGACGAGTACAGTTGATGTGTGTTGTCGCCAGACATTTCGGGTTAGATCATTGCTAGAGATTTAAGGAATTTTTACCCGGGATTGTGAGCCTGTAAAGTTCCTTGTGGGCAAGGAGCAAGTCTACTTACTCTATTTATATTGTACTCTCCCATGAGCTTAGAATCAGGCTCTGCACCCAGTTAAGTCCTCGATAAATACCATTGATTGATTGGCAATGCAACATCAAAAGGAACAGTCTGTTCGTATTCATGTGGCATTAGACTCCTTATCTTCCCTCCCAAATCCTTTCCTGCAAGTAACTTTTCCATAGCAGTTCAAAAGCGCCACCATCTTCCCTATCTCTGAAGTCCACCTCCTTGGCACTGTCCTTGAATCCTCTTTCTCTGTCAACTTCTCTTTGGGAAACAGCACGGCCTACTGGAAAAAAGCACAGGCCTAGGAGTCAGATGACCTGGGTTCTAAGCCTGGCTCTGCCAATTGTTTGCAGTGTGACTTTGGGCAATCACTTAATTTCTCTGTAGCTCAGCTTTCTCATCTGTAAAACGGGTATTAAATCTTACTCTTTCCTATTTAGATTGTGAGCTCACATGGGACAGGGACTGTATCCAACTTGATTATCTTGTATTTACTCAAGCTCTCTGTATGGTGTTTGGTAATCTGCCTCAATATCACTAAAATCCTCCTTTCCTCTTCATCCAAACTATCACATTAATCTAAGCATTGATCCTATCCTACCTTGATTACTTCATCAGGCTCTTCGTTGACCTGCGTCCTGTCTCCCCCAACGTCAGCTCTTACTTTGCTCTATTGCCTATTCTTTTTCTACAGAACTATTCAATCCATGTTTCTCTGCTCTGCAAGAAACTCCAGTGGCTGCTCATCCATCTCTTCAAACGGAAACTCCTTACTATTGGCTAACAGTGCTTGGCACATAGTAAGGGCATCATGATAATTATTATTATTTAAAGCACTCAATCACCTTGCCCTCTCCTACTTTCCCTCTCTGATTTCCTACCATAACCCAGCCCTCACACTTCACTCCTCAAATGCCAACTGAGTAACTGTACCTTGATTTTGCTGCCAACCCCTTGCCCACATCCTGTTTCTGGCCTAGTATTCTCTCCCCCTTCAAATCGGATGGACAATTACTCTTTCCACCTTCGACGCCTCATCGAAATCACATGTCCTCCAAGAGCCTTCCCCAAATAAGCTCTCATATTCATTCTGTTGCCAAATCCTATTGGTTCTTCTTCCACAACATTTCCAAAATCTACCTGTCCTCCCCATTCAAACGACCACCACTCTGGTCTAGACACTGGTCACTTCCCAGCTTGACTACCGGCATCAGCATCTCCTCTTGCCCCCTTGCCTCCGGCCTCTCCCAACTCCAGTCCATACTTAACTCTGCTGTCCAGATCATCTTGCTTATATTTGAGGAGTTTATATAGCACCTTTCTCCTCCTTGTATGACTATTTAAATTCAGAGTGTTCCAAGCTGCTCTTTCTCAATGTGATGTATGATCATTTCTATTATGCATGCTCTTCCAATCCAATAGCATTTTCAAGTGGTTTGGAACACAGAACTGAACATGTGCTTTGGAAGCTGATTTAACACTCCTGTAAAGCAGAGCTGCTCTTCTTTAATAAAACAGCTTACGAAAATTGTTCTTTACTTCATTTATGCCACCAGCATTGTCCAACAGTGTGAAGATTTTATTTGACCCCACAGCCCGAAGAGAATTGCTTTCAAGCATGGGGCAGCCAAACATAAGCTTTCCTCCTCTAGGCTTCACTCTAATGGACTTTCACCCTCTGCATTTACCTAAAGCTCATCAATGGGGCAGTTGGTTTTCTCAACGGTATATCCTAAGTATTCCCTCTGAGCAGAGAGAACGGTTCGAGGGAAAGAGGAGGGAGAGGAGGAGACGGGGGAGAGGGAGAGCAATGAGGAATGTGGGAATGGGCCAGAGCGGGTACCATAAGCATGTTATGGTGCTCTTGATCAGAAGGACAGCTGTAAGCTGCTCTAGCCTTGTTGTCCATTTCTGGCCAGTCAGGTTTACTGTTGTTTTTAAGGTATTTGTTAAGCACTTTGTGCCAGGCACTAAAGAGCTGAGGTGAATTATAAAAGAAATTCAATAGGAGTCCTTGCTCTTGAGGGTTGTACAACATTAAGCAGAATCTTACCTTGAATGCAACTCTCCTGGTCTCTGAGGACCTACGCTTAAGCTCTTGAGGGCAAGGAAGGGGTCTATCTCTTATGTCGTGTGTAATGCTCAGCTCCATCATGAACACTCGATGATATCTATGGGTATTTACATCCAAAATATTCAAATCGGCCATCAGACTGCAGTCTCAGCAAGAATGAAAGGAAGAAGGCAGAGCGGTATCCTGCCCCTGCACAAGCTCGCATCCTGACATGCAGACTTCTAGATAATAATGGCGGTATTTGTTAAGCGCTTACTATGTGCAAAGCACTGTTCTAAGCGCTGAGGGGATACAAGGGGATACAAGGTGATCAGGTTGTCCCACGTGGGGCTCACAGTTTTAATTCCCATTTTACAGATGAGGTAACTGAGGCACAGAGAAGTGAAGTGGCTTGCCCAAAGTCACATAGCTGACAAGCAGGGGAGCCGGGATTCAAACTCATGACCTCTGACTCCCAAACCGGGGCTCTTTCCACTGAGCCAACATGAAGTAAGGCTTCCTGTGGTTCCACACCAGCCCTCTCCTGGGTCCCACCTGATGAGATTCTCATTGCTTGCTATTTCTATCCCTTTTCTCACTGGAGATTCAGTTGGACGGGTGGGAGGTTAGAGGGACAGTGTTGGAAAACTTACGACCTGAAGGAGAACGCTGAGGTAGAGAAGACGGTTCGAGGGAAAGAGGAGGGAGAGGAGGAGATGGGGGGAGAGGGAGAGCAATGAGGAATGTGGGAATGGTCCAGAGCGGGTACCATAAGCATGTTATGATGCTCTTGATCAGAAGGACAGCTGTAAGCTGCTCTAGCCTTGTTGTCCATTTCTGGCCAGTCAGGTTTACTGTTGTTTTTAAGGTATTTGTTAAGCACTTACTTTCTGCCAGGCACTGTAAAAGCACCGGGGCAGATACCAGGTGGTCAGGTTGGACACAGTCTCCATCCGACTTGGGGCTCACAATCTTAATATTCATTTTACAGATAACTGAGGCACAGAGAAGTTAAATTATTTGCCTGAGGTCACACAGCAGACAAGTGGCAGAGGCAGGATTAGTGCCCAGATCATTTTGACTCCCAGGCCCATGCTCTATCCGCTAGGCCATGCCCTGTCATCCTCATGAAATTTTTATAAACACATCTGACTCAATCCCCGTTCCATGTCCCACTTGGAGCTCATCATCTGAGGAGGAGGGAGAATAGGAATTGAATTCCTATGCAGGGACTATATTCAGTGTATCTTGTATTTATCCCAGTGCTTAGTACCTTGTTTGGCACATAATAATATTCCTATTGATGGGAAACTGAGGCACAGAGAACTTAAGTGAGTTCACCTAGGTTCTTGTTCCCAGCCTGCACTTTAAGGGTTGGCCACTTTCCCAGTATTATACTCTCCCAAGCACATGGTCCAGCTCTGCACATGGTAAGTACTCACTAAATACCATTTATGAATCGAAAATTAAGACGAATAACTTGCCCGTTGTGCATGCAGAATGATGAGGACTTCCTTTTTAAAGCAAGAAAATATACAGCATATGAAAATGAGTTCCAATTTCCTTCCAAATATCCGGAGTTTAAATTTTCCCGAACTCTACTATCCTTTCAAAAGCAACTGCCTCATTGGTGTTTTCCATAATTTACCCTCTCACCCCTAACTCAAATTTTATTTCTAAATATTTACTGTTTACAAGATTGCTCAAGAAATGAGAGATTGTCTGGAGGTCTCCTTATAAAAATATTTAATGTTTACGCTGTCATTTTGAGTATCTTACGGTGCTTTTCCCCTTTGCTGTGAGATAAGCAGAAAACATTTTATATTCCAGTTTACAGATGGAGTCATGGAAAACCACAGACTGTTATAATGAAAAGTCAATGGAATAGCTCATATTAGATTTAGTGTTCCGAACTCTCAGTCCTGTACTGTGAGAGAAGAGAGTTCAGATAGGGAATTTATCATGCTTAAGGCTCTGCGTTCTCCAACAACTCATAGGACCTTATACACTGTTGCTATGCAAAATGCATCCAATGAGCACTTCAATCAATGTTAATTTATCTTAGTGCCACCGATGATGATTCTAAGAAGTGGAAATTCAAATTAAGGGAGGTTCCCGAAAAAAGCACAGCAGACATGCAAATGATATATCCCATATGGGGAGGTGGAGTGGCCCTGTCAACAGAATAAAGGACTGGGGGGGTCAAGAGATCCGGGTTCTAATCTTGACTCTGTCACCTGTCTACTATGGGATATTAGGCAAATTGCTCAATTTCTGTATGCCTCAGCTTCCTCTTCTGTGACATGGGAGTAAAACACTTATTTTTCCTCCCTCTTAGGCTGGAGTCCAAAGTAGGGCAGGGACTATATTCAATCTGTGTAGCTTGTATTTATCCCAGTGCTTAGTAACGTGTTTAGCACATAATAAGCATTTACTAATTACCACCAATATTACCATAACAAAGAGCTTTTTCAAGGGAAATTCCCAGAAATCATTTCCTGCAGGCTCATATTATGTAGTCTTACTTCCTCCCTTTCCCTAACTCCAAATGATATATCTTTGCCCAACTCAGAGGTATGCCCACAATTTATATTAATGTCTGTCTCCACCCTCTCTAGACACTAAACTCACTGTGGGTAGGGAATGTGTCTGTTTATGGTTGTACTCTCCCAGGTGCTTACTACAGTGCTGTGCACACAATACGCGCTCAATAAATACGACTGAATGAACGAGAGGGGGGATGAAGAGCTGGAAGTTTCTGTCTGTAAACTGGTGGTTAACTCCCTACAGAGTTTCTATCTTCCTCTTTGGTTCACTGCCCGTCAAGTCAAACAAATAAGCATTATGTAATGTATGAAATTGGCTTGTTAAATAAACAGTGATTTTAGTTGGCTTGGCCCAGAAATAAACCTAATAAACTGACACGGGAACCAAACTGATACTGAACCAAGATAACTACCTAACAGAATCCCACAGAAAGTAGTTGTTGAATCCGGATTTCTAACGAAAGTTCCTGCAAGGTAACTTCATATATCTTGGCAGAAAAGGGAGGCTTACCACGCAGCAGGAAATGTCCTACAGTCCTCCAAATGCGTGGGATAGCCAAGCCAAACCTCAAGCGTGGGGTGGCCCAGGAGGATACCATTTCCGGCTCCTTAAGGTTACGTTCCACTTCAGAATGGCTCTTCACTGGCTTGGTGCTAGAAGCAAACGAGGCCCTCGGAAACAAAAAGGTGCTTGCGACAAAAAAGGAGTTTGATGTTTAAGAACCAGTTCAAGGGTACACAGAAATGACTTCTACTGTCTAAATGCAACTCCTCGCCTACTCTCAAGTATTATGCCAAATTTACCAGTAATGAATTCAGAGTCAGATCAGCTCTGGTGAGTCCAAGTGTCATTGCCTTACACAAAGGAAATGGGGCAACTGGGTAATGAGCTCCATCTTTTGGTAGATCTGCCTCAGCCAAGCTCATGTCCCATGATAAATTTCCAGCTCTGCCACTTGTCTGCCACGTGACCTTGGGCAAGTCGCTTAACCTCTCTGTGCCTCAGTTACCCCATCTGTTAAATGGGGATCGAGACCGTGAGCCCCACGTTGGGCAGAGACTGTATCCACCCCGGGGCTCAGTACAGTGCCTGGCATACAGTAAGTGCTGAACAAATAGCATTATTATTATTAGGACCTTTCATAAAAAAGGTCCTCTTTTCCTGGGCACGAGATATTCAAGAGCTGACGGAGGAAACTGCAGGATGTCTTGTAAAATGCTGGTATTTGCCTAATACTTGACACGATATTAATAAATTCAATATCGCTTCCTCTTTTCTTCCCAATAATAGCATGGTTGCTTCATGGTCAGTGAAGGGGAGTCAATTTAACTCAACTGCATTGATCATCCTTTGCTTTCAACTTTGCCACAGTCTGATTATTTCAAATGACCCCCTACTAGTCTGAGTCAGATGAGGTGAGATCTGTATCTGAGTCTCTATGGAGGGAACTGCTGCTCTTTGTGAGTGGGGTAGAGGCACGGTGTTTAATCCAAAAATTAGACACTGGGTTAAAGTGAAACCTTGACCCCAGAAGGGTATGGTTTCTAAGACAAGTGGAAAGCCCAGTCAAATTACTAACCTCATTTGCACTCTACCCTCTGACTGCTTGTGAATAACTAGCCCAATATTAATGCCTCTGCTTCTTGAAGCTTTTCGGTGTTTGCACATGGCAACTCAGTCCTGCTAGCAATGTCCCTGCTGCATTTACTGTTCAGAGAGTTTCATGGAAAGCGGCGGTTTAATGAACGAAATGGCTTTGGAAAGACGCTTCCGGCTTTAGAGGTGCTTAGGCTTTTTTTCTGAAGTCAAGCCGGTAAGATCCTGCAACAGTTTGCTTAGAAAAAGCCCTGGCATCTCTTCTCTTGTCCGCTTGTCAGCTGTATGATTTTGGGCAAGTCACTTAACTTCTCTGTGCCTCAGTTACCTCATCTGGAAAATGGGGATTAAGACTGTGAGCCCTGCATGGGACCTGATTACCCTGTATCTACCCCAGCGCTTAGAACAGTGCTCGGCACATAGTAAGCGCTTAGCAAATACCAACATTATTATTACTATTATTCTCTAAGCAGCATGGCTTGGGAGTCAGAGGACGTGGGCTCTAATCCCCGCTATGCCACTTATCAGCTGTGTGACCTTGGGTAAGTCATTTAACTTTTCCGTGCCTCAGTTACCTCATCTGTAAAATGGGGGTTAAGACTGTGACCCCCACCCGCTAATCTTGTATCCACCCCACTGCTTAGAACAGTGCTTGGCCCATAGTCAGCGCTTAACAAATACCGTCATTATTAACATTATATTGGAAGTTGTACAACCAGGTTATATCCTAATATCTGGTCTGGAGTCCGTAATGGCTTGTTCAAGCAGGAGTCTTGAGTGCCATAAAAAGCTTCAGAGAAGACGGGGCTCAATCAAATAAAGGTATTTTATTGAATGCTTACTGTGTATGATGCACTGTACACAGCATTTGGGAGAGTTCAGTACAGAGTTGTAAGACATATTTTCTGCCCACCAGGAGGTCTGGGCTTATGTCCTGAAATAGCTGGACTGACCCTGCTTTGCAGTAGGGAATAAATACAGTCTAGTCTAGTTAATAATAATAAATGAGGTATGTGGTAAGCACTTAGCATGGGTCAAGCGTCGTACTATGCACTGGGGGAGATACCAGCTAATCAGTTTGGACACCATCCCTTTGCCCCATGGGACTCCCACTCTACAAGGGAAGGAGAACAGGTAATTGAATCCCCATCATACAAATGAGGAAACAGAGGCCCAGAGAAGTTAAGTGACTTGCTCAAGGTCACACAGCACTCAAGTGGTGAAGCCAGGATTAGAACTCAGGTCCTCTGACTCCCAAGCCCATCCCTTTTCCACAAGGCCAAGCTAGTTCCACCTTAAAACTCGAGGCTTCCAACTGGGCCACTGCTATTTGAGTCAAAGCAAATCCTCTTTTTACCTTGACTTGGCCCTTTACACTGAGTGGCAGAGGGGAACTGTGGAAAAATTTCAAGGGATTGAGAATTGAGACTATTCCTAGAAAACCACCTCAAGCTATGCTTACGTACCAACACTCTTGACAAAACCCAAGGGATGGTAGACAAGACATACTGGAAAAAAATCTATTTTGCCTGACAGCATTTTAAATGTAGTTTGCTGACAGTGGGTCACCTGTGTACTGAAAAACCCATGGCAATCCATCATTAATAGCCAGCTGAGTAAACAAGGCTCACTGTTAACCATTTAAGCAGCAATACAATTTTATTTTTTAAAAAATAGTGGCAGTAAATATGCATTAAATATTTACCTTTAAGACTTAGAATAATTCATCAGATACATTTAAGGATAATTGTTGAAAAATGAATCAGGGTTCACTTTTTGACAATCAAATTATCAATAAAACAAATCATCACCTCTCCCGACCTTGGCTGTAATTCATTATGGTACTAACATTTACAGCATTAGCACCTTTGGTTGTAATTCTTTAGTGTAGCATGAGATACACAAAGAAGACATGAACTGAAGAGGGCCCCTGCCAACAGGGGGTTTACACTTCAGGGGAGATAGAAAAGAAGGAGACAAACACAGAAACAATTAACAAAGTGATAACAGGCAGTGCTTCTGGGGAGTGTGAGGTCTCCAACCTCTGAGCAGCCGAGAATAACTTGGCATTGATAAGCACTTAGTACAGTGCTCTGCACACAGTAAGTGCTCAATAAATACAATTGAATGATGATTGGTTGCTTCACCCATACTCTGCTGCAGTGGGCTGGGGAGCTAAAATGGTGGGTGGTGTTCTTGGGAGAGGGCGACAAGGTTTTGTGGAAAGAACACCAGCCAGGGAGTCAGAGAGCTTTGGTTCTTAAAATAAAAGAAAAAAAGTCCTTTAGGGACAGGAGACAGGACCTGTTGGTTCTTCACAGACTTTTCAATAAAACTGAAGTTGTTGATGGGTTGATTTTGTTATTTTGGCAATGACAACAACTGGAATTTAGAATGATTAGACTTAGGGCATTTATTGGACTCTGGACATTTTATTCATATCTAATCTTAAATATACCATTTTCTCTAGGAAAGCAGCAAGGTTGTTGGGGGTGATAGGAAACATCTGCATATGTCAGAAATCCCTAACCAACATCTGTCTTGTCTTTCACTATGAAGAGCACTGTCATCATCATTATTGTTCTATACTTAGCCCAATACCATGTGTTATACTAAAAATAGCAGCTTTGGTTCCTATCCTAAAGGAATTCACAATCTAATATTTTGGAGGTTGCAAAAGAATCATACACACACACAAAAACCCCCTGAACTCTGAAAGATTATTGGGAGCATGTGTGATAACAGTAGGAACTAAAGCAAAGGTGGAAACAATTTGGGCCAGCCTCAGCTCAAAGCCTTCAACGTTCCAATTTGTCTGAAAAAAGGCCTCTGAAAACGCAGGTGCAGGGAAGCTTAAGGGGAATTGGACAGATCTAGAATCTGGAGTCAAGAGATAGATTCTAGTGCCAGCTCGGCCTCAGGCCTGCCTCTGAACCAACTTGGGGCTTTTTGCTTGTTAATGGTATTTGTTAAGCTCTTACTATGCACTGAGTCCTGGGGTACATACAGGCAAATCAGGTTGGACACACATATGTCCCACATGGGCTCACAGTCATAATCCCCATCTTACAGATGAGGTAACTGAGGCCCAGAGAAGTTAAGTGACTTGCCTAAGGTCCCACAGCAGACATGTGGCAGAGCCAGCATTAAAACCCAGGTTCCCAGGCCTGTGCCCTTTCCTATAGGCCACAATGCTGCACGATGGATACTAGGGCACTATGTATAATAAGGACAAGGCTGTGCCAGGGGACACCTCAACTACCAAGCTTCCTCCTGCTCCCTTGCTCCAGAGGACCAGGCCTAGTGAGTTTTGATAAGTCAGCTAAAATACCTAATAGATCTCTTGGTACATTTAGAAATCAGCTCATTTCCCTTCTGGTTCTCATCAGACCACTGAACCACCTCCCAAATGGGGGCAAAAGAGTTCACCCTCATCACTTATTCAGGACTTCAAGGCAAAGGTATTACTTAGGAACCTCATAATGGCACTGTACTTCAAAACAACAAAATGGAGGTGAGCGAGAGGAGGACGGGAACCACAAACATCAAAATCTGGCATCTGAAACTCAAAAAATGCAGTGCAAAATGATCTATGAATGGTGTGGAATTTGCTCGGTTGTACGATGCTCATTAGAGTGGGGTGGAACTTTATATTTTTAACATGTTTTCCAAACAAACTTAACAGCGATCCTGCATTATGAACATATTTACACTTATTCCAAATAATAGATATGACACATTCCTCGACTACTTTCTTTGGTTTGGCATTCAACCAAAGTCGTGCAAAAGTTACTACTACAAGAAAGAATATACTCAACAGGACAACGGGATAGTTAACGGGTTCACAGTGGTTAACAATGACCTTAAATCTAAAAATCAAAATCGAAACAGATTCGAGCAAGATTTTCACTAGAAACAGTAACTTCCAACTATAATTATTCTGATTTATGGGTCTCATCCTTGATAAAAGTATATTTAATAATAATGTTGGTATTTGTTAAGCGCTTACTATGTGCAGAGCACTGTTCTAAGCGCTGGGGTAGACACAGGGGAATCAGGTTGTCCCACGTGGGGCTCACAGTCTTAATCCCCATTTTACAGATGAGGTAACTGAGGCGCAGAGAAGTTAAGTGGCTTGCCCACAGTCACACAGCTGACAAGTGGCCGAGCTGGGATTTGAACCCATGACCTCTGACTCCAAAGCCCGTGCTCTTTCCACCGAGCCATGCTGCTTCCGCAATTTTCACTTTCTAGTTATGTATGGATAATGCTGGGTATGAAGCAAAGATTCAAACAGTTTTTATGTTAAATATGAAAGTTTTAATTGGCAAAAGGAACCAAAGGGGATGTTAAGACAGCTTGCGTGGCAGTATGCATTCAAATGTATATCAACACCCAACACTCAAAGCCCCTATTCCTATAATTCATATAACTCTGGTACTTCCTTCCAAAGGGTCAAATGCAAGTGTATGATCATCTTTAATTCAGGGGAACGATTCTTTCATTTTAACCAATAAACATTTCATAAGTCTGTATTTCTAAAAAAAGAGAATCCAGTTTCCATACTGAATATGGTTTCATCCTTTTGCCAAAACCATTGCAGTGATGTTTTCTTTTTTTTTCCCCTAGAAAATGATATACAGAGCAGTGACATGGATACAGTGACAGGGGAAGCCCCAAATTGTTCCATCTATGTGCAAGGAAATGACTTCACACTGCTTTCTGGTGGTATCTAATCAGAAAAAAGGATCAGTCAGTAGACTCTGCCCTAGTGGCCCTGGATCCACTTCAGCCACAGAGTTCCACAGGACTAGCATTTGTTCACTCAACACACCATACCTCTCACCCAAGCACACCTCCTCCAGGAAGCCTTGGCTGATTAATTTCTCCTATTCCTGTTCTTACTATTCTAGTGACTGACCCAGCACTATATGTCAGTCATGTTACTTACAACCACCTGTGCATATCCCACAACTTAAACTCACTCACCTGAATATCCACTTTCCTATCCAATCCCACTTAGATTGTAAATTTCACCCAGTAGGTGCTCAATAAGTACTACTGATTGTTAAAATCAAAAGTTAGTATACGTTCCCTATATTTTCTTTTATTGAGAGGTTTTGGATGTTCTGCAGAACCTCATGTGCAATAGCTGGAGCCACACTGAGGAGGATAGCACCATGTTTTGGCCAATGTTCTTTGTGATGAGAGTGGAGTCATCTTCACTCGTCAGAGGTACTGGGAAGGTATGTACAGGAAGTGTAAAAGGTTTCCGTTTCACGGCGATCCACAGGTCCCTGGATCTCTTCTGCTTTGGCACCCCACACCTGTGGCACGTGTTCCCTAAAATCATTTGCAAATCTCGTGGCAGATTTTTGAACGCCTCCCTTTTGGCTGAGATCTGAGGCTGCAAGACGCCGCTGGGGCAATCGATGGTTTGCAGCAAGAAGGCCTTTTGTTTCTGAATCATTTGCATCGAACGAGTCCTGGTGCCTTCCTTTGGCTGGACCCAATGTATTGACAGCTGCCTGGAATACAGCATCACGGAGAGAGGCCCCATCACTGTGTGTTAGTAATTGCGGTTTGATTTTCTTTTTTCAACAGGGCTGCTGTGATGCGGCTGCTGAATATTAATAAGATGATCTGGTTGAATACTAATAACAACTAGATCATCTCCCCTGTGACTACTAACAATGAAGCAAGCTGAGGCTGCTGCTGCATGCAGTAATGTCTAGTCTGAACCGTGTACTGTGCACAAAGTAACGCTTTGTGACAGGCACTGTACTAAAGACTGGGGTGTCTATAAACTAATCAGTTGGACACAGTCCATGTCCGTGGGCTCACAGTCTTAATCCCCGCCCCTCCACCTGTTTGTTTTGGGGTTTTTTTTTGCTTTTTCATACGAGGTAACTGAAGCACAGAGAAGTTAAGTGACTTGCCTAAGATCACACAGCAGACTGGGACTGTCGTGTTATTGGAGCTTAAGATTTCACTTTCAAATTATTAATGATGATAAACAGCACTAAGGCAAAATTGGATATAAAGCTGGCAACATAAGCCATAATTATTATACAATTATACATGACCTTTTGTGGTTTTTTTTTACCTAAAGAACAGGCAGTGAAAGCAGACATATTTAAATAATCACTTATTAATAGATACAGTTTCTCAACTTCAGGAAATTCTCTAAGTATTTATTATCTCTCTTCCACTTGATTTTATAAAAATTAACATTTTTTTAAGATCATTCTATATTTTGTAGAAGAAGTTACAAGGTTTACTCACCACCATCTTTTATGAAATAAAATTCTACCTTCATAGGAAAAGAGTAAAGATTCTTTTCAGGTTAGGGAATACACATCAATTTCATTTTCTTTTCCTGATCTACAGAAAGAATTGCTTCAGAAAACTGTATGAAAGTGTGAGGATTCAGTTATATACTATCTTCTGTTGCAGCCAGAGGGGGTGGGAAAAACGCTTTTGAAAACATCAGTCAGAATCTCAAATTAGCTGATATCCACCTCCAACCCCCGACCTTCTTTTTCCGCTAATGAAAACAGCCTAATACCAAGTGAGTTACTCTGAAGATTAGCCAGTCCCATTGCCGGGATATATGTTCAAATATTCAACAGAATTGTAATAAAATGAGTAAATAAGGATGTAAAATAAATCAGCAGAAAAGCCTGGGGTTTCTTTAAGGTTTTTGTTCATCATGACTAGGGCAATCAGCAGCTGAGCATCAAGGACTGTGCCTAAAGAATGATGAAGATACTCTGTTTTTCACTTCAGATTGCTAGATGGAATAAAGTGGTTTCCATCCACCCAGGAAACAAAATGAGTATAAACAAGTCACTCTTTTCACGAGGTAAATGGATTGATGGTTGGATTTCCAGGGCAAAAAAAGAAAACAAGGAAATAAATCTCAAAAGCATTCCCAGGATAGCAAAATCATACAGCCTGGAATGAAATCTTTCCATAGGGAACGTAACGAACAATTAGTAGAGCAGGAATATAGTCAAGTTGCTTTAAGAAGCACCCTTCGGGACCTATTAAAATGAAAAGACCAAACCGATTCACTGTGAAGGTACACAACAGAAGGGTAAATACTGTCCGGTAATTCTATTACTTCATTCAACTGGATCCTGGTCAGCCTTGAATTAGAGAGGATTATATAGCTATTAAAAAAAAACACTAGAGAACTCAGGGGGTGAGCCAAGTTAAAGAAGCAATTGTCAACAATGTTCTCTTCCGTATGTGGGCAGGATTTATTGGTCTATAATAATATAATAACCCTTCAGCCAGCACACATGAATCAAAAATGTACAAAGTGTTTTTTTAGAAAGTAACTTGTAGGAATGATTGATGGTGTTAACTATCACTCAATTTGCAAAATTATCACATATCCATGTACCCAGGGCCTCTGAGAAATTAGTCATGGCTTAAAGGCATAGAGACAGACTTGGAAACGTCAGGTTGCCGGGACAAATACCTCATGATGGACTCTGGAAATCGTGTTTGCCATGAAAATGGAGGGATGGGGGTTCAAGAGTAATCATTCCCTGCCTTCAGTCGCCTCTTATTTTCACACTTAAACATTATGCTTGCCTGCCTACTTAATTGGTTCCGATACTGGAAATGAGGAGCAAAGCTACAGTGACAGAGTCCAGTCGTTAGACAAGCCAATGGGTGGAGAGACATGTGTTCCAGGCCTCTGCTGAGGGAACTCTGTTTTATGGGCCTCTGTAGGTAACAGGAACCCAAAGCAGCATGGTGTGGGGGCTACAGGACGGTCTTGGGAATTGGAACATCATGAGTTCTAATCCCGCTGCACCACTTGTCTGCTGTGTGACCTTGAACATGTCACTCAACTTCTCTGGGCCTCAGTTACCTCATCTGTAAAATGGGGATTAAGATTGTGAGCCCCAGGTGAGACAAGGACTGTATCCAACCTGATTAGCTTGGTTCTACCCCAGCGCTTAAATCAATGCTTGACATATAGTAAGCACTTAACAAATACCATCATTAATATTACTGTTATGACAAACCCTAGGGATGGGAGAAGAGTAGAGATAAATCACATCTCCCAATCCTCCCTTATCTCACTGATCTCTCAATCCAATCCAATCCCAGACTTCACTCCTCTAACAGCAACCTACTATCTGTACCCCAATCTCATCTATCCCACCACCAACTCAAAGCCCAAATCTTCCCCTGGTCTGGAACTCCCTCCCCCTGCATATCCAATAGGCCACCAATCTCCCAACCTTCAAAGCCCGACTAAAATCCCTTCTCCTCCAAGAGAGCTTTCCCTAACTGAGCACTCATCTCCCCTCTTAGGATCCCATATGCACTTGGATCTATACACCTTAAGCACTTTGATACTCAGGCCGCTCCCAGCACCACAGCACTTATGCACATATCCTTATACTCTACCATTTGAAGCAGCATGGCCTAGTGGGCAGAGGACGGGCCTGAGAGTCGCAAAGTTATGAGTTCTAACCCCGGATCCGCCACTGGTCTACTGGGTGACCAGGGGCAAGTCACCAACTTTTCTGGGCCTCAGCTACCTCGGCTATGAAACGGGGATTAAGACTGTGAGCCCCATGTGGGACAGGGACTGTGTCCTGCCTGATTAGCTTGTATCCACCACCACGCTTAGACAGTGCTTGCCATATAGTAAGCTCTTAAATACCATAATTATTATTTCAATGTCTGCATAACCCACTATACTGTAAGCTCCTCGTGGGCAGGAATCATGTCTACCAACTGTATATTATCTCAAGTGCTTAGTATAGTGCTCTGTATACTGTAAGCACTCAAATATTATTGAGGCTGGGTATGTGTTTAGGAAGAAAAGTGTGAGGCCTTCACAGATCCAAGTGCATAGGTGATGCAGAAGGAAAAGGGAGTACAGGAATTGAGGGCTTAGTTGGGGAAGACCTCTTGGAGATGTCATTTCAATAAAGCTGTGAAGGTAGGGAGAGTGGTGGTGTGTTATATATGAAGGGGGAGGAAGTTCCAGGCTGCAGAGAGGATCAATTAATCCATCAATCATATTTATTGAGCACTTACTGTGTGCAGAATACTAAGCACTTGGGAAAATACAATATAACAGAGTTGGTAGACATATCTATATCCTACCGTAAGCCTACGGCAGGAAGACACGGGCAAGGGGTTGGTGGTGAGACCCTTCCTACTTCACCTTGCTACTCTCCGACTACAACCCAGTCCATGCACTTTGCTCCTCTAGTTCTAACCTCACTAATCTCTTCTATCTTGCTGCCGATCCCTCGCCCACGTCCTGCCTCTGGAACGCCCTGCCTCCTCAGAGAGAGACAACTACTCTCCCCACTTTGAAAGCCTAATTGAAGGCACATCTCCTCTAAGAGGCCTTCCCTGGCGAAGCCCTCCTTTCCTCTTCTCCCACTCCCTTCTACGTCACCCTGACTTGCTCCCTTTGTTCTTCCCCCCACCCCCACAGCACTTACGTACATATCTGTAATTTATTTAACGTCTGTCTCTCCCACTCTAGACGGTAAGCTCATTGTGGGCAGGGAATGTGTCTTTATTGCTTCTTTGTAGTTTCCCAACCGCTTAGTACAGTGCTTTGCACACGAGTGCTCAATAAATATGAGTGAATGAATATATGAGATCGAGGTATAGTGAGCAAGTCAATGGTAAGCAGTTTTTGTTGGATGTGGATGGGCATCACTGGAGGTTTTTGAAGAATGGGGAGATGTACCCAATGATGTTTCAGAAAAAATGACCTTGGCAGCAGTGAAGTGTGGAATAAAGGAGAGATAAGTGGCTGAGAGATGACGGAGGAGGATGACGCAATAGCTAAGGTGAGATATGACAATGCTTAAGTCAGAATAGTAGCAGCTTGGTTGGAGGAAAGGGCAGATTTTAGTAACAGGAATTGGTGACAGATTTAATGTATGGGCTGAATAAGAGACAAATAGAAGATGATGCCAAGGTTACAGGCTCGTGAAACAGGGAGGATGGTGGTGGTGTCTAGTGATGAGAAAGACAGAATATTAAGGACAGAGGTTTTAGTGATATGTACGTGATAAATATATTTCAGATTATATTATCCCCTCTCTTATTTTTCAATGTGTTCTATGACATATCCACTGCATCTTTCCTTCCAACAGCACGTTTGTATAGCTGATAAGGTATTGTAACATAGGTTTCAGTGGGTTTATGTCATTTTTAGGAATATCTGACTGTTGCTTGCTCCTACTCTTGTGACATCATTCCTTAATTTTAAATTTAGAAGTATTTCTAAAGAAGGTTTTTTTTTTTTGGTTAAGGGATAGTACATGTTAGTCAGCATGCAGTTCAAGTACTCAGCCTCAAAAATATTCAGCTACCCAGAATATAGGGAAAAGTGCATGCACATTCTAGCACACACATGGCACACACGCCCTCTCTTCATAGCTCATGTTGCTATAGTAACTAATGCTTAGATCTGTTTTAGTTTCATTGAACAAGGGCCTTTGGAACTTGAGGTGAGGAGGATAGAAACGAGGAGAGAGAAGAGGGACCAATTTGATTAATACTCTCACATTTAAAAGGGACAGGGAAGGAGGATTGTTTACAGGTGATCTCTACCGTTGGACTATATTAATGTTTGCTCTTTTCCTTATCTGAGCCTACATTAAGGCACAGGAGGAGTGTAATTTTTGTGGGGGGGCGGGGAGGAGGGGAGGGAAGAGACAAGCAGGGTGAGAGAAGTGTTGTCGTTGTGCAGGGGCCCTGGCCAAAGGCTACTCGTATTATGAAACCATCTCAGCATGTGGGTGAATAAAACAGAGAATCCGTTCCACTCTCCTCACCCACAAAGAGGAAAGACGGAGAGATGGGTTGCTAAGCAACATCAACTGGAGATTGGAGCGCTTTGAAATTAACATAGCTGACCTCCCTCGTCATCTCTGGGGCCCTCCTATTCAAAATCATTTTTATAAGCTAGTAGGATGAAAGAAAACTCACATGGTATAAGTATAATAATCAGAAACATGAAAAAAAAGCATCTAGCAGTTTCAAGTGAAAGGATGAGAATCATTCAATGAAGAAAAAAGCAGTTGGAAAAATGTAAGGCAGTGAAGCATAAACAAGAAATTTGGTTTCAATAATTTGGGATGAAATAGCTCAATACATTAACTCTTGAAGATGGCTGGTAAACAGCCATGCAAATTAGCCCAGTCCCAAAGGATCAGAGCTTGATGAAGAAGATGAGACCAAAAATAAATTACACTGCAGTCCATAAGGAATTTTAATAGAAATTAGGCCCCAGTACTGTAATCCTTGAGGCTCCTGATTCTCAATACCAGCAGCTACAACCACAGAACTACATTGGAAAGTGTGAGAAAGGCTGGTGAAAATAATGCAGGCTGGTTATTTCTGAACCAATCTTCAAGGTTAGTTTATCTGGCACAATATCCTCACTCACGTCATTTGAAAAAATGGGTTTTTCTCTGTTACATATTTTGTGGTTCCGTTACATGGGTTGTTCATCTTTCTTTGAAATACATAGCATATTTCTTCTAACTACTGGAAACTTTTCCAAGAATTATGTTGTATACATGCATAAGCATTTGCTTGTGTGTGTATATATCTCTATGAATTTGCACAATGCTCCAAGCGACGGAGAGAGTTAAAACAGCACTGATGCTTCCAGTTTCAAAAAAAGGCTTAAGTAAAACAGCAAAAAAATAGCCACAGAGATTTCTGAATTTTCTAAAAGGAAGGCAATTAAATCAATTTAAATATAACCCATTTTAAAATAAGGATGTCACTCATCAACCATACCTTATGTCTTTAAATATTTCATAAGGCCTTATATAATTTAAACACTAAAAATAAAACCAGATAGCCTCAGGGAGTGATTGAAATAGTAATTAACTTCTTAAACCAACCTTTTTTTAAGGCTTTTCCATTGCCCAAATCATTTGTTTTCAGAATGATAAATATAACTTGCTATTTGAAGTTACAATGGTATAAAGACTGCCCTGGAGTCTAAGGTTATACCACTTAGAAGAGGACATTTAGAACCTACTCATTACTCAGCTTTCCTCATTTATGGGATGAAATTGCTTTTTTGGGCATCTTGCCCGTGCCGTTTAGGCAGTATGTAAGGCAGATGCTGTAGTCAAGAACTTGTCAAGGAAACATCTGTTTCATAGAATGTAGGCTGGAACAAGGAGAGTATGTTATTCTGCCTATGTCTATGATGTAGATAGTACCCTTTATATCCCCAAGAATTAATTTACTTCCACCAGAACTCCATGAGGCAGATGTCATACGCAAGCACTTGAAATGCTCAGGTTAATCATTATCTCCCCTTCTCCCTCATGCCTGACCATGTTTCTTCAAGATCCTTAATGTGTTTTATAGTACCTTCTTTTAGACTCACTGTTTCAGGCACTCATCCTTTTTTTTCGCCCTCATTAAAAATATGCAGGTCAGTCAACAGGTCAGAGTTCACCTGCAAAGGTATAACAAGAGGAGTTCTTCAGGGGTGACACTTGGGCCTAACTTTAACATTTTCATGATCCAGAACAGAAAAACTCATTAACATTTGTGGCTGGTACTAAGACTGGGGTGGAGAAAGAGGAGGAGAAGCAGGACTTGGGCAGGGAATGTGTCTACCATCTCTGTTACACTGTAGTCTTCCAAGTGCTTACTTAGCACAGTGCTCTGTACACAGTGAGTGCTCGATAAGTATTGAATACTTGAAGGGTAGGATTGAAACATAAAATAACTGGCAAGTTAAGGAAATTCTCAGAATCAAAAAAAAAAAAATGAAGTGTGATAGGGATAACCAGGAATACATAGTGGAGGAGGAGAGAAACCAGTCATCCCCTATCTTTTACTTGTGCTGTGTGCAAACACAGCTACCATCTAAGATCTGAAATAACTCTAACAGTTTGATCACACCACTTCACTTCCCTGAAAAGCTGACCTGTTGTTATTACACTAGTAAGGTGTACAAACAACCAGTTGGATCCAGGCCAGACTCATTGGGTTCAGTGAATTAGAACCAGGCTAGTAGGTTATGAAAAATGGACCCTCTTGGCTGATAGCAGTTATCCACTATTACTTAAGATTCTGGAAATACTATTACACTCTACCGAAAAATGGATCCATGCCTTTAAGAGTTAGTGAAAACGAATGCAGGAGGTACTGGAGTTTGCATTACCAGTGATGGAAAACAGGTGGTTTCCACTCCCTTGCCCACAAGAAAAAATCAGTACCTACGAAATAATTACCAGAGAAGTTAGAGGAATGTGTGCTAAGACAAAATGGAAACAAAACCTTGTACAAATATCTTCATTAAAACATTTGACAAGTTATTTATAATGTCATCCAGATTTATATAAAATATGATGGATTTTTTTCAGTAAACCCATCTGAAAAACAGACATTATACTCTGTTTAGCAATATATCAATCAATGGTATTTATTGAATGCTTACTGTGTGCAGACCACTGTACTAAGCACTTGGGAGAGTACAATACAACAAAGTCAGTATACACGTTCCCTGCCCACGATGAGCTTACATTCTAGAGCTTACAGTGGCATTAAATGTAATTTACTAGACTTTTATTACAAAATATTTTCCTTTATATGGTATGACTATTTCTTAAAGGTGCAACAGTTTAGATTTTTTCTAACAATTTCAAAGTTGTCTCGAAGCACAGAGATTCCCTAAAACAAGCTACTTTGCTTTAAGCTTTCCTTCTAATTCTTAACACCAAATACACGCCAGTATTTTTCTTCAAAATACAAGAGCAGCCCCTGCTGGAAGATAACTATCAATTTCGAAAATGGCTCTTCTCTTACAGAATGTGCTCATACTGACTGATAGAAGAAAGCATCTTCGGAGTTCAATGCCCTTTTCATCTTTTGAACACAGAAAACCAAATATAAAAAGTTCAAGTTCTTAAAGATGCACGGGCTTTATCGAGTATATCTTTTCTGATTTTTGGATAACTTGGATGTGCTTCCAGAATCTGTCAAATCAAAAAAAAAAAATAGTTGAGAATACATATCAAACGGAGCTAAATGAATACTTTGGGTACTCATTCATTTACAAAAAGGGATCATATTTAGATGAATACAGCAAAAACATTTTGGGCCCTACAAACTATTTTTGAAAAGCAAACTAAATTCTAATGTAACTGAAATAAAGATTGTTCATTTCTTATTAATGATCGTGATTGCTATGTATCGTAATCTAAAAAGGACAGATTCTTCCGTTTCCTCCCAAACCTGAAACTCTCACCTTACATTTAACTGGACAATGGCAAGGTTAAAAGTTAGCCAAGTAATAATTTGATCCTCAGTCACCTACTCCTCCAAGCAAAATTTCATAGTTCTTTGATATTAACACCGTGACTATAAGCTGAAGAGATTCTGGACCTTAATGATTTAGTCAGGCACAGTGCTATAAATAAAAATAAGCAGCTTGATAGACAAAGCCTGGAGCTGGTAGTCAGAGGACTTGGGTTCTAATCCTGGCTCAGTCAACTGCTTAATGTGTGACTTTGGGCACATCACTCAACTAGTCTATGCCTATGTTTCCTCAACTGTAGAGAAAGACAATACCTACTGTACCTCCCTGTGAGCCCTAAGTGAAACAAAGACTGTGTCTGATCAAATTACATTACTATTATGATATTTGTTAAATGCTTATTGTGTGTCAAGCACTGTATTAAGCACTGGGGTAGATACAAGGTAACTAGTCAGACACAGTCTCTGTTCCACATGGGGCTCATACCCTTAGTGTTCTCCTAAGGAGGGAGAACAGGAATTGAATGCCCATTTTACAGATAAGGAAACTGAGGCACAGAGAGGTTAAGTAACATGCCCAAGATCACACAGCAGTCAAGAAACAGCAAAATTAGAACCCAGATCCTCTGAATATCAGATCTGCGCTCTTTCCACTAGGCCACATTGCTTTCTCTATGGCACCATGTGAAATGATGAGGTAACCTCCCCAACTTCTACACTACATTAACTGCAGTACCTTGGTTTCTGAAATGTTTAAAAGCAGACTGTCTTGTAGAGGTGTCAATTACAGGATTTTAGGTATACTTCAAGAGACTAGACAGTTCAAAGCAATATCAAGGCCAACTATTTTTTGGAATTTGATGGCTGCACAATTGACCATTGAGTTATTCAATTCCTTAAAAAAGGCAGTCAAGTTCATTCTCATATTAAAGATTTACCTTGTGACATATATCAATTGCATCAACATATCTTTTCCCTTTCAAGTAGTTAAACGCCAGTTTGTACCCTGTAAAAAATGGTGATAGTGACATAATGCACCGTTATAACAGACACATTCTTCACAGATCTTTGCTACTGTAATCATTCCCCCTTCCTTGGTCTATTTCAATCTCCTACGAAGCAGTTTCATAACAAACATTGGTTATGGCGTATGATTTACCAGCATTCTTTAAATTAGCAATACTAAATTAATTTGTTAATCCTGACTTTTCATACTAGTGCAGGCTTTGATCTAAAGTTTTAGAAATACTAAGAGTCATGGAATAGTTAGCTTTTAAGCATAAACGCAGGTCAGAACAATGAGATTGGGTGCAATCCAGGGCAACATTTTTCTTACCTGAAAAAAAAAAACACTGCACCAACACTAGTTCTTAAATAACACATTTAACTACCTAAGGAACAGCAGTGTGCTTTTGTGTTAATATTTTCCAACAACTCTAATGGAAAAAAAATTCAGAACACAATCAATTCTATTTTCCTTTGAAATTCCCTAAGGTAGGAGAAAACCACTATCATTAAATGAGTTACAACCTTAAGAACAACCATTTCTACACTTGTTTTGATGGATTTTCTCTAATCCTGTAATTCAGCCATGGTTTACTACTCGGTTTTTTTTCAGATGATTTCTCACCTTTCTGCAAGATGTCAACCTATGCGGTAGGTTAGGCTTTGATGATGACTACCTGGCTGTTTAAATATTACAGGCATTACGATATTAAGCCAATTTTGAAAACCTGACTTCTTTATATTTGAGACTGCTTTAGTGTGAAAATGATGTAAGGATTATCCAAAACAAGGCACTGTAAAAATAGGGCTTCCGAAACTGTGAAATGCAAATGGTAGACACTTGCAATTTGCAAGTAATATACTTTTAACTCCCTGTTGCTCATGAGACTTGGTCCTAAATTTCTACTGCTATTGTATTTCTCTACTCAAATATTTCTCTGAACCTTCATGGTAGTTTCTCTCTTCACCCCGCTTTAGCAGGTTGTATTTACTGAATACACCCCATATTTACTGAATCCTTAGAATGTGTAGATCACTGAACTAAAAATTTGGGAAGTACACCAGAAAAGACTTGCTGCAACAGGGTTGCAGCATTTAGTAGCATTAATATGCCAGGATGAAATAGCTGAATAATTGAACAGTAACTGGACTCACACAGACACTTAAGTGCTGAGGCTGGATGCATGTACACGTAAATGTTAAAGGACAGCTGTTGGGTTGATGACTTGGGGTGTTTGGAACTGACTTCGCAAGGCTTTTTGGAGAAAGTGGGATTTTGGAGGGCTTAGAAGATAGAGAGAGGGGTGGGTTGGTGGATCTGAGATCGGGGGGACTCAGGAGAGCATTAAAGGGTGAGGAAACAGCATGAGCAGAAGTACCTGTGGTGGAGAGGCAAGAATGTACTATCATTAATATTATCAGCAGATACACTTAAGCAGCAGAGGTTTGAGTAGAGAAGCAGGAAGAAATGTCAATTGAGTGAAAACCCAAGAGATTCACAAGAGAGGCTGATTGGATGAGGATAAAAGAGAGGTGTGCAGAACCACAGTGCGAGCCCCAGAAAAGTCCATAATTACAAATGAACTTTGGTTGGCCACAAGACCTCCAGCACTTGCATATCCTGGTGGAGTGTGGGTATAATGGTGCAAAAACAGATGGGCCCATAATGGATGCGGGAAGAACAAGAATGGAAAGGATAAAGGGAGAGGGGTTAATTAAAGGGAGGAGTTGGGATGTACCTTGTAGGGACAGAAGGGATTATTAAGCTATAAAAGGTAATGCCCTCATTGAGATGAAGGTCTGCCTGCTGGAGCATTGCTGGGATGGTGATCCCTGGCAAGAGGGGCCAGTGGGATCCGTAATAAAGAGGGCCATTGTGAATAACAGTCCTGGTTGGTGTCTCCTTGAAGATGATCTATCCACCGTTCGGTAGCAACAGAAATCTTGCATGCGAGAATAGCAAGTTGGTGACCAGCAGGGGAATAGAGCCAACTCTAAGATGGAGAGCCTCGAAGCTATGGTAAGGAGTTTCTGCTTGCTGATGATGGTCACTTCAACCTTTACATTTTGCCTTATTTCAGACATTAAAATTGCCATAAGCCATGACCCAGGACTTGAAGGAAGTTAGACTGAACCTCTTCAGTAGGCAAGAAAGAAATCTAAATATAAAAATGCAGCACTTATGCCATATTTCAGTCTACTGATGTACATATTCAGTCTATCGCTGATAACGATGTCAAAAAGGACTAGGGAAATTTGTATCTATCAGGAAGAAACAAGACTTTGGGCAAGTCACTTAACTTCTCTGTGCCTCAGTTACCTCATCTGTAAAATGGGGATTAAAACTGTGAGCCCCACGTGGGACATCCTGATCAGCTTGTATCCCTCCAGAGCTTAGAACAGCGCTTTGCACATAGTAGGCGCTTAACAAATACCACCATTATTATTACTATTGTTTCCAAGGAAAGCTTCAAGTTCAATTTAACAAGTTGACTGATAAGATATATACATACATATTACCTATTCACATACATATACACACATAAATAAAAATCCATACATGTAATGTAGAAATTTACAGAGACATCAAAAAAAAACGAACAAAGACAAAAAACCCCCCACAAAAACTTCAGGGCTAGTCTTAGGCTAAAAAATCTAAATGGAATGGCATTGACCTAAAATCAGAGCGCTGTAAGGATTTCTATTATGAATGTGGAGAAAACTACAGTGCAAAAGTCACAAGAGGTTGGTCCTCTAAAATGGAATAATGTTTGCATTTTAAGTGAAGACATATGAATTACAAAAAAAAAAAAAAACACACACACACACACACACAAAACCCCTTTAGAAATAGTGAATGATGAGGGTTCCAAAGTTGAACCTTGTGGAAATTATCCCTATGAAGCCAGAAACATATAAGAGTTTTGTCAGATATTTTTCTCTTGGCAGGAAGACTCTCTATTGAGGCAGCTGTTCAGAGCCTCTTGTGGATTTCACTCTGGAGACACCTGGCAAATAATATGTTCCTTCTATGATGTAATTACTTATAAACGCAATCCAATGTTACATTTTCACAGAACATAACGCCCATCGGTTAAACCTACCAACGGCTGGATTTGTTTCATTGCCATATTTCCATGCCATCTCATAATTTACCGCAGCATCCTTATAAGCTTGCTCCTTTTCCATTATGTATCCCATATATTCATAGGCTTTGCAGCAAGACTGATGAAAAATAAAAAATGGCTGACTATAGACAGAGCTGAAAACATTCAATTTTATCTTGAAAGTTTAGCGAAGTAACAAGCAAATAGGACACAGAAGCAACAAAACATGATGTTAATAACACTGCAGAATTAGCATTTTCACAGGAATCAATCAGTGCTATTGATTGAGCGCTTACTGTGTGGAGGACACTCTGAGCGCTTGGGAGAGTACAAAACAACAGAGTAGGTAGATGAGTTGTTTTCCCACATGGAGCTTATAGTCTGGGAAAATATCACAAAACCCTAGGATACTTTTACTCAACATAAGCAACTACACAAAAAAATTATACAATTGCTAAGTTTAGTTTTTCCCGATATTAAGTTAAGCCCTTCGGGAAGAGTGTAAGAAGCAAGGCATTAAATAACACCTAATGTGAGGAGTCTTACCTCTTCAGACCAAGGGCCTAATTTGTTACAAAACCCCAAAGCAATCACTCAAAAAACTGGTTTCAAAATAATAGTAATAATTATGACATTTGTAGCTGAGCACGTACTGTGTGCCAGGCACCGTACTAAGTGCTGGGGTGGATCCAAGCAAATTGGGTTGGATACAGCCCCAGCCCCATGTGGCGCTCGGAGTCTCGATCCCCATTTTACAGATGAGGTAACAGGCACAGAGAAGTAAAGTGACTTGCTCGAGGCCACAGGCCAGACAAGTGGCAGAGCCAGGATTAGAATCCATGGCCTTCGGACTCCCAGGCCCTTCCTCTATTATGTCAGCTACACTTCATACACAATACTCAGAATACACAAAACTACCTTAACTTACCTACTTTATTCTTCTCTTATCTCTCTGGCCATTCATTCTCAGTCTCCTTCCCAGCCTCCTCCTCTGTCTGCCACCCCCTAACTGTGGGTGCCCCTCAAGGTTCAGTTCTGGGTCTCCTAATCTCCCATGGAGAACTCATTCGCTCCCATGGCTTCTGCTACCACTTCTAGGAGGATGATACCCAAATCTGCATTTCCAACCCTTCTCTCTCTCCCTCTCTGCAACCTCACATTTCTTCTCGCCTTCAAGTCATCTCTGCTTGGATGTCCTCCCCGTCACCTCAAGCTTTACACGTTCAAAACAGAACTCCTTATATTCCCACTCAAACCCTGTCCTCCGCCTCGCTTTCCCACCACTGTAGGCGGCACCACTATCCTTCCTGTCTCACAAACTCGTAACCTTGGCATTCACCTCGACTCCTCTCTCTCATTCCAACCCACCACCAAATCCTGTCTGTTCCACCTTCACAACATCGCTAAAATCCACCCTTCCCTCTCCATCCAAACTGCTACCATGCGATTACAATCACTCTTCCTACTCCACCTGGATTACTGCATCAGCCCCCTTGCTCATCTCCCAGCCTCCCGTCTCTCCACACTTCAGTCCATATTTCATTATGCTGTTTGGATCATTTGTCTGCAAAAAAGTTCAGGACATGTTACCTGCTCCTCAAAAAACTCCAGCAGTTGCCCATCCACCTCCACATCAAAAACTCCTCACTTTAAAATGCTTTAAAGCACTCGACCACCTTGCCCCCATCTCACCTCACTACTCCTTCTCCAACCCAGCCCACGCACTTCGCTCCTTCAGTGCTAACCTCACTGTGCCTCCATCTCGCCTACCTCGCGGACGACCTCTCGCCCACGTTCTGCTTCTGGCTTGGAACAACCTCCCTCCTCAAATCTGACAATTACTTTCCCCCCTTCAAAATCTTACTGAAGGAACATCTCCAAGAGGCCTTCCCAGACTAAGCCCCCTCTTTTCTCTTCTCCCATTCCCTTCTGTGTCACCCAGACTTGCTCTCTTTGTTCTTATCCTCTCCCAGTCCCACACTTATACCCAAATCCAGAATTTATTTCTACTAATGTCTGTCTCCACCTCTAGACTTTAAGCTCGTGGCATGGAATATGTCTGTTTATTGCTGTATTGTACTCTCCCAAGTGCTCAGTAGTGTTCTACATACAGTAAATGCTCAATAAATTCGACAATGAATGAATGAATACCTTCAGTTTCATGCCTGGATGGAAGTTTCCCAATTTCCAATAAGTGTGACCAAAACCTATGAAATCCATCTGATATACCCCATTGTTCTATATACATGACACTCCTTAGCTAGGTTCTCCTTTTTTGTAGTCAGGGAGAGGAATGGTAAGCCATCATTTCTACTTTTCCAGAACTTCATTAAACTTAGAGTCCACTTCCCCAAATTTTAAAATGATAGTGAGATATTCCATCATCATGGTAAAATGGATTATTGAAATGTGATTGTGAAAATAGACTAGCCCTTATTATAGTAAACAAAGCACTTAATGAAATTCTGACCTAAGTCGAGGAAAAAAAAAATCTGTAGACAAAAGGTGTTCAAAGTATTGCCGAAGTGCCTGAAATTATGCCCCAAAACTGCCTTCAGGATTTTCTGCCTGCCGTGCAGGCAGCTGCCCTATTTTACCTTAATTAAATACTGATGTTTATTCAGCTCTGCTAAAACAAGCTCTTTTTAATAAGAAAGATGCATTTCAAATGAGGAATTCCAATAAATAAGCCAAATTAAAACCTGGAAATACTACGTGTAAAATGTTTTACACGGCATGTTTTACTATAAGGGAATAGTAAGCAGCTGCAATAATTTTAGTGTTTTCTCCTTTAAGTAGAGCTGCAATTGATATTTTTCAGCAATTTTCATTAACTCTGAGATAGGCTGGATAATGAGATGCAGACACTTGACATTCCACAAACATCTTCAGCAACTACTTTATCCCCACAGCTGAAACTAGAAGCTGCATAAATTAGTACCTAAATGAAAATACTAAACAACATCTGCAGTTGCATTTCCTTTTTTACTCTCAAAGGTAAATGACTAAACCTCCCGTTTTCCAGCAGCATGGTCTAGTGGATACGGCATGGGCCTCGGAGTCAGAAGGACCTGAGATCTAATCCCAGCTCTGCCACTTTTCTGTTCTGTGACCTTAGGCAAGTCACTTAATTTCTCCGAGACTCAGTTAACTCATCTGTAAAATGGGGATTAAGACTGTGAGCCCCCTGTGGGATAGGGACTGTGTCCAACCTGATCAGCTGGTATCTACCTCAGCACTTAGTGCATAGCACTGTTAGTAAGCATTAACAAATACCATCATTATTTATTATTCATGTTCGGGAAAAGAAGCTTTAGAAACAAAACAAGGACACGTAACAGAAAAAACAACCACCACCAAAACCTTGAAAGGAATCAAATTTTTCCAGTCAGCTGCAAGTACTATAATAAACTGGGACAAAATGCCAGTCAACTCTCATGTACAACTTCTTATGAAAGGGTCTGTCATGGACCCCCAACAATTTTTCAACGTTTTTCCAGCTCTACTCAGGTTCTGAGTTGCCCAAGAACAATGTAAACAGACAGTACTGTTCTGGAATATCCATCTAATGAAGTACATTAAAGCAGAGGCTACAAGTAATACCTGTAAATTTATGCACACATCCATACATTATTTATCTTAATGTCTCTCTCTCTCTAGAATATAAGCTCATTGTGGACAGGGTATATGTCTACCAACAATGTTGCATTGGTACTGTCTCAAGTGTTTAGTACAGTGCTCTGTACACAGAAAATGCTCAATAAATATCACTGACTGGGCGGGGATTGGATCTACAAAGTATCGTACTACACTATGTCAAGTGCTTAGTACAGTATTCGGCACAAAGTAAGCACTCAAAAGAATTCCACACTGAGTATTGACCTTGAGTAGACAGAGAAATTATCACTTACCCTATTATGACGTAGACATCTTTTTAATAGTTCACCTGCCATGTCATATTTTGCAGATTGAATATATATGTCGGCAAGAAGCAACCAACTCTTTTCAAATTCCTCAGCATCGATAGGATTCCAGTTCATTTTTGAAATGCGTTTCAACTGGTTTCTGGCTCGTGGAGTCTGTTTCAAGATCATGAATGCTGTGGCCATTCCCAAAAGTGCGGGGACGTGATCCTTCTGAAATGAACATTTAATATTTAGATTTGGGATTTGAAAATTTGATTTTCTGAACAGGAAAGAGAAAACCTCAGACAAAACATAGCAAAAAATCCTCCTGTACTATAGAATACTAGAGTGAACAAACAAGAAGTTCATTCAACTGTATTTATTAAACACTGTGTGCAGAAAACTACTTTCTGGCTCCATCACTAACATAACGTTTGAGTGCTGCAATCCGTTAATATTAAATATCATTGTAAATGCCCTCATGTACATAACCCTGTGCTAGGAACTATTCAGAGCAACTAAAACACTGGACATTCTAAGAGTCACAGTTGTAACAGATTATAACAACACTAGGCATATGGTTATAAGCTTTCTCAGTCCCCCAAACCTGTTCAACTTTCCCTTTACAAAGCTGTCCTCCCTCTGGGGGCCATCTTCAAATTATCACGCACCCCAGGGCAAGAATCTTAAATGCTGCCAATCTCACCATGTGACACACGATCCAACATTTTCAAGATGGTGGGCAACATGGATTTGTAGTTGCTTTTGGGGCAGGGGGCCTGGGGTCACCTACAGATGCCCAGTGGGGGTGGTGAAGTGGAGGCCAGGGTTGACTGGGGAGAGGATTAGGTGTGATGCAGGGAGCAAAAGCACAGATTGAGTCAGAGAGGGTCTGGATGGGAGGATGCAAAACTGGAATAGCTGGCTACCTTATGAACTGGAGGGAGTTTGCCTGCAGAAAGAGAAGAGGCCAACAGGCTGCAGCTGGCAAGGCAAGTCCAGCACCCCAAAGTGACTACTTTCCAGCGACAAGGCCAGTGGATTCCACTCTGCAGCTTGTCCAGCACCAAGATGTCATCCTATACATCCCCCGGGCTCCTAGTTCCTCTGTGCCATCCTCCAGTCCTCCTTCCCTTGAGGGAGAACTGAACTTAAATCCCTGGCCACCCACCCACCCACCCATTGTCACCCAGAGGGGAGAGCCAAGACCAGACCCTTCAGGTCCAGCCCCTGAATTAAGTGGCTCTTGGTGCTTAAAAAACAAACCCCAAACCTTTTTAGATTATTTCTTTTATAAGGAGTGAATGTAAAGGACTGCTGAGGTGTTGATAGAGGAAGGTGGGAAGCAGGGACTTGGCATATGTGTGGCAGCCATCTTGATGAGGTCTCCATTTAAGGGTGTCACCTTCAATGTGCCAAGAGGTGGTCATCTTGGGAGGGGAAACTACTCCTAGTACCAAAGTTCAGCACTGTGGGACTGAAAAACATTATCAGATGGAACAAATGCTTCCCTTCACCATGAGTTTACCGTCTCCTGTGTGCCTTCTATTTGACCCAGGACTACAGCCGCAGGCTCACCCTGCCTAGTCTCTACCTTGAGGTAAACCAGAGTGATACAGTAGAGAAACCTAAGGCTGTGGGATAGGAAAGTACGACATGCTAAATTGGGGTAGTATATTGGATGCTTCCTGGGAAAGGCTAGGCAGGAATGGTAGCCAAGAACAAATCTGAGGTGGGGAGGACTAAAATTAACTTTCCAAATGAATAGGAATTAGAGTGGGGAAATGTCTTAGTGGTGGGGGGTTCATTTTCTAAAACTTGTTTTCAGATCAATGTCCATGCTACATTAACACTGTCTCTTTAAAGATGTGGTACAATTTTATACATTTTTCACAAATGACCCAACAATTTCAGCTGATTCAAAAAGATTTCTAAATTGCTTTATAAGGATAATATCCAAAAGCACAAGTTAATGAAATGAAAGAAATCCACTAACCTCAGAGGTTGCTATTTCAGTAAAGGTGTTTAAGGCTCGCTCAACATTAGACTTCTGTTTGGTTGCCATTAGACAATAATTTTCCATTATACGAAGTTGGACGTGTCCTTGAATGGTTTGAGGTTTCAATTCTTTAAGGAGTTTTTCTGCTGTTCTCACTGCTAACTGCACGGATTCCTGCTTTTCTGAAGAATTACTAGATGCAACACCCCCCAACAAAACCCACAAAATTAATTCCTTTTATTAAATATAGTTGAATGAGGTTGATATTGGGCCCCCAAATGCTACCTGGCTTTTATATTATGATAATCATTTGAAAGAATACTTTTTAAATAAGCAAATCTTTATCTCTATATAAAGCTATATTAAAGATTATATCAGACTTGCTCTTAAATCGTTTTTAAACTAAAACTGCCCCTGAAGCCATGTGAGCCCTGATACACTTAAGTTTAATTTAAACTTCTCCCATTCTGTGGAATTGCTACATTAATTTCACATCTTGAGCTGTGAGATGATATCTTCAGTCAGAAGATAGGTAAAAATTTTAGTGAAAGGATATTAAATGACTAGTGACATGAGGTCAATCAATCAATTGGATTGAGTTTCTATTGAGTTCAAAACACTGTACTAACTGCGGTAATAAAGCACTTGAGAGGGAGAACAGCAGGAGGGAGAACTGCAGCAGTAAGGCATGTTGCTTGTTCCCTTCAAATATAAAAGAAGAAACAAAAATGTGCAAATACAACAGAAGGAAGAACAAAGGCATATTATAAACAGGTGTGGCAAACACCATCCCTAAAATGAAGTAGCTCTGTAAACTTCAGATACACTAAAATAAGCACTCATCCTGAGAAAGCCTGGAAACATCAAGGAGAACAACATTTCAAATACCCACAATCAATTATCAGTGTTTACTGAATGCTTATCTATGCACAACACGATAGTAACCACTTGGAAGAGAAGATCACAGTAGAGTTGATAGGTACTCTTTAACAATACTTACAAAAGCAAACCACAAATTTGAAAACTCAGATAGGATAAAACAAATGCTAAGTGAGGACAATGAATGCCCCTTTGCAAAATCAACAGCCAGGATACGGATCATAATTGCTAAGTCCTATCAAACAAAGGCATGGTAGGTTTCATCTAAAAGAAAAGACCCACAAAAAATTAAGCACTCCAGAGATTTTTTTTGGAGATTACTAAAAGGAAGCACATTATATTGTGAGAATCAAAAAATGTCTTTATTACCATACAGCCAAACGGAGCTAAACTGAAATAACAGAGAAAGTACATTTCCATTATATGGGTATCTCACTGAATATGCTAAATTGTTCTGACCTCTAAAATATTTAAGTCCAACACTTAGATTATTTAACTTAATGTGTATATGGAAATCAAAAGAGTTCTTTGAAATTAGAATAGCCTAGCAGTTGTTTCCTGGTATATTGAGAACATCTGTTCAGCTGTTCTGTTTCACTGTAAATTGACATCTTTCCTACCCAAAGTTTCTCTGAATTATGAAAAATGATCTTTTCCCAGAAATTTCCCCCAGTGGGTTTGAACAGTAGTGGATATGGGCAGTTCTCATATTAGATTTTATGATCTTGGCTCAAATTGGGCTTCCATTTTATTACAAGACCAAAGGACTGGAGATGTTTAGTACACTCAATTCTGCTAAAACATGTTTCTGCTATGTGTTCCGAACATTTTTCCAATAATGCACATTGGTCTGAATACAGCACAATTTGGTGGGAGAAGAAACAGTGTGTACACACCCCCGCCACCCCCATACTCTCAAGATTATAAACACAAGTTTTCCTTAACATGGGACTGTGCCAGAATGCAACCCTTTGTTATCAGAGAACTGGGTGAATGTGCAAAAAGGTGGAACAGATAACTTTTTGGGCCATTTTGTTTCAAATGCTGGCTAAATTAATGTCCAAGAGGTTGTCAGTGGTAAAATGACCACTAATAATATTGAATTTAAGATGCGGTACCAATTTTGAGGGCAGGGACCATGTCTCCTCACTCTATTGTACTGTACTCTCCCAAGCGCTCAGTTCAGTGCTCTGCACAAAGCAAGCGCTCAAATACCGTTGATTTGATTAATTTAATCTTTGGTGACAGTGAGTCAGTTTCCATTCTTATTTCAATGCCGTTATTTTAAGCTTATTTAATTTCCTGGAAGAGATACTCTGATCATTTGTATTCCCATCCATACACAGAAGCAGCGTGGATTAGTGGAAAGAGCACGGGCTTGGGAGTCAGAAGTCGTGGGTTCTAATCCCGCCTCTCCACTTGTCAGCTGTGTGACTTTGGGCAAGTCACCTAACTTCTCTGTGCCGCAGTTACCTCATCCATAAAATGGAAATTAAAACTGTGAGCCCCACGTGGGACAACCAGATTACCTTTAAACTCCCCCAGAGCTTAGAACACATAGTAAGTGCTTAACAAATACCATTATTATTATTAAGCGTGTAGTACAGTGCCCTGCTCACAGTAAGCGCTCAATAAATACCATTGAATGAATTACAGTTATTAATGCCAAGCACTAATATTTTATCAACAAGAAAATACTTTCTTGGATTAGTTGTGTAGGATCTAGAGAGTCAGGTCAGCCGGATACTACAGTTTGCCCTGTCCTTTCTCTAGATTGAAGGCCAGTTTTCTAAATCAGAAAATACTTTCACCAGTGACCTAAAATTCAAATCCAATCTTTGTTGTCTGTCTGAAACACCAGCAAAGTCCAACTAGTCTATCACTATGCTCTGTCTAAAGCTGTATCTTCCCCTATTCCATATTCATGCTACTCCCGAGGTATGAAAAAGGACACGATGATTCTAGAGTTACTCACCCTAGGTCCCCATCCAGATTTTCAAAGACTTCACCCCCAATCGTTTCATTGTCCGGGTTCAAACATATTTCTATCATGTTATAAATGGCATTTTGGCCCCAATCACTGTCTTTCCTGGCTTTATTAAAATGGCGAAGAGCATCATTGGGTTCTCCAGTATACCTTTTGGATTTAAAAACAATTTCAAAAAAGTTAGTGAATTGAATGAACTTTAAAATTAATTTCTATATCATGACTATGGTATGATCATAAGTATTTGATGACACCCATATTACCACACAAAAAATGGAATTCTAATAAAAAAGCTTCTAAAACATCCACTTAACCAATTAAACATACCAAAGATACAGTCCTTTACAGTAGTGAAATCCTGGTTCCAGTTTTGCTCTAGAAGAGTGTTTCTCAGCCATTACAAGAAATCTTGGAACCTCTTCCAGTTTTCCAGCTCTTCTTAACAGATCAATTAAGCGAGAGAGTATCGTATAATTATCTAGGAACATAAGGGAATATTCAGGAGTTGAACAGAATTAGATTTTATGTACTAACAGGTTTAAGTGTACAGTTTAACCTCAGACACCCTATTTGGAATTCACAATGGGAAAACGTTTGATTTGGCTAGTGAGCACTCTTTGCTTCTCTCAAGATAATCCCAGGGGCTAGATAGCATGACTGAAGCTTCACTCCTTTCTTTCAGGGATCAGCCCCTCCTTTCTCAGTAATTAACTCTACCATATGACTTCCAAATTGCTTTTTAAAGAGTCAAATACCTGGGGAGGCTAATAATAAAAATGTCTCCCTCTATTGGGTTGCTATCTTCACAGAATAGTCCAGTAACCAGGCTGAATCTCCTACCTCAATCTCTGGCTCAAATGTAAACAAACACAGCCCTCCTTGAAGTGGGGGCAAAGCCAGGGGTTCAGAGCTGTGAACAGGGAAGAAGGAAGGAGGAGTTTGAGAACAGAAGGGGGATTATTGGAGGCACTGACTTCCCTGGGACTTCATAATGTCAGCCTTTTTACTGAGCTGGGGGAGGCGGGGGCACGGTGCAGGTGGAGGAAGCAGCAGCTGCTTGACAATTAGTTACTCCCCTAATGGGAGAACAAGTTTTGGACAAGTCAAGGGATTTAAAAGATTCTAATCAAGACAACATCTACTTATTAGTCTGCACTTATGATACAATATATATCTGAAAGTAATCAGCTGCATTTTAAAAAGACCCAACTTTTCAGGTATCTAGACTGAAGAGCTTCTACTTTAACTTGAATTAACCTACTTTAAATTCAGCCTTGGAAATTTTAGCTCGGCGGCTAAAATTAATATCTCCATTCTTTATAATCAAATTGGAGATATCGATATTAATTACCTAATATTAATGCAGGGACAAACTTCCTAGCATGGGAGGCTAGTTCAGATCTCTTGGAAATGCTTAAAGCTTCTGGCCTCTGAAGTGCATGCCAGAGCCAAACGCTTCACCCCAGCTTTGGCTTGAGCATGTCATGTGAACTCAGAAATCACATCTAGTAATTACTGTTGATAGTTCCCTTTCTGGACCCCTTGATAATTTCAGAATATTCAGGGTCCTGGCTTAACACTTGGACTTTTCCTTTTTTAAAAAAATAATACTTGTTAAGCACTTACTATGGGCCAGGCATCTTACTAAGTGGTGGGATAGATACAAGTTTTCAGGTTTGATACAGTCCCTGTCCCACAAAGGGGTCACAGACTTAATCCACACTTTACACATAAGGTAACAGGCACAGTGAGGTTAAGTGACTTCCCCAAGGTCACACAGCAAACAAGTGATGGAGCTGGGATTTGAACACAGAACCTTCTGACTCCCAGGCAGAACTTAACTGACTCTTTAGGAAAACCCATCCAGCCTCCACTGAAATGGGGAAGTTTAGCTCTCACCATCTTTCTCTCTGGTAAAGGGAAGGGATAGGGTGCATTATTACCAAGACATAGGTTAGGTAATACTTGAAGTCCAATTTTTCACTGGGAAGTGATGTATTCCAGGAGTGGATTATTTAAGTGATAATTCAAAGACATAACAATAATGATGATATTTGTTAAGCACTTACTAATTGCTAACCACTGTACTAAACAGTGGGGTAGATACAGATTGGACACAGTTCCTGTCCCACCTGGGACTCACGGTCTTAAGTAGGAATTGAACCCCCACCTTAGAGATGAGGAAACTGAGGCAGAAAGAAGCCTGACTTGCCCAAGCTCATGCAGCAGGCAAGTGCTGTTGTTTGGGATAAAACTCAGGTTCTCTGAGAAAGAAGCCATCGGCATTGAAGAGAGCCAAAGTGGTGGCTTTCTGGCTGGTTAGTTCTTTGCAGCCTGCCCCTCCCAGGCCTCATTCTTCCACCAGTCCCCTAAATTCTGTCCCTATTTCATCCCCCTGTTCACAATGAAAACTTGGTACCTCGGTGACTAGTGAACACAACACACCTGGTTGGCGTTCCAAAAGCTGCTGAAAATGAAACACTGCTTGTTCGTAGTCTTGTTTTCTGAACATGAGATCAGCCATCATCTATAAGGGAAATAATCATTGTTCAGTTGTTTAAAAGCATTTCCTATGTGAATTCAATATGGTGTAAACCCAATACAAATAGGAGGTAAGTGTCAAGTCCTATAAATAGAAACCACTTTACCATCCTGAAACATACAGTGTGAAGTTGACTGTAAACTTGTTATGGGCAGGGAAGATGTTTGCTAACTCTCTTTTATTGGACTCTGCCACACACTTAGTATAGTGCTTAGTATAGCTGCTTCCCCTATAGAATAGGGGAAGCAGCGTGGCTCAGTGGAAAGAGCCTGGGCTTCGGAGTCAGAAGTTATGGGTTCGACTCCTGGCTCTGCCACTTGTCAGCTGTGTGACTGTGGGCAAGTCACTTCACTTCTCTGTGCCTCGGTTACCTCATCTGTAAAATGGGGATTGACTGTGAGCCTCACGTGGGACAACCTGATTACCCTGTATCTAACCCATCGCTTAGAACAGTGCTCTGCACATAGTAAGCGCTTAAATAACATTATATAGTGCTCTGTACATAGGAAGTGCTCAGTAAATACCATTGATTTGTTGATTTGAGCTCCCTTTAAAAGAATGGGAGCTCTGCACAGACAGCAGATTAGTGAGATGTGGAGTGATGAGAAATTGACTCATTGTAAAATGGTATGCTACCCAGAAAAATGGCTTAGAGGTACAATTTAAAAGGAGGAACAAGGGTCTGAAACAGAAATCAAAACAGCAAGTTGTACCACTTTGGAGCTATCACAAAGAGTGACTGCCTGCTCAATTTAGTCCCTTTCCAAAGATGATGGTGGAGTTTGAAAGAATTCCATCATTTTAGTAAACCAAGAAAGGTTTTGAATACAGTTGGAATTTAAACATAGCAGGGTTGTGGGTTTTAAGAAGTTTCTTCCATACCAATTGGGAAATTAACCCTTGATCTGCTCATTGGCATTTTGAAAAGTTCCTCTATGCAGAGTTATTCTGCCTGATCTACTTTAAGTTTACATGAAAAAGCAATATTTTTGTAAAAAAAATATTCACTAAAAGATTCACTTACCATTGTAGCAGCTTCATTATCTCGGTCATTTTTTAGCAGCAGCGCACATTGTCGTTGGCAACCATCAGGATCATCTTGTGCTAAATATAAGCGTGCAAGTTCCAGCATTACCTGTAAGAAAAACATGAATAAAATAACATTCATAAGATCAAATATGTAAATTTCCTCCATATTATCACCCCTGTTTATTTTAAAAATTGTCCAAAACATGGTGAAAATTAATTACATTCCAGGTGTATAATATGGAAGCAGTAAACTGAGGAAAACAATATGAGGGGCATCTCCAGGGATCAAAACTAACGTTTTATCCATGAAAGCAATTATCAGGGCTTCAATATGAGTTTCTCTATATTCAACTAAGATTTTGTGGAAAAGGGATGTAGTTTTCTGATTATATCTGCTTATAACTACCTTTATTTTATCCTGAAAGTCTTTGGTTAACTATGATTTTAAGAATTAAAATCGATAATTCTAGAATTTAATAATGTATATCTCTTCAGTTCTTATAGTCAGCTTCATTTGTTTCAATCCAGTTTCATATTGCTGAACCAAGAAAAGAAGTCAAGAACATACACACTGTCATGTTGACTCCTTATGCCAAATACCCAGATCCATACCCCTAGATTTTCGAATACCTGCATGGGTGCCAGAAAGATTTTTAACCTCTGATTGATACATTAACAGAATACAGGAAACATGCTTAAAATCAGGGACTAGAGATACAACTGCAATAAACTTCTGAATTTTTCCACTCATATCTATTTTCTGAGATTGAGCTTCTGCGCATTTTAATTGAAAAATTTGAGTTACGCTGCCAGTATTTTTAATGAGGACATCTCTCCTAATCGATCTTTTAGGAACACTTGCTTTTCTTTCTCAAGGATGTATTTTGGCTGGGTTTCGTCTAAGTTGATAAACAAGATGGTACGAATTTAACATTTGCAGTCATTACGATGATATTTAGAATCAAAGGTTATTTCTAAAGGAACTGACCTTGTTATCTGTATCCCAATAAACAAGAGCCTCTTTGTAAAACTTAATTGCCTTCTCAAAGTCTCGTTGAGCAGCAGAATGTTTTGCAAGCTCTGCACAAATTTCAGAAGCTAACTGTTTCTGGGTGGGCACTGCATCCGGCTGCTCCATCTGAACCCGCTTCAGTATCCTGGCTTGTAAATCCCGAGCCTGGGGAAAATAGTGACAAGTATAAGGGTGTCGAAAAGTCAAAAGGCAAGGCAAATAATACCCAGAAATACTTTTTGAGATACAAATGATAAAATACACACTTTAAAACCATCAGCTTATATTTTAAAATAACACCGAATAAAGAATCTTACAAGTTACTTCAGTCCTAATGTCAACATATTTGAAGTTTATCTATTTATTTATTTTTATTTTTTAAAAAGGGCAGGAGTCTTAGAAGTATTGCATGACAGGAAAAGAAGCAATGTAGAATTTATGCTTAACTTTACATATATTCCTTAAAGCATCAGTCCTAGCCCTGCCTGGATAATTACAAAAGTTGTACTCTTCCACCACCCACAATGAATTCCATTTCATTATGATGCCATCTTTAAGTCCTTCCTTTCCAAATTCATAATAACTAAGCTAGAAAAACATTAGTTTGATCTTTTAAAAAATGGGACTAGCGGGTAATGATCTCTCTTTTCAGAGTCCCATCTGCCAGATCAGGGCCCTCAGTGACAAGATGGGGTCTGAATTTCTTTACTTAGTGCATTATCTTGTTTGTTCTTATTGATGTGATTTGCCCCTATTCTGATCTCTCAGCAAGCTTTGAAATCTTTCTGCCATTTCTCCCATTGGCATATTATTTCACCACCTTGAAGAACTTAATGTCATCTGGGAACTTTATAATTTCACTGTATAGTCCCTCTTGCAGATAGTTTTTGACATTTTCATAAATAATTTACAATTCTTCATCCAGAAGGGAGATTACTTACTCCTACACTTGGTTAACTTTAGTGGGGAGTTTTGCCAAAGGGCTTTCAAAAAAATCTAAATGTATTATGTCCACTGCTTCTTTATCCTCATACTTGTTTACTTTAAAAACTTTAGAATTATTGAAGCACGATATCCATTTACAGAAACCAAGCTGCCTTTTCCCACAGCATCGGGCTATATTACCCAAGTAACCTGAATCAAGACTTTCTGCTCCTCTCTGTGACCCTTAACTATCCTGGGTGTTATTCTACATTAAATCTTTTATTGCTTGACTGGGCAGCTTCGTCTAATTTCTGCATCAGGGTTTTAACCAACTATGCCTCCCACAACCAGAGTTGGGCTACCTAACATGCTTGTGAAGTAAAATGTACCAACAGGGAGGGGGTGATAAACAGGACTATTTCCAGCTGCCACTGATAGCTATGCCTGACCTGCAGTGAGCAGTTCATACAACCTCAGCCTCATACATTCTGAGAACTGGTTTTCACCTGATGTGCTTTCATTTCACAGATGTGCTTGTTAGGTTCCAACTCTGGTTATCTCACTGTGGATTTATTAAATCTAAAAAAAGAAATCAGTATATGCGTATTGTGTTGAAGTTGCTTTTCCTTCAATTATCACAGAAACTTTATTCTTTACTCCCTCTGGTAAAGTTTTGAAAAATATTACATAGATATGATGGGTAAAAATATACAATTTTAAGGTGCATTTGTGTATAGAATAAATATATCGATCTTCAAAATTTAGACATTTGACATGACAGAACAGTTTAATCTAGTGTCTCTGCAAATTAAATCAAAAGAAATCCCTGGAAATGGAAGCGAGACTATCAGAAGAGTTCAATCAAGAATAACCACGATGTTTCACTTCTCCAATGATCTGGGTTGCATGGAAGAATCTTATGAATACACATACACAATACTCTTGGAATCACTTGTTAAGAATGACAGATGAACCTTGATTCTGAGACTTCAAACCCATAGGTCATTTCGACCTCAAATAGTTATGTCCTGAAAACCCTTCAACAGTTGCCCATTTCTCTGAGCATCATGCAGAAACTCCTATTCGTTGGCTTTACAGCACTCATTCAATCCACTCTCTCCCTATCTATCCACTTTTCCTCTCCTGCTAGACTCCATCTTGCACTTTTCTTTTCTTCTCAAGCTAATTTAATCACCACGCCTCAGCCTCATTTCTCAGGCCTCCGACCCCTTGCTCATGCCTCTTCCTCTCTGGAACTTCTTCCCCCTTCAAATCCACCAGACCACTGTTCTTCCCAATCTTAAAGCCCTTCTAAATTCACTCTAGCAAACCTTTCCGGATTAATTTCTGTTCACATTACATCGCTGCTACTTCAGCACATTTCTTTTATATGCCCAATTACTTAACCACCACTTTTATACATATCCATTGTTTCTCCGATTTGGAAATTCATTTAGTGTTTGTCTCCTCTACTAGTTTGTAGCTCCTTGAGGGAGATCTACAAATTTTGGTTTCATTGATCTGGTTCCCTTTGATCTTCTCCTATTCCTCCGGTTGCTCCACACACCCACCTGGAGTACTACTACTTAAGCATTAAACATCCACTTTTCTTCCTCTAATTTGTAAATTATTTCGGTGGCTGACTCCTCACTAGATTTTAAATCCCTAGTGGGTTGTTAATGTTTCTACTGACTCTCTTGTACTCTCCCAAGTGTTTAGCACAGTGTTCTACACTCCTACTTATCTGTCCCCAAGTAGGACAGAAACTAATTATCTGCATCTGTCCCAGCACCCAGAACCATCCTTGACACTCAGTAAGTGATTAAATACCACTTTAAAAAATTAGTTACTATTATTTGATTGACGTATGTTTACTTTTCTGCAAACAGCAGAGCAGGTATTGTGCAAGCTTGCACAACTTCTACATTATTTTTCATTTACCTGCTGTAATGAAGAGATGGCTTCATCTGGTTTTTCCATTCTGCTATAAATTTTGGCTAACAGAACTTGATAACGTCCATCCTCCATTAGGGCAGATAGGTCATTTACTATACAATAGTTAAAATATGGTGAACAAAATAAATGATTAAAGTTAGCATTCTGAAGACACCTGAAAAACACATACCAAACGCTTTCAAGTTAACTTTGACAATACTGAGGGAGGATGTACAACATCCTTCCCTTACAAACAAACGGGAAGCAGTGTGGCCTAATGGAAAATGCAATGACCTGGGAGTCAGAGGACCTGGATTCTAATTCCGGCTTGACAACTTGCCTACTGTGTGACCTTGGGCCAGTCACTTAGCTTCCCTTGTGTCTCAGTTACCTCATCTGCAAAAGTGGGGATAAATATCTGTTCTCCCTCCTACTTACAGCTTGGTTCAGTGGAAAGAGCCTGGGCTTCGGAGTCACAGGTCATGGGTTTGACTCCCGGCTCTGCTACCTGTCAGCTGTGTGACTGTGGGCAAGTCACTTAACTTCTCTGTGCCTCAGTTACCTCATCTGTAAAATGGGGATTAATTGTGAGCCTCACGTGGGACAACCTGATTACCCTGTATCTAACCCAGCGCTTAGAACAGTGCTCTGCACATAGTAAGCGCTTAACAAATACCAACATTATTATTACACTGGGAGCCCCATGAGGGACAGCGATTGTCCTACCCAATTACCTTGCATCTAACCCAGTGCTTAGCCCATAGTAAGACCTTAACAAATACCACTAAAAAATTTCCAGACAGCCAAATGCAGAAAATAATTTAGTCCTGTCTGGAGTTAGGGAGATGAATACATGATTTTAGAAGATTTCTTTCTAACTTCAAGAATACAAAAATTATTCATAACATCTTTTCTATCAAATGGGTCTCCAGACATCCATTCAGAACATTAAGGAAATAAAATTCACACTTAAGCAAAACAAATCATGCAAAAGAATTCCATTTGCATTTCAAGCTTTAATATGCTTAATAATCTCATTTTGTATTAGGACAGGAATAAACTAATTCTTTGGAATGCAGGAACTGTTTCATGCATTCACATAAATAATCATGATGCCAGAAAAAGGGAAATTATAATGGTGCTAAGGATCTGAATGGCGGTGAAGTAGTCAAGAAGGGAAGACTTACGACTATCAAATAGAGTAAACCCAATACTCTCTGCAGTTCTGTGACATAATAAATATCTAGACCTCAGGAGGAAGATATTTTTTTCTGGGTAAACCAGAAACTTAGTCTTGGTTAGAATTTAGATTTATTTTTTTTTTTGAGGATTTTGTGAATGTCTGAAGTTAGGGGTTCTCTTTTTGGTGCTCCCCTTGGTACACAAGTGTACAACAGGACTGAAATGCTTAACAGGAATATACGGCCTATAGGTAGGACTCAAATTTTCTGCAGCAAGAATTCATACAATCAGATTCCAAGGATGTTAATTTTTGCACTTTTTGATGAAAACTATATCCTTCAGAACCAGGACCTTAGTTTTTCAAATTAATTATGTTAGTGCATGTATGTATTTTTGTGGGTCACTATACAAGAAATCTTTGATATGAGTCAAAAAATACAAACTATGCAAATATTTATTAACCTGGCTTTTTAAAAGCATATCAAGAAAAGAATGTATACCAGGCTCATGATCCAAAGCATGCTGAAGAACTTTCTCTGCTTTTTCATACTGCCTCAGTTTCAGCAGGAGCTCAGCAAGGTCATGGCAAAGGACACTCTGCTTACCATTTTTCAGGGCAGCTTCATAGTAACAGATAGCCTAAAAAGAGAGAACAACTTAGGGAGGAAGCTACTTTGTATTCAACATAATGTACAAGCAAAAAGCAAATACAGCTACTGATAATACAGCTGAACCCTTTTCGGATTCCATATCGCCAATTCAGAATTGTGTCTACAGAAGTTCAAACAAATATTTCCTCATATAAAAATGTACTCTAATTTAAAGGCAACTGGATTATGATATAAGACTGTTAAATATTTTCCTGAGTTATAATACTTAAGATGTAAGTCTACAGTGCAAAAGCCAAAACTAATGAAAAAGAATATATGCAAGACAATCCTCTCAGAATATATCTGCTCCACCTACACAGGGAATGGAAAAATTGTATGTGAATAAATGAGTATTTCTTCTGAGACATTTGCATCACCTCAGGAGCTCATTTCCACTTGTGAATGTGGAGGCACAATTTTGCCAGCATCAAGAATGCCTGAGTGATCCATAGGGCTCAGTAAATCTCATCCAGTAGGTTTATTCCATGTTATTTACCTTTGAGTAGTTGTGAGTTTTGACTAGGGCTTTTCCAATTTTACTGGCCAGAGTCCCATCTTTTGGGTTTCTTTTCAGGGCCTGTTCATATACCTCTATGGCTTCTTCAGGCTAAGATTATTAGAACAAAGACAGGCAGTGAGTTTGTGATTTCAGTGGGTAACCAAAAAAGCTACTATTTCTGAGACCTCTGAGTTTAGACTGCTTTATAAAGATAATCTGGCTAAAAGCAAAATTTTAGAGCCAATTTTCTGAATGTGGCATCCAGCAGCCAACATTGTGACCCTTGTCTTTTCCAGAATCCCACCTGATCCCCAATCACCAGGTCTTAAATTTATCACATATGAAAAAGCCTTGTCATTTCTGAACACTCTCCACTGAATCCCCCAGGGAAGTGTGGGGAATGGGTAACATTAGACAGGGGAATCACAGGACAATTTGCAAAGAACTCCTTAAGAGTAAGTCTTCCCAGTGACAGACAAAAAGTCATACTCAAAGCTTTAATTAGCTTTTGAGATTGTCACTCTAAAAGTAATTGCTGAGGAAGCTCCATTTCATGCTTCTGACATCTTTTCAATTTAAGATTTTCAATTGTGAGAATTTTGAAACTACTGTCTTCATTAGTGTACCTGTCATCCATTTTTTTTTCAACATTACTTTTACTGTGATAGCACATCTGAACAATTTTCAGGCCAGCCCTGGTTACCTGTAACAAAGCCACCAGAAAGGGGGAGCGATGAGGTATGGCAGCCCCTGGCCTGGGTGGGAACTGGGGCTTGTGTCAGGTACCACAGCCGACTATTTGCATGGCTTTTAAATTCACACTGCCACTGCTGAGGCTTATACAGCAATTCCACATCCTTCAACCACTCTCCCTGGCTTTACCTGGATGGTAGGGGCACAGTGGGAGAGTTGAAATCACAACCCAGAATGTGGAGGCTGGGGAGGCAGCAGGGAATAGGCTGAACTCTTAATCAGCCTCCACAAATAGTGACCACCACAGCTGCCTCTGGGCCCAAAGACCCATAGTCTTAAGTGCTGGATGCTCTTCTTACATTTCAGAGGTGGGAAGGATATCCCTAGATGGCAAGCTTGATGTGGGTAGGGAAAAATGCCTACCACCTCTGCTTATACTATACTCTCTTAAGCACTTAGAACAGTGCTCTGTACACAGAATGAGCCCAGTAAACACCATTGATTAACTGGGAACCCAAGACTGCCAAATATTATGTTGGCATTGGGGAACTGAACTTGGCAGACTATACAGCAGTTCTGGAAGCCCAGCTCACATCCAGCCCCCTTCACCTAGGCTCTTCGGGTGAACAAGAAAGGCAACACAGCCTAGTGGAGAGAGCATAGGCCTGGAAGTCAGAAGACCCTGGATTCTAATTCTGGCACCGCCACTTCTCAGCTGTGTGATTTTGGGCAAGTCACTTAACTTCTCTGGGCCTCAGTTACCTCATCTGTAAAATAGGGATTAAGACTGTGAGCCCATGTGGGACTTGGACAGTGTCCAACCTGATTTGCTTGTATCTATCCCAAAGTTTTGTATAGTGCCTGGCACATAGTAAGTCCTTAATATATATAAAAAAAAATACAGCAACAACTTTTGGTTACCAATGCCTGGTAATTACTCAGGTAGTAATTATAACTTCTAAAATGTATTTTAATTTTACTGCTCATATAACTGCCACAAGGTAATTATGACTCCCACATGCTTAAGTTATTTGAAATTCAATAATGCTGAATATTCTTACCTCTTGAATGTTCATGTATGCATCCCCAAGAAGAAGAAATGTATGGGAGTTAGGCAATTTGTCCACCAGGTCTCTGGAAACAAAGACAAATTGTGGCTGAGCTACTAATTTGTCAAGTAAGATCCCCCCCAAATCACTCCTCTGACCCCAAATATAAAAAAGGCAGTTGACTGGATATCAAGTTTGCAATCGATATGGCAAATAAAAAACAAGTGTGCCCTTTCAGAATGTTACGTGATATAGGCAATTTTCCATTAAAAAATAATAAAATAGTTGAATGAGAACCAACCATTTATCATTGCCACATTAAATTGCAATGGGAATTGAAATCTATCACTGGGCCAAGGTTCTAGGTTGTTTCACAATGTAGGTAACAATGGATGGAAGCTTAAAAAGTTTAATATGTGATTTTCAAATGTATCTATTCATTTAGGATCATGTGGAGCCAGCCAAGGTCCCCGGAGTTTGGAGGATACAATTTATTTGAAACAGTGTGAAATTTGACACAGCTCTCTCTCCTGTTAAATTTGAAAATCCATCCCATTAATGAGGTACAAGTCTACCTGCTGAGCTATCCCAAAATAAAAGGGACTTCCACTTTGAAGACATATTTTAGGCTGAAATATTTACATTCTAAACTTTTATTATAGCTTTTAAATTGAGATGGAATACAATTTGCTCACACTTCATTTACGTATTATTTGTATAGATAGATATATTTTAATAGTGATAGAATTATCTCCTGAATGAGGTGTTGAGCTGGGGAAGCAGAACTACAATAGAATAAAAAAAGCAAATTGTAAAAGTAGGAGTGGAGTTGAGTTGGGATTTTAAAGTTCATCGTTAGCTACTCCAGCGAAAGGGCAGGACCAAGAGGGAGGTGAAGTAGCAAATGGGGAAACATAGTGACAGAGTATAAGTGGGGGGGAGAGGGGAGAGCTAAAAAAGTGATCTGAGAATAGAGGTAAGGATGAATTGAAGTGGGCCTAGAAGGACTGATCATAAAACTGATGAGTGAATTGACTCACGGTGGAATTAAATGAGGTCAGGCTAAATGGGGAAAAGAGGAGTATAAGGGCACACAGGTGGAGAATAGGCAAGTAAAAGTTGGAATGGGCAGCAGTTAAAGGGAAGTAGGAGTGTGGTTGAATGAGCAGCCAAGGAGCCTTAAGAAAGTGGGAAGTGGTGGCTGCAGTATGGGGGAGTGAGGAGGAAAGGTGAAGTGGGGAATTGAGGGAAGGAAAGAAATAGCGAAGTGAAACGAGGCTTAAGTAGCACAAAGGTCTTGTATGAATTGTAGGTAGGGAAATGGATGTGATGATATGGTTGCTGCTTTTCATAATCTCTTTAATATAACTCCTCCAGTTAAGTCTTGCCCTGTCAGTTTAAACTCATTCACAGAAGCCCCTGGGAAGGGCAGCCGAGAGTTTGGAGTGAACCATAGGAAATAGTATAAATTCCAGGAGAACCACAGGGAAGGAGAAATACCTGGAATTTATCTGCTACAGGCATTTACTTTAGGGCCAAGTGTGGTTTATTATGACTGAGTTTAATCTATACAAGTCTGAAAAAACCAACCTGTAACAGCTGGCGTAGAGCTTCTTTTCCTTTCTGTGCTGAAGATAAATGTGTGCCATCTTCTCTTTGGCTTCTACAAAATAAGGCTGATCTGGTGAAACATTTCGGAGCATGGTTAAGGCCTGTTCAATGTCCCCTTGAGCGAGGGCTAGGTCTGCGTTAGCAATTGTAACACGGAGTTCCTCGGGTGTACCCGAAAATTCATTGATGGCATCTTGCAAAACTTTTGCTGCTTCGTGCTGTGAAAATGAAATAAAATTATTTTCTCTAATAAAAATGTTTCCTAATATTTAAGCAAATGCCTTAACATTTTAATTACCAAATAAATACTTAGTTTACTATGTAAATAATGCTTTATCAGTGCCCTGCAAGCATAAAAGTTAGTTACGATGAAAGTTTCTTGAAAGGGAAGGCAAATTTTTTTTTGAATGATGCAAAAATTCTGAGAGTAGATCAGATATACAGAACTCTCTTCGACGTTTATTTTCACACAAGCACCGGTTCTCCTCCACACCACTGAGACGACACCACCCTGGCCCGCATTTTCCACCCTGAAAAGCAGCTGCAACGCACCCTCGGCATCTCCCCCTTTACCACCCTCCGCCACCAACCAACCAAGCCAAGCTGCTTCCCCAGGGACTGGCACCAGCTCTCCAGACTTCATACCTCATCCTGTCTTCCACCACCCCAGTGGAAAAGAAAAACACCCCAGCATGAAGGTTCCACAAAAACCTGGGAAGAGTGCTGGCTGCTGTAGTGGTTTTTGTGGCTACGAGGTTGTCTTCAACTCTTGAGTACCAAGGAACCAAATTCCGTTTATCTAGTCACAGCACTCTGTCTACTCATTTCATTTTAATTTTGTGTATTTGTCTGTGTTGTGCTTTATTGTTTCATCATTCCTGATGTGTCTAACTCCAGTTCCTTCTCCCCACTTATACTCTTTAGATTATGAGCACCCTTAGGGATGGGGTCTACATCATTCCCAACTGGGCATTCTCTCCCAGTACTCTGCACCCAGAAAGTTCTTATAAATTCTATTCTTACTACTACAACACTCACCACCTACATTCTTTGGGTCCCAATGAAAATGCAAGTTTTCCCCTTACCACATGACCATCCTTTTTTTCTGGGATCAATCCATAAGAGTGGAATACCCTAGTTTCTCATAAAAGTCATTTTGAATATGCCTGCATCACATTTGTCACTTTCAAACACTTTAAAATACAAGTGGCAATAAAATAATCTTCCACATATCTTTCCTACATATATTAACCTTAGTACAAAATCCAGAATGCTTATCCTTATGACCTCCTAAGTATCTTTTTTACTGAATCAGTCAACTATTTCCCTGCTCTTTTGACATACCTGTTCTCCATTTAGACGATGGACATCTACCAATTCAAGAAAGATTGACAAACGACTATTTGCATCAATTTCAGGCGATCTGTATTTAGATTTTGAGGACATTGCAATTCTTCTCATCCCAGGTAAACTCATTGCTATATGTAAAGTTTTAATAGCTTCTGATATTTCTCCCATTTTCTTTTGGGACTGAGCTTTTATCAAATGATATAAAGGGTGTTCCCGTATCTGAAAGAGTAAATTTTATATTGAATTGGAGAAAGTGAAAATATCAGCAAAAATTACATTCAAGGATAAAGGGTTCATTAGAAATGACTAGATTCAAAAGCCATTGCTTGTTCAAGAAGTTCCTTTTCTTTCTGATTATGTTATTTATTAAGCATCACTAGAGACGGGGGTCCAAATCTATGAGGGAGAGAGAGCAAGTATCATCTCTTTTACAGACGAAGGAATGGAGGCAAAGAGAGACTGTGACTTGCTTAGGTCATACAGCTGACCCAGGTCTCCTAGTTCTCATCCTGCCTCTGGCCAGAAACACCTTCCTCCTCTAATCCAACAATTACTCTCCTCTCTCCCCTTTCAAAGCCTTGTTGAAGGCTCATCTCCTTCAAGAGGGCTTCCCAGGCTAAGCCCCACTTTTCCTCATCTCGCACTCCCTTCTGCGTCTCCCTGACTTGCTCCCTTTGCTCTTTCCTCACCCAGCCCCACAGCACTTATGAACATATCTGTCATTTTATTTATTTGTATTGATGTCTGTCTCCCCACCTCTAGACTGTAAGCTCATTGTGGGCAGGTGTCACTGTTGTTGTATTGTAGTTTCTCAAGCGCTTAGTACAGTGCTCTGCACACAGTAAGTACTCACTCAATACATAAGATTGAATGAATGAACGAATGAATTTGAGGTCCCATGTTTTTTCCACCAGGCCACGCTTCTTCCTACTCTGCCTTGGCCGTTTTTTCAAGATGATTTTCAGACCTCATTATTTCCTCAGATGGACAACATTTCAGAAAAGACTGCTGAAGAAACCCAGGACTATTTAATCATCATCTATTATAATTTCAGAACTTGGGAATGCTAAATCTTCTGCAAAAAGCACAGACTTCGAAAGCTGAGAATACCTCAAGTTGTATCCTCATCGTAAAGGAGGACAAGATGAAGATCACACATATTAAAGATTTGGGATAACTTCACTACACCACAATCCTTCATTTCTAAAAATCATATCCATTGGTTGCCCCGATACATCAGCCTCCAACCATCATAGAATGAGATATTATGGTCAGGCTTTCAAGATGGTTATACGATAAGTTTCCAGGGTGAGCTTTTGGGGAAATTTGACTTATCAAAATCTTGGAAAATGCTGTTCTATCTCAGGTAACACTCTTTTCCTTACTGAAATCGCAGCACACATTTCTCACTTTCTTTCACTCTAATTTTATCTCTTCATCCTGTGTTCAATACATATAGAAAGTGGGCTTCAGTTTATACACCAGAGTCAGCAAGAGGCCCCACAAGTGCAGAGACAAAAAGGAGTCCAAAAGAGAAAGAAGAAGAAGATTAGGGAGGGACGGGAGCCGAGTCTGAGGACTCCCTTACGAAAGGTAAAGAAAAAAGGGCAAATTTAAAGAATTCCTTAGTCAGAACATAACTTGGACCTAGGTTTATTTACTTAATAAATATTTTAACAATTTATATCAGAACTAGCCTAAAGTTTATCAAGCGTAAGTGATAGGTCTTATACTCACCTCAAAATTATAGCTCAGGCAGAGTTCTAGGGATTGAGAACACAATTTAAAATTATTTTCAGACAAATAAACCTGAGCCATCAGGAGATGTGCTTCTGCATAAGATGGATTATGTTCCAAACAATGTTTCAAGTTACTACTTGCAGCTGCAGCGTCACCTAATCAAACAAAATTTCAAAATAAAAAAAATACAAAATTCACTTTACGTATTCTTTTCCATTACTCAATGAATATGCTCTCTCTTCAGCTTTCAATTATTTTTCTCCTCAAGATAAGGGACAATCTGCTACATTATTTAAAACATGGAGAGTAACAATATATGTTTTAGAGCATAAATAGCTTCTATGCTAACTCATATTAGGATAAAGTGTACTAATATTATATAGAAAAAAAGAATCGGCTACAAAAACCCAAGATCTCAGTTTAATCATTTAAAAGACAGAAACCAAAACTACATTAGATTGTGCTCTCCCAAGTGCTTAGAACAGTGCTCTGCACACAGTAAGTGGTCAATACGATTGAATGACCAAAAACTACGAGTTGTTCTCTTCCTATCACCAAATGGGTTTAATCATGATTTGAAGAGGTAAAATTGATCAGATTGGATACTTTTACACAACGTCCCAAGAATGCATGTACTATATGTTTTTACTTTGGTTGTTCCGCATCTCAGTATAATCTGTATATAGGACTCAAATGACGTTTGACATGCATGTGCCCATTTATTCTTCTCTGGTTTTCATATTTTCTAAGTGGGTTAATCACCCGAAACAAGAGTAAGACTACTCAACACCCACCTTGAAGGACAAATATTCTGTAGACATTACTTTTGGCCTCAAATGACCTGGATTTGAAGCTTTGGTCTGAGGGTGAAAGCCTCTCTGATGGATCCCAACTCACATAATAGTTAACTGGACACATTAAATTCTGTTAAAACCCATTTGAATTAGCAAAGTGTGACATGCCAAAAGACCCTTTCAATTTTAGCATTCTATCTCCAAAAGTGGCAACAGAGATACTTAATGGCCGACCTCCTTTATATACACAACAGATGGGCACTGTATAATAGTCTATGTTTTCCTTCACACTCTTCGCTCATGGGGTTCAAAGTAATTTATAATCTAAAGATATGAAAACCTCTGCTAGTCAGCTCTGCCATAATGGGGGAGTTGTATAACAAACTCAGGCTTGTTAAAACTTGCATTATAGCTTCCATGCTGGGCATAACACTGTGTTCCTAGTCAAATATGGTCTTTTCAACACATCACGCTACATTCAGACAGAAGCATACTGTTGAAAGAACATTCCCTAATTCTGCCACGGCATTCAGTTGAAAATGTGACATGAAAATACATCTTTGGGGACTGGAGTACTTATTCTGGCATTAAAATGGTCATAAATATAAACTGATGTGAAGAAAAAAATCTTGTAATTTGGACATTTTATCCATGCCTAATATTTTCTTCTGTTTAAGATACACTGGATTACTTTACATTATTAAAAAAACTATATTAGAAAGGCTTCAGCTTTACAGATAGAAATTACCTGAAAAGTATTTCACTTTTGCCATTAGGAAGACAGCTTGCAGAAGACCTGGTACCATTTTTACCACAGCCTCCAGGACTGAGGCACAGTGACTGAGTAGAGGAGATGGTGGTTGGCCAGCACTTGCAGGCTAGGAGAATAAACAGATTAGTTGTTCGACTTCTCAGATAAATAAGCTAAGAGTCAGAGAGATTTAAATGACTATTCTCCCCTATTTTGCCCTGAATCTTCAATTCCACGGGATATATGGGACCTGAAGAAGTTCCTCCACTAGACTGTAAGCTCCTTGTGGGCATCGAACAACTCTATTCTACTGTTCTGTATAAATCTATCATATTTATTGAGTGCTTACTGTGTGCACAGCACTGTACTAAACACTTGGGAGACTCTACGTTCCCTGCCCAGAGTGATTTAAAGGGGGATACAGGCATTAATATAAATAAATTACAATGCATACATAAGTGCTGTGAGCTGAGGAAAGGGTGAATAAAGGCCACAAACTTTACTCTCTACTCTCTCAAACACATAGTACAGTGCTCTGTATGCAGTAAATGCTCAATAAATACCACTGATTGATTGATTTGAGGGTCTGCAAAATCCGTGTGCCCATCAACAGATAATTTCAAGTGCAAAATATACAGTATTTAAGAGTAAAAAGTCACAAAATCTATTAGGGTACTATAAATTTATCAATTAATTGTACTGCTATACTCCAGTTAGCATGTTTAATTGGTTCCACGAAAACTGAATGGTAAGCAAAAGAGCATTAAATGAAGTGTAGCTTCCAATAGGAAATTGGGGCAGTCCTCTGATTTGCAACATGACTGATTCCAGAAAACTATGTCTGTAATCTAAACATATGATGGAATCAATTTTATCATATCCTAAACGAGGGATTGGTTCCTGAACCTTTATTGACAAAAATACTCAGACTTGTGAACTTAAACAATTATAAGTGAAAAATACAAATTATTATAAGGCAGCATGGCTTAGTGGAAAGAATACAGGCCTGAGAGTCAGAGGACTTGGATTCTAATTCTGGCTCCACCAACTATTTGCTGTTTGACCTCGGCAAGCCACCTAATCACTCTGACCCTCAGTTTCCTCACCTGTAAAATGGGGATTAAACCTTACTCCCTCCTACAGAAACTGTGAGCCCAATACCCCACTTTAAGTGTTAATTTTCCATATCTTATTCAGCAAAAAGGCACCTTCTGCTAACATATTTAGGGACTTGTCACTTACACCAAATGAATCTGCCATTATCTAATGCTAAATTGAAATGAGCTCTGATGACTAAGTCGGTGAAAATTCTTCAATGGTTGAGAAGAAAAGGAAGAAACTTTAATTCTGCAGTCTCATCTATGAAACACTGGCATAAAGCTATTATAAAAGATTATTATAAAAGCATTAAAATAGGGATAGTCGTAAATGAAATACATGTATATCAAAGTATCCGTAAGAAACCATGATAAACTTTCATATATGAGGTAACCTGTTAGAAATGCCTGTAAAGATGAATTTAAAAGCAAATTTCCAGACTAGAAAAGAAGTGATATTTACCTGAGTTGGGCAGAAGTGCAAATATTCCCTGATGATTTCTAATAAGAAATCAGGATTTAATTTTTCAAAGTACTGCACACTAAGTGGGACCCCTTGCAAGTTGGAGAAATGAGTGTCCAGGACATCATTTAATAAGCTGATAACTTCTTCTTGTCTTTTGTGCTTCTTCATGGCTAGAACTGCATGCAAATAGGACAGAACCTAGAAAATAAAGAGTTTTTGACAAGTATTCTATCTGAAATGCAAATGTTTTTGTGACTAGTAGTAAATTTATCTTTTATTAAGAATTTAGATATACTCTAAATTGTAAGGATGTGTGAAGGGAAGCAGCATAGCCTAGTGGAAAGTGCATGAGCCTGGCAGTCAGAGGATTTGGGTTCTAATCCTGGCTTCATCCCTTGTGTGATGTGTGACCTCAGGTAAGTTACTTAACTTCTCTGCACCTCAATTACCTCATCTGTAAAATGGGAATTAAGTCTTCCTCCTTTCTACTTAGACAGTGAGCCTCATATAGGACCAAAAAAAAAAAAAATATAGTAAATCCCAGTCATTTGGATTCCACAAGCCAGTTTGCTATAATTTGGACAGGATCATTTTGGTTTGTATAAGAAGACTTCCCATATTCCACACTGGCTGACAGCCTCTCAGCTAACATTTCACTTTTCAAATTTCAATCTCTTCATTTCAAAATTTTGTCCCCATTGCAGGAGCCCTACAATTGTTATTCCCACTAACGAGGAAGGTAGCTGGAGGTTCATGTCCCCTTTCTCCAGGATCCTCTATTTCCTCAGAGCTCTTGACAAAAGCCATTCTTAGACCCTGCCTCCTCTTGTGAATCCACCCCCTTGAGGCCCCAAATTGCTGCACTTGTCAATTTTTATATCTCAACTGCCCATCTACAAAGCAAACAAATGATAAATTCCTAGTACAGACCTCTTTGCTGATAACAATAATCAAACACATTCTTGGTTCAGAGTGGGGACATAACACAATTTTTTCCAGCCACCATTACCACTTTCCTTCAAGTCCCTTGCACCTTGGATTTGGCCAGAGGTTATAAGAGAGCAACTGGGGTTTAGTCAGCCAAACTGACTCTCCAGAAGCAGCAGGTTATAAGTCCTCCTTGAGGTATGAAGGTAAGACATTGAAACTGGAGATTTAAGTGTACATATTTAAAGCTTTAGAGTACAGAATGCATTTGCAACTAATAAAGTTGCATTTTAAAATAATCTAATCTACAGTTTGGATTTTTCCAATTCGGACCAGATTTATTCCTCCTTGGAATGAATTAGTGAGATTTTACTGTGCCAGACTTGCCTACAAAAAAAATCCAAAATCATAAAGCACAAAGACTGAAATTAAAATATGTATTTTAGCAGAGGACAAAGATACCTCACTGAACTAAAATGCATCCTACCTCACATTTTCCAATAGATGGTTGAATTTCATTAAGGAATTCCAACTGTTGATCTGCATCCTGCAATTGTCCTTCTAATAGCTGGCATCGGATGATTCCTACAAAAGAGGAAATGCTCTGACAACCTCAGTTTAGAAAAGGCTAAAAAATGGAGTTTTTCTAAACAGTTCTCATGAATTAGAGAATTGATCAATTATTTAATTGATTTTTTTTTTTAGACAGCTCAAGGGGAAAAACTTGGGCTAGAAAACTGACTCTGGGAGTCTGGGAGTATGTCAACTATTCACTCCTTGGCTTAGCTTGGGCTGCAGAGATGAGTCATTTACAGTTTCCTTTTTTATTAATCATAATGAACCTGTTGAAGGAAAAAACTGAAATAAGAAGAAAATCCACTAAAAATTGTTAAAACTAATCTTCTCCTGGCAAGTAGACTAGGGAAAATGAGATTCAGCATTTATATTCTAACTTATAAAACACCTTTCCCCTTTCATTTTGATGCCAGAGAAAATTTTCCCTTACAGTTTTCACATAAACATGAATGTAATAATGTAATGTAATAATTAGGTTCAAATAAAGATTTAGGTTTCCAAAGCAGACACCACTGGGGTTTGGACACCTATATGAAATAGTTTAAAATGTTCTTTAATAAAGATGCAGTTTTATCTTTAAAATTGTTCGGCAACTGAGACATTTCTTCGAATTTCAAAAGAGAAAAATGCCACAAATTAAAGAGCCAACTATTCAGGTGGTAGGTTAAAAAAAAAAAAAACCATAAGTTATGACATACCGATTAGAGCAGAAACACTTGTCTCATCAAGAGTCATAGCAGTTTCATACCATTTCAGGGCTTCTTTCACCTTTCCTTGTAAAATCATTTGATATCCCAATTCTGTAGCAATTTCTGAATTCTGGGGAGCTAAATCAAATGCTCTTTCTATTAATGTTTGAGTCTGTTGAAGGATCACTTGGTTACGTCCACACTAAAAGGAAAATCAGAGCTAAGGCTAGACCACACGTAACTTGACTTATAGACAAGTGCTCTTCTACAAAACTTGCAAATATAAAGCTATTTCAATAGGTTTTAAAGCATATTTCAATAATTCACAAGGAATTATTAATCTGGCAGCATTTCCACAATTAAAATGCATTGTGGGGGAAAAAAACCAGAACAAGGAAAAAAATGGAATTACTCATTTTCTGTATTCAAAGTTAACTTAAAATATTATCCTAAATTCAACCATTGCAAAGTCACAAATTCTCTCAGCAGCCACCTACACCTAAATTTTCAAGGGTCTGGCCTATGGGGATCTTTATTCTCAAAAGAGAATTTATTCCCTACTGAGAAAGGAACTAACCTAAGAACATAAAAAAGCACCAACACTTTTCCTATGCCAAAGGATTCTCGGCAAGCTTTAGCTCCACACTGCCCTGGTACCTAAAGGCAGCACAATGTGAAACTTGCTTCAGAATGTAAGCAGTGTCAAATGCTGACCGTTCTGCTGAAGGCTACTGCTATCTTGTAATAAAGTTGAGCGTTCCTCGGCTCCACTGCATTCAAGGCACCAAGTAAATCTCCCAGCTTGCCTGTAGCCTAGAATACAAATTTTAAAAAAGCAAAATATCAGATTATTGATTTTATGTGGCATTTGCTAATATTGGATATACATGGAGTTAACTTTATTATGTAGCTAAGCAGCTACAGTAAGAGTACTCCCCCAATTTAATCTTACCATTTTTGTAAATTACATTTGGAATATAAACATTCACATGCAACCACTTCTGAACCGCTTTTATCCTTCAGAGAATTCTCAAAATAGTTGATATATTTTGCATCACATTTTAAACTGCCACATAAAACAGCAATGATTTACAATTTAAGAATATGAAGAAACAAGAGGCAACCTACCTCTTGTATGTTCCCCTCCCTACACAAGTGGTGAAGAGCCAGCATTTCTTAGGGCTTTCCACATTTTGATTATTTTTCTGTATTATCCTGTAGAATAACAGTTCAGTTAATGTAAATCTAGGCATTTATATTAATTAGTACCACTTCTTGAGAACTTACTCTTTAGAACTCTATCTTAAGTACTTGGGAGACAGTACTATAAAGCTCTTGAGCTTACAATCTAATGTGCGAGACAAGTAATAATAATATTGGTATTTAAGTGCTTACTATGTGCCGAGCACTGTTCTAAGTGCTGGAAGTAGACAATTTGGCAAACACCAACAGGTGAAAGAAGGATTAGATAAAAATGACCAAAAAAACCCCCACAAGTAAACAAAAAATGAAAACTATTCAAATCAGTGTAAGGGAACTGATGAGATGGAATGACTAGGAAAGTGGGTCATTAATCATGAAATGTCTTTTAAGGAGATGACACTTTAGGAGAGTTCTGAAGATGGGGAAAGGATGGCATTCCTGGCAGAGGGAAACATTCCATGCATATCAAATACAGGAATTACTAGCAGGATATGGTTAAAAGGTGATTCTTTGGGATGTACAAAGAACTTTAATAATAATGTTGGTATTTGTTAAGCACTTACTATGTGTGGAGCACTGTTCTAAGCGCTGGGGTAGAACAGGGTAATCAGGTTGTTATATCCCGGCTAGACTACTGTGTCAGCCTTATCTCTGACCTCCCTTCCTCCTCTCTCGCCCCGCTCCGGTCTATTCTTCACTCCGCTGCCCGGCTCATCTTCCGCAGAAACGATCTGGGCATGTCACTCCCCTTCTTAACAACTCCAGTGTTGCCTATCGACCTCCGCTCCAAACAAAAACTCCTCACTCTAGGCTTCAAGGCTCTCCATCACCTTGCCCCTTCCTACCTCTCCTCCCTTCTCTCTTTCTACCGCCCACCCCGCACGCTCCGCTCCTCTGCTGCCCACCTCCTCACCGTCCCTCGGTCTCGCCTATCCCGCCGTCGACCCCCGGGTCACGTCCTCCCGCAGTCCTGGAACGCCCTCCCTCCTCACCTCCGCCAAACTGATTCTCTTTCCCTCTTCAAAACCTTACTTAAAAATCACCTCCTCCAAGAGGCGTTCCCAGACTGAGCTCCTCTTCCCCCTCTACTCCCTCTGCCATCCCCCCTTTACCTCTCCTCAGCTAAAGCCTCATTTTCCCCTTTTCCCTCTGCTCCTCCACCTCTCCCTTCCCATCCCCACAGCACTGTACTCGTCCGCTCAACTGTATATATTTTCGTTACCCTATTTATTTTGTTAATGAATTGTACATCGCCTTGATTCTATTTAGTTGCCATCGGTTTTTACGAGATGTTCTTCCCCTTGACGCTGTTTAGTGCCATTGTTCTTGTCTGTCCGTCTCCCCCGATTAGACCGTAAGCCCGTCAAACGGCAGGGACTGTCTCTATCTGTTGCCGACTTGTTCATCCCAAGCGCTTAGTACAGTGCTCTGCACATAGTAAGCGCTCAATAAATACTATTGAATGAATGAATGAATGAAAGGTTGTCCCACATGGGGCTCACAGTCTTAATCCCTATTTTACAGATGAGGTAACTGAGGCACAGAGAAGTTAAGTGACTTGCCCAAAGTCACACAGCTGACAAGTGGCAAAGCTGGGATTCGAACCCAGGACCTCTGACTCCCAAGCCCATGCTCCTTCCACTGAGCCATGCTGCTTTAGATGGGATGTAGCATAAATGTCCTACTGGGAAGAGCATGGGCCTGGGAGTCAAAGGACAGGGGTTCCACTACCAGCTTATCAGTGGGATATATATGAAGAAGTCAGCTAATGAAGAGCCACTGAAGGGCACTGTTAATAGGTTTTTGTTTTAGTTAAAAAGAAATGGATAGCCATTGGAGGCAAGTGTTGGGAAATTTTATAAAAAGGAAAATATTTTCGGCTGCATGTAAAATAAGTGGGATGGAGACAGAGGCTGAAAGCAATAAGGAAGCTGTGTCAGTAAACCAGTCAGAAAGGAATGAAGGGTTGAATCAGGGTGATTGTGATGGGGAAGAGGAAAGGATGGATCCAGAGGAAAAACCTGCAGGATTTACAAATGAACTAAATGTGGGAGAAAAATGACAGAGGATAATCAAAGACATCACCAAGTTGACAGTGGTGGAAGAGAAGAAGGTTCTGTTAGAGAGATGAGGAGTTCAGTTGAGTAATTCCTTCTTATTTTGGTCTGGTCGATTTCATTGGCTTTGTGATACTGCCACATAAACCAAACAGATCAAATAGGAGAAATTGATAATGCCTTATTGTCTTTATCGCGCAAAACTAGACCTTAAAGAGCAAGTCATTTTTCAATAGCCATCCTCTGACAATGCTGTACAAAAAATCCTTATCATGAGCCTCTTAATACATAATGTAATAAATGGTCTATAAAAATGAATTTATATTTAAAACAGTTATAACAACTTGCTTCAGTTTTCTCTCATTTAAATCATATGACCAAAAGACATACATACCCTTTTCTTCTCCCCAAAAACTGCAAACCATCTTAAACAAGTAAAGATATTCAGATTCTTTTTTTTTTTTTTTTTTACTTCACCTGTGTGCTGTCTCAATTGTCTGTTCCCAATCTTGCAAGGCTAATTGTAGCTTCATTTTCTTTTCAAAAGCAGGAAGAAAGTTAGGGAAGTTTACTATTATCTGGTTCACAGTTTCCAGAGCTCCTGAATAATTCTGACGCATCTCAAAATACTGTGCCTGTCAGAGAAAAATGCCACGTGAAATAATGATATTACTAACTCTCAGAGGTACTTTTACATAGACAGAATAAGTGAGCATTTTAAAATGGCATTTATTTTACAATATCACTAAAGAAATCTTTACTATCATGTGCAAAGAAGTTGTGCTTAGAAGCTGAAGTAAAATAAAGATTTTCCTACTAATTTATAATTATAATCTCTAGGCTGTGTTGGCCGTGATTTCTAGATTTGGGAAAGATCTTTTTCCATTTGATTTCATTTTAAAATGTCTTTTGCTTTTAAGTGCTATGTGCAATATTTTAATATTGAAAAAGTCAACACAAGTTAGATCAACTTCTGTGGCCTATTTAGGCATATTTTCCAACAGTCAATTAGCAATTTATGCTGAACTAGGAATTAACTCCTAAATCCCTGTAGTCATTTAAAAAGTAGCCTTCCATAGACCCAAATAATATTACTATTTGCACTGAGAGAACTGCTCTAGAATTTGGTTAATAATTACCAAATATCTAAGAAAAGTCCCCACACACTAGCAAAATTTAATACATTAAGGTTATATGAGTAATTCATTTTTAAATCTTTTGGATCCTTTGGACTATGCCCAGAGTCAACTAATTAGATCAGCAAAATGGGTTTTCAAACTCAACTGTAAGAGAGACTGGGTGAAATGAAACTGTAAGCTCCTTGAAGGCAGAGAAGGAGCATGGCCTAGGTGATAGAGTACGGTCAATGGAGTCAGAAAGACCTAGGTTCTAATCCCAGCTCTGCCACTTCTCTGCTGTGTGACCCTGGTATATCACTTCACCTGTAAAAAGCAGGTAAAGACTGCAAACCCCTTGTGGGATGTGGACTGTATCCAACCTGATTAGCATTTATCTATCCCAGTGCTTAGTACAGTGCCTGGCACATAGTAAGCACTTAAATACAGAGCAGGATTAGAAATTAGGTCCCCTGACTCCCAGGCCTGGATTCCTTCTTCTAGGCTGCTTCTCTGTAAAAAAAAAAACAAAACAAAACAAAAAAAACATACTAATAGTGTTCAATTTATTTCACAGGAAGTTAAAGCCTTAAATCACTTTAAAAAAAAAAATCAGCACCAAGGAAAAATTAAAGTCTTGAAGAGAAGCAGCATGGCTAGAGCAGCTTTGCTTTCTTTTCTGCCTCTGTGAGAGTGATTTTTACTGATTTATGTTAATTATACTTGACAAAAACATCTACTTAGAAATGATGAAACAATGCAGCGACTGGAAAAAAATAAGCTAACATAAAAATTACATGATAATAAGTTTTCCTGAGGAGTAGAGATGCATTTACTAATAAATCCACAATAATTCAATTCCATTTCTCATTAATGAACTTACCTTACCCAACTGAGCAAAGATATCACTTAGATCTTGCATACCTTCCTCAAAATACTTCAGAGATTTTTTGGCATAAGCTTCTTTTCCACAAGTTAGATCAAGCCATGCTCTCAAAACCAGTCCCTGCAAATGTAATATTTATAAATCAGGCTTATGTCTTAGTAAAAACCAATAAATTCCAGGAAGAGAGATAGAGTATGTGTACTTCACAACTATTTGGGAAATATCCACTTCAGCAGCTGAACATCCACGAACCTAAAGTTTAAAGGCCAATCCAACATAAGAAGCTCAGAAGTCCATTAGTGCTAAAGGTGATAAACTGTTTTCTTTTTATTGATCTTTCAGCATGAGGTAATAGAAGGAACATGGTTTAAGAATCAGATAATTTTGAGTTCTAATCCCTGCTCCACCACATGCCTTCTACAGGCAAGTTGCTTTAACTTTATTTTTCCTCAGTTTCTTCATCTGTAAAAGGGATAGTAAGTACTTGTTTTCCCTTTCCCTTGAATTGTGAGCCTCATAAAGGACAGGGATCCCAGCTCTGGGTACAGTTCTTGGTGTATTTAAATGCTTAACAAGTGTCACGATTATTACCCCAGCATAGTAAAATCACATGATCATAGTCATGAGTTCATCTGTGATGAATAAATAACTGGGCAGAAGAGTTTAGAAGGTACAAGACCAACTGCCTCTCCTAGTTTTATTCATTTTAGTTTAATAGATAATCTGGCACCTATTTCCCTGGCTACACAGGAGATTATAATGATGGTACTGTCTGGATATTTAGTCATTTGCTTCAAAATTGTCTTTTTTTTAAAACCCCTATTCCCCCTGGCTACACAGGAGATAATAATGATGGTATTTATTTGCCACTTTCTATGTGACCAAGCGTTGTGCTAAATGTTGTGACAATCAATCAATGGAATTTGAGTACTTACTGAGTGCCACTGTATTAAGCACTTGGGAGAGTATAATATAACAGAGTTGGTAGAAACAGTCCCTGTCTACAGGGAGCTTACAGTCTAAGGATAGATAAAAGAAACAGATTAGATGCAGTCCCTCTCCCAACAGGGGACAGGGTCCAGTTATGGCATTTTTAAAGCCACAAGAATAAAAAACACTTTTCAGTCAACAAATGATTAAGCAGTTCAACCACACTATTTCTAAAGAATTTCTTATTAAGAAAGAATATGGAAAGAAGAGTTGATAGATTCGACAGTGGCCAGTAATTAAGTTAATGGAAAATATTTAATCAGTAAATACTTGATTAAAAAGGGTTTTTCCTGTTAAATATAAGTTTAACTATAACTTAAATTTCTACTCTGAGAGGTAATTACTTAGGTATGGTAGACTACAGGTAGAAAACTATAGGTAGACAGAATTAAATGGTTACTTCTGTTGACAGAGTGTTTTTCATTTATTAATAAAGGCAATTTTAAAGTAAATGACAACATATGCAGACAATCCACAACAGAGTGAAACTTAAGTAAAAGCAAATTAAAAGTATATTAGAATATATTACACCCAAATAGCATGTTAGAGAGTAGATTTTACAGTTAACATTTTCAAACCACAAAAAGGGCTTATTTCAAATATTTGCATGGCTCATTCAGAAAATTAGCTACCTCTCTGCAACCATTTGAAATTTTGATCATTCTGTCAACATATTCACGCGCTTTATCATGTCGACCAAGATGCCACAAAAGTAGGCCTGCATAGTACAGAGCTTTTTGTCCTGCTGTTTTTCGAATTTCCTTCATTTTAATATCAAGGTCCAGGATAGCATCTCGATCTATAAAAGAAAGAGAGGCAACTATCAAAATTTTTTAACAAGATGCTACTGCAAGTACAACCCTTCTGCTCTTCCCTATCCTTCTCTCCACTCATATATGACTCTCCCATTTAGGTTTATGTGTACACTTCAGTCTTGAAAATATATTCAAAAGAAATTAGGTCTGAAAAAAGTACACTGATCAGTACATTTAATAGAAGTAGATGGGAGCCCAGTTGATGTTACTCCACTCATTCCCAGGTGTATTACCCTCTTTTGCCCATCTTTTTATTATTTTAATTATCCCCATTTTATAGCTGAGGTAAGTGAAGCATAGAGAAATTAAGTGATTTGCCCAAGGTGACAGAGCAGACGTACACCAAATCAAGGATTACAACCCAGGTCCGTGCTCTTATCCACTAGGACACACTACTTCTAATAGTTTTTAATACAATAATAATACCCAAGCATTGGCTCAAAGCAAACACAGTATTTCCTCTATGGAGAAGTATTAATAAACAAAAATGAAATGTCTTTAAAATCTCTTTTTAGGCCTCTGGCTTCACTTTCATTAGGTTCACCCAGCTTTATTTTTAGCTTTAAGACAATACTTATTTTCATGGATGATTGACAACACACAGTCTGCACTGGAGATAAGTTACATGGCTGCCCACATCATACACACAGATGAATTTAAGGCAGTGTGTAGCCATAAATACCATATAAGAACACATTTTTGTGGTACTGGTTGCATTTTATTTATGGTTTAATCTAGCATATTTTATTAAGAGGAAATTCAGATCTGAATTAGTCGATAAAAGAAAACACATAAAATATATTAGTACTTGCATCTAGGTTTCTATTTGTCAAGACCTAATACTACTCTTCCACCTCCTGCCCCAAGATGTTGGTGGAAGGGACATCACTGTCAGGACTAAGGGACAAAAAGAGTAGAAACCCAGGGTTGGAGCTGTGAATCAATGACCTCTCTCCTCCAGAAAGAGCTGGGGAAGCAGAGAGCGGCGCTTGGCAGCAACTGCTGTGGGCAAATGAAGTTCCTTCATTTCCTCTCTCAATGCATAATAGAAACTCATTTTTTCCTCAAAATACCTGGGACTGAACCTATTTCAAAGAGTCACAAAGTTGACGTAGAGAAAGTTTAGCCACCTGGGATTTTTAAGCAAGTGTACTTTTGCCCACTATTCCCCAACTGGGGTTGCCAACCACCCTAAAATTCATGCAGCTGTTCCTGCTACCACTAAAAGGGCTGGTAGAGTGGCACCAGAGTAATCCACCATCCATAAGTTCAGAGTTAGTCTGTAAAAATGAGCTAAAATTGGTTGTGTCCACAAAGTCCATAGAAATATTCTGATGTGTGGAAATAATGCCGTGATGGGCTCCAATACTTTCCCCAGGCCATTCTGAGCAGCAGCTTTAGCTGCGTGAATTTCTGGCTGGTTGGCAACCTTAACCACACCCAAACCAGTTTTCTTTTCGATTAACCAATGGTATTTACTGAATGCTTACTATTTACAGTGCCTTATACTGAGAACTCGGGAAGAGTACAATAATAAGAAAGGCATTTGTTAAGCTCTCACTATGTGCCAGGCTCAGTACTAAGCACTAAGGTAGATGTAGGATAATCGGGTTAGATACAGTAGAGAAGGTCGACAATATCCCTACCCTCAAGGATCTTACAATCTAACAAATCTTCAAATTCTGGCACCCTTCTATCCAAAAAGATTGCTTGAGATACTTATAGGATATACATAAGGGTCATATGCACATCTGGACAATCCCCTCTAGACTGTAAGCTTGATGTGTGCAGGGAACACACCTATAAACCTGCTACACGAACTCTCCCAAGGGCTTAGCAGAGTGCTCTGCACACAGTAAGCATTTAATACCGACTGATTGAACATTGCCCAACCCTCCACATGCAGACCTGATGGTGACTGGGTACATACAAATTCACATGTGTCTTGTGGCTGTTCTTCCTCTTTTCACTAGTGCAATTAAATTCATAGGGTAGGCTTAAAGTTTTTGACACACTGTGGTAAATACAAAGAAGTTTTACGAAGTCAAAGGCGAAGTGATAACAACTGTCAGGGGCAGGTTAGGGATGGTGGGGGCCAGAAGGGAAGTCTCAAAAGCATCCCAGAGATTCTAATGGCTAGCATCCAATCTGTTAAATATGGCAGAGATTGTGTCATTAGCCCAGTACCTGGATCAGCGCTCCTTTTATGAGCGTACAGAAGTGCAATCAAGGAACACAGTGATATATCTTGCTTGTTTTTAATATCCTCCAATTCGCGGATGGCTTCCTGAATTCTACCTAAAAAAAAGTAATATATTGGAGTCTCTCCATTTCCAAGACATATTTTTAAACTCAAAGAAAACCATTTAGTCCATTAGCACATACCTTCCATCAATACGCCAAAAGCATGGTAAAACATGAAGATTGGGTCACTACCATGCCTCTTAAGGCCCTCATTGGCAACAGTTTGCACGTGATGGTAATATCTCTCTTGACAGTAATAGTGCATTAAAGTCTGAAAGAAAATTGTTTTGGTGAATGTAAAAGGCAAAAATTTCCCAGCTTTCTGACAGGTATTGGGACATAAATATCCTTTAAAGAAAGAGTCTCAAGCAAGTTAAAACATGGGTCTATTTTTCCACTTTCAAGTGATATTTACATATACTACTGAATATTTACTTTTAAGTATTCACTTATAATGTCCCTATTTGTAATCAGTAATGCTTCACCAGCTTAGACCACTGGGAAAAGCAGGGTTAACAGGTATGAATTAAATCTGTAGATAAAACCAAAATTCCCTTTTTAGTCAATTTCCACCTCCTCTGAGTTCAAATCTTGTTTCCAAGTAGCAAAACTAATAGATTTCAATTTTAGTTTTTCAACCTTTGCAGCCCTTCTTATTCTTTGGTCAGGGTTCTAATAAACAGAGAAAGTGTAAACAGGAGGGTAAAAAATGCACAAGAAGCCTTGAAATCCACAGATAAGATCATCAGCTCCTAAATAAATTCATATCTACCGAAGATTCCTGGTCAAGAAATAAATTGTAAATTGCAAGTAAAAAAAGTACTACATGTGACTCAAGCCATAAGTCCAGCCACCTCTGTTTCATTATTTAAAAAAGAATTAATTATTGACTTTAATTCTCTTCTTCTTTAAGACTTCTACACTCTCATATAATTCATGGGGTTGAATAAGGGAAAGTGGGCACACTAGAACATAACCGCAATCTGAGTGTTTATAATTATTTTACCCCATATACCCTTAAAATGTTAAATTTACATCCTCTTCAGATTAGAGTTCCACTGAGTGCAAAATGATTTTGAATGTATGTATTTTTAATATCTACAAACATTTACCCCAGGTTACATTCTCCCGACAATAAGGGTAACACAGGGACATGTCCAACCCTAATTGCTCAAACCATTCCAGAAGCTACAAGCTCTATCTCTGAAGTTACAACCACCCATGGCCAGTAAATTAATTCACCGCTAGCCACAAGCCACCTGAAGCCACGGCTGCTAGCACAGCCAGAGCGGGGAAGCTTTCCCTTACTTCTTTCCCGGCAACTCTAGCCCCAGCAACAACCACCTGCCCCTCTTGGCTCGTAGCCCCACCTCCCCTTCCGTCTTCCCAGCTTTATTTTTGACAAGTGCGGCAGGGAAGGAAGATGGGGCTAAACAACGGAGTGAGATTTAGTCACTGCTACATGTAAAGTTATCCAAAAGAACTCAACAGAGGAGCTCACTGGAGAGATGCAAAGAGAAGGCTGATTTTGAGGCACGGGAAAGCCTGAGGAACAGCTATAATAATAATAATGATGGCATTTGTTAAGCGCTTACTATGTGCCAAGCACTGTTCTAAGGTATAAGGGGTGGAGCGGGAGATTTACAGTGTAATCTGGGGCTGGTTTTGGAAAGGATGTGTCTATTTCTGTTACACTGTACTCTCCCAAGAGCTTAGTACAGTGCTCTGCACACAGTAAGCGCTCAATAAATGATTGACTGAACAAATGAAATACAATAAATAGGAACCTAGAACACTGACGTAAACCTATGGCAAAACAGATTCTATAATATAACCGTGCTTGAATCAGCTGCATTTTAAAGGAAAACATACACTAGCCAATTATCGGTTACTACTGCTTATGTCCATCTCCTTGGTAACATTTTCAAAAACAAGAACAAGGCTTCAAACCCTGAGCCTAGTTTGTTGTCATGAAAACTATTTTAAGCAATCCATAAGTGTTTACTTTTCTAGTTCGCCTCCGTTCCCGCAGAAAGCAAAGCAGGCGCCATGATAGACTGGAACTGGTCCAGTCAAAGCATTCTTCTTTTATATCTGCTCTCTGCCTCGTTTTCTCCCTGAGCAACCCTCACTTCTTTCTCCCTCCGATCAACGCAGCGGGCCAAACCTGGTGGGCCTCCTCTGTGATTCGTTCCCCTTGGTCCTCCGCCATCTGATGGGATCTAATAATTATTATTGTATTTGTTAAGTGCTTACTCTGCGCCAAGCACTGTTCTATACGAGTTAATCAGGTTCAGGACACAGTCCCACATGGGGCTCACACTCTTAATCCCTTTCTTACAGATGAGAAAACTGAGGTCTAGAGAAGTGAAGTGACTTAGCCAAGGTCACAGCACAGACCGGTGGCAGATCCAGGATTAGAACCCAGGTCCTTCTGACTCTCAGGCCCCTGCTGATCTCCTGCCTGGGCACCCTGGGGGCCTGGCTCCCTCTCTCGAATCAGCTTCCTCCTTGCCCCCCATGGAAAGGGTGGTTCAGACGCCCGGACGTCTGGTTGGCATGGAGTAGTGAATAGAACATGGGCCTGAGAGTCGAGGGTCATGGGTTCTAATCCCAACTCCGCCACCTTTCTGCTGTGTGACCTTGGACGCGTCACTTCCCTTCTCTGGGCCTCAGTTCCCTCATCTGTAAAATGGGGATCGAGACTGAGCGCCCCACATGGGACAGGGACTGGGCCCAACGTGATTTGCTTGTATCCACCCCAGCGCTCAGTAATAATAATAATGATGATGTTGGTATTTGTTAAGCATTTACTAAGTCCTGGGGTAGATACAGGGTAATCAGGTTGTCCCACATGAGGCTCACAGTGGTAATTCCCATTTTACAGTTGAGGTAACTGAGGCACAGAGAAGTTAAATGACTTGCCCACAGTCACACAGCTGACAAGTGGCAGAGCCGGCTGCTGTGGGACCTTGGGCAAGTCACTGCGCTTCTCTGAAACTCAGTTACCTGTTAAATGGGGATTTAAGACTGTGAGCCCCACGTGGGACAACCTGATTACCCTGTATCTATCTCAGCGCTTAGGACAGGGCTTGGCACGCAGAAAGCGCTTAACAGATACCATCATTATTATTAGTAGTATTACTTTTACACTCTGTTCTTCCTGTCTGGCCTTGATCCAGGGGATGAGGGCTGTATCCCGACTCTGCCCCTTGTCAGCTGTGTGACTGTGGGCAAGTCACTTCACTTCTCTGTGCCTCAGTGACCTCTTCTGTAAAATGGGGATGAAGACTGTGAGCCTCACGTGGGACCACCTCATTCCCCTGTATCTCCCCCAGCGCTTAGAACAGTGCTCTGTACGTAGTCAGCGCTTAACAGATACCAAGCAGCGTGGCTCAGTGGAAAGAGCACGGGCTTTGGAGTCAGGGCTCATGAGTTCGAATCCCAGCTCTGCCAATTGTCGGCTGTGTGACTGTGGGCAAGTCACTTAACTTCTCGGTGCCTCAGTTCCCTCATCTGTAAAATGGGGATGAAGACTGTGAGCCCCACGTGGGACAACCTGATTCCCCTGTGTCTACCCCAGCGCTTAGAACAGTGCTCGGCACATAGTAAGCGCTTAATAAATACCAACATTATTATTATTATTATTATCATCATTAGCCATCCGGGCCATTGAGAGAAGCAGCGTGGCTCAGTGGAAAGAATCCAGGCTTCGGATTCAGAGGTCATGGGTTCGAATGCAGGCTCTGCCACTTGTCAGCTGTGTGACTGTGGGCAAATCACTTCACTTCTCTGTGCCTCAATTCGCTCATCTGGAAAATGGGGATGAAGACTGGGAGCCTCACGTGGGGCAACCTGATTCCCCTGTATCTCCCCCAGCGCTTAGAACAGTGCTCTGCACGTAGTAAGCGCTTAACAAATACCAACATTATTAAATAGAGCCGTGCCTGGGGGGCGGGCGGTCCTCCAGCTCCTACCTATAGGCCCTGAGGATCCACGGCTCGGTCCGGTCCCTCCCGTCACCGCCCTCCTGCCGCTCAGTCGGGTGGGCCGCGTGCAGAACACTGTGCTAAGCGCTCGGGAGAGCACACTGCAACAATAAATAGAGAAGCAGCGTGGCTCAGTGGCTAGAGGCCAGGCTTGGGAGTCAGAGGTCATGAGTTCGTATCCCCACTGCCCCCTGTCAGCTGTGTGACTGTGGTGGCTCAGTGGAAAGAGCACGGGCCCTGGAGTCAGGGCTCACGAGTTCGAATCCCAGCTCTGCCACTTGTCGGCTGTGTGACTGTGGGCAAGTCACTTCACTTCTCTGTGCCTCAGTTCCCTCATCTGTAAAATGGGGATTAAGACTGTGAGCCCCACGTGGGACAACCTGATTCCCCTATGTCTACCCCAGCGCTTAGAACAGTGCTCGGCACATAGTAAGCGCTTAACAAATACCAACATTATTATTATTATTATTGCTCCGCACGTAGTAAGCGCTTAGCAAATACCAACATTACTAGAGACGTGCCTAGGGGCGGGCAGTCCTCCAGCTCCTACCTTTAGGCCCTGAGCGTCCATGGCTCGGTCCGGCACCGCCTTCCTGCCGCTCAATCGGGCGAGCTGGGTGCAGAGCACTGCGCTAAGCGCTGGGGAGAGCACATTGCAACAATAGAGCCGTGCCTGGGGGCGGGAGGCCTTCCAGCTCCTACCTTTAGGCCCTGAGGGTCCATGGCTCGGTCCGGAGCCGCCCTCCTGCCGCTCAATCGTGCGAGTTGGGTGCAGAGCACTGCGCTAAGCGCTGGGGAGAGCACATTGCAACAATAGAGACGTGCCTGGGGGTGGGCAGTCCTCCAGCTCCTACCTTTAGGCCCTGAGCATCCATGGCTCGGTCCGGAGCCGCCCTCCTGCCGCTCAATCGGGCGAGTTGGGTGCAGAGCACTGCGCTAAGCGCTGGGGAGAGCACATTGCAACAATGGAGACGGGCCTGGGGGGCGAGCGATCCTCCAGCTCCTACCTTTAGGCCCTGAGGGTCCATGGCTGGGTCCGGCACCGCCTTCCTGCCGCTCAATCAGGCGAGCTGGGTGCAGAGCACTGCGCTAAGCGCTGGGGAGAGCACATTGCAACAATAGAGACGTGCCTGGGGGTGGGCAGTCCTCCAGCTCCTACCTTTAGGCCCTGAGCATCCATGGCTCGGTCCGGAGCCGCCCTCCTGCCGCTCAATCGGGCGAGCTGGGTGCAGAGCACTGCGCTAAGCGCTGGGGAGAGCACATTGCAACAACAGAGCCGTGCCTGGGGGCGGGAGGCCTTCCAGCTCCTACCTTTAGGCCCTGAGGGTCCATGGCTGGGTCCGGCACCGCCTTCCTGCCGCTCAATCAGGCGAGCTGGGTGCAGAGCACTGCGCTAAGCGCTGGGGAGAGCACATTGCAACAACAGAGCCGTGCCTGGGGGCGGGAGGCCTTCCAGCTCCTACCTTTAGGCCCTGAGGGTCCATGGCTCGGTCCGGCACCGCCCTCCTGCCGCTCAATCGGACGAGCTGGGTGCAGAGCACTGCGCTAAGCGCTGGAGAGAGGACGCTGCAACACTAAACGGACGTCGGCTCCGCCCACGGGCGGGCCGGTCCTTATCCCGCCCGGCCCCGCCCCCCGACAGCCGCCATTGGTCCGCGGGAGCCCCGGGGGCGGGGCTTCGCATGCGTCGCGCCTTCCGATTGGTGCAGGCCGGAGGGGGGGGGCGGGGCCCCGGAGGGAGGGAAACCAGCAAGGGGAAGAGGGGAGGAGGGAAACAGCAACGGGAAGGGGAAGCGGGGGGGGGAAAAGGAAAAGAAAAATAAAAAGTGGGATTTATTAAGCGTTTACTCTGTGCAGAGCACTGGTCTAAGCGCTGGGGGGGGGGGATACAAGGTGATCAGGTTGGCCCACGTGGGGCTCACAGGCTTCGCCCCTATTTTAATAATCATCATCATAATCTTGGTATTTGTTAATAATGTTGGTATTTATTAAGCGCTTACTATGTCCCGAGCTCTAATCTAAGCGCTGGGGGGAGATACAAGGTGATCAGGTGGTCCCACGTGGGGCTCACCGTCTTCACCCCCATTTTAATAATTATAATAATAATAATAACAATCTTGGTATTTGTTAATAATGTTGATATTTATTAAGCACTTACTATGTGCCGAGCACTGTTCTAAGCGCTGGGGGGAGATACAAGGTGATCAGGTCCCACGTGGGGCTCACCGTTTTCACCCCTATTTTAATAATAATAATAACAATCTTGGTATTTGTTAATAATGTTGGTATTTATTAAGCACTTACTATGTGCCGAGCTCTAATCTAAGCGCTGGGGGGAGATACAGGGTGATCAGGTTGTCCCACGTGGGGCTCACCGTCTTCACCCCCATTTTAATAATAATAATAATAATAATGATAATAATGTTGGTATTTGTTAATAATGTTGGTATTTATTAAGCGCTTACTATGTGCCAAGCACTGTGCTAAGCGCTGGGGGGAGATACAAGGTGATCAGGTTGTCCCACGTGGGGCTCACCGTCTTCACCCCCATTTTAATAATAATAATAATAATAATGATAATAATGTTGGTATTTGTTAATAATGTTGGTATTTATTAAGCGCTTACTATGTGCCAAGCACTGTGCTAAGCGCTGGGGGGAGATACAAGGTGATCAGGTTGTCCCACGTGGGGCTCACAGTTTTAATCCCCATTTTAATAATAGTAATAATAATAACGTTGGTATTTGTTAAGCGCTTACTATGTGCAGAGCACCGTTCTAAGCGCTGGGGGAGATACAGGGTCATCAGATTGTCCCACGAGAGGCTCACAGTCTTCATCCCCATTTTACAGAGGAGGGAACTGAGGCCCAGTGCAGTGACTTGACCAAAGTCACCCAGCTGACAAGTGGCAGAGCTGGAATTCGAACCCATGACCTCTGGCTCCCAAGCCCGGGCTCTTTCCACTGGGCCACACTGCTTCTAGTGCCAGGAAGGTTTCAGGTGGGGGTGACGAATTGGAGAAAGAAGAAGGACAACGGGGAAACAGCTGAATACGATCATATTAACTTGATTTTGGACTCACCTGCGACACATCCCGCCCCAAGTCGGATTTTTCGTGATTCCACTTCTCTAGCGGGCTGTTGGGTTGTTGTAGTACAGGGGAATTCTGCGGTTGGTCGTGCAAAAACATCACTGCACATGACTTTTCTCGGCTTTCTAATAATTTCGGGGCCACGGGGCGGCGATAAGACACCACGAAGAAAGATAAAAAATTTGGTCTCCACACCAACGCCGGAGCTAGTGAGTTTGCTGTCGAGAGTAATCCGTCCTTCAGACACTGGTAAGTGAAAACATTTTGTTAAGTGCCCGGGACTAACGTGAAAGTTTTCCCCAAGTTTTTGTTCATCTGCATGAACCGGTTTTCTGCATCATTTGACTAGCTTTGGGAAAGAATAATCTGAATATTGTAAGGAAAATGTCATCATAATAGGAAGGCTTGCTGAAGTTATACGTGCAGTAAATGCAGATGTTCCAAAGCTGGTCATCCTTGTTCCCCTCAAGCTAATTTATGGTGCTTTGTTTTCATTCATTCAGTAGTATTTATTGAGCGCTTACTATGTGCAGAGCACCGTACTAAGCGCTTGGAATGTACAAATCCGTAACAGAGACAGTCCCTGCCCTTTGACGGGCTTATTGTTTTCGCATAGCACAGTGTTGTGCACATAAGAAGAGCTCAGTAAGTACCCTTGTCTCTCTCGCCTCCCAGCCTAGAATTCTTTATGCTTTCATATCCTAGGGAGCTCCTCTATTCCCATCTTCCAAGTACTTAATCAGAATAATGGTACTTGTTAAATCCTTACTCTGAACCACGGGCGTACAAAAAAGTGCTGGCCTAGTTAGAAAGTAATCAGGTAGAACACAGTCATCTTTTTTAGGAAGCCTCCGATTAATTTCTCATCATGTTTTATATTCCCCAGTCACCGCTCAAAACTCCCTATAGCACGTAGGGACACAACTCATGTGTTCTTACTTTCTCCTTTTTGAAATTTACTGAAGTATTACCTGCTAGATTGTAAACTCCGGGAGGGCTGGAGTCATAGCTGTTCATTCTTAGGTTACTAAGGATTAGTATCGGACTCTTCCCACAGGTGCTCAAAAGTGCTGTTGATTGATTAAACTGAAGTTACGGTTAATAACACAGTTAGCCAGGAAGTATCACATGAATGAACAAGACCAAGTTTGATTAGAAAGAGCCTAACAATTTTTCCTTAACTAGAGGCCCTATTCCAAGGAGTAAAATTGTCAATTATTTGCAGAGACATTGATTTGACCAGAGAAGCAGCTTGGCCTAGTGGAAGGAGCAGGGACTGGGAGTCAGAGGACCTGGGTTCTAATTCTATTTCTAGTAGTTACTTGTTGTGTGACCTTGTGCAAGTAACTTCTCGAGGCCTCAGTTTACCTGCTGTCCTTCTTACTTTGACTTTGAGCGCCATGTGGGACAGAGACTTGTATCTACTCCAGCTCTTAGTGTTTGACAGTAAGTATTTAATATTTAAAAGAAAAAACTTATATATTAGTTTTTCATTTGCCCAGGTTCAGTTTGGCCCTGATAGTTGGAGAAATTTTGCATGACAGTCTTTTTTGGAGTTCTAGGAAGGCCATCTGCTATCTTCTCAGACCAGTCATCTATTCAATAAGGTCTAGATTCTCTATGTCTGCTGGGCATCTCTTTGTGGACAGGGTACAGTATTTTTATATTACCTGATTAGAAATAGTGTTGCATAATCTATAAAACAACCTGATTATTGCTGATTGAAAAAATTAGATGTAGTGATAGTTATATTCCTGGCTTTGTGGCTAGTGTGAATGGGTGTGGGGTTCTGAAGCTTTTCCACCCTACATCTTCAAGATCTACTAGTGTCATTTGCATATTTTACTCCATGTGTCTGATTAATTACGTGACTGAGAACTCATCACTCAGGAAGTTTGTCTTTATACGTATCACATGGGCTGGTCAGGTGTGGAGTTTTGTATCACGATTGGGTTAGGCTCTAAACAGCCTGGTGAAAATGTTTCATTGAGGTGGGGATTTGGAGGCACCTTGTTTTGGAAAGATCCTTTCTCACCCAAGTGGTAGCTGATAGCTGGGGTGGTATTTTTTTGGTTTTGGTTTTTTTTTTTTTTTAGCAGAAATTAATTACTGGAAATAGCTTCACCCCACCCTCAGACCCACAGCACTTATGTACATATCGGTAAATTTTTGAACTGTATTTAAGGGTTTACAGTATGCCAAACACTGTACTAAGCATTGCGGTATATTTGAGATAATCAGGTTGGACATAGTCCCACATTGGGCTCAAAGTATTAATCCCCATTTTACAGATGAGGTAACAAGCACAGAGAAGGGAAGTGATTTGCCTAAAGTCACATGGCAGACAAGTTGTGGAGCTGAGATTAGAACCTAGAACCTCTGACTCCTAGGCCACAGTACTTCTTCCTCCATCCAGTCCAGAATGCCACCACATAGGTCCAGGCATACATCATATCCCAACTTGCCTACTATATTAACTTCCTCCATAGTCTCCCTGCCTCAGTCTCCCCTATACAGTTGGCTCCCAGATCACGTTTCTAAAGATGATTATCCATGTTTCCCCATTCCTCAGAGTTACCCAGTTCTGCATCAAGCATTGGCTTTAATGCTCTCAATCAGTGCTCTCCCTCCTCCCTACTCTCTTACTACACCCCAATTAGCCTTCATCATTTCTCTCAAGCCACCCTACTCACTGTACCTCATTCTCAACCCTCCTACTGCCAAACACTTCTTATGCCCTTCATCAAGATGGGAACGTTCTTCCCCTGCAAATTTGAGAGACGACAGCTCTCCCCATTTCAAAGCCCTTCTGAAATCATGTCTCCTCCAGGAAACCTTCCCTGATTGAGTGTGTGTCCAGGTTGGGGTGAGGTGGGGTGGGGCTAATAGAGTCGAGGAGCAAGAAGGAAAAGGTAGCTGAGGGGTTGTTGGGAACATCCATGTGCATTTTCAAGTCCCAGAAGATCAGCAGGTGAGAGGAGAAGAGAGACAGTGCGTACTACTGACTGATAGAGCTTGCTTCAGTTAAGGGGTTTTCCGGGCACCCAGAATTGAACCAACTCCTGCTGAAGTTAATTCACACTCCAGAACTCTTTTCTGGGCTGAGGACAGCCATCCCACTGGTAAATTTCCTAAGGGTCTCTGGATCTCCAGACGAACCTGAGACCTCAAAACCAACCATGGCTTCTAAAATGGGAATCAGGAGGCCCCCAGATACTCGGCACACCCAAATAGCTAGATGGTCTACAGTCTGAGGAATGTGCCAGATGTCCTAGTGGAAAGGGCATGGCACTGGGAGTCAGGAGATCTGGGTTCTAGTTCTGGCTCTGCCTTTCACCTCTTATGTGACCTTGGGCAAATCACTTAATTTCTCTGTGCCTCAGTTTCCTCATCTTAAAATGATCAGGAGATACTTGTTCTCTCTTCCTCCCTCTTAGACTGAGAGTCCCAAGTGGGACAGGGACTACTGTGTCCTACTTGAATTATCTTGTATCTACCCCAGGGCTGAGGTCAGTGCTTGGCACATAGAAAGCTCTTACTAAATTCCATCTTTATTATTCCTTCATTCCAGCTGATGTCAGAATGAAATCCTCTAGACCATTTTTGTATCGCCTAATGGGGAATGTCTTTTTAATAATCCTTCACCTTATATGCAATCCTTTACTAAATTACTCTGCGTCACCTTTCCTCCAGATGAAATCATTCTAGCTGCGTCAATTGGTGTTTGGCAAGCCACTAGTCGAATAACTGAGTTTATTTTGTGAGATGACAATAATGGTATTTAAGTGCTTACTATGTGCCAAGCACTGTTCTAAGCACTGATACAAGATTATCAGGTTTTCCTACATAGGACTCAGTCTTAATCCCCATTTTGCAGATGAGGTAGCTGAGGCACAGAGAAGTTAACTGACGTCCAAAGTCACACAGCTGACAAGTGGCAGAGCCAGGATTCGAACCCATGACCTCTGACTCTCAAGCCCGCGCTCTCTCCGCTACGCCATGCTGCTTCTCAGTAAGATGGAATCAATGGGTCTGTGGCACTAGGAATTCCAACTGGGTAGAGAAGATCTCAGTGCAAAATCTTCCTCTGCCAAACTGGAACTGGTCTTTGGCCGGGGTCTGTGTTCAGAGGTGTAGAAATAAATAGTCTCCTTTGCTACTATATCAGGAAGCTGGTGGGTCAGAGGATGAAGAGAAAAGCACATAGCTGCCCTTGTAGGCTCGCACTCTAGACTGTAAGCTTGTTGTGGGCAGGGAGTATGTCTACTAACTCTATTATATTGTACTCTCCCAAGCAACTTAGTACAGTGCTTCTGCACACAGCGAGTGCTCAATAAATATATATTGATTTTTTATGAGCAGCAGCAGCTAGGCTTCTGAAACAATTAGAAGGCACTGAGGAATTCATAATCTCATAAAAAGGCTCTGTTCTCTGACAATCAACATAATCTTTCTCTGGATTAGAAAGCTAATTGAGACCAAAGGTAAAAGTACCTGATGAGAATTCCCCTCACTTTATCTGGCACTTTGTCTTTATCCAACATCATTAATGCCATTAAGGTACGGGCACAAGTTGCTAATTTTATCCTTTGCGGACATTCTTTCTCTTGAAGGAATTCAGCCTTTCTATAATGAATGAAAGAAATAATATTGACCAAGGCACTTCCTCACATTGCTTCCTGAAAAAGAGGTATTAATAATGCATATGATAATCACAGGCAAGTAACGTTGAAAGAAGAAAACAAGAGCTAGGAGACCACAAGATCGGAAGAGTAGTAGTGATAATATTAATGCTTTCTGTGTGCAGACCTATCTACTAACTGGTAGAGAATATCTTAAGGAGAATTCCTTAAGAATAGGAATTAAGACGCATATGGAGCTTGTGTAGAGATGTCCAACTTGAGGCCTGAGAACCTGTGAAAGAGCTAATCTTCATATCTCCCCTCCCTTGCCAATCGTGTTCCCGCTCATTCCTGGAATGCAGTGAGCCAGACTCTTAGCACAATGCATTGCACCCACTGGGTGCTCTAATGCTACTGTGGGCAGGAGTGCAGCGTATTGCATAGGGCATTCAAAGGCTTTTTTACATGCAAGACCCATTTATGGCAAATGTGGACTACAGCTATATAGAGCTCTCTAACCCAGCGGTCCGTTGTCTTGGTAACTGTTGCAATCTTGTCCACCTATATTAAATTGTGAGTCCTGTGATGGATGGGAACCATACCTAATTTCCACCTTTGAATTATCTCCGAGCTCTCAGTAAGCATTTAATCGCTATTATTATTATTCTCTTCAACTACTACTATCCAGCTCCCTTTTCTTTTCCTGATATTTCTTCTGGTCCTGTTCACCTCATGGAATTTCTAGGAATTTCTTCATTCGGAAACTCCAGCCCTGGATGGCACAGCCCCAGCAGAAATATTTGTACTTGCAGACCAGGATTAGAACCCAATTCTTAATTCCCAGAGCTCTACCCTTTCCACTGGACATTGTTCTTCCAAAGGTCCCAGGACAAATTCAATATAGCAGTGGTTGGTGCAAGAATGAAATTTGTGTGGGGAAATTATAAATTACATATTGATTCCTATTATTCTAGACTGTAAACTCATGGGCAGGGAATGTCTCCTAATTCTGTTTTGTACTCAAACGCTTTGTTTAGTGCTCTGTACATAGTAAATGCTGGATAAATACCATGGATTGATTGTTCAAGAGCTGCTATGTGTACTGAACTACTCATGTTCTCTCCTAAATATTTTTCACTTTTTACTTTTTCCTTTCTGGTTATGGTCTATTGGTAAGCCAAGTTTGGGTGAGGCAGGCAATTTTTAACTTGTCCCCTTCCTCTTCGTTGGTGATCACTGCATTCATAAATAGAGTTGCTCTGACATTTGTGGGTGTTGCCTTTTCAGCAACCAATATCCTGGACTGGCTACTCCTGTAGGACTTTGAGTGCTGGTATGAGGTATTCCATTGGCAATAGGACTAGGGTTTTTCACTAGTGGCGATGGTTTTATACCGATCCATTCATATCCTCTCTCTCTCTGCCAAGTCCTCCTTACTAGAAGGTTGTGTAGGCTGTAGGTGTGATCTGCAGTCGTGCAACAGCATGTCCGCGTGCCCTCTCAGCAGCAGTCCCTGCTCCGACGGTCAACACCATCATTCTCTCTGCCCTCAGAAGCTTGCAGTCTTATTGTCACCTCTGTGCCCTCTCTCTTACCTCTCAAATTTAGACTCTTACCGACAAATTGAGACTCTTACTGGTTTTCCCCTCCACAGTATCTACTGGATTCATCCCATCTCTCTACCTGTATGGCCTTCTTTGCCTCAAATGCTTATCTCACACCTGGATTACTCTTCAGCCTTCCCAATGGGCTCCATGCCTCCAGCTTGTCCCCCTTCAGCCCATCCTATGCTCTGCTGCCCAGATAATCTTCTTAAGTGATCATTTACCCCAAATCATGCCACGTTTTTACAAGCCTCCAATTTTCCTCCACATAAAGTAGCATCGCCTGACCAGTGGTTTTAAGCCTCTTTTAATGGTATTTAAGTGCTTAAAGTGTGCCAGGCATCAGGCTAAGTGCTGAGATAGATACAAGCTAATCAGGTTGGACACAGTCCTTGACCCACGTGGGGCTCCTAGTCTTAATCTCTTGAGGTAACTGAAACACAGAGAAATGAAGTGACATGTCCAAGGGCACAGAGCAGACACGCAGTTGACCCAGGATTAGAACCCAGGCCCTGACTTCTATGCTTTCTTCACTGGCCCATGCTGCTTTAAGCCTTTCTACCAGGTCTCTGTTTCATATCTTCTCTCTCCACCAGCTACACTCCAGTTGGCTCTCCAGCCCTATACTCAAGTTCTCACATACCTCAATCTTGACTCTCCTGCCTCCAACTCAGCCTGAAATTCCTTTCTCCTTCAAATATGCCAGAGCAAAACCTTCCCCATCTTCAAAACAATCCTAAAAAACCCACCTCCTCCACGCCAACTAATTTCCACCACCTCTAGGGGTGTCCTGCCTTTGTCCTCCATAAACACTTGTGTATATATTGATATGTGAGCTCCATTTAGGTATTTCTTTTTTCACACTTTTCTGTTGCTAGTTGTATCTGTGTTCTCCATGTTTGTATTGCACGGGCTCTGTCTGTCTGTCTCCCATAAGATTGCAAAGCTATCAAGGGCAGGGACTGTGTAGTTGAGGTGTTTTTTACTTGATCAAGTACAATGCTCTGCCCAGAGAAGGCAACTTGAGTTCTTCCTACTCCATCAGAGGTTTGGGAATGGAGCCAAAGCTTGGTGGAATGGACTGGTTAAGATAATTGAAAGGTCTAGATATGTTCTTATGTGAATGCTATAATAATTGTGGAATTTAAGTGCATAATATGTGCCACACACTCTACTAAATTGCTGAGGTAGATACAAGATAATCAGGTCCTACATGGGGCTAACATTCTAAGGAGGACGGTGCACAGGTAATAAGTTCCCATTTTGCAGTTGAGGGAACTGAGGCCCAGAAAAGTTAGAAGTGACTTGCCCAAGGTCACACAGCAGACAAGAGGCAGAGGTAAGATTAGAACCCAGGTTCTCTGACTCTCAGGCCGTGCTCTTTTCACTAGGCTTTTATATCTGCTTTTCCAGATATTAAAACTGAATTATGTATGTGGGCCACTGTTCCTAGTTGTCTAAAGAACTGCAGGCACTTATACAGGTCTAGAGGCCCCTCTGAAGTTAGGTAATGCAGACACACACACACATGCACAAACACACACTCTCTCTCTCTCCCCCCCCCACACCCCCAAAGCATTTTTAATAATGCCAACTCCATCTCCCTTAGCCACTCCTCTCATCTTACTTTCATTTTTCAGAAGGGCAAGTATGTGGAGACACTGAGGAGGGAAGTGTGCAATAACCATTAAGGTAGTCTTGTAAGTAAATTCTGTTTCTTTGCCAGTTCACATTTAGTTTTTGGCCAGCATTCTCCTCAGGAGGTGTACTTGGCAGCTTTTCCTGGATTGTTGGCTTTTTGAAAAAAGGATTAAAATGAGTAATCTGTGTACAAGGTGTAAATGCCATGAACATTCTGCTTAACGTGAAAGGAGTTTGAATCAGGTTCAGTTAGTATTTCAAGTAACCCAGCTAGAGTCGTAGAGGTTAACAGTGATGGGAGGAAATAGATATGAAGAAAAGCTTTTTCAATCAAGTTTTGGTCAACGGACCGGTAACTTGAATGTGATATTTGAAGCAATGGATCTTAAGAGGTATTTTTCGTGTTGATTAAATTCCTAATATTAAATCAGTTTTAAGTAAGAGACTGACCATTCAAATACAATAAAAAAGTAATCTTTATTATTTTTGGTGCATTGTAATGTTTGTTAGCATCATTTAGGGTAATAGTAGCATTTTCCTGCATGCAGTTCACCAATACAGTTTAGTAGTTTTAAGAAAAGGAGTCTACAGCTTGCTTGGGTAAGAAACCAAAATGGCCCGATGTGGCTGATTATATAATTTATTACTCTGTTTTTGTGAAAAAATATTGTGGACCCCATATTATATTTATAATAGCTCTAGTGCAGCCTGACTCCAACCTAACGTCAACGTAAAATGGAAATATTAAGGATGGAACAAAACATGGCTGCTTTGAAATTGTTGATGCAGATAACGAAAAACAAAAACTTCCATCCCTTTCCAGTTGCAAAGTAGAATTGAGAGGCTACTTAAAAATCATTAAGCCATTTAACAGTTATAATTAAAAAAAAGCAGAAATGTACAACTACCCATTTGGTTTTTCATTTCTTGTTTAGTGAAGTTCTCCCATGAATAAGTGTTATGGGCAGAAAGGAACCAAAATGATTATGACATCAACCTGAAGATAATTTTCATTTCTTATTTTATGTACATAATGCTGAAAAATAAAATAATGATTTTTTTTACAGTATTTATATTTGCTTATAAAATTTCTAAACACATTTTTTTTTAACAGGTTAAGCAGTTAGTAACATGTCTGTACAGTCTGGCTATACACCATATTCGCACTTAAAATTTAAAAATACAAACAGAAAAAGCTTTTCAGTTGCCGCAAACTATTGCTTAATGACTTAAAGGAGTGAGATTTGTTGGACAATTTCCTTGACTTTACCACTGAAAGATGGTTTCCCATATTTATGAATTCTGGACAGTAGAAGAAACAGGATACAGCAGCTTAGGCAATATAAACATGCATCGATAGCATCCAGACTATCTATAAATGGTACGGAGTACATTATATTACCTGTTGAAAGCTTGCACTCTATAATTCTCGTGGTACATATTTGATGCAATAAATACTGTGCTCAGGTCATTATTTGTTTGCCCAAACATGCACCACAGGGAAAAATTACTATTTACACAACAAGAGGGTATTTCATTAACACATACAATGTCAACCTTGCTGAGAGCTGAAGATGGCTAAACCAAGTGCAGGATTAAGCAGAATAACTTTTATATAGGGTTTTTGTTTTGTCAATTCATCTTCCGGGGCAGATCAATTAGTCATGTTTTTTTAATTTCTGACAGTAAACATTAGACAAAAACAAAACATTTGTGACTCCAGATCTTGAAATGAGGTTTGCACCTGCTGAGTTTTAATGACCAGTGTAAAAACAATCTGCTTTTTTTCTGTTCTCAGGGGGAGCTTTACAGGTATAAAAAGATTTATCTGGATTTGACAAAATAAGATAAGCACCTCCAATTTATTACCCAATCCCCATCCCAGAACATTTGAAGTAGTTTAAAAACCCATTGTTTTCCTGTGACTTAATTTTTTTTTTCATGCATGGTCCTTTAGTGCAACATGCCTTCATGCAAACCCTTTCTTTTGTATATTATTGGAGAGTCATAACTCTCAGGTGTCATACCTGTAAAGTAGTCTTCTTAGCCCCCTTCCCCAACATAAAACCCATTTACAAAAATAGTCACATATAATAGTCACATAATAAACAACATATGAATTAAAAAAAAATGAATCCACCAACAGATTTGTAAAAATGTGATAAATGTGGCAGTTGAAATGCAAATAGTGGATACAATTACTGTACTAAAGTGTTTCATGTTCAACCCCCCCAAAATGATAGGTTTGCACCCCATTTAGACTGGTCCCACAGTTTGAGTAGCCATTTTGTCTTTCCTCTTCAGCAGTGTCAGCTGGTAGTGAAAACAGTAACCCCCTGTCAAGGTTGTCTCCCCTTTTACACAGAGTTACGGTTTGCTGACGAGGGGTCACTGTCTCCTTATAGGCACTGACCTTTTGTGTATGTTTGTAAAAACAGTCAGTTTGGCATAGACCTCCCAGAGGAGTCCCATTGTCAAAAAAATCCACCCCCTTCACAGGCTGTAAACAATTTGTCACCCAGTAATTTTTATTGGCTCTCACTCTATTTTCTCTTTGCCTTATCATCTTTGTCTTCTTTTTCATGCTTCTCCAAGACTGGCTTGGTTACCCGATCGTAGGAAGGCGGACACACTGCCGTTGACATGGTCAGGTCTGTTTTTTCCGTAATGGAGTTTTCATTTAGCCTGTCGATAAGACCGTCTTCTCTCACCCGCAGGCTAGCCCCGCCTTTGCTCTTATTTTTGTTGTGGGTAAAGGAAACCTGTGATATGGTTCGCTTTAAAAGGTGACGTCTGTAAGCCCTCTGGATGATCACTGCAGATACTTCCTCTTGTTTTCGTTTCAGGGTGGTTGTAATTGGCTCATAGGATTGTTTAGAAGGATTGGATTGCATAAAGCGTTCTTCCATCTGTATGCGGAGGGCATCCATTTCTCCACTCTCCCCCAAAACGCGTTTGGTGAAAGCAAATAAGATGTCGAGACAGTGAATCCTGTCCCCGCTGACCATGGGTAGATCCATGGCGATGAGCTGGAGTCTATTGGGTTGTGGTAAATTAAGTGGGGGTTCCAGGGCGGCTGCAAACTCCGATAACTTTTTAAATTCCATGAATTGGGTTGCATCTGGGTCAAACTTCTCCCACACCTCATAGAACATCTCAAAGTCATCCTCGCTCAGGGGATCGGCGCTTTCTTCTGTGGCCACGCTGAAGTTCTCCAGGATGACAGCGATGTACATGTTCACCACCACCAGAAACGATATGATGATGTAACTGACAAAAAAGCAAATCCCAACAGAGGGGTTGCCACAATCTCCTTTAACTTGACTTCCAGGGTTTGCTTTATTTGGGTCACAATCTGGGGGTCCGCTGTTCAGGATTGGGGCCAGCAAACCGTCCCACCCGGCGGAGGTGGTGATTTGGAACAGGCAGATCATGCTGTTGCCGAAGGTTTCGAAGTTGAACATGTCGTCGATCCCAATCTCCCTCTTGACGTAGGCGAAGTTGGACATGCCGAAGATGGCGTAGATGAACATGACCAGGAAGAGCAGGAGGCCGATGTTGAACAAGGCAGGAAGAGACATCATCAGGGCAAAGAGCAGCGTGCGGATCCCCTTGGCTCCTTTGATGAGCCGCAGGATCCGGCCGATCCTGGCCAGACGGATCACTCGGAACAGGGTCGGAGACACAAAATATTTTTCTATCAGCTCGGCTAGAAACATGCCTATGGAAACAAAAATCAGTTGGCTGAGTGAAGAAAATAATTAGTGACTTTTTAACTGTTCTCAAGTGTTTCAGGTCAAACGCCTCCAAATTACAGATTTATTCTTTCCGTGTCCCAAAAAATGGATTCAGTCTTGGTTATCATTCTAAGTCCATTTATGTCAGTCCAAGTTTTTTTTCTTCTGGTATTTGTTAAGCACCTACTATGTGAGAGGCACTGTATGAGAAGCAGCGTGGCTCAGTGGAAAGAGCACGGGCTTTGGAGTCAGAGGTCATGAGTTCAAATCCCAGCTCTGCCACTTGTCAGCTGTGTGACTGTGGGTGAGTCACTTAACTTCTCTGTGCCTCAGTTACCTCATCTGTAAAATGGGGATTAAGACTGTGAGCCCCACGTGGGACAACCTGATTACCCTGTGTCTACCCCAGTGCTTAGAACAGTGCTCGGCACATAGTAAGCGCTTAACAAATACCAACATTATTATTACTATTATTAAGAGAATCAGATGGGAAACAGTCCCTACCTACATGGGGCTCACAGCTTAGTCCTATTTTACAGATGAGGTAATGGAGACACACAACGGACAAGTGGCAGAACTGGGATTCGAACCCAGGTCCTCTGACTCCCAAGTCCCTGCTATTTCCGGTAAGCCAAGCTGCTTCTCAGTTTTGCCCATTTTTCATGAATTAATGGACCTCAAAATAAGCAAAGCTTGGGTTTATGGTCTAACACGGAGAGTTTGCCATCAGTTGTCTTTGAGCTCAAGTGACCGCTAGTATGCACCCACGGTTCTGATACTAATATTTCAAATTAAGTCAGGTGTATTCCTCGTGTACCTACATGATCCATGCCCACAATCTAGTGGGGAAGACTGATGATAAAATCACTTATAGGAGGAAGTAATGGAGTATAAAGGCATAAAAATCAGGACAACAGGGGCTTTGGAGTACTGAAATGTAGGGGTACTAAAATGGCAATTGGAAGATTAGAAATAAATTGGGAAGGATGGGGAGACCAGTGGTCTTTTGGATGTGAAGAGAGAGGATGTTCCAGTCAGGAGGAGAGTGTGGGCAAGGTCAGCAGCAGGACAGATGAGAAGGCACTTTGTTCCTCTCAAAGCAACCTACTCAGAGAATGCCAACTGGGATATAGTGCAAGAAGACAGAGGATAGGTAAGAGGGAGAGAGTTGATGGAGTGCCTAAGCTAATAGTCTGCTTAATGCACAGAGGAAGGGGCAACCACTGGAGATTTTTGAAAATCGGGATTATGTGTGCAGAATGATCTTTGAGAAAAATGAAAGTAGCTACAGAGTGAAGCATAGGTTGGAGAGGGGAAGAAACTGGAAGCAGGGTACTCATGAGGATGCTGATGCAGTAGACAAGTCAGAATATGACAAATGCCTTAACCTGAGTGGTGGCTGTTTATTTGGAAAAGAAGAAGCAGATCCTGGAAATATTATACAGGAAGACCAATGGGACAGTCTAGGCAGTTTGCAGTCAAAAGGTATTAAAGATACGAAATCTCTATCAACAACATTTAATGTGTTCTGTATTAGCCCACTGTACTAGGTACACATTGAGTGAGACTGAAAGAAGGTTTTTCCTCTCAACAACCATGCAACACAGGTTTGAAACCAAAGGGAATCCAGGTTTTACATTAAAAAGCTAGCACACATACTTCTGTGCTAATTCTGCTTTTTAAGTGCTCTGGCAGGAATTTTCAGCTAATAGAAATTCTTCGAGTGTAGTTTAAACCCGTTTTCTCTTGTTGGCCTTAGAGTGGAGTGAAATAATTATTCCCTTTATATTCATCCTCTCTGTAACATGAAGAACATTATATGTAGTCCATCTAGTTCTTAGTATCAGGTTTTCTGTCTCCAGACACATAGCCACTTTATATTTTCTTAGACGAGGGGAAATAAAAATCCTATTAGGTCTTAGTAGTTGACAGGGTAATGCCTGAGGTCAAATAGACAGCTTACACAATTTTTCTCTATTTTTTTGCTATTTATTAACTTTCACTCTTAATAGATTGACATTAGTATAATCTAAATATTTCTTACCTACAATGGAGAGAATGACAACCACGAAGTCAAAGATATTCCAGCCAATGGTGAAGTAATAATGGCGGAGGGAGATGAGCTTCAGCACACATTCTCCCGAGAACATAATTATGAATACCAGGTTAATCCGGGCTAGAGTTTCCGTCATGTCTTTACTCTGATCATCCGTTTCCACCATCATGGTTACCATGTTGAGGCAGATGAGGATCATAATGCTGATATCAAAAACTTGTCTGGTTACAAAGTCGAAGACCATTCCTTGGAATTTGTTCTGAAAAGAAACATGTTTGTCAGTGACCGTATTCAGTGGGGGAGCCAGCACAGTTTGCAGCTGAAGTGAAAGGTCTATTTTTCTACTTCCCATCCCTGTTCCATTTGAGCCTTCTTTGGGGATGGAGGAAAGGATTGCTGAATGTTGGGCTGTCCAACTCTCTCATTCTGGAGCTGCCTCAGAGATTGGACTGGGGGAAAATAAAAGGTGGGAGGGCAAAGAAAGAGGCGAATGCTTTGTGTTCATAGTCCCCTTTGCCCTTCGTACTCAGGAAAAGAATTCAGGAACAATCTCCATTCTGCAGTTAAATGAGGATTCTTGATAACTGGGGGAAAAAAATTCCTCTTTTACGTCAATAATTGTCAGAACATCTCAAGTCAATATAGGGCCATCTCCCAAGGTGGGATAAAGGCTGCAATATGTTTCAAAGGAGTGGCTTGAAGTACAGTGGTGCCTTACAAGGAAGCAGGCTCCTAGATTTCAACATCAACAGGGACTCAACTTCCTGGCTTGAACATTAATATTTTGAATTTATTTCCAGATAGCAATAAAAATTACTATGGCAATTGTTATCAATTCTAATGAGAATTATAGCATTGGAAGAAAGTAACAATTGACACTAGGAACTCTTCTACTCTCAGTATGGAAATTTCAAGACCCAGATTAGTGTGGGGTTCCAAGTCTTATACGATGCAGAGAAAAAACTGGGGGAAATATTAAATACTAAAATATAAATAGCTATTCTCTAATGATTGCAATTTTGAGCAGAGTTTTCTTTTAGTTCCACTGTTTTTGAAATTCCGTGTTAGACAAATTAAATGCCAAAGAAGCTCCTACCCCTGGTCGAGGAATAGGCTTTTGTGGTTTCTTGGATCCCAGTTTTTTCATTGCATTATAGTATTTCTTCTGTTCTTCTGTCATAAAGATGTCTTGACCTCCAAAGTATAGGAATGAAATAAAGACTGGTTAAAACTGTGCCTCTTATAGTGAGAAATTTTAACAGTTGGAAAGAAAGCACAAAGTTTGTCTCAACCCTAAGGATTAAATATAGGGATATAATTCTCCCCTTTGGGACTAGGAAATTACCTGATTGTTTTCATCAGTCTATCTATAGAGATTCAATGGTTAGATGTTGAAAGCCAAGGCAGTATTTTTATTTTAATGCAGCTATGGAGCATTTGGCAGACTGCAAGGGCCTTTTGGGCAAGGATCATATCTATGAACTCTATTATATTTTATATTTTCCCAAGTGCTTAGTACAGTGTTCTGCAATGAGCGCTCAATAAATACCAGTGATTGACTACACAGCAGTAAGATATGATACCTGCCACTCTTGTTAGCTGAGCTAGAAGCTCTGGCTGTGGGGCCTGCATTGTCCTACCCTTTCTCATTACAGCATAAGCCCTTAGGTCTTTGATCCGTGACATCTAGTACATAGCTGAATGTGAGGAGGCTGAGGAGACGGAAAGATAGGTGTTTGCTGATGGTGCCAAGCTTAGGGAAGCTGATACTTCAAAGATGCTAATGTTGGCATTGTCATCTCATGGTGGGTCACCGTATGTTGCAGCTCCCTTCTTTTGGGAGCAATAATTGGGAAAGACCACTTCTATTGTGAACAATTGTTCTACTGCCGTCCTTTCAGGTCAGCAATAGCGGGCGAAGGGTCCCTAGAGGTTAGAAAGGTTTCCCTTGCCATCAGCTGAACAACTCATTGTTCCTGGTGGCAGTCAGGAATCGAGTACAAGGCTGGCTCCAAATGTGTACCTTATGGTTGTGGAGGACTGATGTATACTCAAGATAGGACTGGAGTCAAAAAAGACAGTATGCTAGGCCACTGCTGCATTTTAACAGTTGAAGAATTTGTAAAGTCGCTGTGGGCAGGGAAAGTGTCTGCCGACTCTCTTGTATCGTACTCTCCCAAAGGATTAGAACAACAGTACTCTGCAAATGGTTGTGCCCAATAAATACCGTTGATTGATAAAATAAGACCACTGGAGAAGTGATGGGGAGGAGACTCTGAAAAAAATCACTGAATGGTCATTCTCTTTTCTCTTCAGCACTTGGATTTTTCACCCTATCCCAACGGCATTTATGTACTTGTCCATCTGTAATTAATGTTGGTCTCACCCTTGAGTCTGTAGGCTCTTCGTGGGCAGGGAACATGTCTTCCCACTCTATTGTATTATGCTCTCCCAAGCCCTTGTACAGTGCTCCACACAGAGTAAATGCTCAGTCAGTACCATAGTTTGAGTTCCTCCCTCTTTTTTCCCAATGTGCCATCTCCCTTTTTAGCTCTAGACAAATAAAGTACCACTGAGCAACACTGGAATTGGGAATTATATGTTCTCCTCCGGTATTGAAAACTGAGCAAAGACTCTGACAGTGTTCTCATGTTTGTTTCCTTGACCCTCTCCAAGAATGATGCCTAGGAGAGTTCAGCCCAATGTCATTTTAGTTTGGTCTTTTATTCTTTTTAACTTTACATACACATGTTGGCTCCCGATGGGAACCTACCTCAGGAACAATTCAATGAGAGTGCATTTTTTTGTCTCAGTGCGTGATAAAATGTAGAGAATACTTATCTTCTTTTTCTGCTGGTTGAAATTATCTATGATGACACCAATGAATAGGTTCAGGGTGAAGAATGACCCAAAGATGATAAAGATGACAAAGTATAGGTACATGTACAGGTTATCTTCATACTTAGGCTGGAGCTCCACCTACAAATTAGGGAAAAAGTTTCATAAATGCAGCAGCATAATTTTGTATCACACTCTTTGCTGAATGTCTTATTCAAGGGATGAGGCGTGCCCAGTAGGACCTGAGAGGTTTTTTTGTGGATAAAACAACTTCTAGTTCACCTCAGCAATTGTTTGAAGCGTATTGATGTTCCAAGGATAGAGTAAAGACATTTTAACATGCTTTATGAGAAGATTCAGTATTTGCTGTAACTTTCTAATATCTATCATAAATAGCATCTGTGTCGGTTTTCAGTAATTAGCATATTGCATAACAGCTACCTTCCCAATTGGTGCCGTCTTGTCTTATGCCCTCGAGTCATTTCCGACCCATAGCGACTCCATGAACACATCTTTCCCAGAACACCCCTCCTCAATCTGCAGCCGTCTGGTAGTCGATCCAGTACTCCTTCGTAATGCTCTTTTTAGTCATAAACTGCTACCTTCAACCCATTTATTATAAATTACACATTTTAAATTTTCAGGTGGCATGAATTGAAACTGGCTAGGTGTTTTGGAGAAATTTTCTGGAAACAATCTAATATATAATCAGTATTTACAGGTCATTTTTAATTTTCCTACCTCTGCTTCATTCTCCTTTTTTAATACTGTTCTCCTTTAGTACTCTACTAGCATTTCAAGACCAATGTTATTTATTACCTTTACGTGTCCTCATTTGTATTTTTCACCTTAGGTATTAGTTTTAGTACTTTCTTCTCAGTGATAGCATAAAAAGAAACTTTGAATCTCAGGTTATACTTACATTTCTTGAATCAACCGCTGCATACATAATATCCATCCATCCTTTAAATGTGGCCTATAAACAGGATACATATATATGTTTAATGTCCGTGTAAAAACAGTGTGTATCTCTAAGGCACAGTATGGTAGTTAATAAGTGTCTTAATGGCAGAGTCAAAGTTATGATATATCAAAACACTGTTGTGATATGAAGGTTCTTTTTGAGATCAAGATAATCTAGGATTAGAATTTTTAATGCAGCCAATGAATCAGTTATTACATGGTAATCAAGATGGGTTTTCTATGAAAAACAATTGCAGATAAGTACAATGCAATAAAATTGATTGCTTTTAGAGCAAGCTATTTGCTAATCCCCACCTAAATGGTGGCAATTAAGAGTACCCTAAATTTTTCACTCTTGGTGGGATTATTTCTCTTGACTGCTGTTCCTTTCACATTTCTAGTTCCCCAAATTGCATTTGGGCTCAATCTTTCCAGATTGCTTTCGTAGTAGTACCTTAGTAGCTTTTATTTTTGGTAGTGTTTTTTTCAGTCTGATAAGCAATCATTGGTATTTATTGAGTGCTTACTGTTTGCAGAGCACTGTACTACAAACTCTACAATTTAACCTATTGGGTAGACACGTTCCCCACCCAGATTATTCACTCTGCTTTATTTGATCCTCGTCCAAGAGTCTAGAATCGAGTCTACCAACTATTAGTATAGTGTTGTACACACAGTAAGCACTCAATAAATGCCATCAATTGAGCAAATTATTGTCTAAATAAATAAAAAATGCACACGAAAGCAATAACCAATGAAGAGACTTATGATACACAGTTGAATAGGTACCCAAATTAAGTCAGAAATTTCAAAAGAAAAAAGTGTTTTCACGATGATATCTGAATATAACACAATGGAAGAATTAGGGAACAATAATAATAATAATGTTAGTATTTGTTAAGCGCTTACTATGTGCAGAGCACTGTTCTAAGTGCTGGGGTAGATACAGGGTAATCAGGTTGTCCCACATGAGGCTCACAGTCTTAATCCCCATTTTTACAGATGAAGTAACTGAGGCACAGAGAAGTTAAGTGACTTGTCCATAGTCACACAGCTGACAAGTGGCAGAGCAGGGATTCAAACCCATGACCTCTGACTCCCAAGCCCATGCTCTTTCCACTGAGCCATGCTGCTTTCTTCCCAGAACTCAACTATTTTGATATAAGATCAACAAATTGGAGCAACTAGATTTGGTATAAGAAGAAACCACTGTACATATAGATGTGACATCCTCCGGATGAGGATGAGGAGAGGGAACATCACTTTCTAATACTTCTATTGTACTTGCCCAAGTGCTTAGAACAGGGTTCTGCATACAGAGTAGACACTCAGTAAATACTATTATTGACTGGTGGTATCAACCAAAGTATGTTTATTACTCTCCCTGGCTTCTGTCTCAGCCTTACTATACTTGGGATTTCTTTGTATTTTGCAATTTCACAATAGCACAATAGTTAAATAGCAATGAGTGACATGGTATAAAGCATTGCACTAGAGGTGGGCATAATAATACAGGAATTTTTTTAGTTGAGAAATGTTAGGGTGGTATCTTTGAACCATTTAGCCCATAATCCATTAATTACCATTGAGCTAATGGTCACTAAAATACACTCTTCCCCTAACACGATATAATTCAAGATCCCCTGCATTTTTGGAGAATTTTATGTTGTAATAATGTCTGCAGCCCCCCAAAACATAGATCTCAAAATGTGTGTAGTGGAACACCAATCTAGAAATTTGGGGCATAAGTCTTGAATTTTTATCAGTCATTGAAATGTTTTGGAAAATATTAATCCAAAAGTTAGTTTATAGGGTGTATTCAAGTGCTAAAAATAATGTCCTTTATTTTAATTTCACGGACAGCATCAATTCTTAAAAGATATCCTTCTCTCACCAATTATACTTTTAGGAAGCGAAATTTAGCAGCAGTTTACTGAAGGGTGGCAGCAGCTAAATTAAGAAAAATTATCTTTACCTGATCAATCTTTATGGGGCTGGCAGAAGAAAACATACACATTTCCTTCAGCAAAATAAACATTCATATGACTTATAAAAACAAAATGAGTTAGCAATCCACAAATCAAAGTTCTCACATGAGGAGAAAGGGAAACAGGAAAAGAAAGTAAAAGCTGAGATAGAAAAAGTCTCCCTTCCTGAGACTGCAGTAATCTCTGCCCACTGGGTCTGTGACCCAATTTGCCCCAGTGGATTAAATCGGAAAAAAATGAAGTGTGACTTGTGACTGACAAAATCTATTTTATAGTTTTACCATTTGTATTTACATAAGCACTGTAAAACTATTCACTCACACCCCCCACCCACCCATCCAAATATACTTGGGCACACACATGCACACACACATATACATATATATAAATATATTCACAAAGAGAGATCACTTACTACTTGAAGTAAAGAAAGATACCCAAATCCTACATTATCAAAGTTTACTTTCACATTTCTCCATCGGGCAGACTCATTTCTTGCCACAAGATCATCGCAGTCAGAATGATTATTGACTTGAGTGATGTCAAACATCTCACCAGTTGTAGTGTTAACACAGTGGTAAAACTTGCCAGCAAACAGATTTACTCCCATGATGCTGAAAATTAGCCAGAATATAAGACAAACGAGAAGCACGTTGATGATGGATGGAATTGCTCCTAAAAGGGCATTCACAACCACCTAGTACACAAATGAAAGGAAAGAAACAACGTCAGAATACTCATTAGTGATAGAATAAGGCTACCAATAATTCTAACACTCTTTAGTCTAACTTTCTTTCTCAAGGCTATTTTAACACAAAATGAATGTTAAAAACAAGATTTACCCTCTCCTTTGAACTTACAACAAAGCAAGCACATTTAGTGAAACAAATACAAGGAAACAAACCAATCCAAAAAAAGGAAAAACTAAAGTTCTAAATGGAAAGCAAAACCAGAAAAACCTGCTGGCCGTAAGATGAAGTCAGAACATTGTTCTTCTCTAGAAAAAAGAGAAATGGGAAATCGTAATACAGAAACTTAAACATTAAAGAAGGGAAGCAAAAAAAATTGACAACAGGTAGATTAGAACAACATAGTCTTTCCAAATAAAACCAAAAGTACATATGCCTTAATCTCATAGCTAGATAATTGGTTAGAAGTGTTTTGAGGAGATTTAAATACCTAGCATAATTTTCACCTTAATTATTCATGCATCACTATATGCTAATAATACTTTTGCATAAAAAAGCAAGACAATTTTGCATCATGTGTTTAGTTGGATCATCACATAGTTTATTTCAAGCTCCAGTCATGTCAGTTGTTTCATTTACTGAGTTTAATTCAATAAACTTATTTTAAATGAAACATTAAATGTATATTGTGGAAAGGATGATAGGAAAATATATCTAATGCTCTCTTTGTATATATCTGTAAAATATTAGGTAAGAAAAATCTGGGGCTCTGTGAAGCCTATGAACTATGAATTTTGTTTATGGGATTCTGGAAGTAATTTAATTAAATCTTAGTCTTCCCTAATGTGGGTATGAGAAGATCCTATTGACTGTGAGATCCCAGTACTAGCAAAGGAAAGATTTCAGGTCTAGGTGTTGAGGATGGGACTGTTTTTCTTAGACTCTGCAGCTCTTCCGGTATCTGGACATGATTACCCTTACTGTCATCTTTGAACAGAAAGCACAATACAGATTCTGTGTTAAACTGTTGTTTCTCTCCAGAAACTAATGTTTGGAAGATTTTTTTCAGAAATCTAAGTTTTCATATGTAATGCCTTGTGGATCACACAGTAGGTCAAATCCTGCTCTGAGCTTATTAGACCCATTCTCTACTGCAACCGCACTAAATAGCGGAGAGAAGAATCATTTTGATGACCTGACAAAGAACGATAAAACCAGTATGTAGTTCTGGACTTGCATGCAATATATACAAAGCTAAGGGTATAATCTCGTTTAGTTTATTTTTGAGTTTCTCAATTATAGGAGCCAGTCTCCTTAGTATTATCTTTCAGCTGTTGTCTGCCCTTTGAACTTCAGTGGAGATATTTCTCACATGATTTGGATGCTCTTCTTTTTAAGTAACAGTTTCTTGTTTAGGACCATGCCAAAGGATCTCTTGAAATCTGCTAAAACTTGTGTGCCGGCTCCAATGGGAGAATGGACTTCTAGGCATGGTAAAACTTTCAAAACTTGGGCAGTGAAAGCAGTCAAGGGTGAAATTTGATCTTTTTCTTCAGGAATCCCAAGTTAAACAATTCATTTTCATTCAGTCATTCATTCAATAGTATTTATTGAGCGCTTACTATGTGCAGAGCACTGTACTAAGCGCTTGGGATGAACAAGTCGGCAACAGATAGAGACAGTCCCTGCCGTTTGACGGGCTTACAGTCTAATCGGGGGAGACGGACAGACAAGAACAATGGCACTAAACAGCGTCAAGGGGAAGAACATCTCATAAAAACAATGGCAACTAAATAGAATCAAGGCGATGTACAATTCATTAACAAAATAAATAGGGTAACGAAAATATATACAGTTGAGCGGACGGGTACAGTGCTGTGGGGATGGGAAGGGAGAGGTGGAGGAGCAGAGGGAAAAGGGGAAAATGAGGCTTTAGCTGCGGAGAGGTAAAGGGGGGATGGCAGAGGGAGTAGAGGGGGAAGAGGAGCTCAGTCTGGGAAGGCCTCTTGGAGGAGGTGATTTTTAAGTAAGGTTTTGAAGAGGGAAAGAGAATCAGTTTGGCGGAGGTGAGGAGGGAGGGCATTCCAGGACCGCGGGAGGACGTGACCCAGGGGTCGACGGCGGGATAGGCGAGACCGAGGGACGGCGAGGAGGTGGGCGGCAGAGGAGCGGAGCGTGCGGGGTGGGCGGTAGAAAGAGAGAAGGGAGGAGAGGTAGGAAGGGGCAAGGTGATGGAGAGCCTCGAAGCCTAGAGTGAGGAGTTTTTGTTTGGAGCGGAGGTCGATAGGCAACCACTGGAGTTGTTTAAGAAGGGGAGTGACATGCCCAGATCGTTTCTGCAGGAAGATGAGCCGGGCAGCGGAGTGAAGAATAGACCGGAGCGGGGCGAGAGAGGAGGAAGGGAGGTCAGAGAGAAGGCTGACACAGTAGTCTAGCCGGGATATAATGAGAGCCCGTAATAGTAAGGTAGCCGTTTGGGTGGAGAGGAAAGGGCGGATCTTGGCGATATTGTAGAGGTGAAACCGGCAGGTCTTGGTAACGGATAGGATGTGTGGGGTGAACGAGAGGGACGAGTCAAGGATGACACCGAGATTGCGGGCCTGCGGGACGGGAAGGATGGTCGTGCCATCCACGGTGATGGAGAAGTCTGGGAGCGGACCGGGCTTGGGAGGGAAGATGAGGAGCTCAGTCTTGCTCATGTTGAGTTTTAGGTGGCGGGCCGACATCCAGGTGGAGACGTCCCGGAGGCAGGAGGAGATGCGAGCCTGAAGGGAGGGGGAGAGGACAGGGGCGGAGATGTAGATCTGCGTGTCATCTGCGTAGAGATGGTAGTCAAAGCCGTGAGAGCGGATGAGTTCACCAAGGGAGTGAGTGTAAATGGAGAACAGAAGAGGGCCAAGAACTGACCCTTGAGGAACTCCAACAGTTAAAGGATGGGAGGGGGAGGAGGCTCCAGCGTAGGAGACCGAGAATGATCGGCCAGAGAGGTAAGAGGAGAACCAGGAGAGGACAGAGTCCGTGAAGCCAAGGTGAGATAAGGTATGGAGGAGGAGGGGATGGTCGACAGTGTCAAAGGCAGCAGAGAGGTCAAGGAGGATCAGAATGGAGTAGGAGCCATTGGATTTGGCAAGAAGGAGGTCACGGGTGACCTTAGAGAGAGCAGTCTCGGTAGAGTGGAGGGGACGGAAGCCAGATTGGAGGGGGTCTAGGAGAGAATGGGAGTTAAGGAATTCTAGGCATCGATTGTAGACGACTCGTTCTAAGATTTTGGAAAGGAAGGGTAGTAGGGAGATAGGACGATAACTGGAGGGGGAAGTGGGGTCAAGAGCGGGTTTTTTTAGGATGGGTGAGACGTGGGCATGTTTGAAGGCAGAGGGGAAGGAGCCCTTGGAGATTGAGTGGTTAAAAAATCTGGCCAGAATATATGTCCTCATCCACAGTGCACCGACAAATATTTAATTTCCCTATGGATTACTTTTTTGATGCAAACAAATTCAAAATGAATTTAGGAGCTTTCTGCAGATTTGTGACAGGGAATGTGCCTGCTGACTTTGTTGTAGTGTCTTCTTCCAAGCACAAAGTACACTCCTCCTCGGCACACAGTAACTGCTCAGTTAATACCATTGATTTGCATTAACTTTCCAAAGTGTAATTATTTTGCATCACACAAGAAGTTCAGTACTGACTGAATATGAATTGAAATTCTTTTTTAGGGATGCCTAATGCAAATGCTCCCTCTCAAAGGTATCCCGGATCCTTTAATTGCTAATGGGAAAAACAACAACTTAAAATTGTCTTTCATTTTTTGGCATCCTCGGTTTTTGATGTTAATTTTAAATTAAACTGACTTCTATTTGAGAGCATACATTTTGGTAGACGTTCCCTGCTCACATGAGTTTACGGTCTAGAGTCTTACAGGCTTAAACGTCACAAAGCAGAAGTTTTTCATCGATGTGCTTTGCAGAAGAGATTTTCCCATTGTTGTGCTGAAAAATATTCCATAGTGAGACATTGGCTCCAACGAGAAAGCACTAATGATAAAGGCAGTCTGCACTATGAGCCCTGGTTAAGCTCATTCTAGCAAGGCCATTTTCAGACCTGATTCTACGTTGTGAAATTTTTTTATCCTTTCTACTGTCTTGTAAAAGTTAGGAAGCACTTAATAGGAAACATAGTGGGCAATTAAAATATCCATCGTTCGGCCCATATGAACATAATTCGTTTGTCCCATCAAGGCAAGCATAGAACATAAGGAATTCATATACATTTTAGCTGTAACACCCGACATCATTCAACCTACTGCCAAATCCTGCTACTTCTTCCTACACAGTCTCTTAGATCCACCCCTTCCTCTCCATTTAAACTGCAACCATTTTGGTGAAAAGTCTGGCTATTGGCATGGCTATTGCATCAGCCTTCTTGCTGATGGTCTTGTCTCCTGCCTCCAGCCTTTCTGTCTTCCAAACTATATTTCACATGGATCATCTTTATATGAAGCATTTTTCAGGCCATTTCTCTTTTCCTTAAGAGTCTCCACTGGTTTCCTATGTTTCTTCACCCCAAAGGAGAACACCGTTCAGAAACCTTCATGACTTTCCACAGACCAACTTTCTCTCTTTTTTTCTTCCCAAGGCAACCCTTTAGCTCCACCGTGCATTTGATTCTCCCAGTCAACCTTATTGCTCACCCTGTTCCTCCAGGTTGGAATTCCCTCCCTCACCACAGTCTGCAACAGACCACTGCCCTCTCCAAATTTAAAGTTCTCCTAACATCCCACTTCCTCCAAAAAAGCCTTCCTCAGTTAATTTCCCAGCACCTTAGTTCAAATAAACCCTTCAGCCAAATCTGGCACTTATGCATATAGTTATACCTCTCCTCAGAATTGTTGTTTATATGTTTATTCATTTGATTATTCTGTTGATTTTTGACTACTCTTGTGGCAAATATTTTTATACCTCTCTCCCCCATTAGAATGTAAATTCCTTGGGGACAGGCAATGTGTTACTTTACTTTGTATTTCCCAAGCACTCAGTATAGTGAAATTTACTAGTGGGTGCTCAGGAAATACTAGTGTTATGACTAAGTAAGCATTCTAAAAATTGGAGCTCCACAGTGTACTTGAGACTGGGTACATATGTTGTCAGTTGCAGTATGGATTTTAGTAATATACTGAGTGTTTTCCTATTATGTAAAGATAATTTACACCCTGGGTTTGACTTCCCCTCTTAACTTTGATTTTTCCCATTTCATCTACTAAGATATGCATTCAGTGAAAGTGTATGGAGCTGCAAGTGAACTCTTTCTGAATGTTTTCTCATCCAAGTAGGTGCTTATTTAAGCATGCTGATGCACTATATAGTAACTTTGGATTTTGCAACCTAATGAACTCTTTCAAAATTTGAGTACATCACCAAAACAAATTTGGTGGAAGGATAAGGAATTCTCAGTATGATTGCTATAGGCAGTAATTGCACTCTTATATGAGGCACCATGACTGTAGGTCTGGGATTCAGGAGATATGGAACAACTCCATTCTTCTCAGAATCTCCTATAGGACTTCAAAGTCTCTGTTAAGAATTTTGCTGAAATTAGCCCTTGCAACTCACTGCAGCCACCCTTAACGTATCTAGGTGGGCCTCTGTACATGGCATGAAGTAGAGTCCTAAAGTAAGTGGAATTTCAAAGATGAAGACCCTAGCAGAATCTTCCAAATATATAATAATGATAATAATTTTGGTATTTAAGCACTGTATGGTAAGCACTGGGACAGATATAATAACTCAATCAGATCAGAAACAGTCCCTGTGCCATATGAGGTTTACAGTCTAAGGGGAATATTTAATATCAGTTTTACACTAAGGAAACTGAGGCATAGAGAAATTAAGTGATTTGATCAAGGTGACACAGCAGGCAAGTGGCAGAGTGGGTATTAAAACCCAGATATCCCGACTTCCAGTCCTGTGGTCTTTCCATTAGGCCACCCTGCTTCTCCAACAGTCACCTCTTTCTCTGTCCCCAAGTGGAACGTACCAGAGGTGTGACTTGTTTTGGTACCTGAAAACACCTGTGTAACCTGCCTAGGGAAGTGAGATGTTTCAACCAGCCATTTCCAGTTTGAAGAATGGAGAACTATGCTCTTTCTTCCTTAGCTACACTGGTCATTAAGAAGTCTTCCTGAAAGAGCAAATATTGGAAGGATTGGGAAAGGACATTTCCTAGTTTAGATAATTAGTTAAGTCTGGAAGATTCAGTGAGTTAGTCAAGTTAAGTTCTTATGGGATTACAGTTTTTAACAATAGACACTAAAGGGAATACCCGAAACCCAAGGCCCAGTGGAAAAGACAGAATAGCATTATAGTAATAGGTAAGGAAAATAAAATTACAGATAGAAAGGCAGCATGGTCCAGGGTAAAAAACACAGGGTTAGAAAGCCTCTGCCACTTCCCAGCTGGGTGACCTTGGGCAAGTCACTTTTCTGTGCCTCAATTCCCCATCTGTAAAATGGATTTTATTAATAATAATAATGTTGGTATTTGTTAAGCGCTTACTATGTAAAGAGCACTGTTCTAAGCACTGGAGTAGATACAGGGTAATCAGGTTGTCCCACATGAGGCTCACAGTTAATCCCCATTTTACAGATGAGGTAACTGAGGCACAGAGAAGTGAAGTGACTTGCCCACAGTCACACAGCTGACAAGTGGCAGAGCTAGGATTCGAACCCATGACCTCTGACTCCCAAGCCCGGGCTCTTTCCACTGAGCCACGCTGCTTCTAAATACCTGTTCTCCCTCTTAGATTGCAAGCTCCATGTGGGACAGAGACTGTGTCCAATCAGAGTTCTTTGCATCTACCCTAGTGCTTAGTACTGTGCTTGACTTGAATGTGTGCACTGAATATCATCAATGGTATTTGTTGAGCAATTACTGTGTGCAGATCACTTTACTAAATGCTAGGGAGAGACAGTATAAGAGAGTCAGTAGACACATTCCATGCCTAGAACAAGCTTATACCATCATTAACTATGGCGAAAAGCTTGATAGTCAACTCAGTGGATTTACCTTGGCCATCTGCAATTTGTGGGAAAGAATGTACATTTGTATATACACAGATATAAATGCACACATATACACAGTTGTATACAGTATATACAGTACATTGGCATTTTGAGAAGAGAGGGGGACCCATTAAATGGATTCATTTTTATCCAGGGAAGACTCAGTAGGACTGAGAAAATAGGTATATGGCCAGGGTGTGTGGGGGAGTGGGGTGTGTGTGTGTGATTTTATAATATATACAGTTTTATTGTGCACATTAGCTCTGTAAGTCACATTAAAATGACAGTAAAGCAGGACTATTAATTGGAGATCCTCTTTGGGATCCTTAGGAGTTGAACCTAAATTAACATATATGAATAACTGTAGTCTAAGTGTACCCCTTCCCCCTGCCCCCAGCCCCCACTGCTGGTTATCGTAACTCTATGGTATAACACCGTGAGCTCTCCCAGGCAAGAACATAAGGGTTGAGCCTGTTGGAAATTTCCATTTCTAGCCAGAAACTTTGCAAGGCCAAGTCAGCCTTTAGGGAGATAGCACATAGAGATCAAATGAGTGGTTTTGAGGTCGTACACTAGAAACAAATATAGAACCTGCTTAGGAAACCAAGATGGGAGCCCATCCTTCCAGTGAACAATGAGCATTTCAGGATTTACCAGGCCCCACATCCTGCTGCCACCTCTGGGCATAGCTCAGCATGAATGTTAAATCTGACTGGGCAAGGAAAGCCATACAAAGCCAATTACCCCCTGGCATCAGCTGTAAGACACAGTCTGGTTCCCATCTTTATGTCAAGAAGGGCACATTCTCTTGGATGTGAAGGGGAGAAAGACTAGGCTCTCTTCCCACCCTTTGTTCATCTTTTCATTCAGGCACGTGCATGGCAAGGGGGAAGAGGGCGACAAAAAAAGACTCCCTCTCCGTGGTTGCACGGCTTCCAGATCCCTTCTGGGAGAGGGGTGGCTTCTGCTGCCCCTTGGAAGAACCTCTCTTTGCTCAGAGAGGCTGCTGGTTCCTCCCCCAAGTGCTTTGACCACATTCCATTTTAGGGGTGCACAGGTTTTTACAGACCTGGCTCTGAGGGAGGATAGACTGAATCCCCAAAATCATACAGTAAGAAATCTTTATGGGCTTCATGAGATTGGAATAGATGTCATATTTCATCCCTTATGTCACACATTCGATTTTGCTGACAAGCATAATATTTAGCTAATTTTTAGTCTTTTGCAATAAAAAAACCAATCAATGGTATTGAGTGCTTACTGTGTGCAGAACACTGTACTAAGCACTTGGGTGGATACTACCGTTGGTAGATACCTTCTCTGCCCACAAGCCTACAATCAGGAGGAGTAGCTTTAATTTTATATTAACTAGACTTTTATTCTATATTTTTTCCAGAATGGGACAACCTAATCACCCTGTATCCCCCCAGCGCTGAGAACAGTGCTTTGCACATAGTAAGCGCTTAATAAATACCACCATTATTATTATTATTATTCCAGAAAGCTCTGTTTCTCCTAATTTTAGAAATGTATGGAGCAACAAAACAACCAAATGGTTCTTTTTCTTTTAAAACTCTTTATTTGAAAAGCCACTCTCCCTTTGCATGACAAATTCCTCAATTACACATACACAAAGATCCAAACCCTAAATAAAGATTTTTGATAGTTTTCATGGAGCACCATCTCTACTACAGAGACTGTGGTCCTCTGGATTGTAAACTTATTGTGAGCAGGGAATGTGTCTGTTCTATTGTACTCCACCAAGCTCTCGGTACAGTGCTCTGCATACATTAAGTGCTCAATAAATGCAAGTGATTGATTGAGGCCACTGGGGAAATTTCCCAAGGCTCTGCACCATAGGGGCTCCCTCTCCTCCTGGTGAGGACTCCCCAAAGTTTTTGTTGCAGAGGGCACTGTGGGGTTGTGTTATCCCGGACTCTGTACACAGTAAGTGCTCAATAAATACCAGTGATTGACTCTTCAGTCCGTAGGGACCCCTTAGACTCACAAGATAAGATAGCGGTTGTGACTACTAAAATATTTATTTTACTTTCTAAAACCCAGAATTAATCGACAGTGTTTTATATTTAGGCAGTCTATTTCTCTTTTAAAATCTAGGCTATTAGGATACCATCTTAGGTTGGAGAAGCAGCGATGGCTCAGTGGAAAGAGCCTGGGCTTGGGAGTCAGAGGTCAAGGGTTCGAATCCTGGCTCTGCCACCTGTCAGCTGTGTGACTGTGGGCAAGTCATTTCACTTCTCTGTGCCTCAGTTACCTCATCTGTAAAATAGGGATTAACTGTGAGCCTCACGTGGGATGACCTGATGATCCTGTATCTACCCCAGTGCTTAGAACAGTGCTCTGCACATAGTAAGCGCTTAACAAACAAATACCAACATTATTTGCATGCCTTTCCCTTTCCATGCGGTGACTGGTAGAGTGGGAAGATGGAGATGTCTACACATCTCTGCCAGCATTCTGGGCTGCCCATATTGCAAATCCTTGAATACTATGGGGCAAAACCTAAATATTCTAAGTGTGCTCAAGGGGGATGTGGTAGCGTAAATATTTCAAGGGTGTAAGGGCATCTTAGGAGTGAGTGAAAGATGGGATAGCTAGTTCAGGCAGAATAGTCCTAAAGCTGGAAAACTTGGGATTTATTTTTTTTTTAAAGGTGCCCATGCTACAAAGACTGTGTCTGCTAACCTGGGACCCATGGAAATCTCATGCATCTCCCTAGTCAGAAAAGACTAACTGGATGCCAAAAGTTTTCAGGATGCATATTGCTTTATTTTAAAAAAAAGTCCTCCTTTTGTTCTCCAACTTTTAATTTATATAGCTTCCCTCCTTCTCAAATATCCCAAAAGGAATAGATTTTTTTCTTATTTAATACGTTTGCTTGCTTTCTCAACATATAGTCTGCATACGCTCACAATGACCTGTCTATATTGTCTTACCTGTTTGGTGAATTTTACAGACAAACCTCCAAAACAGACACACACTTAACAAAGAATGAAAACAATCACAGATTCATTACTGGTTCCAGTGAAATCTGGAACATTGCACATGGGTGTCACTTAAACTAGCAAGGCCCCAAATCAATTGCTTATACTAAGTAATTAATTTTCAATACTTCAAATCCACCGTCTTAATTCGGTGTAGGCAAATTTGAATTTTAAAATCTCCCAATGAATTATGTGAATGCTTCCCCACCCCAAAAGGTTATCAGAATGTATTTTTTTTAAATGTGGTCAAATAGATTTTGATTAGATTATCCATTAAGAAGACTATCCATTGGGCCTGAGAAAATTAAAGCCCACAAGGTAGGGTTTTGAGAAAAGTGGGAATTAAAATGGAAATGCTATAGTGTTGCTACCATGACACTATAATTATAACACTTCCCTCTCCCCGCCACCCCCCACCACCCCACTAGACATTAACAGTGAAAGGATTAAAGGTAGCAAAAGGGGAAATACAGTACCCATAATAAAGGGCTGAGGGGAGGAACCAGCGCTCCACCCCATCCAAGTTGGAGAAAGATTATCCTATATAAAATAGAAATATATAGTTTGTTATTAGGAATCTGTTATGACAGAACATTTGGTGTTATTTGTATATGATGCTGTCAGTTTTCCCTACTAATGAAGTCCAGATTATTTTTGAAAATTAAGGCATTTATTTTTAACAGATTTCCTGGATTAGGAAATTAAATAAACACAAATTGTTCACTTTTACATGTTGAAAAGTTTGGACTGGAAATTTGAAATACAGTAAATGTTTAAAGCTGTCAGCCATAAATGTGCATAAAACATGCAGAACTCAAAGTGCAATACGAATGATCATTTATAAAGACTATTTTCTGTCTCCTCTTTTGTAATGCGGAAATTAAGCAATGTATAAATAACGTGCTTTGTTCAGTAATGTAATGTACAAACACATGCTTTGATATGACCAAACTATCTCAGCAAAAGAGTATGACCGAATTCTTACATTTGATGTACAATTTCACAGTTAGTGCAGTGGTTTGCTTTAAGGACAAATGTACAAATGGACCTAAATGGAACTGAACATCCTCAAATCTCAATTTTCTAGCAAGTTTTAATCTACACATTGTGATGTAGGGATATATCCAAATATTTGCCAGTTTAAAGTGAAATGTATTATTTTACTTCCTAGTCATATTTATTGGTAGTTTGGGGCATCGCTACTTAAAATATCAAAACACTGGATATGAAAAGGCAGGTTTTGTTGTTTTTTGGGTTTTTTTTCAATTTAATGTCCATGAATATATATTGTGGCATTATGCTATAAAAGTAAAAATGCAAATCATAGAGGGTTGTAATGCCCTTGCAATCAAATTGTAGTGCCTGGTGATATTTTATTTTCAAATATATTAAAATACATTTGCTTTTCCAATTCAAAAGAAGTATCTAAATGTGGGTATAATGTTGGGTAACAAGCTTTAGCTGTGATTAACTTGAGCCAATTTTACAATATGTAAAAAAAAAAATCAAGAAAAAATATTTCTTAAGCTTGATTTCATAATTTGGTTTACTTCATTAAAAAAGTCAACTAATAAAATGAGTTTATGGAAACACAAATTCCGAACTGGTGTTTAGGGAAATCATTTTCAGATCGTTGCTATATAAAGAATCTTTCCAGTGAAAATTAGAAAGTCACCTTTTAATTAAAATAGGCTTGCTATTTAATTCATCATTGGCAAAGGTGATAAAAGTGGTTAAACTAATGTGTTCTGAAAAACTTCCGAGTGGCTAAGAGCATAGGCTCCCTGAATAAGGCCAGGGTATATGTGAATATTGTATTGGTATGTAAGCTGAGGTGATAAGGTCTCTTTGCATATCTCTCGGTGAATATGCAATCAAGAAGAGTATAGCCTTTTTGCAAAGATTTGCCATTCCATTTGGCATGCAGAGTTTCTTTCCATTGCATGCACTATTTCGGGTTCTTTCATTTTGTCTTACCCTCATCCCTTCAAATCGCGATAAGGCTCTCAGAGGTCTCAGGGCTCTCAGAGTCCTTAGAGATTTAATGGCACCGAGTTCTGAATAGCCCAAGGCGTTCGCTGTTAAACTAACCAAGGACACCTACACAAGAAAAGAAAAGCAACATTTCTCATTCAAGTGGAATCATGAGTGGCTATCTTCAGGAATCTTTTCCAAGTTTAGGAAAGGCATTTCAGGGAAAGAAAAAAAATATCTAACTCCACTGATGAAAATATAATTTCCCGTACCTGATGTATTAGTCATTAGAAATAATAAGTGGTTATGAAAAGTTTTCCTAAAAATAAAAAGTACATTATAAAAATAAAGCTCCTCTATAGAACTAATAATCAGCTGTAAAGATAACCATGGATATTTTCATCTACTGGTTTTTTAAAACAAACTCTGAATGAACTCTGTTGAAATCGGAATAACGTAAAGTTGGGCAGATGGCCCTCAACTTTAGAGATTTTATGATCTGCTGATGCCACATTGGACCAGGGTATTGCTGAATTAATAGCATCTTTTAAAGCTTTATTTACATTATCATCAAGCATATACAGTGTAAATGACTCTACCCTCTTACTCTGTGCCAGCCACTCTAATAAGCTCTGGGGTAAGAGTCAAGCTAATCAGGTTGGACACAGTCCCGTGCCCCACAGTCTTAATCCTCATTTTACAAATGAGGTAAGAGTCACAGAGAAGTTAAGTGATTTGGCCAAGGTCACACAGCAACTGGCGAATACGGATTAGAAGCCAGGCCCCATGGGGGATGTGGATTGTGTCCAACCTGATTAGCTTGTCTCTACCACAGCGTTTAGTGTAGTATCTCAAACTTAGTAAGTGCTTAACAAATACTATTACCCCCCCACACACACACACACTTCAAAACCTATGTATTAAACTAGGCTAAACTAGTCAGCTTCTTCCCAAGAATAACTTTTCCTTGATCCTTGATCCTTTTCCTTGATTCCCATCTTGTTTAGTAGGCCCTCTACCTCCTCTTGTAACACAGCAATTCTCCAAACCTTATAATCAAGAGTAAGTCTTTAAATGACCAACAAATATACTGTTGAGGACTAATTTGCAGATACTTACATCAACAATCAAGAAGTCTAACCAACACCAGGCATTTGTAAAATAGGCCTGATAGCCATATGCCACCCATTTAAGAAGCATCTCCAGAATAAAGATGTAAGTGAAAACTTTATCAGCATATTCAAGCATAGTTTTGATGGTTTTTCGTTGCTCAATATATATATCTTCAAAAGCCTGTAAATTAAATGATTTGATTATTGTCCAAGAAATCTTTATTTATGACTTCCAACCTATTAGTAGTAAGCATTAGACTATGAGGAGGCAGCATGGCCTAGGCAAAAGAACAGGGGCCTGGGAGACAGAGGATTTGGGTCCTAATCCCAGGTTTGTCACCAATGGGCTTGGGCAAGTCACTTTAACTTCTCTGTGCCTCCGTTTCCTCATCTGTAAATTGGGGATTAAATACCTATTCTCCATCCAGTTTAAACTGTGAGCCAGGGACTGTGTGGGACAGGGTTGGTGTCTGATCTAATGATCGTGTATTTACCCCAGCACTTGGACAGCACGTGGTGCACAGTAAGCACTTAAATAGCTCAGCTGTTAGAAACAGAAATACTTCTCCAGTTATTGCTGTCTGGGAAGAATTTCTGATTCACCATTTCTTTACAGCTTTCATGTGGCTCAGTTAAAAAAAACTATCAAGATGGGAGTCAGTGAGAGGTGTTTCTATATTTGGTGATTGTAAGGGCTTCAATCCAATAATCTCCAAATGGTTGGCAAAAGAGTAATAACAATTGTGGTATTTAGGTGCTTACTATGTGTCATGCACTGTTCTAAGCACTGGTAGATACAAGTTAATCAGGTTGGACACAGTCCCTGTCCCACATGGGGCCCACAGACTAAGTAGGAGGGAGAACATTTTACACAGGAGGAAACTGAGACCCAGAGAAGTAGCGTGGCCTAGTGGAAAGAGCACGGGCCTGGGAATCAGAAGGACCCAGTTCAATCCTGCCCACTCGTCTTCTGTGTGATCCTGGGCAAGTCACTTAACTACTTTGGGCCTCAGATTTTTTTGTTTGTTTTTTGTTCTTTTAATGGTATTTGTTAATGATTACTATGTGTCAGGCATGGTACTAAGCACTGGGATGGATACAAGATAATCTGGTGGTCTTAATCCCCATTTTACTGATAAGGTAAGGAGCACAGAGAATTTAAGTGACTGGCCCAAGGTGCCACAGCAGACAAGTGGTAGAGCTGGGGCTAGAACCCAGATCCTTCTTACTTCCAGGCTCATGCTCTACCATTATCAGTAAAATGAGGATAAAGATGTTGAGCCTCATTTGAAATGGACTGTGTCCAACCTGATTAGCTCATATCTACCCCAGTACTTAGTATAGAGCCTGGCACACAGGAAGTGTTTAAATAACAAGGTCCCATAGCAGGCAAGTGGCAGAGCTGGGGTTAGATCCAAGGTCCCTCTGATATTTGGGCCCATGCTCCTTCCATTAGGCCATACTGCTTGTACCTACAATGTTTCTGAGTCTTGCTCTCATCCCTTCTGTAAGATAACTAAAAGTAAATGCACTGGGGTCTCACTGAACCAATTCACTACCATGCTCAATATTGTTTCCTAATTTTCAAGTTCTGATGCTGCCAAACTTCCAGGGAAACTCAAAGGTGAGAACAGGATTTGATTGCCCGGTTTGTGGTTTGGCCACTTAATTGGCCATCAGCACAATCCCCATAATAAAATGGAGAAGAAATTTGAATACGTTCTATTTGCTCTTTATTTTTTATCTACTCGGGGCTGATGAAGTTGATATCACTACTAATTTAAGGCTTGGGATGATCTGGGAATGTCAGCGATCCTGGAGGAGGAACTATGGTATTGAGGTTTTTGGTGTTTAGTCTCCATACTGATTGTCAGCCCAGAGCAAGCCCTCTTCTTCCATGACCATCCTCTCTGCTCAAGCTTAGCCTGCAAGCTTAGCTTGCCCAGCAAACCACAAACTGGGCAATCAAATCCTGTTCTCACCTTTGAGTTTCCCTGGAAGGTTGGCAGCCTCAGAACTTGAAAATTAGGAAACAATATTGAGCATGGTAGTGAATTGGTTCAATGAGATCCCAGTGCATTTAGTTTTAGTTATCTTACAGAAAGGATGAGAGCAAGACTGGGGATGCTGAAGGATGGGGCTTGTGCCTCACTTAATATGAATATGTATTGCTTTTGGGGGGCATTGCAGGGGGAAACACGCAAGCGGAAGATCCCAGCCAGCGGCTAACAGCTGCCACACACTCTGGCTCGCTCTCAAATCTGCCTAGCTTCAACCCTTAAAGCAGAGTTTTGAATTATATTTTGGACCTCCATATGCCATGCTACTATGCAGCGTCGCTTCGTGGAAAGAGCACTGGCTTGGAATTCAGAGATCGTGGGTTCTAATCCCCGCTCCGCCACTTGTCAACTCTGTGTCTTTGGGTAAATCACTTAATTTCTGTGTGCATCAGTTACCTCATCTGTTAAATGGGGATTAAGACTGTGAGCCCCACGTGGGACAGCCTGATAGCCTTGTACCTAACCCAGTGCTTAGAACAGTGCTTGGCACATAGTAGGCGCTTAACAAATACCATCATTATTATTATTATCAATTGTTATTTGTGTATGTGTTCAATAGTTCAAAAAACTATTTACATCTTGAAGACCAGTTTTTTTTTTTTCTAATTAGCTTTCGCAACCCCTCGTGGAGATTTTTATTAAACTTGTAGTTGTGTGTAATAAAATGGTGATTCTTGGACTTCAATTTTGATGTTACAATTAGGTGTGTCCCTAATTCAGCATGTTGAAGAGAATCAACATACTTTCAAATGGAATAGGTAGAGCTAGGACCAGAGAAAATGCTTTTAAGATACAACTGACTAAGATATTAGGTTTTTTTTTCTTTTGAACTATAACTGTGGCTAAATGCTTCACTCACCAGAGCACCACTACTGAGGAGAATCATGAAGACAATGAAGGTCTCAAACCAGTTATGTTCAACTATTTTGAAGCATGTTTTCCTCAAATTCCACCAGTGCTTTCCTTTTCCTGATTCCACACTGACTTGACAGCATTTGAATCTTCGTACACAGCCTAAAAGTCAAATGTTCAAAGGTCAGGTAAGTAAAAGTTGTTTTATTCTAGTCACTAAGCTCATTATGGGCAGGGAATATGCCTACCAACTCTGTTATACTGTACTCTTCCAACCGTTTAGCACAGTGCTCCAAACACAGTAAGTGCTCAATAAATATTATTTTAATTTACATTGGCAAGCAGATAAAAACTCGAAAGCTATGCTGGGGTGGCCCTCGTGGGATTAGTACACTTGTACTTTCTTGCTCTACCCCAGTTATCACCCTTTATTTTTGATTTTCCACTTTGATAAATATTCATACTTTTTTACAGTGCTTTTAAATTAATTTGAAATGATTCAAACTTCTATTTTTGCAATATGATGTATAAATAGCATAAAAATGAGCATAAATTAATTTATAGTATTTGAACACCTACTCTGTGCAGAAACACCACACTAAGTGCTTAGAGCTTCATTTCCTTTGAATTTTCACAGACTAGAAAGCTTTTTATCATTTACCTTCAGTAAAACAGGCCTCTGGTTCCTCAGCATCTTCAGGCTCAGCCACAGGTTGTTCTTCTTCAGGGAGACCAATATCTATAGTGCTGCCTTCCGATGAGCTACTGTCATTAAGCTTCTGTATACATGCAAAGAAAATTCCAGAAAAACACTAAAGCACTGCATTTTTGAGAGTTACAAAATGTTTCTGTTGGGGAGAATAAGAATAATGTATAGCTCTGTTTTGCGGCAGCATAAAAATAAATAAGAGCCTCTGTGTGCCAGCCACACAGTAATGGAAGGAGAGCTACTTCTGAGCACTCCTGGAATGTATTCAGGCAGTGATATATGCCTATATATAGTCATACCATGTGGCTGGAACTACTCATGCTCTTTGTAGGCAGGGATTAGGGTCATCTGAACAAATGACATTAGCCAAAATACATAAACGTAGTGGGCTAAACTCAGTCTATTCAGTCTGTAGTCTAGTAGTAATTTGCTAATCCCTGTGATTGAGGCAGGTATTTCCTGGGCCAAACTCTATGTTCAGTTCTGTCCTAAGTGGGTGAGGCAGCAACAGGGAAGCAGATGGCTGTTATTCCACACCCCCTCACTTCTATAGCTGCTGTTGCTTAGCATACAGCTGTCCCCACTGCACTGCTCTGTTTTAGGTGAGCCAAAGTTATTCAGCTTTCTTCTGTGGCAGTTGTCATAATTCCTTCCCCTTCTTCCTCTTCTCTTCCCCTCCTCCCCTCCCTCAACTAAGCTTGCGAGGTCATTGGAGGTAGAAAGAACTACCTGGTTTATTGTTTTTTTAAAAGCTGCTCTGACTCTGAATAGAAGAAATTGTCTTTTCTAATTACACGAACATACCTTGAGCTTGAACATATAAATAGGCACCTTAGGAACAGAGAAAAACTAAGCTTCTTGTACACAAGGAAGGTGTCTGTTACACTGTTATATTGTACTCCTCCCAAGTGCTTAGTACAGGGCTCTGCACACACTAAGCACTCAATAAATACGACTGACTGTTGAAAGGAATGAGGTCATTTTCTCTTTAATGACCGTTACAAGTGTATTGTGTCCGGAAGCCTTTGTCTTAATCTCTATATGCTGTTCCATCCCTACTGATAATGGTGTTATTGGTTGAGTGCTTTTTTATTTTTTTTAAAAAAAGGTATTTGTTATGCACTTACTATTATGTACCAAGCACTCTACTAAGCACTGGGTTAGATACAAGCAAATCAGGTTGGACACAGTCCATGTCTCACCTGAGGCTCACAGGCTTAATTTCTATTTTACAGATGAGATAACTGAGGTTTGTGACTTAAACTTCACTCAACATCAAATGCTAAGGCAAGATTACCAACAACACAGTATTTGGACACAGTCCGCTCCCAAACAACACAGCTTTCTGGGTTCTAGTCTTGGCTCTGCAAGGAATGGAATGGCTGCTGGGTTAGCTGTTGGTGATGGACTTTTATATTCCCAAACTACTTAGGACTTTTGGAATCCTGAAAAATAGCTAGCTAGAGTGGTCAGCAGATCATGGCGGCTACCAGAGCAACACCCTGGAACCCCAGTACGATAGCGGCACTATGCTGTAGGCAGTGTTTTTTTTAAAACAAAAAAACCCTTGTGTGCCCTTAGCAATGTACCTTTCCTCATTCGTATGGTTGTAAATATATTTTTGGTGAACGTATAACACCACATTTCTGCAGATCTCTATAAAGTCTTACCTCTTTGCTTTCTTCCAGATCCGATTCACTACTGAAGTCTTCTGTGTTTAAATTTTCAAAGTCAGATTCACCAACAGCAATTGGAACCGTCACAGTGAGACTGGGGTTGTTTATAAATGACATATAATCACTTTCATCAATTATGTACTTTTCCACACTACTTCCTATTCCACTGGTAGTTCCATTCCCATTTTTGAGGTACTCATATTCTTTTCCTATTTCTCCCGTGTGATTGGCCATGCAGCCGTCTTTTTTGTTTAGATCATCAAGTGGTTTGATCTCATCTAAAGCCTTTTGTTTTTTAACAAAAGCTTTTTGGAAAAATTCTCGTATCTCTTTTTTTGCAATATCTATTCCATAATGCATCCTTCCCATAGCGATCTGGAGATTATTCATTTCATTATCATCATCTGAAGCAGCAAGGTTGTCTGCACTAAATGAGCTCAGCAGCAAAGCCAGGAATAGATTCAGTACCTTTAATAGAGAAATAGTTCACAAATTCATCTTAACATAAAGGAAAAAAACATGATTGGGCCTCCATGTTAAATATTATGTCAGTTTTATATAAAACAAATCCCCCTCTTCCTTTTACCTCCTCCCCATATGTTACCATTTGTCTATCCTGAGTTACAGGGTTAAAAATAAGGCCGGTGGGAACTCCCGGATAGGGCTAAGCCTTTGAACTTAACTATAAATTATTCTTTAATAGGAGCTTTTTGTTGGGTCAACTCCCTTAAGTACAGTAGAAACAAAAAAAAATGGAAAAAACAATGGAAATATGGGAGAAATAAAAAGTCGAGCCTATTTTCATTGTAAGACTGCAATCTTTGCGATGCTTTGTTCCCATGCAAAAAAAGTTTGGTTTTTTGGTAGCCTCAGACCCTCCCTTCTAAAATTTAAGGTGCCAAAATCAAATTGGGTAAAATATCAGTCATTCATATGGAGTTTAAATGCATATAAACTGCTCATTATTATTATTATTATTATTACATTATTACTATTATTGAGCAGCTTGTGTGCACTGCAGAACCATATGAAAGGTAGTAATTTTACATTTAATTATGCTTATTATTATTGCTGGTTGTACATCCAACCAAATAAAGGTAGAAAAATGGAATAGACTTAATCCTCTTATTTCAACAATGAAGTGAAAGGTCTAATCAGGCAAGAATGTTTCATCAGAATAGCATGAATTAGCGAGAAGTAGTAAAAACAATTCTCTATTCTTGTTGCACCACACCTCGAGTTCATGTGAGAGATTTTTGCTGCATACATACCACTAAGTTTCCAATCACCATGACCATCATGAAGACAGTAAGGCACATGGCTTGACCTGCAACTTCCATACAGTCCCACATGGTCTCTATCCACTCTCCACACAGAACACGGAACACAATCAGGAAAGAGTGGAAGAAGTCATACATGTGCCAGCGTGGAAGCACACATTTTTCATTGATCTTGCAGACACATTCTTTGTAGTTCTTCCCAAAGAGCTGCATCCCGACCACAGCGAAGATGAAGACAATGATGGCCAGCACCACGGTCAAGTTTCCCAGAGCCCCCACTGAGTTGCCAATGATCTTTATCAGCATGTTCAATGTGGGCCAAGACTTTGCCAGCTTGAAAACTCGAAGCTGGAAAAAGGGATTTGGAATTAGTATAAATTGTGCCCATGTTAGGGAAATACTTTAATCCTAAATTTACAAAAGGGCAATCACATGGTACATTCATAAAGTTAGAAGTGACTAATGCTTTCTGTCTTTCAAGGATAAATGTTCTCTTTCAGAGGGCTTTCTCTGGTGTGTTTAGACTGGGTTGCATGTACTTTTTCCTCCCCAAAGCAATTTTGAGGAATTCTTCTTTTTTGTGTTTTTTTCAAGATTCAGCCCATTACAAGCCACTTTTTTTTGTTAAATATTTTAGCGCTTACTATTTGTCTAACACTGTTCTTAGCGCAGGGGTAGATACGGGTGCATTAGGTTGGACACAGTCCCTGTCCTTAATTAGGCTCAGAGTCAAAGTAAGAAAAACACAACTCTTATTTATAAAATACTTACCAGTCGGAAAGATCGGAGAACCGATAATCCTTCTACATCAGCAAGACCGAGTTCGACTAAACTAAGGGTCACAATAAAGCTATCGAAGATGTTCCATCCTTCTTGAAAATAATAATAAGGATCTTTGGCAATTATTTTTAGAAACATTTCTGCTGCAAAGATCCCAGTAAACACCTGAAGGGAAAAAAAGAAAATGTGCCTTCCATCACCAAGAAATATTCAAGATGAAAAACTCCATAACTGTGCCCATGGACCGAGGCAGTCAAATTACTTTTTTCCTGACAAAACTAATAAATGAATCCATTCAATCGTATTTGAGCACTTACTGTGTGCAGAGCACTGTACTAAGTGCTTGGAAAGTACAATTCAGCAATAGAGATAATCCCTGCCCACACTGAGGTTATCTCTATCTTTTAAATACCTGTTCTCCATAAATGATTATATACTGCACTGTTTTTATTGTGTGGGCAATTCCATGAATATTAATTGGCATTGTTGACCAGAATGAGGGAAAATCCTGTGAAAGTACAAAATTATCATTTTGCACAAGATATATCCTAAGGAAGAATTATGTTTCCCTCCCACAAACACCACGAATGAAAATGCACAAATTCTTTTAGTTGATTGCCTTAGTGTTTTTTTTAAACAAATGAGTTATCCAAAACCAAACAGTCCTAATGGACAAACAACTTAATAATTTATCTTTTTGAATAGGAGAGGAAAGAAAGTGGTAAACTTGCCAAATAGGGGGTTGCTAATTATCCACAGTAAGCTAAGTGTACAAATGGTTATTAATATTTTATGGCATTCATATAAAAGAATAAAGCAGCACACATATCAGACCCCTGGAAGCAAAAAATTAGAGGCATTTTAAGAGCTATAGAAGTCCTGTTTATCCCTGGTGAGGCAGGAGGCAATTTTGACTAGCTTTTCAACAATGTGACAATATTTTCTGAAAAGCTTGCATATGAAAGAAGTTGAAAGTAATGTGTTTCCAAACTGTGACCCCCCGATGCCGCTTTTTGCATCCATCTCTATGAAGTCTAAAGGATAAAAGATATAACTATATTGGCACTGGATGGATTTGCCAAGGAGTCATTCAACCCTATATGCATATTTTGCCACTAATCCCAATGCCTGAGCTTGCTGTTTTAATTTTTTATTTTTTCTCAGATGATGGTTCTTTCCAGAACATTCCAAAGGAAGCAGGGTTTTATGGACACTGCACACAACAGAACATTTTACTGTTGACATTGTAAGTCTGCTGGGGGCCATGATTAAGCTTTGCCTATTCACACAGACTTCCTAATTTTCTAAAAATGGTCTAGAAAGCCCTGTTATCGATTCTGTGGTAATACTATTCCTTAAAACAATTTTGAGGCAGAAAACATTTAACTGTCAATATACTTACCAAATTTCCTACTGAAAGGACTTCAGTGAAATGCTCTGTCATAGGGTAGTGTTCCATGGCCATGAATAGGGTGTTTAAGACAATGCAAATGGTGATTGCAAGATCGACAAACGGATCCATAACAAATATATTGACAATATTCTTGATTTGTATCCAATACGGCGAGCAGTCCCAAATTAAGAAAATGTTGGAAAATTTATACCAGCATGGAGGGCATTTCTGTCTGGATTCTTCAAGTTCTGTAGATGAAAATCAAAACAGTTATACTTAGGCTCCCCTAGTTTCTCTTTTCCTAATCACTAATGTACACATGAGCTATATTTCCTATTGATTTAACAGTTCAGCAAGTGCACAACTCCTAACACTTTGGAAGCTCAAAGCCTGTTTTCTTCCTTCTCCCTCCCACCCCAGCACTGATGTCCAACACTCATCTGAACCCTGCCCCTGCAAGAATGGAGGGAAGGTGATTTATCTAGACACCTGAAAGAATAGGGGGAGAAAGTGGAGTGGAGGGAAGCTTTGTTAACAGAACTGAACCCCAGTACTTCTATAGAACACCTTACAAACTGATAGCTTGTACAAAATATTTTATATGCGTAGTCAAAATAAATGAGCCTTTTTCCCGAGTTTCACCATTCCAGAGAGATCCATTTTTAAACAGATGCTTGCTCCATCTCAAAGAAATATAATACCTCTATTAATTTTGGAACCCCTGAGATTGATTAGGAACGGGCAGATTTGAGTTCTGAAATTTTGATTTTTTGAGCTTCTTCATGGCTTTGTAACAATGAAGTGACTACATTAGGTAGGTTACATGTGATATTTTACTACTGAAGGAGATGTCATAAGATCATAAATAATTTCATCTTGGTCAGAGCAATGATTGATCCAACCCATTAGTATTCTCCTGACAGTGACAAGTAAGAGTGTGGCCTAGTGAAAAGGGCATAGGCCTGAGAGTCAGAGGACATGAGTTCTAGTCCTGGGCTCTGCCACTTTTCTGGTGTGTGATCATGGGAAAAATGCTCAACTTCTCTGTGCTTTGGTTACTTCATCTGTAAAATTAGGATTCAATACTTGTTCCTGCTCTCCCTTAGACTGTGAGCCCCACATGGGACAAGGATGGCATCCAACTTGATTATCATGTATCTACCCCAGTGCTCAGAACTGTTCTTGGCACACAGGAAGCACCAAATACCACAATACCCAGAGCTTAAACAGTGCCTGGCCCATAGTAAGCTCTTACCAAATATTATTATTATTATTGCTATTAATTGCCTGGTTAGGGTTGAAACATCTAGCATCCATAATTTTGATACACTTTTCCTAATTAGTCCTTCTAGCATAAACAAGTTTTCCCATACAAAAAAAGTATATCATAAAAAAGAGCATTTGTAGCATAAACCACAAGTTTTGTGCTAGTGCTGTAGTCAGAAAGGAAACTAATTACAAACCTTCCAAGGTATTTGTTAGAATACTGGCCACACTCATTGTTCTCTGCCGTTGGGAAGGATCCTCCAGAAAATCCATGGAAACATGTATAGAACTCGACCGCCTCTTTTTCACTTCAGTTTCAGTAGTTGTGCCCTGAAAAGAAAATGCTAACGTATTAAATTATCATCTTGGGCAATGTGATAATCCAATAACCTAAAGTTGAGTTAGTTGATTTTTAAAGAATACATGCACCATGCAAGTTGATGATGCCAGACTTTTTTCACTTATCGTGGTATTAACTTGACCATCGCAAGCTACTTCCAAACTGTTTTTCTTTTAGCGTTACAATTAGAGAAATTTTTTCCCTAATCTTACAAATTTTCATTTGAAATAGACTAGTATAACAATCCTGGAAATGTGATTGTTTTAATGAACCCACAGTGGGTAATTATTATTACAAATAATCTTCAGCGAATAGAAGATAGTATTGGACAAATAAAAGATTATGTAAAAATATTTCCTCATGCTATCTGTTGGGTGTATCCAAATTTGAGGATACTAAAGCCTCTTGACACGGACAAATCATTGCTAACACACTTAGCTAGCCTTTAGTTTTCAGAACACTTAGATTTTGGGAACAGAATGCTGGGTATCAGAGTACATGTAGAAAAAGAGGGCTATGTTTTCAACAGTTTGGAAAGCAATAAGTAATTTCAGCAACTAGAAAACATTATTGGACAAATAACAGATTATGTAAAAATATTTCCTCATGCAATCTGTTTGGGGCATCCAAATTTGAGGATACTAAAGCTTCTTGACATAGGCAAATGATCACTAACACTCTTAGAACAGGATGCCCGGGGATAAGAGTACGTTTTCAACAGTTTGGAAAGCAATAAGTAATATAAGTCTGACTTAGTCATGCTTCAACATGCTGATATATTTCCAAGTAAGTGGGCAATTCGGAAAGGCAAAACTATTGTAGAAATAACCCATCTGTATACTTGTATGCCAATAGAACAAATATATCTGTACAGACACTTTTTCATATTGTCTGAATGAATGTGTTATTCGGGTCCCCAGGCCCTCTTCATTTCATTTGCTTTTCTTTCTCAAGAGACCTATATCAGCATTTTCAGTAAAGAGAAATGATTTAAGCACTAAAAAACTGGTATCAGTGTAGCTATCTACTTAAGCTCAGTGTTCCCTAAAATATCTAAGACCACAACAGGGTCATATTCACAGAATTCAAAGGGGAGGGTTGATTAGATACCTTCACACTTAATGCTGAAACAATCTGAAAAGCAGACAGCGATTTCTTTTAACTAATAGCAATAATGATTGTAATCATGGTATTTAAGTGCTTGCTATGTGCCAAACACTGTTCTAGGCACTGGGGTAGACACAAGGTAATCAGGTTGTTCCACGGTGGGCTCACAGTTTTAATCCCCATTTTACAGATGAGGTAACTGAGTCACAGAGAAGTTAAGCGGCTTGCCCAAGGTCACACAGCAGACAAGTGGCAGAGCCAGGATCAGAACCCACGTTCTCTGACTCCCAAGCCTGTGCACTTTCCACTAAGTCATGCTAATTCCTAAGTTTCAGCATGTTCAGATGGGTATGTAACACAGATTCATTCAGGGAAATCACTTAATGGTGGTGCCTCATTCATCCTGAGAACAGTTGCCAGTATACACATTCAGTTGCAGTTTAAGGGATAAATTCGAGTTTTCAATCTCAGTTGGTTGATACGTTAAAAGGTTACAAGATGCAGGTGCATTCACAGCTTGACCAACCAGGGATCATTCCGAAGGGGTTCGTTCCATTGTGTAGAAACACTGGCCGGTGCGGGAAAAATGGGCCAGCCATGCCTAAACTATTTAAAACTTCCTTACATTGTCATCAGTAGCTGGCTTATCTATTATCACCTCTGGCAGAAGCTGTCCAATGGGCGACGTAGGGACGGAAGGTCCACCGACCAAGGACACCACCCCGTTGCAGTCCACGGTGCTGTGCATCTTCCCGTTCACCGGAAACACGGCCAGCATCCGGGATGACCTGCTGGCCTGACTGATGTTACTGTTGCGCCGTTCTCTGCGGGGCACGAAGAGGGAGTCCCTCCGGCTCTCGTTGTCCTCAAAGGTGCTGTGCTCATCGTCGGCAAAATCGTTCTCTGAGCCTATATCCTTCGCCCGCCCCCTAAAGCTGAAGAGGCTCGTTCTGCTGTTACGTCTTGGAGAGAACAGGGAGCCGCGAATGCTCAGCAAAGACTAGAAAATCGACACAAGAAGCAAATGTTATATCAACCCTCCCTCCGGAGAAAATCACATGAAAATACCCAGTCAGGATTGGAGGAGAGTGTGATTCGCATTCCTCTTTGCTTGACTGGATGGCTCTTCCACCCCAAACCACGACGGGACAAGCTTTGGGTTGGGGGTTCAGAAAGAGATGGCACAGATGGGATCATCTATGTCCTGCAAGGGTGATAATGCCCTTTCTTTGTCCTTTCTCTTTTCATGGCTGTTTTCCTCTTTTCTCTTTCTGACTTTCTTACAGTTCTTTCTTCCCCTATGTATTTCCTTGCAATTATTTCTTTAATTATTGGCGGATCGTCATTTGGCTTTTTTTTTCCTTGTCTGTACTATTTTAACATTGTACGATGGTGAGGGATTGTCAGTTATACAATAGTTTTAGCAGTCACACCAGCACCTTCAAATTCCTATCAACAGAATTATCTCTGAACTCCAGAGGTCACCTGTGCACATATGGTACACATGATTAACTAGAACAGGAAATGTAAATATTTGAATATACCCACACCGCTCTTTTTATTCAATTTGTTACTTTTATACCTAAACTAAAATCAACCTGAATGATTGAAATGAAGCCACCCATCTTATTTTTTCTTTTTTACTCTGCTGGGTGTCTGTGTCTTTATGCCTTTTGCTATGCTATAGAATCATGTATGCATTTCCTATTCCCTAGAGAAAATTACCATTATTAGTAATTAAATTGTACTCTAAGCGCTTAGAACAGTGCTCTAGACATACGCCTGATTGATAATCTGCGAGTCTAGGACGTGAGTACGTCAGAAGGGTAGTGTACCTGGTGAGGGGAAGAATATCTCTTTTCATAAGTCAGCCGGTTCCCTTCAATGGAGAAACGGAAGCCTTTTCTCCGGATGCTGTCTTCGGATTCAGATTTCTGAAATTCATCCTCGTCTTTCTCTTCTCCGCCAGACTGCTCTTTCTGTTTTCTCTTTTTTCTCCTGTTCCTCCTCTCTTTGGCGCTTTTTGAGCTCAACTTGGAGGCTTCAGAAGAGCTCTCGGAGAGCGCCCCCACTGCACTGGGTTCTCGGGACTGCTCTGATGCTGCAGCTGCTGTTGCCTACCACGTTGAAGTGAAGAACACGTTACCATTTCACAGATGAACGTTTTCATTTTTAAAACTAATTCTTAAGCAGTTTTCATTAGGTACCCATGTAAGGTGGAGGATGCTCTGTAAATCTGAGGGGAAAAAGGCCCCTTCCTGCCTATTTCCTGATTAATTCACATGCCTACATTTTTATTTCTTAGGCCAAATCGTGTTTAAAGAATCGGAGAATAGTCAGAAAAGAACACAAATGTAGGTCTGAGTGACTGGTGATATGGCTTAAAGTGACTTAGCGAGTTGAGGGATTCATTACTACTAAGCATCGGTGTCAACATCCGCAAAAGAAATCTGAAACAGATTAATTAAAGCCTTACACCAAAACAGTGGGAGACTTGTATGCAGAAAAACATCTCACTAGCAAATAGCCTACATTTAGGTAAAGAAGGCTGAATGTAAACTATAACAAGTCTAATCCGGCTCTGCCACTTGCCTGCTGTGGGACCTTGGGCCACTTGCTTTTCTCTTCTGTAAAATGGGAATTAAATCTTACTCTCTCCTACTTAGTCCCTGACCTCTATGGGGCCCATAATCTATGTCCACCTTGATTATCTTGAATCTACCAAAAACATTTAGTACGATTCTTGGCACACTGTAAGTGCTTAAATACTATTATGACGATTATTGACAATAATAATATAATTATTATTAATAATTACTTAATAAGAGGAAGTTGCAGGACAGTCCACTAACAACCAAGGCATTAATGGACCTTCAAGGACTTCTTGTAGTGTCTGCTGCCTTGCATCTAGGCTACCCACGATCCCTTCTGACCTAGTTTGGATTGCCAATAAAAGATAGCATCATTTGCATTCTTCTAATTAAAGAAGTAAGTTTACATCACCTAAATATAGTGCAATGATACCATTTCCCCTTCTGAGGTTTTCAATATATTTACAAATTTTTATTCACCTTCCCAACATTCCAGTGAGAAAGGTTCATGGTAAGTAGTTTGAATCACAGTAATGCAGTGAAAGGTGCTGCCTGTCTCTCTGAAGTATAACCTTTCCCCCCATCGGATAACTGGAAAACGCTGAAGGAAGGAATATTTGCTATGTGAAATTGACCTGAGCAGTTTCCTGTTGCTTTTTTATCTGCTCCAGCATCTGTTGAAATTCAGCCTCCTTCTGCTCTGCTTCTTCCAGTGTGGCTTGATTTTGTTCGTCATAAGCCATGGCGACCACAGCCAGGATCAGGTTTATCAGATAAAAAGAGCCGAGGAAAATCACCAGGACAAAAAATATCATGTATGTTTTGCCAGCAGCACGGAGTGTCTGGAAATAGGAATAGTGACAGTTTAATATTTTCACAGAGATGAAAGGCCTGTATCATGACCATAAATTATTTATCTGCCCCCACCCCCCAGCCCAGCACATTAGTGGCACAGTAGTAGATGCTAGAGCAAGACAATCCAGAAGCAACATGTTGCATCACTTCATTTCTCTTTTGCACACTTGCCTTGGAGCTTAGTGTTCTTTTGGTGCATAATTTGTAATATTTACAACTCAACTGAGAAGCAGCGTGGCCTAGTAGATACAGCACAGGCCTAGGAGTCAGAAGGACCTGGGTTCTAATTTTGCCTCTGCCACTTGTCTGCTGTGTGACCTCGGGCAAATCTATTATCTTTTCTGTGCCTCATCTTAAAATGGGGATTAAGACTGTATGTCCCAAGTGGGATACAATCCCTCTAAACTGTAAACTCCTTATGGGCAGGGTACAGGTCTGCTAATTCTGTTCTGTTGTACTCTCCCAATGCTTAGTGCAGTGCTCTGTACATAGTAAGCGCTCAGTAAATACGATTGATATGAACCGTGACCAACCAACCTGATTAGCTTGTATCTACCCCAGCACTTAGAATACCATTAAAAAAACTGATCCTGAATATATTTAGTATTTCATTTTTCTAGGTTCTCACCAGTTGATAAAGGTTTTCCCAGAAGTCCTGAGTCATCAGCCGAAAGAGGGACAAGAAGGCCCAGCTGAAAGTGTCAAAGCTTGTATAGCCATAGTTAGGGTTCCTACCAGCTTTCACACACATAAATCCTTCTGGGCACTGGCTGCAAATGGAGAAGAAAAGAGGCATAACAGGGTTTTCTGCTATCACTCTGTGCTAGTAATAGAGTCATACTAATCAGTTTAGTGTTCCTTTTTTAGATGCCTCCATCGTTAATAGTTTTCAATGGAAAACATTCTGCATGATCATTTTCCCTTTCCTGCATCATCCTTATAGCACTTAGTATGTGCTTTGCATGTAGTAAGTGCTTAATAAGTATCTTTGAATGATCTCTTGAGTCGAGAGGAGCACAAAAATGTGCGGATGCCATGTCCGAAATGTTGAGGGCACAGCACAACACCCTTTAGAGCGACAAGGGGATTAGCATCCTTTCCCAGTTCTCCACCCCTACTCCCACCCGACCCCCAAAAGGTTGGTCCACTTTAACAGTCATTAGGTCTGGCCCAAGATAAGACAAACTCTGACAGCCCAAGATATCATCTCCTCATCAAAGAAGAGTGAGTATAAAATCATATTTTGTTCCTGTTTTTATAGATGAAAATTTTTGAAATCAGTCAGAATAAGTTTGATGAATCTGGGTTTGAATTTACACCTGAAATACATCCAATGATTTGAAAAATGATTATGGATTTTTTTGCAGGGATGTTGTTACGTTGGACAGGGACAATATTTTAAAAAATTGCCTCTGGACCCAATACTTTCAGCCAACAGTAGGGCCACAAATAAAATTATTACAAGAAGCATCACTCCTAGGACAACAGTTGCTTGTGGTCCTTCCTGCCACATATCACTCCAATGAGGCATATGGAGGGGGTCGGAAAAGAAGGGACTTGCAGCAAAAGGCTTTCATGACAAAATCTAGTATCTGGGTCCCTAGGGAAATTCTGTCCAGCAGAATGACTTAGCATATCCTGCTTGGTGCGGTGTGTAAGAAGCAGGGAAACATTCTTCCTCTCTCCCTTCCAACTTGACCTCATATAGAAGTCCCTTCCCAAAGTTGAGACCCTCCATTTGTCTCCTATATGGAAGGAGAGAATTAGTCTCCCAAGCATTTCTTGTTCTCTTGAATTCAAATTCTGTAACATCCAAATTGTAGAAAATTGTGTTCCTTTTATTAGTTTGACTCCGATATTTTCCTTAAATATTAGCACAGTATTTTTTCATCTTTCTTAGGCATCGCCTCCATCACATCTCACCACACAACCACTCTTAGTTTCCTGATTTCTACCCAAAATGAACAACATGTTTGAGTGAAGGGAAGAAAAGTAAAATATCTGTCAGGATTAACGATGCCATTTCTTGACCATTCAACAATAAATGCTGTGTAAGCACTGAGCTAGATTTCCTTTTAGAAATGACTGCTGAGAATGCAAAGTCAAAGTTAGATGTCCACTGTAACAAAGTGCTAGTGTGATGAGGGCATGAAGACATAGAGTTGTTTCAAGATCTGTAATGCCTCAGCATCAGGGAGACAGGAGGATTAGTTTGGGAAGATGCTCCAGCTTTTGAAGCTCCTGAGAGAATGCGAGATGTTTTCCTAGCAAATTCCACTGCCACCATGGATATCTCCAGCTCCCTTTCTGACCCACACGAGTCCTGGGATAGCAAAGCCCTCAACTAGCTACTACTGTCACTTTCTAAATGGCAGCCCTTGTTACTTGTAAAAGCTGACTTGGATCTGCGAGTGTGTAAGTAATGGATTGCCACTGGCAGGTGCTTTCTTGGGTTTCTATTGCCCCACTGTCACAAAGAAAATTATTACAAGAAGCATTAGATGACTTTGACTTACCCTGCATCCGAACTATTACCACAAAGAAGAGCATCGAGAAATCCTTCCACAAAGTAATGATATCCTGTTTAGAAAAATATTAGAAAAAAGTGATGAAATCCTGCTTTGCTCTCAACTTGTTTTAGTGAAAATAGGAGGGACAGATTCATTCTCCAAGTTTCAGTCATGATCAATATTAACAAATTCTAAATACTGCAGTAAAAGGACTGAGGGAATTTTAAAATAGGCTCTTAAATGAATGTATGTCTGCAGGGACCAAAATAAAAACAGCAAGTTGAAACATTTATTCAGAATCTACAATTTTCTTTATCTTAAGGGCCCAGATGATCTCTGCTGTCTCCCTGGGATGCTGGACTCTGAACTGATCCCACAAACATATTTCACTCCATGGATATTCCACTGGTTTACCACCAAGAGGTATGGAGTGTAATCCCAGCAATATACCTAGGCCTTATAGCCTGACACTGATTCAGTCCTCTTCAAATGCGCGTGGATGATGTTCTTGGGAAAGCCGGCATTAGGCGAAACTAGCAATGTAGTACTTATTCTGTGCACACAGGCATAAACAGACTGTTTGATACCCAGAATACTGAGCCCAAGTAAGTTTATGTTGTTAGAGCATCCCTTAATTTCCTAACTGTAAGCTAAGCAAAGTGCATACTAAATACACGTTACAAAAGAACTGAATATACCATAACATCAAGGAACGTTGGAACTCATGGGGGCTGGAAATGTTTTAATCTTTTTTGGCAGGTCCTAAATCCCATCTGGGTGACAGAAGATTGTTTTATTTTACCTAGGCCTACCATATTACACACTAGCCACACCCTGGCACACCTGTCTGAGTGTACTCTGCTGTATTGTACTCTCCCAAGTTTTTAAGAGAGCGCTCCACATACAGTATGTGCTCAATAAATAGCATTGATTGATTGATTGATTCTGATTCCTTCCAGGGTGGCAGCAGATTAGAGGAACAAGACTGTATAACAGGAAAGTCCAAACTGCAATCTCTCAAACGATCGATAGTATTTTTGTGCACCTATGAGCACAGCACTGTAGAAACCACTTGGGATAACACAATAGAAGAAGAAAGTCATATAGATAAACTGTGTGGCAGACATTTTTCAAATATTAATTCCACTGGTATGACACAACTGTGATAACTTCAAGTTGGCTCCCAATGTTAGATCTGCACCACAAAAATTTTGTCCCAAATTTTCCACCAGAAAATACTTTCAAAATATATATTTCTGCCCTTTGCAGACATTGACCTTGTTTCTTGAGCTTGAACCTAAAATATACAAAAAGTAATTATACTTACACCCGGTTGTCCTGTAATGCTAGAGTTGCGTTCTTGCAAAACCTCAAATTAAGAAAAGTTGCCAGTCCAGCACTCACCGGTTCTGAGCCTGCATATATGCACATGAGTAGCTTCTTCTGGTTATGCAACACACCGAGCCCAAACAGGCTGGCACATTCTGGAGAAGATCCCTAATTCCCTACTAGGCTGCTAACCAAAGCATAAACTCTGAGAGAACCAAGGGGATTATTTGCAAAAGGCAATATATTATCTGATTTCCCAATACCTCCTGCAAAATAAAAAAGCAACTCTATCACAGTTTGAGAGAAGAACAAATGTCCAGGAATGGGGTAGCACCCGTTATTCCCCTCCATAAACCAAATAATTATATTAGCAATAATTCCAACAATGATGATGATGGTATTTGTTACACACTTATAATGTGCGAAAAAGTATGTTAAGCACTGGAATAGTTACAAGATAATCAGGGTAATCAAGATAATCAGTCCCTGTGTCCTACATGGGACTCTCATGGCTTAGTGGATAGAGCATGACCCAGGGAGTCAGAAGGATCTGGGTTCTAATCCCAACTCTCCCATATGTCTGCTCTGTGGCCTTGGGCAAGTGACTTAACTTCTCTGGGCCACAGGTACCTCGTCTGTAAAATGGGAATTAAGACTGTGAGTCCCATGTAGGACAGGGATTGTGTCCAACATGATTAACTTCTATCTACCCCCACTCTTAGAACAGTGTTTGTTACCTAATAAGTGCTTAACAAGTACCATAATTATGAATTATTATCAACAGCCCTGTGTGGATGGCAAGAAACATGAAAGTAACTCCTATATTTATTCTAATATCAATTTTTTGTATTTTTTTTGGTTTTTCATTAGTTCACTTTCCTTAAGTGCTTTTCCAACCCTACCCGTTATTCTTAGGCTCGGAGTCCTATGAAGGCTAAGATCCGCATCTCCATCTCATCTGTGTATGCTTTTTCCCTGTGCTTAGTATGGCATTTTGCACATAGGAGTTACTTTTTAAATATTATCATTACTACTAGTGCATAATATTAAAATAATTAGATTAGTCCTCAGAGTAAATATTTCAGAATGCAAAATGGCTACGTCAGATTTGGAAAGCTTTATATTCTTCCACACTGAGAGGGATTGTAGTCCCATGTTTTATCCTGTAATTTTCTGCATGCAAATCCACTATTCTATGAGATCCATTGTTTTTAATGGAAAAGCACACAGAGCTACAAAGTATCCTTTTTATTCTCATTTACAGCTGATATTCGGGTTTCTTTGGGTTTCAGTTCAGTTAGCTTCTCTTTTGATAAAAACTACCATCATGATGAAATTTACTTTCTAGCATTATCTCTCTTTATTATGTTGTTCTTCATGAGAGTAAGATGACATTGATTTGTCTGGTTTTGGACAGTAAAATTCAACTGAATGGGGATTACATAGATTAGTTTTGTAAAGACAGATAGCACCTGCGTGTTCTATTTTATTACATTTCTCCCTTCCAGAGTGTAATATTTCTCCTGCTAATGTACTTGAGCTTTCACACCCCTCACAATGCTGGAAAATTTAGCTAATTACATTTATGACTATGATACCTGCAAAAATATACAATAGTAACAGTCCTTTCCACCTTTTGAACACTTAAAAACTTTTGGCTGATTTGAAGAACTGACTACCGTTAGTATTTCTTCACTTCAGATGCAAACTGAAATCTTTGCTTCAAAGTGGGTAATACTAATAATAATAATAACTTTGGTATTTGTTAAGTGCTTACTACTGACCAAGCACTGTACTAAGCACTGGGTTAGATACAAAATATCAGGTCAGAACATAGTCCCCGTCACACGCAAGCCATATGTGGAGGAGACTGGTGGACCTGAGATGATCTGATACACTTCAAGCTCACAGGATATACAATTATTACATCAAAAAGTGATCTCTCACTCCCAAGACAGTTGTTCATTAAGCTCTGGAAAAAGACAAATCTGCAGGGAGCTCAGCAACAACATCAAAACAGTCCTGCTGAAACAATGATTGGGCATTTCTCTGTGATAGATGTGATATCATGCAGCTATCTAGACGTCACCAACTGCAATTTAAGGTAAATGACTCCAACATAAAAAGTCTACATGCAGCAAAGACAGACTTCACTGATTGCATCTTGTGCAATCCCAAATCTCAGAGATCAGAGACTGTGTCTACCAACTCTGATGTATTGTACTCTTCCATGTGCTTAGTACAGTACTCTGCACACAGTAAGTGCTCAATAAATACCATTGATTGATTGAGTGTCCATATACTGGCTCAAAGATGTGACTCTTATCACAGATGCAAGTGCTAAGCTATGCTTCTGGGTCACTCTTTCATCACAAAAGAGAGGGAGCATTTCACAAGGACATGGAGAAGGTCATTGATTTGACTGCCTTAGAGGCATAAACCCTAGAAGATGTGCAGTTGATGTGCCAAATTAGACACAACAAGCTAACATAAACTCAAAAAAAATGTATATATATATATATATATATACATATATATATATAGAGAGAGAGAGTTTATGTTAGCTTGTTGTGTCTAATTTGGCATATATACATATTCACAGTGTTTTCATGGTGCAGGCCATATATATATATATATTGAGTTTATGTTATATATATGGCCTGCACCATGAAAACACCGTGAATTCTCTACTTGGGCAGCAAACAAATGATGCAGTGGTAGTCAAGGAAATAGGAAACCAGAAAACAAAAACAAATCAAGACCAACACATCCCTTGTGAGAACTGATCAATCAGAAGTGTTTTTTGAGGTTTCACTCCTTGCAAAACACTGACACATTTAGGAGAATATAGTACAACTGCCCTCAAGGATCTTTCAATCTGGTGGAGGAGCCAGACACTAAAAGAAATTATTGGTAGGGGAAGCAACTGAACCCTAAAATAAATGCATAAGTGCTGTGGTGAGAAGGTATGGAGGAAGTACGTAAAGGATTGATGTTTAAATAGTAAGAGAAATAGCAGGATTAGCCTGGGAAGACTTTCTCTCCATGCTTCCCCAGCCCCTATATCACTTAGGCACACATCTTTTACACTATTGCTTCTTCCTCTCTGAAATTTATTTTAGTGTCTGTCTTTCCCGTAGCTCTCTTCCCTTCGTTGAAGAATCACGTCTGCTAACTCTTATGCTCTACCAAATGCTTAATACCGTTTTCTGCACATGTAGATGCTCAGTAAATACGAATGATTGATTGTTCCAAGTGTAACAAACCCATGAACATAGATGGTACCTCAGCATTCTACCATAATTGAAAACATCAGAATGCTCTTTGACTATTCTGGATAAATTGTCTGAACCTCTCTATTCCATTACCAAACTATGAAATGTTTAACTATCAATTAAAAGCTCAGTCTGGCCACAAAACAAAGGAAGATTTTTGGGTTTGTGCACAATCTGGCCAGGATTGTGAGCCTGCCTTGATATTTTCAATCCCTCCCTGCCCACCCCACCAAAACATACACACAGGTATAGGCAAATTTCACCATCAATGGAATCTTTTTTGGGTACAGATGTAACCTTATAAAAAGCTCCACCATCAGATATGTGTTGCTGAATAGTGGTAAGAACAAGATGTAAAAATGTTTCACTATAGATTTGGCCCATTTGCTATGATGACCTCAAAGCCCTTAATCATGCAGCTATAAATCCTTCTTTCTCTAAGTTTTTTCACTATTTGTTTTTTTGGATTCCATGTATTAACACTTCCAATCCAAACAGCTAGATTTTTATTTTGAGTTAGTTTACCACCATCTGCTTTAGCATATGGTTCATTTATTTGAAAGCTGGCCTGTGCATTCTCAACAGTGCATACAAATAGGAAAATCCATATACACATAGTGCTATTGGCTGAAACTCATGTTTTCATCATGACAACTTCCCAGCGAACAGGTTCCAGAATATCAATAACAATTCCTTTAGCTCTTTTCTTCTCAAGGAATCAAATAGCATTCAATATTTTAAAGTAGTGGAAAGAGCCTGGGCTTCGGAGTCAGAGGTCATGGGTTCGACTCCCGGCTCTGCCACTTGTCAGCTGTGTGACCTTGGGCAAGTCACTTCACTTCTCTGTGCCTCAGTTACCTCATCTGTAAAATGGGGATTAACTGTGAGCCTCACTTGGGACAACCTGATTACCTTGTATCTCCCCCAGCGCTTAGAACAGTGCTCTGCACATAGTAAGCGCTTAATAAATACCAACATTATTATATTTACCTACAGAATCCTGTACCGCTCTCATTGGCTTCTCTCCCCTCTCACCCCAAAACTTGATTAGGAGAAGATAATAATAATAATAATGTTGGTATTTGTTAAGCGCTTACTATGTGCCGAGCACTGTTCTAAGCGCTGGGGTAGACACAGGGGAATCAGGATGTCCCACGGGGGGCTCACAGTCTTAATCCCCATTTTACAGATGAGGTAACTGAGGCACAGAGAAGTTAAGTGACTCGCCCACAGTCACACAGCTGACAAGTGGCAGAGCTGGGATTCAAACTCATGACCTCTGACTCCAAAGCCCGTGCTCTTTCCACTGAACCACACTGCTTCTCTGATCCCAGCTACCTTTAAATTTTGTGTAATTTTCTATTCCTTTCAAAATAATTCAACCTCAGCAACATCTTACACTCACTTGCATTTAGACACTTTGTTTTGGGTGAGCCATCTTATCAATTAAACATATGAGAAGCAGCATGGCTTAGTGGAAAGAGTCCGGGCTTGGGAGTCAGAAGTCGTGAGTTCTAATCCCGGCTCCACCATTTATCAGCTGCCTGACTTTGGGCAAGTCACTTAACTTCTCTGTGCCTCAGTTACCTCATCTGTAAAAAGGGGATTATGACTGTGAGCCCCACCCTGACACCCTGATTACTTTGTATCTACCTCAGTACTTAGAATAGTGCTTGGCACATAGTAAGCACCTAACAAATACCACCATTATTATTTTTATTAAGCACTTACTGTGTGCAGAGCATTGTACTAAGCACTTTGGAGAGTACAATGTAACAGAGTCGGTAGATACGTTTCCTGCCCACAAGGAGCTTCCTAAACATTGCTCATCATCCCAGAAAATATTTCAAAACCAAGACAATATTTCACATCCCTAAATCTTAGACACATTCTTTACTTTTCTTAAAAGTGATTATTCTGAATTTTCAAGGATGAAGTCCTGAATCATCTTTCCTGTCCAAGGATTATTATTAGAACATAAAAAAGAGAAAATAAGTTTAAATTCTATTCCCAGCCTCAAAAAGCTTGTCAATTAAGAAAATGGAAAAGGACTTTGGCTTGCCAGTTTTGTTTTGTTGCTTTGACCTTGGAACTTAAGCAAAAACCTTGAGCAAATTCAACTACAGTACTCTCCTGAATAAAACAAAAGAAATGATACTTGATTCCAGTAACTTCTTTGGTCCATTTGAAACTTCTATTTTGGCAGGAGCTGTACTGATTTTACTTTCTGTGACCTTCTTTCACATTCCTAAATTTCAAATTGAAGGATGAACTGTTTTTTCCATCAGATTTCCTGTGATTTCTGCCAAACACATGATTCTAGGAGGGGACATGGACCCAGAGACCCTGGAAACCCAAGGTCACTACTGATGTTATTGTCCTTCCACATTCCTTCAGTCTTTAAATCCTGTCAGTTCTTCCTATTTTCTAATTCATTTGTTAAACACTTACTATGTGCCAGGCACTGCTCTAAGCGACAGGGTAGATACAAGCTAATCAGATTGGACACAGTCCCTGTCCCACAGGGGGTTCACAGTCTTCATCTCCATTTTACAGATGAGATAACTGAGGCACAGAGAAGTGAAGTGACTTGTCCAAGGTCACACAGCAGACAAGTGGCAGAGCCGGGCCCAGGTCCTTCTGACTCCCAGGCCCGTGGTCTATCCGCTAGGCCATACTACTTAGTAATATTTGTAATATCTAATATTTCACAAAAGTATAGCCCCTTCTCTTGCTCCCGCCACCCTGCTTCCTGGTGCGTCTACATCAACAGCTTCCTTACTAGTCTAAAGCTTCTATGACTCATAAAGCATCAATTCCCTCTTCAAAAACCTCCAACAGTTACCCATTTCTTCCCACATAAAACAATTCCTAGCCATAGGCTTGAAGGCTTTCTACCAGCTGTCTCCCTTTCTCCCAACTACTCTCTTCTCCTGCTTCCTCCCAGTTCACTCATTCATTCAATGGCATTTATTGAGCACTTACTGTGCAAAAACACTGTACTAAGCACTAAGTACAATACAACAACAGACACATCCCCTGTCTACAACGAGCACCCAGTTCACATTCTTTGCTCTTCCTTAACCTTCTTTGCAGATCTTCTGCTTCCAACTCATTTCTCCTGGCTTTCCCTCTAGAAAAGACTCTCACCCATTAAATCCATCAAACCCTAACTCTTCCCACCTTCAAACCTCCTAGGATCACTTCTTTCCAGAAATTAGAAATTTCCAGAAATTTCCTTGACTAGTCTATCATTTGGGTTCACAAATCCTGCTCCTTGCCATGCAACTGAGATCCTTTGGGTCCAGATTCTAACACTTTTAATTCTGTCCTGGGGCATCGTAATCTATACTGTGCACCACGGGGCTTCCCTGACTTCATTATGAAGTACTAGGAGGAAATGTAGCGTGGCTCAGTGGAAAGAGCCCGGGCTTGGGAGTCAGGGGTTATGGGTTCGAATCCCGGCTCAGCCACTTGTCAGCTGTGTGACTTTGGGCAAGTCACTTAACCTCTCTGTGCCTCAGTTACCCCATCTGTAAAATGGGGATAAAGACTGTGAGCCCCACGTGGGACGATCTGATCACCTGGTATCCTCCCCAGCACTTAGAACAGTGCTTTGCACATAGTAAGAGCTTAACAAATGCCATCATTATTATTATTAATAACCAAAATATTCCTGCCACATTATAAAATAACTTGAAATGATCTAGAAGCCAGTCAACTGAACTGCCAACATGTCTCACCCTAACACATCTTGGGATGTTTTTGACTTTGAGATCCAGCTGGATGGAACCCGAGGATCTGTTTGACTGTAGGATATCAGTGCAAACAAATTCCTCCTCTAATTCTTCAAATTGTGAGATTTGTACTGTGTGTCAAATCTTCAACGTTATGCTGACCTGGGGGTTAGTTCAAAACCACTAGGTTCCACAGGAGGGTGATTAGGTGGTTTTATAAAAAATGCCCCCTGCCAAATAAAGAAAACATCCTGATTGTAGACTTTGTGGATAGTGGATTCTGCCTGCTGTTTGTCCCCTCTCTCTTCCTTCACACCCCCTATCCCCTCACACTGCTTAAATCCATCACCATGGGAAATTGGTCACACAGGGAGGAGCACTTGCTAATTGGAGTGCTTGATGACTCTTTAGTAATGCACTGAATGGTGCCTAATGGCCTAAAAGAGTAATACCCACCCCTCATCTCCAGGTTCACTGTGGCTAATTGTGTAGAGGAGAATAAAGTCTAAAAGACTCTGTTTTGCTACTATCAATAGCATCTTGGAATTCCAAAAAACTTCAGTGATACTGTGATACCACAATTATTGATGGAAACAAAAAAAACCCCTATCTTTTCACTAATTATTCATGCCATAGACTTGGATTCCAAAACCCATGGTTTGGCCTGACAAAATTGGAACAAATTTTTCTCCACTAGAGCTGAAATTCCTTTCTAGGTGGCTTTCTCCATTTCACATCTTGACCCATGAGGATGATAATGATACAAGTTACAGCATTAATGTCTAAATAGATTGCAGGGAGACAGGATATTAATGGCTAAACAGACAGCATGGAGACCCAGCATTAATGGCTATAAAGACAGCAGGGAGTACCAAATTCAGGTTCACCAAGGGGTATACAATGCCTATGCCTTCCAAAAGAGAGTTCTGGAATTTCAAAGGACAGATCCTTTGGTGTCTTTAGGGAGAAACTGAGAAAAAGATCTCCATTCTGAAATGCCCAGAGCAACCCTGAGAGGAGAGAGTCTTGATTTAGACCAGAGGGAAAAACTATGATGATCATTGTAAAGTTACCTCCATATCCTATGTAAATTCATATTTCCTGTGTGCCACACCTAAGCTGCTTATTGTATGAGTGCTTTGATCAAAGTTTTGTCTTATTTACCAGGATCTCTGTACTGAACTTTCCAGCCAGAAAACCATCCTGAAGATGGAGGTTGGATGGAATGCCGACCAAAGCATCTTAGTAAGTAGCAGGCATCACCTGAATGTCCCTAATAATGGTATTTGTTCAATAATGGTATTTGTTTAAGCGCTTACAAAATACCATGCATTGTACTAAGCGCTGTGGTAGATATAATAGGGTAGGACAGATAGTCCTTGTCCTTCATGGGCTCACTTTCTAAGAAGGCAGGTGAACAGGTATTGAATCTCCATTTACAGATGAGGAAACTGAGGCACAGAGAAGCAACATAGCCTAGTGGAAAAAGCATGGGCTTGGGATTCAGAGGTCCTGTGTTCTAATCCTGATCCTGCCACATGAATGCTCTGTAACTCTGGGCACGTCACTTAACTTTTCTGTGCCTCAGTTCCCTCATCTCCAAATATGGGATATTCAATACCTGTTTTCCCTCCTATTTAGATTGTGAGCCCCATTTGGGACCTAATTATCTTATCTCTACCCCAGTGCTTAATGAATACAATTATCATTATAATTGTGATCAAATGACTCGCCCAAGGTCGCACAGCAGGCCAGTGGCAGAGCCGGGATTAAAACCCAGGTACTTGACTCCCAGGCCCTTGATCATTCCACTACACTACTTTGCTTCTTATTAGGCCCCAACCAATCAATTCCATTTACTGAGGATCTTCTCTGGGTACAGAGCACTGTACTAAGAGTTTATTACAATAGAATTAGTATTCTAACCCTCAAGGAACTTTCAATCTCATATAACTTGGCCATGGGAGGCAACATAGAGGGAAACATACATTTTTCAGAATAAAATACATAAATAAATCTAAAAACTTTATAATTAATAACTGTTCTACTATTTGGTTTTTTTTTCAATTGCAATTTGCACCCAACAAATTGTATAATTCTATTATTATAATGTAAAGATACAGCAGAAGCAGCGTGGCATAGTGCACACAGCACAGGCCTAGGAATCAGAAAGTCAACCTAGGAATCAGAAAGTCAAGAGTTCTAATCCCAGCTCTGCCACCTGCCAGCTTTGTGGCCTTGGACAAGTCACTTCACTTCTCTGTGCAGCTCAGTTACCTCTTCTGTAAAAGGAGGATTAAGACTGTGAGCCCCATGCGGGACAGGGACTGTGTCTAACCCAATTTACTTATATCCACCCTAGCACTTAGTACAGTGCCTGACACTTAGCACTTAACAAAAACCACAGTTATTATTATCATTATGTGGGACATGGATTTTGTCCAACCTGATTAGCTTGGATCTACCCTAGAGCTTAGTATAGCATCTGGTAGATAGTAAGCACTTAACAAATACCATAAAAAATGTGGTGATCTTGGTGAGGGTGAGCCTTTGTAAAAAAAAATACAAGTGTCAGAAGAAAATAGTTTATGGGTAAATTAATATAAAAATTGAACTAAAGTAAAAAGCAATGGAGAGAATTGTCTGGTCATGAAGTACTGACTTCGGGCTCCTACAGCATCATCACCCTTTGCTGAAAGGCCAGCTATTGTTCTGTGTCAATCGTCATACAGTGAGTTTGCTTTTAAAATAAATGGTAATTTTATAATCATGCACAATTTCATAATTTAAAAAATTAAGTGTAACAACAAGCCTTGCTCGTGGGTGGCCAAGCATTAAATCTGCCCATGTACATGTTAAAAAAAGATGTCTCTGTTCCAGGCCAGGAAAGCCTTTGAAGTGCCATGTTCACACAACCATCACTGAAGTGCCCAAGGCACTTCATAACCCTAGAATGGAGTTGGTTGGAGGGGCCCCTGAAGTGATAATCCTAAGGGTATGCACCGGGCCTGGCCTGGCCTGGGGTCAGTTCAAAGCTACTCTGGAGGAAGGAATGGGATAATGAGCCATAATGATGCACATTTCAAAAATCTGATCATTCTGTGGAAAAGAAATTAAAGCAGCTCATTTAACCTATTCGTTATTAGAGTAATTTTATTAAAAGTCGAACATTTCTTCCACTGACTAGAGAACACCATCACCTCACCAAAACTGATCTCTGTAATCTGTATTAGGCCCATTATCTATGGGCCACTATTGAGAAGTATTTCTAAAAATCTAAATGATGAAACCCCCAAATTGAGCAGGTGCTCAAGTTTTTTTTTAATGAATCAATTCATTTTTCCCTAATAAAATTCGTTTCGTGTGGTCCCCATTACTTTGCATATGCTTAAATGGCTAAGCAAACCCAGTCAGTTTCAAAAAATAAAAATCAGGCACAATTAGAGCAGTAATTCTTACTTTTATCTTGGACGTAGGAATTCCAGTCAAACTCACGGATAGTTTCATTGACTAGTACTCCGTTGTACTCCCAGGTGCGGTTAGTCTCTATAGTATGCTCCTCCAAGGAAGCGTTAGTTGGAGGCCACTGCACACATTTATTCCTCAGGTTGCCCATGAATAGCTGAAGTCCTATTAGAGCAAATACACTCAGACAAAACACAGTCAGGATCATTACATCGGAAAGCTTCTTCACTGACTGGATCAGGGCCCCCACGATTGTCTTCAGGCCTGCAAACAGAGAAGAATATCAGTATGAAAACGAGAAGCCTTATGTCTCTCACATGATAGAGGTTTCATGCAGAAGCCCAAATATTAGTTGGAACGCCAGTGGAAAAACACTTCGTGGGGAGATCGGGCGCTCGTGAGGAGGAATTGCTCATCTTTTATAGTCATTTGAAACAATAGATGGGAATAAGCGGTCCTTATTCTGTTTTTGCTGAACAAGAAATCATGGGATTCATGTTCCACGTGAACCCCAAAGAAAGAAATCTCCCTGGTTTTACTTTTGCCAATGCAACTTGCCCCAAACCTTGACAATAACAGTTTTATAACATTTTATAACATTGACGGAAAACATCAAACATCTAGTTAGGCAATGTAAAAGCTTCTGCTATAAAACTGGAGATGGTTTGGAGAATAACAACATTTTAAGATAATAAATCCCCCATGCAAGGCCCATGCTATTTTTATTATCTTACTCCTTTATCTTTGTTAGCAAATTCAAGTTTTCAACTAATTGCAAGAGTCTTCCATAAATATGAAGATAGAGCACGTTGGCATAGTTCACCGTAATACAAAACCTTTCGAGAACTCATCGGTTTTTTTTTTTTGGTGTTGAATTTGGAGGAGAAAGCTTGACATCATAAGATGCAAACCACACAGTCTAAATATTGCAATGTCTCATGCAATAATTTGTTAAACTCTAAGGCTGATTTATACAAAGAAAAAAGCTTCTGTTCAAAAGCAAAGAATCATATTTCAATGAAATATTGTCTTATGATCCCTGCCTTTTAGAAACATTGAGTGCAAGCAACGAGGCTTATGTTGAAAAGATGTGAATTCAACAATGGAACTAATTCAGCCTCAGTGTTTAACCTAGCTCTCACCTGGAATGACCGAAATAGTTTTCAATGCTCGGAGAACTCTGAACGTTCTCAACGCTGAGACATTGCCCAGGTCCACAAACTCTGTCACATATCTGTAATAGGGGAGTTCACACACAAACACAATGACAACACACAAGAAACAGTTGGAAAGACAGGGGGAGCCTACTGCTTTACACCAATCACTTCTTCTTACCTGGAATTACAGAAATAGTTTTCAAAGCTCTCAAGACTCTGAAAGTTCGAAGAGCTGAAACATTGCCTAGGTTTACAAATTCTGTTACATACCTGTAGAATTAAATCAGAGTTATTCAGAATTTGGACAAAGCTCATAATACTTACCTGGGCCTTTCATCAAGACCTCTTTACATTTATGTCATGCAACAAAAAAAAAAGTCAAGATATATATAACGTGCACTAAAGTTTGCCCTTCTTTCATCAAAACCAATACATTTCACTTAAACCACATAGGTTTCATCATTAAGGCATAAGTCATGTACATAACAGCCATTAAGAATCTCTAACAGTTTGTTATCAAAGCTGTCTAGAATCAAGTTTGGGATATGTATGTATACAAGTGGGAAAACAGAATAGCTATTGCTTTAGTTTTAATTAGTCTGTTAAAGAAACAGTTTCATTTCCAGTATTCCAGGTTCTAACGTGTTTTGAAAAATAGTTTTGATAAGAAGGTTGGAAATAAATCTGGAAACATTCAAATTCTACAATATACCTGTGGAATTAATCAGAGGTATTGAGAATTTGAGCAAATTATGTTACATACCTAAGACCTTAAAATTGCCATACTGGTTCAGAACACTGGTTCACACAGCCCAATATTCTGCTTCCAACTGTGGGTCCAAAGGCTCTTGGAAGAAAGTGCGATGGTTTCCCTTTGAGTTCCATCCTCATGGTTAGGCCACTTTCTAAAATCCCCAACTTTTCTCTCTAATAATCTGTCACAAATCCATTGTTGGTGAATTTATCTAAACATTGAATTAGCCCTCTAATGCCCCTAACCTTTCCCTTTCCCTTAGTGGATCGAACATCCATGAATTGGCCAAAATGCTTCTCAAACTTAGTGGTATGCAATCTCCAAAACAGAGCAAAGCCCTGTAAATGTAACAGTGTAGTTTGGAACTATCCCCCAAACATGTATGCACATGCGCTCACACATGCATGCATACGTGTGTGCGCGCACACACATTATATTTAGAAAGAAGTGGCTGTCATGCATTAATAATTTTGGTCACACACACAAACTGGATCTCACTGTCAGTAGCATCACTCTGGAAAAGAAAGCAGTTATGCCATATGTACTATTTACACCTTTTTTTTCCTTCCTGTACAACTTCCCAGGGCAACAAATTCACTTTTTACTACTATCTGTGTGTAAAAAGTGATTTATTTTTTGTCTCCAACTTACTTCAAGCCTCAATTGGTACTCCCTAATTCTGGAACTGTGGAAACGAGTCCTTTTCCAAGACCCATTGGGAAAATGGGAAAACTGGGATCCAAGAGAGGGCTTGACTCTTCTCTCTTTGGTCGTTAGAAAGCTAACTGATTGTCACTATAACCTTCCTCACATAACTTCATTTTTAATGCTATTGACTCAATTTAAAATGAACAGATCACTGACTTCATTTGGGAAAACAAAATCATGAATGCTTTGTATAACTCTGTAGAACAAATTAAAAAGGAAATTAGTGTGGGAGTAGGATGTGGAATCAGGTCCAATTACAGTGACTCAGTGGTAGAAAAGAGAGGTGAGCCAACTTGGGCTGGGAGTTCAAATCTGAGGTAACTGGAAAGTTATGAAAAACAAAACATTTCCAGTGCACTTAATGTTGAGACTCCCTCCTTTGCCTGCTCTCTCTCCAGAAAGAGGAACCCCTCATCTATGTTCTCATTTTCTTTTACCAGAGGCCAGCTGCTGAGTGTGGGTATTTTGAAATGGTTGTGATTCTTCTGTCCTAGTGGCACCTCTGCCCCTTGCTGTCTGTAAAGCTTCTCCATCAATCAATTGCATTTATTGAGTGCTTACCATGTGCAGAGAACTGTACTAAAAATTCTTGGGAGAGGACAATATAACGGAGGTTGCCGACATCTTCCCTGCCTACATTGAGTTTACAGTTTAGAGGAGGAGACAGATATTAATATAAATGAAATGAGTAAGTGCTGTGGGGCTGAGAGAAGGGTGAATAAAGGGTGCAAATCCAAACACAAGGGCGACGCAGAAGGGAGTTCTGGAAAGGAGAAAATGAGGGCTTGCTTAGTCAGGGAAGGCCTCTTGGGGAAGATGTGGTTTTAATAAGGATTTGAAGGTGGGGACAGGTGATCATCTGTCAGAGGGAGGGAATTCCAGGCCAGAAGCAGGATGTGGACAAAGGGTCTGCAGTGAGATATATGAGAGAGGTACAGTAAGTTGGCATTAGAGGAGTGAAGTGCGCAGGCTGGGTTGTAATAGGAAATCAAGGAGGTAAAATAGGAAGGGGCAAGATGGTTGAGTGCTTTAAAGCCTATGGTAAGGAGTTTCTGGTTGATGGGCGATGACTGGAGGTTCTTTGAGGAGTGAGGAAACAGGAACCGAACAGTTTTGTAGAAAAATGATCTGGGCAGCAGAGTGAAGTATCGACTGGATTAGGGAGAGACAGGAGGCAAGGAGGTCAGCGAAGAGGCTGATTTAAACGAAGTGGGATAAGATAAGTGCTTGGATAAATAGGGTAGCGGTGTGGATGGATAGGAAAGGTAGGTTTTAGCGATGTCGTGAATGACGGTTGAACCGACAGGATTTGGAGGCAGAGTGAATATGTGGGGTGAATGAGAGGAATGAGTCGAGGATACTGCCAAGCTTAAGGGCTTGTGAGACAATTGTCAGGCTACTTCCATGGACACCCACTATCCCAGAACCCTTCTTTCTTGGCATTATGGAACTTGTGCAGAGAGTACAGGTGTGGCCCGGGGGACAGCTTTCAAGCTACCTAAAATATCATAATAGCAGTGAGCTTGTATATTTGTCGAGGCTGGAAGTTAGCACTTCAGTCATGAAATAAGCACCGGCCCCCATGTCTGAAGACTAAAAGAGATAAATGCAGCCCTAATGAAAATGTGGCAGTGGGACTAAAGAAATGCAGTAGCCTTTACCACTCTCCTCCTTTCGTTTTCGGTTAGAATCCGATTGGGGTGATGCCAAAGGAACTCTTCAGTAGGGAGATAATTCTATTCTCTTATTAGGGAACACGGGCCGGAAGAGCTGGCGTGATAATCAAATAACAATAGTAGTCATAATAATAAATATGGTAGTTAATTGCTTACCAGGTGCCCAGGACTGTGCTAAAAGCTGCATTAAACACAGGATAATTTGACTGGACACAGCCCTATCGCTAAGAGGGCTCATAAAGTCAGAATATGAGCTCAGAAGGTCACAGAAGGTCAGAATACCTGAGTTCTAGCGGCAACCTCAGCACTAGATTGCTTTTTGAATTTGAACAAGTTACCTCTCTGTGCCTCAGGTTGCCCCTTTGTGAAATGGGAGTGATGCTACTTCATTCTTTTTACCCCTAGGGGTAACTGAAGACAAAATTCCCTAAATGATGTAAAAATGTTTGGAAAAGTGAGTAAGGGGTTGTGCGAGTGGCTGGTGTTAAGCATTTGTTTAGTCAGGAAAGTAGCTTTACTCGGGAATTTATTGGCAGGCAAAAAGTGATACTGGCAAAATGTTTTATGGGAAAGTGTATGTTTTAAACGATTACCCAATATTTAGTAATAACAAATTCTGGTTTACTAGTGAGTAGGACTGCATGTTTTTAAGTTAACCTAAAATAGACTAAGCCTAAAATGTAAGTTTATATAAGTTTACAATCTGATTTTTTTAAAAAAATGACATTAACAGAAAACATGGAATGTCCTTCCAAAATATTACATGTCCTTATTACAGGGTTAAAAACAATACTTACGCAAATGTGATGACAGTGAAATCCAACCAGTTCCATGGATCCCGGAGGAAAGTAAAATCATCTATACAGAAGCCTCTAGCAAAAATTTTTATAAGTGATTCAAATGTATATATTCCAGTAAAAGTGTACCTAAAGGCAAGTATTTAAAAGGAGAGTCAAGAAATGTTTTTTCATAGTGAAAATCACTTTTTCATCACAGGTACAATAAAACAAATGAACTACAAGCAAAGGAAGACATGGATGAAAGTGGATGGAAATGTTTAATTATAAGAAAACGTGGTGAGGGCTACTTACTGCATATTGACTATAAACTAGTTTCCTAAACATTGGTAATAAAAAATAGAGGCACTTGGGAACCACTCAAGGGAACCACTTGGTAGTTTGGCCAGTCAATAATATTTTAGAAGCATAAGATGCTTTCCTTTATAAAGTCTAAACTTCAGTCATAACGATACCTCTTAAAAGAACTGCAGAACCCCAACAAATTAGTAGGGGAATTGTCCTCCTTTCCTAATGAGTCCACTTCCAGCCAAATAAGGTCAGAAAATATAGAGAGAGCATGAATCCCTCATTACAATTGAAACTGCTTTTCTTGCTGACTCTTGAGAATTAGCAGGCCATGGCTTTATTTAGAAGAAATGGAAGTAGCTTCCGAGCCCTATTTTGCCATTAACATTCTATGGAGAAATGGTGACACAGCATAATCTTGCATTAGCTTAAAACAGCAAGGATCTAAAATGCCCTTTGGTCCCAACAGATCCTATTTCCTTAGCACTCTATCCAATTTTCTTTAAAAATCCTAAACAACAGGATCCATAGAAACATTTCACTTATAAAGATATAACTTAAAAATCATAGTTTGTCCACTTACTCTACATTCTTTGTCCAGTCTGGAGGGTTACTCATTGTCATAAATACGCAGTTCGTCAAAATAGTGCACATGATAAGCATGCTGAATAATGTAGATTGTAGTTAAGAAATATAAAAAAAGAAAACCTGAATATCATTTCCCATAGCTAAGAAATAAAGGTCCCCATTTTGGCATTTGTGGAGAATTCAAAATACAGCATTAAGCTGGATAACATTCCAACTGAAATAAATGCCCTAAACTTTAACAGAACCCTGAAAGGCAAAGGTACAACAGCCAAAATTACAGTTTATACTAGTGCCTTAGGTTTGTAGAGCACTTTTTAATTTCCCCAAAGGCTTCTCATAGCAATTATTTCATCTTATCCTTACGACATCCCTATGAGGTAGGGATGAAAGAATACAAAATTTCTGAAGCATTAGATCTCCCATTTGAATGAATGAACATAAATGAACATGGTCAAATACAACATGATGCTACATTTCTGAATGTTCAACATGAACTATAGGGTTGTACCTAAAATTCAATTATCACTATCCCAAAATTTTACATCAAATGAACACATGGTGGCACTAAGAACCAGAAAATACCAGAAGGAGCATTTCCAAGTGACCATAAATCCTGAAAAACATAATTTATATCGCTTTAAAAGTCTGGTATTATTTAAGCACATATTTTAGATATGGCAATAAGAAAAAAAATTGCAAGAAAATATCTCATCACAACTGTAAAAATAAAGCTTCACATAGCTTAGCGACTTGAAAATCTGAAGCCATAATAGATTTAGACTTCACAATGCGTTTTTTTAAAGTTATATATGGAAGGTTTGCACTTTAATTGAAAGAAAGGAGCATTGAATACTGACCTGGCTGCCTTGTAAGTGGTCATGACTTTAAGAGACTCTAGAATACAGGTTTTCCCTTAGGAATGCAAACTCAGAGATCGTCAGCAGACTCCCATCATCTCCAATGTGACCGTGATAACCTAATCCCCAATCACTAGATTAAAAATATATTTAGTGTTACTGAATAGCTTCTTCATTACTTTTTGGGCACTGCTACATTTCAAAGCCACAGTTCGGTGGCTTCTAATAAAAATTTTAGCCATAAGTGCGGATACCTGCTACTCACGTTTTCTATATAAGCAGTACCAAGGTCTTCTTAGTTGTTTTGCAATGCATGTGAGATAAACGTACTTCAACCAAAATAAAAAACGTGAAGTTACTTAGACCCAGCAGACGTTTACATCTATCCTTACAGAAGAGTGCTTTCTATTCTAATAAGGCTGTAGAAAATAGAAAACCCAATTGAAGGAATATACATTTTGCACAAAGGTAGTGAAGACAGCTTGTCCTTGTGGGCCAGAAGTTTTAATAATAATAATGATAGCATTTGTTAAGCACTTACTATGTGCCAAGCACTGCTCTAAATGCTGTAGATACGAGGTAGTCAGGTTGTCCCACGTGGGGCTCCCAGTCTCAATCCCCACTTTACAGATGAGGTAACTGAGGAACAGAGAAGTTATGTGGCTTGCCCAAGGTCACACAGCAGACAAGTGGTGGAGCCGGGATTAGAACCCGCATCCTCTCACTCCCAAGCCCGTGCTCTTGCCATTAAGCCATTCTGCTTCAACAGCAGCTCCAACCCAACATTCTGCACTGGGTTTATACCTTCATATAAAATGAGTTTACGTGCTCAGTATCTAAGAATATTCAGAGGTTCATTTGAATATATTTTGACAGAGTTTATCGATCACAAAAAGTTAAGAATCTACTACCATATGGGAAAAAGAGATACAAAATGACACTGAACAAGTAAAAAGATATGAACTCTTTCCAAGTTATTTCCACATTGAAAGTAAAAAATAAACATAATTCAATTATCAGAACAAAGCTAATATTAGAAACAACCACTTGAAAAAGGATATGAATGTACCAAAATCTTAATAGCTAATCTCCTAAAAGGATTGAAGGGAGCTAAAAGGTACAGGGCAGAGGTGGCACTGAATCGGAAGATTGTCTTTCCTCTGTTCAATACTATAAAAGTCTGCAAGAAAGGAACACAACATAAAAAAGGAAAAACAGTTTAAATCTCTGACACACACCTACCTCTTCAGGGCTAAACGTATCTTTTAATGGCACACCATATAAAATTTCTTCAAGGGCTCAAGAAAGACATGGCATCCCTCTCCTAGGGATTTGAACAAAGACTCTGCTACCATTTCCAGTAGCTACTGGATGTCACTGATCACTCAAGCGTTTCAATAAAAAAAGTGAACATTTCATTTTTGCACATTTTAAGATGGATAATAAGTTATTGAAGTATATTTAATTGGAAAATATGATTTAAACAGATAGTAAAGGTGTTGTCTTTAGGATTACAAGAGGTTTCAATAACTCTGTGCTATCCCTATATTAATTCTATCAATATACCCTTTATACATTATTCTCTGATATGAATGGTAGATTCCACGAATGTGTTTGTGATTTGCTGCGATCCTTTGCTGTATGATTTCTTAGGAGAGAACTCCTCACTTAAAATAATGATATTAATGATACATATTTATTTAAGCACTTTTATAAAGGATAGCAAAAGCTATTCTGGAGAATCAACATAAACGTATGATCCCATTGAGCCCAATTCAGCCTCCTATATTAGGAAAAACTCTGTTATAAGTATACAATTTATTTTTAAGGTTTAGGAAAGTTTCAGAACCAAAGAAATTAGTACAGGCAAATGCACCCCAGTGACTGCTTAAAAATACCATTACTATTTGAGATCCAACATAGATAGGAACAAATCAGGTGTTTTGTTGCTGTATAACATCCCTAAACTAAATTCTCAGAGAAGATCACAATATGGTACTAAAAGTGAACTGAATTCAGCCAGTAGATCAGTGGATGAAGAAAGAGCCTTAGCCATGCTGGACCATTAAAAGGTCTTAGCAATTTGATATAGGTAGTGAATGTTGCAAAAGGCAGAAAACATTCTCTCAAGTAGTTTTACTTGTTCCTCTGAGCAAGTGGGCAATAATACAAACTTCAAGCAGTATACCTCAGATCTAAGGGAAAACTAAAAGCAACTTAAGTTAATCTCTTTTTGCAAGATACGATATTTAGTCTAAGCTTAAGAAAGATCATAAATCTGTAGAACTGGACTTAAGAAATTTGCATTGGTATATGAATTCCTACTTGTCACTGAGTTTGGCGTACTCACCTCCAAGAGGATTAGCAGGAAACAGAGTCAAAATAATTTAGAGTATCTTTGTAAAAGCAAAGATTTAGGGGAGAATCTGTACTTGGCACTATTAATCTACCAAACCACTCTTTGGCTATGAGATGGCCACCGCAGAGCTATTTTGGGGGGTAAACTAGTGGTTGTAATGGTATTTGTTGAGTGCCCACAGGTGCAGTGTACTGAACTAGAAAAGCCAGAAAATATTTACAAACTAGCAAAGAAGAATGGGCAAAAGTCACGCTTTAAGATAAAAATAAGTCTGGAGGATGAGTGAGTTGGAGTATGGTAGAAAACATGAGAAATAATGCCAATACTGAGGATGAAGAAAAGGGGAAAAATCAAGTCACATTAACAAGGCCAACTAAAGGGATAAGGTTTCCCTTCTCCTGGAAACATTATTCAATCTTGGTTTCACTGACACTGTCCTTCCTGGTTCTCCTCCTATCTCTCTGGCCACTCAATCTCAGTCTCTTTGGTGGGCTCCTCCTTCGCCTCCCACCTCCTAACTATGGGTGTCTCTCAAGGTTCCGTTCTGAGTTCCCTTCTATTCTCCATCTACACCCACTCCCTTGGAGAACTCATTTGCTCACATGATTTCAACTACCACTCCTATGCAGATGATTCCCAAATCTACATCTCTAGCCCTGATCTCTCTCCCTCTCTGCGGTCTCAAATTTCCTTCTGCCTTCAAAACAGTTCTACTCAGAAGTCCTGACATCACCTCAAACTTTATGTCCAAAACAGAAATTCTTATCTTCCCACCCAAATCCTGTCCCCCCCACCCCACTGACTTTCTCATCACTGTAGACAGCACCATCTACCTTCCTATCTCACTACCCCATTATCCTTCTCTCCTCTTTCTCAATCAACCTACATATTCAATCTATCACTAAATCCTGTTGGTTCAACCTTCACGACATTGTTAAATCTGCCTTTCCCCTCCATCCAAATTGCTAGCAAATTAATCCAAGCACTTATCATATCAATCTCCTGTCTCTCCCCACTCCAGTCCATACTTCACACTGGTGTCTGCAAAATGTTCAGTCTTTGTTTCCCCATTCCTCAAGAATATCCAAATGGTTGCCCATCCACCTCCATGTCAAACAAAATCTTACCATTGGCTTTAAATCACTCAGTCATCTTTAAAGCATTCAATTTGCCTCATCTCACTGCTCTCCTAGTACAACCCAGACTGCATACTTCACCCCTCTAATGCCAGACTACTAACTGTATCTCGATCTCATGTATTTCACCACTGACATCTCACCCACATCATGCCCCTGGCCTGGAATGCCCTCTCTTTCCATACAGACTACTTCTTTCCCCACCTTCATAGTCTCATTGAAGGCACATCTCCTCCAAGAGGCCTTCCCTGACTAAGTCCTCATTTCCTCTTCTCCCACTTTCTTCTGCATCATCCTGATTTGCTCCCTTATTCATCTCTCCCTCAGCCCCACAGCACTTATATACATATCTGTGATTTATTTATTTACATGAATGTCCGTCTCCCTCTCTAGACTGCTTGCTGTGGGCAGGGAATGTGTCTGTGATACTGTTGTGTTGCACTCTCCCAAGCACTTAGTAAAGTGCTCTGCACACAGTATATGCTCAGTAAACACAATTGATTAATTGGGAGAGGCTGGCTGAAAAGACATTGACAGTTTGATATTAAAATTTTAGCACAATAAATCCGGAAACGAATAAGTTCATATTTTTACCACATGCTATAGAATATTTATTTTCAATAAGATGATGTTAGGATAGTACAGTACCTTTTTAAGACCAGCAGCAGACTTGAAGGGCTGGCCAGAGACAGAAGAAGAACTGAGAGCAAGGAGTTACTGCAGGAGCAGCTATTTTGTAAATAGTTTGGTACAGGCTTATAAACCAGGTATTTGTTACATAAAATGTTCATTGCCTGACTTTATTAATGCTACATATTCTCCAAATCCTAATAGTAGCTGTGACTTCAGAATCAGCAAAATTAGCCTCAGTGATATTCCAACAGTTTAAATGCTTTAGAGGAATCAGGCTGTGCTGACCCAGCCTTCTATGTTGCTCTAATGAAGTGCATACTGTCCACCTTAGAAACCCACGTAACCAAAACTCCACTGCTCATCACAAAATGAAAATACATTTTTTTTTAAAACTATGGTGCCAACTTTAACAACTTTATCCAAAAGAAAGAGTTAGAGTTTAAGGCTGCTGCTTCAACTTCAAATAATCCCATTTTGAATGATAGACATTAGATCAGGGAACAATTTTTAAAAAGCCAGAAAGCTTACCTAAGGACCAAAAGATAAGAAATATAAATTCTGACTTCTCCTGGCAACATTAAATAGTCCACATTGTCCAATAACAATATCATTTCCACTAATGTTAAAGGCTCTTAAAATTGCTAATGATGAAATGTACTACATAGACTAGTTAGGTAAGTTCATATTATTGCAGTACATACGCTCTACATTTAATATATTGATTTTCATGGAAATTAAAGAGCTTTAAAGTTCACTTTATACTTGATAACATTTAAATGAGAAATGATGAATCTTTCTTTGACATCAAATTTGAGCTGAAACAGTATGTGTTCTCCAGCAGTGGTTCACTGAAACTGTTTGGTTTATTTTACTCAGTCCAGAGCAATTTATTTCCTTGTAACTATTGATATACATTGGGTTAATGCAATTTTTCAAAATAATAAACTGTACACCACCGAAGCAGTATTTTGGGAAACAACAACTGTTCCACCTACCAAAAATGACTTCATATATAAATCATAATGGCACAATACTACCTATTAGTCCAATTTACCCAGGCTCTGAATGAAATGCACAAAAATACCACAAGAAATATGCTTACAAATTAATTCTGTCTGGCCAGGTGCTATTTTCTAGTCACTGTTAGATAATGAAATTTAATTACAAAATGTGGTAAATATATGTACTCATAATTGAAACTGCAGAATTGTGAAACTACTCAACTCTTTGAGAGGACAATAAAAATAGCAAAGCATTCAAGCAGAGAAATTAAAATACAAAGAAAATGCACAGTGATAATAATTTTTATGTCTTTCACTTAATGTACCTATTCAAACCAGCAGGAAAAGTAAAAGGCAAACTCAAACTATTAAACCACCTGTTCAGACCACCGTTTGGCCAATAAGTAAATTACATACATGGAGTAACTTGGGTACTTCAGAAAGTAAAGCTAGTAGGGTGATGCTGTCAATTTGCCAAATGATACCCTCGGAGTACCCTAAGGAGTTAGTGAAATTCCAAGATAAAATCTCTAGCACAATCTAGTTAACTTTCCTAAGCATTTTAAGCACGTGGAAACATCAGTGGAAATATCTAATTTGCCATATTTTCATCCCTCCTGCTAGATCGTAAACTCCTCGAGGGCGGAGATGGTGGCTCAGACTCTTTCATACCCTCCCAAATGCTCAGTATAATGCACCCAGCAGGCACTCAAAAATTGTTATTCGTGAAGATCTTACTTTTATATCTTGCACTCATAGCACTCAAACCTATTGAAAAAAAACTCTTGCAAATTCACCATGACTCAGTTGACACACAGCGTGTCGACACGTTTTGAGGAACGTCTATCTGCCACCACAGCCCTTCGCTTGACACGCCAAATTTAAACTAAAGTCCTAAAGAAACTGACTCGGGGGGAAAAGGAGACGAAGAGGGAGAATAAGAACCAGCCACCTTTTCAGCAAATCCTCTAGAGAGTTAATGTGCGATTAACTCCTTCAGGAGGTAAGCCAGGTCTGGTTGGGAAAGCCACAATCGCAAAACAACAGAGAGGGGAAAAAGTGCGGGAAACGACGGACTTTTCAGTGCAACTGACACTTCAGGGGGCAGTCTGAACACGGTTTTGCCTCAGTCTTGGACTCCAGGAGCTGGCCCGGATCCCAGGCCGACTTGAGGGCCAATTCCAGGAAGCTGGGGAGTGGTGTCGGGAGCCTGCCCTCTCCTCGCACTGGTGGCCTGAGAAATCGGTCAGTGCATTTCCCCAGCAGCTCGACATTCAAAACCCCAGTGGCATTTCCAGGAGTAGCAGCCAGTACTAATGGGACAGGATGGGCGAGGAAGGAATCTGTGGAATCCGACTAGGTGGAGATGAGGGTCAAAGGGAGAGAGACAGGTATTGATGAAGCGTAGGCAGTGGGAGGCTCTCAACCTCTCCTCTCTCATGTACATAAGTACTAGGCTTTTAAATATTTATCCAAAAATTATCTTTTAAAAATTTATGAAAAAGACAAGACCTTGAGAACTGAAACCCCTAATTTTCCACTGACTCAGTGATTCAGAAGAAGTGATTTCATAAGTCATGGTGTTTTCCAAGAAAATACCACTGTGCTGTAGAGGCTTGATGGGACTATGCTTTGTTTTGTCCTATGGGATAAAGGCATATAACGGGCCCATCTGCCTCTAACAAATTTTCTAGGAAATCATGGCACACCTATAATAAGCCTGCTTAATGGAGAGAGAAGATAGTCACTTTGAGCTAGCTTTCAGTAAAGCTCTCCTTAAAAACTCAATTCTGGAAATTTACTCTTGAATTTGGTACATTACAGCAATTACAATCAAGGCTTGTTTTAAAAAATTGCAAAGACAGACATGGGGAAGTGCTTGCATGAGAGGAATTTCATTCAATTCTGAGGATTAAAGTGTTATCAATTTCATAGCCTCACCAAATATTGATAAAATTAATCATTTCATAAATTGTAAGTTGAATTAACTTTGATATTTTCTTCCTATTTAAAACCTAGGGTAGGACCAACTAAATAGCCAACCAATATTTTGTTTTTCAGTGTACTGATATCATCCTACAGCACCAAAGAAATAATTACTAATTTCCCCTGTGGGATTTGATGCTGATATTAAAAAAAAATGAGGCCTCAGGAGTGTGTTCAATGGAAATAACTGAAGTGTATTCAATTAACCGTTTCACAGATTTTCAAAGAATTCAAACATGAAGGTCTCAAAGTGCATGACCACCTTGAGTCTATGGGTCTGTAACAAAAGCGCTCAGAGGAGGGTTGAGATCATTTTGGAGTGAGGAACCAAACCGCCGCTCAAACAGTAAAATTCTAAAGATCTCGTATTAGATGCAGTTTGAGTGGAGGTCCCGTTTTCCAAGTTATACAATGTGCCAAAGGTGGAAAGACAAAACTGATACTGAACACTCACTTTTTTATTGACGTAGTATGGGTCCAGATCTTCCAACGGGGTCGCCACCATTCCTGGGGGAATGTCTCCATAAATAAATGGGAGGGATTTCCCTGCTTCCAAGTCACTGTTGGGTTTGGGACCACTGTCATTTTTCTTGGTGGGTTTGGGATTCTTGGCTTTCTCTTCTGCAATGCGTTTTTCAATAGTGGCGAGAGATTCTCGGGTGAAGTAGCTGAAGCTGTCAGGTCCTGGTGGTACAAGCACTGATGGCTCCATCTTGTCATCCTGCACATTTTAATTACCATTTATTTGGCATAGGAAAGTGCTGAGAAAAATAAGAGAACACAAACATCTTAGAAGATTGGAAAAAAAAATCATCAGGGTCAAGAAATGACTTTTGGACTGGTATTAGTGTAACTCTTCGTTATGATAAAAGATGGTATTGAAGGAATATTTAAAATACCAATTTTCTATTTGACGCTAAAATTGCCTTTGGAAAGGTAATCTGGGTCAAAGTTTAAGCTTCTGATTTTATTTTCCACTGTCATAGATGAAAGAAACTGACTATAAAAAGAGATACTCTAATCATACCTCTACATTGTCCATAGATGATTAAAGCTGCAAGTAACTGTAGCTCTTCCTTAGTATTCACTCTCCAATCAGCTTCTGACTCTTGTAACCCACACAGAAAGTGGGGATTGGAGAAGATGAAAAGGGGTAGGGAAGGAAGGAAAGAGAGAGCTGTCTCGAGAAGAGACAAAGACTGGCCAAAAGATTCCCAAAGAGACAAAAGAAGATGAAGAAAGGAAACAGCTGGGTGAGGAATAAATACATAAATTTGGTATTTGTTAAGCACTTACTATGTGACAGGCACTGTACTAAATGATAAAGTAAATACAAGATAATTGGTCGGACACAGTCCCTGTTCCACATGGGGCCCACAGTTGAAGGAGGGAGAGCAAATGTTTACCCCCCCCCCCCCCCATTTTACAGATGAGGAAACGGAGGCACAGAGGTTATACAGCAGGTAAATTGGAGAGCTGGGATTAGAAACCAGGCCCATGTTTTTTCCACTAGGCCACACTAAAGAGGAGAACAATTTCCACAAGCAAATCAGAGTGGTAGGTTCAGAAGCTCTGCATGAACAAGAATTGTTTTTGTTTTCTCCAGATGGATAAAGCTGTTCTGCTGTTACTGTATTACTTAAGAATGTCAAAGACACCCACGGGAAGAGAGCTGTGTTCCATGCTGCAGAATTAGATCAGCAGGAACGGCAGCTACAGAATCCCAAGAGTATGATCTAGAGGACATTTCATGTTTCTCGGGGACTAGTAAAATCAGGTTCCCCCCGGCCCCAACCACTACCTGGTTATAAATTAGGCAACTTTGGAGGCTGCAATTAAATTTTCAAAATTAATATATGTAACTGGGTAAGTTGTGTTGGTTGACACATTTTTATTAGGATACATGGTAGGAAAACTGTTTATGTTTGAAGATGGTTTTGTCACCGGGATGAGCTTTGAATCCTTAAGTAGGTCCTTTTGAATGGTACAGTAGACCCTTGTAGACTGTAAATTTCTTGAGGCAGGGAACGTGTCTAGCGACTAGTTTGGATTGAACTTTCCCAAGGACACACCAAGCGCTCAACATGTAGTAGAGTACCTGGCACATAGTAAGTGCTTAATAAATACCATCAAAAAAAGTAAGGGCTCAATAATTAGCACTGATTGATTGGTACTGCTGTTGCTGCTTCAATTAGAGATCAATCTGGGGTGTCCATGGTCCAGAGGACTTAAATTCAGGCTTTTTGTAGGAATGACAATGGCTTAATGTGGAGTCATCCATTTCAGTTACCCAATATCCTTGTACCTAGTGGTACATGTTCTGGAACAGCTGACATGGAAGGTGGTTTCTGTGAGACCTTCTTAGCAGAGTGCCCTCATTCATTTCATAAACCACTGTTGAATGTGTTAATTAAGATGGCTATAGGAAGATGGGCAGGTCTTTTTCACTTGGTTGTGGAATGAGGAGAAAAGTGTGAACAAAAGTGTTGTATTGGGATATTATGCAAGGCACTGTACATTGCCCTTACAGAGCTGTTGATTGAATGTACTTGGAATTTAGAATGCCTCTTGGATCGGTAGATGCCAACCAATGTTGCCAGGGTTGTTGAATATCTCAGTCTGTAATCTCAGGAACCCAGGCTCCTTCCAGTCATCCCCCACATAGGACCCAGTGGCTTTCAATGCCATCATTATTACTTAAAACCTTACCCAGGAGGCATTAAGGATGCCACACTGCATGAACTATGTCTGTCAACACTCTGACACTGATCATTGTGAGGCTGAAGAAATCAATATGGGATCAAAGGTTCATCCAACCACACACACAAAAATGGACCATTTTGTTTCTTCAGGATTGTCATTTGGAGATCCTGGAGCTCTTTCTGCTTTTTGTCTGTTTCACCGTCATCTCAGAGCTTCAAATCAATGGTACACATTAAGCGCTTAAAGTGTCTACAGCACTGTTCTAAGCACTTAGGAGAATCCAGTCGAGTTGGTAGAAGTGATCCCTGCCCAAAAGGAGCATAGAGAGATACACCTTTCTTGAAGCAGTGTAGCATGATAGGCTGCCATAACCTTCTCCCAGTTTTCATTTGTGAAGACGCTACCTAATGCTTCACTACACTTGAAAATGCTTCCTCCTATCACCTTGCTTCTAGCCGTTTCATTTTGGCTCCCCAAGAAGTAGCTGTTTGGGTATGCCACTGTCATCTGTTCTTCTCATGAGTCCCAAGCAGGAACACTGCAGTAAGATGAGTAAAATGTAATAAACGGACTTCATTCCAGGGCTTTGTTATCTGTAATTCTGTCTTGCACCAGAGAAGGGCCTGGAAACGATGTTGATGGTCCTGCTCAGGAGGACTGGTGTGATGTTTGTGCTGGATTTAAGTCCCACCGCCATATGGAAATTTGGACAGCACTACAGAGTCTGGTCTGAAGACTGATGCCACATCGCCACTCCATCGTTGTCATCTGCAGAACCAGCGTTTACTGAGCATCCGCGAGCCGAGTATTGTACTAAGTGCTTGTAAATATACAGCAGTAGGAAGAGATACGACACAAAGTTGCACTGAATCAGTTGAACTCATCTCTGCTTTCCTCCATCGTTGATGGGCTGACCTAAACTCATCTTTACCCTATTGGCGATGGGCCTGGATCACACTGAGCACTGGGCACTCCCAGCTATAACTTGCCCAGCCATGCTGTCACTGTCATGGAGAAGTCTCAGAATCCTGGCAAACTCTTCAAAGAAGACAAATTTACTAAGCAATTGCTAGGCCCTCAAGGCACCCAGTGATTTTGTAATGTCTAAGAAAAGCATGTATAGGCCTTGATGTTTCTCCTTGAACTTCTCCTGTTTCTGACATGTCATGAAGATCAATGTTTGCCTATAGCTAAATTTTGATTCTGGGAGCATTTGGTCAACAATCTTGGGTGACTGGTCCAGAATGAGTCTGACTGGGATCTTGCCAGTAGTATCTGTCACCATGTAAACTTTCACCTTTCTTCTGGAGGATGAAAATGATGGTAACACCTCTGAGATGCTGTGGCATCTTCCCTGCATCCCACATGTTGAGGAAAAGCTTGTCTAAGGGTTTAAGCCATGTGTCTACACCATCCTTTTAAATTTCAATAGTTGTGCCAACAAGCCTGGTTGTAATTTTTTTTATGATACATTAAGTGCTTACTATGTGCCAGACACTAGACTAAGCACTGGAATAGAAATAGGATTATCATTCTGGGCACAGTTCCTGTCCCCCAGAGGGTTCAGTCTTAATACCTATTTTACAGATGAGGTAACTGAGGCACAGAGTTCAGTGACTTGCCGCAGGTCACACAGCAGACAAGTGGAGGAGTCAGGATTAGAACCCAGATCTTCTGACTCCCAGGCTCCAATGCTTTTTCCATTAGCCCATGTTGCTTCTTTCCTGTCTCATACTCAGCGGAGACTTCCATAGAAATTGAGAGTTGAACCAGGTTAACACAAATGTCATACGTTTTCTGTTTGCCAGGTCTTCATCTTTGATAGAGGTAGATGTGTTCTGGATGACACTGAAGAATAGCTACCATGTCCTCAGGATTTCCTGCTGGACTGTGATGAACAAGAGACATCTTCATTCTTTGGGAGATTGAGTTAGTTTGCACAGGTCCATAGAGTTTCTTGGCCTTTCTTGGGAAAATTCTGAAGAATTCTGAAGTCTGAAGAACTTATAATCAAGAATAGCTTAGATGCTGGGAGAATTTGGCTTACCTAAATAAAACTTTCTGAATTTATTGTCTCATTTCTGTATTCCTAGTAAGTCACTAGGTAAGAAAACTATGCTTCAACCAATCAATCAATAGTATTTATTGAGTGCTTATTCTGTGCATCACACTGTACTAAGCATTTGAGAGCTGTGGAAAGGGAACCGGGAAACTGATTTAACACACTCGATTCTCTGACTGGGTCGTGCTCAGGAAGACATTAAATATGTAAAAGTATTACAGTCTGTAAACCTCCCTTTTTAATAGGTAAAAAGATTAAAGTCTGTAAATCTCCCTTTTGGGAAGATGCTATTATTGTTATTGTTATTCAGATACCGTGGGCAGCGAATTGTCCTCTTGTCCCAGAGAGGGAAGGTAGGTACCAGAAGTACCTGCCCTTCTTTCATGTCAGCCAAGCTTTGGAAAATGCCTGTCCCAGAGAAAGGAGAACTCTCTCTTTGATGTTCTCAAAGTGGCAGCCAAATGTTTCAGTAGTTGCCGCCTACCTCCCTTTTGATTTCTGCAAAATTGCAAAAATGGGAAAGTTGTTTAGATGCCAAACTACATCCATAAGGAGCAAACTTGCCTTTACAGAAAATCTTTCCCTATTACATTTTAAATGTTTGGTGAAGTGTTACCTCAGAGCTAAGCAGGATATGCAAAATATTTTATCTGAAAGGATCCAGACATCCCTTTAAATCAGTCTGATCTATTATTAATTACAAAACGAACAGGGCCCTAATGCGAGGTTCCTTATGGAATATATTATTAGCTATGATACAGATAAAGGAATTCAATCCAGGTCAACAATCTGTAGCTAAATTAGCATTAGCTAAATGAAAGGTCCCTAAAATATTTCAGTGCCACATTCTTTCAGCTAATGATGGCTTAATGAAGAGAGGTGAGCTTCCTTATTTCCACATTCTCTGTAAGAGAAACTTATTTTATTAACTAGAGATTTATAAGTGAAGGTTTCAAACGAAAAGATGGAATAAAGAAAATTCCAGTCCTATTATGAACTCGGATTCCACTAGGAAACTAGATTCTGTGCTTTTAAATGTGTCCAGAAGAATTTACATAAATCAACAGGAAGCCTCCCTATTTAAATAAATTTTGGTTACTACACCCTTATGAGGGCAAGATTTCAAGTAGCAATGGTTAGGTCTTTGGGGGAATTACAGGGTGCTAGTTAGAACAGATTTTAAAAGAAATAAAAGCCAGGATACACAAGAGAAATTCAAAGACTGAAGAAGGTATTAAGGTGCATGGCTTAGTGGAAAGAGCACAGGCTTGGGATTCAGCGGATGTGGGTTCTAATCCCAGTTCCTCCACTTGTCTGCTGTGTGACCTTGGGCAAGTCGCTTCACTTCTCTGTGCCTCAGTCACCTCATCTATAAAATGGGGATTAAGACTGTGAGCCCCAAGTGGGACAACCTGATTACCTTGTATCTATCCCAGTGCTTAGAACAGTGCCTGGCACATAGTAAGCACTTAAAAAATACCATACTTATTATCATTATTATTAATAGAAAAGTATTTAGACCCAGCAGGAAAGAGGACCAAAGATGAAAGCAAAATTTCCAGAAGAGAGGTAGCAATGAGAAGCAGGAAGTGTGGGGGTTCGAGGGAGGCTGTCTTAGGAATCATCAGGATGAAGCGGGGGAAAGACAGAGACAGAGAGATAGCAGATTCTGGGTAAAGAAGGGCATGGCAGATAAATGAAAGACAAAGTAGGAAAAAGCAGCCAAACAAGGAACAGAGAAGTAATAGTGAGAGGAACATAAAATGAAAAGAATGAAAGTAATGAAAGAAAGATGCCTCACACAGGGTTTTAGAGTGCTCTGCACACAGTAAGCGCTCAATAAATGCGATTGAATAAATGAATGAACTTCTGTCCCACCTGCCTAAAGGTGGCTTGGTTGGACTCTCAAAAACCCCACTTGGGGCCAAGTGGTGGCAAAATGGACGTGAAAGGCATTGGCAAGGGAATTCAGAAACTGAGAGTAGCACAGGGTGGCACCAACAAGCAGAGGAAGCAGCGCTAATACAATATACCAGTTCTACGCTCACGTCTACCGCATCCCCTGCCAATTCCACTACAACTGCAGTCTGAGTGATGAAACTGGTAGCGGCGGCATGCTGTTGTGGTGACAGAATCACTGAAACCTATACATGTTGTTGCCATTTTACCTGAGCATAGCTTAATGTGAGTTTTCTTGGGTCTGAGTGAATTACTCACTGCCCTGGTGCATTCCTTTCTCTATCTCTAGTCTTTTCTTACATTTTGGACCTTGCTCCATAGCATTCCCACTTCCTGACCCACTTTGAATTCTGCCAGTCCTCAAGTTTTACAGTGAAAAGAAATAACCAAAGTACAGAGGAATGAGTGCATTAAAAGGAGGGGAAAAGGGCAGCTGGGAAAAGACTAGAGAAGGGTAAAGAAAGTAAAAAGGAAAAGACAAGTTCTCAGAGAGAAAGAACTGCACTCCATAAATCATTGCAACATTATATAACATTCACATCTTAATAACCATTCCAGTTTCTCAAACCACCGGGAAGATCAAGTAGTATGGTAAGAATGGGCTATTTGTTTCATATAATTTCTGAGTCCCTTCATATGCTTAAAATGTTTTGAATTCACTTCTTAAATAATTGAAGAGATAAAATACTGATATTCATCTTTTGACTCTGGATAAATCCTGGGTCTGGAATTGGGCGGAAGATTTTCAAATTTTGTATATTGCCTTTTGAGTGGCATTGGTGCCTTCTGTAGTCCAAAGACGATTTGCGATTTTTGCTGCTGAATCTCTACACAGAACGGATCTGTCTCTGTTTAGCTGGTAGGCTGATCACATCCTAAGGAGAAAGGAAAAAAAAATTCCCAGCATCAGTGAGTGACATCATCAAGGTGCAGGATACAGAAGGAGTCACAGCAAGTAACCAAAAGCCTCAGTCTGTGAGACAAAGTGGTATGTAGTCCGGTCCCGCTGAATAAAGTTCCTAAATGCATTCCTCTCTTCCAGAAAAGGTGTAACACCAATTAGACCTGACAAGAAACATTTGTTGAAATCAGAATGTTTCTAAAATGAGGAAACTAAACAGCCACACCTGGTAAGGGGTTCTTGGTAGTGCATATAAGGTAATAGAAAAGACTGGGGTTCTCACTCTTAGGCTTTATTAGATTTACCTAATCCAAACTCAAGTTAACTCAGTCATATTGCAGAGATTAGACCAAAGGGTTTGAAACCTGGAGATAAAGTCATTCCCTCCAAATGAATATCTTGGGGATATGGACCTTTTTGAGTTTTAAGAAGTATCTCATCAACTGCCCCTTAACCAAGTGGCCAATTACCCATTATAGTTTACATCAACAAGCAGGAAGGGCACAACATTTCTGGAGGTCTTACAGGAGGAAGGAGGACATACCTGACAGTGTGTACAGTGCCTGAGAACACACTCCAGTTTAGGGATCCGGCTGCCTTCCTGAGCAATTCTATCGACAATTATCTAAATGCAGAAAGTCACTGAAAGCTGGCAGGTTAGAGCTGTTCTCCTCAAACGGATCCTGAAGAGTATTTGCAGCTATGCCAATATACTTTCTGCTTAATATATAAAATGCCAAAATGAGTGAGTGGTCCTCACCTTTAAGCTGACGTTGCTTTCATGGTGCATTATTATTATTAATAATCATATTTATTGGGCGCTTACTGTATGTCAAGCCTTGCACTGAACACTTGGGAGAGTACAATATAACATCAGACACATTCTCTGCCCAAAACGAGCTCACATGAAAACATGGAGATCTTTTGGAAAGAAAGGCCCATTTTTATGAGCTGCCTGAAAAGATTGATTGGACCAAACCAACCGTACACACTATTTTTTTTTCCACAAACAACTATATATCAGCATATTACATAAAATTATCCAGATAGATATGGTTTACTGACAGCAGAAGAAGTGAAGAATGAAATTTCAGACTGCACCAACAAGTCTTTTCAGAAGCAGTGTTAGGGGGTAAACACATGAAAGCGGTGTATATGTGGCCATCAAGGTTGTCAGCAAAGGCATGGGGCAGCCGATACAAGTTACAACTTTGGGAAGCTTTGATCGGGACTGGACTCTCGACGATCTGAGCAGCCACACCACGAGACCCCTGCGGATCCTCTTACTATCAGGCTTGCTGACTGTGATTTTGTCTTTCATGTTGCTTTGTATTTCTATCACTTCATATTTAGGAATAGAAATATGCTATCTCCTCTTCATTATAGGATTTCTCCACTTCTTATTTCTCATTTGCGAACTCCTGAAGGCAGTCCTTTAGACTGTAAATTCCTTAAGGGCAGGGAATATGTCTACCAACTCTGTTGTTTTGTACTCTCCCAACGGCTTAGTAAAGAGCTCTGAACACCATAAGCATTGAATAAATATCATTGGTTGAGTTACTGGAGAGTCAGGGACCAAACGGCCTAGTGGCAAGAGCACGGGCTTGGGAGTCAGAGGACATGGGTTCTAATCCTGGCACCGCCACTTGTCAGCTGTGAGACCTTGGGCAAGTTACTTCACTTCTCTGTGCTTTAGTTGCCTTATCTGTAAAATGGGGATTGAAGACTGTGAGCCCTATGAGGGACAACCTGACTACCTTGATTACCCGAGTGCTTAGAACACTCGTGCGCTTGGCACGTAGTGTTTAACAAATACCATAATAATTATTATTATCTACCTCTCACTTGTGTACTCTCTCCCAGAACTTAGTACAGAGCTCTGCACATTCAGTGTTTAATAAACGTTATTACAAAAAAAGAGAATGGGAAACATATACCCAACTTAGGAGACGATAAACACATTTTATAAACACTGGCACACAGTAAGTGCTTAACAAATACCATTATTATTATTTTTTCTAAAGGATACCAGCATCTAAGATAGTCCAATCATGCTACCTCTAAGGTGGCAGGTGAGACTCTTTGACTACTGTCTTGGAGAGCAGAGGTGTTTGAAGAACGAAAGCAGAAGGAAGGAGTTAAGAAGAAGATGATGCAAACAGACAGAAAAGATTCTGATCTCAGTGCTGTTTGAGTGGATGTACCAAGACAGAACCAAGTCATCAGAGGAAAAACATGGGAAAACATTTTTTTTCTAAATTTTTTCCCTTCAAACCAGGTCACTCACTAGGGAAAGGGATATGAAGACTTTGGTCAACTCTTCCCCATGCCTTCCCAGACTTTGGTGCTGGAATATTTACAAGCATGTTGGTCCCAAAATCGGGCTGGAGAAAGTTCAGAAGATAGCAACTAAAATATGTGAAAGGCCAGGAGCCTGGCAGGAAAGATTAGGATTCTGAAATCTGGAAAGAAAACTGGAAAGGACTTGATGGAAGGATGTTCAGGGTGAAAGCAAAACCAGAACTAGAGGGACACTAGAAAGGCTTGAATTGTTTTTCTCTGTTGATCTCATTACTACAGGAAGTTATGCAGGTAGAAAAATCAATAAATTCAAGAAGGGCTTGGGTAGATTCATGGATGATGATAAAGCTCATTCTGGGCAGGAAATGTGTCTACCAACTCTGCTATGTTGTACTCTCATGACTGCTTAGTACAGTTCTCTGAAAACGGTAAGTGCTCAATAAATAGGATTGATTGATTGATTGATTGATGAGAAGGTACATCCTGGATTTGGAGGATGAACAACAAAGAGGGCAGCCATCACACTCTTCCTCTAAGGATCCTCTGCCTTTATCAGAGACAGAATATGGGAATAATGATGGTGATAATAATAATAATTAGTATTTGGTAAGCATTTACTATATGCCAAGCACGATTCTAAGCTCTGGGGTAGCTATACTATTAACAGGTCAGATGCAGTCCCTGACCCACATTGGATTCATAGTCTGAGGGGGAACAGATATGAGATTCCCATTTTACATAAGGGGAAACTGAGAAACAGAAAAGTGACTTGCTCAAGGTCATACAGCAGGCAAGGGACAGAACTGGGATTAGAACCAAGGTCCTCTGACTTCAAGGGCCATGAAGCCCTTTAAACTAGATAACACAACTTCTCAAGGGCTAGATGGTTCTTTGGTATTTGTGACTTAGGTAAGGCCATTCTTCAGTTCCAGTTGCTGCTTAAGCTAAGCAAAAGGTAATGCCCATTCATTTTAGCTCTCTTCTTCACTCACTGCTAACCCACCCACTGATTCATGTCAGAAACACTTTCCAAAATGCAACTTTCTGTAAATATTTCACAAATGAAAAGACTTGTTTGTCCTGAAATTATCCACATCTGGGAAATCTCTGGCGGTTCTCTTACCAAACTTTCAAAACCCACTTCAGATTTTACTTGTGACCATACTTATCTTCAGATTAATTAAGTCACCTCAGGAGTCTTCAAGGTTTTTCCAGAATTCCTCTGGGCTTCGTACTGTTGCCTTTTTATTCAAACAAAAAGGCTAGGAGGGATTGTAATAGGACTTGATCCTTAAGGCCACGACTACATAAGTAGCACTCAACTCTCATCCTGTTTCTCATCTTTCCTGTGCTTCTGGCTGAAAGCCAGCTCATTAAAATTAAATTTATTTAAGGCCATAATGATTTTGGAAGTCAATGAGAAAAGGATTTTGAAAGTGTTCTGCTGCATTGGCAGGGGAGAGCACAATCATTGAGTGCTGCGATAAGCCAGTTATACATCATCGGTACCATACTAATGTTAGGGGGATGAAGAAGTGATCGATGGCTTGGTGTTACTCTAGGGGATGGATGGAGGGGTGGATAAAGGACAGATCGAGTTGTGCCCTAAAGAGATCCAAATTATTTCATATTTTTATCAATGAGTTTGGATGATGGATTGACCAAGTGAAGACGATGATGGATTTGAAAAGTTTATTATCAGTCAATGATATTTATTGAGCACTTATTGCGTGCACAGCATGGGTGACAAGTTGGTTAGGATTGGTTACCCCTCGAAAACTGACACTAAATTCAGTCATCTCAATGAAATTAGAGGAATGACCTTTTAAGAGCGAGATGCTGCTCAACAGGTACCAGTATGGAAATGAGCACATGGCGATCAGAAGCCAAGTACTCATATATACAGATGGATGAAAGATTGTTTAGCTGCACACCCTGGGTTGGGGTTTTCACAGTCAGAAAAGCCTGAAGGAAATCCTACCTGTGATCCTATTAAAAAGTGAACACCAAAGTTAGATCCTAGTTTGTACCCTTCAAGGTTCGGATTTCCAACAGAACGTGCCTCTCCTTGTCTCAGGACTCTGGCTCTCACTATCACCTGCTGCTCAGACCAGGACTTCTGGGAGTGTCAACACCAGGCTACAGTTTCCTCTCAAGCCTCACCAGGATCCATATTTCCCAGACACCACGGCTGAAATTGGGCTCAGGTTAATCCCCAACCACTAGTAATAATAATACTACTAATAATAATGATAATTGTGGTATTTGTTAAGCACTTACCCTGTGCCAGGCATTGTACTAAGCAGTGGGATAGACACAAGGTAATTGAGCTCCCAGTCGCAAACACATTTTACAGATGCGGTAATTGAGGCACAGAGAAGTTAAGTGACTTGCCCAAGGTCACACAGCAGACAAGTGGCAGAGCAAGAATTAGAACTCAGGTCCTTCTGATTCCCAGGCCTGTTAGCCAGGCCAGATTCCAATTTCTTTGGCTAGTTTCTGGCATAACTTTTCCAGTTTAGAAGATCCTCTTTGTCATTCCACCATGGACTCTCATTTTCCACCTCCATCAGTCTCCACCTCTGCCCCAAGTCACTGCAGTCACTGAGTCACTTTAGACTATAGCTCCTAGTGGGAAGGGAGCAGGTTTACCAACTCTGTTATATTGTACTCTCCTAAGCACTTAGTACAGTGCTCTGCACAAAAATAAGTGCTCAATAAATACAAATGATCAACTGAATTCCAATTCTTTTTTTCCTGCCAGGCTCTAATTCTTCCCCCACCTGGTTTTGTGTTCTGTCTCCCCTCTTGCCCACCATACATCTACCTCCCAGCCCTAGGTACTGGCTAGTCCTCACTGGAAGCACAGAAGCCGTACTAGCCTGAATGGGACAGTTGGGCTATCCAGGATACTGAGAGACCATGGATGGCAAGTGCTTCCTGTGTCTACCTCAACATTGATCATGCCCTTACCGCAACAGTGTGACTAATTTTGCCTCTTCATTTTAAAAGGATTAGTGAGAAACTAGAGAAAAGTGCCCAAAATGGTGAAAGGGATGGAAAATGGAACCCGTAATGAAGGGCCCATTAGATTTTAAGCTCCTCAAATATATATCTAAAACAGAACTCCTCATCTTCCCACCCAAACCCTGCTCTTTCCCATCTTTCTCATTATTAAAGACAAACCACTATCTTACCTATCTCCCAAGCCCATAAACCTGGCATTATCTTCAACTAATCTCTCTCATTCAGCCTACATATTCAATATGTAACCAAATCCTGTAGGTTCTACCTTCACAGTATCACTAAAATTCACCCTTTCCTCTCCATCCACACTATGCCTATGCTAATCCAACCACTTATCCTCGCCCATTTTGACTACTGCATCCCAGTGTTTTCTCCACCTGTTCTTCCCTTGCCATATATCTTTCATGTAGTATTGCAAGGCTTAATTAAATAGGAACTTCCTTTTAAATACAGCCTGCTGAGGAAGAAATATGTACCCTCTGGATGCTTTTTTTTTGTTTCTGGTCTCATTATGTTTCCTAACATCTCCTCCACCTAATATATTTAGGTAGAGGAAACTATTCCTAATAAAATCCTCAAGATGATCCATCAGCAGGGGATTCATTATAGTCTGTTTCTCCTAACAAATATCAGTTATGATCTAAAGACTCCACTAAAGTGAACTGTCACTAAAACTCTCATTTATTGTACAATTAATATTCTATTGGATATTAGAAAAGGCAGAATAGGGCATTTACATTTGTTGTGAAATAATATTACAAAGTTAGTGAAGAGCAGGAAAAGTCAGTGCTTTTGCATTATTTTGACTATCAAAGTGCCAAACTGGATAGTTTTAGACATTTTTATAGGCCTTGTTGTCAAGTGTTAATAATGACAATCTGATTGCCTTTAAAATATCTTATTCATCAGAAGGGAAAACACAAGTCTCACCTTAAAAACGTATTCTAATCCATTGACAGAACTTAATTTATCCAACATAACATTCATTAAGAAGGCACACTGTCTCAAGGGAGTGAGCTGTTTTGGATGCCACCTGAGTCAACAACCAGAACATAACCCTAAGGCATATTTCTCACAACAGCTGGCTACCCACCATCATGACATGCAATGCAGAGATATAAAAGTGCTGTTCATGTAGCTTCCTGCTTGGCTGCTGGTGCCAGGCCTCCGGTTCCAGGTTCAGATGGGGCACAGGGCATCACATCTGTTCAACTCTGCCTCTTTGCCCTCTCAGGAAAACAATGTCTGCTCATTCTGGGCCATGCCAGGCTGCCTGATGGACGGTGGACCAGGAGGAAGCAGGAAGTTGCAATCTGGACAACTGTCCTTGGCCATTTGCAATTTGGGGAATGTGGGAGTTTCAGAAAACATTATTTAAAATCCCATACTTCTTAAACGGTAAAATTTGATGTATCTTGTAATCTAGAAATGCAATCCACAACATCGGTGCCTTGACTGACCACTTTGGATCTTTGAAAAAGCCCAAACACTCACTAGGCAATGAATGAATGAATCAATCAATCCAATGGCATTTATTGAGCGCTTACTATATGCACAGCATTGTACTAAACACTCAGGGGAGTACATCAGAATTAGCTGACATGTTTCCTTCCCATAATGAGCTTACAGTCTAGAGGGGGAGGTAGACATTATATAAATAATTTACGATACAGTTTAGAAAGCCAGAGTTAGGGACTCCTGTGTCTCATCTATGTCCATATCTCTAATTTATTTACATTAAATAAATAACTTTTATGTACTTATGTACATATCTGTAATTGATTTATATTAATGTCTGTCTCCTCCTCTAGACTGTAAGCTAGGCACTGAACGAAGCACTGGGGTAAATATAGGCTAATCATGTTGGAAACAACCCATCCCACAGAAGGCTCACAGTCTTAACCCCCATTTTATAGATGGGATAACTGAGGCACAGAGAAGTAAAGTGACTTGCCCAAGGTCACAGAGGAGACAAGTGGCAGGGCTGGGATTAGAATCCAGATCCTCCGACTTGCAGGCCCATGCTCTTTCCACTAAATCATGCTGCTTCTCAGTTCAGCCCACTATTAGAACAGCTCCGATCGTTGCCCAGAGGTGGCTCTGTATCATATATAATCTCCTTACCATTGACTTTAAGGCACTCAATCAACTCCCTCCCTCCTACTTAACCTCACTGATTCCCTACTACAACCCAATCCACACTCTCTCCTCCTCTAATGCCAACCTATTTTCTGTCTACCTCAACCTTTTCTATCCTGGGGCCGACTCTACTACTTCCCAATCTATAATTAAAATAATGTTCATTCAATCATATTTACTGAGCACTTACTATGTGCAGAGCAAGGTACTAAGCGCTTGGGAGAATACAATATACTAATAAATAGGTACATTCCCCACCCACAACGAGCATGCAGTCTAGAGGAAGTTGACAGTCTCTCTCGCCCTTTAAACTTTGAGTTCCCTGTGGGCAGGGATCATATCTACCAACTCTAGTATATTGAACTTTCCTAAAAACATAGTACAATGCTCGACACACAGGGAGCACTCCATAAATACCGCTGATTAATTGATCAACTTCCACAGTCTCTGAAAAGAAAGGAAGGTGTGTGAAAGCTTACTGTGATGTCCCAAAACTCCGGCTTACACCAAAGGCCAGCCTACCAGTTTATCTAAACTAGTCACAGCTGACAAAAATCACTCTTCAAGCTATTCTACAACCTACACGGGAAGTCTAGCTTCTACTTCAATTTTCTTATGTGAGGAAACCAAAAAAAAATATTTTCAATCTTTAATTTTTTAGATAATGTAGCATACAGGTTTGCAAGTGGTGATTTGATTGCCCACACAAGAATAAAAAGTTCCCCACCAGGCAGAGCCAATAATTGTCTAAAGCTTAAAAATATATTCCCCTGCAAGGGGCCAGGCCTATAGGTTCTTTCACAATCACTTGCAATAAATCCTGACCTGGGACACAGTCAGCTTTAATCTGCTGATTCTGAACAGACCCCAGGAGCCTCGGGTGGAAAGGTGTGGTTTAAGAGTGAGTCCTTTCTTGCTTAGGGAAGTAGCATGATCTAGTGGGAAGAACACAGACTTGGAAATCTGAGGAACTGGGTTCTAATCCTGACTCGGCCACTTGCCTGCTGTGTGACCTTAGGCAAATCACTTTTCTGGGCTTCAGTGTCCTCTTCTGTTAAATGAGATTTCAATACCTCTTTTCCCTCCTACTTATACTGTGAAGTTAAATGAGATTTCAATACCTCTTTTCCCTCCTACTTATACTGTGAAGCCCATGAGAGAAAGGGACGGTGACTGACCTGTTAATCTTGATTCTACTCCAGCACTTAGTACACTGCTAAATGATTGCTATCATCATTATTATTATTATTACTGGGGGTATTCGGGAACTCGGGACTATTTCTGGCTTGCCTCAAAAACCACTATGCCACCACAACACCTGATTCTCCACAGTAGTATAAAATAACTGAGGGTCTATCGCCTATAAAGGAGTAGCCTTCAGGCACTGTAGCTTATTTCCCCTCATATCAGGAACCTTGATCTGTAATGAGCTGATAAAAATGAAGATGGAACTTGAACAAGTGCTTTAAAACAATCAATTTCCCCTAAACTCAGTATCCTCCTTTACAGGATGTTTTGTACAGCATCACATTTTACTACAAAACAGAAGCACATCCTATTAAGGATCCAACCTATCCTGTGGTTTATCTGTTTTTGCTCTTTAGCCTTTATGTTGAATAGGCAAGAACTGCTGAACTACTGAGCCTCTGGTGTGCACGTTCCACAATGCACAGTTTTGCTGCAGTGCACCCAATGCAGCAAAAGAATGCAGGCAAAAAACTGGAATTCAAATCCCTTCTTTTGAGAGATTCATTGCTCTCTCTAAGCTGAGGCAAAGAGAGATACTCTCTTTCCTGTGAAAGATGTGCTTATCTATCCACTATCTATTCCCTGAAGTTGGGGTTCAAAGCAATGGGCTTGCTTCAGGAAGCTGCGTATTGATTCTAGAAGCCATAGATATGTAATTTTCAGTTTCCGGACAGAGGTAGGGGGTTCCTCAGAGGCATTAAACCTACTAGTGACTATTAAATAGGTTGCCGATTGATCGAATCCAAGGCAGAAAGCGTGCTTGTTTTGAGAAGTGAAATCATCGGGTCAGAAGTGACACAGGTCATGGGATGAGATGAAGGTCTAAGAACAAAAGGAAGAGCTCAGCTTTACATTCAGAGGTTTTACTTACTGGGCTTTGGGAACTGCTAATTCCTGCTCTCGGTGTGGGCTAATCAATTCCCTTTTGACCACTGTTCTGGTTCTCTCTGTGACTGTTCCCAACTGTACCAGTCATCAGGGAAAAAAGGCAGGAGTCATTTCCAATACTGGATTAAACTACAAGTCACCTGTTCATTCAGTAACAACACACATTTAGCATTTACCAAAATTCAATTTTCCCTCATTGCCCCTCGCATACACCCCAAGGAAGATAAGGCAGCTTATGAGGACCATTACCCTAATATTTCAAGGCAAAGCACAAAAGGAGAGGGACACATTCAAGGCCATTTGCTCAGAGGAATCAGACAGAGCATGAATAGCGGTCCAATCAAGTGATTCTTAGACCATTTTCCCATCACTTAGATTCCTAGTTTAACCTCACAGTGAGAGATTAGACTAAATGTAGGACTGGTATTTTATTGTAGCACCAACCCTCATATTTCAGTTTCTCTTCAAACATTGGTAGAGAGGATGAATCCTCAAACCTGGTTGTAGCTCCACTGTTGAATCCCTGGCTGATTTTAGGCAGGTCACATACTGTTACTATTTTCAGCTCCCTCAAAACCTAAGGTGGAAATAATGCAATCTTGCCTTCTCCTGATCTTCTTGAAAATGTTGTGAGCTTGAAGTTGATATTTTAGATGTACCTTTACATTTTACAATATGTGGGTAAGGTAAATATAAAACACATCTATTTTATATCCTGTAATACTGAAAGTGGGCAAAAATAAAATAAAGCACAAGTATTTCACTTTGGTAAATACACTCGCCATGTCCCGAGAAGCAGTGTGGCTCAGTGGAAAGAGCACAGGCTTTGGAGTCAGAGGTCATGGGTTGGAATCCCGGATCTGCCACTTGTCAGCTGTGTGACTGTGGGCAAGTCACTTAACTTCTCTGTGCCTCAGTCACCTCATCTGTAAAATGGGGATTAAGACTCTGAGCCCCACGTGGGACAATCTGATTCCCCTGTGCCTACCCCAGCGCTTAGAACAGTGCTCTGCACATAGTAAGCGCTTAACAAATACTAACATTATTATTATTATACCTATGAAATCAAGCAGAGGAAGTAAAAATGAGATGGGGAGTATTTTACATTTCTTTTAGGCCTGCTGTGTGAGGTTCATTAGGCCCACCTAGAAATTTTTAGGGGCTGAAGGGAAATTGCCTTTTTAGGTCCTGGTCCCATGGGCCAGTGATGATTTTCGTGGCCGCGTACGAATGCAAAATAATTTAGAATTGGTTTTAAAACATCTTGAGGGTTATAGGTGGCTTAACAGGGAACAACTAAAGCATGAGGTGAGGAAAGAACGAGTGGAGACAGAAAGACAGAAAAAATAAAACAATTTTTAGAGACTAGAAAGTGGGCACAAGTTATCAAGGTCTACCAGAGAACTCAAGTTGAGATTCTTGGCACGAGACAAAAAACACCCAAGGAGCTGAGAGAAACCCTGGGTCTTTTCCTCCAACCGTCATTGGGATATCCTGGCTCTGCAACCTGTTTGCTGTGTGACCTTGGGTAAGTCACTTCTCTTCCTCTGAGCCTCAGTTACCTCGTCTGTAAAATGGGGATTGAAGCTGTGAGCCCCACATAGGACAGGACCTGTGTCCAACTTGATTTGCTTGTACCCACCCCGATGCTTAGTACAGTGCCTGGAACATAGTAAGCACTTAATAAATACAACAATTATTATTACATTCTCTGATTTCTTCACATCGTGGTTTTTAGAAACCTAAACTGAAAACACTACTCTAATAAGATCCTTTTCAGAGCCAATGTCATTTACAGCTATAATTTTCGGTATTCCAGGCCCTGGGGTCACTGGGCAAGGCCACTGGTTCAAGGGTGGGTGATTGTGCAGGTTTGGTTACGCAGAGGAAAGGACAGGTGGAAAAGGAGATGGAGAAAAGAAAGAGAGGAATAGAGATAGAGACAGAGGTAGGAGGCATAGGCAGAAGCAGAGAGGCAGAGAGAAGCCAAGTGACATCATACAATGGAGATACACACAGCCACCTTACCACTCACGTATATCTTTGTTTATTGATTTGTTTACTTTTGTTTTCATCATCTATACCTATGTTCTTTCTCTTTTTCTATTGTCTATTTGGTGACTTATCTCTGCTTGTTTCCCTCATTAAACTGTAAGTTCCTTAAGTGCACGGGGTATCCTCAACTTGTGTTTGTTGATCCCCAGGGTCCACTACAGTGTTCTGCACTCAATAGACACCAGATAAAGACTGTTGATATTGCTGCTGTTACAGACAGGGAAGGTGAGCATACACACACACACACACACACACACACACACACAGGAGAGATCTGCATAAGTGGGAGACACACAACAACACACTCAAAGATAGGGAGAGACAAATGGGAAAAATGAACAGGGAAGATCCCAGATACTCATAATCAATCAATGGTATTTATTGAGCACTTACTGAGAGCAGAGCAGTGTACTAAGCACTTGTGAGAGTACAACAGAGTTGGAAGACACATTCCCTACCCTCAGGGAGCTTTCAGTCTAGAGGGGACTCCTTTAATTTTCCTTTAATGCCTCACAGTCACTGTGACCAAAAGCAGGATAGCTGCCTCTCTCATCAGTGTTGGGGTGGGAGAGAACCATCAAGAACAGGGCATCTTGTCATACCTAGGATTAAATATCCCAGGACTGTATCAGCTAAGCTTTGTATACTGCTGACTCAGTTTCAGCTGTATTCCACCGGGAGAGGTTTTACTGCTGAGAGTGCAGTCAGCCAAGATGCCTTTTTCTAGCTGCGTGTGAGTACACTCTTCGATCTGGGTGTTGCTTTTAAGTTACCCTGTAGAAATTTATTCTGGTTTTGAAATAGCACATTAGTAATTTCAGGAGGATCTCTTTGAACACCACTCCTACCTTCTGAGGTGTGGGAAACCCTCGTCAAGCCCTACAGACTTAATGAACATGCTCTACTTCTGCCACACAAGTCACTGGCAGAGCGAGGTTAGGATTCTGGTGGGCCTGAGGTTGTGATAGCCTGGCTGGCCTTCTGCAGGCAAAAGTGTGTCGCTTCGCCTCCTCTCCAGGCACCCTTCCCACTCCCACTCCTCTCTCTGCCGGGCTATTTATAGGCACACAGTGCTCTGCACATAGCAAATGTTCAGTAAGTGTCACTCATCAATAGAGAGGTAAGAGCTGGGGAGGGTGACGGAGAGGTGCTTACGGAATGGTTTCAGGGATCCTACCTGAGAAAGACAGGTTACGGCAATTTCCCTTCAGCCCATTAAAAATTTCCCCTACAGTAACCTCTAACAGGACACAACTGGGTATTAGCCTCTGAGATAACGCTGAGCCAGTGTAGCTAACTTTTGGGTTTGGCCTTGCATCTAGGGGTGCATCTAGGTATGGTCTAGTATAAATGGTCTAGTATTATTAAACCAATGCTTATTCCATCAAGAATGAAGAACCACTAATGCAGATTGACCAGTTTATACCATTCCAAGCCCCTTTGGATTATTTATTTTACTTAGAAAGGATGGGAGTGATGTATTTGTTTATTTCACTTTATATAAAGGGCCTTTTAAATGTTACAGTTTTCTCCCTTCCTACAGATACCATTTTCATCTGGGACTAATAGCCAGTCCCTCTGCCACGAAGAAGGGCTCCAGAAAAGCTATGTATTATTTATGTGGAACTCTCAAAAGTCATTGAGACTCCAAAGTCTCAAAAGAAATGGACTGATTTAGGCCAGATCTAGTTTTCTAGTTTGCTGATGAACATGGTACATGGGAAAGGAGCATTTCTTTTGTGAAGTCTCACTGTATTACAGCTGTTTCACCACGGATAATGATAAAAACCTCACTATCAGCAGAGTTATCTTAACACCCAATAGACAACTCTCTCTCTCGCTATATATAATATATATATACATATATATATTACATACACACACATATGTCTATACAACTCCATATTTTAAGGCAATTAAATTGGTCTAAAGTATTCACATCACGCATTCATATTAGTTACAACTTTGGGCTCTTTGAGGACTTCAAGTTGTTTGCCAGATTAACTTTCAAATCATTCCAGGTTTTTAAATGAGTTGAGCACACTGATCTATAATTTTTAGACTCACTTGTTTTCTAATGTTTAAACAATAAGCACTGTATTTGTCCTTTACAGTCTTTGGGGACTTCCCTTATTCACTATATTATTCAAAAATAACAATCATCTGCAGAAATATCTACCATTTCTTTAGATCTGTTATGATCTGAATTTAGCCAGCATTTAATGTCCTCTTGAACACAATCAACAAAAGATCACCACTCCATTAACCATATCATCTTTTTATCTAAGAACACACATTTTTAAGGTCGTGTAAATTTATATCCTCATATAGTTTGGATGAAATAATTTTCTCCTCCACTGCAATCGTCACTGATAAGGATATGGCTACAAAAATCAGAGCTGGTTTCTGTGGTTTAATTATAATGGAGAATGAAATCTGAACAGCTCTAATCATTAGTTCTTACAGCCAAAATAGGTTCATATTAGATTAAGATGATTACGTCGGATAGAATACCTTTTTTAGTAATAGATTGAAGAGTTAAGAAGACAACATAATAAACTAGGTCCAAAAAAAAAGGATTGCTGATTTTAATGGTAAGTGTTTTTCCCAGTCAATTTCACCCTCTGTTGCTTATTAGCCCAAATAACATTAATTCATCCATTCAATCATATTTATTGAGCACTTTGTGCAGAGCACTGTACTAAGCTCTTGGAAAGTACAATCGAACAATATATACTGAGAACCTACTGTACGAGGAACACCGCACTGATCAATTGGATCGAGTACAATAGAAGAAAAAGAGTCAATCCCTGTTCCTATAGAGCCTACAATCTAATGGAGGAGACAAACACAAATTAGGAGGAAAGAGAGAACTGAACTATGCAACTGAGTTGGTGCTTAAATAGTAGGGCATGTAAGTCAGTATATACAAAATTACTTCAGGGTGGGCTGAAATATAAAGGAGCTGGTGAACTAAGACAAAATAGAAGAGATATGATAAATAAGAGGAAGAGAGTTTATGAATCCAGTCTTGAATCCAATGATCAGGTGATACTGTTAATTGAGACAGGAGAAGTTGGAGGATTTGGGAAGGAAGATGATGAGTTCAGTTTTAGAAATACTGAACTTGAAGTGCCAGCAGGACATCCCTGTGGAGCTGTGCAGTAAGCAAGAGGAAATGTGAGACTGCTGATAAGGTAGGAGGTTGAGTCATCCACATAGATATGGCAGCCAAGTGTGGGAGTGAAAAGTGAGAAGTAGAAAGATGTCAGAAGTCTTGAGGAACATCTACAGTTAGGAGGTAGAAGGCCCAGAAAAGGAGACTAAGAGAGTGGCCAGATAGGTAAATGAAAAAAGAGGATAGAACTGGGTTAGTATAATCCAAGATTTCCGATAGAAAAGCGTGGTCATGAGTGTCAAAAAAGGATGAGGGGGCAAGAGAGATTAGGATAGACGAGAACCCATCAAATTTGCCAGGATGCCACTAGATGACCTTAGTTTAGTAAACAGGGCAGAAATGAGATTGTAGTGGGTCAAGAAGGGAATTAGAGAAGATGAAATGAAGGCACTGGATGTTTACAAGCTGTTTAAAGAGTTTAGGCAGGAATAAATGGTGTCAAGAAGATGAGGTGATAACTGGAAGATGCAATTGAATGCAGACAAGGCTTAATTAATCAATCAATTGCATGTATTGAGCACTTACTGTGTTCACAGTACTGAACTAAACATTTAGGAAAATACAGTAGAGTTGGCAGACAGTGCCCCAAGGAGTTTACAGACTAGTCAAATTGGGAGGAACCATCAGATCGTGAACGGTTGAAGATGACAGTTAAGAAGGGAAGAAAGACTGAAGCAATTATTTTTATTAGGTGTGAAGGGATGGGAACAGATGTACAGGTAGAGTGGGTAGGTCATGAAATCAGGTGGGAATCTTGCGCTTGAGAAATTGGGGGGAAAAACATGAGTGAATATAGGCGTAGAAGGGAGTTTGGGAGACAAACACTGTTTTTCCAAATTTATCTACAAAGCAGTTGCCAAGGTCACTAGGGAAAGATATGAAGGAGGTGAGAAAACTGTGGAAGGGAGTGGTTCGGGAGAAAGTTAAAGGTCTGGAATAACTGGTGTCTCCCAAAGATTCCCACATTAAAAATAACAAACAATAACAAAAGTCTGAAAAAAAGGTTTGGAATTTTCCTATGAACTCCAAATTAGATAGTATCAATACTGGGTTAACTGCAGGCTGCCGCACTATCAATTGGCCTTCCCCCAACCTCTGGGCTTCTGGAAAAGCTTTAGATCCACCTGGAGAAAGGACATACCGTTCCAAGAGGCCGTTATTGTTCCTAAGTAGCGGCTGGAAAATTGCTGCATGGAGACTCTGTTCTTTGGAATGTTCCTTATTAATTATACAAGTATCATCTTATGTTCCATTAAAGGAATCGGGTGAATTTTTCAGAAACGTATATATATGCACAAAAAATAAAATGAGGGTGGGTATATAATTGCTGAAATAAAAATTTAAGGAAAAGAACAAGATTTCACTGCAACTTAGACTCACCATATTTGCAGGCTTTCAAATTGGACCGCACAATATTTTTCATGCTAGTGGATAGCCTGGAAGATTCCTTTAGTTAGGAGATCACTGAAGGACTCCCCAATCAGCAGCATTCTCCAATGTTCCAAATCAGGAAGCAATTGCTATAGATGGGGTTCGGTTGAGTTTATTTCTGTCTAGTAGAGACCCAGGCTTTAGGAAGCTGCAGACTTCATTAACAGGTGTTCCTCCTACCCAGGTGACATCAAGCTTCTAAAATGACAAGCTCCCTGTGACTGCCAATTTAATTTACATACACATATTGACGCACACACACACACACAGACACCTATGCATCTATAGCCAGGTCCTCTCTTTGTTATGCTCACTATACTGACCAGAAGCACCAGGGTATTTGCAACTTCCCACAGGGCAGATGAGGTCTGTTCTTTTCTCAAAAATCTCCCAGGCTAGACATTCCTCAGCTTGATGTCCAATCCAATTTTTATACCATTTGAGTCAGGATGTTTTTCTTATTGCCCAACCAAAACCTCTCCTGCTTTAATTTAAGCTCTTCTACTCTTGTCTGGTCCTCTGTGGACTAGGAGAACCACCATCCAACATCCTTCCAATACATTTGAACATAGTTATCAAATTGCCTTGAACCGTCTCTTTCGTGGGCTACCTAGTCATTCATTCATTCGATCGTATTTATTGAGCACTTACTGCGTGCAGAGCGCTTGGAAAGTACAATTCAGCAATAAAGACAGATAATCCCTGCCCACCGGGCAATTCCTAAAGCATTCCTTCTAACACCCATATTTTGACCCTTTAATTATTTTTATTACTCTTCTAAAGAGAATGAAAGAAGCACAAAAGGGGAAAATATCCTCAACAATGATGACTTTTCTGACTTTATAGGAGTCCATTAAAATAATCTTTAATAAAATGTCCTTGTAAATGTACTGACAAAAGAAATCTTCCTTTTTATGAGGTTCTGATTACTAAAACCTATTTGTGTTGATGACCTCTATAACAGGACATAAGATAAGTCATTTCATCAAGTTGGAGGTGAAGCTACATCCACCTGCTTTCAGGAATCGACTTTGATTAAACTGATGATGCTTATGGGATAGCTAGCTGAAGCATCTGTCTGGAATCAAAACTTTCTTAAGACCTCCATATTTTAGCAAACTAGAGGACACCTTTTGGAAGAAATTGTGGTGAATTTATCAGTAAATCACTTAAAGTAAATTTTCATGGTATCCCCCTGTCAGATGTGTTATTTAAGCCTATTATTTCTCTTATAATCTTCCTATACAGTTCTGTTTTTCCTTACACAATATAAGGAGACTGTAAGATCTTAGAATAGTGGTCCCACAAGATAATTGTCCAGTCTATCACATTAATTTTGGTTAACTTAACAAGAATGTCTCTCTGAAAGTACCACGATATTCTAGCATTTGTCCTTCAAAGGGAACTCTTTCCCCTTTTATTCATCAAGAAAGCCTTTGGACAAGCGAAAACCAAAAACCTTCACCAAATAAATATTATTTTTACATGTTTCACCACCAGAGTAGGATTAATCAGTAACTTATATTTGATGAAGATATCAGAGAAGCAGCGTGGCTCAGGGGATAGAGCCCAGGTTGGGGAGTCTGAGGTCATGGGTTCGAATCCCCGCTCTGCCACTTGTCAGCTGTGTGACTGTGGGCAAATCACTTCACTTCTCTGTGCTTCAGTTACCTCAACTGTAAAATGGGGATTAAGACTGTGAGTCTCACGTGGGACAACCTGATTACCCTGTATCTCCCCCAGCGCTTAGAACAGTGCTCTGCACATAGTAAGCACTTAACAAATACCAACATTATTATTATTATTATATCAGGATTATACAACAAAGTCACCAATGGATAATTTAAGATTTATGCTGTACTTTTCTGTTGATAAATATTTCCCAGAATTTTATGACCTCCCTACAGTCACTGAAGAATCAAAATATACACAGACTAAAAATACCAGCTACAAAAAGCATGATATAACTGCCACCCTTTGCCATTTTGTGATTCACCTGAAATTGCAGAAGGCAAGAACAGATTTCCAGTTCCCAAAGTTGGCAATAATAAGAAACATGAATAGCCTATGAATAGCAAGTTAGTGAATAGTTTTCTTAATACCTTAGTAGATAGCCACTGTGCAATGTAAACAGCGGTTGTCTTGCCTTGCTCCCTTTTCACATACACACAGAGACATGGCCACAACTTTCATTAATTCTGCAATAAAATGTGACCCCAGAAGCCTCAATGTTAACAGTGTCATTAGTAATTATTACTGGATCTTTAACCATTGAATTTTTTTCATATAGTATATCAGAAATCCAAAGCCTTAATTCTCTGAAGGAATTCTTGAAGACCTGCTGGTAGTTGGCACTAATGAGATACCAATCCAATATAAGTTGCCCCACATCCAGAAAACACTATCCTAATCAGTGGTAGCAACAGTAACTATGCTGAGAATTTCTATTCTTCCCTTGAAAATTTTAAGCTCTGTTCTGCCCAGCATATTAGTAATGGAGAGCTTGCTCTTGAGCTCCTGTTCAACCATTAGACCCTCTTCCTTCATGAAGCTAAAACGATTTCGCTCTGCTAGGCCCAAGAAGGTTACTGGCTCAAAGTACAGATTCATTTCTTTTTTGCCATTCTGTATTCGTTCAATGTTTTCCTTACACTTGTGTTTCATATTCTAGCAAATGGAACATGTTTGCAAGTGTAACAACAGATGAGTGCAATTTTAAAACTGTTTCAAACAGCATTATGTTTAACAGGATGTTTAACCATGAATAACTGGGTCTGCCAAATTCAGAGCTGGAATGATTTTTTTTTCCTCCATACTTCTTTTCCGCAGAATAAGCATATCAGGAGCTTTACACTGTTACCCTGAATTGAACTTTGATTGATTTCTGGGACATTTACGTCTCTCTGCTGTTGCTTGACCTTTAGAGAAACCTCTATACCATTCTTTCATTAGTACTTATTAAGTACCTCCTATATACAGAGCACCATACTGAGCTCATTGATTGGAAAGTTCTGTGCCCAATGAGATCTCTATTTCCAATGAGAGGTCTATCTCCAATGAGAGCTCTATTTCCAAAGAGAGCTTACTTTCTCACTAAAATTACATTTCCTCCAAGAGGCTTTCCCTAAGTCCCCAAAGAGGCATAGTCCCTGCCTCGATCAATGGTATTTACTGGGCGTTTATCCTGTCCAGAGTACTGTTCTAAGTCCTTAGGAGAGTGCAATAGAATTTAGTAGACACTACCCTATCAAGGAGTCTATACTCTAAAAGGGGAGATGGGAAATGGAGATGAGCAACCAGTCTTTGGAGGGAAAAAATATTAAAATAGTGTTGTATGAATTAAAAAAATGCAGTGAGTCAGTTTTAATCCCTTGGGGACCCTTTGGATTGGGGAAAATACAAGGTGCCGTATTCAATTTTCTGAACAAGAGACTATAAACCTTTCGTTATTGTTACTAGTAGTAGTCAGTATTTAAGTGCTAATTGGGTGCAAAAGATTAGGAAAGAATACATGGGTGATAATCATCACTAAGTTATGGTATAATAAAAGAAAAAGGTAGGACAACAACTTGTAGCTAGATAGTTATTCAATGAAAAGCCTGAAAGATTATTAATAGACTAGTAGAGAAGGACATTTTCTGAGCAAAACACAACTAGAATAAGAAGACTGAACCATGGAACAGGGTCACATTATTTAAAAAAAGGCCTTATTCTAAAACAGACAAGAAGGAGAAAAAGAGAAACTAATAATGGGAGGGTAATACTCAAATGGAATAAACTGAAAATTCAGAGTCAACATTTCTGTGTTCCTTGCCTGGTTCAGTTGTGACTGCTTATGTGACATTAGAGAAGATACTGCACTGCTCTGGGCCTCAGTGAAAGAGAATAAAGGTATTTTTCTCCCCTCACACAGTATATTGAGATGATTAAAATAACTGTGAGGTGCTTTTGTATTTAGGAAATGCTATATAAACACAATAACAATACTAATAAAAGTCATGCAGGTCAATGAGCAGAAAATGGATATTTTGACACCAAAGAGCAATCACATAACATGTGCTCTGGAGAAAGCAGAGGTGAAGTTAAATCTAATAGAAGAATAATGAACATCCCAAGCACTGTGAACTATTTGAAGAGTGTGTCTTTCAAAAGTCAATTACATTATAAGGTTCTCAAAAGTGCTTTCTCATCTTTTTTAGTCATTTTTCCCTGCAGCCAGTAAATTGCTACTTTTAGCTATAGTGTACAAAGTTAGTGGCTTTGGTAGAGATACGTGTAGTAGCTTGTAAGAGATAACTAGCTGGTAAGTGTATTTGGAAACTCCAGCCTTCCAGCTCCTCGTTTTCTCTTCTACATCATAAACTATTTTTGCCTCTTCCTGTCCCTTCTCATCCTTTCTTTAATAAATGTCAAATCATACATATCGGTCAGAGTCTATCCTCCTCACGTGGAATATAAATTCAATCCATGATATTGACTGAGCACTTACTATTTTCAGAGCACTGTACTAAGTGCTTGGGGTATATGGCACAACAGATTTAGGAGACACGTTCCCTGCCCACAGTGAGTTTATAATCTAGAAGGGGAGACAGACAGGAATGTAAAAATGTCATTTATAACATGTAATTTAAATCAATCAACTGTACTTATTGACCGCTTACTAAGTATAGCTCTTGGGAGAGTACAAGGCAACACAGTTAGCAGACACATTCCCTGCCTATAATGAGCTTACAGTTCTGTGTAATTCAAAAGGGAGAATTCATTTGCACAACATAAAGAAGTACGGCTGACTGAATAAAATGGAGTGTATCGGAAACTCTTCACCACTGACTTTAAGGTAGTCCATCAGCAATCTGCTTCATTTAGTTTTCTTCTTACTAGTCAACAATATTACTCAGGCTTTTTTTATTTTGGAGATATGGAAAGTTTTCCAACTTGTTTATGATCAGTGGAATAGATTTACCGAGGCTAATAAAATGTACTTTATAAGAAAATGAATCAATATTTCATCTCCTATAGTCACTTAATTTTCCAATCTAATAACTTGATTTCAAGCATAAACCCAGTTTGTTGGACATCAAGCTAATCTGCTTATAAATCTGTGCTACTTTTTATAGTCTTGACAGTCTTTAAAGGTTCACAGATATTTCTGGATTTCTTAACGCTAAGTCAAACTAAGGGAAAATATTAAACTAAACATCCACTTAACTGTCACAAAAACAGTTTTTAACTCACCCCTCTCTAATACTCTAGTATTCACACAAAACTTTTCAGAAATAACAATTGTGGTTACCTTCGCCAATTGAGTCATTTCATCATTAAGTACATGTCATCAGCCATCCTAACATGAAGGGCTTTATATTTTCTAACGCAAACCCCACTAAAATTTTAATTTATTTTATTTATCAGCTTTTCATGGTCAAAATCTCTCTGTCACTGTTCTTGTCAAAGGAAAAAAAATGTTGTTTTTCATGTCTCTAGACTTAGCATTGATCACTAACACACCATTCTCATTCCTTAAGTGGACTGATGTCACTGAAATGTCAGTCAGGCAGTCAAATGTATTTTATTTTAGCACCTACTGTGTTCACAGCACCATATTGAAGAACTTGGGAGATACAACAATAAACGGACATATCCACAATGAGGTTACAGTCTAATGTCTTTTATTAACTTGATGCTTTTACCAAGGTCTTTGCATAATATCCATTTTTTTTGTTGCTTATATTCCACCCGCTGGTCTAATTCATTTCCTGTAACAGGTTATATAGGCTATATTACACACTGTGAGACCCACATGGGCCAGAGATTGTGTCCATTCTTATTAACTTGTTTATATCTACCCCATCATTTGTAGCAACCCCAAAACAGAGCTTGACACAAAGTAAACAATAAATACCATACTTGGTATTATTAGAGACTGATGATGGTTTTTATGACTGTACTTTTCAAGCACTTAGTACAGTGTTCTGCACACAGTAAATTCTCAATAAATATGATTGAATGAATATATGTGTATCTAAATGTGCACTATCCAAGGAAATAAAGCCAATGTAACAATTGAATGGCTAACTGCCCCAGAATACTCATTTAGCCTGTTTGAACAATTTTGCCCATTAATTATTTTATCAAAACAGCGAAAAATGTAGTAAAGCAGATTTGAGTTTCATCTCTCTCTCCTTTGCTTTCTCATTGGTTATTCAACAGTGCTTATTTAGCACACACGAGGTGCTAAACTACAATACTAGATGCAGTTTGGCATTAAAATGAACTAAGAGAGATGGGCCCTGCCCTGGAAGAGTTAGTAGTCAGTGAACAGAAATGTCAAATTATTCAACAGGGAGGACAAAAGAGGGATAAAGGGAAGAAACAGATGACCAAGATCAACCAAATCAAATAAAATCCTTTGAACTGACTAGTTCGAAATAGAGTTCTGCAGTGGAGGTCTTTCATTTCCCTAGTATTAGCATGAGCATTTAACAAGTTCCCACTGTGGGCAATACTTTGCCCTAAGCTCTGGAGAAAACACAAGTCTTAGAAGAGGCATGCTCACAGTCCACTAAGAGCTTCCTGCTAACGGGAAAGACAGATGGTAATGTTTAGCTAGAATGATCAAAATTAATAACTGAATAAATACATATGCAAAAATTGAGAATGGGCATGTGTTCTCAGCACTAGAAATGGATGGAGGCTTTGTACAGCTTGGGATTTAGGTAATTAAATGGGGAAGGATTTTAGAAGGTCTGAAAATGGCAAGAGTTGTGGTCTGACTGAATTTCATCCCACGGGAACAAAAGGAGTGAGGCTAGAGAATAACGAGTAAATTACATGTAGAAGGTTAGCTTGGGGAGAACCAGCAGACCTGGGGAGTAGCAAATGAAGAGAGATGTGTCAGAAAGGGAGAATTGGTCCTGGAAAGCACTACCATGTTTTCTCTAAAATGAAATATTCCCTGATATCAGGGTCCCTGAAGACTCTCCATCTTTATTAGCAGTTTAGAGTCTAAAGAGAGAGGCTTATGTCTTTTGCACACTTTAGTGGAATTCTATGGAATGTGTGATTTCACTGTCATGACTTCCCAGTAGGGGAATCTTTTAAGTAGGTGTTTAAAAGAAAATTGGATTCCACATAAGAGATTAAGCAGGAATAGAGATAGAAAGTTGAATGTCTTAACTGTCACAGTTGTTTAATAATAATAATAATAATAATGGCATTTGTTAAGCACTTACTATGTATCAAGCACCGTTCTAAGTGCTGGGGTAGATACAAGCTAATCAGGTTGGACACAGTCCCCGTTCCACGTGGGGCTTCACAGTCTTTATCCCCATTTTACAGATGAGATAACTGAGGCACAGAGAAGGTGACCTGCCCAAGTTCACGCAGCAGACAAGTGGAAGAATAGGGTGAGAACCCATGTCCTTCTGACTCCCAAGCCCTTGCTCGATCTACTGGATCTCACTGCTCCTTCATTATGTGAATAGATTAGGTCATCACCTGTCTGAGAGAGTTTAGGTATGTACAACTTAAACTCATAACAGGTAGAAAGAATAAGTGGCTTTTAGCGTGTGAGCCCACTGTTGGCAGGGATTGTCTCTATTTGTTGCTGAATTGTACTTTCTAAGCTCTTAGGGCTATGTTTTGCAAACAGTAAGGGCTCAGTAAACACAACTGAATGAGTGAATGAAGTAACTTTAAATTAGTAATGCAACTGAAGGCCCTATTTCTGACCTTTCCCCTCTGTTCATGTAGAATGGGTCAAGACTTTCTTCTTGAAATATTAATAAACAGTTACTTATCCCATAGTCAGAGTTCACAGCATTGAAATATGCCCACTTCTGGTGCATTTACTTTTTCTTAACAGGTTTTCTGGGCTTCAGGGCCTGCTCCCTAGCAAATTCAGTTCTCTTTAAGGAAGCCCACACCAATGAAAAGAAATGTTCCTACCCCTGCCTCAAATCTCAAACTGTTAATTAGATATACTATATCTTATTTTTCTATCCTCATTATTCAACACTTTAGCCTGACAATCCTACCTTACAAAGGTTTTAAGCAGCAAAATGAAATATTCAAATATGGGGGTAATCTCTTGGGACATGCTTTCAGTATTTTGAATTGCATCTGCACTGACATAAAATCACCTGGGCATAACAGTCACTGCCAGGTGCAAATCACAAATGGGTATCATAAAACACTCTTATGCATGTAGGGGCAAGCCTAATTAAAAACTCATTTTCACTGAGGAAATACATAGTGGGACACATGAATCCTGGTGCACATCAACATGAGCAGATTTTAGAGGTAATCACATTCAGATTTCTCTTTTTCCTCTCTCCTCATCTTCTTGCTTTGCAGGCCTTATCAGGAAAGAAGAACCCTCTTCTAAAGGCTCTCCTTGGTCTTTGACACCTAATGCAAATACGAGATCAATGCTAAAAATACACACAATCATTAAAAATGACCTGGTTGGACTACAGAAAGCATTTAGAAACAGAAAGAGCTGATTCTAAAGCAAACACCATTAGAAGTGAGTAAGGGGAAAATGGTGTCCAGGGATGTCAGAATGCATTCGAGTACATTTGGAATGGGTTCAAATTTCATTGTTTTTAAAATGCACTCAGATTACCAAACTTTGAAAGGTTGCATGACATAGCTCCTTTTGTAGCTTAGTCATGCCATCTTTGGGCCATAAGAGAACTGAGAATCATCCCGATCTATTGCTGAACACAGCCAGATAAGGTTTTCTCTCTGTGTCCTTCCTGAGTCTCGCCAGAGGTTATAGCTGGTGCTGCCAACCTATTGATACCCATGAGCCCGCGTTCTCCCTCCACTCCCTACAACACATTTACATTACTGGGATGATGCAAGGGATCACAGTAATAACTGCGGGACTTTGAAGCACTTACTATGGGCCAAACACTGGACTAAATGCTGTTTTTGTTATGGTAGTTAAGGGCTTACTATTTGCATTAAGCGGTGGGGTAGATACAAGCTCCTCTCAGGGTCACACCTGGAGAGTTCCCAGTACTCTACCAGTCTCGACTACAAGAGGGAGAGTCAGGCAGAGGCATATCCATCCCATTCCTAGCTTGGGCAGTGTCTAGCGAGTGGAAGGCAATCTACTACAAGTCGAAACTCACCTGTGCTAGGCAGCAGTGGCAAGGGATAGAGTTGAGGGCGGAGACTCAAGTTTACTTTGTGGAAGAAGGCAATGGTAAACCACTTCCATATTTTTACCAAGAAAACTCTATGGATACCCTACCACAACGACTGCAGATGGAGGTGGGGCGTTCTGGGAGAGATGTGTCCATGGGTGTCGCTATAGGTCGAAGACGACTTGACGGCATAAGACAAGACGAGACACAAGCTAATCAGATTGGACCCAGTCCATGACCCACAGGGGGCTCACAGTCTTAAACTCCATTTTACAGATGAGGTAAGCAAGGGAAAGAGAAGTTAAGTGACTTGTCCAATGACACACAGCAGGCAAGCGGTGGAGCTGAAATTAAAATTCAGGTCCTCTGACTCCCAGGCCCGTACTCTATCCACTAAGCCACACTGCTTCCCATGTTGGGATAGACACAAAATAATCAGGTGAAAAGAAATGGAAATAACACAGGAAATAAGGAGAGGGGGAACTGATGAGACAGGATGGAGCCACAGTCAGAGGAAAATAATAAGCACTTAGTACAATACTCTGCACATAGCAAGCACTCAGTGATCATTGAAATATATGTTACATTGAATATAGAGTCAATGGTACTTATTGAGTGGTAACTTGTGAAGAAAACGTACTAAGTGCTTAGGAAAGCACTGTGAACCCATATTTCTCCTCTTCCGTGCCTCCAGATTACCTGCTGCAGCTGTACAACAAGACCAGACTCTCAACATCTCCAGGGCTTTTATGGGGCCTGAATTCGGCTGTCACAGAGAAGTGAGATACAAAACTCTAGAGCTACCAGATGACTGGCCTTTGATTTGTGAGTAATACAGCTAAGGACCCAAGTCAAGAACAGAAAATTTAATTCAGGGAGTGATGGGAGGGGACCATGACAAAGGATGACAAAAAAAGAAGTTGGGGTGAAATAATGGAGCCTGTAGTAATCTGATCTGAGGTAGATGTATGAACTGTATTGAGAAAAGTATGAGAGAAATCCACCCTTAACCAAGAGCATAATAACATTCCGAAGTTTATTAAAAAAAAAAAGCACTTTTATGAGAGAAGAAAATTCTTAAGAAAAAAAAATGGAGAATGCTCACTGTGAAATTCTGTCAACTTCTGAAAAAATTTGAAAAAAAAATTTCTGAGTCAAATATTAAGAAAATGATTTCCACAGCTTAAGTTGTGGTCAAAAAAGACATAATGATCATGTAAAGTCATGAGTAGTGGTAATAATTGCAGCATTTGTTAAGCAGATTACTATTTGCTGAGCACTGTACTATGCATAAAGAGAGTTACCAAATAATCAGGTTGGACACAGTCCCTGTCCCCCATGTGGTAGAAAGTGTTTTGAAATACAATATCCCCTCAAAACTATCGTCATAAATGGTTTTTAATAAGAGCCCATGGTATGCAGAGGACTTGTAATGTGTTTAGAGAGCATGCAACAGAACCTTTCCTCTCCATCTGAACTTTTACCAGACTAATACAATCACTCATCCTATCCCACCTGGATTCCTGCATCAGTCTTCTTGTTGACCTCCCAGCCTCCTGTCCATACTTCTTTCTGCTGCCCAGATCATTTTTCTTCAAAAACGCTCAGGACCTGTTTACCCACTCCCCGAGAAACTCTAGTATTGCCCATCCACTTCCACATCGAACAAAAACTCCTCACCATTGGCTTTAATGCACTCAATCACCTTGCCCCCACACCTCACCTCCCTACTCTCCTACTGCAACCCAGCCCACAGCACACTTTGCTCCTCTAATAATGCTCATCTTCTCACTGTGCCTCATCTCGTCTATCTCACCGTCGACCCATCACCCACGTCATGCCTCTGGCCTGGAACTCCCTCTCTCCTCAAATCTGACTATTACTCTGCCCCCCTTCAAAACCTTAGTGAATGCACATCTCCTCCAAGAGGCCTTCCCTGACTAAGCCTCCCTTTCTTCTTCTCCCACTCCCTTCTGCATTGCCCTGACTTGCTCCCTTTGTTCATACCCCCTTCCAGCCCCATGGCACTTATGTACATATCTGTAATTTATGTATTTATATTAATGTTTGTTTCTCCATCTAGACAGTAATCTCATTGTGGGCAGGGAATGTGTCAGTTTATTGCTGCACTGCACTCTCCCAAATGCACAGTACAGTGCTCTGCACACAGTAAATGCTCAAAAAATACGAATGAATGAATGAAACTAAAAAATAAAATAAAAATCCTACCCTCGAGGAGTTTACAATCTAAGAGGGAGAAACAATTCCCAGGGATGACCATATGTCATGGTTTCAGAACACTGTCCTAATAAATGATGACTCAAGCACATCCATCCTTGTATGCTAGTGGTGAATCAAGATCTGAACCTGAACTTTCAAGTGGCTCAACTCTCACTTCTACCAGTGTTCCATTGAGCTGATCCTCTGGGACCTAACCTGGCACCACAGGAAAATGGGAATGGTTTTATTTTTATATTCTGTCCTAACTTACAATATGGTAGTTCTCATTTAGCACACCATACTTAAAACATCAGAACCTAGGGAGATGAGATAGAGAGTCGTTTTTCTCTCCCATTTTTAAGCTGATGGTGGGTTGAGTGTTTCTGAACCGACTCTGCAGGATTCTAGAAGTGGCATTCCGAAACACTCACTTTAGAAGTTGAAACACTTAATTTGTATGGTATTTGTTCAGTGCTTATCATGTGTCAAACCATTATTATTAAGTACCATTATTTTTTAAGTACCAAGAGAGACAAGACACTAAAATTCACAGTGGGATAGAGGAGATGGTGGAGTGTAAGAATATGTATGTAAGTACTCTGGGGCTGAGGGAGGGTGACTATCAAGTGCTTAAGGGGTACAGATTCAAATGCACAGGAAACCCAGAGGAAGAGCAAGTAGGGGATATGAGGGTTTAGTCAGGAAGGACTCTGGAGGAGGTGCCATTTTAGAAAACGGAGAGAGCAGTGGTTTGTCAGGGGAGAGTATTCCAGGAGAGAGGGAAGACATGGGCAAGGAATCAGCGGTGAGATAGATGAGATCGAGGTACGTTGGGCACCTATACCATTGATGATTATGATGAGTAGGCTGGTGTTAGAGGAACAGAGTGTTTGTGTTGGGTTGTAGGGGGAGAACAGCTAGGAAAGGCAGTGAGGTGACGTAGCAGGGAGAGAGTTGAGTGAGCGCCTTAAAACCGATGGTAAGGAGTTTCTGTCTGATGAAGGTGATGTTCAACAACTGGAGGTTTTTGAGAAATGGGGATATATTGACTGACCGCTTTTTTAAGAAAATAATCCAGGCAGCAGAACGAAGTACGGAATGCAGAGGGGAGAGCCAGATGGTAGGGAAGTCACTGAAGAGGCTGATGCAGTAGTCAAGATGGAATATGCTAAGTGCTTGGAACGGTGTGGTAGCAGTTTGGATGAAGCGGAAGAGTGGATTTTGCAATGTTGTAAAAGTAGAGGCAACGGCATTTGGTGACAGATTGAACATTTACATTGAATGAGAGAAATGGGCTGAGGAAAATGCCAAGGTTATGGGCTTGGGAGACAGGAAAGATGGTGGTGTTGTCCACACTGATAGAAAATACGGGGGTAGGAAAGGGTTTGGGTCAGAAGATGAGTGGGTACAGCCCTGTGGGTAATGCCTTGAATTTAGAATCAGGCATCTTGGGTTCAGAACCAGCTCTGCCAGTGGCTTGCTAAGGGACCTTCATTCATTCAATTCATTCAATAGTATTTATTGAGCACTTACTATGTGCAGAGCACTGTACTAAGCGCTTGGAATGAACAAGTTGGCAACAGATAGAGACAGTCCCTGCCGTTTGCCGGGCTTACAGACCTTCAGCAAGTCCGTGGGGTTCAGTGCTTAGCTTTTTCCCAGTTGGAAATTGAGGAGAATAATATTTAGAGTCAGCAGGTTTCACTGGGGACAAATGGACTGGGCATTATGACTGTGCAAAAAAGATATCTTTTTTTTTTTCCTTAATATCGAGTCCCACACCAGAACAAAATGGCTTCAATAAGCCCGTATGTTTCTCCAAGGAGTCTCTAGCTGGGGAAAGAGGTCTGACTCAGGATCTTGCTCATTAATGCTAACCTCTCTTGCTGGCAAAGGTTAAATCCTCCTCCCTTTGTTATTTTCTCTCCGTTTCTCAGTTCCCAAAGGCCCCTCTTGCTAAGAGCAACTCCCTCCTGGTTGTCTGCTCATTGCCTTTGCCGCTGGCCCTAATTCCCTGGCTTCTCGAGGCAATAATGAGGAGTTTCCTGTCTTCGTGCTATGAAAACATCCTGCTCCACCTTCACCTCTTGCTGCATCTCACTGGCCTCTTTTGGGCTCTCCTTCTGTAGTGTGGCAGGGAAGTGTGCATAATTAATTAGGCCACCTCTCGTAGTTCTCCCCTGAGAGGACAGAATCTTCATTCAGGTCCCCAACTTCAAAGAAATGTTGTGAGGATGAGAGCGAGAACAGATCTTGGGGATAAGGACGAATCCAAAACATTACTCTCGGCACCAAATTGGATATGTGGTTTGTAATTGTGTAAATGTCTCCAGATGCTGTAGCCCTGGGAGTATTAAGAAGAAACGAACTACCATTTGAATAAAAATAACGTGAAAACAAAAATGACCCACAAATGCATTGCAGTGAGTTATATGAAACTAATTCCATCCCTGGATGCACGTGACATAACAAGCCATTTGGACTCTGCTCTCGTGGTTTATGATGTCACCAGACCATCTCATCTAAATTGTTTTCCCGTAAATCTCTGTCGCCATCCATTCCTCTCTACACAAGATGTTCCTAAAATAGACATCGTCAGAAATTCTCTTCTACTCTTCAAGGAGCTTGGCTGAGGAAGTCCCAAATGTCCCTTATATTACAAATAGAGGAGCTACAATGTCATGGATGCTCCTACAAACGTAAGAGCAATGGGGAGATTTTAAACATGTTTTCATCTTTCACTCTGCCACTAGCACAAAAATAACCGAGAAAACACTGTTGGATGCTTATAAATGTGAACGGCCCGATATTAGGGTTGCATCACCCTGGTATGCCTAGGTATTGCAGCAAACGTTAAAGATAAACTCACTCCCTGCTCTGAAATGCAGAAACTGCTTAAGTACCAAGGGACAAAACAAAACTACAGAAGGAGTTTTAGTCAGATAGTTTTAAACCAGGAATTTTCCTACTCTGGATCCCTTGCGATTTTAAAGTACCTATTTGACAAATATTTTCTGTTGCTACATCAGTAGCTCAAAAAGCTCTGTATGAACTGAAAATCCATGGAATAGGGAGCAAACATTTTACAGGTAAAGTGTCAACAGTGGTTACGTTCCAAGTTTGTCTCTGCACCAGAGAAATAAGCGCAATTCAACACTACACACACATACGCTGTTATGTCTTTACAACTTTTAAACTGAAATGACAATAATTCACTACCTCCGTAGTTGACCATTTTATGAGGGGGGAAGCCTCCTTTTTGCTGTGAGAGAAAAAATAAAAATCAACACCTGGAAAAATTAAACTGGAATGGAATCTATTAAGCACATACCTCAAACAGGTAGAAGAGAAGGAATCCATATTAGAAACGACGTTGAAAATAGCTTGCTGTTCACCTGGCAAAATTTCTTCTGCTGTTTGGAAAAGCAAGACGGTTCAGCTTAGGAACCGGGTAGCATCTGCAGTCTCATTGCTGACTGTGACCTCTGTCAAATTAAAAGTAAGTCAGTCTCTCCCATTCAGTACTTCACGAGAGACGGTGCTTAATATGCTCCTTCTCAGACACTCATACTAGCCTAGCTCAGAATATGTTGACCCCAAATTACCCTGATCCCTTCTTCCCCAAACCCTTCCTCAACCTCAGCTTGAGACATTTTTAGCCACTAAAGGAGAACATAGGCCAGAGGATGGTAAAGAGAAGCAGAGCGCCCCTGCAATGCTAGGTTCCAGCAGTCCCCACTGCTTCCTTCCTATGCATTTAAAATTCGACTCCAATTTATGCTTCAAATTTAAGCCACAACACCACTTCTACTAACTAGCTCTAAGGATTCTAAACTGACACAAAAGGAGGAAAAAAAAAAGACCTTGTACATAACAAAAAGAAAACAAAACACAAGAACTGGCAAACATCCAAGATATAGCAGGCCAATGAAACCCATCTTCGATCAAAATGCTGAGCTGCAAAACAGAATTGGGATCTGCTTGCGGAAGATAAAAACAAGCTAATTAGAATTCACAAATGAAATGGATTTCTGCATGTGGAAATACCATTTCTCAGAGAACCTTTTTAAAAGGCAGCTGGCACAAATTGAACTAAGGACTGTGCTGAAATGATTAGTTGCCTTACCTGGTAAAAAGGAGAATTACTCATCTGCAATAAGAAACATCAGCACCTCCAAATGATTAGAGGGCCTCAATTGGGGTAGTTCAGAGTTCTTGATGCAAAAGATGACCAAATATTTAAAATCTCTGCATTCTTATTGAGAAGGGAAAAGAACCCAGAGACCTCTGCAGTATCCTTTCTGCTTCATCCTCGGCTTCCTGTACTAAGGCTCACTCTACGGTACCTAATACAAATCAGCAAACAGCTCGTTTTAAAAAAAATAAAAAAATAAAAACCACAGGACCAGTTCCTTACTTGTCAGCTCCATCTCCTGGCCAAACAGCAAATATCACGTAACTATTTTCTAAATCAATTTTCTTATAAAGCAACTCTTTTGCCTTCTCTCCGTCCACCTCTTATTTACCTGTCTCCCTTTTCTTCCTAAATGTGTGTGTGTGTCTAACTTCATTCGCTTAAAATCAGGTCTTTTTTTTCCTTCAAATGTTTGACAGGGTCTAGGCCAATGAAAAATACCAAATTATGAGGAAGAAAAAACAACAAAAGCTGTGTTGATCTTTCCAGTCTCTTTGAATCCTATCAGATAAAGTTACAGTTCATAATGGTCTGACAATTCTCTATCTCCGCTGTATTATATGCTCTAAATTGCCATACAAGTAGGCAAGGCAACAGTTCTTTACCCTAAGGGCTCACACCTTTTCACCCCAGGTGAAGGTGATCTCACATCTAGTTATAACAAGCCCCAATCAAGCTCACGTTGTGATGTTCACTAGAATAATGTGAGAACCCCAAAGACCTCTGCAGTATGTTTATTGAGAAAATTGAGAAATCAAAAACATGAAGAAAACTTGCTATTTAAAGAAACCCCCCAGACTGCAACTGTTTCATCATTTAAAGCTTTCAAATTGGTGCATAATTTTGCATAGTTTACTAACTCTAATGATAATAACTGGTATATGTTAAGTGCTTACTATCTGTTTATTAAGCACTAGTCAGATCAGACACAGTCCCTGCCTCATATGGAGCATGCATTTTAAAGGGGAAGAAGAACAGGTATTTTAATCCCCATTTTACAGATGAGGAAAATGAGGCACAGAGAGGTTAAGTGACTTGCCCAAGGTCACACAGGAGACAAGTATCACAGCAGGGATTAGAAACCAGGCCTCTTGACTCCCAATCCTATATTTTTTTCCTCAGGCCACCCTGATCATTAAGAACTTCTGAAAACCAGATCAGTGCAACAGAAAATGGTATTGATGCCACAGTGAAAAACAGTGTGTTCTCCTAAACATAGAATTTACCTACTGGACACCAATATATCAAAGGGTGATGAATTTTAATCTAAGGCAAAGAAGGGTAAAATCAATTTGAGAAGGATATTATAGACAGTGAAAACTAGTATTATATAGAAATAATTTAATTTGCTAATGTCTCTTTCCCAGTAAATATAATAAATATATGTAGTAAAATAAATCTGAAAAACGTTTTGTTGTCACACTTCAAGGAGGCTATTATAGACAGTGAAAAACAGTACTACATAGAAACTATTTAATGTGCTAATGTTTTTTATGGGATTTGTTAAATGCTTACTATGTGCCAAGCACTGTACTAAGCACTGGGGTAGATATGAGAAAATCAGGTTGAATACAGTCTCTGTCCCACATAGGGCTCACAGTCTTAATTCTCATTTTACAGATGAGGTAACTGAGGTGCAACAAAGTTAAGTGATTGGCTTAAAGTCACCTGGCAGACAAATGGTGGAGCTGGGATTAGAAACCTGTCTTTCCCATGACTTCCCCATCACTGTAGACGGCACCACCATCCTTCCTGTCTCACAAGCCCATAACCTTGGCATTTTCCTTGACTCCTCTTGGTCATTCAATTTACATAGTTAATCCATCACTAAATCCTGTCCGTACCACCTTCACAACATTCCTAAAATCCACCCTTCCCTCTACATCCAAACTGCTATCGGGTTAATACATTCACTCATCCTACCCCACTTGGATTCCTGAATCGGCCTCCTTGCTGACCTCCCAGCCTCCTGCCTCTCCCCAGTCCAGTCCATACTTCACTCTGCTGCCCAAATCAATTTTCTATAAAAACATTCAGGACATGTCACCCCACTCCTCAAGAAACTCCAGTGCTTGCCCATCCACCTCTGCATCAAACAAAAACTCCTCACCACTGGCTTTAAAGCACTCAATCACTTTGCCCCTTCCTACCTCACCACTCTCCTACTACAACTCAGCCCCTACGCTTCTCTCCTTTAATACTAACCTTCTCACTGTGCCTCGATCTTGCCTATCTCACGGACGACCCCTCGCCCACATCCTGCCTCTGGCCTGGAACTCCCTTCTTCCTCAAATCCTACAATAACTTTCTCTGCCTTCAAAGTCTTATTGAAGGCCCATCTCCTCCAGGAGGTCTTCCCTGATTAAGCCCCCCTTTCCTCTTCTCCCACTCCCTTCTGCGTTGCTGTGACTTGCTCCATTTGTCTTCCCCCATCCCAGTTCCTCAGCACTTGGGTACATATGTGTAATTTATTTATATTAATGTCTGTCTCCCCCCCATCTAGACTGTAAGCTCACTGTGGGCAGGGAATGTGTCTGCTTATTGTTTTATTATACTCTCCCAAGTGCTTAGTACAGCGCGCTCTATACATATTAAGCACTCAATAAATACGATTGAATGAATGAACCCAGGTTCTCCTGACTCCCAGGACCATGCTCTAGCCACTAGGCTATGCTGCTTGTCTTCCCAGTATATATCTTTTAATTGCCTTTTTATGGTATTTTTAAGCATTAAGCATATGTCAAGCACTGTTTTAAATTCCAGGGTAGATACAAATAGACAGATTAGAAACAATCCCTGTCCCACAGAGAGCTTCAAAGTCTAAATATGGAGGGAGAATGATTTAATGCCCATTTTACAGATGAGTGACTGAGGCACAGAGAAGTTAAGTGACTTGATCAAGGTCACACAGCAGACAAGTGGCGAAGCTGGGATTAGAACCCAGATCCTTTAACTCCCTGGCCCGCGCTCTTTCCACTAAACCACATTTTTTCTAGTCTTGATTAGCGCTGCTGTGATAACCTAAAAGCACACAACTCATCATTACAACAAAACCACCTTAGTAAAAGGGATGTAATAATCAGCTAGAAGAGCTAAAGAAAAGTTTGCGTTTCAAACTTCAACTCAAATAGAAGTTTATAAAAGATTTTTTTCTAAGCCGTCAATCATCAACTATTGTCAATTATGTGATGACTACTTATATACACGTTTAAAATGCTCTCTGAACATTCCACCCATGTTTCTACCCTAAACTGAACTCATTAAAATATGCCAGTAAGGTACATTATGAGAAGCAGTGTAGCCTAGTGGGCGCCGCCACATGTCTATTGTATGACCTTGGGCAAGTGATTTAAATTCTCTGTGCCTCAGTTTCCTCATCTGTATACAAAATTTTGAATCCCACCAAAATTCATTTTAATATAAAGCAGTAAGAGATCATCTTAAACCATTAGGTTTTCCTAGCTATCATAATTATGTGGAGATGGTTGAGTTGATCAGCTTTCCAGTATAGCAAATGATAATTTAAGTTTTCTATGTTGTCCCCATGCCAGAGAAAATTAACATTAGGTAGTTGTAGTATGAAATTTAAAAAAAAAGTGTGTAGAATGTCTCTAGAAAAGCACAAATTGATTTTCATTCAGAATTTGACAGAGAGATTAATATGCTGGCATTTGTGAGGAAATTCATTCTTTATGGAGGTGCTGGCCTAAGCAACACTCACATTAGCAAAGTTATTTTGATCTCCTGAATGATTATAGTGAGCATACAGTGAGGCTATTTCTATGTCCAAAGCCAAATTCATAGTTTGTCCAAGGTAGGACATACTACTCTGAGAGATGAAAAGAGAATTTCAGATCAGTGTTAGTTATTTCACCTGGGACAACATACGTGTTCCTCAAAATTATGTTTTGGCAGAACTTGAAACTCCCATTAACACTTGTGGAAATTAAACAGAGTGCAAATGTCATCAACATGAGGGGTTGAAAGGAAAGAGTAATATCTGACAAGTGATATTCTGGGAGAAAAACAAGGAAATCCTTCAGACCTATAGCCATATTTGACTCCTTGTTCCATCTACATCACTATTCACCTTATGCCTTTATTCAGCAGATGCTATCTGAATAACTAGACATTTCATATTCAAAGATGAAATTTTTGGTCAAACTGCTGAATTTGTGAATATCTGAACCTAACAGGGTCAGGTTTCAAATCCTAAATATGAAAGTCTTGAGATATAATCTGTATTGCTTCAGGACAGCAAACTTTACAAACTCATTTAACCAGCCCATGATACCATCAGAGGTGGTAGCAGAATTTTCACTTGATTACCAGTCTGCTTCATTGGTGGGCCACTGGAATGAGAAAGACCTAACAGTGAACCCCGCCTCCTCCTCAGCCCTTCACCATTCAAAACATGATGAGGTAGGAAAAAGAGAGGAAGAGAAATAAGGGAAACAAGAATGACAAGGAAAGCTCTACCTGGACTAGATAACTTGAATTAAGAGCAGGAGGAAAAGCTTAGAGAAGCAGCGTGGCCTAGTGGATAGAACGCAGGCCTGAATAATAGTAATAATGATAATAATTGTGGTATTTGTTAGGTGCTTACTACGTGCCAGACACAGTAACAGACACAGCAATGGGGATGGAGACAAGCAAATCAGGTTGGACACAGTCCCCGTCCCGCATGGGGCACACAGTCTTAATCCCCATTTTATGAAGTACCTGAGGCACAAAGAAGTGAAGTGACCTGCCCAAGGTCATACAAAGCAGACAAGTGATGCAGGCAGGATTAGAACCCATTACCTTCTGACTCCCAGGGCCATGCTCTGTCAATCCCAGCTTGTATCTACCCTAGCACTTAGTACAGTGCCTGACATAAGTGCTTAAATACCATTTACAAATATAACAACACTGGCTATTACATTTCACTCCATCTAAGGGGACAGTTATGTTCTGGTTGTGGGTGGGGCTATCTTTTCCTCCTTCCTAAAAAGCCACAGAGCTTCTAGCTGCCAAGACTTTCTCCTCTTCAGTCATGGCTAAAACAGAGGCCACTAAGGAGATGAAACATTAACAGAGGAAAGCAAAGGTCAAGCAGCCCATCTCTGCCCCAGGAGGGAACAGGAAAGTTAGTGGTTAATTAGGGTGATCTCACACAACGAACTATGGTTTGGGAAAGAGTACAGTTGCTTTGATGGCCAATCTCTGAGGAATTCCCAAATAGGATTGTTCTCCATAAAGTTGGACTGGCTTCATGGTACTCATTGATCCATTCTGATATATTTATTGACCATTTACCATATGCAGAGCACTGTATTAAGTGCTTGGAAAGTGCATTTCAGCAATAGAGACAATTCCTGCCCACAGTGGGCTTATAGTATAGAAGGGGGAAGACAGACATCAAAACAAGTAAACAGGCATCAGTATAAATAGAATTATAGATATACACATCAAAACAAGTAAACGTGCATTAATTTAAATAAATAGAATGATAGATATGTACATATATACACAAGTGAATAGAGAAGCAGCGTGGGTCTGTGGAAGGAGCAAAGGCTTGGGAGTCAGAGGTCACGGGTTCAAATCCTGGCTCTGCCACTTGAAAGCTGTGTGACTGTGGGCGTCACTTCACTTCTCTGTGCCTCAGTTACCTCATCTGTGAAATGGGGATTAAGACTGCTGGCCTCACATGGATCAACCCGATTACCCTGTATCTACCCCAGCGCTTAGAACAGTGCTCTGCACACAGTAAGCGCTTAACAAATACCAACATTATTACAAGTGCTATGGGGTGTGGAGAGGGGGTAGAGTAAAGGGAGCAAGTCTGGGTGATGGGGAGGGGGCCAAAGTTGCACAGCAGGCAAATGACAGAACCGGGATTAGAACCCAGGTCCTCTGACTTCCAGGCCTGTGCTCTTTCCACTAGGCATGTTACTTCCTGACCTTCATTTAATAAACAAGTTTACCTCACCTCTGTAGAGGATGGATTTTTACCACACGTATATATTCTCAAATGTAATTCAAATCCTGAGGGGAGAATGTGCTTTGGGAAAGAATCATCTAGTTAAATATCTAGCATTGAAAATCAATGAAATTCTTGTAATAGTTAAATTTCTAGGATTCATCTTAAAAAAACTAAATATTTTGAAAACTTGCTGTTAGGGTTGAAAGTTCAGGTAAAGAAGCGTGGCAAGTTCATCACCATCCTCATGTTGCACTTGTTTGAAAACATCAGCATTTTTATGTTTGGGACAGACAAAAGCTTACAGGTCAAGTATGAATTCAGGCCAAAATAACCAACAAAATGTGGGCACTCTCAGGAACAATTTAATCACCTCCTGGAGAAGTAGCATGGCCTTCTAGAAGGAGTCTGGGCCTTGAAGTCAGGGACCTAGGTTCTAAGCCCAGTTCTGCCACTTGCCTGCTGTGTGACCTTGGGAAAGTCACTTAACTTCTCTGTGTCTCAATTTCCTCAACTGTCAAATGGGGATTCAATATCTCTTCTCCATCCCGCTTAGACTGAGTCCCCCATAAGATGGGGACTGTGTCTGACCTAATTAACTTTTATCTACTCCAGTGCACACCCATCATTATTTAAAGAAAAGTTCTGCCTTATATGCAACCATGGTAAGGGCACACCTGGAATATTAGGTGCGATTTGAATCACTACATTTTAAGAAGGATGAACAGGACTGAATGGGTTACAAAAAAAGGGAGCCAAGAGCAAACAAGTGGATGAAACCACTATCATGTGGGGTTAAATTGACCAGTTTAGCAATCCAGTCTGGAAGGACAAAACTTGGTGTGGGACTTGATTAAGAATATGAAGTGGGTGAATATAGAATTCCTATTCATTATATCTCACAGAGTAAGGATTGGGTGGTAGGGGAACAGCATCCATTAAGGCTTGAAGATGATAGGGTCAAGACCGCCAAGATGAAGCATGTTTCACCCATATGGAATTCATTTCTCAAGAAGTAGTGCAAATAGATATCAATAAATCCAGCAATAACAATAATGATATATGTTGAGTGCTTACTATAATAATGTTGGTTTTGCTAAGCGCTTACTATGTGCGGAGCACTGTTCTAAGCGCTGGGGTAGATACAGGGTAATCAGGTTGTCCCACGTGAGGCTCACAGTTAATCCCCATTTTACAGATGAGGTAACTGAGGCATAGAGAAGTGAAGTGACTTGCCCACAGTCACACAGCTGACAAGGGGCAAGCACTGGACTAAGCACTGGGGTAGAGTCAGTACAATCAGATCAGACACAGTCTCTTCCCACATGGGGCTCACAGTCTAAAGTGGAAGGAAAACAGGAATTTTATCCTCATTTTATAGATGAGGAAACTGTTGGACAGAGAAATCAAAGACTTGTCCAAGGTCATAGAGCACACACGTAGAAGTGTCAGAATTAGAACCCAGGTCTTCCGACTCTTAGCCCTGTGCCCTCTCCACTAGGGCATGCTGCATTCAAAAATATTCATACATGATAGGTAACAATAATAATAATAATGATGGATTAGTTCAGCACTTATTATGTGCCAGACACTGTACTAAGTGCTTGGGTAGATACAAGCAAATCGAGGGGTTCACAGACTCAATTTCCATTTTATAGATGAAGTAACTGAGGCACAGAGAAGTGAAGTCACTTGGCCAAGGTCACACAGCAGAAAAGAGGCAGAGCCGGGATTAGAACCCATGACCTTTTGATTCCCAGGCCCAGGCTCTATCCACTACAACATGCTGCATAATAGGTTCTGAAGGGACACCTCCCTACCTACGTAATTGGATGTTAAAAGGTGCATCGTATTGTTCTTCTAAAAGCAACAGACACTGATTACAGAATTGGATGAACCACTGGTCACAGCCAAGATCACACTTTTCATCTTCATGTCTCGACGGTGCACATTGGTCCTTGAGAATGCTGAACACTTCTGAACGGATACATTACTGAACAACACTCAGTCAAGGTCATGAGGAACCAGAACTTCAGAAAGCAGCTGAGTCTTTAAAATAAAAGAAATACTCCACTGATGGTGATAAATAAAATACTACATTTGCTTCAAATACTGGTAAAATCAATACCTGAGTACATTTTGCTCTATGAGGCAGTTTCATGGTTTGTTTCTCTAAATATTACCAAACAAAAATTTAAATTTCCCTTTTTCCAAGACCTTTTTTAAAAATGCCTGAAGGATAACAATGAGCTTAGTACTGTCTTGGGAGGGAAGCAGCGTGGCTCAGTGGAAAGAGCCCGGGCTTGGGAGTCAGAGGTCATGGGTTCGAATCCCGCTTCCGCCCCTTGTCAGCTTGGTGACTTTGGGCAAGTCACTTCACGTCTCTGTGCCTCAGTGACCTCATCTGGAAAATGGGGATGAAGCCTGTGAGCTCCACGTGGGACAACCTGATGACCTTGTATGCTCCAGCGCTTAGAACAGTGCTCTGCACCTAGTAAGCACTTAATAAAAAGCAGCCTTTAATATGAAGGTGCATTGGATAGGTAGTGGGTGATAAGACATTCTCCGTTGACAATGAGGGCAGGGCAGAGAAAAACAGAACTTAAATGAGCACAGAAGGACTTAAAAGTTAATCATTCAGATTGCAGTCTCCCAAGTGCTTAGTAAAGTGCTCAGCACAAAGTAAGTGTTCAATAAATACCACTGATTGACTGATTGGCTGTAAGGATTGGGAGAGTCCAGAAGGCATGATTAATAATGGCTGGGGAATCTCCTTCCCCTAAAGATAGGCTGAAGTGCAGTTCTGCTTCAAAGAATAGATTAAATGATCTTTCCAAGGCCCTTTCAGCTTTCTGATTCTATATGACCTATCCAACTCCATCCAAATATATTCAAAGGGCTTGAATCTTGGACTTTGGCAGAGGTGTGGGGTCATTCCATGTCTTTGGGGGGTAACTACTAAATGGGGGCGCCTTCGCTCACCCCTTTGATACCTCCTGGATTCCTTGAGGACCGAAAATGGCCTGGTTATTGTTTCAGTCACAATACTCCCTTTAAGACCATTGTGAAAACATCCCATCTCTGTGCAGACCTACTCTGGTTCCATGTGGTACTTACTGCTTAATTCACTTTGCAATCTATTTCCAGGATCTTCCCCCTTTCCCACCCTGGCCTAGCTTAAAGAGGTTCCTCTCTGGAGTTGGGTGAGCAGGTTCGAACATGTGAAAAGACATCCCGGAGAGGAATCCTGTCCACATGGACAGGGAGATGGGGTAGGAGCAATTCTCCATTTTCTACTCCCTCAACCTCAATAAACCTACTTGATCCATGGCAATATGGGCTATGCCCTTCATCCACAAAATGAGCTAGGCCTCATTTATAACATATCAGAAAAAAGAAAAAAAGCCTCCATACAGTGGAATCTGGAGTCAAATTTAGCAAAAGCTCAAATGAAACTTCACAATGTAAGTTTTCTGCTTAAGAATGGCTGGATAATGACACACTATAAACACCTCTGAGTAAATTGAAATTTTCTTGGTAGTAAATTAGGATAGTTTGGTTTTTTTAAAAATAATATTGCTCTTTTAAAGAGTAGTTAAAAATTGTGTTAGTCTTTCACTTTTACTAAATTAACCAATAAGGTACAATCACTTAATGTATCATCTGAAGGAAGTCTTGTTCAGAGAATGGCAAATATGAGCAGAGGATATTTATAAATAGAAAATTCTAAAAGCCAGAAAAGGCAATCCCAAGGGGAAAGAAGCTATTAAATCTCATAAAAGAACAATAAGAAAGCCACTTTACTTCAGCTTCAACCAAACACTTATGATGAAAATATTAAGTGCTTAATGTCTTAAAAGATATTTAGCAAGAGACACTACGCCAGATTCCTATGGATAAAATTTCTGATACATGAAAGATAATTTTGGGTAGCAACGAGACCACAATCGGTCACATAGGGGATTTAGATGCCCCTTTACATTTATTTTTTTATATTCCATCCACGTATCTTTGTGACTAATTAACACTTCATGATCCATCGCCTAAAATACTTTAAACATAACCAACCTATATTTTCCACAAATTTCAGTAATATTCATATTTAGCAACTTTCCTTAATGAAATAATTTCAGGTGTCAGCATTTCAAAAGTTTGAATATTAAAACAAGTTTTCGGTTGTCTGGGCATAGGTTATAACTTAATTAGTGAGACTTGATATAAGCCACATTTTTCAGAGTACTGGAGGGTTACGTATGACATTTTTATCATTCGCATATTTTCAGTCTACACCTACTCTTTAACTATGCCACTTCCCACTTCCCAGTCTCAACATTGCATTTCTTTCAACGTGTTAGCACTATCCCGGCTGCCGATTACTAGCTTTAACTGCAAAGCATATTGGACAAACCAAATAGTTTCAGAGGTATTGCCCCTCTCTATTTACACTTAGTAACACAAACCCTCACTCCTTTCCTTCAGTTCTGAACCGATATTAATTCCAGACAGTATGAAATTGCTACATCAATATCACCCTTGTAGTTCCCAGGGCAATTCTACTTCAAGGGTACACTTTTCTGCATTCAGTCAAGGATTCTGTTGTTTTCCTATAAAACCTAGGGACCCGTAACAAGATCAGTCCCACACTGTTTTATCCTAACTGCTCAAAGTAAATGCAAGTTTACAGTCTCTACCTTTGAGTCTCTCCCCCAAACCAAAAGGCAAGAACAGGTTCTCAGTCAATGCAGTTAAGCCAAGATCACTAAAGCTCTACTGCAGTACTCACCATAAAATCAAGCAAAAAAGTGGATAGATTTATGCAGTAGCAAAATTAGCCATACTTGCTTTATCATCCAGTCCTTCATTCTTCAGTTGTTGCCACTTACAAGATAAGGATTAAAGGCAAGAATTTGGAAACAAAGGAGTTGTAGCAGGGTAGCACGTTTCTAATTGGAAGCAAGGGCAATATAACAGCCAAGAACTGCAGTAAATCTCTCAGAGCTAATAGCTTCTTCTATTAATGCTCTCCCACAACACCTCCAAGCAAATGGATCACATTCACAGTTTAATCAGTCAAATCAACAATAATCCCAGTTGGTTAGCAAAGATGTTTGTTAAGCAAAGTCTAATTTATGATTTATTTATTCGTCTAATGTCTTAAAGCTGAGTGCTCAAATAATTACTATAGTTATTCAAGCAGGCTGACAGAGCTTTTTTCCCCCCTCTTAATATCTCCCTGGAACTCCTCAGCATGGCTGATAATGATCTATCCAGATTATAGCATATTAATCAACAAATCATGCAAAAATATTTACCCCAAAAGATATAGCAAAGGGTGAGTCTCCAGTTTCCTTAGCCCATGGAGGATTAATATGAAGGAGCAGTCCCATTAGCCTACACAAGGCCGGCAGTGTGTCTCCTACACTTGACCTCGACTGCCTTACATAATGAGAAATTGGTGCTGTGTTCTGTGCGGTAGTGCTAGCTGAATGTCATCACTGGCAAGAAGGAGTATTGGCAGCAGCCTGGCTGGTAGTTTGCATGGAGATCACGAAGTCTCTCTCCTTTTTTTTTTCCTGAGTGTTCTGGGAGGAGAGGCAAGAATAGCTCAGAAAAACTGGTCTCATTCTTCTTCTAGAATGAATGACCGGAAGCAGTTAAATGTATGGCCGTCAGCAAGTGCAAAAATCCTACTTCTGTGCTTACAGTACACACCCTATACAATTTTTTTTATCACATTGTCTCTAAAGGACTGAGCACCGACACCTAAGCAGTGAGAAACTGTAAAGCAAAGTAATGACAGAAAGGCACAGATTGCTGCTGCATGCCCGTGCCTGCATTTAACTCATCGTGGTGAGTAGAGGGAAATGGTGAGGTGGGGGAGGAGGGAGGTAAATGCTTCAAGGGGCAGACAGACTTTTCAGATGAACTCTTTCCAGTGGATACTTTACTGAATAGAAGAATATAATGTTTCTGAATCCAGGTGTGAAGAGATTTGGAAGATGATTAGGTAAACTGGATGCTCTCGACTGATTTGGATTTTTTTAATACTTCCATGCAGATAATGCAGCTGTTGTGCACCTGTCTCTGATCTGTTTGCAGATTACTGACCCAAGTATTGCCTATTTCCCTGTTACTCACTGAGAAGCATAGCAAGTTCGGGATTCAAGTTTGGAATACATTAGCATATTTCTTGCTTTCAAAATTCTTCTCTCGAAAGTGTGGAGGGTGGGGGAAGGGGAAACCTGATGTTTTGGAAAGTTTAACTGCTTGATCGCAAGAGACCCTATTTTGGGAGAGGGAAATTCAATGGCATATTGAGTGCCCTCAGCTGCTAATATTTCAAGTCATATCAAATTTATCAATTTCAGGATAACCTTGGGGGGGGGAAAGCATTTATGAACATGAGCTTGCAGTCTCAACACAGAAACGTAAGGATCTGGATGTGCCATTATATGTCAAGGTCTTCATATGGTTCAATTATGCATCAAAAGATTGTGTATTACCAGGAAATAAGCAGTATAATTATAAGAAGTTTATGAAGTAAGAGATACATAGAATGGAGTCATGCATTATTTAAATATGATTGTAATGGTAGATGTCAATTGTGTAGGCTTCTCTTTTTGAGTTTGTGTAACATGTTGGAAACAATTGCCCTTTGATAGTAATAACTTGATTTAGTGAACAATGAATTTTTTCAGTTTCAAATAGTTAACGGACAGCTTAAATGTGGTCTTTGATCTCTTGTCTGTTTTAAGATTCGATTCTGAAACAGAGGCTAATAAGCCCACTAAACTGGACAGTATATTATTGGCTATGACAAAGTTCAACAAACTGGGAGAACTTTTTTATTGTATTTTATTGAATCACAAAGATGAATTTCCAAACAGGCTACATATATTTTGTAAATCTTTTCATTTCACTGATCATATGTGCAGGAGTGTATGTGTATCAATGTGCATCACATCATCACAAATTTATCTACCTGCATTTCATTCTAAATACCCGGACAAACCCCAAAGCATTCAATTGTTATCTGAAAAGATGACTTTTATATATGTATGAATTTTCCCATTGATCAGTATTCTAAATTGAATGAAACACTTGTATTTCTTGTCTAAACAATGACATTGTCAGGTATTTACATTCATGTCCCACTACTGAAATGCTTAAACAGCACTATAGTTTGTAATAAATCTGTATACTTTTCAAAATTGCCACCTCACAGTTCAACTCCACAGAGGTCCCCAGGACAGCTAGAATCCATGAGGAAACATCTATATGTTCCCTGAAAATGGGACCTAGCCCATTTCTACTTCCGCAGTCCCTCAGCCACTAGCTAGAAAAGCCGCAAACTCTGTGAAATTTGTGATACTGGAGGGCTATCTAAACCTGATCAGAGTTTGGCTTTGTATGTTCTCACCCTCCTACATGAACATAAGACTGTGGGATCAGTATGCCAATCCTGATCATTGCCCGTCTCCACTATGCAGATTCTGACTAGTAAACAAATATTTCTGCCTCACCAAGAATATTTTGACCTAACAGAAGCTAAGGATTTGTTCTACAGACCAAGACTTTGGGGGTATTTTCTTCTTGTAATGACATTGGTCTTTCTGGGTGGCAGAAGTTAGGCAGAATGTGTGGAAAGAAAAAATTAATTTGAGGATCAAATGGGAAACACAAGCAACAGTAGGAGATTTGGAGACTGCAAGATTCAGGCAACATTGGAAAAAACTAGTCAGTTAAGATAAAAAAGAGATATACTGAGATATGGACAAATGGCAAAGCCAATAAAAGAAATGCAATAGCCAGCCAGGTTGGCCGCAGAAGTATAGTGGAGAGAAAATTAATTGATCAGCCTGGAAGATAAAGTACAGATCAGATAATCCATGGAGCATATGTCCACAAAGAGACTGCTGAGGACAGAGATGATAATGGGTATATAACAAGAGTGGCTTCTAAGTATTGGCGCCTGATAGCAAAAGAAATGGTAATCTGTCATAAAAATGTAAGTGGTCTGTCATAAAACCAGTGAAAATGATTGTGCAGGAAAATAAGGTGAAAACCCCAAACTGTGATAAAACTTGCATTTGTTGAAAGAGTTTGCCCTGATTTGGGATGAACTGACCTCACAAATACTGTTTATTCCCTCTACACTGTAAATTCCTTATGGTCAGGGAATATGTCTACCAACTCTCAGACTGCACTCTTCCAAGCCCAAAGTACGCTGCTGTGCATACAGTAAGTGCTCAATAAATATGACTGATGGATTGCTTTTCTCACTGATGCCAATACACCTTTCCACATACACAAGATCAAGCTCTCCAGTGGATTACTAGACCCTGAATGCTAAATTGAGAAAGAATCGATAATAGCCCTGGAGCCTCAAGGTGAAGGCACCGGGCCTGTCTTTCCACAAGGTGTACCTTTCTCTACAGGAGATTCAGACTAAGATGCAAGATGCTTGACTGAATTGATCCTCTGCAGCTTGTACCCTTTGCTTCTCTGAAAATCATCTTCTACCTGCACCGTATTCTCAACTTTCCCCACCTTCAACCCCAACTCAAACTTCCACCCTTCAAAAATCTGCTAGGCCACAGCCCTTCCTTATTTAAAGCCCTCCAATATCTCACCTTCTCCAGGAAGTCTTCTCCAAACCTCAGCTCATATCAACCCAAAGATTTATACCCATCCTCTGCACTTAGGTGTTCATTCAATTATTTGTTTTGATATCTGATCCTGGCATCTTCACTCCACTGATCTTGTTCTTCTCCCTGCTCTAAATGTAAAATATTATGTATATCTGACTCCCCCATTAGACTGTAAGCTGCTTGTTAGGTGGTGAATGCACATTAATTCATTCATTTTGCTTCTGTTGAACTTTCCCAGAGACAGAGTTCTGCATGCAGTAGGAGCTCAATGAGTACCTAGCAGCTTGAGTTGCTAATTTCTTATTTTGGTACAGAGATGGCAACAATAAGGGAGTTTCAGGCATGCCATCCCTTCCCAGATCCACAAATATTTAGGCATGACCCCTGTTTTCGTCTCCTGATTCAAAACTGTCTGGTCCCTGGACCCACACTTTCCCAAAATATTCCAAAATGATGGGAGGAAAATGTCAAAGGTGGGGCTTCTATCAATCAAGCCCACTTGTTCCCACTTGAATGACCCCAGGGCTACCCAGCCAGGTTTATCAATCGATCAATGAATGGTATTTATTGAATGCTTACTATGTGCAGAGGCCTGTACTAAGCACTTGGGAGAGAACAATACAACAGAATTAGCAGACTCATTCCTTGCTCACAGTGAGCTCGCAGTCTAGAGGGAGGACACAGATATTAACAAGAATAAGTAATTTATGATAAATAATTGAAAGCCATGTACCTAAGGGCTGTGGGTGGGGCAAATATCAAATGTTCAAAGATCCACATGCAAGTTATGGATATGGGCACCATCTGTGTTGGAAGCACTGTGGGATTGAGTGAGATGGCTTTCTTTGGATTTTTTCTGTGAAGAGCTGAAATCATTCTTCTCCCATTTGGGGGGCTTGATTGTGTGGATAACCAAATCTAGGTCTTATTCTTACAAGTGAAATGATGCATATGATCATCCCCACTTGTTCCTCATGCTTCCAGTCCCATGCAGTGCTGGCTGATTAGGTCTAACATGGGAGGGAGGGGAAGGGAAGTTGAACTTCTCTAACCATCTGTCCAAACAAAAATATGTCATTAGGACTTTTTCTATTTGGTTGAAATCATCCAGTAGTGGAGAGAGATGAAGAAACCTAGTTTCTTGAAGGAGAGTAGAAGTACAAATCAAGGTTCTTAAAAACTACCTTTGAGTTCACTACTCCATATTAAAGGTCCCGAAGACAGAATTGGGCTGAGATCCTGATTTTCCCTAACCTTAGGCAGCATTTTGTTTTACCGGTTCTCCTTTTGTTCTAGATGAAGCCGCCAATCTGATCTGGGAGCTCACTGCTTTTCACTGACTCCCTTCACTTAATTTCTCCTGAAAAATTTTCAACATGTTTTACGGAGGATTCCAAATTAAGTCATCAGATTTGGAAGGCTGCACTGAAAATACTGTTTTAAAGTCCTCTGGGTTGGCATCCAACTGAAAATCTGATACTAAACTGCGATTGATGTAAAGGGACTCTGAAATAAATGGAAGCGAACTCAAGGGCAGTTTTAAAGAACCTTGATTTCAACTTTTACTCTCCTTTGAGAACCTAGGTTTCTTCATTTCTCTCCACCACTGGCTGATTTAAACCATGCTTAAGAAAATGGCTTAATGACATGCCAAACTCATAAATGACTTTGAAAAAAGAACAACCAAAAACAGATCTTTACCCCAGAATCTAATCAAATGTATTGGCTCCACCTGACAGTTTAATTCCTTGGGGTCGTATCGCAGATGATACAGACAGTTGATGTGTCCACCAAATTTATACTGAATATGGGTTGATTCAAGTAGAGGAATGTACAAAAATGTTATCAAACAGAGAAGAGTTACTAAAGCTGAATTATCATCTTGATGCAGTTTCTGCTCAAAGGGATGAAGAGGTTAGCTGAGTCAAAATGCAATGTTGAGAGAGACGGCATTTTGAACATTTTTCAATTTGATTCTTTGCATGCGGTGTGGACTTATTATCGGAAAAGGAAACTATTAAGAAAGAACTAAGAGTTCTAATCCAGATTTGCTATTGGGTCATTATGGGAGCAGCATCTGTTCCAGAATTGGGCTAAGAATTAATAAATAATCATCCAGGCCTGGAAATTCAGAGATAAGAGATCACAAATGCAAAGACTTGCTATTATCTTGGGTTGAAATTAGTCCAAAAATTGACTTATTGCTGTGCTGAAAATAACAGAAGTGATTAGCCAACTAGCCAAGCAGCTGTGTGTTTCTCTATGTTAAAGATGTTTTTTTTTTTATATAGAGGGCAGACAGCAGGACTCTAAACACAGAACATTTTCCAGTAGAAGCTGCTTAGTCAGCATGTATCACTGATCAGTGCCATTTTTATTCTAATCATCTCAGTTTTAGGATATTCTACAACTAAAAAATAAGATGAGATTTGAAAAGTCACCTCAGTTTTAGATTACTATACAACAACTAAATAATAAGCTGAGATTTGAAATTTTTTGGTCTTTTTTGTTTTAATTCAGGTTTTGAGGAACCCTCCATTAAATGAGAACGACTCACTATTGACTGAGCTTTGAATGCTCATGACCTAATTCGCCATGCCCTCACTATTGAGTTTCCAACACTCTATAGCACTCTATCTTTATGTTCCTAGGCACCTCAGAGTTACCATGACAAACACATTTTTAAAAGCGATCCAAAGTTAAGAAAACAGTGTTGAGTTCTCTTTTCCCATGAATCTGTCTCTATAAATTTCATTTTGTCCCACTGCTTTTTGAGGAAAGAAACTGCATTCAGGTATTGCTTTCGTTTGCCGTATGAAAATGGCTCCAATATTTTATTATTCTAAGCAAAAGATGAGATTTCATAAACATTTTTCAATTTGATTCTTTGACTGGAATTAGTTGAATTAGTGAGATGGAACATGAAATAGTTTGAAGGAGTAAAGTCACAGTATTCCTTTCAATAAAGCATGTTAGTTTTTCATAGCTGTTATTCAGGCACAAAAATTTGTGAATTACTCCACAGCAATTACCATGGGCTCCATCAATGACTCTTAATTGGTGCTGAAAAAAGATCAAAATATTTTTCCCTAGGTAGTTTGCTAAATCCTAAAAGCTATATATTTTGTCTCATTTCCTTTCCCTTGCTCCCCTGTTGTCTTTTTAGTGAAAAATATCCAGGTTGGTGCTTAACTGTAAAGTTCTGGGTGGTTTTTCACTACAGTCTGAAGGTCATTTAGCCATTGATTTGAATGTGATTGATCTACAGCCACAACTAATTGTGTAGAGTAGCCACTTGCCAGGGGCCTAAAAGAAATGAAAGTTGGTATAAGGAATGTTAGGCAGTGGGTCCCAAGAGAATCTATGAGAAACAGGGAAAATTATTTAACTCTGTCCCCTAGGCAAATTTTGTTTTTTCTAGCTTAATAGGTAGTATAAAGGATGAATTCTTTCATTTATAAACCCATCATTTAATACATATTAGGTACATACGCATGGGTACAAAGCTTCATAAAGAATCAGCATATGCCTTTCTTCAAAATGCTTTTACTCCAATAGGGGAAATAAAGCCTACTTACAGCAAGCGTAATGCGATCCTACTGATATGGTACTTTCAAAAAAATGTTTATCATGGATTTGTCAAGGATCATGGATGGTGCTGGACGTTTAGAGAGTAGGTAGGATTAGTTGGGGAGAGCTTTCTGGAAGGAGTTCCCATTTAAAAGGATTAAAGGCAGACAAGTTTGACTGGATATAAAGGTCTACAGAAACAAATTTGAAGGAAGTGTAAAGACTGGAAATGAAAGTACGGTAGAGAAAAGGCAAATTTTGTAGCATATGATTTATCTGTGTGCAATATAGAACATTAAAAAATTAAGGCAGTGCTTTTGCAGTAATCATCTAACACAAACATACATTTAAGTATATATAATGTAGCTGTAACATGACAAGCAGTAGGAACAGTGAAAGGAAAAGCTTTGGGGATTTTTTTTTCTAAACATCTTTTATATAGTCTACAGCATATATTACCTGGATTAGAATATGACATAGTATTTCCACTTTAACTTGATATTAGGCACTTCCTGAAGAATTCTGCATCAACAACCCTGCCAAACTAGCTCTCTTCCCCTCTTCAAAGCCCTCCTGAGAGCTCACCTCCTCCAGGAGGCTTTCCCAGCCTGAGCTCCCCCTTTTCCTCTGCTCCTCCTCCTCTCCTCATCACCCTTACTCCCTCTCGCTGCTCTATCCCCTTTCCCTCCCCACAGGACTTGTGTATATTTGTACATATTTATTACTCTAGTTTATTAATGATGTGTAAATATCTATAACTCTATTTTGATTCATTCATTCACTCAATCATATTTATTGAGCTCTTGCTGTGTGCAGAGCACTCTACTAAGCGCTTGGAATGTACAATTGGTCAACAGATAGAAACAATTCCTGCCCAGCAATGGGCTCACAGTCTGATCTGTACATAAAGATGTGCTGGCTATATGAAAAGGGACACTTCCCCTGAAAACTGAGGTGCCTCTTTAGGAAACTCAGGAAATGTTTGAAGTCACCAGTCTGTGGCAACACACTATTCCAGTGACACTGAAGAAGCCACAAGATGGCACAGTGTGGGAGAAGTAGTGGAATTCTTCTACCCATTATGCTTTGACTTCTGTTTTTAATTTTGCCAGGATGGGATCTTGCCATAGACCCAATTAATCCACCATAACTCCTTCAAACATTGCTAGTTGATTCTCGAAAGGCACTGGACCCCAGAGAAGGTCCTGAATCACTTGCCAGAGGTTTAGAAACAAATCTGATCTGGGCCTCGGGGCATATTGAGTTCTTTGGCTCTCCAATTCACTGAGACAGAGCTCTAACCAGAATTTTCAACTCTGGAAAAGTTGAAGCCTCAGTATTCTTTCATATCAAAAGGATAGTGTTAATTTATGTATTCTTTGGTGCGTTGTTTTTTTTTGTGTGTGGGAGTGCACCAGAGGAGAGTTCTGGTACATCTGTTAAGTGGCAGGGAAATACACAATGGGGAATCAACATCAAGAGTCATCCGGAGTAAAATGATATTGAGGAAGACAGTTAAGGTTTTCAATAAGTTACTCTGTTCTATGGCATCTAGGTAAAACTTTTCCGGTGGGGATTGGAGTATTTACCTTACAGCTTCAGGTGTGCTTGCTTTATTTAAACACTGGATCCAAATGCCCCACCACCAGCCCAACAGCACTTATGTATATATCTTTATATTCTGCCATTTCCCTTATCTGTAATTTAATATCTGTCTCCCCTTCTAGACTGTAAACTCTTTGTAGGCAGGGATTGTTTCACCCAAATCTGTATTACTAAACTTTAGGGTCAGAATTATTAAACCAATTCAGAGCCAGTTTGTAGGGTGCAGTAATGCTTAACATTAAATATCTAAAACTGTTGCTGGAGTTGGAAATGCCTTCCAAAATTTTCCCTCATATATATCACACACCTTTATATCTAAATTCATGTGAAGCTGAAAAATGCTATGGCTGTACCAAACCCAATAAGCACACTTTTCTTACCCCAAGTGATCCTTTTTTTGTGCGGCCAGCTTCATTTTTACCTCAGTCTCACAATCCTTCCAAAGCTTCTGCTCAAAAGAGCTATTTTTTTATTGATTGCATCATGTGAAGCAGGTCTATTTGCTGTGTTTATCTCCCAGAAATCAGCTGTCATGCTATATTGATTGAGGCTGAATATTATCACGCCCTTAGAGCATCGCTTCTGTTCCCCTTGGTTTTGGTCACCCAGTTTCAACTCGCCGTAAGCTGTCTGCTATGTTATATTGTACTCTTCCCAAGCAATTAGTACAGTGCTCTGCGCTCACTAAATTAAGTGGACTGACAGTGCTTTTAGAGGATTCTACAGTAACCATTCTACGTATGAGTGGGTGTGTCCAGTTACACTCTGTTAGGACTCTGTTACACTCTGTTAGCACTACACTTCAGTGCTAGAGGATTGGCTAGACTGACTGTGTCCCAGGACTTAGCTACATGTTATCTCATCTTCCACTTAATGTCGCACATGGCATGTGACCCTGATGGAACTGCTCAAGGAGTGACAATATTATAGATGGTTAGAAAGCCCTAGAGCTCTGAGACCTTCACTTTGGTCTAAAGCCTAATGCCTCCTAGTCACCACATTTATTTGGAAAGCAATTATTATGTGCCTGGAACTGTATTAAGCACTGGGGTAGATACAAGTTAACCAGGTTGGACAGAATCTAAATCAGACATAGGGCTCCCAGTCTTAATCCCCATTTAAAGATATAACTAAGGCAGAGAGACATTTTCACTTTCCCAAGGTCACACAGCAGACAAGCAGCGCTTAGAACAGTGCTCAGTTCTTAGAACAGTGCTTTGCACATAGTAAGTGCTTAATAAATGCCATCATTATTATTAAGTGGCAGAGTCGGGATTATAACTCCGCTCTTCTAATTCTGTTTCATCCAAAGGATATGTTAGTTTTCTGGATTTGGTTACTTTTTTGCATCATTGAAAATTATGTTTCCTAGGTTACAGAATTCTCTGTCAATAGCATTCAGTTCTGTGTTATTCATGAAGGCTTTTGGTACAGTGTGTGTGTGTTGTAGAGTTTCATTGGTATAAATCAGCTACTTTACCTCAGTTTTCTTCAGTTCTGTCATCCATCCATAGGATCAGGTTACTCATGGAAAGCAGTTCACAATTATCTCCATGCTTCCTTGGGTGTGTACCTTTAGGGACATATCTAGAATTTCTGAATGACTATCTTTAGGGCTTTCAACGGTGCTCATTGCCTATTGAGTTGACAAGAGTTTCCCAGAAGATCAGAAAGTATTTTAATAACCAGGATCAATTCCTTATTGCATCTTCTAACTTGACTGCATAGAATAATTTGAGCTGGACCTCAACTCTAACCCAACTGGCCAAACTATCATGGAACAATCTCAGAATCTTCATCATTTTTTCAGGGCAGGCAAACTCTGTATCCCGTAATGGTGTAAATTATTTTCTAACATCTTTGAACATAACTTACAGATCTTGATACAACCATTTCCTAAACTTCTCAGATAAATGATGTGCTGTGAAGGTTACAGTCATCTTTCTGTGACATAAAACCACTTGGCGAGCCTGGGAGCATTTGGAAGTTATATTAGTCAGTAATTGGCTTCCTAGGTCTGGATTCCTTCATTTTAATTTCTCATACTCTGTAGGAGGTAAAGAGTACCAAAAAAAACACCCTTCTCTGACATTTCATCCGAACCTTTCATAAGAATAAGGATTTACCTGAATGACTTTTAGCCAAGCATCATGCTCACTTATTTTGCACCACTGCATCTATTCTCCTCAGTTTCAGTTCATTCTGGTAGTATTAGACCCTTAAGGAGATGCATTAGAGTAGTTATTCTTGAGTATGACATGAGTTATGCCATAGATCTATGATTAATTATGATTTCTTGGGTCAGATATTAGAAAAAGATGCCTACCACCTTAATTAGCTTAAGCTAATTGTATATGTGAGAATGAGGGCAAAAATCAGTTGAGAAAGGAAAGATGCATAAGACAACAATCATTTCTTATTCTGCTGACATCAGTGGACAATTAGCCTGAAATAGCAGCCCTATTGAAATGTATTAAATGAGCAATCTAGCTAGGAACTGTCCAAGTTAGGCTATTTGTCAGAGAGTGCCAAAAAACTTATGCACACAATCAGAATTTAACAACAAATTCTATTTGGAAATCTGGAAAATTTCCCTAAAACAACCCTTGCCTTTATAGCCAGTCTTAAATTGTGGAATCTATTCAAGAATTTTAGTCAAAAGGTATTAAAAGAGGGAGAGAGTGTTGTATCTATTGCCAATATATGAATCTAGAGATATTTTAAGACTATGGTTGGTATTTTGTCAGGCGAGTGGAGGAATACTGGTCTCTTTTAAAAAGTGTAATCATTTGAAAAACTGTGGCTAGGCTTAGCCTGAATCCAGTAGAAAGACATAAAAAATGAGCAAGTGATATTTATCTAGTAAACATCTTAAAGAAAATATCTTCTTCAGGCAATGTGCTCCATCAAGCAACTGAATCACATTAGCCTACTTCTCTTGAAAAAAAACAGCAGGAGTAGTCTCCGAAAGTTATCTAATGCTTGAATTCACAAATTATGCTTCATTCATTACTTTAACTCATGTTTCAATCTTTAACTCATCTAATATTCCATGACATCATCAAGTCATCTGTTCTAATTACATTTGTTTTAATGTATGGAGGTAATCTTTCAAGTAGTAAAATATTTATCTTATTTTTCTGATCTTTTGCATGGAAAAATATACTCCTGGCTTTGCTTGCTTGCAAAAATGTTCACCCTAAAGCAAGTTTCTGGTTGAATTTTCAATGTTGTTGCAGCCCAAGAGATATTTCTTGTTACAGTACTCTAACTAGGAGTTTAACACTATCAGATGTTACAAGACAATCTCATCAAGTCTTTGTTAAATATTTCAGTCAGCCTTGTTTCATTTAAAATGTAAAAAATACTGGTTTTTGGGCTACCATCCCACAAAACTTAGCAAACATCTTTGCAGCCATGAACTATCTCCCCAAGAAGGAGCTGCATTTAGATATCAATGCTATCTACCCCTTCTCCTACTTTAGGAATCTTCTGGAATTGCAACAGAAATGACTAGAAATGGTGTAAGATTCTAGATACGGTCATCATGGAAAAATATGCTATGTGGTGAATTGTACTCAACGGACAATTAAACTTGGTTCAGGAGGGGCTATTTAATAAGAGCTACAAAATTAAGAGGGTGATTTAGTTTTACCACCCACTGGCATCACATCTGTTCGTTCAGTACCTGGTCTTCAGAAAGTCTGTCAGTTGACTGATGGGTAAGATGGTAAGGGGTACCAGAATCTCTGAGAAACTATTGTCAATCATTCCAACACCCGAGTCAATCAGAAGGAATTAGAATTCCAGAGGAAGCCTTTTAGCAAAATACCCCAAATCCACCAACTCGAGTTTTAAGCCCTACTGGACTTAAAAAGGACTTTAAAAAAAAAAAAAGTTTCCAAACTTCTTTCAAGACTGCTTGTGATTTTGCCATTAAGAAACATGTTGTATACATAAACTTCCTACTTATTCTACATATTCTTACTTATTTTAATATTAAAATTGCTAGGCTGTTTTTAGCTCTTGTGAAAATATTGACAAGAATCCACTGACACTGCGCTGATGCTGTATAGAGTGTGCTCAAGACTTTCAAACATCACACCACCTCTGTAGCCTGCTCTAACCATCATTCTATAGCCCCTTGCTTATTGTTAGCCAAAGTAAATATGCCGACTAGGCCATTTCTGAGTAAGGTTCTTTCTTTGGAAAAGGAAAAATAAACCCACTCTGCAATTTCTAAAAGTTGGTCCACTCCGAAGATGATCGCCTTTCTTCAGGAAGTCAGCACAAAATTTGATCTTTTTCAAGAATGCTTGGTAACCCTAAATGAGACCTGAGAGCTTTTGACATCAAGTGCTGAGAACACAGAAATCTGTAAATCTGACAACTCAGTTTTCATTTCAATGACCCCTCTGCCCCCAAAGTACTCTTGCTGAAATTTCAACATTTTATTTTTAAAATTGTTAAAAATCAAGTAGCCTCATTTTTTTTTTCTGGACTTATGCTTGGGAGAATTCAGAGGACTACTTGAATGGTTTGTGAAATATTTTGCCTCAATTTTTTTTTTTTTAGAATAAAAGTTCCAAATAACTCTTTCTATCATGAAAGCTCACTGTGGACAGGGAAGGGGTCCAACAAAACTGTTGTATTTTACTCTCACAGGCGCCTAGTACAGTGCTCTCCACATAATAATCGCTCAATAAATACCATCGATGTTGTTGATGATGATGGCAACACCAATTTTTTTCCTTCCCTATCCTTCCCGGAAGGTGGGGTTGAAAACCTTGTACAACATGGGAAAAGGAGAAGGGGAATAATTTAAGGATTAGAAAGAAAATTTGTCCAAAAGAAAGCATCAGCTTAGCAGACCTCCATATCTGTGAAGCATTTTGGCCTCTGCAAACTCTCTGAGTGATATCTTCCTTTCCTCTGACAATTTACCCATCTACTCTGGAAATTCATACCTACTAACCCCCAGCTGATTTTGAATGGCTGGAGACAGCTGCTGGCTAATTATTGGAATTTTGGACATTGAGATCTTATGTAGAGGAAATGCAGGTTTGTCTCCAAATATAGTACACCAAATTCAACAGGCCTTTGTGGGAAAGTAATATAAATAAATCATCCATATGCTATAGAGTTTATCTTTCCTCTCTGGTCCACAGAATAGCTTCATATTGTTTGGATTTTGGATTCTTCAGAGGTAGTCCTTTGACTAAGTAGACCATGTGTTTGCTTACCTAAACTATCCTCTTATGTAAAACTTTTAAATTTAGCAATGCTGAGGTATCAGAATGGGAGCTCTCTTGAAACATACATTCGCAAAATGAAACAGCAACATCATCCTCAGGGTAATTATCTCATATGGATAGCAGGGAAAGGGGATGATGCATACTATTTCTGCATAACATTTTTTATTATTCAGCTTTTCCGATCCTTTATAATGTATCCTAAGAGAGAGATTGATTTTATAGAAGTCATCTGATATGCTGAATTATTTCATTCCAGAAAATATCCCAAATTCATTCCATAAATATATCCAAGGTATTTTATCTTTTTTTAAAAAGATTAATGGTATTTATTGAGCACTCCTTGTATGCAGACCACTGCCCAACTATTTGAAAGAGTAAAATAGAGGAAATAACATGATCTCTTTCCTCAAGGACTTTATAATCTAGTGGAGGGAGGCGATAAAATAATTACAGATAGGAGGACCAAGGGAAAGGGGAAATGTTCAGAAGTTATCGCTTGGCCAATACGTGTAAGTAAGTTATGTATTAAGTGCTCAGGGAGGTTTTGACTACTTAAGTGCGTAGGTGGTGTGGGAGTGCTAAAGTGGTTGTTTGGGGATATAAAATAGGAAGGTTAGAGATTAATTGGGGAAGACTTCTTAGAGGAGATATGATTTCAGAAGGGCTTTGTGTATGGGAAGAGCTGAGGTCTGTAGGATCTAAAATGTGAAGGAGTTCTAGGCAAGAGGTAAGGGGCAATCGATTAGGGCAAGAGAGATGAGAACAAGAAGGAGCGTAGCCTAGAAGAAGCAGAGTGACCTAATGGAAAGAGCACGAGCCTGGGAGTCTGAGGACCTGGAGTCTAGTCCCTGCTGCACCACTGACCTGCTGTGTGACCCTGGGCAGGTCATTTAACTTTCTGTACCTCATTTACCTCATCTGTAAAATGGGGCTTAAATCCCTCCAACTTAGGCTGTGAATCTTATTTGGGACAGAGACTGTCCAACCTGATTATCTTGCAGCTGCGGCACTTAGAACTTTTCTTGACACATAATAAGTGCTTAATAAAAAATTAGAGAGAGACCAGTGACTAGGTTAACTTGACTAGAACAATGAATGTGAAGTGGAATATGGTGGGAGAAGAAAGTGAGTAGGTAAGAGGGAGAGAGCTGAATAAGTTCTTTAAAAGTCAACGGTCAGGAGTTTGTGCTTGATATGGAGAGGAATGGGTAACCACTGGAAGTTTTGGAGGAACGAGAAGATATATGCGAATGAGGTTTTGAAAAATGGTGTATAAGAATGGACTATAGAGGTGAGACAGTTGAGATCAGTGAGGAGATTGATGCATTTAAACAGGTCAGGATTTGATATGTCTCTAGGCTAACAGGGTAGCTGTTAGGATTTGATATGTCCCTAGGCTAACGGGGTAGCTGTTTGGATCCTAGAATGGTTTTAGAGGGAAAACCCACTAGATTTAGCAAGAGACTGAATGTGGGGTTTCAAAGAGAGCTTGGAGTCAAGGATGCTGCCAAGGTTATCGACTTTAGTGACAAGGACAATGAAGTGTTGTCAATGGAGATAGGAAAGGTAAGTTAAATCTAATAGTTAAATCAGTTAAAAATAGTTAAATCTAATAGCTGCCTTCCCTTTCAACCACAGTGCCTTTTCCTGGCTTGGTCACTTGTCTGCCGTGTGACCTTGGGCAAGTCACTTCCCTTCTCTGTGCCTTAGTTACCTCATCTGTGAAATGGGGATTGAGACTGTGAGCCCTCCATGGGACAGGGACTGTGTCCCACTTCATTTGCTTGTATCTACCTCAGCGCTTAGTACAGTGCCTGGAACATAGTAGCGCATAACAAACACCATAATTATTATTACTTGTCCACTGTGTGATCTTGAGTGAGTAACTTTACTCCTCGGTGTCTCAGTCACCTCATTTGTAAAATTAGATTTAAGACTGTATCTACCCCAGCACTTAGTAGACAGTCTGGCATGCAGTAAGTGATTACAAATACCATAAAAAACAAAAGCAAAAAATTTTTGTCCTAGAGGAGAGGGAGATAGAGAGAGATATGATGGGACCCCATCCTGAGACACTTTCTAAAGAGGTCACTAGCCCTGAAAGAGGTACCCTGATGTGTCCTGCAGGCCTTTAACTTCCATCCATATTTTGCTCCTTGAGATTGAGGCTGCTGAAGCCAAAGAGACCTTAAAGACCTCCCCAAGCGCCAGTGTCACGCAGCCCTGCTTAAGCAGTTTCCATACTATCCAGGCAGAAGTTTATAGATTCTTGTCATCATCAGTAATAGTGTTTGTTAAGCACTTACAATATGCAAGCACTGTGCTCAGTGCTAGGGTAGATACAGTACAATCGGATCGGACCCAGTCTCTAGAATTGATTTAAATTCAAATCTTCCCTTTGCAAGTTCACTCACCATCAAAGTCATGAAAAGACTTCATCTCACATAATCGTGATCTGCCCTTTTATTAAAAATCAGGAAGTTCTGGATAAACTCTCTTTCATCTCTCATTTCTGTCTAACCTAACAATGGTTTGTTGTTTGAGCAAACAGATTTTGGTGAGGCCAAATCGGAATCAGTGCATTAGTTTAAAGAAACAGAAAAATCAGTAAGTTCCGTTTAAACTCTCTTTCATCTCGCATTTTTATCTAACTTAACAATGGTTTGTTGTTTGAGAGCAAACAGATTTTGGTGAGGCCAAATCGGAATCAGTTTAAAGAAACAGAAGATAAGCTCCACCCAACTTAATGACAGCATTGTACTTTGCGAGAAGGTGTTCACTTCTGAAAGTGGACACTGTATTTGCTTTTGAACTTACATTTAGAGACAACAGAAAAATATATTTCTAAAGGGACGTCATTAGACAACAAAAAGGAAATATCTCTTTTTCTTTAAACCTACTCAGTAGTCTCTGAAATTAGAGGTTCCTTGTTTCTTTACATATATTCCACTTCCTAAGGATGACTAATTTGCCAAATATTTTAAATTTCCCAGGTAATTTTGTTAAAATCACATGTGCAATCTAGTATTGAGAAGCAATATGGCTCAGTGCTCAATAGAGCACAGTCCTGGGAGTCAGACCTTGGGTTCTAATCCCGGTTCTCACTTATCTGCTGTGTGACCTTGGGCAAGTCATTACATGACAGAATAACCTCGATTTCATCTAACATTTTCTCAAGCTATCTGCTAGGTTGAATTAAATGCAACTATTAATAGGTAAAAATTATGCAGTCTTTCTTTGTTGAGGCTTAGTAATAATATTTGATTATCAATTGGGTACAACATACTTTCTCATCCTTTACCTTGCATCTACTGGAGTTGGCAAATGGTGTAAGCCACTATATAAGTTCCAGAAATATATCTGGGAGCTAGTGAAAGTAAAGGTGAATTAAAGATGGTTACTAATCTCTCTAAATGGATGGGCTAAAACACATGACAGCTCTGAAGGAATTTGGGACATATGGAAAATTAAAATGGAGAGATGAAACTCAAGATGAATAAAGAGGAGGAGAAAGAGACAGAGAATGCAAGACAAAGAGACACTTTAGGTTCACATTTAGCTTGTTGTGGGAGAAATCATCTTTAAGCTTAATTTGAGTTAGAGAAAGGAATCATGTTCAAATGTTTTCCTTAATTTAAACCCAAGACTCCAAAGATAAAAATTTAATGCATTTATGGTGCCACCAATTTCTCTGCAGAAATCTTTGTATACGTGATTGTTCCAACGGAAATTACTTAGGATGCAATAGGGAAATAGTGTTTCAGTTAGATTCCTATATAATTAGGGACATGTAAAATTAAAAATTTAAGAAAATTCGTAAACTTAATCTGCGTTTAATGGATTTTCCAAGGTTGCAACCCTTCCTAATGCTTTTTTATTTAAGGACTTTTCTTATTCTCCGAGACCCTTCTAGCTATTTCCTTGGCTCTCTCCCCAAATTCTAAAGCCTTGTTTTGTCTCTTTGCCCTTCTCTGTCACTACTTTTCTGGAGTCCTGGCTCTCTTCCTTATCTGGGAATTTTCCTCTCAGCCACAAGATGCTTCTCTTCCTTCCATTTTCATTAATGGGACATTTCCTAAAGTCATTTAGAATGTCCTAGGAAGCACCATGGTAATTCCCAGGCAGTTTGGGGCCAGAAGACGCCATAGAGCTGAGAGGGGGGAATCAAGGATCCATGGAGAAAGCATATAGATGAAATGAGAGAGATGACTGAGGGATTGGTGTCAGGGAGGAGGGAGAAAAGAGGAAGAATAGTGTCTGGAAGGGTTGTATAAGAGGAAAAGAACAAAAGCATGACGTGGGGATGGGAGATATTATACCTGGAAACGACTCCAGGTAAAGAGTCATCACTTGAAGTACAGGAGCCATTGGGTAATTCAGGTAAAGACCAATTTCACCGATAAGGCTCCCTAGAATTCAGTCAGGTGCAAAATTAGAAACTCCAGAGTCCATTCAGATGGGTATACTGCATAATATAATGGTTCATCCCTCTATTCATTTCTAAAGCTCTATCTTAACAATCCAGTTTAGCAAATACTCTTTCTGTCCTTAAAATTATTTGCACTTTCACTATAATGTTCTGTGTCCTGACACTCGCGCCAAGTGCATTGATGTTACTTGCTTCACTTCCCCTGTGTTGATCAATTGGTAGTATTTATTGAGCACTTACTGTGTGCAGAATACTATATTAAGTGTTCAGGAGAGTGCAATACAAATAGAGTTGATAGACCAGATTCCTGCCCTCAGAGAACATATATTCTAATGGGGGAAAGATGTTTAAATAAATTACGACTAGAGGAAGCATCAGAGTGTAAAGATTTGTACCCAAGTGCTGTGGGGCGAGTATCAAAGTGCTTAAGGAGTACTGATCCACGTGCATAGGCAATGCAGAAGAAATGGAGGATAGGGTGGGGAAATGAGAGGTTAGTGGTTAGTCAAGGAAGACTTCCTGGAAGAGATAAGATTTTAGTAGGGTTTGGAAGATGGGAAAGGGGAGGGCTGGAAGGAGGGTGTGAACAAGGGGTCAACAGCAAGTCTGAGGTACAGTAAGGAAGATCGAGGTACAGTAAATTGGTGCTAGAAGGGTGAAGTATGCGGTCCGAGCTGCAGTGTCAGGTACTTTCCAACAGAAAGTCTTCATGATGAAATAAATTGGTGGTTTTGAAGAAAAGAGGGACACCACAATCCTTCAGTTTAATTTGCTTTCTAGTCAGATCCCCGACTCAGGTAAATGCACTTGTTTGCAGAAGATTTGCCAGCCCCAAGTCCTTTTAGATATTTTCAGAATTCTGTTAGGGTGTTAGAAATCAAGATGGAAGGAATGCATATATTTTTGAAATTGGTGAGAAGATGATTGGTGCTTTTAAGTAGATTATACGGTTACCGTGTCTCTAGTGACCTGCCAACAACCTTTCCATGTCTCATGTTGGCTCCCATAATTGAAGGTCGCCCACACTACCCAAACCCTCCCACACCTATTCCTGTGGCCCAGATGTAATCAAACTGCATCTAGGTCATCCTTCGCCCCCAGGTGATGTTCCTTTTCCCCATTTTGACTGCAAGCTCAGGTTCCATCACTAAATTTCATAGCTCTGATTACCTAAGACTCCTTTAGATGTATATTACCCAAACTGTACTTGGGCTGCAGAAAAAGTATACTCCAAAAGAAATACCAATGAATAACACAAAAAGTAGATATCTCTTTTTCTTTAAGCCTACTTAATAGTCTCTGATGGTAGAGTTATGTTACTTTGCCAAATATTGTAAATTTTCCAGTTTAATTTTATTAAAATTGCATTGTAATCTAACATGAATCCTTTGTGGAGTTTCATGGGGCTTTTCCCATATTGGAGCCTTGGCTGAAGACAGTGACACTGTTCTGTAGCACTTTTGGGGTCTTAGCAACCCTAAAATGATGGAACAATCTTCTTGATAGGGTGAGAGGTACAGAGTGGAAGCAATAATCTATCAGTAGTACTTGAATGAAATCTTAGTTAAAGAACTACGGGTATATACAGACTGCTATAAACCTATGTCCTCCAAGAAGATTTTCCAAATGTAGCCCTTCAGGTTGCAGGCAATTTGCTCCCAGATATAAAAGAATACTAATTACTAGTGTTATTTGTTAAGCACTTACTAAATGGCCAAAACTGTCCTATCTGGAGCTAATGGTCGAAGAAGAAGGGAAAATAGGTATTTAATCCCCATTTTACAGATGGCGAAACGGACACAGGGCAGTTAGTGACTTGCCCTCTGTGGTCACACAGCAAGCAAGTGGCAGAGATTAATTAGAACCCAGGTGTCCTGACCCACAGTCCTATGCTCTCTTGTAAATCTCTTCGCACCACACACAATTTCAAAACATCATCCAGTTGATTATGAACTAGTTCGCAGAATCGACATTGACTGATAAGCTTGCAGTTATCTATTAGCCTGTACCTGAGAAGCCCTAAACAACCAAACTGCATGCCATTAACTACCAAGGCCATTAACCACTAATTCGCATACAAAGTAGAAGAAAAATAAATGATGAAGGTAATCATATCCTTTAGAAGTCTGACTTTGGGACTAAGTATGTTTGCATTAAAACTAAGTTTCAAATACAATTAACTACACATTTGAAGTACTGTCCAGATTTTTATGCAGCTGAAAAATTTGGACTTACCATAAATGACAGATCTGTTTTCATTTTCAGTATCATCTTAGAACCATCCTTAATAATAATAATAATAATAATAATAAACTACAGGATTTATTAAGTGCTTCCTATGTGCCAAAACACTGGATTAAAGATGACCTTTTTGGACACCATTCCTGTACCACAGTCTACAGAGTTGGGGAGAGCAGGTATCATCCTCATTTTACAGATGAGGAAACTGAGGTCCCAGGAAGATAAGTGCCTTACCCAAGGTCACACGGGTCAATTTCAGAGACAGTATTAGAAGCCAGATCAAGAACAAATCCTGAGATACAATCACCAACAACGAGGTCCTGGTATTGTCAGCTTGCCAAACACTGAAGCAAAGCTGAATGCAGTGAAGCTTCTCTGGGCAGGTAATATAAAGAAAATACAGCAATATCATATTCAAACGTGAAGGTCAGCTTCAGTTAGTATCCACAGAATATATAGGTAAACTATGTATTTTTCATTTGTTTAGAGAGATGTTTATGCGTTTTCTAAATGTTTTTAGGTTTCATCACTGGTGTTTAGCATTTCCCTCTATGGTTCTGTATTTGCATTTGTCCTGCCTTTCTCCCTGACTTTTAGAGAGGGCCACAGGTGGCTCTGGAGAATACAGGTCACTCTTAGCTATGCTCTAACCCTCCCAGTTCCCAGTTCAGGGAGGGCACAAACCAGCTGAAGAGTAACTGGGCCACCTGGTCATCCCTACCGCTAGGACAGAGATTATGGCTTGAACTTTCTCCAGTGTTTTGCGTCTAACCGGCCCTCAGACCCTAATGAGTTGGGCTAGCAGCTGCTACCAAAGCCAGCGGAACACTCCCATGTAGCTGGGGAATGACATAACCAATAGCATCTTGCATTTTTGGATTCTGTTAGTGACCTCTAAAATCTATCTTTTTCATGCAAAAATGCCATTTGGTCTCTGACAGTGTCATGATGCTGCAAAATATATTTTTATTTTTCCCATTGATTCAACTGGATATTGGCTCTGGAAAAAAAGAACTCATTTTCCATTTGGATGTTTTCCATCTCTGCCTGTTACAATCCAATAAATACATCAATTTAGCCCCTTCAGTTTCCACTCATCATAGCTCCCACCTTGTTGCTTGTTAGCAAATTTAATTTAATGGTCTGTATTTCCAACTTTGAATTTTGCCAATAGATGTTCTCTCATTCAGCAATTGGTCTAAAACAGCAGGGAGAATCCTGACTAAATTACACTGGAATCCCACTAAATGTGCTTCTAAGAAAAACAATAGTGAATATGATTAAGAGTGCCAAGATAATGAGACCATATGGCACAATAAAAATGTTGGCGGATGTCTAAGTTGAGCAGACTCTCAGCTCTAGATAGTAGTCTTTTTTGTTGTAGTGGTCAATATGGAATGGAAACTGAGATTATATGCCCTTAGTAGGCCTGGGAAAAAGGGGATCTCTAACTCAGTTTACAAAACTATACAGAGCTTTATGGAGCTGGAGATCGTAGCCAGAGGTCATCTGGAAAAGCAGCATGACCTAGTGGATAGAGCTCGGGCCTGAGAGTCAGAAGATCATGGGTTCTACTCCAGCTCTACCGCATGTCTGTATGACCTTGGGCAAGTCACTTAACCCCCCTTGTGTCTCAGTTCCCTCATCTGTAAAATGGGGATTAAGACTACGAGCCCTATGCGACAGGGACTTTGTCCAAACCTATTTACCTTGTATCTGATCCTCTGCTTAGAACAGTGCTTGGCACATAGTAAGTGCTTAATAAATGCTGCAATTATTATTATCTGGTCCAACCCACTACCTCCAGGAAGATGATTGACTAAGCCATCCAAAGCAGTTACTGTCTATTTGATCTTTAAAAATCTCCAGCACTATAAAGTATGTTACTCTATCTGAACTCCTTTTTAAAGTAGAGATTTTATCTGCAAATAATTATTTCCTTGTTGACCAAGATGAATAAGGTCCAAAGATCTCAGCTTTTGGTCAAGAATGGCTTACTATAATTTTTTTTCTATTACTTACTAAAGCTTTCTTTGGGGCTAATATTAGTAATAATGTTTATTAAGTGTCTTCAGTGCAATGTACTAAAAGCTGGGAAAAAATATACAGCTAAGAACATCCACTCCCTGGCCTGCAAGAAACTCATATTTCAAGAATAAGGGATGGGGAGTAGTTGATGACAGATATAAGGAAAGATGAAAAAATACACACATACACACACAAATACAATATAAAAGACAAGGACAATAATAGATGCAATAGAAGCAATAGGGTCCTGTAGTAGAGTAGCCGAGTTTCAAACTGCTTGAAACTTAGTCCAACATTCACAGCAGTCATTCATTCATTCATTCATTCAAACAAATTTATTGAGTACTTACTGTGTGCAGAGCACTCTGTTAAGACCTTGGGAGAGTACAGTATAAACAGTAAACACACACATTCCCTGCCCACAGTGAGCTGACAGTCTAATCACAGCCAAAGCCGTCACTTCATTTGTTCTAGGATCAGAGGAAATTAAACTCCTTCCCTGCTTCTCCCTTTATTCACCTTCCGTCACTATTTGTTTATATTAATTATCTGTCTCCCCCTCTAGACTGTGAGCTTGTTGTGGACAGGGAATGTGTCTGTTATATTGTTTTATTGTATTCTGTCAAGTGCCTAGTACAGTGTTCGGCCCACATTAAGCACTCAATAAATATGATTGAGGACATTTTTTAATTCAATGCTTTTATCACCATTAACACTTCATATTTGACAGATCACTCTCCCCACCTTCGAAGCCTTATTAAAATCATATCTCAATAAGTGCTCAATAAGACTGACTGATTTCACCTACTCCCTCTCCCCTCTGCATCACCCTTACATTTAGATTTGTACCCTTTAAGCACTTAATATTCATCCCACCCTCAGCACCATAGCACTTATGTACATATCCGTAATTTTAATGTCTATCTTCCCCTTTAAACCATAAGCTCCTTGTGGGCAGGGAACATGTCTATCAACTCTGTTATATTGTAGTCTCCCAAGTGTTTAGTATAATTAATGCCTGCACACACTAAACACAACTGATAGATTCAACCCTGACATTGTAGGAAATGCTAAATACTGAGGCAAGCAGAATTGACCCCTACAGGTCACAGTTTGCTCTCCAGATAACAACAAACCTTTGACAGCTTGAAGTACAACCTGCTAATAGTTGTGTGTCGACTACAACCTGCCAGGAGTTATGTGTCGACCTGAATATTGTTCCGTCTAGACTACATTTCCCTAATTTGGTTTGATTGGGTAATTCAGGACAAAAGTTTCTACTTTGCTATTTTGACTTCTTTAACCTGGGTGTCTTGTGATTTTTTCTGCACCTGGTAAAATTGCTCCTTTGATGAAAAATAGGCTCTAAGATTCTGGAGTAATTTCAAGAGGCAATGTTCTACATCTAGCAGGGATAAAGTGCGTAACAAATGCCTTTTAACCCATTCTCCCTCCAAATTAAAAAACAACAACCCCCCAAACATTCTTCTTAAGGTGTTTTTCCCCTCTCCATGTTGCTGTGCAGAGGCTTGTAAATTTTTTACAGAGGTGGGTTTGGATTCTCTTAGGTTGAAAAAGCCCAGCTACTGTATTGCTCCTTCCCACTGTAGATGGCAGCATGAGACATCTGTTGCTCATTTAACAACTGCTCACTGTTCTTTATGTACCATCCTTTTGTAAAACAGACTGTTCCAGGAGTTGTGAGAAGTTTGAGGACTCCACTCTCCAAGCACAGTGTTTAAACTGTGTAATTTATTGTTTGTTTACCACAAAAATGGATCCCTAAAATCTCATGACACAACACGGTGCTTGTGCATAGTAAATGTATAATATATTCTATTAATGGTACTTATTGAGGGCTTAGTGTAGGCAGAGCATTGTACTAAGCATTTGGGAGAGTACAGCAAAATCAAGCATATTTATTGAGCACTTAATGTGTGAAGAGCACTGTGCTAACCACTTGGGAAAGTAACAGAGCTTTCAGCCCATTATTACTACCTTGAGTTTCTCATAAAGGCAAAGAGGTTGGTTTTGTTATTCACTTTAAATCGAGAGATGCCTCAGAAATAGCAGGGACCTTGTTCTTTTGAAAACTACACTGAGTAAAGTATAAACAACTCTATTCTCCACCCGGCCTTCCCACACATACACATTTTAAAAAGAATTGGTCAATTTGGAAACTGAGGAGAGGGCAGAGGAAGGAACACCTTCCACTGAAGATGGAAACAGGTGGGAGTAAGAGCTCTTGACACTCCATAGTAATAATAATTAATAACAATTATGGTATTTGTTAAGCACTTACTATGTGCCAAGCACTGTTCTCAGCACTGGACCTTTTAAACTGCCTAGACCTTTTCCTGGTCTAGTGAAATGCAGATTCCTTTTTTTTTCATTTGGCCAGGGTCATGCTCTCCAAGACAACCTGTTTTATCCCCCTTGTTAGGTAAGATACCTAAGTGCACATTTCCCTGTGCCTGACAGCAATAAAGCATTTATCTGCAAGCATTTTACTTTATACTGCAGTAATTTTAGCATATATTTTTCTATAAAATATTGCTTGGAATTACCACTCTATTACCGCCAACTCCCCATCAGTTTTTCTGGTGGTCTTCCAAAAATCTTTCCACAGTACTATCCTAAGTGATGTGTTGGCTGTGACCCAGGGAGAAGACACTAATTTATCTTTTTTTTTTCCTAAATGGGCTATCTTCAACCACTTTGGGGATAAACAAACAAATCTCTTTGTTAGTTGCCAAAATTATTATCAGAATAGATAGCTCAAATCAATTTATCAATCTTCATCTACGCTGGATAAGGTCAGATTCCATTATTTAACAGTCAGCTCTGCCCTTTATCTCTCATGCATTAGGCAGGAAGACAGGATGAGAAGAGGACACTTCTCTGAATTAATGAAGAAGAAAGCACGTAGGTGCCAGAAAAAAAAGAGGGGATTCTTTCCTCCTTCCACTATTTTTCTCTTACTGTCTGCAATGCTTTGCATGCAGTAAGCACTCAATAAATATGACTGAATGGGGAAGTCCTCTTTGCATGAAGCAGAAAGTCCTGACCACTTGTTTTAAAGGCACCCTCAATACTCTTCCCCCATCTATCCTCCCCCCTTCCCCATTACAGCCCAGTCAGCACACTTCCAACCTTTATTGCCAACCCTGTCAATGTTTCTTAGTTGTCAAACTGCTTGCTCAAGCCTCCCATGCCACTTGAAAACCTCCCCTTAACATCTTCAGTCCAGTACCCTCCTCCTCGTCAAAGCCCTTCTTAAAACAAATTTTTAAAACCTCTATCTCCAGGATGTCTTCACTGATTTAATCTCATCACTCACCCTTTCCACTTTAACAGTTCCTCATCAGCTATGTGCTTGAGTCCTCACTACCTAAGTCCTTGGTTATTCACACCACTTGTCCCCCCGATCTTTAAACTCTGCTTCTTCCCACTACTTGTAATTTATTTTAGTTTCTGTCCACCTCACTAGATGGCAAGTTTCTTGAGGGCAGGAATCGTGTACTCTCAAGCACTTGGTAGAGTGTTCTGCACGAAGTTCTGATGCAGCCCAGCACTGCTTAAACAAGAGGAAGCCTCAGAATAGATGGATCCTTTAGTGGAAAAAGCAGGGTTTAGAAAACTTCAGTTTTTTTGTCAGAGGCTCTTCCTGGCAAAACTGCTCTACATGAAGTTGTATATAGCCAACTCATTTATCCAAGTGGGGAAATGGAGGCAGGTCAGGAAAAAACAGATAGCAGAGATTATTGAAATCTATAAATAATTTGCAAACCACAGTCTATCAAGTTCAGTCTCTGTCATCCACCGTCAAAGCTTGTTATGGGCAGGGAGTAGTTCTGCTAATTCTGTATTATTGTTGTCTTCCAAGTGCTTAGTACGGTGCTCTGCACATAAGTGTTCAATAAATAAAATTGATCCATTAAGCCTTTTACTAGGTCTGCTAAGTAAACAGTCTCACCTGGACCAGGCTAATACACTAGATAAATTGCAACTCATTTTGTTTTTCTCCACTCAAACTCCAGAAGCTCCAAAGTGAAATGAAACAGATGAAGTGGGAAGAAAAGCAGAGGTCAACTATTCCTAAATTCCCCTGAGAACAGAATAAAAGAGATGGGCTGAGCAGTAGCTCTGGGATTTAGGTTACATGCAAGGAAGATTGCGTCAGCAGTCAGAGATATCAAATATCCGTTCAGGAGTCCTGGACAAGAGAGCATCTAATCTTTCTGGAATGGTTTAGATTGAGTCCTGACTGGAAATAAGGAGTTGGTGTCTCCAAATCCTTGGAAGAGCTATCTTTGAAATACAGGGAGCAGAGCAAATGGGCAAAGAGTTGAACGTGTATGAAAATAAAACACTCTGAGATTTAACCACCCATTCAGACCCATCTCTTTTCCTGAACAGCTTGCAGATTCTCCATTGTAAATCATTCCAGTCAGAATCCTTTTTAATGCTCCTTTCATAACTGAGCTGCAGTGTATTCTCTTTCACCCCTTATTAGAGCAATTTCCTCATTCAGGTTTATCAAGTATCTTTTCAAGTCCAAGAAAAACAAAGACAAGGATTCTCCTCTCTAGACAGGAAACTTCCTATAGATATTATTTTGTCTAATAGAGAATACAGTACTATGTGAGGAATTCGTTCCTGGAATTTCCTCTTCGGCTCAGTTCTAAGGCTATTTAATAATAATAATAATAATGTTGGTATTTGTTAAGTGCAGAGCACTGTTCTAAGCACTGGGGGAGATACAGGGGAATGAGTTTGTCCCACGTGAGGCTCAGTCTTCATCCCCATTTTACAGATGAGGGAACTGAGGCACAGAAAAGTGAAGTGACTTGCCCACAGTCACACAGCTAAATGGCAGAGCCGGGATTCAAACCCATCACCTCTGATTCCCAAGCCTGGGCTCATTCCACTGAGCCACGCTGCTTCTCTATTCATGCTGCTTCTCAAATAGTATCTATTTGAAATAGATACTACATTTTAATAACCTAAATAAGGACAAATAGGGAAAAGAGTAAAAAATGTCCCTCTGAGACAGCAATCCTCTCACACTGGTTCAGAGCCCGTACTGCCAACTCAGCCTCTTCCCTCCCACTACTGGAAATGGAAATGAAATAGGTGAGAGGAGGAGTGAATGAAAAATATTTCCTAGGAATCTACTTTAGAGGATTAATATACCTCATGCCTCCAGCTAAACATTTTCAGCCAATCATTTATTGAGCACTTGCTATGTGGAAAGCACTGTATTAAGCAGTTGAGAGAGTGTATGTACTATAACAGAGTTGTTCACATGTTCCCTGCCCATGAGCTTCTTCCCAACTCAATCCCTTCCTACGCTGTCTCAAGAGACATACATAAACTGGACAGAAAGAACACACTTCCCACCCCCCCATAAATGAAATCACTATGTAGGGGCTGTGTATAGCAGAAATTCCCCTTCCAGTTTCAAGATGCCCTAATTTCAATGGTTAACACAGCCCCATTACCCCCACACATGTTTTCACTTAGGATTTTTGGTCATGGCATTTTTTTTCTGCCGGGGAGGTCTGTTCATCTGTGAAGCAAAAGAACATTAACAGCAAATTGAAAACATTCCCTTTGGGGTTTACTACCATCTAAAGTTACTCCCTTCAAGTTTTGGATATCCTAACATTCTCAAGTCCTTTTTTTGTCTTTTTTACCTTGATGCAGAATGAATGTTAGTCCCATTTGCAGCAGGTCTTTCCAGCTTTATCTAAGCACACAGGATCAAGCCCCTTGTCAAACTTCTCCTCAGGAGAGGATTTAGCTCTGTTGTCTGGGCCAACTGATTGCTCCCAGCTGCACACCACTAACCTCATCAATTCACCTGGGGCTTCTCTTTGCAAACACGGCACAGTCCACACCTACTCTTCCACATGTGTTTCCACTAAATCCCTTGAAATTCAGTTTCTCAGTTTAGGTCTATGTTGATTGTCTTTGGTTTGAATTTGTAAAGTTGCTGTCTACTTTAATGTGGACTAAAATAATAATAAAAAAGGTTTTTTTGACCCTTGCTAGGCACTAACCATTTTACTATATACTCTGCTAGATATAAAATAATCAGATTAGATACAGACCCTGTCCCATAAGGGGTTCATATCCTAAGAAATACCAAGCACATAGCACTTGGGGTGAGGAAGGGGGGAAATCAGTGAATGCTTGTTGACTGACAGTCTTAAAAGTTAACCAAAAAATGATCTATATCCCATGCAAAAAGAGCTTTAGTTTCTTTGGCTTGCTTTGGGCAGGAGGGTCATTTTATTTGGCTGGGTCTGTGTTAAAGAAATTTGGACCGTGCCTATCTAAGCCTGTGTCATACCTGTGTCTGTGGCCATCACAATATTTGTAATAAAACATGTTATGCTGCTTAAAGGATAAATTGTGACTGGCGGTCCCCCAAGATGGGTGCAGATACCTCAGCAAACCTTTCTTCTCTCCCTCAGTCTGGTAGTAGTAATCTAGCCCACAAAGTTGAGATTTGCAGCAGAAGACCCACTTCTTCCTGTTCCACTCCTCTTCTTCCCTTCCCACTCGCCCTGTTCCAGGCAGCTTTGGAATTATTGCAGCCTAGACTTCCAGCCCATTTTTCTCACAGCTCAAACTGCTTTTGCTTTCAAGAAGCCCTTGAAGTTTGCTTATTTTTTTTCTTTTTCTGCAGTCCTCATATTCAGTTTCGCGGGAGCCTTGAAACCAACCTACTTTAAATTCCCTGGTGTTGTGGGATATTGATGTAATTTGCACTAAGTTGATGAAACCCCCATTTGAATCACTTGATACCTCTGAGTTCAAGATATTCTTCAGGGAAGGATTTTTTTTCCTTCCGTGGAATTGAGCATGAACTGCAAGTTTGCTGTTTCTGAGCTAAAAGTGTAAGACATACCTTTCCCCTCTTGACGTCTGAGCAGTGCTTTCCCTGCAGGTCAAGACACAGCAGACAAGTAACATGTATTTTCATGGAGAATTTCCAAGTGAACCTTTCTCTGTGATGGTCACACTCGGGATGTAATCCCACACTGCTAGCTGTGTCAGTGTTTTTATGGTAATTGTTAAGCATTTACTATGTGTCAACCACTGTTCTAAGCACTGGGCTTGCTAATCAGGTTGGACACAGTTCCTATCCCGCATAGGGTGCACAGCATAAATCAGAGGGGGAAGGATTTAATCCCCATTTTATAGATGAGGTAACTGAGGCATGGAGAAGTTAAGTGACTTGTCCAAGGTCACACAGCAGGCAGGTGGCAGAAACAGGATTAGAACCTGGGTCCTCTGACTCCCAGGCCTTTTCTCTTTCCACTAGGCCATGCTGCTTTCAACCAAAGGACAACTAAATACAGTAATTTACTTGAAATCCTGTCGACTGGCCAATCTAGAGACATATTTTCTAATTGTCCATAACTACAGAATTTCTAGAGCCCCTTGGAGCTTGTTAAAAAAAAAAGCTCCCATTCAGGCCACAAGCCCTATGCCTTGTGCAGTCCTTAACACTGTGGATGCCCAACAAATAGCAATCCCCAAGCAGGGATGAAAGTAATGCATACATTTTACTAGAATGATAAGCAGATATTACACAGTGAGGTGGGGTATAATTTTATTTATTTATATTAGTGTCTACCTCCCCTTCTAACCTGTAAGCTTGTTGAGGGCAGGGAATGTGTCTGTTTTATTGTTATATTGTACTCTCCCAAGCACTCAGTACGGTGCTCTGCACACAGTAAACACTCGGTAAATCGTATTGATTGACTAAATGGACATGGCACGGCTTTAAAACCATGATGGAATGAGGGCATTGAGCTGGAACAGGGGGAGGGTGCCTTAATTCTGAGAGAGGGTCACTGCAGGGGATACTATACTGTAATTAATCAATGACATTTATTAAGGGCTATGTGCAGAACACTGTAATAAACCTTTGGGAGAGTACAGTACAACAGAGTTGGTATCCTTCTTTTCTGCCCACAGGAGCTTACAGACTAGGGGGAATAATGTAAAAGGTATTACATGGGCAATTATAAGAGTATTGTCTTACAGTTTATGCATACATTATCTTAACAATGCACTTGGGTAGTGGTTGACCACCTAGTTTCTTTCAAGAAACACTGGAAACTTCCCATTATTCACAAATTATTGCAGTACAATGACATCTTTAGTTACTAAACCAAGGGCAGGCCATACGGGACTCACATTATCCCAAAGCCTTAGTTTTAGGGGTTATTATTTGTAATAATAACAACAATAATAATGCCACCTACACAACTTATCAGTGGATAAACTAAGGCGCAGAGAGGCCAAGTGTCATCCAATATCATCCAGCAAGTGAGGAATCTACCTTAAAATCCAGGTCTTCTGACTTCTGTGGTATTTCCACTAGAGTAACACAAATGAACAACTTTCCTGTCCCACATAGGGCTCACAGTCTAATATAGTTAAGTGTGGAGTGTTTGACAAAGCCATATGTTTATAGCCACATGTTTAAAGCCTTAAATAATTTGCATTTCCTTCTTGAATGCAACAAATGTCATCACACCAGGATCATGTGTGCTCTAATTTGCAATTTCCCCTCACTCTTGAAATACAACCATGCGCGGCAGTTTAGTTTGCTTAGGTTACTTTCAGTATGATTTGTTTTCTGAGCCAGACACTGGGGGAACCTGGTGTTTTCTGTTGCAGAAACTCTAACCCTAGGATTCGGAACAGAGTCAGACTTAATATCTTACTACAGAACCAATATACTTACTAAAGATCGATCTCAATCGTTCCCTAGCTTGGACAAAATTGATCGGAAGACATTCTCTGCTGAAACTTGCCAGTAACATTTGGTCCATGACTTCAGAGATGGAAATATTCTAGTCCCTTTTTGCCCTACTGTGAACCTGTCCTACCCACCTAAAGTCACTATTAGGGCATGCTGGTTGGCCTGACATAGATTCTTATTTGTTTTTGTTTTGCTGATTTGCAATCCTGCATTATGTAGTGATCTAGCTCACTGAGGTCTATTCGTCCTAGGTCAAGGCTTAAGCTGGGAGCGGGCTTTCAGATCAAGTAGTCTTATTTTACATTTGGTGCCATTTTTCTCAGGGGTTGCAGAAAAAGAGAGAGTTGTTGAGCTAAAAGGACTGGGAAAAACCATTTCCTTTGGGCAGGGGAATGCCTTGCATTTTTCTTTCACGTGAAGACTGCGAAAGTAAATGCCACAGAAGCTTGTTGAGGGCAGGGAACATGTCTTCCCAACTCTATTATATTGTCCTCTCCCATGCACTTATAGTAAGCACTCGATAAATATAGTTAATTGAACTCTTTTGTATTATACTTTTGTAAGTGTTTAGTACAGTGCTCTGCACACCATAAGCTCTCAATAAATAACATGGATTGATTTCTCAGCAACAACCTTACATATGCGAGAACACGAGTCATATTTTTACAGTACAAACTAGGATCTTTTGCAATTTCCTTTCCACATTCAGTGCCCACTAAGAGAGTTTTTTATCCCTCTCTGAAGCAGATGAGCTGTCAAGAGATATTGATGGGCAAGTCAAGCAGCATTAACGGAGTGGCTTCTTGCTTATCCTAAATGTTTTGGGGCTGCTTTTCTCCTTGGGCAGAGGTAGGTTTTTGGAAGATAGGAAAAGCCTTTAGGAAGTCTGCTTTCATCACTTTACATATGAGAACTTAAATTGCATGTAAAACAAGAAGAACATATCTGATGATATAAGAAAACAAGCTGGTACCTATTTTAGACAATTTTCTAGGTGGGCAAAAATACCTTTAAGATTTTTATGTATTTTATTACACTTATACAAAAATTGATAACTTCTTCCTAAGGGGCCTCCAACTTGGGTGGAAAGGCTGGATAGATGGCATTTGTTAAGTGCTTACTATGTGCCAGGCACTAAGCACTGGGGTAAATACAATCTAATCAAGGTGGGCACAGTCCATGTCCCACGTGGGGCTCAGTCTTAATTGCCATTTTACAGATGAGGTAACTAAGGCACGTCTCTCTCAGGATTGCACCTGCAAAGTTTCCAGTACTCTACCAGTCTTGACTATGGGAGAGTCAAGCAGAGGCCTACCCATTCCTAGCTTGGGTAGTAGCCAGCGATTGGAAGGCAGTCTACTACAAATCAAAACTCACTTGTGCTGGGCGGCAACAGTAGCATGGGAGTGAGTCGAGGGTGGAGATGCAGGTTTACTGCGTGCAAGGAGACAAAGATAAACCACTTCTGTATTTTTACCAAGAAAACTCTACGGATACACTACCAGAATGGTTGCAGGTGGAGGTGGGGCGTTCTGGGAGAGATGCGTCCATGATGTCGCTATGAGTCGGAGATGCTCGACGGCATAAGACTAGACATCGAAGGCACAGACAAGTGAAATGACTTGCCTGAGGAGACAAGCAATCTCCTTCTGCCTTGGCAACCAGATTCTTCTTTCTCTCTACCACTTGGAAACATATAGAAATACCTAATGTCTTTCCTTTTTTTTTTCTGATATGTGTTGTACTCTCCCAAGCGCTTACTACAGTGCCCTGCACAGAGTAAGCACTCAATGAATACAATTGATTGATTGATTACTAGGTGCCAGACACTGTATTGAGTGCTGGGGTAGACACGAGATAATCAGGGTGAGCATAGTCCCTGTCCCACATAGGGTTCATAGTCTTAATTCCCATTTTACAGATGAGGCAACTGAGACACAGAGAAGTTAAGGACTTGCCCAAGGTTACATAGCAGACAAGTGGCAGAACAGGGATTAAAACTCAGGTCTTCCAACTCCCAGGCCAGTGCTCTTTTCAGAAGGGCATGCTTTTTTGCATTGGACAAAAGTAGTCACTCTCCCTAGAATAAAACACACACGTTAACAGACACACATGATTTAAATTTTCTAGTGGCTTTATTCTCACCTTCTGTTACAGTGTGTTTCTTTTAGTAGAGCTGTGGCTATATTACAGTATCAATCAATGACATTCAGATTTTCTTAACCAGTTGGGAATCTGGGAAAATCATTAAGTATCGTGAAAACAACACAGATAATATTTATGTTGTATACTTACAGCCATTCCGTAAATTGATTTTCACAAAGCTTTCTTAAAAATAATTGCTCCTCAAGACAAGGGAAATTGATGCCTCTGTTGGGGCCAAACTCAACTCTGAAACACATGGACCTGCAACTTCTGCCCCTGTGCTGTTCAGTCTTCTTTACGTGGACACTGATTCTTCCAATTCCATGTTGTGTCCACAGTACTTCATCCTGGCCCCCTCTATCATGAGAAACTGAATCATAATAAATTTTGGGGAAAAAAAAGAACATAACCATTTGCCCTTAAGGAGTGTACTTAAGAACAGTGATTTGTTTTTCAGAAACCACACAATCGTCATTGAGAGGAAATAAATTCTCTCCCTGAGCCATTTTTGATCAGGTGTCACAGAACAGAAGGGCTTCAACACTTCTGTATCATTGTGTGTCTTTATTCTAACTTATTGATGCATGTATGTACAGTGCCTCACTTTCTACCTTACAGTCATTTTTAATAAAAATGGAAAAGGTTGAATGGAAAAATGTGACATAATAGAACCGTTACTCTGTAAGCCAGTTAGCATTGAGGTTTTACCATTATTTATGGTAATGTCACTTGCATGCAGTTAAATAATGCAGCTACAAGTTGGTCATCTTATTAGAAGTACGAGTCTCTAATGACCTTTATCTTGTATTAAAGCCCTGATATGATTTGATGATGCAAAGCTCACTACTTAGTTTTCATGTGGGGGGCATGGGGAAGACTGAATTACCTACATAGTTCTAGTACAGCATAAAATAACATTGAGTAGCCCTATATAAGTATTCACTTGCAAAATATCCCATTAATAGACTGGTAGTGTTAAGAATTTAAATAAAGCATTCATTTTCCAACTATCACTTCTAAGAAGCCAATAAATATAGTTCCCAGTTTCAGTAAAAACTATTTTCATTTTAAAGTGATATCGAAGTAAACCCTCCCACTGTTTCTTCATATTGGATTTTGTCCGTTTTCTGGGTGAAAAAGTAACATGGATATAAATGAAAATGAACTGTTTTTCTTTCTTGTAATGTACAAAAGTTCTAAACAAAACAGATTTTTTTTTTACAACTTTTTATATTATAAAATTCTAACCACATTTTCATTAGACTGAATAGTTAGCAATGCCAGGAATTGTCTAGGTGGACCATGCGTTATATAGTTACCAAAAAAAGAAAGAAAGAAAAGCTGCCCTGAAATCATCACAAGGAATTGCTTAAGGCCAAGAAGCAATGAAGTCAAACTATTTTTTCAAGTTACAACTATCATGTGGCTTACCATATTAATCAATGAATGGTATTTGAGCGCTTACTGTGTACAGAGCCTTGGACTAAGCACTTTTTAGACTTCTGAGGAAGTCTTGATTGACCAGATTTAAGGTGTACAAACACACATCTGTAATTGCCCACAAGTTACTGGTACTATAAAGACATGGAATGCAAAACAAATACCAACATTATTATTATCAAAACCTCATTATTGGATGGAAGCTTGCCAACACTCAATATGGGACATATTTGATGCAAGAAATACTGTGCTGAAATCATCATCTTCCTGCTGAGACATGCCCCATTCTGTCAAATAGCTATTTCCATATCAGCACACATTTACTGAGATACAAATTCCTATCTCACCAACTGTTGAAGGATTGTTAAGAAATACTGCAAGAGGAAGCAAAACAAAGAAAGTCATAAAGTGTTACTTTGGGTTACTTTAGGTTTTTAGGGTAGATCCCTAACGTAGTTGGTTTTAGAGAGAAGACTCAAAAGAATCAGAAGTAGCTGCTTCCTCTCTCTTTCATCTGCATGCTTTCTCTCAACACTACATACCTAGCATCCCTTCTTCGCACCAAATGGAAGTTGCACACATAGACTATAAGGAGAAGATCCAGAATACTGGGCACAAGAACTTGCGAGCGAAGGCTATAAGGCTTAGTGATCTGTATATGACGAAGAGTCAACAGCTTACATATTCTTTTGGGTGGGAAAAAATACAGAAAAATCCTGATGCAGCATAAAAAGAATTTTCGCACCTCAAAACTTAGAACCCCTTTCATAATTGGCAGTAAATAAAACTCTCCCGTGACCACATTTTGCCATTCAGAGTTCAAAGACTCAGGAACCAATATATCATTCCTATCATAACATTACAGAGAATCAAATCAAGGACCTTCTTGAAACTTAGCTAGAATGCTTATATATGCTCATCTATGCATGAAAAATGAATCTGAGCAACAGAAACATAGTAAAAGATGATCACAGTTGAAATTAGGACTATCTTTAGCAAATTAGTGAGTTTTATTTTAAGCAGAAAAGTTTTAGATTTTTGTATTCTTCAATCAATGCTCCCTGCAATCTGATTTGCCACTGATCTCTCTTCTTTGGCCAGTAGAGCGTACAGTTGGTTCCCTTTCTCAGAGTGTCACAGTTTACTGATGTGGGGTCACTGTCTCGTTATAGGCTCTGACCTGTAAGTAGGTTTGTAAAAACAGTCAGTTTGGCATTGACCTCTTAGAGGAGTTCCACTGACACAAAAGGATCACCGTCACAGGCTGTAAACAATTGCTCACCAAATGGAATTATTTGTTTCTTTTTTTACTTTTTACCTTCTCGGGAATCTTTCCCTTTGTCTTCCTTTTCAGATTTGTCTTTTTCGTACTTTTCCTTGTCTGGCTTTGTTACACTGTCATAGGGAGGTGGGGACGTGGTGGAGGGGGTCACATCTGCTATCGAATTTTCATTAGGCTTGTCAAAAAATCTATCTTCTTTAACAGATGAATCAACGCCACCGTCTTTGTTCAATACAATGGGGGCAGTTTTGACATTTTGCCTTAAGCGGTAACGCTTATATGCACTTTGAATGATAGTAGCGGATACCTCCTCTTGCTTCCTTTTCAGTGTAGTTGTAATTGGCTCATAGGATACTTTGGAAGGATTGGCTGCCATGAATCTTTCTTCCATCTGTAAGCGAAGAGTGTCCATCTCCCCACCTTCACCCAAAACACGCTTGGTGAAAGCGAATAAGATGTCGAGGCAGTGGATCCGGTCCCCGCTGACCATGGGCAGGTCCATGGCGATGAGCTGGACTTTGTTCGGTTTGGCTATGAGAAGCGGGGGATCCAGAGCCGCAGCAAAGTCAGAGAGTTTACTGTACTCTATGAACTGGGTTGCGTCGGGGTCAAACTTCTCCCACACCTCATAGAACATCTCAAAGTCATCCTCGCTCAGGGGCTCGGCGCTTTCTTCGGTGGCAACGCTGAAGTTCTCCAGGATGACAGCGATGTACATGTTCACCACCACCAGAAACGATATGATGATGTAACTCACAAAATAGAAAATCCCAACAGAGGGGTTGCCACAATCTCCTTTGACTGAGCTTCCAGGGTTTGCTTTATTTGGGTCACAGTCTGGCTCTCCACTGTTCAGGATTGGCGCCAGCAAACCGTCCCATCCAGCGGAGGTGGTGATCTGGAACAGGCAGATCATGCTGTTGCCGAAGGTTTCGAAGTTGAACATGTCATTGATTCCTGCTTCTTTTTTAACATAGGCGAAGTTGGACATGCCAAAGATTGCATAGATGAACATGACCAGGAAGAGCAAGAGGCCGATGTTAAACAAGGCAGGAAGTGACATCATCAGAGCAAAGAGCAGGGTGCGAATCCCCTTGGCTCCTTTGATGAGCCGCAGGATCCTCCCGATCCTGGCCAGTCGGATCACGCGGAACAGGGTCGGGGACACGAAGTATTTTTCTATCAGCTCGGCTAGAAACATGCCTGTGGAGAATCAACATAACAAAAATGTTTAAAACGTTTTACACTCAATGTCATGGAGACTAGGAATTTTTCTAGCACTGATAAGACTACAATCACATATAATTTCATCCATTAAAGTTTATAACTTCTTGACTGCCAATAATGTTCCTTAATGGCAGAACTAAGAATTATGCATTGTAGATATTTTAGTGCTGAGGAGGTGATATCTGGGATAGGAAACACTTTCCTTTCCTT